>NC_137156.1:59510774-60710774 GCF_951394435.1 Stenella coeruleoalba
GCTCTAAGAGTTGTTCTCACTAAGAGCCGTTCAATGTTTTGGAAAATCACCTACGACAATGCTGCCGTGAACCTGGGTCGGTGATGCAACCGGCATATATACCAATCTATGTTTAAAGCTCTCACATTCCCAGAATTTATATTTATAGGTACAACCTTTAGACTATGTCTTCTTATCTTTCGGTGTGATTGTGCTGGAATGTACACACAGTATTCCAGCACACATAGTATTTTATTATATGTGTCTTTATTTTTGTTTTACGTTATAACTAGAACATCATTAAAAAAAACTGTGTGTCCTAAATTTCATTTTATAATAGTAAGGGAGGCATTAGAAAATATTTCTTGTAAAAAGGAGCTGTTGGGTGTGATCGGGTGATGGGTATATTGGGATTTAGCTAGTTCTTGAAGAGTCTTCATAAAACTCACATACAACACAGATGCCCCCCACCCAGGCACACTGTGAATTGTGACAGGGGTGGTGATTAGGGAGTGAGTTTGGAGAAAGCCCTGCATCGCAGGCTGAGCTCTCCGCTGTGTACCTATTAGCCTTGAAGGCCTGGCTGGTGACGGATGCACAGACCCCCTAGTGGTCTCTAGGGGTCCACTTTAATAGGCAGATGCAAATGCCACGGTTTTGCCTGTTCAGGGTCTGGGTGGCCCTGAGGAACAAGGACTCCTCTGGATGCCGTCCCCGGAGGGAGGTTTAATTGTCTCTTTGCAACCCTGCCAGTCCCATAGATTTACTCAGGAAACCCAACCCCTGAGCTAAAGTCAACTCCAGCTGGGCCAAACCCAGCCCAGCCCAGGTCCGAAGGTTCACAAGTTCCCAAGAAGGGGGCCTGGGAAGAGGAGGTGGAGGGACATCTCCACCTGGGGAAGAGCCTCGGGCCTCTGAATGCTAAAGTGGGCCGACAGTGGGGAGGGGATGCCATCTGGGGCTGCGGTAGCCAGGTGGCACCTGCAGCTGAAGGCTGAGAATGCCTGGATCTCTGTGGCCTGGTCAGAGTGCACAGCCTCCCTGCCTTGGGGACCTCATCCGCTACCACTCCTCCTATCCTGAGTCTTCTGTGGCCTCACTCCGGCTCCCAGTCTCTCCTCCATTCCTGTGCCAGCAGCTCTGGAGGCCATGTAGCTGCTCTTCAGGCCAGTCAAATCCTGCTAGTGATTTAAGACCCTGTTCATAATATCATCAGCAAACATTTATGCAGCCTTTATATATGGGAGACACTGTTTTACCCTCTTTACATAAATAACTTATTTAACCCCCTCCCATTTTACAGATGAGCAACTGAGGCACAGAGCAGTTATGTAACTAGCCCCACGTCACGTCGCTGGCGAGGGGGACAGCCTGTTCACACGCTCCATCTCCAGCAAACCTCTTGCACTCTGCCTGGTCTGAAGGACTCAGTGCCATTTCCAGGAATCTTGCATGGCTGCAGTGTGTATAGCCCTGACAATGCTGGGCACACCCTGTCTTGCAGGCCAGCTATTGTGTTTGGGTACTTGCCAGGCTTCAGGCTTTCTGGATCTCCAGCGGCGGTCCAGATCAGGAGTGGATTCAGAGCTGGGTCTCTGGCCCTGAGTTCAGCTTCACCAGAAGAGGCACAGAGGGGAGGGAGGCTGGGCTCTGCCCTCAGGGCGGCCATGCTTGGCCTTAAGGAATCTCAGCACCACCAGGCCTGGGTTGTGAACTGTGCTGGGGTGCAGGCCAGCAGGCAGCGGGGGAGCCAGGGAAGAGGGGCTGGTAGGGGACACGTGGTCAGGGAGGCGTCCTGCTGGAGACAGCAGGGTCGGGAAGCTGAGATGGGGTGACAGGCAAGAAAATGCTGGGCTCCTGGAGGGCCTGTGGTTGTGAGCTGGGCCTGAGAGTATCCCCTGTGTGTCTGCCCCAGGGAGGCCACTCAGGTCCCACCGCACACGTCATCAGGCCCACAGAGGCCCAGGGCCCAGGCTGGCTGAACATGCCCACTGGGTGCTGCCACCTCAACAGGAAAGAAAGCCCAGCCTGGGGTGGGGGATGGCGAGGCAGGAGTGGGGGGCCTCTGCTTGTCGTCTTATAGACGTGTGTGCACAGAGAGACACGCACACTGACAAGCACTCCCAGGCACACAGACTCACAAACACACACGCACATATACATCCATGTACACTTACTTGGACGTGGAGAAACCAGACACAAGCAAACACAGGCACAGAGAGACACACACAACTCACAGACACACACGTACAGACATGACTGAGCGTGCCACAGACACACACACACACACACACAGCACACCAGGCAGACACATCCAGGCAGGTCCAGGCTTTCACAAACACATGCCTCCAACACACAGAGACACTCAGAGTGAGGCACGGAGCTACGCACCCCAGAGGCACAGCCACAGCCCTAGACAGACAGGGGCCAGGAGCACGCAGCTGGGTGTGCGTGAACACGCGCAGAGCCTCTCACGGGGTCACGGGCAGACTCACCGCCCACAGACCCATACATGCCCTCCTCTGGATCTCGGGCCAGCTGCCTGGTGACAGGGTGTTGGCACCTGCCATGCACCCTGTGCCAGCAATGACCTCATTGGGATCACGAGGGTGGCCTGCCCTTGGGGCCTATAGTCTGGGGTCTGGGCCTCTCTGGGTTGCGCATGCTCCCGGATCCACTGTGGAGCCTTTCCGAGGCCTGTCTGCAGCCTGGTCCTGCCTCCCTGCCCTGGCAGGGGGGTGGGGCATAGGCAGCAGGCAGGTCCGGCCACCCCTCTACCCAGGCCGCAGTCTCAGGGCCCTGGGAGACAAAGGGCCGGCCCTCCTTGCGAGCTGGGAGAGGCAGAGGCCATCCGTGATGCTATACACACGCTCACTGCCTCTACGGGAGGCAGAGAGCCTGGGCGGCAGGGCCCAGGAGGAGGGGCCCAGGACGGGGTGCATAACTGCCAGCCTCAGGGAGATGGGGGCACTGGGGAGCCAAGAAGAAAGATGCTCCCTGCTCCTGAGCCAGGCTGCTACGTAACTGTAAGCTCGGCCTCGGGGAGGTGACCTCTGGGAGGGAGGCCCAGAGCTGGTCTGGGCTCCCCACTGCTCCAGCCCTCCCCCTCCCTCACAGGGAGCCTTGAACGCCATAGCCGCCCCCCACCTGCCACGGGCAGTAGGCCTGGGCATGTCCCAATTTCCCAGCCTCTCTGCTTCTCCCAGTCCTGCCCACCCTTCTGAGTCTGGCTCGGGCTGCAACTTTTGAAGGAAGCCATCTACTTCCTTCCGTTCTCACCCCAGGGCTGCTGAGCCAAAGGCGGGAAGCACAGGATCGGGGAGTGAAGACCAGAGGGTGCTGCCGTTTGATCTGATGGCCTCGACCTGAGAGTGGATCTGGGCTCATGGTATGCGGGAGGGGGGCTCCTTGGGGGCTCCTTCTTGCCACTGGGGGCCTCACCTGTTGTTTCATTCTCCAGCTGGGCCTCCTTCAGGCACTGGTTGTGCTGTACCTTGATCATCTGCATATAGTCACACTCCTCCTGCTGCAGCCCGACTTCCCAGCCGCCCTGGGGAACAGAGACAGGGAGGGGGACCCGTCACCCTTATCCACAGCCTACTTGTCATCCGCGGACTCCAGGAGCACAGCGCCAAGCAAGGCCCAGTCACCGGACTGATCCAAGTTCCAGACTAAACCCCAGTCCCAGCCCCAGAGTGAATTCGACCTTAAACGGAAGCCTGACCCCAAACTCTTGTCCATCGTCCCCAAAGCGGGGTCTGCCTTGAGGGCCCTGTCATGGTTTCCTGGTGGCCCTAGCAGTACCATGGCTGTAACAACACTGTCTCTTTGTGGGTGGTACGGCTATGGACAGAGGTTAGAGGGCCTCTCCTTAGAGCCCAGAGCTGGCCCACTGGACTTTCCAGTTTGGGTTGGGAGCCCTCAGTCACTGCTTCCGACTCCATGGATGAGTGGGGCCCAGGAGGTGTCACCTTGTTATGAGCTGGACCCTGGCTTCCTGTTCTTGGAGCCAGGCCTGGGAGGAATCCAGGAGTCTGGCTGCATCTTCCAGTCTCTGTCCTCATTCTAGGAGCCTGTGCTCAGTCCCCCTGGGTCACCAGGCTGGGAAGGGAATTCTGGGCCTCCTTGGCCAGACCCCCCCCCCTGCCCCCACCTCCTTAGCTTCTGAATAATTCAAGCTCTGTCAGATCTAATGAGGGTGAGGGAGGTCTCAGGAAGTACAAGGGGCCCCTTTAGGATGGCTGGAGGTAAGGAAAAGGGATGGGAAAGCCCAAGCTTCTCCCCTCCCCTCCCCTGTGCCCTGGCCAGGGATTAGGGGTGAGATCTGACCTGTGTGCCAGGGAGACATTGGCATTGGGTCTGACATGTGAGTAGGGGTGATAGCTGCCCAGGAACAGCCAGAAAAATCAGGTCTTTGGAGCCACTGGGTGAGGAAGCGGGGTAAAGGCCTCCGTGAAGGAACCACTGGGCTGGTGGCAGCTTCTGCCTGTCTCTTTGGCTTTAGGGAAGTGGCTGCCACCTCGCATCAGCTTCCTCATCTCTGCCCGGGGAGAAGAATGTCACAGTCCCAACAGGGCTGTGGGGAGAGGCCAGCAAGATTGCTCCAGAATCAGAGTTTATCAGCGTCTCTTCCACTTGTCCCCCCTCACCCTGGGACATGGTCTTCAACTCCCTGGACCTCAGTTTCCTGGTGGGCTAAATGGGCCTCAACCACCTCCCTTGCTGACCCAAAGGCTTCTTGCAGTAGGGCTGTGGGGAGAGCATAGGTATGGTGGGGTTTCCCTTATTTCCTTCTTTTAAGGGGTCCCCATCTGGCGTTGTTCTAAACAAGTCAATCCCATTGTAAGCATGTGACCCCAAAGAGGGACCACCCTCTTAAATCTCCTATCTTTTCTTTTTTTTTTTTTTTTTGCGGTATGCGGGCCTCTCATTGTTGTGGCCTCTCCCGTCGCGGAGCACAGGCTCCGGACGTGCAGGCTCAGCGGCCATGGCTCACGGGCCCAGCCGCCCCGCTGCAGGTGGGATCTTCCCGGACCGGGGCACGAACCCGCGTCCCCTGCATCAGCAGGCGGACTCTCAACCACTGCGCCACCAGGGAAGCCCCCTCATATCTTTTCTTTTAAACAGTTATATGAACAAGCGTATCCTGCTCCGTAATAGATCTGTGTTACTTTCCATATGCCAAGTTTGAAATGACTTTCCAGCTAATATCTTTACCCTAATTGGCTGGTAGCGTTCATGGTCCAAGATGGAACCCACGTTCACTGTGTGGCTTCCAGGCTCATGGCACACGGGCGAGTGAGGTCTGGGTGCTGGGGTCACATGCTTCCCCTCCCGCCCAGAAGGGACGGAAATACTCATGGTGCTTTGTCTTAAGGGATCTGTGTCTGGCTCATCCTGCTGGGGCATGGGAAGAGGGGGGGCCGGAGGGATCCCAAAGGTGGCCTCTGGGAGAGGAACCCAGGGATTGGCCACCCCAGTTTGTGTCCCACCATTGGTCTCTCTTGCTTGTTTGGAGCATGTTTCTCCCCAAGGTAACTTCCCAGCTTGTTGTCCTCCAGCAACAGGGTTTGTTCTGCCTTCTGGTTCTCCCCTGGCCTGGCCTGCTTCTCCTGCCCATTTTCAGCTGCCATCACCCCACAACATGAAAGCAGAACGGGTAGTAGTAGACATCTGTGTTGCTGCCTTCTACCATCCTTCACCTTCCTCTGACGCCATGTCCTCACCTCTACCTGGAAAACCACGTCCTTCCCCACTCTTAGTCTATGGGGTTCTGATGAACCCTCTTCCAGGGGATCAATATACGACCAGACTTAAGCCAGTCAAAGTGTTCCTGGCCATAGTCCCTGGCACATGGCCTAATTCAGGCTCCTCAGAGCCAGGAAGCTCATTCCTGGGACCTTGGATTAAGCAATTAGGCAAGTGGATTTGTTCTTTCCCACTGGACTGGAAACCTCAAAGGACGCAGGGGCTAGAACTACTGCCAAGGGGCTAGAACCTTGTTGCCAAGTATAGCACAATGATGAAGCCACACAGTTAAAGGAAGGATAAAGAAGTAGAGAAAAACTGGATCCTCTTGACATTGTCTGAGCCCCTGAATGCAGCCATGCCTGAAATCAGCCCTGCTTCCAGGAACATGACTCAATAACTTTCTGTACGGCTTAAGCCAGTTGAGTTTTCTGTCCTTGTAACCAGGAGTCCAGACGTGTGCTCTGAAGACAGGACAATGGATGCCCTCATTTGCTGAACCCTCTTAAGCCTGGGCTATGGCCATGCTATTTGCCGGGACACAGTTATTTTCCAGTCACTGAGGGCATCATAGGCCTCCTGGTGGCTTCTGCCTGCTATTTTCTGAGGGTGAAGGGGTGTGGGGTCACCTTCTCTAGGCAACTCTGCTCCCCCAGCAGCACAGCCACAGTGTCTCTCCTGAGAGGCAGTGTGTAGAGGAAGGGCAGGAGCCCTTGGGATAACCTGGGAGCCTGGGGGTATCTCTGAATAAAGTGAGGGTGGTCTAGAGCACAGGTCCCCAACCCCCTGGGCTGCAGGATTAAGAACCGGGCCACACAGCAGGAGGTGAGCGGCGGGCAGGCGAGTGAAGCTTCGCCTGAGCCCCGTTGCTCACATTACCGCCTAAGCCATCCCCCCCATCCCTCACATTACTGCCTGAATCATCTCCCCCACCCCCGCCTCACCCTGTCCGTGGAAAAATTGTCTTCCACGAAACCGGTCCCTGGTGCCAAAAATGTTGGGGACCACTGGTCTAGAGGATGAGTTCTGCTTTCACCACAGTTGGGTGCTGGGCCCCATCTGGAGAAGGGTAAAGGAAATAGAGACCCAAAGAGGGACTGGAGGTCACTCAGCAATGCACATTTCCAGAGGGACCTAAGTCTCTGGCCACTGGTCTGGACTGCATCAGTCCCTCTCCATGGCCTTGTCTTGGGCCATCTGGTCAGCCATTGCCCTTTGGAGGACAGGGCCAGGACAGCTGTCTCTAGCCCTTATCACTGAGGAATTTGGGCAGACTATGGACTTCCTCTTCTACATACTTCCCTATTCTAAACATCCTCATTATCCATCTGGACTCCAGACACACAAAATTAGAAAATTCCCAGCCAGATGTAGCCAAGTCTAATGGTCCCAGGGAAGGGTTCCAGGGGAGGATAGAGCTGGTGTGTGGGCTTCACAGAGAATGAGCAGTAGTGGTGGGCCTCTGATGTTGCGTAAGAGTTTGACAATTAGAGGTAGAGTAAGAACATTCCAGAAAGTAGGAGCAGTGTGTGCAGAAGCGCAGAGGCATGAAAATGCCTAATACATTCAAGGTTGCAAGAAGCCCGATGTAGCTGCAGCAAGGGGCGCTGGAGGCATCAGGAGACAAGTTGGGAGATGTAGGCAGGGGCCAGGCCTCATCAGCTCTGCCTGGACTAGTGTAGTAGCTTTCATTCCCACCACCTGCAACCTGAGGGATCTTTGTAAATTGTGTATCCCCATCCTCGTTCTCCTGCATCAAATATCTGATGGTCCTAGGAGTCAAAGCCCAGACATCAAAACTGGCATTCAAGACCCTTCCTAATCCCACCACTGCCTAGGTCTCCCAACTTGCCTCCTGCCACCTCACGTGGAGAGGAGGAAGCAGGCCTCAAAGTCAGTCTCACCTTGCAGTTGGTTTAAGATGAGAGTTTCAGGCCAGACTGGACCCCCAATACCTTCTCTGTGACAGCAGTTCCTGAGCCCGAAAGAAGGGACTCAGGCAAGAGTGAAGAAGTCCATAGCATTCCTTCAATCCTGATCCTGTGTCTCCTGCCATTTTGTTGGCCGGATGTGGGAGGTGACTGACTGGGGGTTTGTAGGAGAGTCCTGAGTATCTGGCTGGGGGCGTGGATTAGCCAAGTCCTGTTAATTCCACTTGCTCAGTAGGCCTCTTCCTTTTTATTCCCACCGTGAGGGGCTTGGGAGAGGCCCTGCTTCCTCTTCCTGACGTGGGGCTGCCTGAGATATAGGGCAAAGGCTGTGGTTCTGGGGGAAAGGGTGAAGATGCTGAGAGTTGTAGCTGTTAGATGCTAGGGGCTCAGAGAGACGGGGTGAGGCCAGCTCAGGTGTTGTGGGCCATACGCAACCCCCTCAAGGGAAGCTTGAGACCACAGCTACCGGTCTTGAATCAGAACCTCCAGCTTCATCCCAGGGCCGGAGAACTATGGCTGGAGAAGCCACGGGAGACAGAAGCAGGGCGGTGGGTGCGCGTGAGTCCCTCTGAGGAGCAGCTAGTCTGTGAGAGGGGTCTAAACTGCAGCAGGCTGGAATAGGTGAGACAGCAGAAAGAACTTCCTGCCTGTAAATTACCAAGCACTGTGGGCCACCATGGATGATTTGCGCTTCTGAGGTTTGTCAAAGGAGGGCTCTTTTTTTTTTTTTTCCTGCTAGGGATGGTTGGAACAAGCTGGGGAATGGGGAGTAGAGAGCGGGGGCTCAGGAGGGTCACATTTACCATCCTCCCATTACCATCCCGTATCCCACGATTTATTTAAGCTCCTCCCTGCCCCCCACTGAAATAAGGGGGCAACAAAGAGTCATGAGGGGAAACTGAGGACCCAGAGAGAAAGCAGTGTGATCAAAGGCACACAGGACTGCAACCCAGCTTCCCCTGCTGCCCCCTTCATTTTGGCTTTTGTGTTTGAATCGGTAAGGAGATGGAGATCTTGTAGCCAAGGAGGAGGTGAAGGGGAGAGGAGAGAAGGAGTAAAAGGAGGAAGGAATGGGGGCAGGCATAGGAAAGTAAGGTAAATCATGGGATCCAGCAGTCATGGAAAACAGGAGAAACATGCTCCTGGCTTTGCAGAGGGCACTAAAAGAAGTTGAAATTATCATCTTAGTGGGAAGAGACACAAGGGAGTCTGTTGGGCTGATGGGAATGTATAATAGCTTGATCTGGGTGGTGGCTACACAGGTGCACACGTGTGAGACAATTCCTTGAGCCATCACTTCAGATTTGTACATTTCACTAATTAAAAACTGCCTCTAAAGTCCCAGGGCGTCACGTGACACGCCATAGCCACTTTGGAAGAAGTAGCTCCTCTTCTGAGACAGCAGAGCCTAGTTAAGTCCACAAGTTCTGGAATCATACTGTCTGCCACTTTCGGGCTGGGCGACCTTGGGCAAGTCACCTCACCTCACCTGTAAAATGAGGACAATGACAGCACCACCTACATCCAGGGTTGTGTTGGGTCACATGTAAGGGACACGAGGGGATTGCCAAGGGTTAGCAGTTGTTGCCAAAGCCCCAGCCCAGCCCAGCCCCTCATGCCTGGCTGCCTTGCTGTCTATGCCCGGACCCAGCCTAGCGCCAGCCTGAATGCCCTGCGGAACCCCAGGCAGTCTGAATGTCCTGCCCACTGACAAGTGGCAGCAGTGCCCTCCAGAGGAGAGGTCTCAAGCCTGGTTTTCCCCTACCCCCTACTGCAGTCTGATTTCTCTCCCCCTCCCCGTATTTTGACATCCTTTTGCCAATAGTCCAAAGCCTCCTGTCTCTGCAAGTCCTGGGGAAGGCTAAGCTCTGGTGGTGGGGTGGGGTAGGAGGATGGAGTGAGAATTGGTGTTGGTGGATGGGGGGTAAGAAAAAGAGTGGAGACATAGGGCTTGGGATGCAGGCTTGGGTTTGGGGCAAGAAAGAACTTTCCTCAGCTTAGGGTGGTACCAGGGCAAGGGCTCTCATTATTAGGAGAATGCAAGCAAAGGCATTCAGCCTGGGGTTAAGCCTGGTCCCTCAAGAGGCCCTTCTTGCAAGGTTTACTGAGGGGCATGAAGCCTTACAGGCTTTCTTTGCAGAGGATCGCCACAAGAATGGCCAGCAAAGCCGGGGCGGCAGAGACTCAGGTTTAAATCCTCTGTCCTTTGAAAGTCATCCTGGGCACCACTGGGGAAAGACACTCAGTTTCAAACACGGTGTCTGTGGGTGATGTTGATGTCGGGTCACCGGCAGAGAGCAGGGCACCGACACAGGGAGCCATGACTCCTCGATACGTCGGCTAGTGACCTCTTCTCCTCGTCTGATGACCCCCTGGGCAGGAAAAACTTGTTTTTAAGATGGTGGGAGGCACTTCCTGGGAGATATGGACCTTCACATCATGAACCACATGAGAGGAGGTGCATATAAGATTGGGCCCTGTCCAGTGAAGCCCAGCTTCCTGCCCACCCACCCTGCTCCAGACCTCCTGCTCATCCCCTCGCCCACCTGCCAGCTTGCTGTACAGTCCCATCATGGCACAGGCAGGAAAGGTCCTCGTAGTAGGTGCAACCCTCCCACCTTGATAATATCACCACTCATCTTGTGATGCTGGATTAAATGCTGCTGGGGGATATCTGAATATCGACTATTAAGGAATCCCTGTTAATTTTGTTAGGTGCGATAATGGTATCATAGTTACATAGGAAAATATCCTTTGATTTTAGAGATGCATCTTAAAATAATTTGTTCTATGATGTCTATAATGTATTTTAAAATAGTTTGGCCAAAAAAAGCAAATGATGCAAATATTAATGGTTAAAGGTTAATAATTTTCAAATCTAGACATTGGGAGTGGACAAACACAGGACATTCCTATACTGCCTGCCATTTTGCTGACATCACTCCAAGAAATGGGTATTTCCATGTTCATTATACTATTCACTCCACTTAAAAAAAATATGTTTGAAAATGTTCACAATAAAAGTTAAAAAAAAACCCATAATGTGATGGAAAGATTAAATTGTATTTCTTTTTCTTCTGAAATACATCGAAGGTATGTGGGAGAGTTTGCATGTATTGTACATTTTCCTGGGTGCAATGAGAACAGCTTTGTGTTGGGAAAGTCAGAGAGGGGAGGGCTGAGTCTGGGAGGATGATGACAAAGAGCAGGGAGAAAGAGACAGGGCTCTGTCTAGTCCCCTGGCCCCATTCCTGCATCCACGTCCAGGGGTGCCACAGCGAAGGGCCCCTGCGAGTGGCAGGCTCCACCCAGGCCGGGTTGCCATGAGGCTGCCTGCGTGCAGGGAGGCCCATCATCCGTTGCCTACCTGGGCCTGGAGTCTCACCCCCCAAACTGTCTGGCCGCCCATGAGGAAGCACTACTCCCTGTCCCCAGTACTCCCGCCTGCCCTGGAAGCCCCTGGGCAAGGGGGGCAAGAGAGGGCTGAAGAAGGGTCCCTAGGGCTCCCAAGCTGGGGATCAAGAGGAAAGAAAGACCTGTCACATAGTTCACACAGCACTTTCACCTCCTTCAAGTCTCACTGAAGTCCTGACTGGACGGCCAAGCCCATTTCAAAGTCAGTCGTGATGCTGGGGGTGGGTGGGTGGGAAGACTCTGCCCCAGCCAGGGTGGAGCTGGCCTCTCTTCCCATTTCTCTTGAATCTTGGGCCAAGGGTTCTCACCCTCCCTTTTGTGATGGGGAAACAGAGGCCCTTCCAAAGAAAGGAAACATGCTCTCCAGGTCAACTGGCCATTGCCATGGAGTGAGGGGAGGACCCAGCTCAGGCTCCTTATCATGGAAGCTCTAGAAACGTCAGGAAAGATGGAGACTCAGGGGAGCATGGGAGGGTGGAAACCTCTGAAGGGAGCTCGCTCTTCCAGCGCAGTCCCTGGGGAGCCCTGGGCAGGCATAACTGACGTTGTCCCTTGACTTAAGGAGGAGACCTGACCCCTCTGTAGCTGTGTTTCTTAAAGCCCATAGGGTGGCTTGCTGGGGGCCGGGAGGGCTGGGTAGCCATGGACAGCTTCTGGAGCAGCTGGAAGCAGAGGGCTGGGGCAGCATGCCTACGGCAAGGTGAAGCCTTCAGGAGCAGATGGCCAGCAACCCGCTTCAGAGAAGAATCAGAGGAACCAAGTGTCCCCCAAGCCCAGGGCCACCCCAGTCTCTGGGGGGAGCTGAGGGCTTCCTCCACTTTCTGGGGTCAGGCTCATTGGTCCTGCCAACAGAGGTTGTTTTATGGTCTCAGGTGGAAGGTTGGACCATTTGGCTGAACTCTTCAGGGATTGCTCTTCCTCCTCCAGGGAGCCTTCCCTGACTGCTCCTCTCAGCAACCCTTGCCCCATTTCTGGGCAGCTGCACCCCACACCCACCTGGGCTGGTTCTCCTGGGTCACTGGCTCAGCTCTCCCCTACCAACTGGAGAATCTTCCCAGGGCAGGGCGTGGGTCTGCTCCTTCTCTATGACACCTCCTGCCACTGCTCTGGGCTGGGTACTGGCCTGAGCAGTTCTGCTACCAGTGAGGAGCCCCTGTGCCTGCTGTCCAGGGGGTGGGAGTAGTGGAAGGCCTGGAGGGTGGTCTTGGGGCGGACTTCCTCTTCTGAGACACTGGAGGTTTTCTTTCCTTTTCTTGCTTCCCTGTTCAGAGATTTCCTCTTCACAGACTGAGGTCAGGGCTCCATAAACAGGAGTGATAAGGCCTTGGGCTTTCAAACTGAACTTTGCAGCTACCATTTTATGACTCTGGTAACATACTCCCACCCCTGCCACCCCCACCCCCCCGCCAAGTCTGGCTGGAGTAGGATTGCCTGGTGTCAATTCCTTATGGGAGCAAGTGCTGGCTGGTGGGGAGGAGGGAGAAATAGAGAGGGAAATGGGGGCCCCTCATTCCAGCCTGCCCTCATCCACTCCTGGGTGAGTCCCTTCTGCTCTCATCCACTCCTGGGTGAGTCCCTTCTCCCTCTGTGGGCCCAGCCCTGCACTGGGCTGTAGGGAACATGGGAGGGTGAGAGACCTTAGCCCTTGATCCCATGGGATGGTCAAAAGAGCCCAGGCTGGGAGGTGAGTAGGGTTGAAGGGTGGGGTCAGAGGGGGAAGGGCTGAGTGGGCTGGAGCAATCAGGGAAGGCTTTCTGGAGGAGCAGCTCAAGTTGGGAACTAACCAAACAAAATGTGGAAAGAACAGGGGAGGGTAGGCATGGGAAGAGCCAGGCTTTGGACTTTCTCAGGAAGTGGGGGGCACATGTTGCACGAGAAGGGGCCCCACTGAAATCACTCTGCCCCTAGGCTGAGAAGCCTCCAGGGATGGGAGAATGGGGTGCCAGTGGCGGTCTCAAGATCCCTGGCTCATCCAGGGAGAATTTTTTTGTTTTTTTTTTTTGCGGTACGCAGGCCTCTCACTGTTGTGGCCTCTCCCATTGCGGAGCACAGGCTCCGGACACGCAGCCTCAGCGGCCATGGCTCACGGGCCCAGCCGCTCCGTGGCATGTGGGATCTTCCCAGACCGGGGCACGAACCCGCGTCCCCTGCATCGGCAGGCGGGCTCTCAACCACTGTGCCACCAGGGAAGCCCCTCCAGGGAGAATTTGAGTGGTTGGAGCCCAAGGGTGGAAGAGCCCGAGGGTTGCTGGTGAGGCCTGGAGGCTTTGTGACACTGAGAGGCTGTAAGTGGTGCCAGAGCTACGGCCTCAGGGCCAGAACTTGGTGGGGCTTTGAGTGCTCAGGAGGTGGGTCTCACCACGGCCATCAGTGGGAGGAGAGGAATTATGCCAATTGTCTTAAGGCCTGCTCCCAGGACAAACGATGAGCACCCCATCCCGGAGTGCGCAAGACATTAGCTAGATGGAACAGAGATTCCTGCCCTGGTGGAGGTGATGGTAAGGGAGGTAATCATGGGATAGAAGAAACTAGATGACCAATATACTCCATCCACCCACCAGCCAACTTGGAGCTGGTGCCAGACCTGGAACCCACAGGTTTTAGGCCCTGTCCAAGCAGCAACTGCAGATTCCTCAAGTCCTGGGGTAAGGGTAGAAAGAAATCAACCTCAGCCCAGGTCTGATGGGTGGGGGACAGGTGTGGCTCTGTTATCTTTGGGCCTCACTTTGCCCATCTGTAAAATGGGCTTGGGTAGTCTTCAGGTCTTCCCTGATCTTACAGAGAGATGACTCATGCATCTCCTGCCTCAACCAGAATCTGCCCTGCAGCCCAGGTAAGCCACACCCCCAGGCACACACATGGGCACACCCACACATGGGGCACGAGGGCACACATGCACCAGGGGCACACACACACCCATATGGAGATGAAACAGAAGTGGGAGGAAGAGGGTGGCCACTGTTTGTTGGTTGTTTGTTCCCTGGTTAGCTTTCCCCATGCACATGTCTGGCCCTCCCTGAGAAACACCACTCCAAATCCTTACTGCCCACCACCTTCCACCTTGAGCTCCATACCTTTCAGCTCTGCTCAGTGGGAGGGCACAGAAGGGTCTGCCTGCCAGCCACCTGATCCCAAAAGCCCCTTCCCGGGTCCCAGGGTCCTCCGTGTTTGGTCTGCTGCTGAATGTCACTTCTACAAGTAGCTTAATGCCCCACAGACACCTCCGGTGGGGCACAGCACACAACGACGACCCTCACAGCCTGCCTCCAACCTCCTGTCTAGCAGACCTTCCATTTCAGTGGACCACAGTCCCCGACCCTGCATCCACTGACTTCCCCAACCCACAGGTACTACACGGAAGGCAAGTTTGGAGTCCGCCCTTAACCGTCTCCCCTCCACCGGTGTCCCAGATCCCGGCGCTGAGCGGGCTCCAAACAGCGCTGGAAGGGACTAGGCTCGACGGAGACCCCACCCCGCCCTCGGGTCTAGATCCGGTCTGGGGCGCAGGGGAGGCGAGACACGGTGCTCCGCGCCCCTTATCCCCTCCACACAGACTTGAGCACACGGCTGGGTTCCCGTCACCCTCGCTCCACCCCCAGCTGCCGGGACTCTGGGCGGCTCGGCGGACACTCACCGCTGGCCCGAGGGCGCAGGCTAGGGCGCCGACCAGCACGCAGAGCCAGCGGGCGGGCGGAGGTCTAGGAGGGCGCATGGTCCGCCCCGGGTCCGCGGCGGGCGGCCCGGCGCCGGTAAAGGGCGGGCGGATGGGCGGCGTACCGCGCAGCGGACGTTGGGGAGACTGACAGAGTGGCGCTGCTGCGGTGCCCCTGCGTTAAGAGGCCCCGCTCGGAGCGAGGGCGGGCCCCGGGGGCTCGTCTGACGGGCGGCGGGTGCAGCCAATGGCTCCGCAGAGGCGGGGCGGCCGCGCAGGTGTGGGGCGGGGCTGGGGGAAGCCCCGGCGAGTCGGGTGTCCCAGCGCTCCCTCCGCCAGTCTCACACGTCAGTCCTCAGAGGCGAGGTGTGGGCAGGCCTTCGTCCCTTCGGACCGCATCCCCGGAAGACCCAAACCGTCGCATTCTTTTCTGCTTGGCTCACGACGTTTCCAAGCGCCAGGTTACGATCTCCCACTCCCACACGCCCCCTTAGCCCCACCCCAGGGCGCTCTGCTCGTCCAACTTCAGAGCCACCTCCTCTAGGAGGTCCCCCCGCCAGCCTCCCCATTTTCCACTTCTGCGCCTCGGAGGGCTGGTGCAGGCGGGCCGGATTAGGAGACAGCACAAATCACTTCTGATTCTCTAGGCTGAGGGCGCGACCTGCCTAGGGTCCTGGGCTGCAAGTGCCCCAGATAGGTGGGGCTCACTGTTTGATCCATTTTCAGTCACCCCAACTCATCCCTCGCGCCGGAGAGGCCAGGCTAAGGGAAGCTAGGGCGCGAGTGAGTCCCGACGCCGGGTTCCTTGGTGCCTCCCCTGAGCCCCGGCGACCCGGCAGGGCGCGCTCGGCACCGGCTGGGCTCCCGGACCATTCACGACCAGGCGGGGGCGGAGGGTCGTGCTTCAAGAAGGATGACGAGTCCGCTCCCTTGCGCGTCTGGGCCGGGGCACCTCGGGAAGGAGGCAGAGCTGAAGTTCCAGCGCCCCCACGCGGGAAGGGAAGGTCTGTTGCCAGCGCGCGGGCCCGGTCTGCGCTCTTCCGACCTAAAACAACCAGAGCCCTCCTCCTCCAGCCTTCCCTATTTTACGTACTGGGAAACCGAGATACGGAGAAAGGCCCGGAGCCGGCCTCTGATGCCTCACTTCCAAGGTTCGGCGGGGGACATCGGGCCAGCCCTCCTCCACCGTGCATCCTCAGAGCTCGGTTTATTCTTCCTTAGAATAAGGGGCAGGTTCACTGGCTCCGCGCCCTGGAAGGGCGCCTTCTTGTGGACCAAATGCAGGTGGCTGCCTTGCCCTCTTTCCGAGGGTTCGAGACTGGTGCAGTCGAGGCTGGAGGTGGCGGTGGTGGCAGTGGGGTAGGGTGACTGATGGGTGACTGTGATAGGGGGATGAGGGCAGGCGATGTTCAGTGGAGAGGCGGAGAGGGCTGCGCGTCCCTGGGCGCCTGCGGAATGTGCGGCTGCTTGAAGGAGGTCTTACTCCAGGCTCTGGCTGATCAGCAAGTGCGTCAGAGTTCCCTGCGGGCGCACCCTGCTCTCCCTCTCTGCAGCGCGGGGTACTCGGGCCGCTGACCTTCTAAGGGTAGGATGGAATTATGGAGAGACAAGGGAAAGCCAGGAAGGGATGAGCGCCGAGCCGCTCCTCGATTTCGGCTTATTTGGGGTGCTAGCATTTGCTTCCTATTCTCCCTCCCTCCCTCCTTCCCTCCCTTGCACAATCATTAAGAGTTTGCTGTGTGCCAGGCTCTGCGCTTTGCACTGGGGCACAGAGATATATAAGACAGTGGCACCTGTTGCCTGAGGAGGACCTGGGGAGCTATTGTACTCCCTCCAAATTTCTACCTCCTTCCAGATATAATCAGTAAGCCTGGACATAAGCCCTTCCCCAGACAGGAGAACTGTGGAGATGCCCTTGCCCTGGCCATTCTGGGGTTTGAACTCGCTTTCTCAGGGGAGGAAGTGTTTGAAGAATCACAAGCCATCTCCTCATCCATTCTCACTTCTGGAGGCCAGGTTAGGCTCAGGAGTCAGAGGTCCTTGCCTCCCCCTGTGACCCTGCCACTACTCCCTCTCAGGCCTCAGTGCTCTAGCAGGGCAGTGGAATTTTGTCCTCATTCTGGAAAGTCACCTTTGCTTGGCACAGTGACCCAGGAACCCTAGATATGAATGGCAAATCCATGAGCTTTGGATCTCATAAACCTTTGCCCACTCTACACACACACACACACACACACACACACACACACACACCAATCTGATCAGCTGCAGAAAGCTGATGAAATCCCACCATTAAAGCATGTCCTTTGGCCTGTTAAATTTCTGCTCTCTCTGAGGACAAGTGTCTTGGTTACTTGAGGGTGCATTTGAGGGAGGTGAGGATTGGGGAATAGGAGAGAGCCAGACCCCACTTTGCCAAGTGACCCTTGGCCAGGCCCAGAAGGGGGCAGATGGAGGAGGGGTGGGAATCAGCTGGGAGTGGCTGCCTCTTCCCTTGTTCTGGAGGGTGTCCACACGACACCCCCTCCTTAGCTTGAGGACTACACGTGGGCAGGCTGGAAGCAGCGAGAGTGACTGGCAGGGCCCCTGGATGCCCTTGCACCCAGGGTGACTGAGGAATAGTAGTTTCCATGCAGATTCTTTGCAATGAAAATTACTTCTTTGTTCTTTCAGAATCGTTCTCCTGGGAGACCCACCCTTCCTTACCTATCAAAAGTCACAAAACAACTTCAGAAGTAAAAGAAGCAGGAAAAAGAAAATAGCCAAAACAAACCAATACCTGAACAATTCAACCAAGAGTATGTTTGACCTTGTTTTGACGAATTGTTACCGCATGTCCTGTTCTATGTCCTGAGGCACTGTGGGGATCACCTGGGGGCCTACTCCTGGGGAGTTCTTGGAATCTGATGAGAAAACCATCCTTTCACCTGTCTGATGATCTGGGAAAGCTTCTGGGGTGGGAGTGGGATATCAGAAACAGGAGGTGTGTGTGTGTTGGGGGGGGGCACAGAGACAGACTATTTGAGGGGGTGGGAAACAGTGACTTGGATCTCCATTCTCCACCCCCCACCCCGAAGCCCGAGTCCCTTTGGAGTTGACCTTTGCCTCATCAGTCCAGGTTTGGGGAGGGGGCCACAGCCACTTCTTGCTCTCTCCTCCCCCATGTCCTCTTGAATGGATTCCTCCAAGGGTATTCTGTTCTGAAGTCTCTCCTCCTGGATCCCTGGAACCAGTCTCCAGTCTCTGGCCCAAGCCCCACCTCCCTTCTGGATGCGGGAAACAGAGGGGTGCAGAAGGTGGGGGGAAAGACAGAGAGGCAGAGTCACTTGCCTTCCCCCGTGATGACAGGCGAGGCAGGAAAGAGTCGGCAGTTACTCATTTGGAGCCTGCGTGGCTTCCTGGCTGCCTGCCTCATTCTTGCTGTGGGTGCCACCTTGCCTCCCCCAGTCCTTCTCCCACCTCTTGAGTCGTGCACTCACTGCTTCAAGGCTCCCAGCTGAGGAACTCAATGATGGTGAGGTCTGCAGTGGAGTGGGAAGGGCAGCTGGGGACCACGGTGTGGTCTTGGCCTCCTTGGCAGGGACCTGGCCTAGGGAGTCACTGCTCAGGATGCCCCTTCCGGAGCCATCCACATTTCTGTGTGGATGCAAGCAAGATTTGCCCTTTCTGGGCTTCTGAGTTGAAGACACCTTAGGTCTTTATTCATCGAGTGGGGCTGGCAGCTCCAAGGATAAGAGGTGCTCATCACCTCCCCAGGCCTCTCCTTCTTTGGGGCCGGTTCTTCCTGTGAGAAGATGTTTCTTAACTCCAAGCCATGGTTTGGTGGAGGGCAGGAGAGGCCTATTGCTTAGAGAAGCAATATTCCTTTCATCGTTTCTGTAACTGCTTGCAGTGAATAGCATTCCTTCATCCCTCTTGTATCACCGCCTCCACTGACCTGGCCCTCTGATGAGCACTGGGGATGTTGCAGTGACTTAGACATTGGCTGCCCCTCTAGGACAGCCTACCACTGCTTCAGAGGGCACTGGAGGGATCTTCTGGTGATGCTGCAGCTGCACTAGCTAAAAAACAAGAGTTCATGGGAGTGCAGGTGATGGAGGGAGAACTGTTCTGACTTGAGAGATGGGGAAATGAAGCCCAGGGACGGGTTTGGAAATGGCCAGCATCACTCCTTGGTCCTGGAGGCTGGGCTTAGAGCTCGGGAGGGGAGGGGGCAGAGGGGAGGTGATGGTGCCAACTCTAGGCGCATCAGTTCAGGCCCTCTAGTGATCAGATGCTAAGACGGAGTTAGTATTATCAGAAGTTTATTGGATGGCCGGGGGACCCTGTGAAAGACAAAGGAGGAAAAGGCAGGACCCAGCAGGGAGAACCTCAGAGTGCGACCCAGCTCTGACAGAGCCTCTGCTAGCCTGACCCGGAGCTGCAGAGCAAAGGTGACACGTGGACGCCTTAGTAACCCTACTCTGCACAGTCAGTGTCTGGGGGCCATCTGGGAAGAGCAGAACCCTCACCTCAAATGCTGTGGTGCATCCTGAAAGCGCTACTCAGAGAGCCTGTCAGCTCACTGCATTCCCCACAGCTGAATGGCACGTTCTTTCTTGACAGGAGATCCAAGTGAGGCATGTCTGCGGCTACCACAGAGGGGAAACTGAGGCGTGGAAAATGAAGGCCGGGGGAGAGCTCCTGCTCCAGGCGACAGAGAAAGAGGAGCCTAAGGTCCTACCCTTGGGGAATGCCTATTCTGGGCACAGACAGGGATGACTTAAGAGGGAGCTCCTTTCCTCAGAATCCCAGGGCTCATTATGAGGGGGTCAGCGGTCTGTCATCATGCGGCTTGGCATCGTGGTACAGCAAGTCTGGGAGACTCCAGAGGTGAGGACTCCCCGCCTCCCCCATTTACTCTCTAACAGCAGCCACAGTTTCTTGGTCAAATGCCTACTGCCGTATCTGTGTGCGCATGTGCGTGTGTGTGTCCGTGTATAAGAGCACGTGAGTGTGTGTGCTGTGTATGGGTGTGAGTCAGGACAGACGCATCTGCTCCCAGCCGGGTGTGAGAGCAGGGCGTGGCCAGCGTGTATTGGGAGGAGACTGAGTTAGGGGCAAGGCTCTGGGCGATTAGTGGCAGAGAGGGAATGAGTCACAGGGAGGGTGCCCAGGACCCCAGCACCAGGCTGTGTCTCAGAGCTCATTCCTGAGGCAATGGACTCTGTGGCCCTTGTAGCACCCCGACCCCAGGAGGAGCTCAGTTAAGGTCCACAGAAGATCTCAGTTCCCACGCTCACCTCTCCACTCCCAGCCCCGGCTTCCTGTGAATTGTTGTGTAGCTGGCCTTGGACAGAGATTCTGGACAAGGAAGATAATGTCAACGGGACAAAACAGACCTGGGGATTAAGTAACATAATTGATGCCATCAGAGACTAGTGTGTGTGTTAAAAATTTAAGGCTATCGACGGAAAAAGATGGAAGTCTCAATGGAACTCCCAAACAACTAGAAGAAGGAAAAATAGCACAAAGAAAACTCCGTCAATGTGGGAGATTAGAAACAAGAATACATGATACATAGAAGCATAAAATCAGATATCAGGAATAATCACAAACATTAATCATCACAGTAAATGTGAAAGGAGGAGAATTTAAGATGGGAAATTTAAGAGGAATAGTTCATACTATTAGAACATTCAATCTATCAAAAAGATGAAATAATCATGAACATCTAAGCATCTAATGATATAGCCTCAAGATACATGAAAAAAGGATGAATTGTCAAATCTACAGTCAGAGTGGAAGACCTGGACACCCTTCCCTCAGGAATTCCATTCAACTGTCAAAAAAAAAAAAAAAAAAATCAACTAGAACCACATTTCCCAGCAGGGATAGATATCTCAAAATATGGTATTGAGCAAGAAAAGCAGGTTGCAGAATGAGGTGTACAATACAGTATTCCTTATATAGAACTTAAAATCTGCAAACAATACTATGTAACTTTTATGGGTACAAAAATATATAGAAAAAGTCTAAAAAATGTCCAGGAAAGATAAACGTCTAAGTCCTGTTTTCTCTCTGTAAGGCAAGGGAGGGGAAAGGGATAAGGGAACTGTATTAGTTTTCTGTTGCTGTGTTACAGATTACCACAAACTTAGCATCTTAAAGCAACACCCATTTATTACCTCATATTTTCTGTAGGTCAGAAGTCCAGATATGGTCTACCTAGGTCCTCTGTGGAAATCAAGGTGTTGGCCTCCTACTCTCCAACCTCAGCAGGCAAGTTGAGTATTATTATTGTTTTTTAACTTGTTAAGAAAAGCTTCAAAATATACAAAGTGGATAAAATAGCATAATGAACTCCCACGTATCCCCCATCACTTTGTTTTCTCTGTGTCCCCACCCCAGCCATGATCATTTTAAATCAAATCACTGATCTATCATTTTATATTTAATATAACTCAGTAGTTACCTCTACAGGATAAGTACTCAAAAAAAAAAAAAAGACGCACAATACTATCATCACATAATACCATTTTTATGCTCACCACACCTCCCCACCTGCCAAAATTCCTTAACAGCGTTAAATAATCTCATTATTTAATTTTCTTTCTTTGCCTTATAAATACTTTTATTTTCTACCAGTTGTTTGTTTAAATGAGGCTCACATATTATAATTCAATATAGAGGCTCCCTCATCTCTCTGCCTCTCCTTTCCTCACAAGTTCTCCTTGGAAGAAATTGGACTGGTCCTGTTCACTGGCTTCCCACAGTCGGAGTTTTGGTGATTGCGTCCTGTGGTGTTATTTAACTATTTCTCTAAGACTGATTATTTTAAAACACATCTTAAAACATAAATGAGGTGATTTGCTCCTTAGTTCAAAGTGCTTACAAATCCTGAGTGAGACCCCCATCACCTCCGCTTTACCTCTCCTCTGCTTCTCCCACTCTTGTCTCCAGCCACCCCTGGCCTCCCTGCTAGTCCAAGAACTCATTCCTGGCCCACTCTTTTTTAAAAATTGAAATGTAGTTGATTTACAATGTTGTGTTAGTTTCTGGTGTACAGCAAAGTGATTCAGTTATACATATACATATATTCTTTTCCATTATAGGCTATTACAAGATATTGAATGTAGTTCCCTGTACTATACAGTAGGTTCTTTTTTTTTTTTTTTTCGGTATGCAGGCCTTTCATTGATGTGGCCTCTCCCGTTGCGAAACACAGGTTCCGGACGCGCAGGCTCAGCGGCCATGGCTCACGCACCCAGCCGCTCTGCGGCATGTGGGATTCTCCCAGACCGGGCATGAACCTGCGTCCCCTGCATCGGCAGGCGGACTCTCAACCACTGCACCACCAAGGGAGTCCTACAGTAGGTTCTTGTAGTTTATCTATTTTATGTATAGTAGTGCGTACATGTTAATCCCAAACTCTTAACTCATCCTCCCCCACCTTCCCGTTTAGTACCCGTAAGTTTGTTTTCCGATTCCTAGCCCACTCTTGCTCTTGGGTCTTAGGTCCCTCTGCTTGGAATGCTCTTCTTCCAGGTATCACCATAGCTCCTCACCTTTCTCTTTAAGGCTGACTCCCTTACTTCATACTCTAAACTGCTTCCTCCCCTCCGAATCCTGGACTGGGCCCCCTCACCCTGTCTACATCTTTTCCCCATTGTGCTTATCACCTCCTAAGTTACAATGTCCTTTAGTTATTTGTGAACGTACTCTATTACACATATTGTCTGTTTCTCTCTGCTAAAATAGAAGTTCCACGAGGGCAGGGTTTGCAGGTGTTTTGTTCCCCAATGTATCTCAAGTCCCCGGAATGGTGCCTGGCACATGGCCCTCTGTTGGTGTTTATGGAATGAACAAATAAGTGAATGAGTCTTCCTAAAACCCATAGCTGACGCCGCCTTCCCTTTGTCCCAGGATTCTAATGCTGACCTCTCACAGGCTCTGAGGGAAGCTCTCCCCAGCCCCTCCTTAGTCTGGTCTTGGATATGCTTCCCCACTCCTGCCCAAGCCTTGGGCTCTGCCTTGTAGAACACCAAGCTCTTTCATGCCTCCCTGGCATTGCCTGTGCTGTTCCTCCTCCACACGTCTCTCAGGGGAGACTTTGTCATGCTTCAGGGCTTGAGTCCATGTCAGTCACTGCCTCTGGGAAGACCTGGGATGATAGGCCCAGAGTGGTGATGATTGGGTAGCAAGAGAGCTGGAGCTCCTCCTGCAAGCCTATTCTGCTTAGACCTATCTTTGACTCTAGGCCAAATCTGACCCTTGATCACAGGCTGATCCCTAATGACCTAAGGCCTCCACCCAGAGTTACACATGATCTTAGACTGATCCCTGCCTCTAACCTGACCCCTGACCCTTATCATGGGTCTCAATTAAAACTAACCTTTGATCCTGATCATGGGCCTCAATCCAGAGTGACCCATGACCCCAGGATCATACCTAACTTCTGAATATGGGCATCAGCCTAGCCTGGCTTCTGACCCCAATCCACCTTGCCTGTCACAGGGAGTGAGAATGTGTGGCTGGCTCCCGTCAGGCAGTGCCTGAGTCTCCAAGTCCACGGTCCCTAGAGAGAGGCCAGGGCCTCAAGGCTGGGAGTCTCCAGGACACCTGGGGGAAGTTCTCACTTCTGCCTGTCCTCTTCCCATCCCTCCCTCTGGCTCCCAGTCCAGTGGGTGCTGCCCCAGACTGAGGGGAGACACCTCCCTACCTCAGGGAGCCCCACTATGAGGAAACACAGCCCTGCTCTCCAAGAACCACAGTCTGAGGGGGAGATGCAGCCCTCGCTCAGGGAGCTCACTCTGAGGAAACCCAGCCCTGCCCTTGAGAAGCCACAGTGAGGGGGAGATAGAGCACTCCTTCAGGGAACCCGACTCCGAGGGGAGACCCAGGCCTGTCCTCAAGGACCTCCAGTCAGAGGGGAGACACAGCCCTAAATCAGGAAGCATGACTCTGAAAAAACACAGCCTTTCCCTCGAAGAGCCCCAGTCTAAGGGCGGAGACGCAGCCCTGCCTCACGGAGCCCGGGAGGGGAGACACAGCCCTGAGGGGAGACACAGCCCTGCTCTCAGGTCTCTTGACTTTGTGGCCAGGCACCAGGGGATGGGACTAACTGGCCAGAGCAACCCACACTTCTTTTTGCTCAGATCTGGGTAAAAATAGCCTCAGCTGCCCATGCCTCTCTCTTACTTCCCCTTCATCCTGACCCTGCTCAGGCCCAAGTCACTTGTCAGCTCCCCCTGCCCTCGGCCTCTTCTTGCCTGGGATGGGACAGGGCCCAGAAAGATGGGGCCAGGGGCCCAGACAAGTTAAACAGTTCTGCTGCAGCCCAAGTGAATCCTGACACCCGTTGCTGCTTCTGGGTAGCCACCCTGGATTGGCTGTTGGCTCTCTTGCCTCTTGATATGAGATAATTTGCTCCAGATAAGAGATAATTTATCCACCCTTGAGGTGTGTAGACATCTCTGTCCTCTGCCTTGAAAGGGGCGAGGAGGCAAGGAGGAAGCTCAGCCCCTGCCCTTGGAGCCCTCAGAGTGGTTGAGGAGACCAGAATCTTCTGCAGGGATGAGTTAGGGTGTGAGTGGAGGCCACAGGCTGGGCTTAGGCTCTCTGAGTGATGCAGCCCAGAGGTGGGGCTCAGTGGGAACAGTGCTCTGAAGGGGCCAGAGCACCAGGGAGGGGAGGTCTGGAACTGGTGGTGGAGGCGGGATTGTGTGTGTGTGTGTGTGTCTGTGTGTATAACCTACAGCTGGGGAGCAAGAAGGGAGTAGAGGGTAGAGGCCTTGCAGGCTAGAGCCAAGGCCACATTTGAGGACAACTGGGCACCACCAGAGGACCAGGAGAAAGGCCTTGCCCCAGGAAAGTACACAACTGTGTGCATTAAAGAAATGTCCCATCGCTGGTCTCAGAGAAGCATCAACTCATGGGGAAGCTTGGGCCTGAGGATCCCTTAATCTGCGACCAGAGTAGGGTTGGGGTCGTGGCCTTCCCTCCATGTGGAGGGGCTGGATGTGTTTCATCATGGCCAGGGTGCTCTGGCCTGGCACATGCTGGCCACTCAGCTATTGGACTCTTCCTTAGTCCTCCTGACGTCACGGTGAAAAATATATCCATGCAGAACACGTGCCCTTCTGGTAGCACCGTCTTGATTACTGGGGTGGAAACTACTGCTCCCCTACTCTTGGCCCACATGGTTCAATGGTGCAGTGGGGGTCAGCCTTACTCTGGCTCCAGTAGCGGGTACATGCCTTAGGCCTGACCAGTGAGAGCCTTGCTGATGGTCACATGCCTCAAGCTGAGCCAGTGAGCACCAGCCCTGGAACTTTTGCCAGAACTCTGGGAAAAAAGTGTGTTTTCTCTGCTAGCAAGCCAGGAAAACATAAGCCTGCTGCTGTTGTGGCCACACTGACCTGCCTGAGATTTGAGCCAGGACACAGGATATCAGACCCAAGAGATGATGAGAGACATACCTGCTGACATTATTTGAGTCCCTGCATCCAGATGCACCTAAGGCAGACATTTTTTCCCTTGAAACCTTTTTTTTTTAAAAAAAATTGGGGTATAGCTGTTTTACAATGTTGTGTTATTTTCTACTGTCCAGCAAAGTGGAGTTCCCTGTGCTATACAGCAGGTACCTAAAGCCGATTTGCCTGTGGACTTTTTAGTGTCTGAGATACAGCTCCCTTCTTTGCCTAAGCCAGTGTCTGCTGGCCTTCTGTCACATGAAATGGAAAGAGTTCTAATGCTGCACCCCTTCTCCCCACCAGAGCCCAAGCTGTTCGGGGAGGCCACCTTCGGATCATGCTAAGCACCTCCATTGTGAATATGCAGAAGCCCAAATCTGACCTCTTTAGGTGAGGCTTATGTTTTAAGTCCTTCTGAACGCATCTTCTCCATCAAAATTTACCTGTCCCATGTCCCATCCCCCTGACTTTTCTCCTGCCCAAGAGCTGGCTAATCTGATTAAACAACTAATCACACATGTAGACCCTGGCAAGCATTTGCTCAAAGAGCCTTTTCAAGAAGGAGAGATTCTAATCTCGAGAATCTTGAGCTCCCTGTGGACAAGGTTTCCAGAGAGACTTTGGGGACCTGTCTCATTTCACTGGTCAAGCTGCTCCTTGGGTGTCCTCGATTCTTCACCTCTGGTTGCCTTCAGTGGGGAGTCCCAGCCTCGGGCCATGTGGCAGCATCACCACCAGGTGGCAGTGGCGCCAAGTTCCTGAGGCCTCAGGACGCCGCTCAGCCCAGTTTACTTGATGTAAATAGAAAGAGGAGGATGTAAGGAATGGAGCCCCGGCTTTGGAGCCATCCAGATAAAACGGGAATTACTGCTCTGCTACTTAGCGACTCCAGGCCGTGGACAAGGGGCTAGAATTGTGCCTCAGTTTCCTCCCTCAGACTCAAAACTAATTGTGTCACTGCAGCAGCTTTTAAACTAAGCCCCACTCTCCCAGAATCTTAACTTCTTGAGGGCTTTTATGTTTCAGGCCTGCTCTAAGATCTTTACATATATTGTCTCATTTGCTCCTCAGAAAGATTGTGAAGCACGTGCTATTATCGTCCTTATTTTCCAGATGTGGAAACAGAGGCACAGAGAGGGTCAGGAGCTTGTCCAATGTCACCCAGCAGAGCTGGCATTTGAACACAGGCAGGCTGGCTTCAGAGCCTCTCTTACCTAACCATCATGCTATTCCACGTCTAACGCCAACGTGTGTTACATTCTACTCCCACATGACTGTCATTGGCCACAGCCTGTGGCAGAGACTGAGTGTTGGGAAGATAGTAAAATCAGAAGAAATACAAAGACAGATGCTTCATGATCAGGTCACCCCAAATCCTTGCCAGTTTTCCAGAGTTCATGACCTGGGGACTTAAGACTCTGTTGGGAGAGTCTCCTACAAGGCACTGATGTCTTTTGTACCTGGAGAGAACAGCTTCCACCACCCCTGCAAATTCCTTCCACTCCAGATCAGAGGGTCTCTGTGTCCTGGCTTAGAGTATGTGGGGGTTTGTGAGGGAGGCATTGCTGGTTCTCTTCTGGGGCCATTACTCCCTTTTGTTCCCATCCTCAGTGTCTAAAGCTCATCTTTTTTTTTTGTGGTATGTGGGCCTCTCACTGCTGTGGCCTCTCCCGCCGTGGAGCACAGGCTCCGGATGCGCAGGCCCAGCGGCCATGGCCCACGGGCCCAGGCGCTCCACGGCACGTGGGATCCTCCTGGACCGGGGCATGAACCCGTGTCCCCTGCATCGGCAGGCGGACTCCCAACCACTGCACCACCAGGGAAGCCCTAAAGCTCATCTCTTAATCCTCCTTCCTGTGTCCTGTGTATCCCTGCATTCCCGGGAGGCCAGGGCTGACAGGAGGGAAGGCTGGAGACCCCGAGCATCTTTCGGTCTGGGCTGGCGTTCTCCACAGTCCTGGGAGTGTCGTTGCCCGGGCTGCCCTCAGTCATAGACCTGCAACAGCGTCCTCCTGCTCCGGAATTCCTTAGGCCAAGCCCATGGAGGTTGAGAGTGCGGGTTCCGGAACTAAACAGCCGGCCTCACGCCTCAGTTCTGCCACCTGCCAGCAAGGTGACTCTGGGATACTCACCTAACTTCTTTGTCTATATTGCTTCATCCGGAAAATGGAGATAAAAAACACCTACCTTACGGGGTAGTTGCAAGGGTAGAGAGGCTGACAAAGGAAAGAATAACGCATTTAGAAAGGATTAAGCATAAAAGTGCACCAACTGGCACAGGGCTTGATCCATGGGGGGTTTTTGCACAGAGGCACACGTATGGGTGTGTGTGTGTGTGTGTGTGTGTGTGTGTGTGTGTGTGTGTGTGTGAAAATCTGGTCTGAGTCCCACCATCAATCTGCTCTGGTGCTCTGAAGAAAGGGGTCCCTGCAGGTGGCAGCTGTGTTCTCCTCATCTGATTTCTGAAACCTTACCCAGAGGCTGGCTCTGGGGCTCCCTGGGATGCAGACCAAACATTTTCCTTCCCCTGCTGCTGGTCACGGGGTGGCGATGCACCCCAGGCTGCTGTGTCCTGCGGCCCTTCCTTGCCTGTGTCTCCCTCTTCAAGCTCAGAGTGAGGGGGCCTTTTAGATTCTCCCAGTAGTAGGGCTGCCAGATTTAGCAAGTAAAAATACGGGTCACCCAGTTAAATTTGAATTTCAGGTAAACAATGAGTGATTTTTTAGTCTGTCCCTAGTATTGTGTTTTATCTGCAACCTTAGGCGTGGACCCCATGCCTGTCTGAGGTCCCTATCCTATCCCCCTGGTCCCTAGGTCCCTAGGAAATGCCCCGCAGTTTCCATATAGTGGGTGGTGGAGGAGCAACGCCATTTCCAGGGAAAGCCCCAGTGTCCACCTCCCTTGCTGCCCACATGACCCCCAGAGGCTGTCCCTTCCTTAATCCTGGGACCCTCCTCTCCTTTGGGGCAGGGAAAACTGGCTCTGAGCTATCACAAGTCTTCAAAGTTTCTAGATGATCTGTAAATTTCATGCCAAGTCCTTCAGTTTCTTACAACTCAGAATGACTTTTGACATTTAAAAGCCAAGCCAAAGTTTTGAGTTTCTTGTTCTCTCATCCTGCCCCTGTGGGAGGTCTTAGCTATTGGGCTAAGAAAGAACAAGGACACACGAGGAGATGCAGCTAATATTTCCACGTGTTCCCCAGCAACACACAGAGGGTCTCAGTGAAATCTCCCCAGTCTCAGCCCTATTCCCATCCCAACCCTGTTCTTTGTTTCCATGGCCACTGGGGTGCTGGTCGTTCCAGGTGTCAGGCTATTAAAGGACAGGTGTACCTGGTCCATTCATATCCTCCTCCCTTGTCACCTGTCAGAAAATACAGCAGTCAGTTCTCGGAGCTGCTTCCCAGAGGGGACTGTCATTGTGTCTGTTCTATCAGTCAAATGCATCGCATCAGAGAATCGTAGCCCATCTCTCTGCCATGAGCTCGGGAGGGAGAGAAGACAGAGGAGCCTGCAGAGACTTCTGAAAACTGAGAAGTGCTTTATCACAGCCAAGGACACCCTCCCAGTAATGTTGCCTCAACATCCCCTTGTCATTCAAACATCGCTGCCCAGTGAGCTGGGAACCTGCACCGCCAGGCTCAGGAGACTGAGGGGACCTGGGCATGACGTCCCCACAGGGCACAGTGAGCCTGCGAGACAAAGGGAAATGGGAATTTAATTCTGGAAAGAGTTCTTCCTCAGCCATCAGGCTAAAAATGCACTCATTTGTGTAAGACACAGGCCTCAGTCACTGAAGAAAGTGAATGTGTGATGAAGGGAAGCGTCCTACACTTGGCAGACTTGCTGAGAATTCACACTTCCTGAGTCAAAGCCACTGACATTTCAGAAGAGCCAAATTTAATCAAGGCGTTTTGAAAGATCCAGACTGAATCAGAGAGACATGAGGCCCTATTATCAGCAGGAATCTCGATGACTACTTGGAACTGTGTTTGCTGGGAAGTATAGCTTTCTCTTGAAAGTGATGGCAACATCGATTTTGTAAGAGGGCCTGTTTTTTGGGAGGGGTATAATTGTTTTACAATGTTGTGTTAGTTTCTACTGTACAGAGAAGTGGAGTTTCCTGTGCTATAGAGCAGGTTCTTATTAGTTATCTATTTTATACATATTAGTGTATATATGTCAATCCCAATCTCCCAATTCATCCCACCACCACCCCCGCTGCTTTCCCCCCTTGGTGTCCATGCGTTTGTTCTCTACATCTGTGTCTCTATTTCCGGAGGGCCTGTTTTAAGTCAGGTCATTAGCATCAAATATGGAAAGAATAGTTATGCCTGAGATGCCAGGTTTGCCCCAAGATGCAGCTTGGAGTGTCTTGGGAATACCATGGGCAGAAGTTTTGCAAACTTGAGGATTGTAGCCTTGAGGATTATGGGTTCAAGGGAAACCTCATTTAAAGGCTGAAATGCAAAACCTGAAAACGAGCTGCTCTGAGAAGGCCTGGAGGCCTTCGTCTGTCCCTGTCTGATATTTGCCACGTCTGTCTGTCTGTGTAGTATTTCTCCCCCTTCTAGAATGTAAGCTCCACAAGACCAGGAGTTTTTTAAATATAACTTTTAGAATCAGAAAAAGAATGAATATATGTATATGTATAACTGAATCACTTTACTGTACACCTGAAACTAACACAACATTGTAAACCAACTATATGCCAATAAAATTTTAAAATAAAAATAAAATATAACATAATTTTTTTAAGTTTGCAGTTATTACAAAATATTGGCTGTATTCCCCATGTTGTATAATGCATCCTTGTAGCCGATCTTACACCCAAATGTTTGTACCTCCCTCTCTTTCACCCCTGTATTGCTCCTCCCCTCTTCTCTCTCCACACTGGTAAACCCTAGTTTATTCTCTATAACAGTGAGTTTGCCTCTTTTTTGTATATGCACTAGCTTGTTGTACTTTTTTTTTTTAATATTTATTTATTTGGTTGCGTTGGGTCTTAGTTGCGGCACACAGGATCATCGTTGTGGCGTGCGAACTCTTAGCTGTGGCATGTGGGATCTAGTTCTCTGACCAGGGATCGAACCCGGGCCCCCTGCATTGGGAGCACGGAGTCTTAGCCACTGGACCACCAGGGAAGTCCCATGTTGTATGTTTTAGATTTTACATATAAGTGATATCATACAGTATTTGTCTTTCTCTGTCTGACTTATTTCACTTAGTATAATGCCCTCCAAGCCCACCCATGTTGCTGCAAATGGCAAAATTTCATTCTTTTTGTTTGGCTGAATAGTATTCCATTGTAGGATTTTTTTTTTCCTGATTTGTTCATTGCCATATCCCCAGTGCTGTGAACATTGTCAGGCACAGGGTAGCCCTTGGTATGTATTCACTCAACGAATGAATGAGTGAATGAATGAATGAATGAAAAGACCTCTGAGGCCAAGCACATCTCATCCTTTAATACTATTACTAATATTACTATTAGCATCCACTTATTATGTGCTCTATCCTGTATTCTTACAGCATATTTAGCAGCTCATACACCTGATCTTATTCAGTCTTACTCAGTCTTCACAATAAGCCTGTATAGTAGGTATTTAAGTTCCTACTTTACAGGTAAGGAAACAGAGGCTTCGAGAGATTTCCACATGGCCAGTAAGTGATGGAGCTGGTATCAGCACAGGCCTGTTTGGCTCAAAGACTGAGGTACCCCACTGCTCTCTCTCTTTCTTTCTCTCTCTTTCTCTTAAAATAACAGCCTTATCGAGATACAATTCAATAAGACTCAACAGGGCCCACATCTGGTCCACAGGACACACACACACACACACACCCTTGATTTCCCAGGCAGGAGTACTACTCCAGGCCATGTTGTTCCCCAGCTCAGAGAACCCAAAAGCCTTCTGAATATTCCCACTGAAGCCCTCTCTCTAGACCAAAAGCAATGGAGGTAGCATTCCATCTAAACTCTTGAAGTCCCAACACAGTTTTCTCCAAAGAATTCCTCCTCAAATCATATCTCGTTCCATGCTTTCATCTTGCTTGACATCCTTGATCCAGCTGAGGGTTCCCACTTACTTGGTAAGTTTGTGTATGGGAAGGCTGTGTCTCAGATTGACTTGGCTATCTTGTGGTTAACATAGTGAAGCATCTTCTGAAACTGAGGCCAGAGGAGCCCCGTTTTAACATCCTTCTAAACAGGCACCAAGATCATACAACTACTCAGGGTTTCCTTTCCTTTTGTCCTCCTGCCTGGATATTGGGAGCTTCATGGTTCATAGAGCCGAGTTCCATTAAAGTAGAGTAGAATCAGAAGTAGCAAAATGCTGTTTGCCATGAATTTATGGAGAGATGTTACTTTCAGATCCTGTTAACATTTCTGTCTTCCCAGAGCTACCTGGAGAGGGTCCAGAGATGCTCAGATGATGATTACCTCCACCTGACTTCCTTCTTCCTCTTCTTTCAACTTATTTACTAAAAATATTTCACACCTTGGAGGAAAGCCTTGGAGGAAAGCCCCAGAGGACTGGAGTTGGTGGCAACGTGGAGGAAGGTAGATGAGTTGGATACATCTCTGGGATCATGAATCTTGGGTGGAACCGAGGTTTTTACTCAGAGCTTTTATCTGTTTATCCCCAAGAATCACTAACATCCACCAGATTTCTAGGAAGCCTGTATTTAAATTCACAAAAGCAGGTCTTCTGTGTCTTTCTACCCAGGAGCTGTACGGAGGAAAAAATGAGTGGGGATTTGGAATAGATATTTCAAAGACTTGCAGTCCCTGATGAGATATATTTCCAAATAGTTCTCTAGTTCTCCAAAGCGTTTATGACTTCTTTTACACACACACACACAAATTCAGGCATTTGATGTTTCTGAAACCCAGCCCGAGGCAGAACCTTAAACATATCTCAAGTTGTGATCACAGAAGCAACAGGCTCCCACTGGGGTTGAGGTTCTGAAGGGCATTGCATGTTAAATTTATCAAAGCCACAGCAACCAGATCTTTATAAATAATTCTGGCATCCTTCATTGCTCCTTTTTTTGCCATCAGCCTGTGGGGGGCAATTAGTTTTCATAGAAAAGAGAAGCTTCTCACTTACACCGTTGCATTCACAGCACTTTTGTTTTTATGAACACTTCATTTCCTCAGTCTCCAGATGAACTTCTGCAATATTGGAAATTTCTTATTTATGAAAACCCTGTAAAACTGTTATGTTTCAGTTGAACTTAAGGTTTTTCTATCCATTTGCAGGGTCATGTTCTGACAAACTGCGGCCCCTCTGTTTGCTGGGCACTAATGGAAGGGGAAGTAAAGCCCACGCAGACATGTCTCTGGAGATGAGCTGGAGAAATTCACAGAATTGAAAACAGACAGAGTTCAGTGAGAAGAATTCTGACACAGAGGCCATGCATGGAAAGCAGGTAGAGGAAAGGGGGAGGATACCAAGAAGGCTGGTTAGGTTTGGAAGGATGTGTGGAAGTCAGACATACCAAGAAAGAAGGAAGGGTTTTCCAGGCACAGGGAACAGCATGTGTGAAGGCACGGAGGTCTGAGACAAAGAGGACCTTGCCCACTTCTGGTGGATTCTGGGGAGGCGGCAAGATCTCAGAAGGAGGAAGGTTATGCAGTGTGTTTGGGCAAAATGGGCTTGATCCCTGGTGTGTTTGAGAGTAGTACTATATGACTCCAGATGAGTCATCTATTTAGAAAATAGATAAAATTAAAAGCTTAAAATATGTTTTTGCCAACAGTAGAATCTTATTAATAAAATCAAAATTTAAAGAGAAGAAAAGGAGACTGATTTTGAGGAAAACAAAACTCAAAACCGCCAGGAGTGAAAGTAGCCAAGGGACTTCCCTGGTGGTCCAGTGGTTTGCCTTCCAGTGCAGGTGGTGTGGGTTCGATCCCTGGATGGGGAACTAGGATCCCACATGCCTCACAGCCAAAAAAAAACAAACCAAAACATAAAACAGAAGCAGTACTGTAACAAATTCAATAAAGACTTAAGAACGGTCCACATCAAAAAAATCTTTAAAAAAAAGTAACCAAAAGAATAATTTCTTGATTAGACTTGGAAATGGTAACATGTATGTAGTATGTAATATATATATTTATAAAATAGCTACATGCAGATGTATATATTATATATAAAATGCATACATATATATTATCTATGTGTTTATATATAATGTGCATATGGTATGTATATATATTAGTCTGTGTTTTAAAAGATTGGGGTATAAGTTACACACAGTGCAGTTTTAAAATCTTAAGCTTGATGAATTATTTTTTATTGAAGTATGGTTGACTTACAGTGTTGTGTTAGTCCCTGGTGTACAGCAAACTGATTCAGTTACACCTATAAATATATATCTATAATTTTTCAGATTCTTTTCCATTATAGATTAATGGAAGATAGTGAATATAGTTCCCTGTGCTATACAGTAGCTCCTTGTTGTGTATCTATTTTATATATAGCAGTGAATACATCCATTTTTATAGATGGGGAACAGGAGACTCGGATGCAGCCTGAGTTAGTAAATTGGAGGAGCCAAATCTCTTCTCAGGTCTGCCTGGCTTTATCGCATGGCACAGCGTTTTCCACAGGGCTGAAGAGAATTCACCTAAATCTGGGGTCTGGGTGGCTGAAGCCTCTTTCCACTCTGGCTTGCTAGAAATCAACATTCTGTAATCTGCAAACACTTGCATAGTGACATTATTTGTTTAACTGGTAGCTGCATGAAGGGCCATCAGGCTGTCCAGTGAGTTAATGAAGATTATTCATCTGAGCACTTTCTGCTGCATGTGACTCAAACTGCTTTAAGCATGGACTTACGGTTTTTTGGGGGGTTTTTTGCGGTACGCGGGCCTCTCACTGTTGTGGCCTCTCCCGTTGCGGAGCACAGGCTCCGGACGCGCAGGCTCAGCGGCCATGGCTCACGGGCCCAGCTGCTCCGCGGCATGTGGGATCTTCTAGACCGAGGCACGAACCCGTGTCCCCTGCATTGGCAGGCGGACTCTCAACCACTGCGCCACCAGGGAAGCCGAACTTACAGTTTTATTTACTAAACCATCCAAAGATAGATATGACAGGACTTCTAGGCTAAAATGTCGGGTTCAGGATCTGGTTTCTCTCATAATTTCTGGGCTCTGCTTACTTTATGTTGAGTCCATTAGCACAAAGACCCTCCCCTGTGATCCCAAGATGGCAACTGGCAGCTCCTCGCTGCTGTGGCTACAGCATTCCTGTTCCACATCAATAGGAAAGAGTAAATGGCCTTCCTTTAATTTTCACTGAGACTTTTTGGTCCTAAATGGGTTCATGTGTCTATCCCTTGACCAGTCACTGTAGCCAGGAGTATGGGATGCACTGCGTGGTTCAGCCCCATGTCACATGCTCCAACCTTGAGTACAGGGACTGGAAGTAGGTGGACCCCGAAAGAAATAAATGTGGCATTATCAGAAGTGCTAATGAATGCTGGGAAGCAAACCAGCAGAATTCCATTTTGGTCTGCTCCAGGACACTCTAAGGTGGATTCAAGGAAGTGATTCAGGGGTCTGTGGATTCCCTGAAGTTGTCGGTACTTTGTGTAGGTAGTTTGTGTTTATGTCCATTTTTTAAAAATGTATTTATTTTTGTCTGCATTGGGTCTTTGTTGCTGTGCTCAGGCTTTCTCTAATTGTGGCGAACAGGGGCTACTCTTCATTGCGGTGCGCAGGCTTCTCATTGCGGTGGCTTCTATTGTTTCGGAGCACGGGCTCTAGGCACGTGGGCTTCAGTAGTTCTGGCTCATGGGCTCTAGAGCACAGATTCAGTAGTTATGGCGCATGGGCTTAGTTGCTCCGCAGCATGTGGGATCTTCCCGGACCAGGGCTCGAACGCGTGTCCCCTGCGTTGACAGGCGGATTCTTAACCACTGCACCAGCAGGGAAGCCCTATGTCCATTTTTTTAGAGAGAGGATCCATAGCTTTGATTAGATTATCAAAGGCCAACCCAAAGAATTGCCTCTGCTAAGATAACGGTGAATACTGAACCAGACTGAACTGCTTTTTAAAACTGAGTCTTCGTGTTTATACAGTCTTCTTGAATGCTTTCAGTATAAGATGTAGAATCTGCTTTCCAGCTGCCTTTTATCAAATATGTTGAACCCATCGGGATTACCAGAGTTAATAAATACGGATTAAAATTTAGTTTATAGGGCTTCCCTGGTGGCCCAGTGGTTAAGAGTCCGCCTGCCAGTGCGGGGGATGCGGGTTCGAGCCCTGGTCCGGGAAGATCCCACATGCCGCGGAGCAACTAAGCCCATGAGCCACAACTACTGAATCTGCACTTTAGAGCCTGCAAGCCACAACTACTGAAGCCCCTGTGCCTGGAGCCCACGCTCCGCAACGAGAGAAGCCACCCCAATGAGAAGCCCGCGCGCTGCAACGAAGAGTAGCCCCCGCTCGCCGCAACTAGAGAAAGCCACGTGCACAGCAACGAAGACCCAACACAGCCAAAAATAAATAAATAAATTTATTAAAAAAATTTCCTTTATATCATTCCTTCAGGTTCCAGATGTTGTAGACCCCTTTTCCCTGCCAAGAAAGTCCTGTTTCTGGGGCCACAACAGAGGCTGCCCTGAGCTCTGTCACAGAGGTTGAGCTCACAGCCCTGCTGGGACCCAGCCACCACCCACTCTCCTCAGACCCTGCCTCAGCAGCCCCTGTTTGCCCATCGATGAAGAGCTGCTCATTCTGGGTGAGGAAAAGGCCCTTTGGGAATTATTTCCCTATCATGATTCCAAGGCTTCATGCAGGCTGATATTTTCCTGCTAATCCCAGGCTACATGCATTGTTGACACCAGATAATGTTAGTCTTCTGGCTGATACAGTGGTGAATGAGCAAACACTGGGTGGCTGGTAGAATCCCCGACTTCCTGAGTGTCCGCGATCGTGGATTCATTGAAGTTTAAACATATAGAGACCTACCCTGCCCTTGCCCTTTGCATTTGCCAGGAGATGAGGTTATCCGTGAATGATTGCTCTAAATAGCTGCCCCTCATTTCCCCCCTCACTTGTACTTTGGCTTTTAATGGGGTTCATAGCCTGGCATTTTGCTGATTTCCCCCATCTGTGACCCACAGGCCAGCCAAGGGATGCTTAGAATTTAATGTACAAACAAGGGACTTCCTTGGCGGTCCATTGGTTAGGATTCCACGCTTCCACTGCAGGGGGCACAGGTGCAATACCTGGTTGGGGAACTAAGATCCCACATGCTGTGTGGTGTGGCCAAATAAATAAATTAATTAATCAAAATTAAAAAAAATAATGTGCACACGAATCACCCAGGGATGTTGCTCAGATGCAGATTCCGATTCAGCAGATCTGAGGTGGGTCTGAGATTCTGCATTTCTGACATGCTCCCAGTGACACCCATGCTTATCGAAGGTCCTCACGTCTAAGAGCAAAGGGCTAGGCCAATGGCTTTCAACTCTGTCTGCACACTGGAGTCACCTGAGGATCTGCAGAAATACCGATGCTTGGGTCCTACTTTCAGATGTTCATAATTACCTGGTTTGAGGTGTGACTCCCCAGATGATTCTGACGTACAGCCAGGGTTGAGATCCAACGGGCTGATGCCCCAGCCTTCAGCCTCTGCCTGTGAGCTGCCCTCACTATTAGTCTGGCTCGCTTATACCACCTCTGAACTGCACTCCTGGATTGCCCTTCGCATTCATGGAGAGCTTATTACGGATTAGAACTTTCCACATAACCTCATGAAGTCAGCACTACTTCTAGCCCCATCTTGCAGGCAGAGAAACTGAGGTTTGGAGAGTGAAGTTTCTTGTCCTAGGTCACACAGCTATTAAGAAGCAGTATCAGGACCCACCCAGGTCTTCTGTCCCTGGAGCACAAAAGCAGCAGGGCGTGGGTTTAAGAGGATGGCCTCTGGAGTCAGACAGACCTGGGGTCCACCACTCACTATTGCTGTGAACGTTGGCAGGTTACTCTGAACCTGAAAGCGTTGGGTCCTCCTCTGTAAAATAGAGCCCCTTCTCAGGGCTGTCAGGAGCATAAAATGAAATGACCAGCGTAAGCCATGCCCCCAGAGCCTGGGCCCCAGGAGAGGTTCTGTCAGTCTCCACACCACAGTCCTTCCCGTGGGCCCGTCTGCTTTGGTACCGGGCACAGACTTCTAGATTGTAACTCATCTTTTCTGTGCTCACAACAACTCTTCAAATGGAAAGCAATTTCCTTCAAGGCAGAAAGGTGCACGTATGAGTATGGAATGGGTGTGAATGTGAGTTTTTTGGATTCATGGCCTCAAATGGGTCTTCCTTTGCCCCAAAAGGCCTTGCTGGGGGAGGTAGTGGGTTCACCAGTGTTTGTCTTTTCTCTCTGACCTAATGGAGGGACTGAAGACAACTCAGCCTGAATCCCCCAAACCATAGGCCAGGCTGGCTATGCGGCTTGTTCCTCCCCATGGTGGCAGCTGGAGGGATGAGGAAGTCGGGGCTCCATCGTCTGTGTATCTCATGTATGCTGGGAAGTACAATATTAAAAGCTCCTCACCCAGGACTTTTCCAGTTTTTTTTTTTTTTACATCTTTATTGGGGTATAATTCCTTTACAATGGTGTGTTAGTTTCTGTTTTATAACAAAGTGAATCAGTTATACATATACATATGTTCCCATATCTCTTCCCTCTTGCGTCTCCCTCCCTCCCACCCTCCCTATCCCACACCTCCAGGCGGTCACAAAGCACCTAGCTGATCTCCCTGTGCTATGCGGCTGCTTCCCACTAGCTATCTACCTTACCTTTGGTAGTGTATATATGTCCATGCCTCTCTCTCGCTTTGTCACAGCTTACCCTTCCCCCTCCCCATATCCTCAAGTCCATTCTCTAGTAGGTCTGTGTCTTTATTCCTCTCTTACCCCTAGGTTCTTCATGACAGTTTTTTCCCTTAAATTCCATATATATGTGTTAGCATACGGTATTTCTCTTTCTCTTTCTGACTTACTTCACTCTGTATGACAGACTGCAGGTCCATCCACCTCATTACAAATAGCTTAATTTCGTTTCTTTTTATGGCTGAGTAATATTCCATTGTATATATGTGCCACATCTTCTCTATCCATTCATCCGATGATGGGCACTTAGATTGTTTCCATCTCTGGGCTATTGTAAATAGAGCTGCAATGAACATTTTGGTACATGACTCTTTTTGAATTATGGTTTTCTCAGTAGTGGGATTGGTGGGTCATACGATAGTTCTATTTGTAGTTTTCTAAGGAACCTCCATACTGTTCTCCATAGTGGCTGTACCAATTCACATTCCCACCAGCAGTGCAAGAGTGTTCTCTTTTCTCCACAGCCTCTCCAGCATTTATTGTTTCTACATTTTTTTGACGATGGCCATTCTGACTGGTGTGAGATGATATCTCATTGTAGTTTTGATTTGCATTACTCTAAAGATTAATGATGTTGAGCATTCTTTCATGTGTTTGTTGGCAATCTGTATGTGTTCTTTGGAGAAATGTCTATTTAGGTCTTCTGCCCATTTTTGGATTGGGTTGTTTGTTTTTTTGTTATTGAGCTGCATGAGCTGCTTGTAAATTTTGGAGATTAATCCTTTGTCAGTTGCTTCATTTGCAAATATTCTCTCCCATTCTGAGGGTTGTCTTTTGGTCTTGTTTGTGGTTTCCTTTGCTGTGCAAAAGCTTTTAAGTTTCATTGGGTCCCATTTGTTTTTTTTTTTTTTTTTATTTCCATTTCTCTAGGAGGTGGGTAAAAAAGGATCTTGCTGTGATTTATGTCACAGAGTGTTCTGCCTATGTTTTCCTCTAAGAGTTTGATAGTTTCTTTCCTTACATTTAGGTCTTTAATCCATTTTGAGCTTATTTTTGTGTATGGTGTTAGGCAGTGTTCTAATCGCATACTTTTACATGTAGCTGTCCAGTTTTCCCAGCACCACTTATTGAAGAGGCTGTGTTTTGTCTACTGTATACTCTTGCCTCCTTTATCAAAGATAAGGTGACCATATGTGTGTGCGTTTATCTCTGGGCTTTCTATCCCGTTCCATTGATATATATTTCTGTTTTTGTGCCAGTACAATACTGTCGAGATTACTGTAGCTTTGTAGTGTAGTCTGAAGTCAGGGAGCCTGATTCCTCCAGCTCCATTTTTCGTTCTTAAGATTGCTTTGGATATTCGGGGTCTTTTGTGTTTCCATACAAATTGTGAAACTTTTTGTTCTAGTTCTGTGAAAAATGCCAGTGGTTGTTTGATAGGGATTGCATTGAATCTGTAGATTGCTTTGTGTAGTAGACTCATTTTCACAATGTTGATTCTTCCAATCCAAGAACATGCTATATCTCTCCATCTATTTGTATCATCTTTAATTTCTTTCATTAGTGTCTTATAATGTTCTGCATACAGGTCTTTTGTCTCCTTAGGTAGGTTTATTCCTAGATATTTTATTCTTTTTGTTGCAATGGTAAATGGGAGTGTGTTCGTAATTTCACTTTGCGATTTTTCACCATTAGTGTATAGGAATGCCAGAGATTACTGTGCATTAATTTTGTATCCTGCTACTTTACCAAATTCATTGATTAGCTCTAGTCGTTTTCTGGTAGCATCTTTAGGATTCTCTATGTATAGTATCATGTCATCTGCAAACAGTGACAGGTTTACTTCTTCTTTTCCAATTTGGATTCCTTTTATTTCCTTTTCTTCTCTGATTGCTGTGGCTAAAACTTCCAAAACTATGTTGAATAAGTGTGGTGAGAGTGTGCAACCTTGTCTTGTTCCTGATCTTAGTGGAAATGGTTTCACTTTTTCACCATTGAGGACGATGTTGGCTGTCGGTTTGTCATATATGGCCTTTATTATGTTGAGGAAAATTCCCTCTATGTCTACTTTCTGCAGGGTTTTGATCATAACTGGGTGTTGAATTTTGTTGAAAGCTTTCTCTGCATCTATTGAGATGATCATATGGTTTTTCTCCTTCAATTTGTTAATATGGTGTATCACGTTGATTGATTTGCGTATATTGAAGAATCCTTGCATTGCTGGAATAAATCCCACTTGATCATGTTGTACATTCCTTTTAATGTGATGTTGGATTCTGTTTGCTAGCAGTTTGTTAAGGACATTTACATCTATGTTCAGTGATATTGACCTGTAGTTTTCTTTCTTTGTTATATCTTTGTCTGGTTTTTGTATCAGGGTAATGGGGGCCTCGTAGAATGAGTTTGGGAGTGTTCCTCCCTCTGCTATATTTTGGAAGAGTTTGAGAAGGATAGGTGTTATCTCTTCTCTAAATGTTTGGTAGAATTCGCCTGTGAAGTCATCTGGTCCTGGGCTTTTGTTTGCTGAAAGATTTTTAATCACAGTTCCAATTTCAGTGCTTGTGATTTGTCTGTTCATATTTTCTATTGCTTCCTGATTCAGTCTTGGCAGGTTGTGCATTTCTAAGAATTTGACTGTTTCCTCCAGGTTGTCCATTTTATTGGCATAGAGTTGCTTGTAGTAATGTCTCATGATCTTTTGTATTTCTGCAGTGTCAGTTTTGTTACTTCTCCTTTTTCATTTCTAATTCTATTGAGTTGAGTCTTCTCTGTTTTTATCTTGATGAGTCTGGCTAATGATTTATCAATTTTGTTTATCTTCTCAAAGAACAAGCTTTTAGTTTTATTGATCTTTGCTATCATTTCATTCATTTCTTTTGCATTTATTTCTGATATGATCTTTATGATTTGTTTCCTTCTCCTAACTTTGGGGTTGTTTTGTTCTTCTTTCAGTAATTGCTTTAGGTTCAAGGTTAGGTTGTTTATTCGAGATGTTTCCTGTTTCTTAAGGTAGGATTGTATTGCTATAAACTTCCCTCTTAGAACTACTTTTGCTGTATCCCATAGGTTTTGGGTCGTCGTGTCTCCATTCTCATTTTTTTCTAGGTATTTTTTGATTTCCTCTTTGATTTCTTCAGTGATCACTTCGTTACTAAATAGTGTATTGTTTAGCCTCCATGTGTTTGTATTTTTTACAGATCTTTTCCTGTAATTGATATCTAGTCTCATAGCATTGTGGTCGTAAAAGATACTTGATAGAATTTCAGTTTTCTTAAAATTACCAAGGCTTGATTTGTGATCCAAGATAGGATCTATCCTGGAGAATGTTCCATGAATACTTGAGAAAAATTTGTATTCTGTTGTTTTTGGATGGCATTTCCTATGAATATCAATTAAGTCCATCTTGTTTAATGTATCATTTAAAGCTTGTGTTTCCTTATTTATTTTCATTTTGGATGACCTTTCCATTGGTGAAAGTGGGGTGTTAAAGTCCCCTACCAAGAATGTGTTACTGTCACTTTCCCCTTTTATGGCTGTTAGTATTTGCCTTATGTATTGAGGTGCTCCTATGTTGGGTGCATAAATATTTACAATTGTTATATCTTCTTCTTGGATCGATCCCTTGATCATTATATAGTGCCCTTCTTTGTCTCTTGTAATAATCTTTATTTTAAAGTCTATTTTGTCTGCTATGAGAATTGCTACTCCAGCTTTCTTTTGATTTCCATTTGCATGGAATATGTTTTTCCATCCCCTCACTTTCAGTCTGTATGTGTCCCTAGGTCTGAAGTGGGTCTCTTGTAGACAGCACATATATGGGTCTTGTTTTTGTATCCATTTAGCCAGTCTGTATCTTGTAGTGGGAGCATTTAATCCATTTACATTTAAGGTAATTATCGATATGTATGTTCCTATTCCCATTTTCTTAAATGTGTTCGGCTTGTTATTGTAGGTCTGTTCCTTCTCTTGTGTTTCTTGCCTAGAGAAGTCCTTTAGCATTTGTTGTAAAGCTGGTTTGGTGTTGCTGAACTCTCTCAGCTTTTGCTTGTCTGTAAAGATTTTAAATTCTCCATCAAATCTGAATGAGATCCTTGCTGGGTAATCTTGGTTATAGGTTTTTCTCCTTCATCACTTTAAATATGTCCTGCCACTCCCTCTGACTTGCAGAGTTTCTGCTGAAAGATCAGCTGTTAACCTTATGGGGATTCCCTTGTGTGTTATTTTTCCCTTGCTGCTTTTAATATGTTTTCTTTGTATTTAATTTTTGATAGTTTGATTAATTTGTGTCTTGGTGAGTTTCTTCTTGGATTTATCCTGTATGGGACTCTCTGTGCTTCGTGGACTTGATTAACTATTTCCTTTCCCATATCAGGGAATTTTCAACTATAATCTCTTGAAATATTTTCTCAGTCCCTTTCTTTTTCACTTCGGGGCTACTTTAATTCAAATGTTGGTGTGTTTAATGTTGACCCAGAGGTCTCTGAGACTGTCCTCAGTTCTTTTCATTCTTTTTTCTTTATTCTGCTCTGCAGTAGTTATTTCCACTATTTTATCTTCCAGGTCACTTATTCATTCTTCTGCCTCAGTTATTCTGCTATTAATCCCTTCTAGAGTATTTTAAATATCATTTACTGTGTTTTTCATCATTGCTTGTTTCCTCTTTAGTTCTAGTAGGTCCTTTTTAAATGTTTCTTGCATTTTCTCTATTCTACTTCCAAGTATTTGGATCATCTTTACTATCATTATTTTGAATTCTTTTTCAGGTAGACTGCCTATTTCCTCTTCATTTGTTAGGTCTGGTGGGTTTTCACCTTGCTCCTTCATCTGCTGTGTGTTTTTCTGTCTTCTCATTTTGCTTATCTTACTGTGTTTGGGGTCTGTGTTTTGGAGGCTGCAGGTTCATAGTTCCCGTTGTTTTTGGTGTCTGTCCCCTGTGGCTACAGTTGGTTCAGTGGGTTGTGTAGGCTTCCTGGTGGGGGGGAGTAGTGCCTGAGCTCTGGTGGATGAGGCTGGATCTTGCCTTTCTGGTGGGCAGGTACATGTCTGGTGGTGTGTTTTGCAGTGTCTGTGGCCTTTTTATGATTTTAAGCAGCCTCTCTGTTAATGGGTGGGGTTGTGTTCCTGTCTTGCTAGTTGTTTGGCATAGGGTGTCCAGCACTGTAGCTTGCTGGTCGTTGAGTGAAGCTGGGTCTTGGTGTTGAGATGGAGATCTCTGGGAGGTTTTCGCCGTTTGATATTCTGTAGAGCTGGGAGGTCTCTTGAGGACCAGTGTCCTGAGGTTCGCTCTCCCACCTCAGAGGCACAGCCCTGACTCCTGGCTGGAGCACCAAGGGCCATTCATCCAGACAGCTCAGAATAAAAGGGAGAAAAGTAGAAAGAAAGATGATAAACTAAAATAAAATAAAGTAAGATAAAATAAAGTTATTAAAATAAAAAATAGTTATTAAGGAAAAAATTTTAAAAACAAAAAAAATTAAAAAACGGACGGACAGAACCCCAGGACAAATGGTGAAAGCAAAGCTATACAGACAAAATCTCACACAGAAGCATACACATACACACTTACATAAAGAGGAAAAGGGGAAAAATAATATATCTTGCTCTCAAAATCCACCTCCTCAATTTGGGATGATTCATTGTCTATTCAGGTATTCCACAGATGCAGGGTATATCAAGTTGATTGTGGAGATTTAATCCGCTGCATCTGAGGCTGCTGGGAGAAATTTCCGTTTCTCTTCTTTGTTCACACAGCTCCTTTGGTTCAGCTTGGATTTGGCTCCGCCTCTGCGTGTAGGTCGCCTGAGGGCGTCCGTTCTTCACTCAGACAGGACTGAGTTAAGGGAGCAGCTGATTCTGGGGCTCTGGCTCACTCAGGCCGGGGGAGGGGGGGGGAGGGAGGGGCACGGAGTGCGTGGCGAGCCTGGGGCGGCAGAGGCCACCGTGACGTTGCACCAGCCTGAGGCGCGCCGTGCGTTCTCCCGGGGAAGTTGTTCCTGGATCACGGGACCCTGGCAGTGGCGGCAGCAGCAGCTTTAGCGTCTCATGCCTGTCTGTGGGGTCTGCGCTGTTAGCCGCGGCTCCTGCCGGTCTCTGGAGCTCCTTTAGCAGCACTCTTAATCCCCTGTCCTCGCGCACCAGGAAACAGGTAAGAAAACGTCTCTTGTTTCTTCGCCAGCTCCAGACGGTTCCGCGGACTCCCTCCCGGGTAGCCGTGGTGCACTAACCGCCTGCAGGCTGTGTTCACGCTGCCAGTCCTCTCCCTGGGATCCGACTGAAGCCCGAGGCTCGGCTCCCAGCCCCCGCTGCCCCGGTCGTTGAGCAGACAAGCCTCTCGGGCCGGTGAGTGCCGGTTGACACCGATTCTCTGTGCGGGAATCTCCCCGCTTTGCCCTCCGCACCGCTTTTGCTGTGCTGTCCTCCGCCACCCGCAGTCTCCACCCGCCAGCGGGCTTTCTAGTGTTTGGAAACCTTTGCTCCTTCACAGCTCCCTCCCACTGGTGCAGGTCCCGTCCCTATTCTTTTGTCTCTGTTTATCCTTTTTACTTTTGCCCTACGCAGGTACGTGGGGGCATTTCTTGCCTATTGGGAGGTCTGAGGGCTTCTGCCAGCGTTCAGTGCGTGTTCTGTAGGAGCAGTTCCACAAGTAGATGTATTTCGGATGTATCTGTGGGGAGGAAGGTGATCTCCGCATCTTACGCTTCTGCCATTTTCCTCAACTCCTCTATGTGGGGCCTTATGTGTGAGCTGGTTCCTGCTTGGTTAATCATCCCCTTAGTGATGTGGACCCGTTGGTGTGAGGTGGCTCTTGCTGGTTTCCTCGTCCACTTTGTGATATCGGCCCGTTTGTGTGAAGGCTTCCTGCTGGGTTCCTCATCCCCTTTGTGATGTGGGCTTTTAGGGTGAGGTGGTTCCTGCTGGGTTTCTGATTCCCTTTGTGATATGGGCTCTTTGGTGTTTCATGGTTCCATGTTGGTTCCTTATCCCCTTGTGATGTGGACCGTTTGATGTGAGGTGGTTCCTACTGGGTGCCTCATACCCTTTTTAATGTGGGCTTATGGGATGATGTGGTTCCTGCTGTGTTCCTCATCCCCTTTGTGATGTAAGCTTATGGTGTCAGGTGGCCCCTTCTGGGTTCTTCATCCCCTTTGCGATGTGGGATTTTGGTGTGAGGTGGTTCCTGATGGGTTACTCATCCCCTTTGTTTTGTGGACCCTTTTTAGTGAGGTGGTTCCTAGTGGGTTCCTGATCCCTTTTGTGATGTGGGCTTTCGTTGTGAGGTGGTCCCTGCTGGGTTCCTCATACACCATGTGATGTCACCTTTTGTTTTGTAGTGGTTCCAGCTTGGTTCCTCTTCCCCTTTGTGATGTGGGCCCTTTGGTGTGAAGTGGTTTCTGCTGGGTTCCTCATCCCCTTTATGATGTGGACCTTTGGTTGTGAAATGGTTCATGCTGGGTACCTCATCCCATTTGTAATATGGGGTTTTGGTGTGAGGTGGTTCCTGCTGGGTCCATCATCCTCTTTGTGATGTGGGCTTTAAGTGTGATGTGGTTCCTGCAGGGTTCCACATGCCCTGTGTGATGTGGTCTTTTGGTGTGAGCTGTTTCCTGCTGTGTTCCTCATACACGTTGTGACGTGGGCCCTTTGGTGTGAGGGGTTTCCTACTGGGTTCCTTATCCCCTATATGATGTGGGATTTTCCTGTGAGGTGTTTCCAGCTTGGTTCCTCATCCCCTTTGTGATCCGGGCCCTTTGTTGTGTGCTGGTTCAGGCTGGTTTCATCATACCTTTTGTGATGTGGACTCTTCAGTGTGAGGTGGTTACTGCTGGGTCACTCATCCCCTTTGTAATGTGGGCTTTTTTTGTTAGGTTGTTCTTGCTGGGTTCTTCATCCCATTTGTGATGTGGATACTTTGGTGTAAGGTGGTTCTGGTTGGGTGCCTCATCCAATTTTTAATGTGGGCCTTTATGGTGAGGTGATTCCTGCTGGGTTCCTCATCCCCGTGGTGATGTAGGCTTTTGTTGTGATGTGTTTCCTGCTTGGTTCCTCATCCCCTTTGTGATGTGGGTCCTTTGGTGTGAGGTGTTTCGTACTTGGTTCCTCATCCCGTTTCTGATGTGGGGCTTTGGGTTAAGTGGTTCCTGCTGGTTTCCTCAATCCGTTTGTGATGTGGGCTTTGGTGTGAAGATGTTCCTGTTGGGTGCTTCATCCCCTTAGGGATGGGGACCCTTTGGTGTGAGGTGGTTCTTGCTGGCTTCCTCATCCCCTCTGTTATATGGGCCCATTGATGTGAGAGCTTGCTGATGGGTTCCTCATCCCCTTTACGATGTGGGCTTTTGGTGTGAGGTGGTTTCTGACGGGTTCCTTATCCCCTTTCTGATGTGTACCCTTTGGTGTGAGGTGTTTCCTGCTGGGTTCCTCATCCCCTTTGCGATGTGGGCTTTTTTGGTGAGGTGGCTCCTGCTGGGTTCCTCATACCCTATGTGATGTCATGTTTTGTTTTACAATGGTTCCAGCTTCATTCCTCATCCCCTTTGTGATGTGGACCATTGTGTGTAAAGTGGAACCAGCTGGGTCCACATCCCTTTTGCGATGTGCACTCTTGTTGTGAGGTGGTTCCTGATGGGTTCCTCATCCCATTTTTGATGTGGACCTTTGGTGTAAGGTTGTTCCTGCTGTGCTCCTTATTATCTATGTGATGTGGGCTTTTAGTGTGACGTGATTCCTGCTGGGTTCCCCATCCTCTTTGTGATGTGGGCATTTAGTGTGAGGTGGTTCCTGCTGGGTTCCTCATCTCCTTTGTAATGTGGGCCCCTTGGTGTGAAGTGGTTTCTGCTTGGTTCCCCATACCCTTTTTGATGTGGGCCCGTTGGTGCAAGGTGGCTCCTGCCGGATTCGTCATCCCCTTTGTGATGTGAGCTTTTGGTGTGAGGTGGTTCCTGATGGGTTCCTCATCCCCTTTGTGTTGTGTACCCTTTGGTGTTAGGTGCGTCCTGCTGCGTTCCTCATTTCTTTTGTGAAGTTGGCTTTTGGTGTGAGGTGTGTCCTCCTGTGTTCCTAATACCCTGTGTGATGTCATCTTTTGTTTTCAAGTGTTTCCAGCTTGGTTCCTCATCCCCTTTGTGATGTGGACCCTTGGGTGTGAAGTGGCTCCTGCTGGGTACCTTATCACATTTGTAATATGGGCTTTTGGTATGAGGTGGTTCCTGCTGGGTTCCTCATCTGCTTTGTGATCTGGGTCCTTTGTTGTGTGATGGTTTATGCTGGGTTCCTCATTCCTTTTGTGATGTAGACCCTTTGGTGTGAGGTGGTTCTTGCTGATCCCCTTTGTTATATGGGCCCGTTGGTGTGAGAGCTTGCTGATGGGTTCCTCATCCCCTTTACAATGTGGGCTTTTGGTGTGAGGTGGATCCTAATGGGATCCTCATCCCCTTTGTGATGTGGACCCATAGTGTGAGCTTGTTCTTGCTGGGTTCCTCATCCCCTTTTTGGTGATGGTTCTTTGGTGTTAGGTGGTTCCTGCTGCTTTCCTGATTCCCTATGTGATGAGGGCTTTTGGTGCGAGAAGGTTCCTGCTGGGATCCTCATCCCCTTCGTGATGTGGGGCCTTGGTGTGAAGTGGTTCCTGCTGAGTTCCTCATTCCCTTTGTGATGTGGGCCCTTTGCTATGAGGTGGTTCCTTCTTGGTTCCTCATCCCCCTTGTTAATGGGGCCCTTTTGTGTGAGGTGGTTCCTACTGGGGTCCTAATCCACTTAATGTTGTGTTTTTTTTTTAACGTCTTTATTGGGGTATAATTGCTTTACAAGGTGTGTTAGTTTCTGCTTTACAACAAAGTGAATCAGTTATACATACATATATGTTCCCATATCTCCTCGCTCTTGCGTCTCCCTCCCTTTCACCCTCCCTATCGCACCCCTCCAGGCGATCACAAAGCACCGAGCTGATCTCCCTGTGCTATGCGGCTGCTTCCCACTAGCTATCTACCTTACGTTTGGTAGTTTTATATGTCCATGCCTCTCTCTCGCTTTGTCACAGCTCACCCTTCCCCCTCTGCGTATCCTCAAGACGGTTCTCTAGTAGGTCTGTGTCTTTATTCCTGTCTTACCCCTAGGTTCTTCATGACATTTTTTTTTCTTAAATTCCATATATATGTGTTAGCATACGGTATTTGTCCTTCTCTTTCTGACTTACTTTGCTCTGTATGACAGACTCTAGGTCTATCTACCTCATTACAAATAGCTCAATTTCATTTCTTTTTATGGCTGAGTAATATTCTATTGTATATATGTGCCACATCTCCTTTATCCATTCATCCGTTGATGGGCACTTAGATTGTTTCCATCTCCGGGCTATTGTAAATAGAGCTGCAATGAACGTTTTGGTACATGACTCTTTTTGAATTATGGTTTTCTCACCGTATATGCCCAGTAGTGAGATTGCTGGGTCATACGATAGTTCTATTTGTAGTTTTTTAAGAAACCTCCATAGTGTTCTCCATAGTGGCTTTACCAATTCACATTCCCACCAGCAGTGCAAGAGTGTTCCCTCCTCTCCACACGGTCTCCAGCAATTAGTGTTTCTAGATTTTTTGATGATGGCCATTCTGACTGCTATGAGATGACATCTTATTGTAGTTTTGATTTGCATTTCTCTGATTATTAATGATGTTGAGCATTCTTTCATGTGTTTGTTGGCAGTCTGTATATCTTCTTTGGAGAAATGTCTGTTTAGGTCTTCTGCCCATTTTTGGATTGGGTTGTTTGTTTTCTTGTTATTGAGCTGCATGAGCTGATTGTGAATTTTGGAAATTAATCCTTTGTCAGTTGCTTCATTTGCAAATATTCTCTCCCATTCTGAGGGTTGTCTTTTGGTCTTGTTTGTGGTTTCCTTTGCTGTGCAAAAGCTTTTAAGTTTCATTGGGTCCCATTTGTTTATTTTTGTTTTTATTTCCATTTCTCTAGGAGGTGGGTCAAAAAGGATCTTGCTGTGATTTCTGTCATAGAGTGTTCTGCCTATGTTTTCCTCTAAGAGTTTGATAGTTTCTGTCCTTACATTTAGGTCTTTAATCCATTTTGAGCTTATTTTTGTGTATGGTGTTAGGCAGTGTTCTAATCGCATACTTTTACATGTACCTGTCCAGTTTTCCCAGTACCACTTACTGAAGAGGCTGTGTTTTGTCTACTGTATACTCTTGCCTCCTTTATCAAAGATAAGGTGACCATATGTGTGTGCTTTTATCTCTGGGCTTTCTATCCCGTTCCATTGATATATATTTCTGTTTTTGTGCCAGTACAATACTGTCGAGATTACTGTAGCTTTGTAGTGTAGTCTGAAGTCAGGGAGCCTGATTCCTCTAGCTCCATTTTTCGTTCTTAAGATTGCTTTGGATATTCGGGGTCTTTTGTGTTTCCATACAAATTGTGAAACTTTTTGTTCTAGTTCTGTGAAAAATGCCAGTGGTTGTTTGATAGGGATTGCATTGAATCTGTAGATTGCTTTGCGTAGTAGAGTCATTTTCACAATGTTGATTCTTCCAATCCAGGAACATGCTATATGTCTCCATCTATTTGTATCATCTTTAATTTCTTTCATTAGTGTCTTATAATGTTCTGCATACAGGTGTTTTGTCTCCTTAGGTAGGTTCATTCCTAGATATTTTATTCTTTTTGTTGCAATGGTAAATGGGAGTGTGTTCGTAATTTCACTTTGCGATTTTTCACCATTAGTGTATAGGAATGCCAGAGATTACTGTGCATTAATTTTGTATCCTGCTACTTTACCAAATTCATTGATTAGCTCTAGTCGTTTTCTGGTAGCATCTTTAGGATTCTCTATGTATAGTATCATGTCATCTGCAAACAGTGACAGGTTTACTTCTTCTTTTCCGATTTGGATTCCTTTTATTTCCTTTTCTTCTCTGATTGCTGTGGCTAAAACTTCCAAAACTATGTTGAATAAGTGTGGTGAGAGTGTGCAACCTTGTGTTGTTCCTGATCTTAGTGGAAATGGTTTCACTTTTTCACCATTGATGACGATGTTGGCTGTCGGTTTGTCATATATGGCCTTTATTATGTAAAGGAAAATTCCCTCTATGTCTACTTTCTGCAGGGTTTTGATCATAACTGGGTGTTGAATTTTGTTGAAAGCTTTCTCTGCATCTATTGAGATGATCATATGGTTTTTCTCCTTCAATTTGTTAATATGGTGTATCACGTTGATTGATTTGCGTATATTGAACAATCCTTGCATTGCTGGAATAAACCCCACTTGATCATGGTGTACGTTCCTTTTAATGTGATGTTGGATTCTGTTTGCTAGTAGTTTGTTAAGGACATTGCATCTATGTCATCAGTGATATTGACCTGTAGTTTTCTTTCTTTGTTATATCTTTGTCTGGTTTTTGTATCAGGGTAATGGTGGCCTCGTAGAATGAGTTTGGGAGTGTTCCTCCCTCTGCTATATTTTGGAAGAGTTTGAGAAGGATAGGTGTTATCTCTTCTCTAAATGTTTGGTAGAATTCACCTGTGAAGCCATCTGGTCCTGGGCTTTTGTTTTTTGAAAGATTTTTAATCACAGTTCCAATTTCAGTGCTTGTGATTTGTCTGTTCATATTTTCTATTGCTTCCTGATTCAGTCTTGGCAGGTTGTGCATTTCTAAGAATTTGACTGTTTCCTCCAGGTTGTCCATTTTATTGGCATAGAGTTGCTTGTAGTAATGTCTCATGATCTTTTGTATTTCTGCAGTGTCAGTTTTGTTACTTCTCAGTTTTCATTTCTAATTCTGTTGAGTTGAGTCTTCTCTGTTTTTATCTTGATGAGTCTGGCTAATGATTTATCAATTTTGTTTATCTTCTCAAAGAACAAGCTTTTAGTTTTATTGATCTTTGCTATCGTTTTGTTCATTTCTTTTTCATTTATTTCTGATATGATCTTTATGATTTGTTTCCTTCTCCTAACTTTGGGGTTGTTTTGTTCTTCTTTCAGTAATTGCTTTAGGTTCAAGGTTAGGTTGTTTATTCGAGATGTTTCCTGTTTCTTAAGGTAGGAATGTATTGCTATAAACTTCCCTCTTAGAACTACTGTTGCTGCATAGCATAGGTTTTGGGTCGTTGTGTCTCCATTGTCATTTGTTTCTGGGTATATTTTGATTTCCTCTTTGACTTCTTCAGTGATCACTTCGTTATTAAATAGTGTATTGTTTAGCCTTCATGTGTTTGTATTTTTTACAGATCTTTTCCTGTAATTGATATCTAGTCTCATAGCATTTGGTCGTAAAACATAGTTGATACAATTTCAACTTTCTAAAATTTACCAAGGCTTGATTTGTGATCCAAGATAGGATCTATCCTGGAGAATGTTCCATGAGTACTTGAGAAAAATGTGTATTCTGTTGTTTTTGGATGGCATTTCCTATGAATATCAATTAAGTCCATCTTGTTTAATGTATCATTTAAAGCTTGTGTTTCCTTATTTATTTTCATTTTGGATCACCTGTCCATTGGTGAAAGTGGGGTGTTAAAGTCCCCAACTACAAATGTGTTACTGTCACTTTCCTCTTTTATGGCTGTTAGTATTTGCCTTATATATTGAGGTGCTCCTATGTTGGGTGCATAAGTATTTACAATTGTTATATCTTCTTCTTGGATCGATCCTTTGATCATTATGTAGTGTCCTTCTTTATCTCTTGTAATAATCTTTATTTTAAAGTCTATTTTGTCTGATGTGAGAATTACTAGTCCAGCTTTCTTTTGATTTCCATTTGCATGGAATATGTTTTTCCATCCCTTCACTTTCAGTCTGTACGTGTCCCTAGGTCTGAAGTGGGTCTCTTGTAGACAGCACATATATGGGTCTTTTGTATCCATTCAGCCAGTCTGTATCTTGTAGTGGGAGCATTTAATCCATTTACATTTAAGGTAATTATTGATATGTATGTTCCTATTCCCATTGTCTTAATTGTTTTGGGCTTGTTATTGTAGATCTTTTCCTTCTCTTGTGTTTCTTGCCTAGAGAAGTCCTTTAGCATTTGTTGTAAAGCTGGTTTGGTGTTGCTGAACTCTCTCAGCTTTTGCTTGTCTGTAAAGATTTTAAATTCTCCATCAAATCTGAATGAGATCCTTGCTGGGTAATCTTGGTTATAGGTTTTTCTCCTTCATCACTTTAAATATGTCCTGCCACTCCCTTCTGGCTTGCAGAGTTTCTGCTGAAAGATCAGCAGAAACTGATGGGGATTGGGGATTCCCTTGTGTGTTATTTGTTCTTTTTCCTTGATGCTTTTAATATGTTTTCTTTGTATTTAATTATTGATAGTTTGATTAACATGTGTCTTGGCGTGTTTCTTCTTGGATTTATCCTGTATGGGACTCTCTGTGCTTTCTGGATTTGATTAACTATTTCCCTTCCCTTATATGGGAAATATTTTCAAATATTTTCTCAGTCCCTTTCTTTTACTCTTCTTCTTCTGGGAACACTTTAATTCGAATGTTGGTGCATTTAATGTTGTCCCAGAGGTCTGTGAGACTGTCCTCAGTTCTTTTCATTCTTTTTTCTTTATTCTGCTCTGCAGTAGTTATTTCCACTATTTTATCTTCCAGGTCACTTATCCGTTCTTGTGCCTCAGTTATTCTGCTATTAATCCCTTCTAGAGTATTTTAAATTTCATTTATTGTGTTTTTCATCATTGCTTGTTTCCTCTTTAGTTCTAGTAGGTCCTTGTTAAATGTTTCTTGCATTTTCTCTATTCTATTTCCAAGATTTTCGATCATCTTTACTATCATTATTTTGAATTCTTTTTCAGGTAGACTGCCTATTTCCTCTTCATTTCTTAGGTCTGGTGGGTTTTTACCTTGCTCCTTCATCTGCTGTGTGTTTTTCTGTCTTCTCATTTTGCTTATCTTACTGTGTTTGGGGTCTCTTTTTTGGAGGTTGCAGGCTCATAGTTCCTGTTGTTTTTGGTGTCTTTCCCCAGTGGCTACAGTTGGTTCAGTGGGTTGTGTAGGCTTCCTGGTGGAGGGGAGTAGTGCCTGAGCTCTGGTGGATGAGGCTGGATCTTGTCTTTCTGGTGGGCAGGTCCACGTCTGGTGGTGTGTTTTGGGGTTTCTGTGGCCTTTTTATGATTTTAGGCAGCCTCTCTGCTAATGGGTGGGGTTGTGTTCCTGTCTTGCTAGTTGTTTGGCATAGGGTGTCCAGCACTGTAGCTTGCTGGTCGTTGAGTGAAGCTGGGTCTTGGTGTTGAGATGGAGATCTCTGGGAGGTTTTCGGCATTTGATATTCTGTAGAGCTGGGAGGTCTCTTGAGGACCAGTGTCCTGAGGTTGGCTCTCCCACCTCAGAGGCACAGCCCTGACTCCTGGCTGGAGCACCAAGAGCCTTTCATCCACACGGCTCAGAATAAAAGGGAGAAAAATTAGAAAGAAAGATGACAGAGGACAAAATAAAATAAAGTAAGCTCAAATAAAGTTATTAAAATTAAAAATAGTTTTTAAGAAAAACTTTTAAAAACAAAAAAAATTAAAAAACGGACGGACAGAATCCTAGGACAAATGCTGAAAGCAAAGCTATACAGACAAAATCTTACACAGAAGCATACACATACACAGTCACAAAAAGAGGAAAGGGGGAAAAATAATATATCTTGCTCTCAAATTCCACCTCCCCAATTTGGGATGATTCGTAGTCTATTCAGGTACTCCACAGATGCAGGGTATATCAAGTTGATTGTGGAGATTTAATCCCCTTCATCTGAGGCTGCTGGGAGAAATTTCCGTTTCTCTTCTTTGTTCGCACAGCTCCTGGGGCTCAGCTTTGGGTTTGGCTCCGCCTCTGCATGTAAGTCGCCTGAGGGCGTCTGTTCTTCGCCCAGACAGGATGGGGTTAAGGGAGCAGCTGATTCGGGCGCTCTGGCTCACTCAGGCCAGGGGGAGGGAGGGGCACGGAGTGCGGGGCGGGCCTACGGCGGCAGAGGCCTGCGTGATATTGCACCAGCCTCCTGCGTGCCGTGCGTTTCCCCCGGGGAAGTTGTCCCTGGATCACGGGACCCTGGCAGTGGCGGGCTGCACAGGCTCCCGGGAGGGGTGGTGGTGTACAGTGACCTGTGCTCACCCACAGGCTTCTTGGTGGCAGCAGGAGCAGCCTTAGCGTCTCATGCCCGTTTCTGGAGCCTGCGCTCTTAGCCGCAGCTGGCGCCCGTCTCTAGAGCTCCTTTAAGCAGCGCTCTTAATCCCCTCTCCTCGCGCACCAGGAAACAAAGAGGTAAGAAAACGTCTGTTTTCTCTTTGCCAGCTCCAGACATTTCCTCGAACTCCATCCCGGGTAGCCGTGGTGCACTAACCCCTTCAGGCTGTGTTCACGCCGCCAGTCCTCTCCCTGCGATCCGACCGAAGCCCGAGCCTCAGCTCCCAGCCCCCGGCCACCCGGTGGGTGAGCAGACAAGCCTCTCGGGCCGGTGAGTGCCGGTCGGCACCGATTCTCTGTGCGGGAATCTCCCCGCTTTGCCCTCCGGACCCCAGTTGCTGTTATTAAGAAAAAAATTTTTTAGAAAAAAAAAAAACGGACGGACAGAAGCTTAGGATAAATGGTGAAAGGAAAGTTATACAGACAAAAATTTTTTAGAAAAGAAAAAAAGAAAACGGGCGGACAGAAACTTAGGACAAATGGTGAAAGCAAAGTTATACAGACAAAATCTCACACAGAAGCATACACATACACATTTACATAAAGAGGAAAAGGGGAAAAAATAATATATCTTGCTCTCAGAGTCCACCTCCCCAATTTGGGATGATTCATAGTCTATTCAGGTATTCCACAGATGCAGGGTATATATCAAGTTGATTGTGGAGATTTAATCCGCTGCATCTGAGGCTGCTGGGAGAAATTTCCGTTTCTCTTTGTTCTCAGAGCTCCTTGGGTTCAGCTTTGGTTTGGCTCCGCCTCTGCGTTTAAGTCGCCTGAGGGCGTCTGTTCTTCGCTCAGACAGGACGGGGTTAAGGGAGCAGCTGATTCGGGCGCTCTGGCTCACTCAGGCCGGGTGAGGGATGGGCACGGAGTGCGGGGCGAGCCTGCGGCGGCAGAGGCCTGCGTGACATTGCACCAGCCTGAGGCGCGCCGTGCGTTCTCCCGGGGAAGTTGTCCCTGGATCACGGGATCCTGGCAGTGGCGGGCTGCACAGGCTTCCGGGAGGGGTGGTGTGGACAGTGACCTGTGCTCGCCCACAGGCTTCTTGGTGTCGACAGCAGCAGCCTTAGCGTCTCATGCCCGTCTCTGGTGTCCGTGCTCTTAGCCGCAGCTGGCGCCCGTCTCTGGAGCTCCTTTAAGCAGCGCTCTTAATCCCCTCTCGTCGCGCACCAGGAAACAAAGAGGTAAGAAAACGTCTGTTTTCTCTTTGCCAGCTCCAGACTTTTCCCCGGACTGCATTCCGGGTAGTCGTGGTGCACTAACCCCTTCAGGCTGTGTTTACGCCGCCAGTCCTCTCCCTGTGATCCGACCGAAGCCCGAGGCTCAGCCCCCAGCCCCCGGCCACCCCTGTTGTTGAGCAGACAAGCCTCTCGGGCCAGTGAGTCCCGGTCGGCACCAATTCTCTGTGCGGGATTCTTCCCGCTTTGCCCTCCGCACCCCTGTTGCTGTGCTCTCTTCCGCCACCCGCAGTCTCGGCCCGCCTTCGGGCTTCCTAGTGTGTGGAGGAAACCTTTCCTCATTCACAGCTCCCTCCCACTGGTGCAGGTCCTGTCCCTATTCTTTTGTCTCTGTTTATTGTTTTTACTTTTGCCCTACCCAGGTGCGTTGGGAATTTCTTGCCTATTGGGAGGTCTGAGGTCTTCTGCCAGCGTTCAGTGTGTGTTCTGTAGGAGCAGTTCCACAAGTAGATGTATTTCGGATGTATCTGTGGGGAGGAAGGTGATCTCCGCGTCTTACGCTTCCGCCATTTTCCTCAATTCCTCTATGTGGGGCCTTATGTGTGAGGTGGTTCCTGTTTGGTTAATCATCCCCTTTGTGATGTGGGCCCTTTGGTGTGAGGTGGTTCCTGCTGGGTTCCTCATCCCCTTTCTGATGTTGGCCCTTTGGTTTCAAGTGCTTCCTGCTTGGTTCCTCATCCCCTTTGTTTTGGGGGCTTTTGGTGTGAGGTGGTTCCTGATGCGTTCCTCATCTCCTTTTTGTTGTGGACCCTTTGGTGTGTGGTGTTTCCTGCTCGGTGACTTATCCTCTTCGTAATATGGGCCTTTGGGGTGTGTTGTTTCCTGCTGGGTTCCTCATCCCCTTTGTGCTGTGGGCCCTTTGGAGTGAGGTGGTTCCTGCTGGATTTCTCATATCCTTTCTGATGTGGGTCTTGGGGTAAGTTGCACATTCTGGGTTCCTCATTCCGTTTGCGATGTGGGCTTTGGTTGTGAGGTGGTTCCTGCTGTGTTCCTCATCCCCTTTGTGATGTGGACCTTTGGTGTGAGGTTCTCCTGCAGCATTCCTCATCTCCTCTGTGATGTGGGCTGTTGTTGTGAGGTGATTGTGGCGTGATTTCTCATCCCCTTTGGGATCTGGGCCCTTTGCTTTGAAGTGGTTACTACTTGGTTTTTCATCCCCTTTGTGATGTGGGCTTTCACGGTAATGTGGTTCCTGCTGGGGTCCTCAACCCCTTGTGATGGGGCTTTGGGTTAAGTGGTTCCTGCTTGTTTCCTCATTCCATTTGTGATGTGGGCTTTTGGTGAGAAGTTGTTCCTGCTGGGTTCCTCATCCCCTTAGTGATGTGGACCCTTTGGTGTGAGGTGGCTCTTGCTGGTTTCCTCGTCCACTTTGTGACATGGGCCCGTTTGTGTGAAGGCTTCCTGCTGGGTTCCTCATCCCCTTTGTGATGTGGGCTTTTAGGGTGAGGTGGTTCCTGCTGGGTTTCTGATTCCCTTTGTGATGTGGACTCATTGGTGTATCATGGCTCTTTGTTGGTTCCTTATCCCCTTGTGATGTGGACCCTTTGATGTGAGGTGGTTCCTCCTGGGTGCCTCATACCCTTTTTAATGTGGGCTAATGTGCCTCATACCCTTGTTAATGTGCCTCACACCCTTTTTAATGTGGGCTAATGTGCCTCATACCCTTGTTAATGTGCCTCATACCCTTTTTAATGTGGGTGATGTGGTTCGTCCTGTGTTCCTCCTACCCTTTGTGATGTAAGCTTATGGTGTCAGGTGGCCCCTTCTGGGTTCCTCATCCCCTTTGCGATGTGGGATTTTGGTGTGAGGTGCTTCCTGATGGGTTACTCATCCCCTTTGTTTTGTGGACCCTTTGTTGTGAGGTGGTTCCTAGTGGGCTCCTCATCCCTTTTGTGATGTGGGCTTTCGTTGTGAGGTGGTCCCTGCTGGGTTCCTCATACGCCATGTGTTGTCACCTTTTGTTTTGAAGTGGTTCCTGCTTGGTTCCTCTTCTCCGTTGTGACGTGGGCCCTTTCGTGTGAAGTGGTTTTTGCTGGGTTCCTCATCCCCTTTATGATGTGGACCTTTGGTTGTGAAATGGTTCATGCTGGGTACCTCATCCCATTTGTAATATGGGGTTTTGGTGTGAGGTGGTTCCTGCTGGGTCCATTATCCTCTTTGTTATGTGGGCTTTAAGTGTGATGTGGTTCCTGTGGGGTTCCACATGCCCTGTGTGATGTGGTCTTTTGGTGTGAGCTGTTTCCTGCTGTGTTCCTCATACACGTTGTGACGTGGGCCCTTTGGTGTGAGGGGTTTCCTACTGGGTTCCTTATCCCCTATATGATGTGGGCTTTTAGTGTCAGGTGGTTCCCGCTTGGTTCCTCATCCCCTTTGTGATGTGGGCCATTGGATGTGAAGTGGATCTTGCTGGGGTCCTCATGCCCTTTGCGATGTGGGCTTTTGTTGTGATTTGGTTTCTGATGGTTTCCTCATATCCTTGGTCCCTCATTCCCTTTGTGATGTGGGCCATTGGGATTGAAGTGGATCCAGCTGGGTTCTTCATCCCATTTGCGAAGTGCACTTTTGGTGTGAGGTGATTCCTGCTCGTTTTCTGATTCCCTATGTAATGTGGGCTTTTGGTGTGGGGTGGTTTTTGCTTCGTTCCTCATCCCCTTTGCAGTGTGCCCTTTAGTGTGAGGTGGCTTCTATTGGGTTCCTCATCGCCTTTGTGATGTGGGCTTTTGGTGTGAGGTGGTTCCTGCTGTGTTCCTCATCCCGTATGTGATGTGGGCCCTTTAGTGTGAGGTGGTTTCTGCTGGGTTCCTCATCCCATTTTTAATGTGGACCATTCGATGTGAAGTGGTTCTTGCTGGGTACCTCATCCCCTTTGTAATGTGGTCGTTTGGTGTTAGGTGGTTCTTCCTGGGTTCCTCATTCCCTTTGTGATATGGGCTCTTAGTGTGAGGTTGTTCCGTGTTTCCCCATCCTCTTTGTGATGTGGGTTCTTTGGTGTAAGGTGGTTCTGGCTGGGTGCCTCATCCCCTTTGTAATGTGGGCTTTTGTGGTGAGGTGGTTCCTGCTGGGTTCGTCATTTCCGAGGTGATGTAGGCTTTTGTTGTGAGGTAGTTCCTACTTGGTTTCTCATCCCGTTTCCGATATGCGGCTTTGGGTTAAGTGTTTCCTGCTGGTTTCCTCATTGTGTTTGCGATGTGGGCTTTTGGGGATAAGTTGTTCCTGCTGAGAACCTCATCCCCTTAGTGATGTGGACCGTTTGGTGTGAGGTGGTTCTTGCTGGCTTCCTCATCTCCTTTGTTATATGGGCCCGTTGTTGTGAGAGGTTCCTGATCGGTTCCTCATCCCCTTTGCGATGTGGGATTTTGGTGTGAGGTGGTTCCTGATGGGTTCCTCATCCCCTTTCTGATGTGTACCCTTTGATGTGAGGTGTTTCCTGCTGGGTTCCTCATCTCCTTTGTGATGTGGACCCTTGGGTGTGAAGTGTTTCCTGCTGGGCTCCTCATTACCTTTGCAATGTGCGGTTTCGTTGTGAGGTGGATCCTAATGGGATCCTCATCCCCTTTGTGATGTGGACCCATTCGTGTGAGCTTGTTCTTGCTGGGTTCCTCATCCCTTTTGTGGTGAGGGTCCTTTGGTGTGAGGTGGTTCCTGCTGCTTTCCTCATTCTCTATGTGATGTGGGCTTTTGGTGTGAGAAGGTTCCTGCTGGGTTCCTCATCACCTTTGTGATGTGGGCACTTTTGTGAGAGGTGGTTCCTGCTTGGTTCCTCATCCCCTATGTGATGTGGGACCTTTTTGTGAAGTGGTTCCTGCCAGGTTCCTCATCCCCTTTATGATGTGGGCCCTTAGTTGTGAGGTGGTTCCTGCTGGGTCGCTCATCCTCTTTGTGATGTGGTTTCTTTGGTGTGAGGTGGTTCCTTCTTGGTTACTCATCCCCTGTGTAATGTTGGCTTTTGGTGTGAGGTGGTTCCTGCTGGGTTTCTAATCCACTTTATGTTGTGGGCTTTTGTCATGAGGTGGTTCCTGCTTGGTTCCTCATCCTCTTTTTGATGGGGGCCATTGGGTGTGAAGTGGATCTTGCTGGGGTCCTCATGCCCTTTGCGATCTGGGTCCTTTGGTGTGCGGTGGCCCCTGCTGGGTTCCTCATCCCTTTTGTGATGTGGGCTATTGTTGTGATTTGGTTTCTGCTGGTTTCCTCATACCCTATCTGATGTCATCTTTTGTTTTGAAGTGGTTTCACCTTGGCCCCTCATCCCCTTTGTGATGTGGGCCCTTTGGTGTGAGTTGGCTCCTGCTGGGTTCCTCATCGCCTTTGTGATGTGGGCTTTTGGTGTGAGGTGGTTCCTGCAGGTTTCCTGATTCCCTATGTAATGTGGGCTTTTGGTGTGAGGTGGTTTCTGTTTGGATCCTCATCCCCTTTACGATGTGGACCCTTTGGTGTGAGGTGGTTCCTGCTGTGTTCCTCATCCCATATGTGATGTGGGCCCTTTAGTGTGAGGTGGTTTCTGCTGTGTTCCTCATCCCGCTTTTAATGTGGACCATTCGATGTGAAGTGGTTCTTGCTGGGTACCTCATCCCCTTTGTAATGTGGGCTCTTAGTGTGAGGTGTTCCTTGTTTCCTCATCCCCTTTGTGATGTGGGTTCTTTGGTGTAAGGTGGTTCCAGCTGGGTGCCTCATCCCCTTTGTAATGTTGGCCTTTGGGGTGAAGTGGTTCCTGCTGAGTTCCTCATCCCTGTGGTGATGGAGGCTTTTGTTGTGAGGTGGTTTCTGCTTGCTTCCTCATCGCTTTTATGATGTGGGTCCTTCAGTGTGAGGTAGTTCCTACGTGGTTCCTCATCCCGTTTTCGAAGTGGGGCTTTGGGTTAAGTGGTTCCTGCTGGTTTTCTCATTCCGTTTGCGATGTGAGATTTTGGTGTGAAGTTGTTCCTGCTGGGTTCCTCATCCCCTTAGTGATGTGGACCCTTTGGTGTGAGGTGGTTCTTGCTGGCTTCCTCATCCCCTTTGTTATATGGGCCCGTTGGTGTGAGAGCTTGCTGATGGGTTCCTCATCCCCTTTACGATGTGGGCTTTTGGTGTGAGGTGTTTCTTGCGGGGTTCCTCATCCCCTTTGTGATGTGGACCCTTGGGTGTGAAGTGTTTCCAGTTGGGTTCCTCACTCACTTTCACAATGTTGATTCTTCCAATCCAGGAACATGCTATATCTCTCCGTCTATTTGTATCATCTTTAATTTCTTTCATTAGTGTCTTATAATGTTCTGCATACACGTCTTTTGTCTCCTTAGGTAGGTTTATTCCTAGATATTATATTCTTTTTGCTGCAATGGGAGTGTTTTCATACTTTCAGATTTTTCATCATTAGTATATAGGAATGCCAGAGATTTCTGTGCATTAATTTTGTATCCTGCTACCTTACCAAATTCATTGATTAGCTCTAGTCATTTTCTGGTAGCATCTTTAGGATTCTCTATGTATAGTATCATGTTATCTTCAAACAGTGACAGCTTTATTTTTTCCTTTCCAATTTAGATTCCTTTTATTTCCTTTTCTTCTCTGATTGCTGTGACTAAAACTTCCAAAATTATGTTGAATAAGAGTGGTGAGAGTGGGCAACCTTGTCTTGTTCCTGATCTTAGTGGAAATGGTTTCAGTTTTTCACCATTAAGGACGATGTTGGCTGTCGGTTTGTCATATATGGCCTTTATTATGTTGAGGAAAATTCCCTCTATGCCTACTTTCTGCCGAGTTTTTATCATAACTGGATGTTGAATTTTGTTGAAAGCTTTCTCTGCATCTATTGAGATGATCATATGGTTTTTCTCCTTCAGTTTGTTAATATGGTGTATCACGTTGATTGATTTGCGTATATTGAAGAATCCTTGCATTGCTGGAATAAACCCCACTTGATGATGGTGTATGATCCTTTTAATGTGCTGTTGGATTCTGTTTGCTAGTAGTGTGTTGAGGACATTTGCATCTATGTTCATCAGTGATATTGGCCTGTAGTTTTCTTTCTTTGTGACATCTTTGTCTGGTTTTTGTATCAGGGTGATGGTGGCCTCGTAGAATGAGTTTGGAGTGTTCCTCCCTCTGCTATATTTTGGAAGAGTTTGAGAAGGATAGGTGTTATCTCTTCTCTAAATGTTTGGTAGAATTCACCTGTGAAGCCATCTGGTCCTGGGCTTTTGTTTTTTGAAAGATTTTTAATCACATTTCCAATTTCACTGCTTGTGATTTGTCTGTTCATATTTTCTATTGCTTCCTGATTCAGTCTTGGCAGGTTGTGCATTTCTAAGAATTTGACTGTTTCCTCCAGGTTGTCCATTTTATTGGCATAGAGTTGCTTGTAGTAATGTCTCATGATCTTTTGTATTTCTGCAGTGTCAGTTGGTTACTTCTCCTTTTTCATTTCTAATTCTATTGATTTGAGTCTTCTCTGTTTTTATCTTGATGAGTCTGGCTAATGATTTATCAATTTTGTTCATCTTCTCAAAGAACAAGCTTTTAGTTTTATTGATCTTTGCTATCGTTTCGTTCATTTCTTTTTCATTTATTTCTGATCTGATATTTATGATTTGTTTCCTTCTCCTAACTTTGGGGTTGTTTTGTTCTTCTTTCAGTAATTGCTTTAGGTTCAAGGTTAGGTTGTTTATTCGAGATGTTTCCTGTTTCTTAAGGTAAGATTGTATTGCTATAAACTTCCCTCTTAGAACTACTTTTGCTGTATCCCATAGGTTTTGGGTCGTCGTGTCTCCGTTGTCATTTGTTTCTAGGTATTTTTTGATTTCCTCTTTGATTTCTTCAGTGATCACTTCGTTATTAAATAGTGTATTGTTTAGCCTCCATGTGTGTGTATGTTTTACAGATCTTTTCCTGTAATTGATATCTAGTCTCATAGCACTGTGATCGTAAAAGATACTTGATACAATTTCAATTTTCTTAAAATTACCAAGGCTTGATTTGTGATCCAAGATAGGATCTATCCTGGAGAATGTTCCATGAGTACTTGAGAAAAATGTGTATTCTGTTGTTTTTGGATGGCATTTCCTATGAATATCAATTAAGTCCATCTTGTTTAATGTATCATTTAAAGCTTGTGTTTCCTTATTTATTTTCATTTTGGATCACCTGTCCATTGGTGAAAGTGGGGTGTTAAAGTCCCCAACTACAAATGTGTTACTGTCACTTTCCTCTTTTATGGCTGTTAGTATTTGCCTTATGTATTGAGTTGCTTCTATGTTGGATGCATAAGTATTTACAATTGTTTTATCTTCTTCTTGGATCGATCCCTTGATCATTATGTAGTGTCCTTCTTTGTCTCTTGTAATAATCTTTATTTTAAAGTCTATTTTGTCTGATGTGAGAATTGCTAGTCCAGCTTTCTTTTGATTTCCATTTGCGTGAAATATCTTTTTCCATCCCCTCACTTTCAGTCTGTACGTGTCCCTAGGTCTGAAGTGGGCCTCTTGTAGACAGCACATATATGGGTCTTGTTTTTGTATCCATTTAGCCAGTCTGTATCTTGTAGTGGGAGCATTTAATCCATTTACATTTAAGGTAATTATCGATATGTATGTTCCTATTCCCATTTTCTTAAATGTGTTGGGCTTGTTATTGTAGGTCTGTTCCTTCTCTTGTGTTTCTTGCCTAGAGAAGTCCTTTAGCATTTGTTGTAAAGCTGGTTTGGTGGTGCTGAACTCTCTCAGCTTTTGCTTGTCTGTAAAGATTTTAAATTCTCCATCAAATCTGAATGAGATCCTTGCTGGGTAATCTTGGTTGTAGGTTTTTATCCTTCATCACTTTAAATATGTCCTGCCACTCCCTTCTGGCTTGCAGAGTTTCTGCTGAAAGATCAGCTGTTAACCTTATGGGGATTCCCTTGTGTGTTATTTGTTGTTTTTCCTTGCTTCTTTTAATATGTTTTCTTTGTATTTAATTTTTGATAGATTGATTAATATGTGTCTCGGCATGTTTCTCCTTTGATTTATCCTGTATGGGACTCTCTGTGCTTCCTGGACTTGATTAATTATTTCCTTTCCCATATTGGGGAAGTTTTCAACTATAATCTCTTCAAATATTTTCTCAGTCCCTTTCTTTTTCTCTTCGGGACCACTTTAATTCGAATGTTGGTGCATTTAATGTTGTCCCAGAGGTCTCTGAGACTGTCCTCAGTTCTTTTCATTCTTTTTTCTTTATTCTGCTCTGCAGTAGTTATTTCCACTCTTTTATCTTCCAGGTCACTTATCCGTTCTTGTGTCTCAGTTATTCTGCTATTAATCCCTTCTAGAGTATTTTAAATTTCATTTATTGTGTTTTTCATCATTGCTTGTTTCCTCTTTAGTTCTTGTAGGCCCTTGTTAAATTTTTCTTGCATTTTCTCTATTCTATTTCCAAGATTTTGGATCATCGTTACTATCATTATTTTGAATTCTTTTTCAGGTAGACTGCCTATTTCCTCTTCATTTGTTAGGTCTGGTGGGTTTTTACCTTGCTCCTTCATCTGCTGTGTGTTTTTCTATCTTCTCATTTTGCTTATCTTACTGTTTGGGGTCTCCTTTTTGCAGGCTGCAGGTTCGTAGTTCCCGTTGTTTTTGGTGTCTTTCCCCAGTGGCTACAGTTGGTTCAGTGGGTTGTGTAGGCTTCCTGGTGGAGGGGAGTAGTGCCTGTGTTCTGGTGGATGAGGCTGGATCTTACCTTTCTGGTGGGCAGGTCCACGTCTGGTGGTGTGTTTTAGGGAGTCTGTGCCCTTTTTATGATTTTAGACAGACTCTCTGCTAATGGGTGGGGTTGTGTTCCTGTCTTGCTAGTTGTTTGGCATAGGGTGTCCAGCACTGTAGCTTGCTGGTCGTTGAGTGAAGCTGGGACTTGTTGAGAGGGAGATCTCTGGAAGACTTTCACCATTTGACATTCCGTAGAGCTGGGATGTCTCTTGAGGACCAGTGTCCTGAGGTTGTCTCTCCCACCTCAGAGGCACAGCACTGACTCCTGGCTGGAGCACCAAGAGCCTTTCATCCACACGGCTCAGAATAAAAGGGAGAAAAAGTAGAAAGAGAGAAAGATAGAGGATAAAATAAAATAAGGTCTGATAAAATAAAATAAAGTTATTAAAATAAAATTAGTTGTTAAGAAAATTTTTTTAGAAAAGAAAAAAAAATGGACAGACAGAAACTTAGGACAAATGGTGAAAGCAAAGATATACAGACAAAATCTCACACAGAAGCATACACATACACACTTACATAAAGAGGAAAAGGGGAAAAATAATATATCTTGCTCTCAAAGTCCACCTCCCCAATTTGGAATGATTCGTTGTCTATTCATGTATTCCACAGATGCAGGATATATCAAGTTGATTGTGGAGATTTAATCCGCTGCTTCTGAGGCTGCTGGGAGAAATTTCCGTTTCTCTTCTTTGTTCTCACAGCTCCCAGGGGCTCAGCTTTGGGTTTGGCTCCGCCTCTGCGTGTAAGTCGCCTGAGGGCGTCTGTGTAAGTCGCCTGAGGGCGTCTGTTCTTCGCTCAGACAGGATGGGGTTAAGGGAGCAGCTGATTCGGGCGCTCTGGCTCACTCAGGCCGGGGGGGAGGGATGGGCACGGAGTGCGGGGCGAGCCTGCGGCGGCAGAGGCTAGCGTCACTTTGCACCAGCCTGAGGCACACCGTGCGTTCTCCCGGGGAAGTTGTCCCTGGATCACGGGACCCTGGCAGTGGCGGGCTGCACAGGCTCCCGGGAGGGGAGGTGTGGACAGTGACCTGTGCTCGCCCACAGGCTTCTTGGTGTCGACAGCAGCAGCCTTAGCGTCTCATGCCTGTCTCTGGGGTCTGCGATGTTAGCCGCGGCTCACGCCCATCTCTGGAGCTCCTTTAAGCAGCGCTCTTAATGCCCTCTCCTCGTGCACCAGGAAACAAAGAGGTAAGAAAACGTCTCTTGTCTCTTCGCCAGCTCCAGACTTTTCCCCGGACTCCATCCGGGGTAGCCGTGGTGCACTAACCCCTTCAGGCTGTGTTCACGCCGCCAGTCCTCTCCCTGCCATCCAACCGAAGCTCCACCGCCCACCCCGGTGGGTGAGCAGACAAGCCTCTCGGGTCGGTGAGTGCCGGTCGGCACCGATTTTCTGTGCGGGAATCTGCCCGCTTTTCCCTCCGCACAGCTGTTGCTGTGCTGTCCTCCGCCAACCGTAGTCTCCGCCCACAAAGGGGCTTCCTAGTGTGTGGAAAGCTTTCCTCCTTCACAGCTCCCTCCCACTGGTGCAGGTCCTGTCGCTATTCTTTTGTCTCTGTTTATTCTTTTTACCTTTGCCCTACCCAGGTACGTGGGGGAATTTCTTGCCTATTGGGAGGTCTGAGGGCTTCTGCCAGCGTTCAGTGTGTGTTCTGTAGGAGCAGTTCCACAAGTAGATGTATTTCGGTTGTATCTGTGGGGAGGAAGGTGATCTCCGTGTCTTACGCTTCCGCCATTTTCCTCAACTCCTCTATGTGGGCCCTTATGTGTGAGCTGTTTCCTACTTGGATGTTCATCCCCTTTGTGATGTGGGATATGGTGTGAGGTGGTTCCTGCTGTGTTCCTCATCCCCTTTGTTATGTGTGCCCTGTGGTGTGAGGTGGTTCCTGCTGGGTTCCTCACCTTTTTTTTTTTGTCATTTTTTAAAGTAAAAATTGTATTGGAATACAGTTGATTTACAGTGTTGTGTCAGTTTCAGGTATACAGCAATTTGAATCAGTTATACAAATTCACACATTCATGTTCTCTTTGATTCTTTTCCGATATAGGCCATTATAGAATACTAAGTAGCGTTCCCTGTGCTATACATTGTAGGTCCTTATTAGTTATCTGTTTTATATATAGTAGTGTGTATGTGTCAATCCCAATCTCTCAGTTTATCCCTCCCTCCCTCCCCCTTCCTGCCTGGTAACCATAAGTTTGTCTTCTACATCTGAGACTTCTCATTACCTTCTATTTTATATATTTATATTTTTGGTACATGGGCCTCTCACTGTTGTGGCCTCTCCCGTTGCAGAGCACAGTTTCCGGACGCGCAGGCTCAGCGGCCATGGCTCATAGTCCCAGCCGTTCTGCGACATGTGGGATACTCCCGGACGAGGGCGGGAACCCGTGTCCCGTGCATCGGCTGACGGACTCTCAACCACTGCACCAGCAGGGAAGCCCTCATTAACTTTTATTTTATTTTACATCTTTATTGCAGTATAATTGCTTTACAATGGTGTGTTGCTTTCTGCTTTATAACAATGTAACTCAGGTATACATATACATCTGTTCCCATATGTATCCCCTCTTGCATCTCTCTCCCTCCCACCCTCCCTATCTCACCCCTCTAGGTGTTCACAAAGTACCGAGCTGATTTCCCTATGCTATGCAGCTGCTTCCCACTAGCTATCTATTTTACGTTTGGTAGTGGATATATGTCCATGCCACTCTCTCTCAATTTGTCACAGCTTACCCTTCCCCCTCCCCATATCCTCAAGTCCGTTCTCTAGTAGGTCTGCGTCTTTATTCCCGTCTTACCCTAGGTTCTTCATGACATGGTTTTCTTTCTTAGGTTCCATATATATGTGTTAGCATATGGTATTTGTCTTTCTCTTTCTGACTTACTTCACTCTGTATTACAGACTGCAGGTCCATCCACCTCACTAAAAATAACTCAATTTCGTTTCCTTTTATGGCTGAGTAATATTCAATTGTATATATGTGCCACATCTTCTGTATCCATTCATCCGATGATGGACACTTAGGTTGCTTCCATCTCCTGGCTATTGTAAATAGAGCTGCAATGAGCATTTTGGTACATGACTCTTTTTAAATTATGGTTTTCTCAGGGTATATGCCCAGTAGTGGGATTGCTGATCATACGGTAGTTCTGTTTGTAGTTTTCTAAGGAACCTCCATACTGTTCTCCATAGTGGCTGTACCAATTCACATTCCCACCAGCAGTGCGAGAGTGTTCCCTTTTCTGCACAGCTTCTGCAGCATTTGTTGTTTCTACATTATTTGATGATGCCCATTCTGACCAGTGTGAGATGATATCTCATTGTAGTTTTGATTTGCATTACTCTAATGATTAATGATGAATGTACCTGTTGGCAATCTGTATATTTTCTTTTGAGAAATCTTTCTTTTGAGAAATCTTTCATGGCCCTGTTGGCAATCTGTATATTTTCTTTTGAGAAATGCCTATTTAGGTCTTCTGCCCATTCTTGGATTGGGTTGTTTGTTTTTTTGTTATTGAGCTGCATGAGCTGCTTGTAAATTTCTGACATTAATCCTTTGTCAGTTACTTCATTTGCAAATATTTTCTTCCATTCTGAGGGTTATCTTTTCGTCTTGTTTATGGTTTCCTTTGCTGTGCAAAAGCTTTTAAGTTTCATTAGGTCCCATTTGTTTATTTTTATTTCCATTTCTCTAGGAGGTGGATCAAAAAGGATCTTGCTGTGATTGATGTCATAGAGTGTTCTGCCTATGTTTTCCTCTGAGAGTTTGATAGTTTCTGTCTTTACATTTAGGTCTTTAATCCATTTTGATCTTATTTTTTTTTTTTTTTGCGGTATATGGGCCTCTCACTGTTGTGGCCTCTCCCGTTGCGGAGCACAGGCTCCGGACGCACAGGCTCAGCGGCCATGGCTCACGGGCCCAGCCGCTCCGCGGCATGTGGGATCTTCCCAGACCGGGGCACGAACCTGTGTCCCCTGCATCGGCAGGCGGACTCTCAACCACTGCGCCACCAGGGAAGCCCTGGATCTTATTTTTGTGTATGGTGTTAGGGAGTGTTCTAATCGCATACTTTTACATGTAGCTGTCCAGTTTTCCCAGCACCACTTATTGAAGAGGCTGTCTTTTCTCCACTATATACTCTTGCCTCCTTTAGCAAAGATAAGGAGCCCATATGTGTGTGCATTTATCTCTGGGCTTTCTATCCTGTTCCATTGATCTATATTTCTGTTTTTGTGCCAGTACCATACTGTTGTGATTACTGTAGCTTTGTAGTATAGACTCAAGTCACGGAGCCTGATTCCTGTAGCCCCATTTTTCGTTCTCAAGGTTGCTTTGGATATTCGGGGTCTTTTGTGTTTCCATACAAATTGTGAAATTTTTTATTCTGGTTCTGTGAAAAAATGCCAGTGTTTGTTTGATAGAGATTGCATTGAATCTGTAGATTGCTTTGCGTAGTAGACTCATTTTCACAATGTTGATTCTTCTAATCCAGGAACATGCTATATCTCTACATCTATTTGTATCATCTTTAATTTCTTTCATTAGTGTCTTATAATGTTCTGCATACAGGTCTTTTATCTCCTTAGGTAGGTTTATTCCTAGATATTTTACTCTTTTTGTTGCAGTTTTATATGGGAGTGTTTCCTTAATTTCACTTTCAGGTTTTTCATCATTGGTGTATAGGAATGCAAGAGATTTCTGGGCATTAATTTTGTATCCTGCTACTTTCTCAAATTCACTGATTAGCTCTAGTAGTTTTCTGGTAGCATCTCTAGGATTCTCTATGTATAGTATCATGTTGTCTTCAAACAGTGACAGCTTTATTTCTTATTTTGCAATTTGGATTCCTTTTATTTCCTTTTCTTCTCTGATTGCTGTAACCAACACTTTCAAAACTGTGTTGAATAAGAGTGGTGAGAGTGGGCAACCTTGTCTTGTTCCTGATATTAGTGGAAATGGTTTCAGTTGTTCACCATTGAGGACGATGTTGGCTGTCGGTTTGTCATATATGGCCTTTATAATGTTGAGGAAAATTCCGTCTATGCCTATTTTCTGCAGGGTTTTTATCATAACTGGGTGTTGAATTTTGTTGAAAGCTTTCTCTGCATCTATTGAGATGATCATATGGTTTTTCTCCTTCAACATGTTAATATGGTGTATCACGTTGATTGATTTGCGTATATTGAAGAATCCTTGCATTGCTGGAATAAACCCCACTTGATCATGTTGTCTGTTCCTTTTAATGTGCTGTTGGATTCTGTTTGCTAGTAGTGTGTTGAGGACATTGGCATCTATGTTCATCAGTGATATTGACCTGTAGTTTTCTTTCTTTGGGACATCTTTGTCTGTCTTTTGTATCAGGGTGAAGGTGGCCTCGTAGAGTGAGTTTGGGCGTGTTCCTCCCTCTGCTATATTTTGGAAGAGTTTGAGAAGGATAGGTGTTATCTCTTCTCTAAATGTTTGATAGAATTCCCCTGTGAAACCATCTGGTCTTGGGCTTTTGTTTGTTGGAAAATGTTTAATCACAGTTCCAATTTCAGTGCTTGTGATTTGTCTGCTCATATTTTCTATTGCTTCCTGATTCAGGCTTGGCAGGTTGTGCGTTTCTAAGAATTTTTCTATTTCCTCCAGGTTGTCCATTTTGTTGGCATAGAGTTGCTTGTAGTAATGTCTCATAATCTTTTGTATGTCTGCAGTGTCAGTTTGTTACTTCTCCTTTTTCATTTCTATTGATTTGAGTCTTCTCCCTTTTTATCTTGATGAGTATGGCTAATGGTTTATCAATTTTGTTTATCTTCTCAAAGAACAAGCTTTTAGTTTTATTGATCTTTGCTATCATTTCGTTCATTTCTTTTTCATTTATTTCTGATATGATATTTATGAGTTGTTTCCTTCTAACTTTGGGGTTGTTTTGTTCTTCTTTCAGTAATTGCTTTAGGTTCAAGGTTAGGTTGTTTATTCGAGATGTTTCCTGTTTCTTAAGGTAGGAATGTATTGCTATAAACTTCCCTCTTAGAACTACTGTTGCTGCATAGCATAGGTTTTGGGTCGTCGTGTCTCCATTGTCATTTGTTTCTGGGTATATTTTGATTTCCTCTTTGATTTCTTCAGTGATCACTTCGTTATTAAATAGTGTATTGTTTAGCCTTCATGTGTTTGTATTTTTTACAGATCTTTTCCTGTAATTGATATCTAGTCTCATAGCATTTGGTCGTAAAACATACTTGATACAATTTCAACTTTCTAAAATTTACCAAGGCTTGATTTGTGATCCAAGATAGGATCTATCCTGGAGAATGTTCCATGAGTACTTGAGAAAAATTTGTATTCTGTTGTTTTTGGATGGCATTTCCTATGAATATCAATTAAGTCCATCCTGTTTGATGTATCATTTAAAGCTTGTGTTTCCTTATTTATTTTCATTTTGGATGATCTGTCCATTGGTGAAAGTGGGGTGTTAAAGTCCCCTACCAAGAATGTGTTACTGTCACTTTCCCCTTTTATGGCTGTTAGTATTTGCCTTATGTATTGAGGTGCTCCTATGTTGGGTGCATAAGTATTTACAATTGTTATATCTTCTTCTTGGATCGATCCCTTGATCATTATGTAGTGTCCTTCTTTATCTCTTGTAATAATCTTTATTTTAAAGTCTATTTTGTCTGATGTGAGAATTACTAGTCCAGCTTTCTTTTGATTTCCATTTGCATGGAATATCTTTTTCCATCCCCTCACTTTCAGTCTGTACGTGTCCCTAGGTCTGAAGTGGGTCTCTTGTAGACAGCACATATATGGGTCTTTTGTATCCATTCAGCCAGTCTGTATCTTGTAGTGGGAGCATTTAATCCATTTACATTTAAGGTAATTATTGATATGTATGTTCCTATTCCCATTTTCTTAATTGTTTTGGGCTTGTTATTGTAGATCTTTTCCTTCTCTTGTGTTTCTTGCCTAGAGAAGTCCTTTAGCATTTGTTGTAAAGCTGGTTTGGTGTTGCTGAACTCTCTCAGCTTTTGCTTGTCTGTAAAGATTTTAAATTCTCCATCAAATCTGAATGAGATCCTTGCTGGGTAATCTTGGTTATAGGTTTTTCTCCTTCATCACTTTAAATATGTCCTGCCACTCCCTTCTGGCTTGCAGAGTTTCTGCTGAAAGATCAGCAGAAACTGATGGGGATTGGGGATTCCCTTGTGTGTTATTTGTTCTTTTTCCTTGATGCTTTTAATATGTTTTCTTTGTATTTAATTATTGATAGTTTGATTAACATGTGTCTTGGCGTGTTTCTCCTTGCATTTATCCTGTATGGGACTCTCTGTGCTTTCTGGATTTGATTAACTATTTCCCTTCCCTTATATGGGAAATATTTTCAAATATTTTCTCAGTCCCTTTCTTTTACTCTTCTTCTTCTGGGAACACTTTAATTCGAATGTTGGTGCATTTAATGTTGTCCCAGAGGTCTCTGAGACTGTCCTCAGTTCTTTTCATTCTTTTTTCTTTATTCTGCTCTGCAGTAGTTATTTCCACTATTTTATCTTCCAGGTCACTTATCCGTTCTTGTGCCTCAGTTATTCTGTTATTAATCCCTTCTAGAGTATTTTAAATTTCATTTATTGTGTTTTTCATCATTGCTTGTTTCCTCTTTAGTTCTAGTAGGTCCTTTTTAAATGTTTCTTGCATTTTCTCTATTCTACTTCCAAGTATTTGGATCATCTTTACTATCATTATTTTGAATTCTTTTTCAGGTAGACTGCCTATTTCCTCTTCATTTGTTAGGTCTGGTGGGTTTTTACCTTGCTCCTTCATCTGCTGTGCGTTTTTCTGTCTTCTCATTTTGCTTATCTTACTGTGTTTGGGGTCTCTTTTTTGGAGGTTGCAGGCTCATAGTTCCTGTTGTTTTTGGTGTCTTTCCCCAGTGGCTACAGTTGGTTCAGTGGGTTGTGTAGGCTTCCTGGTGGAGGGGAGTAGTGCCTGAGCTCTGGTGGATGAGGCTGGATCTTGTGTTTCTGGTGGGCAGGTCCACGTCTGGTGGTGTGTTTTGGGGTTTCTGTGGCCTTTTTATGATTTTAGGCAGCCTCTCTGCTAATGGGTGTGGTTGTGTTCCTGTCTTGCTAGTTGTTTGGCATAGGGTGTCCAGCACTGTAGCTTGCTGGTCGTTGAGTGAAGGTGGGTCTTGGTGTTGAGATGGAGATCTCTGGGAGGTTTTCGGCATTTGATATTCTTTAGAGCTGGGAGGTCTCTTGAGGACCAGTGTCCTGAGGTTGGCTCTCCCACCTCAGAGGCATAGCCCTGACTCCTGGCTGGAGCACCAAGAGCCTTTCATCCACACGGCTCAGAATAAAAGGGAGAAAAATTAGAAAGAAAGAAAGACAGAGGACAAAATAAAATAAAGTAAGCTCAAATAAAGTTATTAAAATTAAAAATAGTTTTTAAGAAAAACTTTTAAAAACAAAAAAAATTAAAAAACGGACGGACAGAATCCTAGGACAAATGCTGAAAGCAAAGCTATACAGACAAAATCTTACACAGAAGCATACACATACACAGTCACAAAAAGAGGAAAGGGGGAAAAATAATATATCTTGCTCTCAAATTCCACATCCCCAATTTGGGATGATTCGTAGTCTATTCAGGTATTCCACAGATGCAGGGTATATCAAGTTGATTGTGGAGATTTAATCCGCTGCATCTGAGTCTGCTGGGAGAAATTTCCGTTTCTCTTCTTTGTTCGCACAGCTCCTTGGGTTCAGCTTTGGGTTTGGCTCTACCTCTGCATGTAAGTCGCCTGAGGGCGTCTGTTCTTCGCTCAGACAGGATGGGGTTAAGGGAGCAGCTGATTCGGGCGCTCTGGCTCACTCAGGCCAGGGGGAGGGAGGGGCACGGAGTGCGGGGCGGGCCTGCGGCGGCAGAGGCCTGCGTGATATTGCACCAGCCTCCTGCGTGCCGTGCGTTCTCCCGGGGAAGTTGTCCCTGGATCACGGGACCCTGGCAGTGGCGGGCTGCACAGGCTCCCGGGAGGGGTGGTGGTGTACAGTGACCTGTGCTCACCCACAGGCTTCTTGGTGGCAGCAGGAGCAGCCTTAGCGTCTCATGCCCGTTTCTGGAGCCTGCGCTCTTAGCCGCAGCTGGCGCCCGTCTCTGGAGCTCCTTTAAGCAGCGCTCTTAATCCCCTCTCCTCGCGCACCAGGAAACAAAGAGGTAAGAAAACGTCTGTTTTCTCTTTGCCAGCTCCAGACTTTTCCCCGGACTGCATTCCGGGTAGTCGTGGTGCACTAACCCCTTCAGGCTGTGTTTACGCCGCCAGTCCTCTCCCTGTGATCCGACCGAAGCCCGAGCCTCAGCTCCCAGCCCCCGGCCACCCCTGTTGTTGAGCAGACAAGCCTCTCGGGCCGGTGAATCCCGGTCGGCACCAAATCTCTGTGCGGATTCTTCCCGCTTTGCCCTCCGCACCGCTGTTGCTGTGCTCTCTTCCGCCACCCGCAGTCTCGGCCCGCCTTCGGGCTTCCTAGTGTGTGGAGGAAACCTTTCCTCCTTCACAGCTCCCTCCCACTTGTGCAGGTCCCGTCCCTATTCTTTTGTCTCTGTTTATTGTTTTTACTTTTGCCCTACCCAGGTGCGTTGGGAATTTCTTGCCTATTGGGAGGTCTGAGGTCTTCTGCCAGCGTTCAGTGTGTGTTCTGTAGGAGCAGTTCCACAAGTAGATGTATTTCGGATGTATCTGTGGGGAGGAAGGTGATCTCCGCGTCTTACGCTTCCGCCATTTTCCTCAACTCCTCTATGTGGGGCCTTATGTGTGAGGTGGTTCCTGTTTGGTTAATCATCCCCTTTGTGATGTGGGCCCTTTGGTGTGAGGTGGTTCCTGCTGGGTTCCTCATCCCCTTTCTGATGTTGGCCCTTTGGTTTGAAGTGCTTCCTGCTTGGTTCCTCATCCCCTTTGTTTTGGGGGCTTTTGGTGTGAGGTGGTTCCTGATGCGTTCCTCATCTCCTTTTTGTTGTGGACCCTTTGGTGTGTGGTGTTTCCTGCTCGGTGACTTATCCTCTTCGTAATATGGGCCTTTGGGGTGTGTTGTTTCCTGCTGGGTTCCTCATCCCCTTTGTGATGTAGGCTGTTGTTATGAGGTGGTTCCTGCTTGTTTCCTCATCCCCTTTGTGCTGTGGGCCCTTTGGAGTGAGGTGGTTCCTGCTGGATTTCTCATATCCTTTCTGATGTGGGTCTTGGGGTAAGTTGCACCTTCTGGGTTCCTCATTCCATTTGCGATGTGGGCTTTGGTTGTGAGGTGGTTCTTGCTGTGTTCCTCATCCCCTTTGTGATGTGGACCTTTGGTGTGAGGTTCTCCTGCAGCATCCCTCATCTCCTCTGTGATGTGGGCTGTTGTTGTGAGGTGATTGTGGCATGATTTCTCATCCCCTTTGGGATCTGGGCCCTTTGCTTTGAAGTGGTTACTACTTGGTTTCTCATCTCCTTTGTGATGTGGGCTTTCACGGTAATGTGGTTCCTGCTGGGGTCCTCAACCCCTTGTGATGGGGCTTTGGGTTAAGTGGTTCCTGCTTGTTTCCTCATTCCATTTGTGATGTGGGCTTTTGGTGAGAAGTTGTTCCTGCTGGGTTCCTCATCCCCTTAGTGATGTGGACCCTTTGGTGTGAGGTGGCTCTTGCTGGTTTCCTCGTCCACTTTGTGACATGGGCCCGTTGTGTGAAGGCTTCCTGCTGGGTTCCTCATCCCCTTTGTGATGTGGACTTTCAGGGTGAGGTGGTTCCTGCTGGGTTTCTGATTCCCTTTGTGATGTGGGCTCTTTGGTGTATCATGGTTCCTTCTTAGTTCCTTATCCCCTTGTGATGTGGACCCTTTGATGTGAGGTGGTTCCTCCTGGGTGCCTCATACCCTTTTTAATGCGGGCCCATGGGGTGATGTGGTTCCTGCTGTGTTCCTCATCCCCTTTGTGATGTAAGCTTATGGTGTCCGGTGGCCCCTCCTGGGTTCCTCCTCCCCTTTGCGATGTGGGATTTTGGTGTGAGGTGGTTCCTGATGGGTTACTCATCCCCTTTGTTTTGTGGACCCTTTGTTGTGAGGTGGTTCCTTGTGGGTTCCTGATCCCTTTTGTGATGTGGGCTTTCGTTGTGAGGTGGTCCCTGCTGGGTTCCTTATATGCCATGTGATGTCAGCTTTTGTTTTGAAGTGGTTCCAGCTTGGTTCCTCTTCCCCTTTGTGATGTGGGCCCTGTTGTAGTTTCATAGGACAGGGCCGAAAGTAAGCTCATCACACGAGATGAATTGTGCCGAAGCACAGCAGTAGAGGGCTGCCGCTCGCTCAGGCAAAACAGCGCCGTCTGTCTTGCTGTGGTAACTTTTATTAAAGCATTATCTAGGTTTACACTTTAAGACTTGTTTTCTTAACATTTCAGAAGTGCCAAAGCAGCAACCTATGTTTTTATTAATTATACACGGAATAATTGGCTTTCGTGAGCACCTGCCATGCTTCATCCTTGAGCGCAAGAACAGCACAAAGTTCCCACCATTATTTTGATTATACTGAAGTAGCACAAGGACATTTCCTTGCGTTCCCACCACTCTGATTATACTGAGGACATCTCATGAATCAGTGCCCAAAGCACTCAGTGCTTCTTTTGCAGGCCCCCGGTTTGCCGGGGGTGGGGGGGCACTCGAAGGATTCAGAACTGTTCACAACTCTGGCTTATTCGCATGCCCCCGGTTTGCCGGGTCGTGGGAGGGGGCTGTTTGCAGTTCTGGCTTATTCGCCAGCCCCCAGTTTGCTGGGAGGGGCTCATGGGTCACGTTTCCTTTCCATGTCCTCAGTTATCCCACTACAGGGCCCTTTGCTGTGAAGTGGTTTCTGCTGGGTTCCTCATCCACTTTTTGATGTGGACCCTTGGTTGTGAAATGGTTCATGCTGGGTACCTCATCCCGTTTGTAATGTGGGTTTTTGTTGTGAGGTGGTTCCTGCTGGGTCCATCATCCTCTTTGTGATGTGGGCTTTAAGTGTGATGTGGTTCCTGCAGGGTTCCACATGCTCTGTGTGATGTGGTCTTTTGGTGTGAGCTGTTTCCTGCTGTGTTCCTCATACACGTTGTGACGTGGGCCCTTTGGTGTGAGGGGTTTCCTACTGGGTTCCTTATCCCCTATATGATGTGGGCTTTTCGTGTGAGGTGTTTCCGGCTTGGTTCCTCATCCCCTTTGTGATCTGGGCCCTTTGGTGTGTGCTGGTTCATGCTGGGTTCGTCATACCTTTTGTGATATAGACTCTTCAGTGTGAGGTGGTTACTGCTGGGTCACTCATCCCCTTTGTAATGTGGGCTTTTGTTGTTAGGTGGTTCTTGCTGGGTTCCTCATCCCATTTGTGATGTGGATCCTTTGGTGTAAGGTGGGTCTGGTTGGGTGCCTCATCCCATTTTTAATGTGGGGCTTTGTGATGAGGTGATTCCTGCTCGGTTCCTCATCCCTGTGGTGATGTAGCCTTTGGTTGTGAGGTGGTTCCTGCTGTGTTCCTCATCCCCTTTGTGATGTGGACCTTTGGTGTGAGGTTCTTCCTGCAGCATTCCTCATCCCCTCTGTGATGTGGGCTGTTGTTGTGAGGTGATTGTGGTGTGATTTCTCATCCCCTTTGGGATCTGGGCCCTTTGGTGTGTGGTGGTTCCTGTTGGATTCCTCATTCCATTTTTAATGTGGGCCTTTGTGGTGAGGTGATTCCTACTGGATTCCTCATCCCCGTGGTGATGTAGGCTTTTGTTGTGAGGTGGTTCCTGCTTGGTTCCTCATCCCCTTTGTGATGTGGGTCCTTTGGTGCGAGGTGTTTCCTGCTTGGTTCCTTATCCCGTTTCCAATGTGGGGCTTTGGGTTAAGTGGTTCCTGCTGGTTTCCTCAATCCGTTTGCGATGTGGGCTTTGGTGTGAAGATGTTCCTGCTGGGTGCTTCATCCCCTTAGGGATGGGGACCCTTTGGTGTGAGGTGGTTCTTGCTGGCTTCCTCATCCCCTTTGTTATATGGGCCCATTGGTGTGTGGGCTTGCTGATGGGTTCCTCATCCCCTTTCTTATGTGTACCCTTTGGTGTGAGGTGTTTCCTGCTGGGTTCCTCATCCCCTTTGTGATGTGCACCCTTGGGTGTGAAGTGTTTCCTGCTGGGTTCCTCATTCCCTTTGCGCTGTGCGGTTTTGTTGTGAGGTGGTTCCTAACGGGATCCTCATCCCCTTTGTGATGTGGACCCATTCGTGTGAGCTTGTTCTTGCTGGCTTCCTTATCCCATTTGTGATGTTGGCTTTTGGTGTGAGCTGGTTCCTGCTGGGCTCCTCATCCCCCTGGTGATGTGGGCCATTGGGTGTGAAGTGGTTCCTGCTGGGTTCCTCATTCCCTATGTTTTGTGGGCTCTTGCTGTCAGGTGGTTCCTGCTGGGTTCCGCATCCTCTTTGTGATGTGGGCTTTTAGTGTGAGGTGGTTCCTGCCAGATTCCTCATCCCCTTTGTGATGTGATGTTTTGGAGTGAGGTGGTTCCAGATGGGTTCCTCATCCCCTTTGTGTTGTGTACCCTTTGGTATTAGGTGGATCCTGCTGAGTCCCTCATTGCTTTTGTGATGTTCGCTTTTGTTGTGAGGTGGTTCCTGTTCCTTTCCTGATTCCCTACGTGATGTGGGCTTTTGGTGTGAGGTGGTTTCTGATTTGTTCCTCATCCCCTTTGCTATGTAGGCTTTTGGTGTGAGGTGGTTCCTGCTGGGTTTCTCATCCACTTTTTGATGTGGGCTTTTGTTGTGAGGTGGTTTATGCTGGTTTCCTCACCAACTTTGTGATGTGGGCTTTTAGGGTGAGGTGGTTCCTGCTGGGTTTCTGATTCCCTTTGTGATGTGGGCTCTTTGGTGTAACGTGGTTCCTTGTTGCTTCCTCATCCCTTTTGTGATGTGGGCTTTCGTTGTGAGCTGGTTCTTGCTGGGTTCCTCATACCCTGTGTGATGTCACCTTTTGTTTTGAAGTGGTTCCAGCTTGGTTCCTCATCCCATTTTTGATGTGGACCCTTGGGTGTCAAGTGATTTCTGCTGGGTACCTCATCCCATTTGTAATACGGGCTTTTGGTGTGAGGTGGTTCCTGCTGGGTTCCTCATCCCCTTTGTGATCTGGGCCCTTTGGTGTGTGCTGGTTCATGCTGGGTTCCTCATTCCTTTTGTGATGTGGTATCTACAGTGTGAGGTGGTTACTGCTTTGTTCCTCATCCCCTTTGCAATGTGGGCTTTTTGTGTGATATGGTTTCAGCTGGGTTTCTCATCTCCTTTGTAATGTGGGCTTTTGGTGCGTGGTGGTTCCTGCTGGGTTCCTCGTCCCGTTTGTGATGTGGACCCTTTGGTGGGAGTTGGTTCCTGCTGGGTACCTCATCACATTTGTAAGTTGGGCTTTGCTGTGAGTTGGTTCCTGCTGGGTTCCTCATCTCCTTTGTAATGTGGCCTTTGGTGTGAGGCACCTCCTGCTGTGTTCCTCATCCCCTTTGCGATGTGCGCCCTTTGGTGTGAGGTGGTTCCGTCTTGGTTCCTCATCCTCTTTGCAATGTGGGCCGTTTGCTGTGAGGTGGTTTCTGCTTGGTCCCTCATTCCCCTTGCGATGTACACTTTTGTTGTGAGGTGGTTCCTGATGAGTTCCTCAGCCCCTTTGTGATGAGTGTTATTTGTGTGAGGTGGTTCCTGCTGGTTTCTTCATTCTCTATGCGATGTGGGCTTTTGGTGCGATGTGGTTCCTACTGGATTCCTCATCCCCTATGTGATGTGGGCTTTTATTGTGAGGTGGTTCCAGCTTGGTTACTCATCCGTTTTGTGATATGGGTTTTTGTTGTGATTTGGTTCCTGCTGGGTTCCTCATACCCTATGTGATGTCATCTTTTGTTTTTAAGTGGTTCCACCTTGGTCCCGCATCACCTTTGTGATGTGGCCCATTGGGTTTGAAGTGGAACCAGCTGGGTTCCTCATCCCATTTGCAATGTGTGCTTTTGGTGTGAGGTTGTTCCTGCTCATTTCCTGATTCCCTATGTAATATGGGCTTTTGGTGTGAGGTGGTTTCTGTTTGGTTCCTCATCCCTTTTGTGATGTGGGCCCTTTGGTGTGAGGTGGTTTCTCTGGGTACCTCATCCCGTTTTTAATGTGGACACTTCGATGAGAAGTGGTTCCTGCTGGGTACCTCATGCCCATTGTAATGTGGGCTTTTGGTGTTAAGTAGTTCCTGCTGGGTTCCTCATCCACTTTGTGATATAGGCTTTTAGTGTGAGGTGGTTCTTGTTGGGTTCCTCATCCCCTTTGTGATGTGGGCTCTTTGGTGTAAGGTGGTTCTTGATGGGTTCCTCATCCCCTTTGTGATGTGGATCCTTTGGTGTAAGGTTGTTCCGGCTGGGTGCCTCATCCCCTTGTAATGTGGGCTTTTCGGGTGAGGTGGTTCTGCTGGGTTCCTCATCCCCTTTGTGATGTGGGCTTTCGGTGTAATGTGGTTCCTGCTGGGTTCCTAATCCCCATTGTGATGAGTCGGTATGGGTTAAGTGGTTCCTGCTGGTTTCCTCATTCCATTTACGATGTGGGCTTTTGTTGTGTAGTGGTTCCTGCTGGGTTCCTCTTCCCCTTTGCGATGTGGGGCCTTGGTGCGAAGTGGTTCCTTCTTGGTTCCTCATCCCCTTTGTGAATCAGGCCCTATGGTGTGAGGTGGATCCTACCAGGTTACTCATCACCTTTGTAATATTGGCTTTTCGTGTGAGGTGGTTCCTAATCCACTTTATGTTGTGGGCTTTTGTTGTGAATTGGTTCCTGCTTGATTCCTCATCCTTTTTGTGATGTGGGTCCTTTGGTGTGAGGTGCTTTCTGCTTTGTTTCCCATCCCCTCTGTGATGTCGGCGCTTTGGTGTGAGGTGTTTACTGCTTGGCTCCTCAACCCCTTTGTGATGTGGGGCTTTGGGTTAAGTGGTTCCTGCTTGTTTCCTCATTCCTTTTGCAATGTGGGCTTTCCATGTGAACTTGTTCCTGATGGGTTCCTCATCCCCTTTGTGACATGGGCCTGTTGGTGTGAGTACTTCCTGCTGGGTTCCTCATTCACTTAGTGATGTGTGACATTGGTGTCAGGGGGTTCCTTCTTTGTTCCTCATCCCCTTTGTGATGTGGACCCTTTGTTGTGCAGTGTTTCCTGTTGTGTTCCTCATCCCCTTTGCAATGTGGGCCCTTTGGTGTGAGGCCGTTCCTTCTTGGTTCCTCATCCCCTTTGTGTATCAGGCCCTTTGGTGTGAGGTGGTTCCTAGTGGGTTACTCATCCCCTTTGTTATGTTGGCTTTTGGTGTGAGCTGGTTCCTGCTGGGCTTCTCATCCCATTGCTGATGTGGGCCATTGTGTGTGAAGTGGTTCCTGCTGGGTTCCTCATTCCATTTGCAATGTGCACTTTTGTTGTGAGGTGGTTCCTGATGGGTTCCTCATCCCATTTTTGATGTGGACCTTTGGTGTGAGGTTGTTCCTGCTGTGTTCCTTATTATCTATGTGATGTGGGCTTTTAGTGTGACGTGATTCCTGCTGGGTTCCCCATCCTCTTTGTGATGTGGGCATTTAGTGTGAGGTGGTTCCTGCTGGGTTCCTCATCTCCTTTGTAATGTGGGCCCCTTGGTGTGAAGTGGTTTCTGCTTGGTTCCCCATACCCTTTTTGATGTGGGCCCGTTGGTGCAAGGTGGTTCCTGCCGGATTCGTCATCCCCGTTGTGATGTGAGCTTTTGGTGTGAAGTGGTTCCAGATGGGTTCCTCATCCCCTATGTGTTGTGTACCCTTTGATGTTAGGTGGGTCCTGCTGAGTTCTTCATTCCTTTTGTGAAGTTGGCTTTTGGTGTGAGATGTCTCCTCCTGTGTTCCCAATACCCTGTGTGATGTCATCTTTTGTTTTCAAGTGTTTCCAGCTTGGTTCCTCATCCCCTTTGTGATGTGGACCCTTGGGTGTGAAGTGGTTCCTGCTGGGTACCTCATCCCATTTGTAATATGGGCTATTGGTATGAGGTGGTTCCTGCTGGGTTCCTTGTCCCCTTTGTGATCTGGGTTCTTTGGTGTGTGATGGTTTATGCTGGGTTCCTCATTACTTTTGTGATGTGGACTCTTTGGTGTGAGGTGGTAACTGCTGGGTTCCTCATGCCCTTTGCGATATGGGGCCTTGGTGAGAAGTGGTTCCTGCTGGGTTCCTCATCCCCTTTGCAATGTGGGCTTTTTGTGTGATACGGTTTCTGCTGGGTTCCACATCTCCTTTGTAATGTGCGCTTTTGGTGCATGGTGGTTCCTGCTGGGTTCCTCATCCCCTTTGCGATGTGGGACCTTCGTGAGAAGTGGTGCCTGCTGGGTTCCTCATCCCCTTTGCAATGTGGGCCCATTGCTGTGAAGTGGTTCCTTCTTGCTTCCTCATCCCCCTTGTTAATCGGGCCATTTTGTGTGAGGTGGTTCCTAATGGGTTACTCATTCCCTTTGTAATGTTGGCTTTTGGTGTGAGGTGGTTCCTGCTGGGTTCCTAAACCACTTTATGTTGTGGGATTTTGTCATGAGGTGGTTCCTCATCCACTTTGTGATCAGTGTTCTTTGGTGTGCGGTGGTCCTGCTAGTTTCCTCATTCTCTATGCGATGTGGGCTTTTGGTGCGAGGTGGTTCCTGATGGGTTCCTCACCGCCTATGTGATGTGGGCTTTTAGTGTCAGGTGGTTCCCACTTGGTTCCTCATCCCCTTTGTGAAGTGGATCTTGCTGGGGTCCTCATGCCCTTTGTGATCTGGGCCCTTTGGTGTGAAGTGGCCCCTGCTGGGTTCCTCATCCCTTTTTTGATGTGGGCTTTTCTTGTGATTTGGTTTCTGCTGGTTTCCTCATACCCTATGTGATGTCATCTTTTGTTTTGAAGTGTTTCCACCTTGGTCTCTCATCCCCTTTGTGATGTGGGCCATTGGGTTTGAAGTGGATCCAGCTGGGTTCCTCATCCCCTTTGCGATGTGTGCTTTTGGAGTGAGTTTGTTTTTGCTTGTTTCCTGATTACCTATGAAATGTGGGCTTTTGGTGTGAGGTGGTTTCTGCTTTGTTCCTCATCGCCTATGTGAAATGGGCTTTTTGTGTGAGATGGTTCCTGCTGTGTTCCTCATCCTATAAGTGATGTGGGCTTTTGGTGCAAGAAGGTTCCTGCCGGCTTCCTCATCCCCTTTGCGATGTGGACCGATTCGTGTGAGCTTGTTCTTGCTGGGTTCCTCATCCCCTTTGTGGTGACGGTCCTGTCGTGTTAGGTGGTTCGTCCTGCTTTCCTCATTCCCTATGTGATGAAGGCTTTTGGTGCGAGAAGGTTCCTGCTGGGTACCCCATCCCCTTTGTGATGTGGGCCCTTTGGTGTGAGGTGGTTCCTGCTTGGTTCTTCATCCCCTATGTGATGTGGTACCTTTGTTTTGCAGTGGTTCCTGCCAGGTTCCTAATCCCCTTAATGATGTGGGCCCTTTGTTGTGAGGTGGTTCCCGATGGGTTCCTCATCCCCTTAGTGATGTGTGACTTTTGGTGTCAGGTTATTCCTTCTTGGTTCGTCATCCCCTTTGTGATGTGGGCCCTTTGTTGTGCAGTGGTTTCGGCTGGGTTCCTCATCCCCTTTGTGATGTGGGGCCTTGGTGTAAAGTGATTCCTCTGGGTTCCTCATCCACTTTGCGATGTGGGCGGGCCCTTTGTTTTGCAGTGGTTCCTGCTGGGTTCCTCATCCCCTTTGCAATGTGGGCCCTTTGATGTGGGGTGGTTCCTTCTTGGTTCCTCATCCCACTTGTTAATCGGGCCCTTTTGTGTGAGGTGCTTACTACTGGGTTACTCATCCCCTTTGTAATGTTGGCTTTTGGTGTGAGGTGGCTCCTGCTGGGTTTCTAATCCACTTTATGTTGTGGGCTTTTGTCATGAGGTGGTTCCTGCTTGGTTCCTCATCCCTTTTTTAATGGGGGCCCTTAGGTATGAGGTTGTTTCTGCTTTGTTTCTCATCCCGTCTTTTATGTCGGCCCTTTGGTGTGAGGTGTTTACTGCTTGGTTCCTCATCCCCTTTGCGATGCGGGCTTTTGCTGTGAGCTGGCTCCTGCTGGGCTCCTCATCCCCATGGTGATCAGTGTTCTTTGGTGTGAGGGGGTCCTGCTGGTTTCCTCATTCTCTATGCGATGTGGGCTTTTGGTGCGAGGTGGTTACTGCTGGGTTCCTCATCCCCTATGTGATAAGGACTTTTAGTGTCAGGTGATTCCTGCTTGGTTCCTCATCCCCTTTGTGATGTGGGCCATTGGGTGTGAAGTGGCTCTTGCTGGGGTCCTCATGCCCTTTGCGATCTGGGCCCTTTGGTGTGCAGTGGCTCCTGCTGGGTCCCTCATCCCTTTTGTGATGTGGACCCTTGGGTGTGAAGTCGATCCAGCTGGGTTCCTCATCCCATTTGTGTTATGCGCTTTTGGTGTGAGGTGGCTCCTGCTCGTTTCCTGTTTCCCTATGTAATGTGGGCTTTTGGTGTGAGGTGGTTTTTGCTTTGTTCCTCATCCCCTTTGCAATGTGGGCCCTTTGGTGTGAGGTGGCTCCTGCTGGGCTCCTCATCACCGTTGTGATGTGGGCTTTTGGTGTGAGGTACTTCCTGCTGTGTTCCTCATCCCATATGTGATGTGGGCCCTTTAGTGTGAAGTGGTTTCTGCTGGGTTCCTCATCCCGTTTTTAATGTGGACCATTTGATGTGAAGTGGTTCTTGCTGGGTACCTCATCCCGTTTGTAATGTGGGCGTTTGGTGTTAGGTGGTTCTTGCTGGGTTCCTCATCCACTTTGTGATATGGGCTCTTAGTGTGAGGTGGTTCCTTGTTTCCTCATCCCCTTTGTGATGTGGGTTCTTTGGTGTAAGGTGGTTCCAGCTGTGTGCCTCATCCCCTTTGTAATGTGAGCCTTTGGGGTGAGGTGGTTCTTGCTGGCTTCCTCATCCCCTTTGTTATATGGGCCCATTGGTGTGAGAGCTTGCTGATGGGTTCCTCATCCCCTTTACGATGTGGGCTTTTGGTGTGAGGTGGTTCCTTATGGGTTCCTCATCCCCTTTGTGATGTGTAGCCTTTGGTGTGAGGTGTTTCCTGCTGGATTCCTCATCCCCTTTGTGATGTGGACCCTTGGGTGTGAAGTGTTTCCTGCTGGGTTCCTCATTCCCTTTGCGATGTGCTGTTTTGTTGTGAGGTGGATCCTAATGGGATCCTCATCCCCTTTGTGATGTGGACCCATTAGTCTGAGCTTGTTCTTGCTGGATCCCTCATCCCCTCTGTGGTGATGTTTCTTTGGTGTTAGGTGGTTTGTGGTGCTTTCCTCATTCCCTATGTGATGAGGTCGTTTGGTGTGAGAAGGTTCCTGCTGGGTTCCTCATCCCCTTTGTGATGTGGGCCCTTTGTTGTGAGGTGGTTCTTGATGGGTTCCTCATCCCCTAAGTGATGTGTGATTTTTGGTGTCAGGTTATTCCTTCTTGGTTCCTTATCCCCTTTGTGATGTGGGCCCTTTGTTGTGTAGCGGTTCCTGCTGGGTTCCTCATCCCCTTTGTGATGTGGGGCCTTTGGGTGAAGTGGTTCCTGCTGGGCTTCTCATTCCCTTTGTGATATGGGCCCTTTGCTGTGAGCTGGTTCCTTCTCGGTTCCTCATCCCCCTTGTTAATCGGGCCCTTTTGTGTGAGGTTGCTCCTACTGGGTTTCTCACCCCCTTTGTAATGTTGGCTTTTGGTGTGCGGTGGTTCCTGCTGGGTTCCTAATCCACTTTATGTTTTGTGCTTTTTTTTTTTTTTAGCATCTTTATTGGGGTATAATTGCTTTACAATGGTGTGTTAGTTTCTGCTTTACAACAAAGTGAATCAGTTATACATACACATATGTTCCCATATCTCCTCCCTCTGGCGTCTCCCTCCCTCTCACACTCCCTATCCCACCCCTCCAGGCGGTCACAAAGCACGGAGCTGATCTCCCTGTGCTATGCGGCTTCTTCCCACTAGCTATCTACATTACGTTTGGTATTGTATATATGTCCATGCCTCTCTCTCGCTTTGTCACAGCTCACCCTTCCCCCTGCCCATATACTCAAGTCGGTTCTCTAGTAGGTCTGTGTCTTTATTCTTGTCTTACTCCTAGGTTCTTCATGAAATTTTTGCCCCATAATTTCCATTATATATGTGTTAGCATATGGTATCTGTCTTTCTCTTTCTGACTTACTTTGCTCCGTATGACAGACTCTAGGTCTATCCACCTCATTACAAATAGCTCAATTTCGTTTCCTTTTATGGCTGAGTAATATTCCATTGTATATATGTGCCACATCTTCTTTATCCATTCATCCGATGATGGGCACTTAGATTGTTTCCATCTCCAGCTATTGTAAATAGAGCTGCAATGAACGTTTTGGTACATGACTATTTGAGAATTATGGTTTTCTCAGGGTATATGCCCAGTAGTGGGATTGCTGGGTCATATGGTAGTTCTATTTGTAGTTTTTTAAGGAACGTACATACTGTTCTCCATAGTGGCTGTACCAATTCGCATTCCCACCAGCAGTGCAAGAGTGTTCCCTTTTCTCCACAACTTCTCCAGCATTTATTGTTTCTACATTTTTTGATGATGCCCATTGTGACAGGTGTGAGATGATATCTCATTGTAGTTTTGAGTTGCATTTCTCTGATGATTAATGGTGTTGAGCATTCTTTCATAGGTTTGTTGGCAGTCTGCATATATTCTTTGGGGAAATGTCTATTTAGGTCTTCTGCCCATTTTTAGATTGCGTTGTTTGTTTTTTTGTTATTGAGCTTCATGAGCTGCCTGTAAATTTTGGAAATTAATCCCTTGTCAGCTGCTTCATTTGCAAATATTTTCTCCCACTCTGAGGGTTGTCTTTTGGTCTTGTTTGTTGTTTCCTTTGCTGTGCAAAATCTTTTAAGTTTCTTTGGGTCCCATTTCTTTATTTTTGTTTTTATTTCCATTTCTCTAGGAGGTGGGTCAAAAAGGATCTTGCTGTGATTTATGTCATAGAGTGTTCTGCCTATGTATTCCTCTAAGAGTTTGATAGTTTCTGTCCTTGCATTTAGGTCTTTAATCCATTTTGAGCTTATTTTTGTGTATGGTGTTAGGGAGTGTTCTAATCCCATACTTTTACATGTACCTGTCCAGTTTTCCCAGCACCACTTATTGAAGAGGCTGTCTTTACTCTATATTCTTGCTTCCTTTGTCAAAGATAAGGTGACCATATGTGCGTGCGTTTATCTCTGGGCTTTCTATCCTGTTCCACTGATATATATTTCTGTTTTAATGCCAGTACCATACTGTCGAGATTACTGTAGCTTTGTAGTATAGTCTGAAGTCAGGGAGCCTGATTCCTCCAGCTCCATTTTTCGTTCTCAAGGTTGCTTTGGATATTCGGGGTCTTTTGTGTTTCCATACAAATGGTGAAATTCTTTTTTCTAGTTCTGTGAAAAATGCCAGTGGTTGTTTGATAGGGATTGCATTGAATCTGTAGATTGCTTTGTGTAGTAGACTCATTTTCACAATGTTGATTCTTCCAATCCAGGAACATGCTATATCTCTCTATCTATTTGTATCATCTTTAATTTCTTTCATTAGTGTCTTATAATGTTCTGCATACAGGTCTTTTTTCTCCTTAAGTAGGTTTATTCCTAGATATTTTATTCTTTTTGTTGCAATGGTAAATGGGAGTGTTTTCTTAATTTCACTTTCAGATTTTTTGTCATTAGTGTATAGGATTGCCAGAGATTTCTGTGCATTAATTTTGTATCCTGCTACTTTACCAAATTCATTGATTAGCTCTAGTTGTTTTCTGGTAGCATGTTTAGGATTCTCTATGTATAGTATCATGTCATCTTCAAACAGTGACAGCTTTATTTCTTCCTTTCCAATTTGGATTCCATTTATTTCCTTTTCTTCTCTGATTGCTGTGGCTAAATCTTCCAAAACTATGTTGAATAAGAGTGGTGAGAGTGGGCAACCTTTCTTGTTCCTGATCTTAGTGGAAATGGTTTCAGTTGTTCACCATTGAGGATGATGTTGGCTGTCAGTTTGTCATATATGGTCTTTATTATGTAGAGGAAAATTCCGTGTATGCCTACTTTCTGCAGGGTTTTTATCATAACTGGGTGTTGAATTTTCTTGAAAGCTTTCTCTACATCAACTGAGATTATCATATGGGTTTTCTCCTTCAATTTGTTAATATGGTGTATCACATTGATTGATTTGTGTATATTGAAGAATCCTTGCATTGTTGAAATAAACCCCACTTGATCATGCTGTATGTTCCTTTTAATGTTCCGTTGCATTCTGTTTGCTAGTAGTTTGTTGAGGACATTGCATCTATGTTCATCAGTGATATTGACCTGAGGCTTTCTCTCTTTGTGACATCTTTGTTTGGTTTTTGTATCAGGGTGATGGTGGCCTCGTAGAATGAGTTTGGGAGTGTTCCTCCCTCTGCTACATTTTGGAACAGTTTGAGAAGGATAGGTGTTATCTCTTCTCTAAATGTTTGGTAGAATTCGCCTGTGAAGCCATCTGGTCCTGGGCTTTTGTTTGTTGAAAGATTTTTAATCACAGTTCCAATTTCAGTGCTTGTGATTTATCTGTTCATATTTTCTATTGCTTCCTGATTCAGTCTTGGCAGGTTGTGCATTTCTAAGAATTTGACTATTTCCTCCAGGTTGTCCATTTTATTGGCATAGAGTTGCTTGTAGTAATGTCTCATGATCTTTTGTATTTCTGCAGTGTCAGTTTTGTTACTTCTCCTTTTTCATTTATAATTCTATTGAGTTGAGTCTTCTCTGTTTTTATCTTGATGAGTCTGGCTAATGGATTATCAATTTTGTTTATCTTCTCAAAGAGCAAGCTTTTAGTTTTATTGATCTTTGCTATCGTTTCGTTCATTTCTTTTTCATTTATTTCTGATATGATCTTTATGATTTGCTTCCTTCTTCTAAATTTCTGGTTGTTATTTTCTTCTTTTGCTAATTGCTTTAGGTTCAAGGTTAGGTTGTTTATTCGAGATTTTTCCTGTTTCTTAAGGTAGGATTGTATTGCTGTAAACTTCCCTCTTAGAACTACTTTCGCTGTATCCCACAGGTTTTGGGTCATCGTGTCTCCAATGTCATTTGTTTCTAGGTATTTTTTGATTTCCTCTTTGATTTCTTCAGTGATCACTTCGTTATTAAATAGTGTATTGTTTAGCCTCCGTTTGTTTGTATTTTTTACAGATCGTTTCCTGTAATTGATATCTAGTCGCATAGCATTGTGGTCGGAAAAGATACTTGATACAATTTCAATTATCTCAAATTTACCAAGGCTTGATTTGTGACCCAAGACAGGATCTATCCTGGAGAATGTTCTATGAGCACTTGAGAAAAATGTATGTTCTGTTAATTTTGGACGGAATATCTTATAAATATCAATTACGTCCATCCTGTTTAATGTATCATTTAAAGTTTGTGTTTCCTTATTTATTTTCATTTTGGATGATCTGTCCATTGGAGAAAGTGGGGTGTTAAAGTCCCCTACTATGAATGTGTTACTGTCACTTTCCCCTTTTATGGCTGTTAGTATTTGCCTTATGTATTGAGGTGCTCCTATGTTGGGTGCATAAATATTTACAATTGTTATATCTTCTTCTTGGATCGATCCCTTGATCATTATGTAGTGTCCTTCTTTGTCTCTTGTAATAATCTTTATTTTAAAGTCTATTTTGTCTGATGTGAGAATTACTAGTCCAGCTTTCTTTTGATTTCCATTTGCATGGAATATCTTTTTCCATCCCCTCACTTTCAGTCTGTACGTGTCCCTAGGTCTGAAGTGGGCCTCTTGTAGACAGCACATATATGGGTCTTGTTTTTGTATCCATTCAGCCAGTCTGTATCTTTTGATGGAAGCATTTAATCCATTTACATTTAAGGTAATTATTGATATGTATCTTCCCATTCCCATTTTCTTAATTGTTTTGGGTTTGTTATTGTAGATCTTTTCCTTCTCTTGTGTTTCTTGCCTAGAGAAGTCCTTTAGCATTTGTTGTAAAGCTGGTTTGGTGGTGCTGAACTCTCTCAGCTTTTGCTTGTCTGTAAAGATTTTAAATTCTCCATCAAATCTGAATGAGATCCTTGCTGGGTAATCTTGGTTGTAGGTTTTTATCCTTCATCACTTTAAATATGTCCTGCCACTCCCTTCTGGCTTGCGGAGTTTCTGCTGAAAGGTCAGCTGTTAACCTTATGGGGATTCCCTTGTGTGTTATTTGTTGTTTTTCCCTTGCTGCTTTTAATATGTTTTCTTTGTATTTAATTTTTGATAGTTTGATTAATATGTGTCTTGGCATGATTCTTCTTGGATTTATCCTGTATGGGACTCTCTGTACTTCCTGGACTTGATTAACTATTTCCTTTCCCATATTAGGGAAGTTTTCAACTTTAATCCCATCAAATATTTTCTCAATCCTTTTCTTTTTCTCTTCTTCTTCTGGAACCACTTTAATTCGAAAGTTGATGTGTTTAATGTTGTCCCAGTGGTCTCTTAGAATGTCCTTAGTTCTTTGCATTCTTTTTTCTTTATTCTACTGTGCAGTAGTTATTTCCACTATTTTATCTTTCAGGTCACTTATCCGTTTTTCTGCCTCAGTTATTCTTTTATTAATCCATTCTAGAGTATTTTAAATTTCATTTATTGTGTTTTTCATCATTGCTTGTTTCCTCTTTACTTCTTGTAGGTCCTTGTTAAATGTTTCTTGCATTTTCTCTATTCTATTTCCAAGATTTTGGATCATCTTTACTATGATTATTCTGAATTCTTTTTCAGGTAGACTGCGTATTTCCTCTTCATTTGTTAGGTCTGGGTTTATTTTTACCTTGCTCCTTCATCTGCTGTGTGTTTTTCTATCTTCTCATTTTGCTTATCTTACTTTGTTTGGGGTCTCCTTTTTGCAGACTGCAGGTTCGTAGTTCCCGTTGTTTTTGGTGTCTTTCCCCAGTGGCTACAGTTGGTTCAGTGGGTTGTGTAGGCTTCCTGATGTAGGGAGGTAGTGCCTGTGTTCTGGTGGATGAAGCTGAATCTTGTCTTTCTGGTGGACAGGTCCACGTCTGGTGGTGTGTTTTGGGATGTCTGTGGCCTTTTTACGATTTTAGGCAGCCTCTCTGCTAATGGGTGGGGTTGTGTTCCTGTGTTGCTAGTTGTTTGGCATAGGGTGTCCAGCACTGTAGCTTGCTGGTCGTTGAGTGAAGCTGGGTATTGGTGTTGAGATGGAGATCTTTGAGAGGTTTTCACTGTTTGATATTCCGTAGAGCTGGGAGGTCTCTTGAGGACCAGTGTCCTGAGGTTGGCTCTCCCACCTCAGAGGCACAGCACTGACTCCTGGCTGGAGCACCAAGAGCCTTTCATCAACACGGCTCTGAATAAATGGATGAAAATGTAGAAAGAAAGAGGATAAAATAAAATAAAGGAAGATAAAATAAAGTTATTAAAATAAAAATAGTTATTAGGAAAATAATTTTTTACAAAAGAAAAAAAATCGGATGGACAGAAACTTAGGACAAATGGTGTAAGCAAAGTTATACAGACGAAATCTCAAAGAAGCATAGACATACACATTTACATAAAGAGGAAAAGGGAAAAAATAATATATCTTGCTCTCAAAGTCCACCTCCCCAATTTGGAATGATTCATTTTCTATTCAGTTACTCCACAGATGCAGTGTATATTAAGTTGATTGTGGAGATTTAATCCCCTTCATCTGAGGCTGCTGGGAGAAATTTCCGTTTCTCTTCTTTGTTCGCACAACTCCTTTGGTTCAGCTTTGGGTTTGTCTCTGCCTCTGCGTGTAAGTCGCCTGAGGGCGTTTGTTCTTTGCTCAGAGAGGATGGGGTTAAGGGAGAAGCTGATTCGGGCGCTGTGGCTCACTCAGGCCGGGTGACGGATGGGCACGGAGTGCAGTCGAACCTGCGGCGGCAGAGGCCACCGTGACGTTGCACCAGCCTGAGGCACGCTGTGTATTCTCCCGGGGAAGTTGTCCCTGGATCACGGGACCCTGGCAGTGGCGGGCTGCACAGGCTCACGGGAGCGGTTGTGTGGACAATGACCTGTGCTCGCCCACAAGCTTCTTGGTGCTGACAGCACCAGCCTTAGCATCTCATGCCCATCTCTGGGGTCTGCGATGTTAGCCACGGCTCGTGCCCGTTCTGGAGCTCCTTTAAGCTGTGCTCTTAATCCCCTCTCCTCACGCACCAGGAAACAAAGAGGTAAGAAAATGTCTCTTGTCTTTGCCAGCTCCAGACTTTTCCCCCGGACTCCCTCCGGGGTAGCCGTGGTGCACTAACCCCTTCAGGCTGTGTTCACGACGTCAGTCCTCTCCCTGCGATCCGACCGAAGCCCGAGCCTCAGCTCCCAGCCCCCGGCCACCCCGGTGGGTGAGCAGACAAGCCTCTCGGGCCGGTGAGTGCTGGTTGGCACCGATTCTCTGTGCGGGAATCTCCCCGCTTTGCCCTCCGCACCCCTGTTGCTGTGATCTCCTCCGCCACCCGCAGTCTCCGCCCACGAAGGGGCTTCCTAGTGTGTGGAATGCTTTCTTCCTTCACAGCTCCCTCCCACTGGTGCAGGTCCTGTCGCTATTCTTTTGTCTCTGTTTATTCTTTTCACTTTTGCCCTACGCAGGTACGTGGGGAATTTCTTGCCTATTGGGAGGTCTGAGGGCTTCTGCCAGCGTTCAGTGGGTGTTCTGTAGGAGCAGTTCCATGTATAGATGTATTTCATATGTATCTGTGGGGAGGAAGGTGATCTCCGCATCTTACGCTCTGACATTTTCCTCAACTCCTCTATGTGGGCCCTTATGTGTGAGGTGGTTCCTACTGGGTTCCTCACCTTTTTTTTTTTTCATTTTTTAAAGTAAATATTTTTTTGGAATACAGTTGATTTACAATGTTGTATCAGTTTTAGGTATACAGCAATTTGAATCAGTTATACATATTCATATATTCATCCTCTTTTAGATTCTTTTCCGATATAGGCCATTATAGAGTAATAAGTAGCGTTCCCTGTGCTATACATTGTAGGTCCTTATTAGTTATCTGTTTTATATATAGTATAGTTTGTATATGTCAATCGCAATCTCTCAGTTTATCCCTCCGTCCTTCCCCCTTCCTGCCTGGTAACCATAAGTTTGTCTTCTACATCTGAGACTTCTCATTACCTTTTATTTTATATATTTATTTATTTGGTACACGGGCCTCTCCCATTGCGGAGCAAGTCTACAGACGCACAGGCTTAGCGGCCATAGCTCATGGGCCCAACTGCTCCGCGGCATGTGGGATACTCCCGGACCAGGGCAGGAACCCGTGTCCCCTGAATCGGCAGGCGGACTCTCAACCACTGTGCCACCAGGGAAGCCCTCATTACCTTTTATTTTATTTTACATCTTTATTGGAGTATAATTGCTTTACAATGGTGTGTTGCTTTCTGCTTTATAACAATGTAACTCAGTTATACATCTGTTCCCATATGTCTTCCCTCTTGCGTCTCTCTCCCTCCCACCCTCCCTATCTCATCCCTCTAGGTGTTCACAAAGCACCGAGCTGATCTCCCTGTGCTATGTGGCTGCTTCCCACTAGCTATCTATTTTACGTTTGGTAGTGTATATATGTCCATGCCACTTTCTCAATTTGTCACAACTTACCATTTCCCCTCCCCACATCCTCAAGTCCATTCTCTAGTAGGTCTGTGTCTTTATTCCCGTCTTACCCCTAGGTTCTTCATGACATGTTTTTCTTTCTTAGATTCCGTATATATGTGTTAGCATATGGTATTTATTTGTCTTTCTTTTTCTGACTTACTTCACTCTGTATTACAGACTGCAGGTCCATCTACCTCACTAAAAATAACTCAATTTCGTGTCTTTCTATGGCTGAATAATATTCCATTGTATATATGTGCCACATCTATTGTATCCATTCAACCGATGATGTACACTAAGGTTGCTTCCATCTCTTGGCTATTGTAAATAGAGCTGTAGTGAACGTTTTGGTACATGAATCTGTTTGAATTATGGTTGTCTCAGGGTATATGCCCTGTATTGGGATTGCGGGGTCATATGGTAATTCTATTTGTAGTTTTCTAAGGAACTTCCATACTGTTCTCCATAATGGCTGTACCATTTCACATTCCCACCAGCAGTGCAAGAGTGTTCCCTTTTCTCCACAGCTTCCCAGCATTTATTGATTCTACATTTTTTGATGATGCCCATTCTGACTGGTGTGAGATGATATCTCATTGTAGTTTTTTTTGCAGTACGCGGGCCTCTCACTGCTGTGGCCTCTCTCGTTGTGGTGCATAGGCTCCGCACGCGCAGGCTCAGCGGCCATGGCTCACGGGCCTAGCCGCTCCACGGCATGTGGGATCTTCCCGGACCGGGGCACGAACTCGCGTCCCCTGCATCGGCAGGCGGACTCTCAACCACTGTGCCACCAGGGAAGCCCCTCATTGTAGTTTGGATTTGCATTACTCTAATGATTAATGATCAGTTTTCTTCCATGTGCCTGTTGGCAATCTCTATATTTTCTTTTGAGAAATGCCTATTTAGGTCTTCTGCCCATTTTTGGATTGGGGTGTTTGTTTTTTAGTTACTGAGCTGCATAAGCTGCTTGTAAATTTTGGAGATTAATCCTTTGTCAGTTACTTCATTTGAAAATATTTTCTCCCATTCTGAGGGTTGTGTTTTGGTCTTGTTTATGGTTTCCTTTGCTGTGTAAAAGCTTTGAAGTTTCATTAGGTCCCATTTGTTTATTTTTATTTCCATTTCTGTAGGAGGTGGGTCAAAAAGGATCTTGCTGTGATTGATGTCATAGAGTGTTCTGCCTATGTTTTCCTCTAAGAGTTTGATAGTTTCTGTCCTTACATTTAGGTCTTTAATCCATTTTGATCTTATTTTTGTGAATGGTGTTAGGGAGTGTTCTAATCGCATACTTTTACATGTAGCTGTCCAGTTTTCCCAGCACCACTTATTGAAGAGGCTGTCTTTTCTCCACTGCATACTCTTGCCTCCTTTATCAAAGATAAGGTGACCATATGTGCTTGTGTTTATCTCTGGGCTTTCTATCCTGTTCCATTGATCTATATTTCTGTTTTTCTGCCAGTACCATACTGTTGTGATTACTGTAGCTTTGTAGTATAGTCTGAATTCTGGGACCCTGATTCCTCCAGCCCCATTTTTCATTCTCAAGATTGCTTTGGATATTCGGGGTCTTTTGTGTTTCCATACAAATTGTGAAATGTTTCGTTCTAGTTCTGTGAAAAATGCTGGTAGTTGTTTGATAGGGATTGCATTGAATCTGTCGATTGCTTTGCATAGTAGACTATTTTTCACAATGTTGATTTTTCCAATCCAAGAACATGGTATATCTCTCCATCTATTTGTATCATCTTTAATTTCTTTCATCAGTGTCTTATAATTTTCTGCATACAGGTCTTTTATCTCCTTAGGTAGGTTTATTTCTGGATATTTTATTCTTTCTGTTGCAATGGTAAATGGGAGTGTTTTCTTGATTTCAGTTTCAGATTTTTCGTCATTAGTGTATAGCAATGCCGAGATTTCTGTGCATTAATTTTGTATCCTGCTACTTTACCAAATTTATTGATTAGCTCTAGTAGTTTTCTGGTAGCATCTTTAGGATTCTCTATGTATAGTATGTATAGTATCATGTCATCTGCAAACAGATCCAAACAATTTGGATTCCTTTTATTTCCTTTCTTCTCTGATTGCTGTGGCTACAACTTCCAAAACTATGTTGAATAAGAGTGGTGAGAGTGGGCAACCTTGTCTTGTTTCTGATCTTAGTGGAAATGTTTTCAGTTTTTCACCACTGAAGACGAGGTTGGCTGTTGGTTTGTCATATATGGCCTTTATTTTGTTGAGGAAAATTCCCGCTATGCCTAGTTTCTGCAGGGATTTTATCATAACTGCGTGTTGAATTTTATTGAAAGCTTTCTCTGCATCTATTGAGATGAGCATATCGTTTTTCTCCTTCAATTTGTTCATATGGTGTATCACGTTGATCAATTTGCATATATTGAAGAATCCTTGCATTGCTGGAATAAACCCCACTTGATTCTGTTGTACGTTCCTTTTAATATACTGTTGGATTCCGTTTGATAGTAGTTTGTGGAGGACATTTGCATGTATGTTCATCAGTGATATTGGCCTGTAGTTTTCTTTCTTTGTGACATCCTTGTCTGGTTTTTATATCACGGTGATGGTGGCCTCATAGAATCAGTTTGGGAGTGTTCCTCCCTCTGCTATATTTTGGAAGAGCTTGAGAAGGATAAGTGTTATCTGTTCTCTAAATGTTTGATAGAATTCGCCTGTGAAACCATCTGGTCCTGAGCTTTTGTTTGTTGGAAGATTTTTAATCACAGTTTCAATTTCAGTGCTTGTGATTTGTCTGTTCATATTTTCTATTGCTTCCTGATTCAGTCTTGGTAGGTTGTGCATTTCTAAGAATTTGTCTATTTCCTCAAGGTTGTCCACTTTATTGGCATAGAGTTGCTTGTAGTAATGTATCACGATCTTTTGTATTTCTGCAGTGTCAGTTTGTTACTTCTCCTTTTTCATTTCTAATTCTATTGATTTGAGTCTTCTCCCCTTTTTTCTTGATGAGTCTGGCTAATGGTTTGTCAATTCTGTTTATCTTCTCAAAGAACCAGCTTTTAGTTTCATTGACCTTTGCTATCATTTCATTCATTTCTTTTGCATTTATTTCTGATATGATCTTTATGATTTGTTTGCTTCTCCTAACTTTGGGGTAGTTTTGTTCTCCTTTCAGTAATTGCTTTAGGTTCAAGGTTAGGTTGTTTATTCGAGATGTTTCGTGTTTCTTAAGGTAGGATTGTATTGCTATAAACTTCCCTCTTAGAACTACTTTTGCTGCATCCCATAGGTTTTGGTTCGTCGTGTCTCCATTGTCATTTGTTTCTAGGTATATTTTGATTTCCTCTTTGACTTCTTCAGTGATCACTTCGTTATTAAATAGTGTATTGTTTAGCCTCCATGTGTTTGTATTTTTTTACAAATCTTTTCCTGTAATTGATATGCTGTCTCATAGCATTGTGGTTGTAAAAGGTACTTGATACAATTTCAATATTCTTAAATTTACCAAGGCTTGATTTGTGATCCCAGATAGGATCTATCCTGGAGAATGTTCCATGAGTACTTGAGAAAAATGTGTATTCTCTTGTTTTTGGATGGCATTTCCTATGAATATCAATTAAGTCCATCTTGTTTAATGTATCATTTAAAGCTTGTGTTTCCTTATTTATTTTCATTTTGGATGATCTGTCCATTGGTGAAAGTGGGGTGTTAAAGTCCCCTACTATGAATGTGTTACTGTCACTTTCCCCTTTTATGGCTGTTAGTATTTGCCTTATGTATTGAGGTGCTCCTATGTTGGGTCCAGAAGTATTTACAATTTTTATATCTTCTTCTGGGATTGATTCCTTGATCATTAGGTAGTGTCCTTCTTTGTCTCTTGAAATAATCTTTATTTTAAAGTCTATTTTGTCTGCTATGAGAATTGCTACTCCAGCTTTCTTTTGATTTCCATTTGCATAGAATATGTTTTTCCATCCCCTCACTTTCAGTCTGTATGTGTCCCTAGGTCTGAAGTGGGTGTCTTGTAGACAGCACATATATGGGTCTTGTTTTTGTATCCATTCAGCCAGTCTGTATCTTTTGATGGAAGCATTTAATCCATTTACATTTAAGGTAATTATCGATATATATCTTCCCATTCCCATTTTCTTAATTGTTTTGGGCTTGTTATTGTAGATCTTTTCCTTCTCTTGTGTTTCTTTCCTAGAGAAGTCCTTTAGCATTTGTTGTAAAGCTGGTTTGGCTGTGCTGAACTCTCTCAGCTTTTGCTTGTCTGTAAAGATTATAAATTCTCCATCAAATCTGAATGAGATCCTTGCTGGGTAATCTTGGTTGTAGGTTTTTTTCCTTCATCACTTTAAATTTGTCCTGCCACTACCTTCTGGCTTGCAGAGTTTCTGCTGAAAGATCAGCTGTTAACCTTATGGGGATTCCCTTGTGTGTTATTTGTTGTTTTTCCCTTGCTGCTTTTAATATGTTTTCTTTGTATTTAATTTTTGATAGTTTGATTAATATGTGTCTTGGCATGTTTCTTCTTGGATTAATCCTGTATGGGACTCTCTGTGCTTCCTGGAATTGATTAACTATTTCCTTTCCCATATTAGGGACGTTTTCAACTATAATCTCTTTAAATATTTTCTCAGTCCCTTTCTTTTTCTCTTCTTCTTCTGGGACCACTTTAATTCGAATGTTGGTGTGTTTAATGTTGTCGCAAATGTCTCTGAGACTGTCATCAGTTCTTTTCATTCTTTTTTCTTTATTCTGCTCTGCAGTAGTTATTTCCGGTAGTTTATCTTCCAGGTCACTTATCCATTCTTCTGCCTCAGTTATTCTGCTACTAATCCCTTCTAGAGTATTTTAAATTTCATTTATTGTGTTTTTCATCATTGCTTGTTTCCTCTTTAGTTCTTGTAGGTCCTTGTTAAATGTTTCTTGCATTTTCTCTATTCTATTTCCAAGATTTTCGATCATCTTTACTATCATTATTTTGAATTCTTTTTCAGGTAGACTGCCTATTTCCTCTTCATTTGTTAGGTCTGGTGGGTTTTTACCTTGCTCCTTCATCTGCTGTGTGTTTTTCTGTCTTCTCATTTTGCTTATCTTACTGTGTTTGGGGTCTCTTTTTTGGAGGTTGCAGGCTCATAGTTCCTGTTGTTTTTGGTGTCTTTCCCCAGTGGCTACAGTTGGTTCAGTGGGTTGTGTAGGCTTCCTGGTGGAGGGGAGTAGTGCCTGAGCTCTGGTGGATGAGGCTGGATCTTGTCTTTCTGGTGGGCAGGTCCACGTCTGGTGGTGTGTTTTGGGGTTTCTGTGGCCTTTTTATGATTTTAGGCAGCCTCTCTGCTAATGGGTGGGGTTGTGTTCCTGTGTTGCTAGTTGTTTGGCATAGGGTGTCCAGCACTGTAGCTTGCTGGTCGTTGAGTGAAGCTGGGTCTTGGTGTTGAGATGGAGATCTCTGGGAGGTTTTCGGCATTTGATATTATTTAGAGCTGGGAGGTCTCTTGAGGACCAGTGTCCTGAGGTTGTCTCTCCCACCTCAGAGGCACAGCCCTGACTCCTGGCTGGAGCACCAAGAGCCTTTCATCCACACGGCTCAGAATAAAAGGGAGAAAAATTAGAAAGAAAGAAAGACAGAGGACAAAATAAAATAAAGTAAGCTCAAATAAAGTTATTAAAATTAAAAATAGTTTTTAAGAAAAACTTTTAAAAACAAAAAAAATTAAAAAACGGACGGACAGAATCCTAGGACAAATGCTGAAAGCAAAGCTATACAGACAAAATCTCACACAGAAGCATACACATACACAGTCACAAAAAGAGGAAAGGGGGAAAAATAATATATCTTGCTCTCAAATTCCACCTCCCCGATTTGGGATGATTCATAGTCTATTCAGGTATTCCACAGATGCAGGGTATATCAAGTTGATTGTGGAGATTTAATCCGCTGCATCTGAGGCTGCTGGGAGAAATTTCCGTTTCTCTTCTTTGTTCGCACAGCTCCTTGGGTTCAGCTTTGGGTTTGGCTCCGCGTCTGCGTGTAAGTCGCCTGAGGGCGTCTGTTCTTCGCTCAGACAGGATGGGGTTAACGGAGCAGCTGATACGGGCGCTCTGGCTCACTCAGGCCGGGGGGGACGGAGGGGCACGGAGTGCGGGGCGGGCCTACGGCGGCAGAGGCCTGCGTAACATTGCACCAGCCTCCTGCGTGCCGTGCGTTCTCCCGGGGAAGTTGTCCCTGGATCATGGGACCCTGGCAGTGGCGGGCTGCACAGGCTCCCGGGAGGGGTGGTGGTGTACAGTGACCTGTGCTCACCCACAGGCTTCTTGGTGGCAGCAGGAGCAGCCTTAGCGTCTCATGCCCGTTTCTGGAGCCTGCGCTCTTAGCCGCAGCTGGCGCCCGTCTCTAGAGCTCCTTTAAGCAGCGCTCTTAATCCCCTCTCCTCGCGCACCAGGAAACAAAGAGGTAAGAAAACGTCTCTTGTCTCTTTGCCAGCTCCAGACATTTCCTCGAACTCCATCCCGGGTAGCCGTGGTGCACTAACCCCTTCAGGCTGTGTTCACGCCGCCAGTCCTCTCCCTGCGATCCCACCGAAGCCCGAGCCTCAGTTCCCAGCCCCCGGCCACCCCGGTGGGTGAGCAGACAAGCCTCTCGGGCCGGTGAGTGCCGGTCGGCACCGATTCTCTGTGCGGGAATCTCCCCGCTTTGCCCTCCGGACCCCAGTTGCTGTTATTAAGAAAAAAATTTTTTAGAAAAAAAAAAAACGGACGGACAGAAGCTTAGGATAAATGGTGAAAGGAAAGTTATACAGACAAAAATTTTTTAGAAAAGAAAAAAAGGAAATGGGCGGACAGAAACTTAGGACAAATGGTGAAAGCAAAGTTATACAGACAAAATCTCACACAGAAGCATACACATACACATTTACATAAAGAGGAAAAGGGGAAAAAATAATATATCTTGCTCTCAGAGTCCACCTCCCCAATTTGGGATGATTCATAGTCTATTCAGGTATTCCACAGATGCAGGGTATATCAAGTTGATTGTGGAGATTTAATCCACTGCATCTGAGGCTGCTGGGAGAAATTTCCGTTTCTCTTTGTTCTCAGAGCTCCTTGGGTTCAGCTTTGGTTTGGCTCCGCCTCTGCGTGTAAGTCGCCTGAGGGCCTCTGTTCTTCGCTCAGACAGGATGGGGTTAAGGGAGCAGCTGATTCGGGCGCTCTGGCTCACTCAGGCCGGGTGAGGGATGGGCACGGAGTGCGGGGCGAGCCTGCGGCGGCAGAGGCCTGCGTGACATTGCACCAGCCTGAGGCGCGCCGTGCGTTCTCCCGGGGAAGCTGTCCCTGGATCACGGGACCCTGGCAGTGGCGGGCTGCACAGGCTTCCGGGAGGGGTGGTGTGGACAGTGACCTGTGCTCGCCCACAGGCTTCTTGGTTGCGGCAGCAGCAGCCTTAGCGTCTCATGCCCGTCTCTGTTGTCCGTGCTCTTAGCCGCAGCTGGCGCCCGTCTCTGGAGCTCCTTTAAGCAGCGCTCTTAATTCCCTCTCCTCGCGCACCAGGAAACAAAGAGGTAAGAAAACGTCTGTTTTCTGTTTGCCAGCTCCAGACTTTTCCCCGGTCTGCATTCCGGGTAGTCGTGGTGCACTAACCCCTTCAGGCTGTGTTTACGCCGCCAGTCCTCTCCCTGTGATCCGAGCAAAGCCCGAGCCTCAGCTCCCAGCCCCCAGCCCCCGGCCACCCCTGTTGTTGAGCAGACAAGCCTCTCGGGCCAGTGAGTGCCGGTCGGCACCAATTCTCTGTGCGGGATTCTCCCCGCTTTGCCCTCCGCACCGCTGTTGCTGTGCTCTCTTCCGCCACCCGCAGTCTCTGCCCGCCTACGGGCTTCCTAGTGAGTGGAGGAAACCTTTCCTCCTTCACAGCTCCCTCCCACTGGTGCAGGTCCCGTCCCTATTCTTTTGTCTCTGTTTATTGTTTTTACTTTTGCCCTACCCAGGTGCGTTGGGAATTTCTTGCCTATTGGGAGGTCTGAGGGCTTCTGCCAGCGTTCAGTGGGTGTTCTGTAGGAGCAGTTCCACAAGTAGATGTATTTCGGATGTATCTGTGGGGAGGAAGGTGATCTCCGCGTCTTACGCTTCCGCCATTTTCCTCAACTCCTCTATGTGGGGCCTTATGTGTGAGGTGGTTCCTGTTTAGTTAATCATCCCCTTTGTGATGTGGGCCCTTTGGTGTGAGGTGGTTCCTGCTGGGTTCCTCATCCCCTTTCTGATGTTGGCCCTTTGGTTTGAAGTGCTTCCTGCTTGGTTCCTCATCCCCTTTGTTTTGGGGGCTTTTGGTGTGAGGTGGTTCCTGATGCGTTCCTCATCCCCTTTTTGTTGTGGACCCTTTGGTGTGTGGTGTTTCCTGCTCGGTGACTTATCCTCTTCGTAATATGGGCCTTTGGGGTGTGTTGTTTCCTGCTGGGTTCCTCATCCCCTTTGTGATGTAGGCTGTTGTTATGAGGTGGTTCCTGCTTGTTTCCTCATCCCCTTTGTGCTGTGGGCCCTTTGGAGTGAGGTGGTTCCTGCTGGATTTCTCATATCCTTTCTGATGTGGGTCTTGGGGTAAGTTGCACCTTCTGGGTTCCTCATTCCATTTGCGATGTGGGCTTTGGTTGTGAGGTGGTTCCTGCTGTGTTCCTCATCCCCTTTGTGATGTGGACCTTTGGTGTGAGGTTCTTCCTGCAGCATTCCTCATCTCCTCTGTGATGTGGGCTGTTGTTGTGAGGTGATTGTGGCGTGATTTCTCATCCCCTTTGGGATCTGGGCCCTGTGCTTTGAAGTGGTTACTACTTGGTTTTTCATCCCCTTTGTGATGTGGGCTTTCACGGTAATGTGGTTCCTGCTGGGGTCCTTAACCCCTTGTGATGGGGCTTTGGGTTAAGTGGTTCCTGCTTGTTTCCTCATTCCATTTGTGATGTGGGCTTTTGGTGAGAAGTTGTTCCTGCTGGGTTCCTCATCCCCTTAGTGATGTGGACCCTTTGGTGTGAGGTGGCTCTTGCTGGCTTCCTCGTCCACTTTGTGACATGGGCCCGTTTGTGTGAAGGCTTCCTGCTGGGTTCCTCATCCCCTTTGTGATGTGGGCTTTTAGGGTGAGGTGGTTCCTGCTGGGTTTCTGATTCCCTTTGTGATGTGGACTCATTGGTGTATCATGGCTCTTTGTTGGTTCCTTATCCCCTTGTGATGTGGACCCTTTGATGTGAGGTGGTTCCTCCTGGGTGCCTCATACCCTTTTTAATGTGGGCTAATGTGCCTCATACCCTTGTTAATGTGCCTCATACCCTTGTTAATGTGCCTCATACCCTTTTTAATGTGGGTGATGTGGTTCGTCCTGTGTTCCTCCTACCCTTTGTGATGTAAGCTTATGGTGTCAGGTGGCCCCTTCTGGGTTCCTCATCCCCTTTGCGATGTGGGATTTTGGTGTGAGGTGCTTCCTGATGGGTTACTCATCCCCTTTGTTCTGTGGACCCTTTGTTGTGAGGTGGTTCCTAGTGGGCTCCTCATCCCTTTTGTGATGTGGGCTTTCGTTGTGAGGTGGTCCCTGCTGGGTTCCTCATACGCCATGTGTTGTCACCTTTTGTTTTGAAGTGGTTCCTGCTTGGTTCCTCTTCTCCGTTGTGACGTGGGCCCTTTCGTGTGAAGTGGTTTTTGCTGGGTTCCTCATCCCCTTTATGATGTGGACCTTTGGTTGTGAAATGGTTCATGCTGGGTACCTCATCCCATTTGTAATATGGGGTTTTGGTGTGAGGTGGTTCCTGCTGGGTCCATTATCCTCTTTGTTATGTGGGCTTTAAGTGTGATGTGGTTCCTGTGGGGTTCCACATGCCCTGTGTGATGTGGTCTTTTGGTGTGAGCTGTTTCCTGCTGTGTTGCTCATACACGTTGTGACGTGGGCCCTTTGGTGTGAGGGGTTTCCTACTGGGTTCCTTATCCCCTATATGATGTGGGCTTTTAGTGTCAGGTGGTTCCCGCTTGGTTCCTCATCCCCTTTGTGATGTGTGCCATTGGATGTGAAGTGGATCTTGCTGGGGTCCTCATGCCCTTTGCGATGTGGGCTTTGTTGTGATTTGGTTTCTGATGGTTTCCTCATATCCTTGGTCCCTCATTCCCTTTGTGATGTGGGCCATTGGGATTGAAGTGGATCCAGCTGGGTTCTTCATCCCATTTGCGAAGTGCACTTTTGGTGTGAGGTGATTCCTGCTCGTTTTCTGATTCCCTATGTAATGTGGGCTTTTGGTGTGGGGTGGTTTTTGCTTCGTTCCTCATCCCCTTTGCAGTGTGCCCTTTAGTGTGAGGTGGCTTCTATTGGGTTCCTCATCGCCTTTGTGATGTGGGCTTTTGGTGTGAGGTGGTTCCTGCTGTGTTCCTCATCCCGTATGTGATGTGGGCCCTTTAGTGTGAGGTGGTTTCTGCTGGGTTCCTCATCCCATTTTTAATGTGGACCATTCGATGTGAAGTGGTTCTTGCTGGGTACCTCATCCCCTTTGTAATGTGGTCGTTTGGTGTTAGGTGGTTCTTCCTGGGTTCCTCATTCCCTTTGTGATATGGGCTCTTAGTGTGAGGTTGTTCCGTGTTTCCCCATCCTCTTTGTGATGTGGGTTCTTTGGTGTAAGGTGGTTCTGGCTGGGTGCCTCATCCCCTTTGTAATGTGGGCTTTTGTGGTGAAGTGGTTCCTGCTGGGTTCGTCATTCCCGAGGTGATGTAGGCTTTTGTTGTGAGGTAGTTCCTACTTGGTTTCTCATCCCGTTTCCGATATGCGGCTTTGGGTTAAGTGTTTCCTGCTGGTTTCCTCATTGTGTTTGCGATGTGGGCTTTTGGTGATAAGTTGTTCCTGCTGAGAACCTCATCCCCTTAGTGATGTGGACCGTTTGGTGTGAGGTGGTTCTTGCTGGCTTCCTCATCTCCTTTGTTATATGGGCCCGTTGTTGTGAGAGGTTCCTGATCGGTTCCTCATCCCCTTTGCGATGTGGGATTTTGGTGTGAGGTGGTTCCTGATGGGTTCCTCATCCCCTTTCTGATGTGTACCCTTTGATGTGAGGTGTTTCCTGCTGGGTTCCTCATCTCCTTTGTGATGTGGACCCTTGGGTGTGAAGTGTTTCCTGCTGGGCTCCTCATTACCTTTGCAATGTGCGGTTTCGTTGTGAGGTGGATCCTAATGGGATCCTCATCCCCTTTGTGATGTGGACCCATTCGTGTGAGCTTGTTCTTGCTGGGTTCCTCATCCCTTTTGTGGTGAGGGTCCTTTGGTGTGAGGTGGTTCCTGCTGCTTTCCTCATTCTCTATGTGATGTGGGCTTTTGGTGCGAGAAGGTTCCTGCTGGGTTCCTCATCACCTTTGTGATGTGGGCACTTTTGTGAGAGGTGGTTCCTGCTTGGTTCCTCATCCCCTATGTGATGTGGGACCTTTTTGTGAAGTGGTTCCTGCCAGGTTCCTCATCCCCTTTATGATGTGGGCCCTTAGTTGTGAGGTGGTTCCTGCTGGGTCGCTCATCCTCTTTGTGATGTGGTTTCTTTGGTGTGAGGTGGTTCCTTCTTGGTTACTCATCCCCTGTGTAATGTTGGCTTTTGGTGTGAGGTGGTTCCTGCTGGGTTTCTAATCCACTTTATGTTGTGGGCTTTTGTCATGAGGTGGTTCCTGCTTGGTTCCTCATCCTCTTTTTGATGGGGGCCATTGGGTGTGAAGTGGATCTTGCTGGGGTCCTCATGCCCTTTGCGATCTGGGTCCTTTGGTGTGCGGTGGCCCCTGCTGGGTTCCTCATCCCTTTTGTGATGTGGGCTATTGTTGTGATTTGGTTTCTGCTGGTTTCCTCATACCCTATCTGATGTCATCTTTTGTTTTGAAGTGGTTTCACCTTGGCCCCTCATCCCCTTTGTGATGTGGGCCCTTTGGTGTGAGTTGGCTCCTGCTGGGTTCCTCATCGCCTTTGTGATGTGGGCTTTTGGTGTGAGGTGGTTCCTGCAGGTTTCCTGATTCCCTATGTAATGTGGGCTTTTCGTGTGAGGTGGTTTCTGTTTGGATCCTCATCCCCTTTACGATGTGGACCCTTTGGTGTGAGGTGGTTCCTGCTGTGTTCCTCATCCCATATGTGATGTGGGCCCTTTAGTGTGAGGTGGTTTCTGCTGTGTTCCTCATCCCGCTTTTAATGTGGACCATTCGATGTGAAGTGGTTCTTGCTGGGTACCTCATCCCCTTTGTAATGTGGGCTCTTAGTGTGAGGTGGTTCCTTGTTTCCTCATCCCCTTTGTGATGTGGGTTCTTTGGTGTAAGGTGGTTCCAGCTGGGTGCCTCATCCCCTTTGTAATGTTGGCCTTTGGGGTGAAGTGGTTCCTGCTGAGTTCCTCATCCCTGTGGTGATGGAGGCTTTTGTTGTGAGGTGGTTTCTGCTTGCTTCCTCATCGCTTTTATGATGTGGGTCCTTCAGTGTGAGGTAGTTCCTACGTGGTTCCTCATCCCGTTTCCGAAGTGGGGCTTTGGGTTAAGTGGTTCCTGCTGGTTTTCTCATTCCGTTTGCGATGTGAGATTTTGGTGTGAAGTTGTTCCTGCTGGGTTCCTCATCCCCTTAGTGATGTGGACCCTTTGGTGTGAGGTGGTTCTTGCTGGCTTCCTCATCCCCTTTGTTATATGGGCCCGTTGGTGTGAGAGCTTGCTGATGGGTTCCTCATCCCCTTTACGATGTGGGCTTTTGGTGTGAGGTGTTTCTTGCGGGGTTCCTCATCCCCTTTGTGATGTGGACCCTTGGGTGTGAAGTGTTTCCAGTTGGGTTCCTCACTCACTTTCACAATGTTAATTCTTCCAATCCAGGAACATGCTATATCTGTCCGTCTATTTGTATCATCTTTAATTTCTTTCATTAGTGTCTTATAATGTTCTGCATACACGTCTTTTGTCTCCTTAGGTAGGTTTATTCCTAGATATTATATTCTTTTTGCTGCAATGGGAGTGTTTTCATACTTTCAGATTTTTCATCATTAGTATATAGGAATGCCAGAGATTTCTGTGCATTAATTTTGTATCCTGCTACCTTACCAAATTCATTGATTAGCTCTAGTCATTTTCTGGTAGCATCTTTAGGATTCTCTATGTATAGTATCATCTTATCTTCAAACAGTGACAGCTTTATTTTTTCCTTTCCAATTTAGATTCCTTTTATTTCCTTTTCTTCTCTGATTGCTGTGACTAAAACTTCCAAAATTATGTTGAATAAGAGTGGTGAGAGTGGGCAACCTTGTCTTGTTCCTGATCTTAGTGGAAATGGTTTCAGTTTTTCACCATTAAGGACGATGTTGGCTGTCGGTTTGTCATATATGGCCTTTATTATGTTGAGGAAAATTCCCTCTATGCCTACTTTCTGCCGAGTTTTTATCATAACTGGATGTTGAATTTTGTTGAAAGCTTTCTCTGCATCTATTGAGATGATCATATGGTTTTTCTCCTTCAGTTTGTTAATATGATGTATCACGTTGATTGATTTGCGTATATTGAAGAATCCTTGCATTGCTGGAATAAACCCCACTTGATGATGGTGTATGATCCTTTTAATGTGCTGTTGGATTCTGTTTGCTAGTAGTGTGTTGAGGACATTTGCATCTATGTTCATCAGTGATATTGGCCTGTAGTTTTCTTTCTTTGTGACATCTTTGTCTGGTTTTTGTATCAGGGTGATGGTGGCCTCGTAGAATGAGTTTGGAGTGTTCCTCCCTCTGCTATATTTTGGAAGAGTTTGAGAAGGATAGGTGTTATCTCTTCTCTAAATGTTTGGTAGAATTCACCTGTGAAGCCATCTGGTCCTGGGCTTTTGTTTTTTGAAAGATTTTTAATCACATTTCCAATTTCACTGCTTGTGATTTGTCTGTTCATATTTTCTATTGCTTCCTGATTCAGTCTTGGCAGGTTGTGCATTTCTAAGAATTTGACTGTTTCCTCCAGGTTGTCCATTTTATTGGCATAGAGTTGCTTGTAGTAATGTCTCATGATCTTTTGTATTTCTGCAGTGTCAGTTGGTTACTTCTCCTTTTTCATTTCTAATTCTATTGATTTGAGTCTTCTCTGTTTTTATCTTGATGAGTCTGGCTAATGATTTATCAATTTTGTTCATCTTCTCAAAGAACAAGCTTTTAGTTTTATTGATCTTTGCTATCGTTTCGTTCATTTCTTTTTCATTTATTTCTGATCTGATATTTATGATTTGTTTCCTTCTCCTAACTTTGGGGTTGTTTTGTTCTTCTTTCAGTAATTGCTTTAGGTTCAAGGTTAGGTTGTTTATTCGAGATGTTTCCTGTTTCTTAAGGTAAGATTGTATTGCTATAAACTTCCCTCTTAGAACTACTTTTGCTGTATCCCATAGGTTTTGGGTCGTCGTGTCTCCGTTGTCATTTGTTTCTAGGTATTTTTTGATTTCCTCTTTGATTTCTTCAGTGATCACTTCGTTATTAAATAGTGTATTGTTTAGCCTCCATGTGTGTGTATGTTTTACAGATCTTTTCCTGTAATTGATATCTAGTCTCATAGCACTGTGATCGTAAAAGATACTTGATACAATTTCAATTTTCTTAAAATTACCAAGGCTTGATTTGTGATCCAAGATAGGATCTATCCTGGAGAATGTTCCATGAGTACTTGAGAAAAATGTGTATTCTGTTGTTTTTGGATGGCATTTCCTATGAATATCAATTAAGTCCATCTTGTTTAATGTATCATTTAAAGCTTGTGTTTCCTTATTTATTTTCATTTTGGATCACCTGTCCATTGGTGAAAGTGGGGTGTTAAAGTCCCCAACTACAAATGTGTTACTGTCACTTTCCTCTTTTATGGCTGTTAGTATTTGCCTTATGTATTGAGTTGCTTCTATGTTGGATGCATAAGTATTTACAATTGTTTTATCTTCTTCTTGGATCGATCCCTTGATCATTATGTAGTGTCCTTCTTTGTCTCTTGTAATAATCTTTATTTTAAAGTCTATTTTGTCTGATGTGAGAATTGCTAGTCCAGCTTTCTTTTGATTTCCATTTGCGTGAAATATCTTTTTCCATCCCCTCACTTTCAGTCTGTACGTGTCCCTAGGTCTGAAGTGGGCCTCTTGTAGACAGCACATATATGGGTCTTGTTTTTGTATCCATTCAGCCAGTCTGTATCTTTTGATGGAAGCATTTAATCCATTTACATTTAAGGTAATTATTGATATGTATCTTCCCATTCCCATTTTCTTAATTGTTTTGGGTTTGTTATTGTAGATCTTTTCCTTCTCTTGTGTTTCTTGCCTAGAGAAGTCCTTTAGCATTTGTTGTAAAGCTGGTTTGGTGGTGCTGAACTCTCTCAGCTTTTGCTTGTCTGTAAAGATTTTAAATTCTCCATCAAATCTGAATGAGATCCTTGCTGGGTAATCTTGGTTGTAGGTTTTTCTCCTTCATCACTTTAAATATGTCCTGCCACTCCCTTCTGGCTTGCAGAGTTTCTACTGAAAGATCAGCTGTTAACCTTATGGGGATTCCCTTGTGTGTTATTTGTTGTTTTTCCTTGCTTCTTTTAATATGTTTTCTTTGTATTTAATTTTTGATAGATTGATTAATATGTGTCTCGGCATGTTTCTCCTTTGATTTATCCTGTATGGGACTCTCTGTGCTTCCTGGACTTGATTAATTATTTCCTTTCCCATATTGGGGAAGTTTTCAACTATAATCTCTTCAAATATTTTCTCAGTCCCTTTCTTTTTCTCTTCGGGACCACTTTAATTCGAATGTTGGTGCATTTAATGTTGTCCCAGAGGTCTCTGAGACTGTCCTCAGTTCTTTTCATTCTTTTTTCTTTATTCTGCTCTGCAGTAGTTATTTCCACTCTTTTATCTTCCAGGTCACTTATCCGTTCTTGTGTCTCAGTTATTCTGTTATTAATCCCTTCTAGAGTATTTTAAATTTCATTTATTGTGTTTTTCATCATTGCTTGTTTCCTCTTTAGTTCTTGTAGGCCCTTGTTAAATGTTTCTTGCATTTTCTCTATTCTATTTCCAAGATTTTGGATCATCGTTACTATCATTATTTTGAATTCTTTTTCAGGTAGACTGCCTATTTCCTCTTCATTTGTTAGGTCTGGTGGGTTTTTATCTTGCTCCTTCATCTGCTGTGTGTTTTTCTATCTTCTCATTTTGCTTATCTTACTGTTTGGGGTCTCCTTTTTGCAGGCTGCAGGTTCGTAGTTCCCGTTGTTTTTGGTGTCTTTCCCCAGTGGCTACAGTTGGTTCAGTGGGTTGTGTAGGCTTCCTGGTGGAGGGGAGTAGTGCCTGTGTTCTGGTGGATGAGGCTGGATCTTACCTTTCTGGTGGGCAGGTCCACGTCTGGTGGTGTGTTTTAGGGAGTCTGTGCCCTTTTTATGATTTTAGACAGACTCTCTGCTAATGGGTGGGGTTGTGTTCCTGTCTTGCTAGTTGTTTGGCATAGGGTGTCCAGCACTGTAGCTTGCTGGTCGTTGAGTGAAGCTGGGACTTGTTGAGAGGGGGATCTCTGGAAGACTTTCACCATTTGACATTCCGTAGAGCTGGGATGTCTCTTGAGGACCAGTGTCCTGAGGTTGTCTCTCCCACCTCAGAGGCACAGCACTGACTCCTGGCTGGAGCACCAAGAGCCTTTCATCCACACGGCTCAGAATAAAAGGGAGAAAAAGTAGAAAGAGAGAAAGATAGAGGATAAAATAAAATAAGGTCTGATAAAATAAAATAAAGTTATTAAAATAAAATTAGTTGTTAAGAAAATTTTTTTAGAAAAGAAAAAAAAATGGACAGACAGAAACTTAGGACAAATGGTGAAAGCAAAGATATACAGACAAAATCTCACACAGAAGCATACACATACACACTTACATAAAGAGGAAAAGGGGAAAAATAATATATCTTGCTCTCAAAGTCCACCTCCCCAATTTGGAATGATTCGTTGTCTATTCATGTATTCCACAGATGCAGGATATATCAAGTTGATTGTGGAGATTTAATCCGCTGCTTCTGAGGCTGCTGGGAGAAATTTCCGTTTCTCTTCTTTGTTCTCACAGCTCCCAGGGGCTCAGCTTTGGGTTTGGCTCCGCCTCTGCGTGTAAGTCGCCTGAGGGCGTCTGTGTAAGTCGCCTGAGGGCGTCTGTTCTTCGCTCAGACAGGATGGGGTTAAGGGAGCAGCTGATTCGGGCGCTCTGGCTCACTCAGGCCGGGGGGGAGGGATGGGCACGGAGTGCGGGGCGAGCCTGCGGCGGCAGAGGCTAGCGTCACTTTGCACCAGCCTGAGGCACACCGTGCGTTCTCCCGGGGAAGTTGTCCCTGGATCACGGGACCCTGGCAGTGGCGGGCTGCACAGGCTCCCGGGAGGGGAGGTGTGGACAGTGACCTGTGCTCGCCCACAGGCTTCTTGGTGTCGACAGCAGCAGCCTTAGCGTCTCATGCCTGTCTCTGGGGTCTGCGATGTTAGCCGCGGCTCACGCCCATCTCTGGAGCTCCTTTAAGCAGCGCTCTTAATGCCCTCTCCTCGTGCACCAGGAAACAAAGAGGTAAGAAAACGTCTCTTGTCTCTTCGCCAGCTCCAGACTTTTCCCCGGACTCCATCCGGGGTAGCCGTGGTGCACTAACCCCTTCAGGCTGTGTTCACGCCGCCAGTCCTCTCCCTGCCATCCAACCGAAGCTCCACCGCCCACCCCGGTGGGTGAGCAGACAAGCCTCTCGGGTCGGTGAGTGCCGGTCGGCACCGATTTTCTGTGCGGGAATCTGCCCGCTTTTCCCTCCGCACAGCTGTTGCTGTGCTGTCCTCCGCCAACCGTAGTCTCCGCCCACAAAGGGGCTTCCTAGTGTGTGGAAAGCTTTCCTCCTTCACAGCTCCCTCCCACTGGTGCAGGTCCTGTCGCTATTCTTTTGTCTCTGTTTATTCTTTTTACCTTTGCCCTACCCAGGTACGTGGGGGAATTTCTTGCCTATTGGGAGGTCTGAGGGCTTCTGCCAGCGTTCAGTGTGTGTTCTGTAGGAGCAGTTCCACAAGTAGATGTATTTCGGTTGTATCTGTGGGGAGGAAGGTGATCTCCGTGTCTTACGCTTCCGCCATTTTCCTCAACTCCTCTATGTGGACCCTTATGTGTGAGCTGTTTCCTACTTGGATGTTCATCCCCTTTGTGATGTGGGATATGGTGTGAGGTGGTTCCTGCTGTGTTCCTCATCCCCTTTGTTATGTGTGCCCTGTGGTGTGAGGTGGTTCCTGCTGGGTTCCTCACCTTTTTTTTTTTGTCATTTTTTAAAGTAAAAATTGTATTGGAATACAGTTGATTTACAATGTTGTGTCAGTTTCAGGTATACAGCAATTTGAATCAGTTATACAAATTCACACATTCATGTTCTCTTTGATTCTTTTCCGATATAGGCCATTATAGAATACTAAGTAGCGTTCCCTGTGCTATACATTGTAGGTCCTTATTAGTTATCTGTTTTATATATAGTAGTGTGTATGTGTCAATCCCAATCTCTCAGTTTATCCCTCCCTCCCTCCCCCTTCCTGCCTGGTAACCATAAGTTTGTCTTCTGCATCTGAGACTTCTCATTACCTTCTATTTTATATATTTATATTTTTGGTACATGGGCCTCTCACTGTTGTGGCCTCTCCCGTTGCAGAGCACAGTTTCCGGACGCGCAGGCTCAGCGGCCATGGCTCATAGTCCCAGCCGTTCTGCGACATGTGGGATACTCCCGGACGAGGGCGGGAACCTGTGTCCCGTGCATCGGCTGACGGACTCTCAACCACTGCACCAGCAGGGAAGCCCTCATTAACTTTTATTTTATTTTACATCTTTATTGCAGTATAATTGCTTTACAATGGTGTGTTGCTTTCTGCTTTATAACAATGTAACTCAGGTATACATATACATCTGTTCCCATATGTATCCCCTCTTGCATCTCTCTCCCTCCCACCCTCCCTATCTCACCCCTCTAGGTGTTCACAAAGTACCGAGCTGATTTCCCTATGCTATGCAGCTGCTTCCCACTAGCTATCTATTTTACGTTTGGTAGTGGATATATGTCCATGCCACTCTCTCTCAATTTGTCACAGCTTACCCTTCCCCCTCCCCATATCCTCAAGTCCGTTCTCTAGTAGGTCTGCGTCTTTATTCCCGTCTTACCCTAGGTTCTTCATGACATGGTTTTCTTTCTTAGGTTCCATATATATGTGTTAGCATATGGTATTTGTCTTTCTCTTTCTGACTTACTTCACTCTGTATTACAGACTGCAGGTCCATCCACCTCACTAAAAATAACTCAATTTCGTTTCCTTTTATGGCTGAGTAATATTCCATTGTATATATGTGCCACATCTTCTGTATCCATTCATCCGATGATGGACACTTAGGTTGCTTCCATCTCCTGGCTATTGTAAATAGAGCTGCAATGAGCATTTTGGTACATGACTCTTTTTAAATTATGGTTTTCTCAGGGTATATGCCCAGTAGTGGGATTGCTGATCATACGGTAGTTCTGTTTGTAGTTTTCTAAGGAACCTCCATACTGTTCTCCATAGTGGCTGTACCAATTCACATTCCCACCAGCAGTGCGAGAGTGTTCCCTTTTCTGCACAGCTTCTGCAGCATTTGTTGTTTCTACATTATTTGATGATGCCCATTCTGACCAGTGTGAGATGATATCTCATTGTAGTTTTGATTTGCATTACTCTAATGATTAATGATGAATGTACCTGTTGGCAATCTGTATATTTTCTTTTGAGAAATCTTTCTTTTGAGAAATCTTTCATGGCCCTGTTGGCAATCTGTATATTTTCTTTTGAGAAATGCCTATTTAGGTCTTCTGCCCATTCTTGGATTGGGTTGTTTGTTTTTTTGTTATTGAGCTGCATGAGCTGCTTGTAAATTTCTGACATTAATCCTTTGTCAGTTACTTCATTTGCAAATATTTTCTTCCATTCTGAGGGTTATCTTTTCGTCTTGTTTATGGTTTCCTTTGCTGTGCAAAAGCTTTTAAGTTTCATTAGGTCCCATTTGTTTATTTTTATTTCCATTTCTCTAGGAGGTGGATCAAAAAGGATCTTGCTGTGATTGATGTCATAGAGTGTTCTGCCTATGTTTTCCTCTGAGAGTTTGATAGTTTCTGTCTTTACATTTAGGTCTTTAATCCATTTTGATCTTATTTTTTTTTTTTTTTGCGGTATATGGGCCTCTCACTGTTGTGGCCTCTCCCGTTGCGGAGCACAGGCTCCGGACGCACAGGCTCAGCGGCCATGGCTCACGGGCCCAGCCGCTCCGCGGCATGTGGGATCTTCCCAGACCGGGGCACGAACCTGTGTCCCCTGCATCGGCAGGCGGACTCTCAACCACTGCGCCACCAGGGAAGCCCTGGATCTTATTTTTGTGTATGGTGTTAGGGAGTGTTCTAATCGCATACTTTTACATGTAGCTGTCCAGTTTTCCCAGCACCACTTATTGAAGAGGCTGTCTTTTCTCCACTATATACTCTTGCCTCCTTTAGCAAAGATAAGGAGCCCATATGTGTGTGCATTTATCTCTGGGCTTTCTATCCTGTTCCATTGATCTATATTTCTGTTTTTGTGCCAGTACCATACTGTTGTGATTACTGTAGCTTTGTAGTATAGACTCAAGTCACGGAGCCTGATTCCTGTAGCCCCATTTTTCGTTCTCAAGGTTGCTTTGGATATTCGGGGTCTTTTGTGTTTCCATACAAATTGTGAAATTTTTTATTCTGGTTCTGTGAAAAAATGCCAGTGTTTGTTTGATAGAGATTGCATTGAATCTGTAGATTGCTTTGCGTAGTAGACTCATTTTCACAATGTTGATTCTTCTAATCCAGGAACATGCTATATCTCTACATCTATTTGTATCATCTTTAATTTCTTTCATTAGTGTCTTATAATGTTCTGCATACAGGTCTTTTATCTCCTTAGGTAGGTTTATTCCTAGATATTTTACTCTTTTTGTTGCAGTTTTATATGGGAGTGTTTCCTTAATTTCACTTTCAGGTTTTTCATCATTGGTGTATAGGAATGCAAGAGATTTCTGGGCATTAATTTTGTATCCTGCTACTTTCTCAAATTCACTGATTAGCTCTAGTAGTTTTCTGGTAGCATCTCTAGGATTCTCTATGTATAGTATCATGTTGTCTTCAAACAGTGACAGCTTTATTTCTTATTTTGCAATTTGGATTCCTTTTATTTCCTTTTCTTCTCTGATTGCTGTAACCAACACTTTCAAAACTGTGTTGAATAAGAGTGGTGAGAGTGGGCAACCTTGTCTTGTTCCTGATATTAGTGGAAATGGTTTCAGTTGTTCACCATTGAGGACGATGTTGGCTGTCGGTTTGTCATATATGGCCTTTATAATGTTGAGGAAAATTCCGTCTATGCCTATTTTCTGCAGGGTTTTTATCATAACTGGGTGTTGAATTTTGTTGAAAGCTTTCTCTGCATCTATTGAGATGATCATATGGTTTTTCTCCTTCAACATGTTAATATGGTGTATCACGTTGATTGATTTGCGTATATTGAAGAATCCTTGCATTGCTGGAATAAACCCCACTTGATCATGTTGTCTGTTCCTTTTAATGTGCTGTTGGATTCTGTTTGCTAGTAGTGTGTTGAGGACATTGGCATCTATGTTCATCAGTGATATTGACCTGTAGTTTTCTTTCTTTGGGACATCTTTGTCTGTCTTTTGTATCAGGGTGAAGGTGGCCTCGTAGAGTGAGTTTGGGCGTGTTCCTCCCTCTGCTATATTTTGGAAGAGTTTGAGAAGGATAGGTGTTATCTCTTCTCTAAATGTTTGATAGAATTCCCCTGTGAAACCATCTGGTCTTGGGCTTTTGTTTGTTGGAAAATGTTTAATCACAGTTCCAATTTCAGTGCTTGTGATTTGTCTGCTCATATTTTCTATTGCTTCCTGATTCAGGCTTGGCAGGTTGTGCGTTTCTAAGAATTTTTCTATTTCCTCCAGGTTGTCCATTTTGTTGGCATAGAGTTGCTTGTAGTAATGTCTCATAATCTTTTGTATGTCTGCAGTGTCAGTTTGTTACTTCTCCTTTTTCATTTCTATTGATTTGAGTCTTCTCCCTTTTTATCTTGATGAGTATGGCTAATGGTTTATCAATTTTGTTTATCTTCTCAAAGAACAAGCTTTTAGTTTTATTGATCTTTGCTATCATTTCGTTCATTTCTTTTTCATTTATTTCTGATATGATATTTATGAGTTGTTTCCTTCTAACTTTGGGGTTGTTTTGTTCTTCTTTCAGTAATTGCTTTAGGTTCAAGGTTAGGTTGTTTATTCGAGATGTTTCCTGTTTCTTAAGGTAGGAATGTATTGCTATAAACTTCCCTCTTAGAACTACTGTTGCTGCATAGCATAGGTTTTGGGTCGTCGTGTCTCCATTGTCATTTGTTTCTGGGTATATTTTGATTTCCTCTTTGATTTCTTCAGTGATCACTTCGTTATTAAATAGTGTATTGTTTAGCCTTCATGTGTTTGTATTTTTTACAGATCTTTTCCTGTAATTGATATCTAGTCTCATAGCATTTGGTCGTAAAAGATACTTGATACAATTTCAACTTTCTAAAATTTACCAAGGCTTGATTTGTGATCCAAGATAGGATCTATCCTGGAGAATGTTCCATGAGTACTTGAGAAAAATTTGTATTCTGTTGTTTTTGGATGGCATTTCCTATGAATATCAATTAAGTCCATCCTGTTTGATGTATCATTTAAAGCTTGTGTTTCCTTATTTATTTTCATTTTGGATGATCTGTCCATTGGTGAAAGTGGGGTGTTAAAGTCCCCTACCAAGAATGTGTTACTGTCACTTTCCCCTTTTATGGCTGTTAGTATTTGCCTTATGTATTGAGGTGCTCCTATGTTGGGTGCATAAGTATTTACAATTGTTATATCTTCTTCTTGGATCGATCCCTTGATCATTATGTAGTGTCCTTCTTTATCTCTTGTAATAATCTTTATTTTAAAGTCTATTTTGTCTGATGTGAGAATTACTAGTCCAGCTTTCTTTTGATTTCCATTTGCATGGAATATCTTTTTCCATCCCCTCACTTTCAGTCTGTACGTGTCCCTAGGTCTGAAGTGGGTCTCTTGTAGACAGCACATATATGGGTCTTTTGTATCCATTCAGCCAGTCTGTATCTTGTAGTGGGAGCATTTAATCCATTTACATTTAAGGTAATTATTGATATGTATGTTCCTATTCCCATTTTCTTAATTGTTTTGGGCTTGTTATTGTAGATCTTTTCCTTCTCTTGTGTTTCTTGCCTAGAGAAGTCCTTTAGCATTTGTTGTAAAGCTGGTTTGGTGTTGCTGAACTCTCTCAGCTTTTGCTTGTCTGTAAAGATTTTAAATTCTCCATCAAATCTGAATGAGATCCTTGCTGGGTAATCTTGGTTATAGGTTTTTCTCCTTCATCACTTTAAATATGTCCTGCCACTCCCTTCTGGCTTGCAGAGTTTCTGCTGAAAGATCAGCAGAAACTGATGGGGATTGGGGATTCCCTTGTGTGTTATTTGTTCTTTTTCCTTGATGCTTTTAATATGTTTTCTTTGTATTTAATTATTGATAGTTTGATTAACATGTGTCTTGGCGTGTTTCTCCTTGCATTTATCCTGTATGGGACTCTCTGTGCTTTCTGGATTTGATTAACTATTTCCCTTCCCTTATATGGGAAATATTTTCAAATATTTTCTCAGTCCCTTTCTTTTACTCTTCTTCTTCTGGGAACACTTTAATTCGAATGTTGGTGCATTTAATGTTGTCCCAGAGGTCTCTGAGACTGTCCTCAGTTCTTTTCATTCTTTTTTCTTTATTCTGCTCTGCAGTAGTTATTTCCACTATTTTATCTTCCAGGTCACTTATCCGTTCTTGTGCCTCAGTTATTCTGTTATTAATCCCTTCTAGAGTATTTTAAATTTCATTTATTGTGTTTTTCATCATTGCTTGTTTCCTCTTTAGTTCTAGTAGGTCCTTTTTAAATGTTTCTTGCATTTTCTCTATTCTACTTCCAAGTATTTGGATCATCTTTACTATCATTATTTTGAATTCTTTTTCAGGTAGACTGCCTATTTCCTCTTCATTTGTTAGGTCTGGTGGGTTTTTACCTTGCTCCTTCATCTGCTGTGCGTTTTTCTGTCTTCTCATTTTGCTTATCTTACTGTGTTTGGGGTCTCTTTTTTGGAGGTTGCAGGCTCATAGTTCCTGTTGTTTTTGGTGTCTTTCCCCAGTGGCTACAGTTGGTTCAGTGGGTTGTGTAGGCTTCCTGGTGGAGGGGAGTAGTGCCTGAGCTCTGGTGGATGAGGCTGGATCTTGTGTTTCTGGTGGGCAGGTCCACGTCTGGTGGTGTGTTTTGGGGTTTCTGTGGCCTTTTTATGATTTTAGGCAGCCTCTCTGCTAATGGGTGTGGTTGTGTTCCTGTCTTGCTAGTTGTTTGGCATAGGGTGTCCAGCACTGTAGCTTGCTGGTCGTTGAGTGAAGGTGGGTCTTGGTGTTGAGATGGAGATCTCTGGGAGGTTTTCGGCATTTGATATTCTTTAGAGCTGGGAGGTCTCTTGAGGACCAGTGTCCTGAGGTTGGCTCTCCCACCTCAGAGGCATAGCCCTGACTCCTGGCTGGAGCACCAAGAGCCTTTCATCCACACGGCTCAGAATAAAAGGGAGAAAAATTAGAAAGAAAGAAAGACAGAGGACAAAATAAAATAAAGTAAGCTCAAATAAAGTTATTAAAATTAAAAATAGTTTTTAAGAAAAACTTTTAAAAACAAAAAAAATTAAAAAACGGACGGACAGAATCCTAGGACAAATGCTGAAAGCAAAGCTATACAGACAAAATCTTACACAGAAGCATACACATACACAGTCACAAAAAGAGGAAAGGGGGAAAAATAATATATCTTGCTCTCAAATTCCACATCCCCAATTTGGGATGATTCGTAGTCTATTCAGGTATTCCACAGATGCAGGGTATATCAAGTTGATTGTGGAGATTTAATCCGCTGCATCTGAGTCTGCTGGGAGAAATTTCCGTTTCTCTTCTTTGTTCGCACAGCTCCTTGGGTTCAGCTTTGGGTTTGGCTCTACCTCTGCATGTAAGTCGCCTGAGGGCGTCTGTTCTTCGCTCAGACAGGATGGGGTTAAGGGAGCAGCTGATTCGGGCGCTCTGGCTCACTCAGGCCAGGGGGAGGGAGGGGCACGGAGTGCGGGGCGGGCCTGCGGCGGCAGAGGCCTGCGTGATATTGCACCAGCCTCCTGCGTGCCGTGCGTTCTCCCGGGGAAGTTGTCCCTGGATCACGGGACCCTGGCAGTGGCGGGCTGCACAGGCTCCCGGGAGGGGTGGTGGTGTACAGTGACCTGTGCTCACCCACAGGCTTCTTGGTGGCAGCAGGAGCAGCCTTAGCGTCTCATGCCCGTTTCTGGAGCCTGCGCTCTTAGCCGCAGCTGGCGCCCGTCTCTGGAGCTCCTTTAAGCAGCGCTCTTAATCCCCTCTCCTCGCGCACCAGGAAACAAAGAGGTAAGAAAACGTCTGTTTTCTCTTTGCCAGCTCCAGACTTTTCCCCGGACTGCATTCCGGGTAGTCGTGGTGCACTAACCCCTTCAGGCTGTGTTTACGCCGCCAGTCCTCTCCCTGTGATCCGACCGAAGCCCGAGCCTCAGCTCCCAGCCCCCGGCCACCCCTGTTGTTGAGCAGACAAGCCTCTCGGGCCGGTGAGTCCCGGTCGGCACCAAATCTCTGTGCGGATTCTTCCCGCTTTGCCCTCCGCACCGCTGTTGCTGTGCTCTCTTCCGCCACCCGCAGTCTCGGCCCGCCTTCGGGCTTCCTAGTGTGTGGAGGAAACCTTTCCTCCTTCACAGCTCCCTCCCACTTGTGCAGGTCCCGTCCCTATTCTTTTGTCTCTGTTTATTGTTTTTACTTTTGCCCTACCCAGGTGCGTTGGGAATTTCTTGCCTATTGGGAGGTCTGAGGTCTTCTGCCAGCGTTCAGTGTGTGTTCTGTAGGAGCAGTTCCACAAGTAGATGTATTTCGGATGTATCTGTGGGGAGGAAGGTGATCTCCGCGTCTTACGCTTCCGCCATTTTCCTCAACTCCTCTATGTGGGGCCTTATGTGTGAGGTGGTTCCTGTTTGGTTAATCATCCCCTTTGTGATGTGGGCCCTTTGGTGTGAGGTGGTTCCTGCTGGGTTCCTCATCCCCTTTCTGATGTTGGCCCTTTGGTTTGAAGTGCTTCCTGCTTGGTTCCTCATCCCCTTTGTTTTGGGGGCTTTTGGTGTGAGGTGGTTCCTGATGCGTTCCTCATCTCCTTTTTGTTGTGGACCCTTTGGTGTGTGGTGTTTCCTGCTCGGTGACTTATCCTCTTCGTAATATGGGCCTTTGGGGTGTGTTGTTTCCTGCTGGGTTCCTCATCCCCTTTGTGATGTAGGCTGTTGTTATGAGGTGGTTCCTGCTTGTTTCCTCATCCCCTTTGTGCTGTGGGCCCTTTGGAGTGAGGTGGTTCCTGCTGGATTTCTCATATCCTTTCTGATGTGGGTCTTGGGGTAAGTTGCACCTTCTGGGTTCCTCATTCCATTTGCGATGTGGGCTTTGGTTGTGAGGTGGTTCTTGCTGTGTTCCTCATCCCCTTTGTGATGTGGACCTTTGGTGTGAGGTTCTCCTGCAGCATCCCTCATCTCCTCTGTGATGTGGGCTGTTGTTGTGAGGTGATTGTGGCATGATTTCTCATCCCCTTTGGGATCTGGGCCCTTTGCTTTGAAGTGGTTACTACTTGGTTTCTCATCTCCTTTGTGATGTGGGCTTTCACGGTAATGTGGTTCCTGCTGGGGTCCTCAACCCCTTGTGATGGGGCTTTGGGTTAAGTGGTTCCTGCTTGTTTCCTCATTCCATTTGTGATGTGGGCTTTTGGTGAGAAGTTGTTCCTGCTGGGTTCCTCATCCCCTTAGTGATGTGGACCCTTTGGTGTGAGGTGGCTCTTGCTGGTTTCCTCGTCCACTTTGTGACATGGGCCCGTTGTGTGAAGGCTTCCTGCTGGGTTCCTCATCCCCTTTGTGATGTGGGCTTTCAGGGTGAGGTGGTTCCTGCTGGGTTTCTGATTCCCTTTGTGATGTGGGCTCTTTGGTGTATCATGGTTCCTTCTTAGTTCCTTATCCCCTTGTGATGTGGACCCTTTGATGTGAGGTGGTTCCTCCTGGGTGCCTCATACCCTTTTTAATGCGGGCCCATGGGGTGATGTGGTTCCTGCTGTGTTCCTCATCCCCTTTGTGATGTAAGCTTATGGTGTCCGGTGGCCCCTCCTGGGTTCCTCCTCCCCTTTGCGATGTGGGATTTTGGTGTGAGGTGGTTCCTGATGGGTTACTCATCCCCTTTGTTTTGTGGACCCTTTGTTGTGAGGTGGTTCCTTGTGGGTTCCTGATCCCTTTTGTGATGTGGGCTTTCGTTGTGAGGTGGTCCCTGCTGGGTTCCTTATATGCCATGTGATGTCAGCTTTTGTTTTGAAGTGGTTCCAGCTTGGTTCCTCTTCCCCTTTGTGATGTGGGCCCTGTTGTAGTTTCATAGGACAGGGCCGAAAGTAAGCTCATCACACGAGATGAATTGTGCCGAAGCACAGCAGTAGAGGGCTGCCGCTCGCTCAGGCAAAACAGCGCCGTCTGTCTTGCTGTGGTAACTTTTATTAAAGCATTATCTAGGTTTACACTTTAAGACTTGTTTTCTTAACATTTCAGAAGTGCCAAAGCAGCAACCTATGTTTTTATTAATTATACACGGAATAATTGGCTTTCGTGAGCACCTGCCATGCTTCATCCTTGAGCGCAAGAACAGCACAAAGTTCCCACCATTATTTTGATTATACTGAAGTAGCACAAGGACATTTCCTTGCGTTCCCACCACTCTGATTATACTGAGGACATCTCATGAATCAGTGCCCAAAGCACTCAGTGCTTCTTTTGCAGGCCCCCGGTTTGCCGGGGGTGGGGGGGCACTCGAAGGATTCAGAACTGTTCACAACTCTGGCTTATTCGCATGCCCCCGGTTTGCCGGGTCGTGGGAGGGGGCTGTTTGCAGTTCTGGCTTATTCGCCAGCCCCCAGTTTGCTGGGAGGGGCTCATGGGTCACGTTTCCTTTCCATGTCCTCAGTTATCCCACTACAGGGCCCTTTGCTGTGAAGTGGTTTCTGCTGGGTTCCTCATCCACTTTTTGATGTGGACCCTTGGTTGTGAAATGGTTCATGCTGGGTACCTCATCCCGTTTGTAATGTGGGTTTTTGTTGTGAGGTGGTTCCTGCTGGGTCCATCATCCTCTTTGTGATGTGGGCTTTAAGTGTGATGTGGTTCCTGCAGGGTTCCACATGCCCTGTGTGATGTGGTCTTTTGGTGTGAGCTGTTTCCTGCTGTGTTCCTCATACACGTTGTGACGTGGGCCCTTTGGTGTGAGGGGTTTCCTACTGGGTTCCTTATCCCCTATATGATGTGGGCTTTTCGTGTGAGGTGTTTCCGGCTTGGTTCCTCATCCCCTTTGTGATCTGGGCCCTTTGGTGTGTGCTGGTTCATGCTGGGTTCGTCATACCTTTTGTGATATAGACTCTTCAGTGTGAGGTGGTTACTGCTGGGTCACTCATCCCCTTTGTAATGTGGGCTTTTGTTGTTAGGTGGTTCTTGCTGGGTTCCTCATCCCATTTGTGATGTGGATCCTTTGGTGTAAGGTGGGTCTGGTTGGGTGCCTCATCCCATTTTTAATGTGGGGCTTTGTGATGAGGTGATTCCTGCTCGGTTCCTCATCCCTGTGGTGATGTAGCCTTTGGTTGTGAGGTGGTTCCTGCTGTGTTCCTCATCCCCTTTGTGATGTGGACCTTTGGTGTGAGGTTCTTCCTGCAGCATTCCTCATCCCCTCTGTGATGTGGGCTGTTGTTGTGAGGTGATTGTGGTGTGATTTCTCATCCCCTTTGGGATCTGGGCCCTTTGGTGTGTGGTGGTTCCTGTTGGATTCCTCATTCCATTTTTAATGTGGGCCTTTGTGGTGAGGTGATTCCTACTGGATTCCTCATCCCCGTGGTGATGTAGGCTTTTGTTGTGAGGTGGTTCCTGCTTGGTTCCTCATCCCCTTTGTGATGTGGGTCCTTTGGTGCGAGGTGTTTCCTGCTTGGTTCCTTATCCCGTTTCCAATGTGGGGCTTTGGGTTAAGTGGTTCCTGCTGGTTTCCTCAATCCGTTTGCGATGTGGGCTTTGGTGTGAAGATGTTCCTGCTGGGTGCTTCATCCCCTTAGGGATGGGGACCCTTTGGTGTGAGGTGGTTCTTGCTGGCTTCCTCATCCCCTTTGTTATATGGGCCCATTGGTGTGTGGGCTTGCTGATGGGTTCCTCATCCCCTTTCTTATGTGTACCCTTTGGTGTGAGGTGTTTCCTGCTGGGTTCCTCATCCCCTTTGTGATGTGCACCCTTGGGTGTGAAGTGTTTCCTGCTGGGTTCCTCATTCCCTTTGCGCTGTGCGGTTTTGTTGTGAGGTGGTTCCTAACGGGATCCTCATCCCCTTTGTGATGTGGACCCATTCGTGTGAGCTTGTTCTTGCTGGCTTCCTTATCCCATTTGTGATGTTGGCTTTTGGTGTGAGCTGGTTCCTGCTGGGCTCCTCATCCCCCTGGTGATGTGGGCCATTGGGTGTGAAGTGGTTCCTGCTGGGTTCCTCATTCCCTATGTTTTGTGGGCTCTTGCTGTCAGGTGGTTCCTGCTGGGTTCCGCATCCTCTTTGTGATGTGGGCTTTTAGTGTGAGGTGGTTCCTGCCAGATTCCTCATCCCCTTTGTGATGTGATGTTTTGGAGTGAGGTGGTTCCAGATGGGTTCCTCATCCCCTTTGTGTTGTGTACCCTTTGGTATTAGGTGGATCCTGCTGAGTCCCTCATTGCTTTTGTGATGTTCGCTTTTGTTGTGAGGTGGTTCCTGTTCCTTTCCTGATTCCCTACGTGATGTGGGCTTTTGGTGTGAGGTGGTTTCTGATTTGTTCCTCATCCCCTTTGCTATGTAGGCTTTTGGTGTGAGGTGGTTCCTGCTGGGTTTCTCATCCACTTTTTGATGTGGGCTTTTGTTGTGAGGTGGTTTATGCTGGTTTCCTCACCAACTTTGTGATGTGGGCTTTTAGGGTGAGGTGGTTCCTGCTGGGTTTCTGATTCCCTTTGTGATGTGGGCTCTTTGGTGTAACGTGGTTCCTTGTTGCTTCCTCATCCCTTTTGTGATGTGGGCTTTCGTTGTGAGCTGGTTCTTGCTGGGTTCCTCATACCCTGTGTGATGTCACCTTTTGTTTTGAAGTGGTTCCAGCTTGGTTCCTCATCCCATTTTTGATGTGGACCCTTGGGTGTCAAGTGATTTCTGCTGGGTACCTCATCCCATTTGTAATACGGGCTTTTGGTGTGAGGTGGTTCCTGCTGGGTTCCTCATCCCCTTTGTGATCTGGGCCCTTTGGTGTGTGCTGGTTCATGCTGGGTTCCTCATTCCTTTTGTGATGTGGTATCTACAGTGTGAGGTGGTTACTGCTTTGTTCCTCATCCCCTTTGCAATGTGGGCTTTTTGTGTGATATGGTTTCAGCTGGGTTTCTCATCTCCTTTGTAATGTGGGCTTTTGGTGCGTGGTGGTTCCTGCTGGGTTCCTCGTCCCGTTTGTGATGTGGACCCTTTGGTGGGAGTTGGTTCCTGCTGGGTACCTCATCACATTTGTAAGTTGGGCTTTGCTGTGAGTTGGTTCCTGCTGGGTTCCTCATCTCCTTTGTAATGTGGCCTTTGGTGTGAGGCACCTCCTGCTGTGTTCCTCATCCCCTTTGCGATGTGCGCCCTTTGGTGTGAGGTGGTTCCGTCTTGGTTCCTCATCCTCTTTGCAATGTGGGCCGTTTGCTGTGAGGTGGTTTCTGCTTGGTCCCTCATTCCCCTTGCGATGTACACTTTTGTTGTGAGGTGGTTCCTGATGAGTTCCTCAGCCCCTTTGTGATGAGTGTTATTTGTGTGAGGTGGTTCCTGCTGGTTTCTTCATTCTCTATGCGATGTGGGCTTTTGGTGCGATGTGGTTCCTACTGGATTCCTCATCCCCTATGTGATGTGGGCTTTTATTGTGAGGTGGTTCCAGCTTGGTTACTCATCCGTTTTGTGATATGGGTTTTTGTTGTGATTTGGTTCCTGCTGGGTTCCTCATACCCTATGTGATGTCATCTTTTGTTTTTAAGTGGTTCCACCTTGGTCCCGCATCACCTTTGTGATGTGGCCCATTGGGTTTGAAGTGGAACCAGCTGGGTTCCTCATCCCATTTGCAATGTGTGCTTTTGGTGTGAGGTTGTTCCTGCTCATTTCCTGATTCCCTATGTAATATGGGCTTTTGGTGTGAGGTGGTTTCTGTTTGGTTCCTCATCCCTTTTGTGATGTGGGCCCTTTGGTGTGAGGTGGTTTCTCTGGGTACCTCATCCCGTTTTTAATGTGGACACTTCGATGAGAAGTGGTTCCTGCTGGGTACCTCATGCCCATTGTAATGTGGGCTTTTGGTGTTAAGTAGTTCCTGCTGGGTTCCTCATCCACTTTGTGATATAGGCTTTTAGTGTGAGGTGGTTCTTGTTGGGTTCCTCATCCCCTTTGTGATGTGGGCTCTTTGGTGTAAGGTGGTTCTTGATGGGTTCCTCATCCCCTTTGTGATGTGGATCCTTTGGTGTAAGGTTGTTCCGGCTGGGTGCCTCATCCCCTTGTAATGTGGGCTTTTCGGGTGAGGTGGTTCTGCTGGGTTCCTCATCCCCTTTGTGATGTGGGCTTTCGGTGTAATGTGGTTCCTGCTGGGTTCCTAATCCCCATTGTGATGAGTCGGTATGGGTTAAGTGGTTCCTGCTGGTTTCCTCATTCCATTTACGATGTGGGCTTTTGTTGTGTAGTGGTTCCTGCTGGGTTCCTCTTCCCCTTTGCGATGTGGGGCCTTGGTGCGAAGTGGTTCCTTCTTGGTTCCTCATCCCCTTTGTGAATCAGGCCCTATGGTGTGAGGTGGATCCTACCAGGTTACTCATCACCTTTGTAATATTGGCTTTTCGTGTGAGGTGGTTCCTAATCCACTTTATGTTGTGGGCTTTTGTTGTGAATTGGTTCCTGCTTGATTCCTCATCCTTTTTGTGATGTGGGTCCTTTGGTGTGAGGTGCTTTCTGCTTTGTTTCCCATCCCCTCTGTGATGTCGGCGCTTTGGTGTGAGGTGTTTACTGCTTGGCTCCTCAACCCCTTTGTGATGTGGGGCTTTGGGTTAAGTGGTTCCTGCTTGTTTCCTCATTCCTTTTGCAATGTGGGCTTTCCATGTGAACTTGTTCCTGATGGGTTCCTCATCCCCTTTGTGACATGGGCCTGTTGGTGTGAGTACTTCCTGCTGGGTTCCTCATTCACTTAGTGATGTGTGACATTGGTGTCAGGGGGTTCCTTCTTTGTTCCTCATCCCCTTTGTGATGTGGACCCTTTGTTGTGCAGTGTTTCCTGTTGTGTTCCTCATCCCCTTTGCAATGTGGGCCCTTTGGTGTGAGGCCGTTCCTTCTTGGTTCCTCATCCCCTTTGTGTATCAGGCCCTTTGGTGTGAGGTGGTTCCTAGTGGGTTACTCATCCCCTTTGTTATGTTGGCTTTTGGTGTGAGCTGGTTCCTGCTGGGCTTCTCATCCCATTGCTGATGTGGGCCATTGTGTGTGAAGTGGTTCCTGCTGGGTTCCTCATTCCATTTGCAATGTGCACTTTTGTTGTGAGGTGGTTCCTGATGGGTTCCTCATCCCATTTTTGATGTGGACCTTTGGTGTGAGGTTGTTCCTGCTGTGTTCCTTATTATCTATGTGATGTGGGCTTTTAGTGTGACGTGATTCCTGCTGGGTTCCCCATCCTCTTTGTGATGTGGGCATTTAGTGTGAGGTGGTTCCTGCTGGGTTCCTCATCTCCTTTGTAATGTGGGCCCCTTGGTGTGAAGTGGTTTCTGCTTGGTTCCCCATACCCTTTTTGATGTGGGCCCGTTGGTGCAAGGTGGTTCCTGCCGGATTCGTCATCCCCGTTGTGATGTGAGCTTTTGGTGTGAAGTGGTTCCAGATGGGTTCCTCATCCCCTATGTGTTGTGTACCCTTTGATGTTAGGTGGGTCCTGCTGAGTTCTTCATTCCTTTTGTGAAGTTGGCTTTTGGTGTGAGATGTCTCCTCCTGTGTTCCCAATACCCTGTGTGATGTCATCTTTTGTTTTCAAGTGTTTCCAGCTTGGTTCCTCATCCCCTTTGTGATGTGGACCCTTGGGTGTGAAGTGGTTCCTGCTGGGTACCTCATCCCATTTGTAATATGGGCTATTGGTATGAGGTGGTTCCTGCTGGGTTCCTTGTCCCCTTTGTGATCTGGGTTCTTTGGTGTGTGATGGTTTATGCTGGGTTCCTCATTACTTTTGTGATGTGGACTCTTTGGTGTGAGGTGGTAACTGCTGGGTTCCTCATGCCCTTTGCGATATGGGGCCTTGGTGAGAAGTGGTTCCTGCTGGGTTCCTCATCCCCTTTGCAATGTGGGCTTTTTGTGTGATACGGTTTCTGCTGGGTTCCACATCTCCTTTGTAATGTGCGCTTTTGGTGCATGGTGGTTCCTGCTGGGTTCCTCATCCCCTTTGCGATGTGGGACCTTCGTGAGAAGTGGTGCCTGCTGGGTTCCTCATCCCCTTTGCAATGTGGGCCCATTGCTGTGAAGTGGTTCCTTCTTGCTTCCTCATCCCCCTTGTTAATCGGGCCATTTTGTGTGAGGTGGTTCCTAATGGGTTACTCATTCCCTTTGTAATGTTGGCTTTTGGTGTGAGGTGGTTCCTGCTGGGTTCCTAAACCACTTTATGTTGTGGGATTTTGTCATGAGGTGGTTCCTCATCCACTTTGTGATCAGTGTTCTTTGGTGTGCGGTGGTCCTGCTAGTTTCCTCATTCTCTATGCGATGTGGGCTTTTGGTGCGAGGTGGTTCCTGATGGGTTCCTCACCGCCTATGTGATGTGGGCTTTTAGTGTCAGGTGGTTCCCACTTGGTTCCTCATCCCCTTTGTGAAGTGGATCTTGCTGGGGTCCTCATGCCCTTTGTGATCTGGGCCCTTTGGTGTGAAGTGGCCCCTGCTGGGTTCCTCATCCCTTTTTTGATGTGGGCTTTTCTTGTGATTTGGTTTCTGCTGGTTTCCTCATACCCTATGTGATGTCATCTTTTGTTTTGAAGTGTTTCCACCTTGGTCTCTCATCCCCTTTGTGATGTGGGCCATTGGGTTTGAAGTGGATCCAGCTGGGTTCCTCATCCCCTTTGCGATGTGTGCTTTTGGAGTGAGTTTGTTTTTGCTTGTTTCCTGATTACCTATGAAATGTGGGCTTTTGGTGTGAGGTGGTTTCTGCTTTGTTCCTCATCGCCTATGTGAAATGGGCTTTTTGTGTGAGATGGTTCCTGCTGTGTTCCTCATCCTATAAGTGATGTGGGCTTTTGGTGCAAGAAGGTTCCTGCCGGCTTCCTCATCCCCTTTGCGATGTGGACCGATTCGTGTGAGCTTGTTCTTGCTGGGTTCCTCATCCCCTTTGTGGTGACGGTCCTGTCGTGTTAGGTGGTTCGTCCTGCTTTCCTCATTCCCTATGTGATGAAGGCTTTTGGTGCGAGAAGGTTCCTGCTGGGTACCCCATCCCCTTTGTGATGTGGGCCCTTTGGTGTGAGGTGGTTCCTGCTTGGTTCTTCATCCCCTATGTGATGTGGTACCTTTGTTTTGCAGTGGTTCCTGCCAGGTTCCTAATCCCCTTAATGATGTGGGCCCTTTGTTGTGAGGTGGTTCCCGATGGGTTCCTCATCCCCTTAGTGATGTGTGACTTTTGGTGTCAGGTTATTCCTTCTTGGTTCGTCATCCCCTTTGTGATGTGGGCCCTTTGTTGTGCAGTGGTTTCGGCTGGGTTCCTCATCCCCTTTGTGATGTGGGGCCTTGGTGTAAAGTGATTCCTCTGGGTTCCTCATCCACTTTGCGATGTGGGCGGGCCCTTTGTTTTGCAGTGGTTCCTGCTGGGTTCCTCATCCCCTTTGCAATGTGGGCCCTTTGATGTGGGGTGGTTCCTTCTTGGTTCCTCATCCCACTTGTTAATCGGGCCCTTTTGTGTGAGGTGCTTACTACTGGGTTACTCATCCCCTTTGTAATGTTGGCTTTTGGTGTGAGGTGGCTCCTGCTGGGTTTCTAATCCACTTTATGTTGTGGGCTTTTGTCATGAGGTGGTTCCTGCTTGGTTCCTCATCCCTTTTTTAATGGGGGCCCTTAGGTATGAGGTTGTTTCTGCTTTGTTTCTCATCCCGTCTTTTATGTCGGCCCTTTGGTGTGAGGTGTTTACTGCTTGGTTCCTCATCCCCTTTGCGATGCGGGCTTTTGCTGTGAGCTGGCTCCTGCTGGGCTCCTCATCCCCATGGTGATCAGTGTTCTTTGGTGTGAGGGGGTCCTGCTGGTTTCCTCATTCTCTATGCGATGTGGGCTTTTGGTGCGAGGTGGTTACTGCTGGGTTCCTCATCCCCTATGTGATAAGGACTTTTAGTGTCAGGTGATTCCTGCTTGGTTCCTCATCCCCTTTGTGATGTGGGCCATTGGGTGTGAAGTGGCTCTTGCTGGGGTCCTCATGCCCTTTGCGATCTGGGCCCTTTGGTGTGCAGTGGCTCCTGCTGGGTCCCTCATCCCTTTTGTGATGTGGACCCTTGGGTGTGAAGTCGATCCAGCTGGGTTCCTCATCCCATTTGTGTTATGCGCTTTTGGTGTGAGGTGGCTCCTGCTCGTTTCCTGTTTCCCTATGTAATGTGGGCTTTTGGTGTGAGGTGGTTTTTGCTTTGTTCCTCATCCCCTTTGCAATGTGGGCCCTTTGGTGTGAGGTGGCTCCTGCTGGGCTCCTCATCACCGTTGTGATGTGGGCTTTTGGTGTGAGGTACTTCCTGCTGTGTTCCTCATCCCATATGTGATGTGGGCCCTTTAGTGTGAAGTGGTTTCTGCTGGGTTCCTCATCCCGTTTTTAATGTGGACCATTTGATGTGAAGTGGTTCTTGCTGGGTACCTCATCCCGTTTGTAATGTGGGCGTTTGGTGTTAGGTGGTTCTTGCTGGGTTCCTCATCCACTTTGTGATATGGGCTCTTAGTGTGAGGTGGTTCCTTGTTTCCTCATCCCCTTTGTGATGTGGGTTCTTTGGTGTAAGGTGGTTCCAGCTGTGTGCCTCATCCCCTTTGTAATGTGAGCCTTTGGGGTGAGGTGGTTCTTGCTGGCTTCCTCATCCCCTTTGTTATATGGGCCCATTGGTGTGAGAGCTTGCTGATGGGTTCCTCATCCCCTTTACGATGTGGGCTTTTGGTGTGAGGTGGTTCCTTATGGGTTCCTCATCCCCTTTGTGATGTGTAGCCTTTGGTGTGAGGTGTTTCCTGCTGGATTCCTCATCCCCTTTGTGATGTGGACCCTTGGGTGTGAAGTGTTTCCTGCTGGGTTCCTCATTCCCTTTGCGATGTGCTGTTTTGTTGTGAGGTGGATCCTAATGGGATCCTCATCCCCTTTGTGATGTGGACCCATTAGTCTGAGCTTGTTCTTGCTGGATCCCTCATCCCCTCTGTGGTGATGTTTCTTTGGTGTTAGGTGGTTTGTGGTGCTTTCCTCATTCCCTATGTGATGAGGTCGTTTGGTGTGAGAAGGTTCCTGCTGGGTTCCTCATCCCCTTTGTGATGTGGGCCCTTTGTTGTGAGGTGGTTCTTGATGGGTTCCTCATCCCCTAAGTGATGTGTGATTTTTGGTGTCAGGTTATTCCTTCTTGGTTCCTTATCCCCTTTGTGATGTGGGCCCTTTGTTGTGTAGCGGTTCCTGCTGGGTTCCTCATCCCCTTTGTGATGTGGGGCCTTTGGGTGAAGTGGTTCCTGCTGGGCTTCTCATTCCCTTTGTGATATGGGCCCTTTGCTGTGAGCTGGTTCCTTCTCGGTTCCTCATCCCCCTTGTTAATCGGGCCCTTTTGTGTGAGGTTGCTCCTACTGGGTTTCTCACCCCCTTTGTAATGTTGGCTTTTGGTGTGCGGTGGTTCCTGCTGGGTTCCTAATCCACTTTATGTTTTGTGCTTTTTTTTTTTTTTAGCATCTTTATTGGGGTATAATTGCTTTACAATGGTGTGTTAGTTTCTGCTTTACAACAAAGTGAATCAGTTATACATACACATATGTTCCCATATCTCCTCCCTCTGGCGTCTCCCTCCCTCTCACACTCCCTATCCCACCCCTCCAGGCGGTCACAAAGCACGGAGCTGATCTCCCTGTGCTATGCGGCTTCTTCCCACTAGCTATCTACATTACGTTTGGTATTGTATATATGTCCATGCCTCTCTCTCGCTTTGTCACAGCTCACCCTTCCCCCTGCCCATATACTCAAGTCGGTTCTCTAGTAGGTCTGTGTCTTTATTCTTGTCTTACTCCTAGGTTCTTCATGAAATTTTTGCCCCATAATTTCCATTATATATGTGTTAGCATATGGTATCTGTCTTTCTCTTTCTGACTTACTTTGCTCCGTATGACAGACTCTAGGTCTATCCACCTCATTACAAATAGCTCAATTTCGTTTCCTTTTATGGCTGAGTAATATTCCATTGTATATATGTGCCACATCTTCTTTATCCATTCATCCGATGATGGGCACTTAGATTGTTTCCATCTCCAGCTATTGTAAATAGAGCTGCAATGAACGTTTTGGTACATGACTATTTGAGAATTATGGTTTTCTCAGGGTATATGCCCAGTAGTGGGATTGCTGGGTCATATGGTAGTTCTATTTGTAGTTTTTTAAGGAACGTACATACTGTTCTCCATAGTGGCTGTACCAATTCGCATTCCCACCAGCAGTGCAAGAGTGTTCCCTTTTCTCCACAACTTCTCCAGCATTTATTGTTTCTACATTTTTTGATGATGCCCATTGTGACAGGTGTGAGATGATATCTCATTGTAGTTTTGAGTTGCATTTCTCTGATGATTAATGGTGTTGAGCATTCTTTCATAGGTTTGTTGGCAGTCTGCATATATTCTTTGGGGAAATGTCTATTTAGGTCTTCTGCCCATTTTTAGATTGCGTTGTTTGTTTTTTTGTTATTGAGCTTCATGAGCTGCCTGTAAATTTTGGAAATTAATCCCTTGTCAGCTGCTTCATTTGCAAATATTTTCTCCCACTCTGAGGGTTGTCTTTTGGTCTTGTTTGTTGTTTCCTTTGCTGTGCAAAATCTTTTAAGTTTCTTTGGGTCCCATTTCTTTATTTTTGTTTTTATTTCCATTTCTCTAGGAGGTGGGTCAAAAAGGATCTTGCTGTGATTTATGTCATAGAGTGTTCTGCCTATGTATTCCTCTAAGAGTTTGATAGTTTCTGTCCTTGCATTTAGGTCTTTAATCCATTTTGAGCTTATTTTTGTGTATGGTGTTAGGGAGTGTTCTAATCCCATACTTTTACATGTACCTGTCCAGTTTTCCCAGCACCACTTATTGAAGAGGCTGTCTTTACTCTATATTCTTGCTTCCTTTGTCAAAGATAAGGTGACCATATGTGCGTGCGTTTATCTCTGGGCTTTCTATCCTGTTCCACTGATATATATTTCTGTTTTAATGCCAGTACCATACTGTCGAGATTACTGTAGCTTTGTAGTATAGTCTGAAGTCAGGGAGCCTGATTCCTCCAGCTCCATTTTTCGTTCTCAAGGTTGCTTTGGATATTCGGGGTCTTTTGTGTTTCCATACAAATGGTGAAATTCTTTTTTCTAGTTCTGTGAAAAATGCCAGTGGTTGTTTGATAGGGATTGCATTGAATCTGTAGATTGCTTTGTGTAGTAGACTCATTTTCACAATGTTGATTCTTCCAATCCAGGAACATGCTATATCTCTCTATCTATTTGTATCATCTTTAATTTCTTTCATTAGTGTCTTATAATGTTCTGCATACAGGTCTTTTTTCTCCTTAAGTAGGTTTATTCCTAGATATTTTATTCTTTTTGTTGCAATGGTAAATGGGAGTGTTTTCTTAATTTCACTTTCAGATTTTTTGTCATTAGTGTATAGGATTGCCAGAGATTTCTGTGCATTAATTTTGTATCCTGCTACTTTACCAAATTCATTGATTAGCTCTAGTTGTTTTCTGGTAGCATGTTTAGGATTCTCTATGTATAGTATCATGTCATCTTCAAACAGTGACAGCTTTATTTCTTCCTTTCCAATTTGGATTCCATTTATTTCCTTTTCTTCTCTGATTGCTGTGGCTAAATCTTCCAAAACTATGTTGAATAAGAGTGGTGAGAGTGGGCAACCTTTCTTGTTCCTGATCTTAGTGGAAATGGTTTCAGTTGTTCACCATTGAGGATGATGTTGGCTGTCAGTTTGTCATATATGGTCTTTATTATGTAGAGGAAAATTCCGTGTATGCCTACTTTCTGCAGGGTTTTTATCATAACTGGGTGTTGAATTTTCTTGAAAGCTTTCTCTACATCAACTGAGATTATCATATGGGTTTTCTCCTTCAATTTGTTAATATGGTGTATCACATTGATTGATTTGTGTATATTGAAGAATCCTTGCATTGTTGAAATAAACCCCACTTGATCATGCTGTATGTTCCTTTTAATGTTCCGTTGCATTCTGTTTGCTAGTAGTTTGTTGAGGACATTGCATCTATGTTCATCAGTGATATTGACCTGAGGCTTTCTCTCTTTGTGACATCTTTGTTTGGTTTTTGTATCAGGGTGATGGTGGCCTCGTAGAATGAGTTTGGGAGTGTTCCTCCCTCTGCTACATTTTGGAACAGTTTGAGAAGGATAGGTGTTATCTCTTCTCTAAATGTTTGGTAGAATTCGCCTGTGAAGCCATCTGGTCCTGGGCTTTTGTTTGTTGAAAGATTTTTAATCACAGTTCCAATTTCAGTGCTTGTGATTTATCTGTTCATATTTTCTATTGCTTCCTGATTCAGTCTTGGCAGGTTGTGCATTTCTAAGAATTTGACTATTTCCTCCAGGTTGTCCATTTTATTGGCATAGAGTTGCTTGTAGTAATGTCTCATGATCTTTTGTATTTCTGCAGTGTCAGTTTTGTTACTTCTCCTTTTTCATTTATAATTCTATTGAGTTGAGTCTTCTCTGTTTTTATCTTGATGAGTCTGGCTAATGGATTATCAATTTTGTTTATCTTCTCAAAGAGCAAGCTTTTAGTTTTATTGATCTTTGCTATCGTTTCGTTCATTTCTTTTTCATTTATTTCTGATATGATCTTTATGATTTGCTTCCTTCTTCTAAATTTCTGGTTGTTATTTTCTTCTTTTGCTAATTGCTTTAGGTTCAAGGTTAGGTTGTTTATTCGAGATTTTTCCTGTTTCTTAAGGTAGGATTGTATTGCTGTAAACTTCCCTCTTAGAACTACTTTCGCTGTATCCCACAGGTTTTGGGTCATCGTGTCTCCAATGTCATTTGTTTCTAGGTATTTTTTGATTTCCTCTTTGATTTCTTCAGTGATCACTTCGTTATTAAATAGTGTATTGTTTAGCCTCCGTTTGTTTGTATTTTTTACAGATCGTTTCCTGTAATTGATATCTAGTCGCATAGCATTGTGGTCGGAAAAGATACTTGATACAATTTCAATTATCTCAAATTTACCAAGGCTTGATTTGTGACCCAAGACAGGATCTATCCTGGAGAATGTTCTATGAGCACTTGAGAAAAATGTATGTTCTGTTAATTTTGGACGGAATATCTTATAAATATCAATTACGTCCATCCTGTTTAATGTATCATTTAAAGTTTGTGTTTCCTTATTTATTTTCATTTTGGATGATCTGTCCATTGGAGAAAGTGGGGTGTTAAAGTCCCCTACTATGAATGTGTTACTGTCACTTTCCCCTTTTATGGCTGTTAGTATTTGCCTTATGTATTGAGGTGCTCCTATGTTGGGTGCATAAATATTTACAATTGTTATATCTTCTTCTTGGATCGATCCCTTGATCATTATGTAGTGTCCTTCTTTGTCTCTTGTAATAATCTTTATTTTAAAGTCTATTTTGTCTGATGTGAGAATTACTAGTCCAGCTTTCTTTTGATTTCCATTTGCATGGAATATCTTTTTCCATCCCCTCACTTTCAGTCTGTACGTGTCCCTAGGTCTGAAGTGGGCCTCTTGTAGACAGCACATATATGGGTCTTGTTTTTGTATCCATTCAGCCAGTCTGTATCTTTTGATGGAAGCATTTAATCCATTTACATTTAAGGTAATTATTGATATGTATCTTCCCATTCCCATTTTCTTAATTGTTTTGGGTTTGTTATTGTAGATCTTTTCCTTCTCTTGTGTTTCTTGCCTAGAGAAGTCCTTTAGCATTTGTTGTAAAGCTGGTTTGGTGGTGCTGAACTCTCTCAGCTTTTGCTTGTCTGTAAAGATTTTAAATTCTCCATCAAATCTGAATGAGATCCTTGCTGGGTAATCTTGGTTGTAGGTTTTTATCCTTCATCACTTTAAATATGTCCTGCCACTCCCTTCTGGCTTGCGGAGTTTCTGCTGAAAGGTCAGCTGTTAACCTTATGGGGATTCCCTTGTGTGTTATTTGTTGTTTTTCCCTTGCTGCTTTTAATATGTTTTCTTTGTATTTAATTTTTGATAGTTTGATTAATATGTGTCTTGGCATGATTCTTCTTGGATTTATCCTGTATGGGACTCTCTGTACTTCCTGGACTTGATTAACTATTTCCTTTCCCATATTAGGGAAGTTTTCAACTTTAATCCCATCAAATATTTTCTCAATCCTTTTCTTTTTCTCTTCTTCTTCTGGAACCACTTTAATTCGAAAGTTGATGTGTTTAATGTTGTCCCAGTGGTCTCTTAGAATGTCCTTAGTTCTTTGCATTCTTTTTTCTTTATTCTACTGTGCAGTAGTTATTTCCACTATTTTATCTTTCAGGTCACTTATCCGTTTTTCTGCCTCAGTTATTCTTTTATTAATCCATTCTAGAGTATTTTAAATTTCATTTATTGTGTTTTTCATCATTGCTTGTTTCCTCTTTACTTCTTGTAGGTCCTTGTTAAATGTTTCTTGCATTTTCTCTATTCTATTTCCAAGATTTTGGATCATCTTTACTATGATTATTCTGAATTCTTTTTCAGGTAGACTGCGTATTTCCTCTTCATTTGTTAGGTCTGGGTTTATTTTTACCTTGCTCCTTCATCTGCTGTGTGTTTTTCTATCTTCTCATTTTGCTTATCTTACTTTGTTTGGGGTCTCCTTTTTGCAGACTGCAGGTTCGTAGTTCCCGTTGTTTTTGGTGTCTTTCCCCAGTGGCTACAGTTGGTTCAGTGGGTTGTGTAGGCTTCCTGATGTAGGGAGGTAGTGCCTGTGTTCTGGTGGATGAAGCTGAATCTTGTCTTTCTGGTGGACAGGTCCACGTCTGGTGGTGTGTTTTGGGATGTCTGTGGCCTTTTTACGATTTTAGGCAGCCTCTCTGCTAATGGGTGGGGTTGTGTTCCTGTGTTGCTAGTTGTTTGGCATAGGGTGTCCAGCACTGTAGCTTGCTGGTCGTTGAGTGAAGCTGGGTATTGGTGTTGAGATGGAGATCTTTGAGAGGTTTTCACTGTTTGATATTCCGTAGAGCTGGGAGGTCTCTTGAGGACCAGTGTCCTGAGGTTGGCTCTCCCACCTCAGAGGCACAGCACTGACTCCTGGCTGGAGCACCAAGAGCCTTTCATCAACACGGCTCTGAATAAATGGATGAAAATGTAGAAAGAAAGAGGATAAAATAAAATAAAGGAAGATAAAATAAAGTTATTAAAATAAAAATAGTTATTAGGAAAATAATTTTTTACAAAAGAAAAAAAATCGGATGGACAGAAACTTAGGACAAATGGTGTAAGCAAAGTTATACAGACGAAATCTCAAAGAAGCATAGACATACACATTTACATAAAGAGGAAAAGGGAAAAAATAATATATCTTGCTCTCAAAGTCCACCTCCCCAATTTGGAATGATTCATTTTCTATTCAGTTACTCCACAGATGCAGTGTATATTAAGTTGATTGTGGAGATTTAATCCCCTTCATCTGAGGCTGCTGGGAGAAATTTCCGTTTCTCTTCTTTGTTCGCACAACTCCTTTGGTTCAGCTTTGGGTTTGTCTCTGCCTCTGCGTGTAAGTCGCCTGAGGGCGTTTGTTCTTTGCTCAGAGAGGATGGGGTTAAGGGAGAAGCTGATTCGGGCGCTGTGGCTCACTCAGGCCGGGTGACGGATGGGCACGGAGTGCAGTCGAACCTGCGGCGGCAGAGGCCACCGTGACGTTGCACCAGCCTGAGGCACGCTGTGTATTCTCCCGGGGAAGTTGTCCCTGGATCACGGGACCCTGGCAGTGGCGGGCTGCACAGGCTCACGGGAGCGGTTGTGTGGACAATGACCTGTGCTCGCCCACAAGCTTCTTGGTGCTGACAGCACCAGCCTTAGCATCTCATGCCCATCTCTGGGGTCTGCGATGTTAGCCACGGCTCGTGCCCGTTCTGGAGCTCCTTTAAGCTGTGCTCTTAATCCCCTCTCCTCACGCACCAGGAAACAAAGAGGTAAGAAAATGTCTCTTGTCTTTGCCAGCTCCAGACTTTTCCCCCGGACTCCCTCCGGGGTAGCCGTGGTGCACTAACCCCTTCAGGCTGTGTTCACGACGTCAGTCCTCTCCCTGCGATCCGACCGAAGCCCGAGCCTCAGCTCCCAGCCCCCGGCCACCCCGGTGGGTGAGCAGACAAGCCTCTCGGGCCGGTGAGTGCTGGTTGGCACCGATTCTCTGTGCGGGAATCTCCCCGCTTTGCCCTCCGCACCCCTGTTGCTGTGATCTCCTCCGCCACCCGCAGTCTCCGCCCACGAAGGGGCTTCCTAGTGTGTGGAATGCTTTCTTCCTTCACAGCTCCCTCCCACTGGTGCAGGTCCTGTCGCTATTCTTTTGTCTCTGTTTATTCTTTTCACTTTTGCCCTACGCAGGTACGTGGGGAATTTCTTGCCTATTGGGAGGTCTGAGGGCTTCTGCCAGCGTTCAGTGGGTGTTCTGTAGGAGCAGTTCCATGTATAGATGTATTTCATATGTATCTGTGGGGAGGAAGGTGATCTCCGCATCTTACGCTCTGACATTTTCCTCAACTCCTCTATGTGGGCCCTTATGTGTGAGGTGGTTCCTACTGGGTTCCTCACCTTTTTTTTTTTTCATTTTTTAAAGTAAATATTTTTTTGGAATACAGTTGATTTACAATGTTGTATCAGTTTTAGGTATACAGCAATTTGAATCAGTTATACATATTCATATATTCATCCTCTTTTAGATTCTTTTCCGATATAGGCCATTATAGAGTAATAAGTAGCGTTCCCTGTGCTATACATTGTAGGTCCTTATTAGTTATCTGTTTTATATATAGTATAGTTTGTATATGTCAATCGCAATCTCTCAGTTTATCCCTCCGTCCTTCCCCCTTCCTGCCTGGTAACCATAAGTTTGTCTTCTACATCTGAGACTTCTCATTACCTTTTATTTTATATATTTATTTATTTGGTACACGGGCCTCTCCCATTGCGGAGCAAGTCTACAGACGCACAGGCTTAGCGGCCATAGCTCATGGGCCCAACTGCTCCGCGGCATGTGGGATACTCCCGGACCAGGGCAGGAACCCGTGTCCCCTGAATCGGCAGGCGGACTCTCAACCACTGTGCCACCAGGGAAGCCCTCATTACCTTTTATTTTATTTTACATCTTTATTGGAGTATAATTGCTTTACAATGGTGTGTTGCTTTCTGCTTTATAACAATGTAACTCAGTTATACATCTGTTCCCATATGTCTTCCCTCTTGCGTCTCTCTCCCTCCCACCCTCCCTATCTCATCCCTCTAGGTGTTCACAAAGCACCGAGCTGATCTCCCTGTGCTATGTGGCTGCTTCCCACTAGCTATCTATTTTACGTTTGGTAGTGTATATATGTCCATGCCACTTTCTCAATTTGTCACAACTTACCATTTCCCCTCCCCACATCCTCAAGTCCATTCTCTAGTAGGTCTGTGTCTTTATTCCCGTCTTACCCCTAGGTTCTTCATGACATGTTTTTCTTTCTTAGATTCCGTATATATGTGTTAGCATATGGTATTTATTTGTCTTTCTTTTTCTGACTTACTTCACTCTGTATTACAGACTGCAGGTCCATCTACCTCACTAAAAATAACTCAATTTCGTGTCTTTCTATGGCTGAATAATATTCCATTGTATATATGTGCCACATCTATTGTATCCATTCAACCGATGATGTACACTAAGGTTGCTTCCATCTCTTGGCTATTGTAAATAGAGCTGTAGTGAACGTTTTGGTACATGAATCTGTTTGAATTATGGTTGTCTCAGGGTATATGCCCTGTATTGGGATTGCGGGGTCATATGGTAATTCTATTTGTAGTTTTCTAAGGAACTTCCATACTGTTCTCCATAATGGCTGTACCATTTCACATTCCCACCAGCAGTGCAAGAGTGTTCCCTTTTCTCCACAGCTTCCCAGCATTTATTGATTCTACATTTTTTGATGATGCCCATTCTGACTGGTGTGAGATGATATCTCATTGTAGTTTTTTTTGCAGTACGCGGGCCTCTCACTGCTGTGGCCTCTCTCGTTGTGGTGCATAGGCTCCGCACGCGCAGGCTCAGCGGCCATGGCTCACGGGCCTAGCCGCTCCACGGCATGTGGGATCTTCCCGGACCGGGGCACGAACTCGCGTCCCCTGCATCGGCAGGCGGACTCTCAACCACTGTGCCACCAGGGAAGCCCCTCATTGTAGTTTGGATTTGCATTACTCTAATGATTAATGATCAGTTTTCTTCCATGTGCCTGTTGGCAATCTCTATATTTTCTTTTGAGAAATGCCTATTTAGGTCTTCTGCCCATTTTTGGATTGGGGTGTTTGTTTTTTAGTTACTGAGCTGCATAAGCTGCTTGTAAATTTTGGAGATTAATCCTTTGTCAGTTACTTCATTTGAAAATATTTTCTCCCATTCTGAGGGTTGTGTTTTGGTCTTGTTTATGGTTTCCTTTGCTGTGTAAAAGCTTTGAAGTTTCATTAGGTCCCATTTGTTTATTTTTATTTCCATTTCTGTAGGAGGTGGGTCAAAAAGGATCTTGCTGTGATTGATGTCATAGAGTGTTCTGCCTATGTTTTCCTCTAAGAGTTTGATAGTTTCTGTCCTTACATTTAGGTCTTTAATCCATTTTGATCTTATTTTTGTGAATGGTGTTAGGGAGTGTTCTAATCGCATACTTTTACATGTAGCTGTCCAGTTTTCCCAGCACCACTTATTGAAGAGGCTGTCTTTTCTCCACTGCATACTCTTGCCTCCTTTATCAAAGATAAGGTGACCATATGTGCTTGTGTTTATCTCTGGGCTTTCTATCCTGTTCCATTGATCTATATTTCTGTTTTTCTGCCAGTACCATACTGTTGTGATTACTGTAGCTTTGTAGTATAGTCTGAATTCTGGGACCCTGATTCCTCCAGCCCCATTTTTCATTCTCAAGATTGCTTTGGATATTCGGGGTCTTTTGTGTTTCCATACAAATTGTGAAATGTTTCGTTCTAGTTCTGTGAAAAATGCTGGTAGTTGTTTGATAGGGATTGCATTGAATCTGTCGATTGCTTTGCATAGTAGACTATTTTTCACAATGTTGATTTTTCCAATCCAAGAACATGGTATATCTCTCCATCTATTTGTATCATCTTTAATTTCTTTCATCAGTGTCTTATAATTTTCTGCATACAGGTCTTTTATCTCCTTAGGTAGGTTTATTTCTGGATATTTTATTCTTTCTGTTGCAATGGTAAATGGGAGTGTTTTCTTGATTTCAGTTTCAGATTTTTCGTCATTAGTGTATAGCAATGCCGAGATTTCTGTGCATTAATTTTGTATCCTGCTACTTTACCAAATTTATTGATTAGCTCTAGTAGTTTTCTGGTAGCATCTTTAGGATTCTCTATGTATAGTATGTATAGTATCATGTCATCTGCAAACAGATCCAAACAATTTGGATTCCTTTTATTTCCTTTCTTCTCTGATTGCTGTGGCTACAACTTCCAAAACTATGTTGAATAAGAGTGGTGAGAGTGGGCAACCTTGTCTTGTTTCTGATCTTAGTGGAAATGTTTTCAGTTTTTCACCACTGAAGACGAGGTTGGCTGTTGGTTTGTCATATATGGCCTTTATTTTGTTGAGGAAAATTCCCGCTATGCCTAGTTTCTGCAGGGATTTTATCATAACTGCGTGTTGAATTTTATTGAAAGCTTTCTCTGCATCTATTGAGATGAGCATATCGTTTTTCTCCTTCAATTTGTTCATATGGTGTATCACGTTGATCAATTTGCATATATTGAAGAATCCTTGCATTGCTGGAATAAACCCCACTTGATTCTGTTGTACGTTCCTTTTAATATACTGTTGGATTCCGTTTGATAGTAGTTTGTGGAGGACATTTGCATGTATGTTCATCAGTGATATTGGCCTGTAGTTTTCTTTCTTTGTGACATCCTTGTCTGGTTTTTATATCACGGTGATGGTGGCCTCATAGAATCAGTTTGGGAGTGTTCCTCCCTCTGCTATATTTTGGAAGAGCTTGAGAAGGATAAGTGTTATCTGTTCTCTAAATGTTTGATAGAATTCGCCTGTGAAACCATCTGGTCCTGAGCTTTTGTTTGTTGGAAGATTTTTAATCACAGTTTCAATTTCAGTGCTTGTGATTTGTCTGTTCATATTTTCTATTGCTTCCTGATTCAGTCTTGGTAGGTTGTGCATTTCTAAGAATTTGTCTATTTCCTCAAGGTTGTCCACTTTATTGGCATAGAGTTGCTTGTAGTAATGTATCACGATCTTTTGTATTTCTGCAGTGTCAGTTTGTTACTTCTCCTTTTTCATTTCTAATTCTATTGATTTGAGTCTTCTCCCCTTTTTTCTTGATGAGTCTGGCTAATGGTTTGTCAATTCTGTTTATCTTCTCAAAGAACCAGCTTTTAGTTTCATTGACCTTTGCTATCATTTCATTCATTTCTTTTGCATTTATTTCTGATATGATCTTTATGATTTGTTTGCTTCTCCTAACTTTGGGGTAGTTTTGTTCTCCTTTCAGTAATTGCTTTAGGTTCAAGGTTAGGTTGTTTATTCGAGATGTTTCGTGTTTCTTAAGGTAGGATTGTATTGCTATAAACTTCCCTCTTAGAACTACTTTTGCTGCATCCCATAGGTTTTGGTTCGTCGTGTCTCCATTGTCATTTGTTTCTAGGTATATTTTGATTTCCTCTTTGACTTCTTCAGTGATCACTTCGTTATTAAATAGTGTATTGTTTAGCCTCCATGTGTTTGTATTTTTTTACAAATCTTTTCCTGTAATTGATATGCTGTCTCATAGCATTGTGGTTGTAAAAGGTACTTGATACAATTTCAATATTCTTAAATTTACCAAGGCTTGATTTGTGATCCCAGATAGGATCTATCCTGGAGAATGTTCCATGAGTACTTGAGAAAAATGTGTATTCTCTTGTTTTTGGATGGCATTTCCTATGAATATCAATTAAGTCCATCTTGTTTAATGTATCATTTAAAGCTTGTGTTTCCTTATTTATTTTCATTTTGGATGATCTGTCCATTGGTGAAAGTGGGGTGTTAAAGTCCCCTACTATGAATGTGTTACTGTCACTTTCCCCTTTTATGGCTGTTAGTATTTGCCTTATGTATTGAGGTGCTCCTATGTTGGGTCCAGAAGTATTTACAATTTTTATATCTTCTTCTGGGATTGATTCCTTGATCATTAGGTAGTGTCCTTCTTTGTCTCTTGAAATAATCTTTATTTTAAAGTCTATTTTGTCTGCTATGAGAATTGCTACTCCAGCTTTCTTTTGATTTCCATTTGCATAGAATATGTTTTTCCATCCCCTCACTTTCAGTCTGTATGTGTCCCTAGGTCTGAAGTGGGTGTCTTGTAGACAGCACATATATGGGTCTTGTTTTTGTATCCATTCAGCCAGTCTGTATCTTTTGATGGAAGCATTTAATCCATTTACATTTAAGGTAATTATCGATATATATCTTCCCATTCCCATTTTCTTAATTGTTTTGGGCTTGTTATTGTAGATCTTTTCCTTCTCTTGTGTTTCTTTCCTAGAGAAGTCCTTTAGCATTTGTTGTAAAGCTGGTTTGGCTGTGCTGAACTCTCTCAGCTTTTGCTTGTCTGTAAAGATTATAAATTCTCCATCAAATCTGAATGAGATCCTTGCTGGGTAATCTTGGTTGTAGGTTTTTTTCCTTCATCACTTTAAATTTGTCCTGCCACTACCTTCTGGCTTGCAGAGTTTCTGCTGAAAGATCAGCTGTTAACCTTATGGGGATTCCCTTGTGTGTTATTTGTTGTTTTTCCCTTGCTGCTTTTAATATGTTTTCTTTGTATTTAATTTTTGATAGTTTGATTAATATGTGTCTTGGCATGTTTCTTCTTGGATTAATCCTGTATGGGACTCTCTGTGCTTCCTGGAATTGATTAACTATTTCCTTTCCCATATTAGGGACGTTTTCAACTATAATCTCTTTAAATATTTTCTCAGTCCCTTTCTTTTTCTCTTCTTCTTCTGGGACCACTTTAATTCGAATGTTGGTGTGTTTAATGTTGTCGCAAATGTCTCTGAGACTGTCATCAGTTCTTTTCATTCTTTTTTCTTTATTCTGCTCTGCAGTAGTTATTTCCGGTAGTTTATCTTCCAGGTCACTTATCCATTCTTCTGCCTCAGTTATTCTGCTACTAATCCCTTCTAGAGTATTTTAAATTTCATTTATTGTGTTTTTCATCATTGCTTGTTTCCTCTTTAGTTCTTGTAGGTCCTTGTTAAATGTTTCTTGCATTTTCTCTATTCTATTTCCAAGATTTTCGATCATCTTTAGTATCATTATTCTGAATTGTTTTTCAGGTAGACTGCCTATTTCCTCTTCATTTGTTAGGTCTGGTGGGTTTCTACCTTGCTCCTTCATCTGCTGTGTTTTTCTGTCTTCTCATTTTGTTTACCTTACTGTGTTTGGGGTCTGCTTTTTGCAGGCTGTGGGTTCGTAGTTCTCGTTGTTTTTGGTGTCTTTCCCCAGTGGCTACAGTTGGTTCAGTGGGTTGTGTAGGCTTCCTGGTGGAGGGGAGTAGTGCCTGTGTTCTGGTGGATGAGGCTGGATCTTGTCTTTCTGGTGGAGAGGTCCACGTTTGGTGGTGTGTTTTGGGGTGTCTGTGGCCTTTTTATGATTTTAGGCAGCTTCTCTGCTAATGGGTGGGGTTGTGTTCCTGTGTTGCTAGTTGTTTGGCATAGGGTGTCCAGCACTGTTGCTTGCTGGTCGTTGAGTGAAGCTGGGTCTTGGTGTTGAGATTGAGATCTCTGGGAGGTTTTCGCCATTTGATATTACATAGAGCTGGGAAGTCTCTTGAGGACCAGTGTCCTGAAGTTGGCTCTCCCACCTCAAGAGGCACAGCACTGACTCCTGGCTGGAGCACCAAGAGCCTTTCATCAACACGGCTCAGAATAAGAGGGAGAAAGAAAGAAAGAAAGAGGATAAAATAAAATAACGTAGGATAAAACAAAATAAAGTTATTAAAATAAAAAATAGTTATGAAGAAATAAATTTTAAAAAAGCAAAGCTATACAGACAAAAATCTCACACAGAAGCATACACATACAGACTCACATAAAGAGGAAAAGCAGAGAAAATAATATATCTTGCCCTCAAAGTCCACCTCCACAGTTTGGGATGATTCGTTGTCTATTCAGGTACTCCACAGATGCAGGGTATATCAAGTTGATTGTGGAGATTTAATCCGCTGCATCTGAGGCTGCTGGGAGAAACTTCCCTTTCTCTTCTGTGTTCCCACAGCTCCTGGGGTTTAGCTTTGGGTTTGGCTCTGCCTCTGCATGTAGTCGCTTGAGGGCAGCTGTTCTTTGCTCAGACAAGAAGGGGTTAACAGAGCAGCTGATTCGGGCGCTCTGGCTCACTCAGGCCGGGGGAAGGGAGGGTCACGGAATGCGGGGCGAGCCTGCAGTGGCAGAGGCCTGCGTGACGTTTTACCAGCCTGAGGCCTGCAGTGCGTTCTCCCGGGGAAGTTGTCCCTGGATCACGGGACCCTGGCAGTGGCGGGCTGCACAGGCTCCCCGGTAGGGCTGTGTGGACAGTGACCTGTGCTCGCACACAGGATTCTTGGTGGCGGCAGCAGCAGCCTTAGCGTCTCATGCCCGTCTCTGTGGTCCACGCTGTTAGCCGTGGCTCGCGCCCGTCTCTAGATCTCCTTTAAGCAGCGCTCTTAATCCCCTCTCCTTGCGCACCAGGACACAAAGAGGTAAGAAAACGTCTCTTGTGTCTTTGCCAGCTCTAGAGTTTTCCCGGACTCCGTCCCGGCTAGCTGTGGTGTACTCACCCCTTCAGGCTGTGTTCACGCCGCCAGTCCTCTCCCTGCGATCCGACCGAAGCCCGAGCCTCAACTCCCAGCTCCCACTCGCCCTGGTGAGTCCCGGTTGTCACCAGTTCTCTGTGCGGGAATCTCCCCGCTTTGCCCTCTGCACCCCTGTTGCTGTGCTCTCCTCTGCCACCCGCAGTCTCCGCCCATGAAAGGGCTTCCTAGTGTGTGGAAAGCTTTCCTCCTTCACAGCTCTGTCCCACTGGTGCAGGTCCCATCCCTATTCTTTTGTCTCTGTTTTTTCTTTTTTCTTTTGCCCTACCCAGGTACGTGGGGAATTTCTTGCCTATTGGGAGGTCTGAGGTCTTCTGCCAGCGTTCAGTGGGTGTTCTGTAGGAGCAGTTCCACAAGTAGATGTATTTCAGATGTATCTGTGGGGAGGAAGGTGATCTCCGCATTTTACACTTCTGCTGTTTTCTTCAACTCATCTATGTGGGCCCTAATGTGTGACGTGGTTCGTGGTTGGATCCTCAACCCCTTTGTAATGTGGGATTTGGTGTGAGGTGGTTCCTGCTTGGTTCCTCATCCCCCTTGAGATGTGAGCCCTTTGGTGTGAGGTGGTTTCTGCTGTATCCGTCATCCCGTTTGTGATTTGGTCCCTTTGCTTTGAGGTGGTTCCTGCTGGATTCCTCATCCCATGTGTGATATGGGCTTTTGATGTGAGGTGATTCCTGCTTGGTTTCTCATCCCCTTTGTGATGTGGGCCCTTTGGTGTGAGGTGGTCCCTGCTTCTTTCCTCATGCCCTTGTGATGTGGACTTGTGTGAGGTGGTTCCTGCTGGGTACCTCATCCCCTTTGTGATGTGGACCCTTTGGTTTGAGGTGGTTCCTGCCCGGTTCCTCATGCCCTTTGTGATGTGGGCCCTTTGGTGTGAGGTGGTTCCTGCAGGGTTACTCATCCCGTTTGTGATGTGGACCCTTTGTTGTGACGTGGTTCCTGCCGGGTTAGTAATTCCCTTTGTAATGTGGGCCCTTTGGTTTGAGGTGGTTCCTGCTGGGTTCTTCACCCCCTTTGTTATGCTTGCACTGTGTTGTGAGGTTGTTCTTGCTGGTTTCCTCATCCCTTTGTGACGTGGGCTTTTGGTGTGAGGTGATTGCTGCTGGGTTCCTCATCCCCTTTGTGATGTGGACCCTTTGGTGTGAGTTTGTTCCTGCTGGGTTATTCATCCCCTTAGTGATGTGGGCTTTTTCCGTGAGGTGGTTCCTGCTGGGTTCTTAATCCCTTTGCCATATGGGCTTTTGGTGTGAGGTGTTTCCTGCTTGGTTCCACATCCCCTTTGTGATGGGGGCTTTTGGTGTGAGGTGGTTCTTGCTGGGTTCTTCATCCCCTTTGTGATGTGGGACCTTTGGTGTGAGATGGTTCCTGCTTGGTTCCTCATCCTTTTTTTTTTTTTTTTTTTTTTGGAGTACGCAGGCCTCCCACTGTTATGGCCTCTCCCTTTGTGGAGCACAGGCTCTGGACCTGCAGGCTCAGTGGCCATGGCTCACAGGCCCAGCCGCTCCGCAGCATGTGGGATCTTACCGGACCTGGGCATGAACCCGCATCCCCTGCATCAGCAGGCGGACTCTCAACCACTGCGCCACCAGGGATGCCCTTCATCCCTTTTTTCTGTGGACTTCTGGTTTGAGGTTGTTCGTGCTGGGTTCGTCATCCCCTTTGTGATGTAGGCCCTTCTGTGTGAGGTGGTTCGTGCTGGTTTCTTCATTACCTTTGTGATATGGGATTTTCATTTGAGGTGGCTCCTGCTGGGTTTTCATCCCATTTGTGATGCGGGCCCTTTGGTGTGAGGTGGTTCCTCCTTGGTTCCTCATTCCCTTTGTGATGTGGGCTTTTCATGTGAGGTGGTTTCTCATGGGTTCCTCATTCCCTTTCTGATGTGTACCCTTTGGTGTGAGGGGTTTCCTGCTGGGTGCCTCATCCCCTTTGTGATGTGGGTGCTTTGTTTTGAGGTGGTCCCTGCTTTGTTCCTCATGCCCTTGTGATATGGGCCCTTTGGTGTGAGTTTGTTCCTGCTTGGTTGCTCGATGTGGGCTTTTGGTGTTAGGTGGTTCCTGCTTGGTTCCTCTTCCCCATTCTGATGTGGGCCCTTTGGTTTGAGGTGGTTCCTGCTTGGTTTCATCCCCTTTTGATGTTGGTCGTTTGGTGTGAATTGTTTCCAGCGTGGTTCCTTATCCCCTTTGTTATGTGGGCTTTTGGTGTGAGTCTGTTCCTGCTGGGTTGTTCATCCCCTTTTTGATATGAGCTTTTAGTGTGATGTGGTCCCTGCTGGGTTCCTCATCCCATTGTGATGTGGGCTTTTGGTATGATGTGGTTCCTGCTGTGTTCCTCATGCCCCTTGTGATGTTGGCCCTTTGAAGTGAGGAGGTTCCTGCTGGGTTCCTCATCTCATTTGTGATGTGGGCCCTTTGGTGTGAGGTGGTTCCTGCTGGGTTCTTCACCCCCTTTTTTATGTTGGCCCTTCGTTGTGAGCTTGTTCTTGCTGGGTTCCTCATCCCCTTTGTGACATAGGCTTTTGGTGTAAGGTGGTTGCTGCTGGGTTCTTCATCCCCTTAGTGATGTGGGCTTTTGCTGTGAGGTGGTTTCTGCTGGGTTCCTCATTCCATTTTTGATGTGGGCCCTTTGGTGTGAGGTTTTTCTTGTTGGGTTCCTCATCCCCTTTCTGATGTTGGCCCTTTGGTTTGAAGTGGTTCCTGCTGGGTTCCTCATCCCTTTCCGATATGGGCTTTTCATGTGAGGTGGTTCCTTCTTGGTTTCACATCCCCTTTGTGATATGGACCCTTTGGTGTGAGGTGATTCCTGCTGGCTTCCTCATCCCCCTTGTGATGTGGGCCCTTTGTGTGAGGAGGTTCCTGCTGGGTTACTCATTCCCTTTGTAATGTGGGCCCTTTGGTTTGAGGTGGTTCCTGCTGCGTTCTTCACCCCGTTTGTTATGTTGGCCCTTCGTTGTGAGGTTGTTCTTGCTGGGTTCCTCATCCCCTTTGTGACGTGGACTTTTGGTGTGAGGTGGTTGCTGCTGGGTTCCTCATCCCCTTAGTGATGTGGGCTGTTGTCGTGAGGTGGTTCTTGCTGGGTTCCTCATCCCCTTTGTGATGTGGTCTTTTGGTTTGAGGTGGTTCCTGCTGGGTTCTTCATCCTCTTTGTGATGTGGGACCTTTAGTGTGAGATGGTTCCTAGTTGGTTCCTCATCCTTTTTTTTTTTTTTTTTTCGGTACACGGGCCTCCCACTGTTGTGGCCTCTCCCTTTGTGGAGAACAGGCTCCGGATCCGCAGGCTCAGTGGCCATGACTCATGGGCCCAGCCGCTCCACAGCATGTGGGATCTTCCCGGAACTGGGCACGAACCCGCATCCCTTGCATTGGTAGGCGGACTCTCAACCACTGCTACAAGAGGGAAGCCCCTCATCCCTTTTTTGATGTGGGCTTCTGGTCTGAGGTGCTTCCTGCTGGGTTCATCATCCCCTTTGTGATGTGGTCTTTTGGTGTGAGGTGGTTCCTGCTGGATACCTCATCCCCTTTGTGATATGGGCCCTTTGATGCGAGGTGATTCCTGCTTGGTTGCTCATCCCCTTTGTGATGTGGGTCCTTTAGTGTGAAGTGGTTCCTGCTGGTTTCCTCATCCCCTTTATGATGATGGCTTTTGGAGTGAGGTGGTTCCTGCTGCGTTCCTCATCCCCTTTGTGATGTGGGCTTTTGGTGTTGGTGGATCCTGCTGGGTTACTCCTTTCCTTTGCGATATGGGCCCGTTGGTGTCAGATGGTTCTTTCTTGGTTCCTCATCCCCTTTGTGATGTGGGCTTTTGGTGTGAAGTGGTTTCTGCTGGGTTCCTCATCCCCTTTGTGATGTGGACCCTTTGTTGTGAGGTGGCTCCTGCTGGGTTCCTCATCCACTTTGTGATCAGTGTTCTTTGGTGTTCGGTCGTTCCTGCTGGGTTTCTCATCCCCTATGTGATGTGGGCTTTTAGTGTCAGGTGGTTCCCGCTTGGTTCCTCATCCCCTTTCTGATGTGGGCCATTGGGTGTGAAGTGGACCTTGCTGGGGTCCTCATGCCCTTTGTGATCTGGGCCGTTTGGTGTGAGGTGGCTCCTGCTGGTTTCTTCATACACTGTGTGATGTCATTTTTGTTTTGAAGTGGTTCCATCTTGGTCCCTCATCCCCTTTGTGATGTGGGCCATATGGTTTGAAGTGGATCCAGCTGGGTTTCTCATCCCATTTGCAATGTGTGCTTTTGGTGTGAAGTGGTTCCTGCTCATTTCCTACTTCCTTATGTAATGTGGGCTTTTGGTGTGAGGTGTTTCTGCTTTGTTCCTCATCCCCTTTGCGATGTGGGCCTTTTGGCGTGAGGTGATTTCTGCTGGGTTCCTCATCTCGATTTTAATGTGGACCCTTCAATGTGATGTGGTTCTTGCTGGGTACCTCATCCTCTTTGTAATGTGGGCGTTGGGTGTTTCTTGCTGGGTTCCTCATCCACCTTGTGATACTGACTTTTAGTGTGAGGTGGTTACTTGTTTTCTCATCCCCGTTGTGATGTGGGTCCTTTGGTGTGAGGTGGTTCCTACTTGTTTTCTCATGCAGTTTCCGATGTGGGGCTTAAAAGTGGTTCCTGCTGGTTTTCTCATTCCGTTTGCAATGTGGGCTTTTGGTGTGAAGTTGTTCCTGCTGGGTTCCTCATCCCCTTAGTGATGTGGACCCTTTGGTGTGAGGTGTTTCCTGTAGGGTTCCTCATCCTCTTTGTGATGTGGGCTTTTGGTGTGAGGTGTTTCCTGCTGGGTTCCTCATCCCCTTTGTGATGTGGGTCCTTTGGTGTGAGGTGGTTTCTGCTTTGTTCCTCATCCCCTTTGCAATGTGGGCCTTTTGGTGTGAGTTGGCTCCTGCTGGGTTCCTCATCACCTTTTTGATATGGGCTTTTTGTGTGAGGTGGTTCCTGCTGTGTTCCTCACCCCATATGTGCTGTGGGCCCTTTGGTGTGAGATGGTTGTTGCTGATTTCCTCATCCTGTTTGCGATGTGGACCCTTTGGTGTGAGGTGGTTATTAATGGGTTCCTCATCCCCTTTCTGATGTGTACCGTTTGGTGTGAGGTGTTTCCTGCTCGGTTCCTCATCCCCTTTGTGAAAGGGATGAGGAACCTAGCAGGAACCACCTCAAAGCAAAAGCCCACATCGAAAAGGGGATGAGGAACCAAGAAAGAACCATCTCACACCAAAGGCCCCATATTGAAAAGGGGATGAAGAACACAGCAGGAACCACCTCACACCAAAAGCCCACATCACATATGGGATGAGGAACAGAGCAGGGACCACCTCACACCAAAAGCCCACATAACAAAGGCGTTGAGGAGCCCAGCAGGAGCCACCTCACACCACAAGCCCACATTACATAGAGAATCAGGAAACGAGCAGGAACCACCTCACACCAAAAGCGCACATCGCAAATGGAATGAGGAACCCAGCTGGATCCACTTCAAACCTAATGGCCCACATCACAAAGGGGATGAGGAACCAAGGTGGAAACACTTTAAAACAAAAGATGACATCACATAGGGTTGAGGAAACCAACAGAAACCAAATCACAACAGAAGCCCACATCACAAAAGGGATGAGGAACCCAACAGGAACCAACATGCACCAAAAGCCCACATTACAAAGATGTGGAACCCAGCAGAAACCATATCACACAAAAAGCCCACATTGCAAAGGGGATGAGGAACGCAGCAGGAACCACCTCACACCAAAGAGTCCACATCACAAAAGGAATGAGGAACCCAGCATAAACCATCACACAACAAAGGACCCAGATCACAAAGGGGATGAGGAACCCAGCAGGAACCGCCTCGTACCAAAAGCCCATATTACAAATGGGATGAGGTATCCAGCAGGAACCAATTCACACCCAAGGGTCCACATCACAAAGAGGATGAGGAACCAAGCTGGAAACACTTGAAAACAAAAGATGACATCACATAGGGTGTTAGGAACAGAGGAGGAAACACCTCACACAAAAGCCACTTCACAAAAGGAATGAGGAACTCAGCAGGACCCACCTAACACCAAAGGGTACACAACACAAAGGGGATGAGGAACCCATCAGGAACCACCTCACACCAAAAGCTCACATCACAAAGGGGATGACGAATCCGGCAGGAACCACCTTGCACCAACAGGCCCAAATCACAAAGGGTATGGGGCACCAAGCAGAAACCACTTCACACCAAGGGGCCCACATTACAAAGGAGATGAGGAACCCAGCAGGAACCACCTCACACTAAATGCCCACATCGCAAAGAGGATGGGCAACCCAGCAGGAATCACGTCACACTAAAAGCCCACATCACATAGATAATAAGCAGCACAGCAGGAACAACCTTACACCAAAGGTCCACATCAAAAATGGTATGAGGAACCCATCAGGAGCCACGTCACAAAAAAAGTACACACGCAAATGGAATGAGGAACCCAGCAGGAACCACTTCACACCCAATGGCCCACATCAGCAATGGGATAAGGAACCCAGCAGGAACCAGCTCACACCAAAAGCCAATATAACAAAGGGGATGAGTAACCCACTAGGAACCACCTCACACCAAAAGGCCCGATACACAAAGGGGATGAGGAACCAAGAAGGAACGACCTCACAACAAAGGGCCCACATCGCAAAGGGGATGAGGAACCCAGCAGGAACCACTGCACAACAAAGAGTCCACTGCACAACAAAGGGTCCACATCACAAAGGGGATGAGGAACCAAGAAGGAACCCCCTGACACCAATGGCACACATCACTAAGTGAATGAGGAACCCAGCAGGATGCACTCACACCAACAGGCCCATATCACAAAGGGGATGAGGAACCCATCAAGAACAAGTTCACACCAAAAGCCCACATCGCAAAAGGAATGGGAAACAAGCAGGAACCACCTAACCCAAAGCCCCACATCACAAAGGGGATGAGGAACCCAGCAGAAACCACCTCACACCAAAGCACCGACATCACAGAGGGGATGAGAAACAAAGCAGAAACCACCTCACACCAAAGGGCCCACATCACAAAAGGGATGAGGAATCAAGCAGGAACCAATTCACAACGTAAGCCCATAACATAAAGTGGATTAGGAACCCAACAGGAACCACCTCACACCATAGGGCCTATTCACAAAGGGGATGAGGAACCAAGAACGAACCACCTCACACCAAATGGCCCACATTACAAAGGTGATGAGGAACCCAGCAGGAACCACATTAGCCCGAAATCCCACATCACAAAGGGGATGAGGAACCAAGTATGAACCACCTCACACCAAAGGACCCACATCACAAAGGGGAAGAGGAACCAAACAGTAACCACCTCACAACAAAAGCCTACATCACCACGGGGATGAGGAACCCAGCAGAACCACCTCACTGGAAAAGCCCACATTATAAGGGGATGAGGCACCCAGCCGGAACCACCTTACACCAAAGGATCCACATCACAAAGGGGATGAGGAACCATCAAGAACCACCTCACACTAAAAGCCTATATAACAAAATGGATGAGGAACCCAGCAGGAACCACCTAACACCAAAAGCCCACATTACAAAGGGGATGAGGTACCCAGCAGGAACCACTTCTCATCGAAATGTCCACATTAAAAACGGGATGAGGTACCCAGAGAAACCACCTCACACCAAAGGGCCCACATCGCAAAAGGGATGAGGAACCAAGCAGAAACCACCTCACACCAAAAGCCCACATTACATAGGGAATCAGGAAACGAGCAGGAAACACCTCACACCAAAAGCAAACATTGCAAATGGGATGAGGAACCCAGCTGGATCCACTTCAAACACAATGGCCCACATCACAAAGGGGATGAGGGACCAAGGTAGAACCACTTAAAAACAAAAGATGACATCACATACGGTATGAGGAACCCAGCAGGAACCAAATCGCAACAAAAACCCATATCACAAAACGGATGAGGAGCCCAGCTGGAGCCACCTCACATAAAAGGCCCCACATTGCAAAGGGCATGAGGACCCCAGCAGGAACCACCTCAGAACAGAAGTGAACATCACAAAAACAATGAGGAACTCAGCAGGATCCACCTAACACCAAAGGGTACACAACACAAAGGGGATAGGGAACCCAAGGAACCACCTCGCTCCAAAACATCACATCGCAAAGGGGATGAGGAATCTGGCAGGAACAACCTCACACTAAAAGCCCACATCACAAAGAGGATGCGGAACCCAGCAGGAACCACTTAACAGCAAGAGCCCACAAAACATAGGGAATGAGGAACCCAGCAGGAACCACTTCACACCCAATGGCCCACATCACCAATGGGATGAGGAACCAAGCAGGAACCACCTTACACCAAAGAACCCACATCACAAAGGGGATGACGAAACAACAAGGAACCACCTCACACTAAAAGCCCATATCACATAGTGGATGAGGAACCTAGCAAGAACCACCTAACAACAAAAGCCCACATTACAAAGGAGATGAGTGACCCAGCAGTAACCACCTCACAGAGAAGAGTCCACATCACAAAAGGTATGACGAACCCAGCATGAACCAGCACACACCAAAGGGCCCAGATAACAAAGGGGATGAGGAACCAAGCCGGAAATACCTCACACGAAAAGCCCACATCATATAGGGGATAAGGAACCCAGTAGGAAACCCCTCACGCCAAAGGGCCCACATCACAACGTATATGAGGAACACAGCAGGAAACAGCTAACACCAAAAGACCACATCACACATGGCATGTGGAACCCCGCAGGAACCACATCACACTTAAAGCCCACATCACAAAGAGGATGATGGACCCAGCAGGAACCACCTCACACCAAAACCCCATGTTACAAATGGGATGAGGTACCCAGCATGAACCATTTCACAACCAAGGGTCCACATCAAAAAGGGGATGAGGAACCAAGCTGGAAACACTTCAAAACAAAAGGTGACATCATATGGCGTATGAGGAACCCAGCAGGGACCACCTCACAACGAAAGCCCACATCACAAAAGGGATCAGGAACCCACTAGGAACCACCTCACAAAAAAGGGTCCACAAAACAGCAACAGGGGTGCGGAGGGCAAAGCGGGGAGATTCCCGCACAGAGATTTGGTGTCGACTGGCACTCACCGGCCCGAGAGGCTTGTCTGCTCACCCAACGGGGTGGGCGAGGGATGGGAGCAGAGGCTCGAGCTTCGGTCGGATCGCAGGAAGAGGACTGGCGGCGTGAACATAGCCTGAAAGGGTTAGTGCACCACGGCTACCCGGGATGGAGTCCGGGGAAAAGTCTGGAGCTGGCAAAGAGACAAGAGACGTTTTCTTACCTCTTTGTTTCCTGGTGCACGAGGAGAGCGGATTAAGAGAACTGCTTAAAGGAGCTCCAGAGACAAGCACGAGCTGCAGCTAACAGGGCAGACCCCAGAGATGGGCATGAGACGCTAAGGCTGCTGCTGCTGCCACCAAGAAGCCTGTGTGCGAGCACAGGTCACTGTCCACATCGCCCCTCCCGGGAGCCTGTGCAGCCCGCCACTTCCAGGGTCCCGGGATCCAGGTACAACATCCCCGGGAGAATGCACAGCGCACCTCAGGCTGGTGCAACATCACGCTGGCCTGAGTGAGCCAGAGCGCACGAATCAGCTGCTCCCTTAACCCCATCCTGTATGAGCAAAGAGCAGACGACCTCAGGTGACTTACACGCAGAGGCGGAGCCAAACCCAAAGCTCAACCGCAGGAGCTGTGTGAACAAAGAAGAAAAATGGAAATTTCTCCCAGCTGCGTCGCATTAAATCTCCACAATCAACTTGATTTACCCTGCATCTGTGGAATAACTGAATAGACAACGAATCATCCCAAACTGGGGAGGTGGAATTTGAGAGCAAGATATATTATTTTTTCCCCTTTTCCTCTTTATGTAAGTGTGTATGTGTATGTTTCTGTGTGAGATTGTGTCTGTATAACTTTGATTTCACCATGTGTCCTAAGTTCCTGTCCGCCAATTTTTTTTTCTTTTCTAAAAAATTTTTTTCTTAATAACTAATTTTTATTTTAATAACTTTATTTTATTTTATCTAACTTTATTTTATTTTATCCTCTATCTTTCTCTCTACTTTTTCTACCTCTATTTTGAGCCATTTTGATGAAAGGCTCTTGGTGCTCCAGCCAGGATTCAGTGCTGTGCCTCTGACCTGGGAGAGCCAACTTCACTGGTCCTCAAGAGACTGGTCCTCAAGAGACCTCCCAGCTCTACGTAATATCAAATGGTGAAAACCTCTCAGAGATCTCCATCTCAACACCAAGACCCAACATCACTCAATGACCAGCAAGATACGGTGCTGGACGCCGTATGCCAAACAACTAGCAAGACAGGAACACAACCCCACGCATTAGCAGAGAGGCTGCCTAAAATTGTAAAAAGGCCACATAAACCTCAAACACACCAACAAACGTGGACCTGTCCACCAGAAAGACAAGACCCAGCCTCATCCACCAGAACACAGACACTACTCCCTTCCACCAGGAAGCCTACACAACCCACTGAACCAACTGTACCACTGGGGAAAGACACCAAAAACAACGGGAACTACGAACCTGCAGCCTACAAAAAGGAGACCCTAAAGACAGTAAGATAAGCAAAATGAGAAGACAAAAAAAACACACAGCAGATGAAGGAGCAAGGTAAAAGCCCACCAGACCTAACAAATGAAGAGGAAATAGGCAGTCTACCTGAAAAAGAATTCAGCATAATGATAGTAAAGATGATCCAAACTCTTGGAAATAGAATAGAGAAAATGCAAGAAACATTTAACAAGGACCTACAAGAACTAAAGAGGAAACAAGCAATGATGAAAAACACAATAAATGAAATTTAAAATAGAAGGGATTAATAGCAGAATAACTGAGGCAGAAGAACGGATAAGTGACCTGGAAGATAAAATAGTGGAAATAACTACTGCAGAGCAGAATAAAGAAAAAAGAATGAAAAGAACTAAGGACATTCGCAGAGACCTGTGGAACAACAATAAACACACCAACATTCGAATTAAAGTGGTTCCAGAAGAAGAAGAGGAAAAGAAAGGGACTGAGAAAATATTTGAAGAGATTATAGTTGAAAACTTCCCTAATATGGGAAAAGAAATAGTTAAGTCCAAGAAGCACATAGAGTCCCATACTGGATAAATCCAAGAGGAAACACGCAAAGACACATATTAATCAAACTATCAAAAATTAAATACAAAGAAAACATATTAAAAGCAGCAAGGAAAAACAACAAATAACACACAAGGGAATCCCCATAAGCTTAACAGCTGATTTTTCAGCAGAAACTGGGCAAGCCAGAAGGGAGTGGCAGGACAAATTGAAAGTGATGAAGGAGAAAAACCTACAACCAAGATTACCCAGCAAGGATCTCATTCAGATTTGATGGAGATTTAAAATCTTTACAGACAGCAAAAGCTGAGAGAGTTCAGCACCACCAAACCAACATTACAACAAATGCTAAAGGACTTCTCTAGGCAAGAAACACAAGAGAAGGAAACGACCTACAATAACAAGCCCAAAACAATTAAGAAAATGGAAATAGGAACATACATATCGATAATTACCTTAAATGTAAATGGATTAAATGCTCCCACCAAAAGACACAGACTGGCTGAATGGATACAAAAACAAGACCCGTATATATGCTGTCTACAAGAGACCCACTTCAGACCTAGGGACACATACAGACTGAAAGTGAGGGGATGGAAAAACATATTCCAAATGAAAACCAAAAGAAAGCTGAAGTAGCAAAAGATTATTACAAGAGACAAAGAAGCACACTACATAATGATCGAGGGATCGATCCAAGAAGAAGATATAACAATTGTAAATACTTATGCACCCAACGTAGGAGCACCTCAATACATAAGGCAAATACTAACAGCCATAAAAGGGGAAAGTGACAGTAACACATTCATAGTAGGGGACTTTAACACCCCACTTTCTCCAATGGACAGATCATCCAAAATGAGAAAAAATAAAGAAACACAAGCTTTAAATGGTACATTAAACAAGATGGACTTAATTGATATTTATAAGACATTCCATCCAAAATCAACAGAATACACATTTTTCTCAAGTACTCATAGAATATTCTCAAGTACTCATGGAACATCTATTCTCCAGGATAGCTCCTATCTTGCATCACAAATCAAGCCTTGGTAAATTAAGGAAAATTGAAATTGTATCAAGTATCTTTTATGACCACAATGCTATGAGACTAGATACCAATTACAGGAAAAGATGTGCAATAAAAAAAAAAACACATGGAGGCTAAACAATACACTATTTAATAACGAAGTGATCACTGAAGAAATCAAAGAGGAAATCAAAATATACCTAGAAACAAATGACAATGGAGACACGACGAACCAAAACCTATGGGATGCAGTAAAAGTAGTTCTAAGAGGGAAGTTTATAGCAATACAATCCTACCTTAAGAAACAGGAAACAACTTAAATAAACAACCTAACCTTGAACCTAAAGCAACTACTGAAAGAAGAACAACACAACCCCAAAGTTAGGAAAGGAAACAAATCATAAAGATCATATCAGAAATAAATGAAAAGGAAATGAACGAAACGATAGCAAAGATCAATAAAACTAAAAGGTGGATCTTTGAGAAGATGAACAAAATTGATAAACCATTAGCCAGACTCATCAAATAAAAAGGGAGAAGACTCAAATCAACAGAATTAGAAATGAAAAAGGAGAAGTAACAACTGACACTGCAGAAATTCAAAAATCATGAGACATTACTACAAGCAACTCTATGCCAATAAAATGGACAACCTGGAGGAAACAGTCAAATTCTTAGAAATGCACAACCTGCCAAGACTGAATCAGGAAGCAACACAAAATATGAACAGACAGATCACAAGCACTGAAATTGAAACTCTGATTAAAAATCTTCCAACAAACAAAAGCCCAGGACCAGATGGCTTCACAGGCGAATTCTATCAAACATTTAGAGAAGAGATAACACCTATCCTTCTCAAACTCTTCCAAAATATACCAGAGGGAGGAACACTCCCAAACTCATTCTACAATGCCAGCATCACCCTGATACAAAAACCAGACAAGGATGTCACAAAGAAAGAAATCCACAGGCCAATATCACTGATGAACATAGATACAAATGTTCTCCACAAACTACTAGGAAACAGAATCCAACTGCACCTAAAGGGAACGTACACCATGATCAAGTGGGGTTTATTCCAGCAATGCAAGGATTCTTCAATATACGAAAATCAATCAACGTGATACACCGTATTCACAAATGGAAGGAGAGAAACCATATGATCATGTCAACCGATGCAGAGAAAGCTTTCAACAAAATTCATCACCGAGTTATGATAAAATCCCTGCAGAAAGTAGGCATAGAGCAAATTTTCCTCAACATAATAAAGGCCATATATGACAAACCGACAGCCCACATTGTCCTTAATGGTGAAAAAATGAAACCATTTCTACTAAGATCAGGAACAAGACAAGGTTGCCCACTCTCACCACTCCTATTCAACATAATCTTGGAAGTTTTAGCCACAGCAATCAGAGAAGAAAAGGAAATAAAAGGAATCCAAATTGGAAAAGAAGAAATAAAGCTGTCACTGTTTGAAGATGACATGATACTATACATAGAGAATCCTAAACATGCTACCATAAAACTACTAGAGCTAATCAGTGAATTTGGTAAAGTAGCAGGATACAAAATTCACAGAAATCTCTGGCATTCCTATACACTAATGATGAAAAATCTAAAAGTGAAATTAAGAAAAAACTCCCATTTGCCATTGCAACAAAAAGAATAAAATATCTAGGAATAAACCTACCTAAGGAGACAAAACACCTGTATGCAGAACACTATAAGACACTAATGAAAGAAATTAAAGATGATACAAATAGATGGAGAGATATAGCATGTTCCTGGATTGGAAGAATCAACATTGTGAAAATGACTCTACTACGCAAAGGAATCTACAGATTCAATGCAATCCCTATCAAACACCACTGGCATTTTTTACAGAACTAGAACAAAAAATTTCACCATTTGTATGGAAACACAAAAGACCCCGAATATCTAAAGCAACCTTGAGAACGAAAAATGGGGCTGGAGGAATCAGGCTCCCTTACTTCAGACTATACTAAAAAGCTACAGTAATCATGACAGTATGGTACTGGCACAAAAACAAAAATATAGATCAATTGAGAGGATAGAAAGCCCAGAGATAAACGCACGCACATATGGTCACCTTATCTTTGATAAAGGAGGCAAGCGTATACAGTGGAGAAAAGACAGTCTCTTCAATAAGTGGTGCTGGGAAAACTGGACAGGTACATGTAAAAGTATGCGATTAGAACACTCCCAAACTCCATACACAAAAATAAGCTCAAAAGGGATTAAAGACATAAATGTAAGGACAGAAACTATCAAACTCTTAGAGGAAAACGTAGGCAGAACACTCTATGGCATAAATCACAGCAAGATCTTTTTTGACCCACCTCCTAGAGAAATGGAAATAAAAATAAACAAATGGGAACTAATGAAACTTAAAAGCTTTTGCACAGGGCTTCCCTGGTGGTGCAGTGGTTGAGAATCTGCCTGTCAATGCAGGGGACACGGGTTCGAGCCCTTGTCTGGGAAGATCCCACATGCTACGGAGCCACTAAGGCTGTGCACCACAACTACTGAGACTGCGCGTCTGGAGCCTGTGCTCTGCAACAAGAGAGGCCGCAATAGTGAGTGGCCTGTGCACCACGATGAAGAGTGGCCCCCGATTGCTGCAACTAGAGAAAGCCTGCGCGCAGCAACGAAGACCCAACACAGCTAGAAATAAATATAATTAATTAATTAATTAAAAAAATAAAGAGGGGTGTTTTAAAGGGTTTATTCTGCATCTCCTCTCCCCTTAAATTATTTAAAAAAAAAAAAGCTTTTGCACAGCAAAGGAAACCATAAACAAGACCAAAAGACAACCCTCAGAATGGGAGAAAATATTTGCAAATGAAGTAACTGACAGACGATTAATCTCAGAAATTTACAAGCAGCTCATGCAGCTCAATAACAAAAAAAAAACAACCCGATCCAAAAATGGGCAGAAGACCTAAATAGGAATTTCTCAAAAGAAAATATAGAGATTGTCAACAAGCACATGAAAGAAAACTCATAATTAATCATTAGAGTAATGCAAATCAAAACTACAATGAGATATCGTCTAACACCAGACAGAATGAGCATCATCAAGAAATATAGAAACAATAAATGCTGGAGAAGCTGTGGAGAAAAGGGAACACTCTTGCACTGCTGGTGGGAATGTGAATTGGTACAGCCACTATGGAGAACAGTATGGAGGTTCCTTAGAAAACTACAAATAGAACTACCGTATGACCCAGCAATCCCACTACTGGGCATATACCCTGAGAAAACCAAAATTCAAAAAGAGTCATGTACCAAAATGTTCATTGCAGCTCTATTTACAATAGCCCGGAGATGGAAACAACCTAAGTGCCCATCATCGGATGAATGGATAAAGAAGATGTGGCACATATATACAATGGAATATTACTCAGCCATAAAAACAAACGAAATTGAGCTATTTGTAATGAGGTGGATAGACCTAGAGTCTGTCATACAGAGTGAAGTAAGTCAGAAAGAAAAAGACAAATACCGTATGCTAACACATATATATGGAATTTAAGAAAAAAATGTCATGAAGAACCTAGGGGTAAAGCAGGAATAAAGACGCAGACCTCTTAGAGAACAGACTTGAGGTTATGGGGAGGGGGAAGGGTGAGCTGTGACAGGGCGAGAGAGAGTCATGGGCATATACACAGTAACAAACGCAGTAAGGTAGATAGCTAGTGGGAAGCAGCCGCATGGCACAGGGATATTGGCTCGGTGCTTTGTGACAGCCTGGAGGGGTGGGATGGGGAGGGTGGGAGGGAGGCAGACGCAACAGGGAAGACATATGGGAACATATGTTTATGTATGACTGATTCACTTTGTTAAAAGCAGAAACTAACACACCATTGTAAAGCAATTATACCCCAATAAAGATGTTAAAAAAAAAAAAAAAAAGAGTGGCCCCCGATTGCTGCAACTAGAGAAAGCCTGCGCGCAGCAACGAAGACCCAACACAGCTAGAAATAAATATAATTAATTAATTAATTAAAAAAATAAAGAGGGGTGTTTTAAAGGGTTTATTCTGCATCTCCTCTCCCCTTAAATTATTTAAAAAAAAAAAAGCTTTTGCACAGCAAAGGAAACCATAAACAAGACCAAAAGACAACCCTCAGAATGGGAGAAAATATTTGCAAATGAAGTAACTGACAGACGATTAATCTCAGAAATTTACAAGCAGCTCATGCAGCTCAATAACAAAAAAAAAACAACCCGATCCAAAAATGGGCAGAAGACCTAAATAGGAATTTCTCAAAAGAAAATATAGAGATTGTCAACAAGCACATGAAAGAAAACTCATAATTAATCATTAGAGTAATGCAAATCAAAACTACAATGAGATATCGTCTAACACCAGACAGAATGAGCATCATCAAGAAATGTAGAAACAATAAATGCTGGAGAAGCTGTGGAGAAAAGGGAACACTCTTGCACTGCTGGTGGGAATGTGAATTGGTACAGCCACTATGGAGAACAGTATGGAGGTTCCTTAGAAAACTACAAATAGAACTATCGTATGACCAACCAATCCCACTACTGGACATATACGCTGACAAAACCATAATTCAAATAGAGTCATGTACCAAAATATTCATTGCAGCTCTATTTACAATAGCCAGGAGATGGAAGCAACCTAATTGTCCATCATCGGATAAATGGATAGAGAAGATGTGGCACATATATACAATGGAATATTACTCAGCAATAAACAGAAATGAAATTGAGTTATTTGTAGTGAGGTGGATGGACCTGCAGTCTGTAATACAGAGTGAAGTAAGTCAGAAAGAGAAAGACAAATACCATATGCTAACACATATATATGGAATCTAAGAAAGAAAAACATGTCATGAAGAACCTAGGGGTAAGACGGGAATAAAGACACAGACCTACTAGAGAATGGACTTGAGGATATGGGGAGGGGGAAGGGTAAGCTGTGACAAACAGAGAGTGGCATGGACATATATACACTACCAAACGTAAAATAGATAGCTAGTGGGAAGCAGCCACATAGCACAGGGAGATCAGCTCGGTGCTTTGTGAACACTTAGAGGGATGAGATAGGGAGGGTGGGAGAGAGACGCAAGGGGGAAGACATATGAGAACATATGTATAACTGAGTTACACTGTTATAAAGCAGAAAGCAACACACCATTGTAAAGCAATTATACTGCAATAAAGATGTAAAATAAAATAAAAGATAATGAGAGCTTCCCTGGTGGCGCAGTGGTTGAGAGTCCGCCTGCCGATGCAGGGGACACGGGTTCGTGCCCTGGTCCGGGAAGATCCCACATGCCGCGGAGCGGCTGGGCCCGTGTGCCATGGCCTCTGAGCCTGCGCGTCTGGAGCCTGCGCTCCGCAACGGAAGAGGCTACAACAGTGAGAGGCCTGCGTACCAAAAAAAATAAATATATAAAATAAAAGGTAATGAGTAGTTACAGATATAGAACACAGACTTATGTTTACCAGGCAGGAAGGGGGAGGGTGGAAGGGATAAACTGAGAGATTGGGATTGACATATACACACTACTATATATAAAACAGATAACTAATAAGAACCTACTGTATAGCACAGGGAACGCTACTTATTACTCTATAATGGCCTATATCAGAAAAGAATCTAAAAGAGGATGACTATATGAATATGTATAACTGATTCAAATTGCTGTATACCTGAACCTGACACAACATTGTAAATCAACTGTATTGCAATACAATTTTTACTTTAAAAAATAAAAAAAAGTAAAAGGTGAGGAACCCACCAGGAACCACCTCACACCAAGGGCACACATAACAAAGGGGATGAGGAATACAGAAGAAACCACACCTCACACCAAAAGGTCCTCATCACAAAGGGGATGAGGACGCAAGCAGGAACCACCTCACACCATATCCCACATCACAAAGGGGATGAGGATCCAAGCAGGAACCACCTCACACATAAGGGCCCACATAGAGTTGAGGAAAATGGCAGAAGCATAAGATGTGGAGATCACCTTCCACCCATAGATACATCCGAAATACATCTACTTGTGGAACTGCTCCTACAGAACACCCCCTGAACGCTGGCAGAAGATCTCAGACCTCCCAATAGGCAAGAAATTCCCAAAGCACCTGGGCAGGGCAAAAGTAAAAAGAATAAACAGAGACAAAAGAATAGCGACAGGACCTCCACCAGTGGGAGGGAGCTGTGAAGGAGGAAAGGTTTCCACACACTAGGAAGCCCCTTCGCGGGCGGAGACTGCGGGTGGCGGAGAAGAGCACAGCAACAGGGGTGCAGAGGGAAAAGCGGGCAGATTCCCGCACAGAGAATCGGTGCCGACCGGCACTCACCGGCCCAAGAGGCTTGTCTGCCCACCCACCGGGGTGGCCGGGGGCTGGGAGCTGAGGCTCGGGCTTCGGTCGGATCAGATCGCAGGGAGAGGGCTGGCGGTGTAAACCCAGCCTGAAGGGGTTAGTGCACCACGACTACCCGGGATGGAGTTTGAGGAAATGTCTGGAGCTGGCAAAGAGACAAGAGACGTTTTCTTACCTCTTTGTTTCCTGGTGCGTGAGGAGAGGGGATTAAGAGCGCTGCTTAAAGGAGCTCCAGAGATGGGTGCCAGCTGGGCGAACAGCGCGGACCCCAGACACGGGCATAAGATGCTAAGGCTGCTGCTGCCGCCACCAAGAATCCTGTGGGCAAGCACAGGTCACTGTCCACACCACCGCTCCCGGGAGCCTGTGCAGCCCGCCACTGCCAGAGTCCCGTGATCCAGGGACAACTTCCCCGGGAGAACGCACGGCGCGCCTCAGGCTGGTGCAATGTCATGCAGGCCTCTGCTGCCGCAGGCCCGCCCCGCACTCCGTGCCCCTCCCTCCCCCCCCCCCCCCCGCCTGTGTGAGCCAAAATGCCCGAATCAGCTGCTCCCTTAACCCCATCCTGTCTGAGCGAAGAACAGACGCCCTCAGGTGACTTACACACAGAGGTGGAGCCAAACCCAAAGCTGAATCCAAGGGGCTGTGCGAACAAAGAAGAGAAACGGAAATTTCTCCCAGCAGCCTCAGATGCAGTGGATTAAATCTCCACAATCAACTTGATATACCCTGCATCTGTGGAGTACCTGAATAGACTACGAATCATTCCAAATTGGGGAGGTGGAATTTGAGAGCAAGATATATTATTCTTCCCCTTTTCCTCTTTATGTAAGTGTGTATGTGTACGCTTCTCTTTGAGATTTTGTCTGTATAACTTTCCTTTCACCATTTATCCTAAGCTTCTGTCCGTCCGTTTTTTTTTTGTAAAAAATTGTTTTCTTAATGAGTATTTTTTATTTTAATAAGTTTATTTTATTTTATCTAACTTTATTTTATTTTATCCTCTATCTTTCTTTCTTTCTACTTTTTCTCCCTTTTATTATGAGCTATGTGGATGAAAGGCTCTTGCTGCTCCAGCCAGGAGTCAGTGCTGTGCCTCTGAGGTGGGAGACCCAAATTCAGGACACTGGTCCTCAAGAGACCTCCCAGCTCTACGTAATATCAAACGGTGAAAATCTCGCAGAGATCTCCATCTCAACACCAAGACCCAGCTTCACTCAACAACCAGCAAGCTACAGTGCTGGACACCCTATGCCAAACAACTGGCAAGACAGGAACACAACCCCACCCATTAGAGAGGCTGCCTAAAATCGTAAAAAGGCCACAGACACCCCAAAACACACAACCAGACGTGGACCTGTCCACCAGAATGACAAGATCCAGCCTCATCCACAAGAACACAGGCACTACTCCCTTCCACCAGGAAGCCTACACAACCCACTGAAACAACTGTAGCCACTGGGGAAAGACAACAAAAACAATGGGAACTACGAACCTGCAGCCTGCAAAAAGGATACCCCAAGCACAGTAAGATAAGCAAAATGAAAAGACAGAGAAACACACAGCAGATGAAGGAGCAAGGTAAAACCCACCACACCTAAGAAATGAAGAGGAAATACACAGTCTACCTGAAAAAGAATTCAGACTAATGATAGTAAAGATGATCCAAAATCTTGGAAATAGAATAGAGAAAATGGAAGAAACATTTAACAAGGACCTACAAGAACTAAAGAGGAAACAAACAATGATGCAAAAAACAATAAATGAAATTTAAAATACTCTAGAAGGGATTAATAGCAGAATAACTGAGGCAGAAGAACAGATAAGTGACCTGGAAGATAAAATAGTGGAATTAATTACTGTAGAGCAGAATAAAGAGAATAGAATGAAAAGAACGGAGGACAGTCTCAGAGACCTCTTGGACAACATTAAACGCAGAAATATTCCAATTAAAGTGTTCCCAGAAGAAGAAGAGTAAAAGAAAGGGACTGAGAAAATATTTGAAGAGACTATAGTTGAAAACGTCCCTAATATTGGAAAGGAAATAGTTAATCAACTCCAGGAAGTACAGAGAGTCCCATACAGGATAAATACAAGGAGAAACACGCCAAGACACATATTAATCAATTTATCAAAAATTAAATACAAAGAAAACATATTAAAAGCAGCAAGGGAAAAATAACACACAAGGGAATCCCCTTAAGGTTAACAGCTGATCTTTCAGCAGAAACTCTGCAAGCCAGAAGGCAGTGGCAGGACATATTTAAAGTGATGAAGGAGAAAATCCTACAACCAAGATTACCCAGCAAGAATCTCATTCAGATTTGATGGAGAATTTAAAATCTTTACAGACAAGTAAAAGCTGAGAGAGTTCAGCACCACCAAACCAGCTTTACAACAAATGCTAAAGGACTTCTCTAGGAAAGAAACACAAGAGAAGGAAAAGACCTACAATAACAAACCCAAAACAATTAAGAAAATGGGAATAGGAACATACATATCGATAATTACCTTAAATGTAAATGGATTAAATGCTTCCATCAAAGCATACACACTGGCTGAATGGAAACAAAAACAAGACCCATGTATGTGCTGTCTACAAGAGACCCACTTCAGACCTAGGGACACATACAGACTGAAAGTGAGGGGATGGAAAAACATATTCCATGCAAATGGAAATCAAAAGAAAGCTGGACTAGCAATTCTCATGTCAGACAAAATAGACTTTAAAATAAAGACTATTGCAAGAGACAAAGAAGGATGCTACATAATTATCAAGGGATCAATCCAAGAAGAAGATATAACAATTGTAAATATTTATGCACCCAACATAGGAGCACCTCAATACATAAGGCAAATACTAACAGCCATAAAAGGGGAAAGTGACAGTAACACATTCATAGTAGGGGACTTTAACACCCCACTTTCTCCAATGGACAGATCATCCAAAATGAAAATAAATAAGGAAACACAAACTTTAAATGATACATTAAACAGGATGGACTTAATTGATATTTATAAGACATTCCGTCCAAAATGAACAGAACACACATTTTTCTCAAGTGCTCATAGAACATTCTCCAGGATAGATCCTGTCTTGGGTCACAAATCAAGCCTTGGTAAATTTGAGATAATTGAAATTGTATCAAGTATCTTTTCTGACCACAATGCTATCAGACTAGATATCAATTACAGGAAAAGATCTGTGAAAAATACAAACACATGGAGGCTAAACAATACACTATTTAATAACGAAGTGATCACTGAAGAAATCAAAGAGGAAATCAGAAAGTACATAGAAACAAATGAAAATGGAGACACGACGACCCAAAACCTATGGGATGCAGTAAAAGCAGTTGTAAGAGGGACGTTTATAGCAATACAATCCTACCTTAAGAAACAGGAAACATCTCGAATAAACAACCTAACCTTGAACCTAAAGCAATTACTGAAAGAAGAATAAAACAACCCCAAATTTAGAAGGAAACAAATCGTAAAGATCATATCAGAAATAAATGAAAAAGAAATGAACGAAACGATAGCAAAGATCAATAAAACTAAAAGCTGGTTGTTTGAGAAGATAAACAAAATTGATAAACCATTAGCCAGACTCATCAAATAAAAAGGGAGAAGACTCATATCAATAGAATTAGAAATGAAAAAGGAGAAGTAACAAATGCCACTGCAGAAATTCAAAACATCATGAGACATTACTACAAGCAACTCTATGCCAATAAAATGGACAACCTGGAGGAAACAGACAAATTCTTAGAAATGCACAATCTGCCAAGACTGAATCAGGAAGCAATAGAAAATATGAATAGACAAATCACAAGCACTGAAATTGAAACTGTGTTAAAAATCTTCCAACAAACAAAAGCCCAGGACCAGATAGCTTCACAGGCGAATTCTATCAAACATTTAGAGAAGAGATAACACCTATGCTTCTCAAACGCTTCCAAAATATAGCAGAGGGAGGAACACTCCCAAACTCATTCTACAAGGCCACCATCACCCTGATACAAAAACCAGACAAGGATGTCACAAAGAAAGAAATATACAGGCCAATATCACTGATGAACATAGATACAAATATTCTCCACAAACTACTATCAAACGGAATCCAACAGCACATTAAAAGGAACGTACACCATGATCAAGTGGGGTTTATTCCAGCAATGCAAGGATTCTTCAATATATGCAAATCAATCAACGTGATACACCATATTAACATGTTGAAGGAGAAAAACCATATGATCATCTCAATAGATGCAGAGAAAGCTTTCAACAAAATTCAACATCCAGTTATGATAAAGTCCCTGCAGAAAGTAGGCATAGAGGGAATTTTCCTCAACATAATAAAGGCCATATATGACAAACCGGCAGCCAACATCGTCCTCAATGGTGAACAACTGAAACCATCTCTACTAAGATCAGGAACAACACAAGGTTGCCCACTCTCACCACTCTTATTCAACATAGTTTTGGAAGTTTTAGCCACAGCCATCAGAGAAGAAAAGGAAATAAAAGGAATCTAAATTGGAAAAGAAGAAATAAAGCTGTCACTGTTTGAAGATGACATGATACGATACATAAAGAATCCTAAACATGCTACCATAAAACTACTAGAGCTAATCAGTGAATTTGGTAAAGTAGCAGGATACAAAATTAATGCACAGAAATCTCTGGCATTCCTATACACTAATGATGAAAAATCTAAAAGTGAAATTAAGAAAACACTCCCATTTACCATTGCAACAAAAAGAATAAAATATCTAGGAATAAACTTACCTAAGGAGACAAAAACCTGTATGCAGAACACTATACGACACTAATGAAAGAAATTAAAGATGATACAAATAGATGGGGAGATATAGCATGTTCCTGGATTGGAAGAATCAACATTGTGAAAATGACTCTACTACGCAAAGGAATCTACAGATTCAATGCAACCCCTATCAAACACCACTGGCATTTTTCACAGAACTAGAACAAAAAATTTCACCATTTGTATAGAAACACAAAAGGCCTCGAATATCCAAAGCAACCTTGAGAACGACAAATGGGGCTGGAGGAATCAGGCTCCCTTACTTCAGACTATACTACAAAGCTACAGTAATCACGACAGTATGGTACTGGCACAAAAACAGAAATATAGATCAATGGAACAGGATAGAAAGCCCAGAGATAAACGCACACACATATGGTCACCTTATCTTTGATAAAGGAGGCAAGAGTATACAGTGGAGAAAAGACAGCCTCTTCAATAAGTGGTGCTGGGAAAACTGGACAGGTATATGTAAAAGTATGCGATTAGAATACTCCCTAACATCATACACAAAAAGAAGCTCAAAACGGATTAAAGACCTAAATGTAAGGACAGAAACTATCAAACTCTTAGAGGAAACATAGGCAGAATACTCTATGACATAAACCACAGCAAGATCCTTTTTGACCCATCTCCTAGAGAAATGGAAATAAAAATAAACAAATGGGACCTAATGAAACTTCAAAGCTTTTGCACAGCAAAGGAAACCATAAACAAGACCAAAAGACAACCCTCAGAATGGGAGAAAATATTTGCAAATGAGGTAACTGACAAAGGATTAATCTCCAAAATTTAGAAGCAGCTCATGCAGCTCAAAGCAAAAAAACAAACAACCCAATCCAAAAATGGGCAGAAGACCTAAATAGGCATTTCTCAAAAGAAAATATAGAGATTGCCAACAAGCACATGAAAGAAAACTCATCATTAATCATTAGAGTAATGCAAATCAAAAGTACAATGTGATACCATTTCACACCAGTCAGACTGGGCATCATCCAAATATGTAGAAACAATAAATGCTGGAGAAGCTGTGGAGAAAAGGGAACACTCTTGCACTGCTGGTGGGAATGCGAATTGGTACAGTCACTATGGAGAACAGTTTGGAGGTTCCTTAGAAAACTACAAGTAGAAATACCATATGACCCATCAATCCCACTACTGGGCATATAAGCTGAGAAAACCATAATTCAAAAAGAGTCATGTACCAAAATGCTCATTGCAGCTCTATTTACAATAGCCAGGAGATGGAAGCAACCTAAGTGTCCACCGTCGGATGAATGGATAGAGAAGATGTGGCACATATATACAATGGAATATTACTCAGCCAAAAAAAGAAACGAAATTGAGTTATTTGTAGGCAGGTGGATGGACCTGCAGTCTGTAATGCAGAGTGAAGTAAGTCTGAAAGAGAAAGACAAATACCATATGCTAACACATATATATGGAATCTAAGGAAAAAAACATATCATGAAGAACCTAGGGGTAAGACGGGAATAAAGACACAGACCTACTAGAGGATGGACATGTGCATATGGGGAGGGGGGAGGGTAAGCTGTGACAAATTGCGAGAGTGTCATGGACATATATACACTACCAAACGTAAAGAGATAGCTAGTGGGAAGCAGCAGAATAGCATATGGAGTTCAGCTCGGTCCTTTGTGAACACCTAGAGGGGTGAGATAGGGAGGGTGGGAGGGAGAGAGACGTAAGAGGGAGGAGATATATGAACATGTGTATATGTATAACTGAGTTACATTGTTATAAAGCAGAAAGCAACACACCATTGTAAAGCAATTATACTCCAATAAAGATGTAAAATAAAACAAAAGGTAATGAGGGCTTCCCTGGTGGCGCAGTGGTTGAGAGTCCGCCTGCCGATGCAGGGGATACGGATTCGTGCCCCTGTCCAGGAGGATCCCACATGCCGCAGAGCGGCTGGGCCCATGAGCCATGGCCTCTGAGCCTGCGCGTCCGGAGCCTGTGCTCCGCAACGGGAAAGGCCACGACACTGAGAGGCCTGCGTACCAAAAAAATTAATAAATAAAATAAAAGGTAATGAGAAGCCACAGATGTAGAAAACAAACTTATGATTACCAGGCAGGAAGGGAGAGGGAGAGGGGGAAAAATTGAGAGATTGTGATTGACATATACACACTACTATATATAAAATAGATAACTAATAACGACCTACTTAATAGCACAAGGAACGCTACTTAGTACTCTATAATGGCCTATATCGGAAAATAATCTAAAAGAGGACGAATATATGAATATATATAACTGATTCAAATTGCTGCATACCTGAAACTGACACAACATTGTAAATCAACTGTATTCCAATATAATTTTTACTTTAAAAAATGAAAAAAAAAAGGTGAGGAACCCAGCAGGAACCACCTCACACCAAAAGGTCCTCATCACAAAGGGGATGAGGATCCAAGCAGGAACCAGCTCACACATAAGGGCCCACGTAGAGGAGTTGAGGAAAATGGCAGAAGCGTAAGACGCGGACATCACCTTCCTCCCCAGATACATCCGAAATACATCTACTTGTGGAACTGCTCCTACAGAACACCCACTGAACGCTGGCAGAAGCCCTCAGACCTCCCAATAGGCAAGAAATTCCCCACGTACCTGGGTAGGGCAAAAGTAAAAACGATAAACAGAGACAAAAGAATGGCGACAGGACCTGCACCAGTGGGAGGGAGCTGTGAAGGAGGTAAGCTTTCCACACGCTAGGAAGCCCCTTCGTGGGCGGAGAGTGCGGGTGGCGGAGGAGAGCACAGCAACAGGGATGCGGAGGGCAAAGCGGGCAGATTCCCGCACAGAGAATCAGTGCCGACCGGCACTCACCGGCCCGAGAAGCTTGTCTGTTCACCCAACGAGGTGGACGGGGGCTGGGATCTGAAGCTCGGGCTTCGGTCACATTGCAGGGAGAGGACGGGCGGCGTGAATATAGACTGAAGGGGTTAGTGCACCATGGCAACCAGGGATGGAGTCCGGGGAAACCTCTGGAGCTGGCAAAGAGACAAGAGATGTTTTCTTACCTCTTTGTTTCCTGATGCGCGAGGAGAGGGGATTAAGAGCGCTGCTTAAAGGAGCTGCAGAGACAGGCGCGGGTCGCGGCTAACAGCGCAGACCCCAGAGACGGGCATGAGACGATAAGGCTGTTGCTGCCGCCACGAAGAAGCCTGTGGGCAAGCACAGGTCACTGTCCACACACCACTGCCAGGAGGCTTTGCAGCCCGCCACTGCCAGGGTCCCGTGATCCAGGGACAACTTCCCGAGGAGAAAACATGGCGCGCCTCAGGCTGGTGCACGTCACACCGGCCTCTGAAGCCGCAGGCTCACCCCACACTCCGTGCCCGTCCCTCTCCCCGGCCTGAGTGAGCCAGAGCGCCCGAATCAGCTGCTCCCTTAACCCCGTCATGTCTGAGCGAAGAACAGACGCCCTCAGGTGACTTATACGCAGAGGCGGAGCCAAACCAAAGCTGAACCCAAGGAGCTGTGAGAACAAAGAAGTGAAACGGAAATTTCTCCCAGCAGACTCAGATGCAGGGGATTAAATCTCCACAATCAACTTGATATACCCTGCATCTGTGGAATAACTGAAAAGACAATGAATCATTCCAAATGGGGAAGGTGGACTTCCAGACCAAGATATATTATTTTTTCCCCTTTTCCTCTTTATGTAAGTGTGTATGTTTGTGTGAGATTTTACCTGTATAACTTTGCTTTCACCATTTGTCCTAAGTTTCCGTCCCTCCGTTTTTTTTTCTTTTCTAAAATTTTTTTTCTAAATAACTATTTTGTATTTCAATAACTTTATTTTATTTTATCTAACTTTATTTTATCTTCTATCATTCTTTCCACTTTTTCTCCCTTTTATTCAAAGCCGGGATAATGAAAGGCCCTTGGTGCTCCAGGCAGGAGTCAGTGCTGTGCCTCTGAGGTGGGAGAGCCAACTTCAGGACACTGGTCCACAAGAGACCTCCCAGCTCTATGTAATATCAAACGGCGAAAACCTCTCAGAGATCTCCATCTCAACGCCAAGACCCAGCTTCACTCAACGACCAGCAAGCTACAGTGTTGGACACCCTATGTCAAACAACTAGAAAGACAGGAACACAATCCCACCCATTAGCAGAGAGGCTGCCTAAAATCGTAAAAAGGCCACAGACATCCCAAAACACACCACCAGACGTGGTCCTGTCCACCAGAAAGATAAGATCCAGCCTCATCCACCAGAACACAGGCACTACTCCCCTCCACCAGAAAGCCTACACAACCCACTGAACCAACTGTAGCCACTGAGGAAAGACATCAATAACAACGGGAACTACGAACATGCAGCCTGCAAAAAGGAGACCCCAAACACAGTAAGATAAGCAAAATGAGAAGACAGAAAAACACACAGCAGATGAAGGAGAAAGGTAAAAAAACCCCAGACCTAACAAATAAAGAGGAAATAGGCAGTCTACCTGAAAAATAAATCAGAATAATGATAGTAAAGATGATCCAAAATCTTGGAAAAAGAATAGACAAAATGCAAGAAACATTTAACAAGGACCTACAAGAACTAAAGAGGAAACAAACAATGATGAAAAACACAATAAATGAAATTTAAAATACTCTAGAAGGGATTAATAGGAGAATAACTGAGGCAGGAGAACGGATAAGTGACTAGGAAGATAAAATAGTGGAAATAACTACTGCAGAGTAGAATAAAGAAAAAAGAATGCAAAGAACTAAGGACATTCTCAGAGACCTCTGGAACAACAATAAACACACCAACATTCGAATTAAAGTGGTTCCAGAAGAAGAAGAGGAAAAGAAAGGGACTGAGAAAATATTTGAGATTATAGTTGAAAACTTCCCTAATATGGGAAAGGATCAAGTCCAGGAAGCACACAGAGTCCCATACACGATAAATGCAGGAAGAAACATGCCAAGACACATATTAATCAAACTATCAAAAATTAAATACAAAGAAAACATATTAAAAGCAGCAAGCGAAAAACAACAAATAACACACAAGGGAATCCCCATAAGGTTAACAGCTGATCTTTCAGCAGAAACTCTGCAAGCCAGAAGGGAGTGGCAGGACATATTTAAAGTGATGAAGGAGAAAAACCTATAACCAAGATTACCCAGCAAGGATCTCATTCAGATTTGATGGAGAATTTAAAATCTTTACAGACAAGCAAAAGCTGAGAGAGTTCAGCACCACCAAACCAGCTTTACAAGAAATGCTAAACGACTTCTCTAGGCAAGAAACACAAGAGAAGGAGCAGACCTACAATAACAAGCCCAACACATTTAAGAAAATGGGAATAGGAACATACCTATTGATAATTACCTTAAATGTAAATGGATTAAATGCTTCCATCAAAGCATACACACTGGCTGAATGGATACAAAAATAAAACCCATATATGTGCTGTCTACAGGAGACCCACTTCAGACGTAGGGACACATACAGACTGAAAGTGAAGGGATGGAAAAACATATTCCATGCAAATGGAAATCAAAAGAAAGCTGGACTAGCAATTCTCATGTCAGACAAAATAGACTTTAAAATAAAGACTATTACAAGAGACAAAGAAGGACACTACATACTGATCAAGGGATCAATCCAAGAAGAAGATATAACAATTGTAAATATTTATGCACCCAACATAGGAGCACCTCAATACATAAGGCAAATACTAACAGCCATAAAAGGGGAAATCGACAGCAACACATTCATAGTAGGGGACTTTAACACCCCACTTTCACCAGTGGACAGATCATCCAAAATGAAAATAAATAAGGAAACACAAACTTTAAATGATACATTAAACAGGATGGACTTAATTGATATTCATAAGACATTCCATCCAAAATCAACAGAATACACATTTTTCTCAAGTGCTCATGGAACATTCTCCAGGATAGATCCTATCTTGGGTCACAAATCAAGCCTTGGTAAATTTGAGATAATTGAAATTGTATCAAGTATCTTTTCTGACTACAATGCTATCAGACTAGATATCAATTAAAGGAAAAAATCTGTGAAAAATACAAACATATGGAGGCTAAACAATACACTATTTAATAACGAAGTGATCACTGAAGAAATCAAAGAGGAAATCAAAAAATACCTAGAAACAAATGACAATGGAGACACGACGACTAAACCTATGGGATGCAGCAAAAGCAGTTGTAAGAGGGAAGTTTATAGCAATACAATCCTACCTTAAGAAACACGAAACGTCTCGAATAAACAACCTAACCTTGAACCTAAAGCAATTAGTGAAAGAAGAATAAAACAACCCCAAAGTTAGGAGAAGGAAACAAATCATAAAGATCATATCAGAAATAAATGAAAAAGAAATGAACGAAACGATAGCAAAGATCAATACAACTAAAGGCTGCTTCTTTGAGAAGATAAACAAAATTGATAAACCATTAGCCAGACTCATCAAATAAAAAGGGAGAAGACTCAAATCAACAGAATTAGAAATGAAAAAGGAGAAGTATCAACTGACACTGCAAAAATTCAAAAGATCATGAGACATTACTAAAAGCAACTCTATGCCAATAAAATGGACAACCTGGAGGAAATAGACAAATTCTTAGAAATGCACAACCTGCCAAGACTGAATCAGGAAGCAATAGAAAATATGAACAGACAAATCACAAGCACTGAAGTTGAAACTGTGATTAAAAATCTTCCAACAAACAAAAGCCCAGGACCAGATAGCTTCACAGGCGAATTCTATCAAACATTTAGAGAAGAGATAACACCTATGCTTCTCAAACTCTTTCAAAATATAGCAGAGGGAGGAACACTCCCAAACTCATTCTACAAGGCCACCATCACCGTGATACAACAACCAGACAAGGATGTCACAAAGAAAGAAATATACAGGCCAATATCACTGATGAACATAGATACAAATGTTCTCCACAAACTACTAGCAAACGGAATCCAACAGCACATTAAAAGGAACGTACACCATGATCAAGTGGGTTGTATTCCAGCAATGCAAGGATTCTTCAATATACGAAAATCAATCAACGTGATACACCATATTAACAAATAGAAGGAGAGAAACCATATGATCATCTCAATAGATGCAGAGAAAGCTTGCAACAAAATTCAGCACCCAGTTGTGATAAAATCCCTGCAGAAAGTAGGCATAGAGGGAATTTTCCTCAACATAATAAAGGCCATATATGACAAACCAACAGCCAACATCGTCCTTAGTGGTGAAAAACTGAAACCATTTCTACTAAGATCAGGAACAACACAAGGTTGCCCACTCTCACCACTCTTATTCAACATAGTTTTGGAAGTTTTAGCCACAGCCATCAGAGAAGAAAAGGAAATAAAAGGAATCTAAATTGGAAAAGAAGAAATAAAGCTGTCACTGTTTGAAGATGACATGATACGATACATAGAGAATCCTAAACATGCTACCATAAAACTACTAGAGCTAATCAGTGAATTTGGTAAAGTAGCAGGATACAAAAGTAATTCACAGAAATCTCTGTCATTCCTATATACTAATGATGAAAAATCTGAAAGTGAAATTAAGAAAACATTCCCATTTACCACTGCAACAAAAAGAATAAAATATCTAGGAATAAACCTACCAAAGGAGACAAAACACCTGTATGCAGTACACTATAAGACACTAGTGAAAGAAATTAAATATGATACAAATAGATGGAGAGATATAGCATGTTCCTGGATTGGAAGAATCAACACTGTGAAAATGACTCTACTACGCAAAGGAATCTACAGATTCAATGCAATCCCTATCAAACACCACGGGCATTTTTCACAGAACTAGAATAAAGAATTTCACCATTTGTATGGAAACACAAAAGACCCCGAATATCCAAAGCAACCTTGAGAACGACAAATGGGGCTGGAGGAATCAGGCTCCCTGACTTCAGACTATACTACAAAGCTACAATAATCACGACAGTATGGTACTGGCACAAAAACAGATATATAGATCAATGGAACAGGATAGAAAGTCCAGAGATAAACGCACGCACATATCTTTGATAAAGGAGGCAAGAGTATACAGTGGAGAAAAGACAGCCTCTTCAATAAGTGGTGCTGGGAAAACTGGACAGGTACATCTTTGATAAAGGAGGCAAGAGTATACAGTGGAGAAAAGACAGCCTCTTCAATAAGTGGTGCTGGGAAAACTGGACAGGTACATCTTTGATAAAGGAGGCAAGAGTATACAGTGGAGAAAAGACAGCCTCTTCAATAAGTGGTGCTGGGAAAACTGGACAGGTACATGTTAAAGTATGTGATTAGAACAATCCCAAACACCATACACAAAAATAAGCTCAAAACGGATTAATGACCTAAATGTAAGGACAGAAACTATCAAACTCTTAGAGGAAAACATAGGCAGAACACTCTATGACATAAACCACAGCAAGATCCTTTTTGACCCACCTCCTAGAGAAAGGGAAATAAAAATAAACAAATGGGACCTTATGAAACTTAAAAGCTTTTGCACAGCAACGGAAACCATAAACAAGACCAAAAGACAACCCTCAGAATGGGAGAAAATATTTGCAAATGAAGTAACTGACAAAGGATTAATCTCAGAAATTTACAAGCAGCTCATGCAGCTCAATAACAAAAAAACAAACAACCCAATCCAAAAATGGGCAGAAGACCTAAATAGGAATTTCTCAAAAGAAAGAATAGATTGCCAACAGGCAGATGAAAGAAAACTCATCATTAATCATTAGAGTACTGCAAATCAAAACTACAATCAGATATCATTTCACACTGGTCAGAATGGGCATCATCAAAAAATGTACAAAAAATAAATGCTGGAGAAACTGTGGAGAAAAGGGAACACTCTTGCACTGCTGGTGGGAATGTGAATTGGTACAGCCACTATGGAGAACAGTATGGAGGTTCCTTAGAAAACTACAAATAGAACTATCGTATGACCCAGCAATCCCACTAATGGGCATATACGCTGAGAAAACCATAATTCAAAAAGAGTCATGTACCAAAATGTTCATTGCAGCTCTATTTACAATAGCCAGGAGATGGAAGCAACCTAAGTGTCCATCATCGGATAAATGGATAGAGAAGATGTGGCACATATATACAATGGAATATTACTCAGCCAAAAAAGAAACGAAATGGAGTTATTTGTAGTGAGGTGGATGGACCTGCAGTCTGTAATACAGAGTGAAGTAAGTCAGAAAGAGAAAGACAAATACCATATGCTAACACATATATACGGAATCTAAGAAAGAAAAACATGTCATGAAGAACCTAGGGGTAAGACGGGAATAAAGACACAGACCTACTAGAGAATGGACTTGAGGATATGGGGAGGGGGAAGGGTAAGCTGTGACAAAGCGAGAGAGAGGCATGGACATATATACACTACCAAACGTAAAATAGCTAGCTAGTGGGAAGCAGCCGCATAGCATAGGGAGATCAGCTCGGTGCTTTGTGAACACTTAGAGGGGTGAGATAGGGAGGGTGGGAGGGAGAGAGATGCAAGAGGGGAGACATATGGGAACATATGTATAACTGAGTTACATTGTTATAAAGCAGAAAGCAACACACCATTGTAAAGCAATTATACTGCAATAAAGATGTAAAATAAAATAAAAGATAATGAGAGCTTCCCTGGTGGCGCAGTGGTTGAGAGTCCGCCTGCCGATGCAGGGGACACGGGTTCGTGCCTTGGTCCGGGAAGATCCCACATGCAGCGGAGCGGCTGGGCCCATGAAACATGGCCGCTGAGCCTGCGCGTCTGGAGCCTGTGCTCCGCAACGGGAGAGGCTACAACAGTGAGAGGCCTGCGTACCAAAAAAATAAATATATAAAATAAAAGGTAATGAGAAGTTACAGATACAGAACACAGACTTATGTTTACCAGGCAGGAAGGGCGAGGATGGGAGGGATAAACTGAGAGATTGGGATTGACATATACACACTACTATATATAAAATAGATAACTAATAAGAACCTACTGTATAGCACAGGGAACGCTACTTATTACTCTATAATGGCCTATATCAGAAAAGAATCTAAACGAGGTGAATATATGAATATGTATCACGGATTCAAATTGCTGTATACCTGAAACTGACACAACATTGTAAATCAACTCTATTCCAATAAAATTTTTACTTTAAAAAATAAAAAAAGTAAAAGGTGAGGAACCCAGCAGGAACCACCTCACACCACAGGGCACACATAACAAAGGGGATGAGGAGCACAGCAGGAACCACACCTCACACCAAAAGGTCCTCATCACAAAGGGGATGAGGATGCAAGCAGGAACCACCTCACACCATATCCCACATCACAAAGGGGATGAGGATCCAAGCAGACACCAGCTCACACATAAGGGCCCACATAGAGGAGTTGAGGAAAATGGCAGAAGCGTAAGATGCGGAGATCACCTTCCTCCTCACAGATACATCCGAAATACATCTACTTGTGGAACTGTTCCTACAGAACACCCACTGAACGCTGGCAGAAGCCCTCAGACCTCCCAATAGGCAAGAAATTACCCACGTACCTGGGTAGGGCAAAAGTAAAAAGGATAAACAGAGACAAAACAATGGCGACAAGACCTGCACCAGTGGGAGGGAGCTGTGAAGGAGGAAAGCTTTCCACACACTAGGAAGCCCCTTCGTGGGCGGAGACTGCGGGTGGCGGAGGAGAGCACAGCAACAGGGGTCCGGAGGGCAAAGCGGGGAGATTCCCGCACAGAGAATCGTGGCCGACCGGCACTCACCAGCCCGAGAGGCTTGTCTGCTCACCCACCGGGGTGGCCGGGGGCTGGGAGCTGAGGCTCGGGCTTCGGTCGGATCGGATCGCAGGGAGAGGACTGGCGGCATGAACACAGCCTGAAGGGATTAGTGCACCACGGCTACCCGGGAGGGAGTCCGGGGAAAAGTCTGGAGCTGGCAAAGAGACAAGAGACATTTTCTTACCTCTTTCCTGGTGCGCGAGGAGAGGGGATTAAGAGCGCTGCTTAAAGGAGCTCCAGAGACGGGCGCGAGCTGCGGCTAACAGCGCAGACTCCAGAGACAGGCTTGAGACGCTAAGGGGGCTGCTGCCGCCACCAAGAAGCCTGTGGGGGAGCACAGGTCACTGCCCACACGCCCCTTCCGAGGAGCCTGTGCAGGCCGCCTCTGCCAGGGTCCCGTGATTCAGGGACAACTTTCCCAGGAGAACGCACGGCGCGCCTCAGGCTGGTGCAACGTCACGCAGGCCTCTGCCGCCGCAGGCCCGCCCCGCACTCCGTGCCCCTCCCTGCCCCTGGCGTGAGTGAGCCAGAGCCCCCGAATCAGCTGCTCCCTTAACCCCATCCTGTCTGAGCGAAGAACAGACGCCCTCAGGCGACTTACACGCAGAGGTGGAGCCAAATCCAAGCTGAACCCCAGGAGCTGTGCGAACAAAGAAGAGAAATGGAAATTTCTCCCAGCAGACTCAGATGCAGCGGATTAAATCTCCACAATCAACTTGATATACCCTGCATCTGTGGAATACCTGAATAGACTACGAATCATCCCAAATTGGGGAGGTGGAATTTGAGAGCAAGATATATTTTTTCCCCTTTTCCTCTTTATGTAAGTGTGTATGTGTATGCTTCTGTGTGAGATTTTGTCTGTATAACTTTCCTTTCACCATTTATCCTAAGCTTCTGTCCGTCCTTTTTTTTTCTAAAAAATTGTTTTCTTAATAACTATTTTATTTTATCTAACTTTATTTTATTTTATCCTCTATCTTTCTTTCTTTCTTTCTACTTTTTCTCTCTTCTATTATGAGCCGTGAGGATGAACGGCCCTTGGTGCTCCAGCCAGGAGTCAGTGCTGTGCCTCTGAGGTGGGAGAGCCAACCTCAGGACACTGGTCCTCAAGAGACCTCCCAGCTCTACGTAATATCAAACGGCAAAAACCTCCCAGAGATTTCCATCTCAACACCAAGACCCAGCTTCACTCAACGACCAGCAAGCTACAGTGCTGGACACCCTATGCCAAACAACTAGCAAGACAGGAAACAACCCCACCCATTAGCAGAGAGGCTGCCTAAAATCATAAAAAGGCCACAGACACCCCAAAACACAGCACCAGATGTGGACCTGCCCACCAGAAAGACAAGATCCAGCCTCATCCACAAGAACACAGGCACTACTCCCCTCCACGAGGAAGCCTACAGAACCCACTGAACCAACTGTAGCCACTGGGGAAAGACACCAAAAACAACAGAAACTACGAACCTGCAGCCTGCAAAAAGGAGACCCCAAACACAGTAAGATAAGCAAAATGAGAAGACAGAGAAACACACAGCAGATGAAGGAGCAAGGTAAAAACCCACCAGACCTAAGTAATGAAGAGGAAATAGGCAGTCTACCTGAAAAAGAATTCAGACTAATGATAGTAAAGATGATCCAAAATCTTTGAAATAGAATACAGAAAATGCAAGAAACATTTATCAAGGCCCTACAAGAAGTTAAGAGGAAACAAGGAATGATGAAAAACACAATAAATGAAATTTAAAATACTCTAGAAGGGATTAATAGCAGAATAACTGAGGCAGAAGAACGGATAAGTTACCTGGAAGATAAAATAGTGGAAATAGTTACTGTAGAGCAGAATAAAGAGAAAAGAATGAAAAGAACTGAGGACAGTCTCAGAGACCTATTAAACGCACCAATATTCCAATTAAAGTGGTCCCAAAGAGTAAAAGAAAGGGACTGAGAAAATATTTTAAGAGATTATAGTTGAAAACGTCCCTAATATTGGCAAGGAAATAGTTAATCAAGTCCAGGAAGTACAGAGAGTCCCATACAGGATAAATTCAAGGAGAAACACGCCAAGACACATATTAATCAAACTATCAAAAATTAAATACAAAGAAAACATATTAAAAGCAGCAAGGGAAAAATAACACACAAGGGAATCCCCTTAAGGTTAACAGCTGATCTTTCAGCAGAAACTCTGCAAGCCAGATAGGAGTGGCAGAACATATATAAAGTGATGAAGGAGAAAACCCTACAACCAAGATTACCCAGCAAGGATCTCATTCAGATTTGATGGAGAATTTAAAATCTTTACAGACAAGCAAAAGCTGAGAGAGTTCAGCAACACCAAACCAGCTTTACAAGAAATGCTAAAGGACTTCTCTAGGCAAGAAACACAAGAGAAGGAACAGACCTACAATAACAAACCGAAAACAATTAAGAAAATGGGAATAGGAACATACATATCGATAATTACCTTAAATGTAAATGGATTAAATGCTCCCACTACAAGATACAGACTGGCTGAATGGATACAAAAACAAGACCCATGTATGTGCTGTCTACAAGAGACCCACTTCAGATCTAGGGACACGTACAGACTGAAAGTGAGGGGATGGAAAAACATATTCCATGCAAATGGAAATCAAAAGAAAGCTGGACTAGCAATTCTCATATCAGACAAAATGACTTTAAAATAAAGATTATTACAAGAGACAAAGAAGGACACTATATAATGATCAAGGGATCGATCCAAGAAGAAGATATAACAATTGTAAATATTTATGCACCCAACATAGGAGCACCTCAATACATAAGGCAAATACTAACAGCCATAAAAGGGGAAAGTGACAGTAACACATTCATAGTAGGGGACTTTAACACCCCACTTTCTCCAATGGACAGATCATCCAAAATGAAAATAAATAAGGAAACACAAACTTTAAATGATACATTAAACAGGATGGACATAATTGATATTTATAAGATATTCCGTCCAAAATTAACAGAACATACATTTTTCTCAAGTGCTCATAGAACATTCTCCAGGATAGATCCTGTCTTGGGTCACAAATCAAGCCTTGGTAAATTTGAGATAATTGAAATTGTAACAAGTATCTTTTCCTACCACAATGCTATGAGACTAGATATCAATTACAGGAAAAGATCTGTGAAAAATACAAACACATGGAGGCTAAACAATACACTATTTAATAACGAAGTGATCACTGAAGAAATCAGAGAGGAAATCAAAAAATACCTAGAAACAAATGAAAATGGAGACACGACGAACCAAAACCTATGGGATGCAGCAAAAGCAGTTGTAAGAGGGAAGTTTATAGCAATACAGTCCTACCTTAAGAAACAGGAAACATCTCGAATAAACAACCTAACCTTGAACCTAAAGCAATTACTGAAAGAAGAACAAAACAACCCCAAAGTTAGGAGAAGGAAACAAATCATAAAGATCATATCAGAAATAAATGAAAAAGAAATGAACGAAATGATAGCAAATATCAATAAAACTAAAAGCTGGTTGTTTGAGAAGATAAACAAAATTGATAAACCATTAGCCAGACTCATCAAATAAAAAGGGAGAAGACTCATATCAATAGAATTAGAAATGAAAAAGGAGAAGTAACAACTGACACTGCAGAAATTCAAAAGATCATGAGACATTACTACAAGCAACTCTATGCCAATAAAATGGACAACCTGGAGGAAATAGACAAATTCTTAGAAATGCACAACCTGCCAAGACTGAATCAGGAAGCAATAGAAAATATGAACAGACAAATCACAAGCACTGAAATTGAAACTGTGATTAAAAATCTTCCAACAAACAAAGCCCAGGACCAGATGGCTTCACAGGCGAATTCTATCAAATATTTAGAGAAGAGATAACACCTATCCTTCTCAAACTCTTCCAAAATATAGCAGAGGGAGGAACACTCCCAAACTCATTCTACGAGGCCACCATCACTCTGATACAAAAACCAGACAAGGATGTCACAAAGAAAGAAATATACAGGCCAATATCACTGATGAACATAGATACAAATGTTCTCCACAAACTAGTAGCAAACAGAATCCAACAGCACATTAAAAGGAAAGTACACCATGATTAAGTGGGGTTAATTCCAGCAATGCAAGGATTCTTCAATATATGCAAATCAATCAACGTGATACACCATATTAACATGTTGAAAGAGAAAAACCATATGATCATCTCAATAGATGCAGAGAAAGCTTGCAACAAAATTCAACATCCAGTTATGATAAAATCCCTGCAGAAAGTAGGCATAGAGGGAATTTTCCTCAACATAATAAAGGCCATATATGACAAACCAACAGCCAACATCGTCCTTAATGGTGAAAAACTGAAACCATTTCTACTAAGATCAGGAATAAGACAAGGTTGCCCACTCTCACCACTCTTATTCAACATAGTTTTGGAAGTTTTAGCCACAGCCATCAGAGAAGAAAAGGAAATAAAAGGAATCTAAATTGGAAAAGAAGAAATAAAGCTGTCACTGTTTGAAGATGACATGATACGATACATAAAGAATCCTAAACATGCTACCATAAAACTACTAGAGCTAATCAGTGAATTTGGTAAAGTAGCAGGATACAAAATTGATGCACAGAAATCTCTGGCATTCCTATACACTAATGATGAAAAATCTGAAAGTGAAATTAAGAAAACACTCCCATTTACCATTGCAACAAAAAGAATAAAATATCTAGGAATAAACCTACCAAAGCAGACAAAACACCTGTATGCAGTACACTATACAACACTAATGAAAGAAATTAAGGATGATACAAATAGATGTAGAGATATAGCATGTTCCTGGATTGGAAGAATCAACATTGTGAAAATGACTCTACTACGCAAAGGAATCTATAGATTCAATGCAATCCCTATCAAACACCACTGGCATTTTTCACAGAACTAGAACAAAAAATTTCACCATTCGTATGGAAACACAAAAGACCCCGAATATCTAAAGCAACCTTGAGAACGACAAATGGGGCTGGAGGACTCAGGCCTCCTGACTTCAGACTATACTACAAAGCTACAGTAATCACGACAGTATGGTACTGGCACAAAAACAGAAATATAAATCAATGAACAGAAAGCCCAGATATAAACGCAAGCACATATGGTCACCTTATCTTTGATAATGGAGGCAAGAGTATACAGTGGAGAAAAGACAGCCTCTTCAATAAGTGGTGCTGGGAAAACTGGACAGCTACATGTAAAAGTATGCGATTAGAATACTCCCTAACACCATACACAAAAAGAAGCTCAAAACGGATTAAAGACCTAAATGTAAGGACAGAAACTATCAAACTCTTAGGGGAAAACATAGGCAGAACACTCTATGACATAAACCACAGGAAGATCCTTTTTGACCGACCTCCTAGAGAAATGGAGATAAAAATAAACAAATGGGACCTAATGAAACTTCAAAGCTTTTGTACAGCAACGGAAACCATAAACAAGACCAAAAGACAACCCTCAGAATGGGAGAAAATATTTGCAAATGAAGTAACTGACAGAGGAATAATCTCAGAAATTTACAAGCAGCTCATGCAACTCAATAACAAAAAAACAATCAATCCAATCCAAAAATGGGCAGAAGGCCAAAATAGGCATTTCTCAAAAGACAATATGCAGATTGCCAACAGGCAGATGAAAGAAAACTCATCATTAATCATTAGAGTAATGCAAATCAAAACTACAATGAGATATCATCTCACAGCAGTCAGAATGGCCATCATCAAAAAATGTAGAAACAATAAATGCTGGAGAAGCTGTGGAGAAAACGGAACACTCTTGCACTGCTGGTGGGAATGTGAATTGGTACAGCCACTATGGAGAACAGTATGGAGGTTCCTTAGAAAACTACAAATAGAACTATCGTATGACCCAGCAATCCCACTAATGGGCATATACGCTGAGAAAACCATAATTCAAAAAGAGTCATGTACCAAAATGTTCATTGCAGCTCTATTTACAATAGCCAGGAGATGGAAGCAACCTAAGTGTCCATCATCGGATGAATGGATAGAGAAGATGTGGCACATATATACAATGGAATATTACTCAGCCAAAAAAGAAACGAAATTGAGTTATTTGTAGTGAGGTGGATGGACCTGCAGTCTGTCATACAGAGTGAAGTAAGTCAGAAAGAGAAAGACAAATACCATATGCTAACACATATATACGGAATCTAAGAAAGAAAAACATGTCATGAAAAACCTAGGGATAAGACGGGAATAAAGACACAGACCTACTAGAGAATGGACTTGAGGATATGGGGAGGGGGAAGCGTAAGCTGTGACAAATCAAGAGAGTGGCATGGACATATATACACTACCAAACGTAAAATAGATAGCTAGTGGGAAGCAGCCGCATAGCACAGGGAGATCACCTCGGTGCTTTGTGAACACCTAAACGGGTGAGATAGGGAGGGTGGGAGGGAGAGAGACGTAAGAGGGAAGAGATATGGGAACATATGTATAACTGAGTTACATTGTTATAAAGCAGAAAGCAACACACCATTGTAAAGCAATTATACTGCAATAAAGATGTAAAATAAAATAAAAGGTAATGAGAGCTTCCCTGGTGGCGCAGTGGTTGAGAGTCCGCCTGTCGATTCAGGGGACACGGGTTCGTGCCCCGGTCTGGGAGCATCCCACATACCGCGGAGAGGCTGAGCCCATGAACCATGGCCTCTGAGCCTGCGCGTCTGGAGCCTGTGCTCCGCAACGGGAGAGGCTACAACAGTGAGAGGCCTGCGTACCCAAAAAATAAATATATAAAATAAAAGGTAATGAGAAGTTACAGATATAGAAAACAAACTTATGTTTACCAGGCAGGAAGGGGGAGGGTGGGAGGGATAAACTGAGAGATTGGGATTGACATATACGCACTACTATATATAAAATAGATAACTAATAAGAACCTACTGTATAGCACAGGGAACGCTACTTATTACTCTATAATGGCGTATATCAGAAAAGAATCTAAAATAGGATGAATATATGAATATGTATAACGGAATCAAATTGCTGTATACCTGAAACTGACACAACATTGTAAATCAACTCTATTCCAATAAAATTTTTACTTTCAAAAATGGAAAAAAAAGAAAAAGCTGAGGAACCTAGAAGGAACCACCTCACACCACAGGGCACACATAACAAAGGGGATGAGGAACACAGCAGGAACCACCTCACACCAAAAGGTCCTCATCACAAAGGGGATGAGGATCCAAGCAGGAACCAGCTCACACATAAGGGCCCACATAGAGGAGTTGAGGAAAATGGCAGAAGCGTAAGATGCGGAGATCACCATCCTCCCCATAGATACATTCGAAATACATGTACTCGTGGAACTGCTCCTACAGAACACCCACTGAACGCTGGCAGAAGACCTCAGACCTCCCAATAGGCAAGAAATTCCCAACGCGACTGGGTAGGGCAAAAGTAAAAAGGATAAACAGAGACAAAAGAATAGCGACAGGACCTGCACCAGTGGGAGGGAGCTGTGAAGGAGGAAAGCTTTCAACACACCAGGAAGCCCCTTCGTGGGCGGAGACTGTGGGTGGCAGAGGTGAGCACAGCAACAGGGGTGCGGAGGGCAAAGCGGGGAGATTCCCACACAGAGAATCGGTGCCGACCGGCACTCACTGGCCCGAGAGGCTTCTCTGCTCAACAACCGGGGTGGCCGGGGGCTGGGAGCTGAGGCTCAGGCTTCGGTCGGATCACAGGGAGAGGACTGTCGGTGTAAACCCAGCCTGAAGGGGTTAGTGCACCACGACTACCCGGGATGCAGTCCGGGGAAAAGTCTCGAGCTTGCAAAGAGAAAACAGACGTTTTCTTACCTCTTTGTTTCCTGGTGCGCGAGGAGAGGGGATTAAGAGCGCTGCTTAAAGGAGCTCCAGAGACGGGCGCCAGCTGTGGCTAAGAGCACGGACACCAGAGACGGGCATAAGACGCTAAGGCTGCTGCTGCCGCCACCCAGAAGCCTGTGGGCGAGCACAGGTCACTGTCCACACCACCCCTCCCGCGAGCCTGTGCAGCCCGCCACTGCCAGGGTCCCATGATCCCGGGAAAACTTCCCCGGGAGAACGCACGGCGCGCCTCAGGCTGGTGCAACGTCACGTAGGCCTCTGCCTCCGCAGGCTCGCCCCGCACTCCGTGCCCATCCCTCAGCCGGCCTGAGTGAGCCAGAGCGCCCGAATCAGCTGCTCCCTTAACCCCGTCCTGTCTGAGCGAAGAACAGACGCCCTCAGGCGACTTATACGCAGAGGCGGAGCCAAACCAAAGCTCAACCCAAGGAGCTCTGAGAACAAAGAAGAGAAATGGAAATTTCTCCCAGCTCACTCAGATGCAGCGGATTAAATCTCCACAATCAACTTGATATACCCTGCATCTGTGGAATACCTGAATAGACAACGAATCATCCCAAATTGGGGAGGTGGACTCTGAGAGCAAGATATATTATTTTCCCCTTTTCCTCTTTATGTAAGTGTGTATGTGTATGCTTCTGTGTGAGATTTTGTCTGTATAACTTTGCTTTCACCATTTGTCCTAAGTTTCTGTCCGCCCGTTTTCTTTTTTTCTTTTCTAAAAAATTTTTGTCTGTATAACTTTCCTTTCACCATTTATCCTAAGCTTCTGTCCGTCTGTTTTTTTTTTTCTAAAAAATTTTTTTCTTAATAACAGCAACTGGGGTCTGGAGGGCAAAGCGGGGAGATTCCCGCACAGAGAATCGGTGCCGACCGGCACTCACTGGCCCGAGAGGCTTGTCTGCTCACCCACCGGGGTGGCCGGGGGCTGGGAGCTGAGGCTCGGGCTTCGGTCGGATCGCAGGGAGAGGATTGGCGGATTAAACACAGCCTGAAGGGGTTAGTGCACCACGGCTACCCGGGATGGAGTTCGAGGAAATGTCTGGAGCTGGCAAAGAGACAAGAGACGTTTTCTTACCTCTTTTTTTCCTGGTGCGCGAGGAGAGGGGATTAAGAGCGCTGCTTAAAGGAGCTCCAGAGACGGGCGCCAGCTGCGGCTAAGAGCGCAGGCTCCAGAAACGGGCATAAGACGCTAAGGCTGCTGCTGCCGCAACCAAGAAGCCTGTGGGTGAGCACAGGTCACTGCCCACACCACCCCTCCCGGGAGCCTGTGCAGCCCGCCACTGCCAGGGTCCCGTGATCCAGGGACAACTTCCCCGGGAGAACGCACAGCACGCCTCAGGCTGGTGCAAGGTCACGCAGGCCTCTGCTGCCGTAGGCCCGCCCCGCACTCCGTGCCCCTCCCTGCCCCTGGCCTGAGTGAGCCAGAGCGCCCGAATCAGCTGCTCCCTTAACCCCATCCTGTCTGAGCGAAGAACAGACGCCCTCAGGCGACTTACACGCAGAGGCGGAGCCAAACCCCAAGCTGAACCCAAGGAGCTGTGCGAACAAAGAAGAGAAACGGAAATTTCTCCCAGCAGACTCAGATGCAGCGGATTAAATCTCCACAATCAACTTGATATACCCTGCATCTGTGGAGTACCTGAATAGACTACGAATCATCCCAAATTGGGGAGGTGGAATTTGAGAGCAAGATATATTATTTTTCCCCTTTTCCTCTTTATGTAAGTGTGTATGTGTATGCTTCTGTGTGAGATTTTGTCTGTATAACTTTGCTTTCACCATTTGTCCTAAGTTTCTGTCCGTCCGTTTTTTTGTTCTTTTCTAAAAATTTTTTTCTTAATAACTATTTTTTACTTTAATAACTTTATTTTATTTTATCTTACTTTTTAAATTTCATCCTCTATCTTTCTTTCTACTTTTTCTCCCTTTTATTCTGAGCCGTGTTGATGAAAGGCTCTTGGTGCTCCAGCCAGGAGTCAGTGCTGTGCTTCTGAGGTGGGAGAGCCAACTTCAGGACACTGGTCCACAGGAGACCTCCCAGCTCTACGTAATATCAAATGGCGGAAACCTCCCAGAGATCTCAATCTCAACACCAAGAGCCAGCTTCACTCAATGACCAGCAAGCTACAGTGCTGGACACCCTATGCCAAACAACTAGAAAGACAGGAACACAACCCCATCCATTAGCAGAGAGGCTGCCTAAAATCGTAAAAAGGCCACAGACACCCCAAAACACACCACCAGACGTGGACCTGTCCACCAGGAAGACAAGATCCAGCTTCATCCACCAGAACACAGGCACTACTCCCCTCCACCAGGAAGCCTACACAACCCACTGAACCAACTGTAGCCACTGGGGATAGACACTAAAAACAAAGGGAAGTACGAACCTGCAGCCTGCAAAAAGGAGACCCCAAACACAGTAAGATAAGCAAAATGAGAAGACAGAAAAACACACTGCAGATGAAGGAGCAAGGTAAAAACCCACCAGACCTAACAAATGAAGAGGAAATAGGCAGCCTACCTGAAAAAAATTCAGAATAATGATAGTAAAGATGATCAAAATCTTGGAAATAGAATGGAGAAAATGCAAGAAACATTTAACAAGGACCTACAAGAACTAAAGAGGAAACAAACAATGATGCAAACACAATAAATGAAATTTAAAATACTCTAGAAGGGATTAATAGCAGAATAACTGAGGCAGAAGAATGGATAAGTGACCTGTAAGATAAAATACTGAAAATAACTACTGCAGAGCAGAATAAAAGAAAAAAGAATGAAAAGAACTGAGGACAGACTTAGAGACCTCTGGGACAACATTAAGCGCACCAACATTCGAATTAATGTGGTCTCAGAAGAAGAAGAGAAAAAGAAAGGGACTGAGAAAATATTTGAAGAGATTATAGTTGAAAACTTCCCTAATATGGGAAAGGAAATAGTTAATCAAGTTGAGGAAGCACATAGAGTCCCATACAGGATAAATCCAAGAAGAAACATGCCAAGACACATATTAATCAATTTATCAAAAATTAAATACAAAGAAAACATATTAAAAGCAGCAAGGGAAAAACAACAAATAACACACAAGGGAATCCCCATAAGGTTAACAGCTGATCTTTCAGCAGAAACTCTGCAAGCCAGAGGGAGTGGCAGGACATATTTAAAATGATGAAGGAGAAAAACCTACAACCAAGATTACCCAGCAAGGATCTCATTCAAATTTGGAGAATTTAAAATCTTTACAGACAAGCAAAAGGTGAGAGAGTTCAGCAACACCAAACCAGCTTTACAACAAATGCTAAAGGACTTCTCTAGGCAAGAAACACAAGAGAAGGAAAAGATCTACAATAACAACCCCAAAACAATTAAGAAAATGGGAATAGGAACAAACATATCGATAATTACCTTAAATGTAAATGGATTAAATGCTCCCACTACAAGATACAGACTGGCTGAATGGATACAAAAACAAGACCCATATATATGCTGTCTACAAGAGACCCACTTCAGACCTAGGAACACATACAGACTGAAAGTGAGGGGATGGAAAAACATATTCCATGCAAATGGAAATCAAAAGAAAGCTGGACTAGCAATTCTCATAGCAGACAAAATAGACTTTAAAATAAAGATTATTACAAGAGACAAAGAAGGACACTACATAATGATCAAGGGATCGATCCAAGAAGAAGATATAACAATTGTAAATATTTATGGACCCAACATAGGAGCACCTCAATACATAAGGCAAATGCTAACAGCCATAAAAGGGGAAAGTGACAGTAACACATTCATAGTAGGGGACTTTAACACCCCACTTTCTCCAATGGACAGATCATCCAAAATGAGAATAAATAAGGAAACACAAGCTTTAAATGATACATTAAACAAGATGGACTTAATTGATATTCATAGGAAATCCCATCCAAAACCAACAGAATACAAATTTTTCTCAGTATTCATGGAACATTCTCCAGGATAGATCCTATCTTGGATCACAAATCAAGCCTTGGTAAATTAAGGAAAATTGCAATTGTATCAAGTATCTTTTCCAACCACAATGCTATGAGACTAGATATCAATTACGGGAAATGATCTGTAAAAATTACAAGCACATGGAGGCTAAACAATACACTATTTAATAACGAAGTGATCACTGAAGAAATCAAAGAGGAAATCAAAAAATACCTGGAAACAAATGACAATGGAGAGACGACGACCCAAAACCTATTGGATGAAGCAAAAGTAGTTCTAAGAGGGAAGTTTATAGCAATACAATCCTACCTTAAGAAACAGGAAACATCTCGAATAAACAACCTAACCTTGAACCTAAAGCAATTAGAGAAAGAAGATCAAAAAAAACCCAAAGTTACCAGAAGGAAACAAATCATAAAGATCATTTCAGAAATAAATGAAAAAGAAATGAAGGAAACGATAGCAAAGATCAGGAAATCTACAATCTTGTTCTTTGAGAAGATAAACAAAATTGATAAACCATTAGCCAGACTCATCAAGATAAAAGGGGAGAAGACTCAAATCAATAGAATTAGAAATGAAAAAGGAGAAGTAACAACTGACACTGCAGAAATACAAAAGTTCATGAGGCATTACTACAAGCAACTCTATGCCAATAAAATGGACAACCTGTAAGAAATGGACAAATTCTTAGAAATGCGCAACCTGCCTAAAGTGAATCAGGAAGAAACAGAAAATATGAACAATCCAAACACAAGCACTGAAATTGAAACTGTGATATGGGTTGAAGAGCTAAATAGACATTTCTCCAAAGAAGATATACAGACTGCCAATAAACACATGAAAGAATGCTCAACGTCATTAATCATTAGAGAAATGCAAATCAAAACTACAATGAGATATCATCTCACAGCAGTCAGAATGGCCATCATCAAACAGTCTAGAAACAGTAAATGCCGGGGAAGGTGTGGAGATAAGGGAACACTCTTGCACTGCTGGTGGGAATGTGAATTGGTACAGCCACTATGGAGAACAGTATGGAGGTTCCTTAAAAAACTACAAATAGAACTACCATATGACCCAGCAATCCCACTACTGGGCATATACCCTGAGAAAACCATAATTCAAAAAGAGTCATGTACCAAAATGTTCATTGCAGCTCTATTTACAATAGCCAGGAGATGGAAGCAACTTAAGTGTCCATCATTGGATGAATGGTTAAAGAAGATGTGGCACATATATACAATGGAATATTACTCAGCAGCATAAAAAGAAACGAAATTGCGCTATTTGTAATGAGGTGGTTGGAGCTAGAGCCTATCATACAGAATGAAATAAGTCAGAAAGAGAAAGACAAATACTGTATGCTAACACATATATATGGAATTTAAGGGAAATAATGTCATGAAGAACCTAGGGGTAAGACAGGAATAAAGACACAGACCTACTAGAGAATGGACTTGAGGATATGGGGAGGGTGAAGGGTAAGTTGTGACAAAGCGAGAGAGAGGCATGGATATATATACTCTACCAAATGTAAGGTAGATAGCTAGTGGGAAGAAGCTGCATAGCACACGGAGATCAGCTCGTGCTATGTGACCGCCTGGAGGGGTGGGATAGGGAAGGTGGGAGGGAGGGAGACGCAAGGCCGAAGAGATATGGGAACATATGTATATGTATAACTGATTCACTTTGTTATAAAGCAGAAACTAACACACCCTTGTAAAGAAATTATACTGTAATAAAGATATTAAAAAAAAGACAGGAATAAAGACACAGACCTATTACAGAATGGACTTGAGGATATGGGGAGGGGGAAGGTAAGCTGTGACAAATTGAGAGAGTGGCATTGACATATATACATTACCAAATGTAAAATAGATAGCTAGTGTGAAGCAGCCGCATAGCACAGGGAGATCAGCTTGGTGCTTTGTGACCACCTAGCAGGGTCAGATAGGGAGCGTGGGAGAGAGGGAGACACAAGAGGGAAGATATATGAGAACATAAGTATATGTATAACTGAGTCACTTTGTTATAAAGCAGAAACTAACACACCCTTGTAAAGCAATTATACTCCAATAAAGATGTAAAATAAAATAAAAATAAAAGGTAATGAGAATACACCGATGTAGACAACAAACTTATGGTTACCAGGCGGGAAGGGGGAGGGAGGAAGGGATAAAGTAAGAGATTGGGATTGACATATACAAACTACCATATATAAAATAGATAAGTAATAAGGACCTACTGTATAACACAGGGAATGCTACTTAGTACTCTATAATGGCCTATATGGGAAAAGAATCTAAAAAAAGGTGAATATATGAATATGTATAACTGCTTCAATTTGCTGTGTATCTGATACTGACACAACATTGTAAATCAACTATATTCCAATAAAATTTTTTTTAAAAAGTGAGAAAAAAAAAAACGGGATAAGGAACCCAGCAGGAACCACCTCACACCAAAAGCCCACATCACAAATGGGATGAGGAACCCAGCAGGAACCACCTCACACCAAAGGGTCCACATAACAAAGCGGTTGAGGAACCCAGCAGGAATCACCTCACACCAAAGGGCCCACATCACGAACGGGATGAAACCAAGGAGGAACCACCTAATACCAAAGGGCCCACAACACAAAGGGGATGAGGAAACCAGCAGGAACCACCTCACACCAAGTGGCCCACATCACAAATGGGATGAGGAACCCAGCAAGAACCACCTCACACCAAAGGGACCACATCACAACGGGTATGAGGTACCCAGCTGGAACCAGCTCACAACTAAATCCAAATCACAAGCAGGATGAGGAACCAAGCAGGAACCACCTCACACCAAAGGGGCCACATTACAAAGCGGATGAGGAACCCAGTGGGAACCACCTCACCACAAAGGGCCCAAATCACAAAAGGAATGTGGAACCCAGCAGGAACCACCTCACACCAAAAGGCCCACATCACAAAGGGTCCTTATCCCTTTTGTGATAGGGGCCCTTTGGTGTGAGGTGAGTCCTGCTGGGTTCCTCATCCCCTTTGTGATGGGGGAACTTTGGTGTGAGGTGGTTTCTCATCCTCTTTGTGATGAGGGCCCTTTGGTTTGCAGTGGTTCCTGCTGGGTTCCTCATCCCCTTTGCAATGTGGGCCCATAAGCTCCCGGACCATAACGGTGGCTCCCTCCTGCGATGTCGTGATGTGTCCCCTGCTTGCTTCCTGCTCAGAGTCTCTCTCTGTTCAGCCTGAAGTCTTTCTCCTTCCATCTCAGCATCCGAGGGAGGCTTTGTCCTACACGGGCAACAACAAAAATTTTCATAGAAGAAAACACCTCCTCTCCCCTCTCCCTTTCCGCGAACACACTTTGCCTCAGACAACCCCTCAGTGAGTACACAAAAGTGGGGCTGTTTTCTTTCTGATGCCGTTTCAGCTGAAGTGTAAAAATATCTTTTCAAACTAGGGAAGCAACACCACAGCTAGAAATGCTTGGATTTGAAAATAAACGTGTGGCAGATTTACACAAATCCCTTGAATCTGTCAGAGATGCTTTCGGCAGAAGGTACATTGCCTGACAAAAGGGGGCTCACGCCACAGAACTTTGCTTTTCTCGCGTAAGAAGAAGTCTGGAGATGGGCGACTGCTGATAGTGATTCAGGGATCAGGGGTATCAGGCTCTGATTTGGTATCAGTGTCATTTTCTAGGTCCCCTAATGTCAAATAATGGCAGCAGCATCCCTCGTGAGGCTGAGTTCAAAGGGGAAGCAGGGTGGGCTCGAATGGGACTCTCTCCTTCTTTGTGTCTGTTACCAAAAGGAAATCATTCCCAGGAGCCCTCTCCTCAGTGCATTTCCCCTTACATCTTACAGGCCAGAACTAGGTCATACACCCACCCCTAGGCCAGAGACAGGGGTCCTGCCCAATTCAGGGCTCTCTGCCCACCACGGAGGTTCTTTTAGGGAGGAATGGTTTTGGCTGGATGACCAAAAATATATTCTCAGACCTCTTTCTTTGGGCGCAGAAGCCCTGAGTTCCGGACCTGGTCCTGTTTCTGCCTTACTCAGATACGAATAACATGATGAACTGGTTACATCTTCCTCAAGCCCTGATATCATCCCTATGGGCCACTTGCAAAGGCAGCAAAGAAGGTGAGCTGTCATCAAGGGTTTCTGCATGACACTGGCTTCACTGGCAAGAAACAGTTTTGAGAACAGGCAAACTAGATCATTTCAAAGGGAACTTCTACCTTGCATGTTTTTGAGTGTCTGTAGGATTGGCTAGCCAGCCTCTTTTCTTGTCTCCAGCCTTTTTTTTTTCCTTTTTTTTTGCAGACGCTGTACAGATATAGATGCAGATATTGACACAGATACAAACGTAATTATAGATTGTGTTATCGGGTGATGTCTGAGGAGCAGATGGAGATCCATCTGTTGGGGAAGGCTCGGGAGAAGTCCGGCTAGAGCCCGGGGCTGGGGCAAACCGAGAGGGCTCAGCCCTGCGAGAGCAGGTGAAACTCAGGGATTCAGGGCTGGCTCCCTGTCCCCGACTTAGAAGTGGCTGATCCCGGCCCCAACTCAGGGATCCTGGCTCCTGTAGTGGACTTGGGACTTGAAGCAGCCAAATTCATCTTACAGTTGGATTATAGTTGACAAATGATCTTTGCAATAACCAAAGCTGTGATGGAACAGTTGGCAGGGGCCCCCTTATGCGCACATCTCTGTATTCTGGGGCTAAAGGTGGCCTTCGTGTATACGCAGGTGTTCTCCACTTGTGGGAGGAGGGATCCTAGCAGCTTTGCTGGAAGACTCAGGACCATGGAGCTTAATGATTGATGCCTTTTCCTGGGTCACCAGGCCTGGGGAACAGAATGTGAGGGGCCAGTGTGATGTTGTGTAGCTTCCCCCGTAGGGCACGAGTGACACGTAATGTCAGGCCATCCCACTACTGTCAGTGCCAAGCCTGACACCTTGGTTAGAGTGGTGCTGTCAAGACTTCTCCACGCAAAGCACATTTCCCCCTTTGTAATTAGTACAGGTTCTAGGGCTGCAGGAGAGGATGGTCCCACAGTGCGCCTTCCTCAGGGCACACACATCCCCTGCCAATCCCGGAACCTAGAGAATGTCCAGATGACAATAAGCACTTATGATATTGACTCCCAAGGCCACAGTTTTCTCCCCTCATGCAAATCCAGTTAGGTCATAGTAAGGGAGGAATGGAGGCTGATGCATTATTCCTGAGAGAGTGATTATAGCATCAGAACTTCTGGGGATCCCAGGACCCAGCCAGGGCCGCTCCCCTGGAAAACCTCCCAGAAGCAGCGTGTGGGTGCCCCATAGTAGAAATGAACATACCCTCACTCTGCCAGTCCAGGCCCACTGACAGAAGCTTGTTTGGGGGTAACTCCAAATGACATAAATGGGGAGATTATCCTGGAGAGTCTGGGCGAGCCAGTGTAATCACATGTGTCCTTAAAAGCAGGAGGGGAGGCAGAAGGTGAGTCCATGAGATACAACAATGGAAGGAGAGGCAGATGAGATTCAGCGTGAAAGAGAGTTTTCACCCACCCTTGCTGTCTTTGAAGTTAGGGGAAGGAGGTAGAGTCCAGAAATGCAGATGGCCCCTGGCAGCTGGGAATGACCCTCAGCTGACAGCTGGCAAGGAAACAGAGATCTCGGTGCTACAGCTACAAGGACAGTATTCTGCCAACAGCCCAAATGAGCAAGGGAGTGGATCCTTCTTTAGGGCCCCCAGAAAGGAGCATGGCCCTTCCAACACCTTGCTTTTAGCCTGGTGAGCCCTGTTAGACTTCTGACCTATAGAACTTTGAGTTCATACATTTGTGTTGTTTTAGCTGCTAAGCTGGAGGTGACTTGTTACAGCAGGAATAGAAAACTAATACTAATGTGCTGGTGACCAACCCCTCCCTGTTTCAGAATACCCTGGTGCATAGCAACTGATGTCATAGAAAAGATTCTAGAAGAGCAGGTCACGAAGAAGGACTTAGGGTTTGGAAGCTCTTGGGTGAAGGCAAACGGGTTATCAAGGAAGTGACATCTGAAAACTCCAGGGAGCGGAGTGTAGATAGAGCGACTTTCCTGCAATAAACGTCGAGCCTGTTGCAGTGGCTGCTCTTCCCTTCCCGAGGAGGCGCCAAGGGCCCGCAGAAGGATGGTAAGTGGGTGTACGGTGGGCACGAACTGGGACAGGCATGACTATTCCCAGCTGCAGGAGATGCTCATCAGCACATTCACTTATTGCTCATCCGATGACAGTCCTGTTGGGAAGAGTAGGTTTTTGTTCAATCATTCATTCATTCATTCATTGATCAAAGATTCACTGAGCACCTACCGTGCCCCAGGTTCTGTTCTAAGTTCTGAGGCTACAGCAGAGGACAAGACAGGCCAGTGTTCTGCATGCCTGGTGTTTACACGCTGGTATGGGAGGTAGACAAATGAACGAGGAACTTTCTGAAATTTATTTACATTGTGAAGAAAATGAAAACTATTTTCTGGGATGGGGAAGTGGTCAGACAATCCTATCTGAAGTGGTGAGCTTGTTTGAGCTGAGACCATGACAGGAAAGAGCAAGCTCTGTGGTGGTTGGGGGAATCATGTTCCAGGCAGAAGGGATAGCAGGTGCAAAGGACCTGGGTGGGAATGAGATGGGCAAGTACAAAGAAATGTGCAAGGTGACTGTGATGGTGTGAAGGTGAACAAGAGGAAGAGAGGAGTGAAAGCAGAGGTGCTGTGAGGCTAAGAGACTTCTCTGCTCTTTCCAATGACGACCCAGCTAATCACTGGCAGGTCCGGGCTGGACCAGGTCTCCTTGTGAGGACAATGAGAGAAAAGGTCACTGGAGTTTGGTTTGTAGACCACAGCTCAGAATATATTCCAGGATAAAAGGCAATGGTGAAATAATTCAACAGGACAGTGGCTGTTGTGCTCATCATGGTGGGACCGTGATGAGTTATTTTTTTCTTTTCTCATTTTCTATTTTCCAAAATGTGTTTCATGAACAAGTTCTGCTTTCACAGTAAAGAGGAAAAAAGCATTTGAGCATCTGTATCTACTGTCAGGAGAAATGAGTGTGAAGAAGCATCTATTGGGTTTTGCTGGAGGGAAAGAATGGGGGTGGGGGGTGGGAAGGAGACCTTGGAGAGAGCAGTTTCCTGAGAAAACAGGAGGTGAAGGGGAGGAGGAGAGGCAGGGCCTTGGGTACCATGGGTTTGCAGTGACACGAAACACAGAATTAGGATGGGAAGAGGTATTGTGATTAAGCCAGGAGGGCATCCCTGAATTGCACACCCCCAGTCCCACAGCACCCTTCTCTTCGGCCAGAGTCCCAGTGATCTCGGTGAGAATTACCTGTGACTCCATCCACTCACCTGGCGGCCGTCACCCTGAGCTGGAGAGGATGAAGGCGTCCATGGTGCCCTGCCTCATTGGGTACCTGGTGGTTCCAAGTGGCGCTGCTGTCTTGGGGCGCGGTGTGGTGGCTAAAAATCTCCACTAAGGAGGCCTGAGTGATTTTGAGGGCTATAGCCTCGAAAACTGTAAGTAGCCCCTCTCAGCCCCACTCCTCACATCTTTTCCCACTGCCCCCTGCCGAGGATTCCCCAGCTCTCCTCTGAGCCACACCCCTCCCGTTCCATCTTAGGGGTGTGCCTGACTTATTTTGAGAGCAAGTTCAACCCCACTGCTGCCTACGACAGCTTGCGCGGTGACTACACCGGCTACGGCTTCTTTCAGATCTGCAACCGTGACCGGTGTGATCACGGCAAGAACTGCTGCCACGTGTCCTGCTCTGGTAGATCCCTCCCTCCTTCCACCCTGGGGCCCGCGGGGGTGGCCGCATTGAGCTCAGAGGGCTGGCCAGCGCTTACAAGTTTGGAGCTGAGAGAAGGAGGGCCCGGCAAAGACGGGGCTGAACCAAATCCAGGGTGGACCCCAGGGAGGCCAAGCAGAGCACTGCACTGCCAAAGGTCCGCGAGGAGAAGGGGCTGCGGTGAGTCAGGCTGGGCAGCCTGGGACGCAGCGATGGAGACCCACGTGCAGGTGGGCAGAGGGGGAGGCAGGGAGGAGCCTGACGGGTGAGGGCAGAGGGCTCTGGCTGGGCCTGATATAGAAGACACTCTTCTTCAAGGGGAGCGGAGGCTGCCACTTTGACAGGCAGAGTGATCACCGGGAGAAGATGGGCTGTAATTTATGTCTCATAAGAAGGTTATATATGTTCATCTCCAGAATCCAATACAATTATCTGTAATAGAGGTGGTATTGAGTGCTGTGATGAAAATACGGTGGACTAGATATCTCGAAAAACCCTCCCACTAGATAAAATGTAAAAAAGTAAAAAAACAAAACCAAAAAACCCCCCATCTTTTAAAGCACCTAGCTGAACTGGCAAGAAAGTAAGAAATCCCTAGAGGCTAAAGAGAGGAGCAAGAATGCAGATAGGTAAGTGAAGACTAAAGCCGATGATGACCCTGGGGGTTTGAGGTCACTGTGTAGACAGGGTCTGAGCAAGTACGCAGGCGCACTGGCAACGTCCAAAGAGACCTGAGAGCCCTGAGAGCTACCCTGTCAGCTGAAAGGGATGAGCTAGAAAACCCCAGAGGGAAGACACTCTAACAAAAGGGGTAAGACAGTCTTCCCTGGGAATTTGTAACCACAAGCCAACAGGACTCACAAGGCACCATCTAGAGGGGCTAGACCTTGTGCTAAGTACTGGGGGCAATTCAGAGGAATTGCATAGTTCTCCTGTCAGGCAGGGTGGGGAACAGAAAAAGCTCAGGCTTTGAGGTCAGACAGAACCTTGGCTCTACCTCCACATAATCTCTAGTTATGTGATCTGAGCCTCAGTTTTCTTATCTAGAAAATGGAGTTATGGGACTTCCCTGGTGGTGCAGTGGTTAAGAATCCGCCTGCCAATGCCGGGAACACGGGTTTGATCCCTGGTCCGGGAAGATCTCACATGCTATGGAGCAACTAAGCCCATGCGCCACAACTACTGAGCCTGTGCTCTGGAGCCCACGTGCCACAACTACTGAAGCCCGCGTGTCTATAGCCCATGCTCCACAACAAGAGAAGCCACCGCAACTAGAGAAAGCCCGCGTGAAGAAACGAAGACCCAACGCAACCAAAAATAAATAAATAAATAATAAAATTTTAAAAAGAAAATGGAGTTAATAATAGTACCTACCTGACAAGGCTTTTATTTTATTTTATTTGATCTTAGCAGCTTTTTTTTTTAATAGAACCCAAAAACTGGAGCAAATGTCCATCAACAATTGAATGGATAAATAGATCATGGTATATTCTTATTTAGAGACTCTTTAAAAACCAAAGTGCATGAAGGAATGTTTTCCTAAATATTTTCTTTTTTTTTCTAATCACACATTAATGGAAATGAATAAGTTACAGCTATAAGCAACAACATGGATAAATTTCACATAATGTTGAATAAAATAAGGTAGTCACACAGAGTACGTACTATATGAACCCACATATAAAGTTTAGACACAGGCAACACTAATCCATGAGCTACAGGTCAGAATAGGGATGAGGTTTTTTGGGGGGGAGGGGAGTGAGGGGTGCTCCCACAAGGCTTTTACAAGTTTTAAGTCCTGAACATGGTGTCTGGTGCTTGATGAACACAATTTTCCTTTATTTAAAGAATTTACAAGATAGTTGGGCATTAGGACTGATACATGGATGTATGCGTGCATACTATGCAGGTCAGTATGTTTGTAGGCATGTATATAACAGATAAGTGCCGAATCAGAGTGACGTTTTACTCAGAAAAGGGGAGAGGGCACAGTGGGCTAGGTGGTCAGTGACAGACTTCTCAGGACTATACTTTTGGATGAGCAGATGCAGGTTGGGAGATGAGTGTGAACAAAGTCTGGGAAGAGGATCTATGCCTGACCCCCAAGCTGTGGGTATCGGTACCATCAGGGTTGGCACTGTCTTTGCCTCCTGCCCCTTGACATGTCTTGAATGGTGGGGTCGTGGAGGAAAGCAGTGGAAGTGGAAAGCCACGTTGGGCAAAGTTGGACAAAGCCAAGGATTGAGGTTCTGTTTTCCGGGCAACGAGGGGGTGATGAAATAATGTTTTAAGGAGAAGCAATCAGACTAGGTTATGGAAGGGGGGAGACTGTAGTGCGGGCAAGAAGGAGGGGGTCCCATGTGGGAGGTCTTGGTTCCACGGTCCAAGGAGGGAATGGAAGGATGGATGCATAGACATGTTGGTTCTTCAGGGGCACCTCTGGGCCCTCTCACATGCTGTTCCTTCTGCCTCGAACAGTTTTCCTTCTGTGATGTCCTCAACCCCTTTTCCTTACCTACTCCACTAGATGTCACTTGGCCCAATAACCCTTCCCTGACCCTAATTCAACTCTGAATTAGGTGTCCCCACTCAATGCTGCATTCCTCCATGGTTCCAGGTATCCTTTGTATTATAATTGACTATAATCTTTATCTACCCCCTTCCAGACTGTAGGCGTTATGAAGGCAGGGATGGATTTATTGTGTTTCTCATTCTATCTCCACTGCTTCTTCTATAGCCTAGCACAGGATATTCACTATACATATACATTTTTTTTGGCTGCATCGGGTCTTAGTTGTGGCACACGGGCTCTTTCTTGCAGCGCGCAGTCTTCTCTCTAGTTGTGGCGTGCGGGTTTTCTCTTCTCTAGTTGTGGCACGCGGGCTTAGTTGCCCCACGGCATGTGGGATCTTAGTTCCCCGATCAGGGATCGAACCCATGTCCCCTGCATTGGAAGGCAGATTCTTCACCATTGGACCACCAGGGAAGTCCCCATCATATACATTTTTAATGAAAATATCATTATAAGGATTATAAGAAAAAATCAATAGATTTAGTAAAAGATGACCACATCCTGCTACTTCCCAGTGTTGTCTGAGAAAAATACAGGGATAGATTTATTCTTGGAATCACATGGAAGCCTCTCTAACGTGAGCCCCTGGTAGCTTCCTTGACATCACTCTGACTTAGCTGCCAAGTGGTGACACGGCATCATTCCACTTCATTTTCTTCTTTCACACCTTCACTGAATCCAAATTTAAAGGAGACAATTGAATGTGCCAAGAAAATTGTAAAAGGAAAAAGAGGAATGGGAGCGTGGTAAGTAGCCTGTAATAATGACTTTCACCCACTCATCAAGTCCCACTGGTTTGGGACTGTACGTGTATAGCAACCAAGATCAAGATGAAAGATTCTAAAGAAATCAAGCCGTGTTTCCCTCTATATCAGAACAGTCCCTGGCACAAAATACCCTATGTTAAGTTTTTGTTAAATAAATTATAAAATAGAATTGTCATGGCTTTATACTTAAATGTTGGTCCTTCTTGGAAATTATTTTGGTATTAAAAAGTGAGACAGGGCATCCACCTTCATATTTTTCAAATGGCTGGTCGGTGGTCTCAACACCCCTTATTCGTTAACCTATCTTTCTCACTAATTTAATAGATCGCATTTTAAAGTGGGAATCCTCTTGTTAATGTTAACTGTCTTCTGGGTGTTGGAAATATCTTTCATGCATAATCTTGACTTTCCAATTAATCTGGAAGCTTGGCTGACCCCTAGGGCAAGCACTAATGAGCTAAAACCATCTTCATTGTATGGCACTAAGTAGAGATGTGTTGGGCCAGTCTGATCAAGGTCTCTTACATGCTCAGGATTTCCAGTGAAGTGAGCTCTCATTAAGCTAATAAGCCGCCATGGCTTTTCCAAAGCTCAGATCAGGCTGCTCTGTGGAACTTGGGGCGGACAGGAAGGGAGAAGACCCAGGCTCCCCCCACTTGCCTCCCCGCGGAGTCCCTTCTGCAGTGCCTGCCAGGGGCTGTGGAGGGCACTGCAATTTCTGAAAATACGTCTGTGTGTGTTTTCCCTGCTGCTCTGTAGCTATGAGGGGCCAGGGGGTCACCGCCCCTTCTCCAACTGTGTGACCCCCTACCCTGGAAGACTCATGAAGCTTCATGCCCGGTCGAGGGATGGGACGAACTGATGTCTAATGGCCTGCAGTGGCCTGGTGACTCCCACCACTTCTAGGATGGGAGAGGAGGACCTGGGGTCTGGATTCTGGCCAAGGGGCTGGGAATAGGAGGGTCATGTTTGGGGGACCAGGAGAAAAGGTTAGAGAAACTCAGTCCAGCTGACATAGGTTGAGGAGCTGGAAGGAATTTTGGAAGGTGAGGGGTGAAGCAGGTGCATGGAAAGGTAACAAGAGGCCGCGGCTGTGGGACAAGTGTTCCAGTTTCAGGACTAGGATCTGCCCAGTACTCACCATACATGTCACAGAGCTTCTCTGATGCTCACTTCAGAGAAGCTACAAATGCTTTGCAGGGTTGGAGAAGGATTTCGCAGTTCACAGCTCAGCCTCTCCATCTTGCAGTGTGGGGTTGACGGGAAGGGGAGATGTCGTGAGCAGGATGGAGGAAACACCAGCTCTCATGCCAGCGGGTGGTGGAGCCAGCCAGCGAGAGAGACATACTTGGGATGCAAGAAAGCTTTCAGAACTGTGCCCACTCACATGCTCCAGGGGCCAGGCAGTGGGTTTAAATTGGCCAGCGGGGGCTGAGCTCCCTGGAGATGCCGAGCTGTGAGTATGGGGAGCCCCCTCCGGTTCTCTCTCCCTGGCCTTCCTCCCCGCAGGACCTCCTGGACCCTCAACTGCCAGGACTCTGACACTCTGGAGCGGTGGTTGGACGGATGCAAGCTGTAGCTACTGGGAAGCCCTCGCTGCACTTGCCCCTGGCATCTTCCTAGTGAAGATGCTCTCCTGTTCACTGCCTTCACTCATCCCGTTGATTATCTCACCGCTTGATGGCTCCAGGTGGAAAAGGGCAAAATTTGCTTCATCCAGGGACGCAGGATGCAGAATAAACCACTAGTTATTCAACCTGGTTCAAAGGGCTCCACTTGTCCTACTATACTGTGATTGTTACGATGAAAATCATTACTTACCATTATCATGCTTCCTTAGTATTTAATCTCAGGTGGAGGATTCGAAGGAAGGAAAACATCTGGAAAATAAGATGTGCCCATGAATGTCAATATTAATAGAGAAAGGAAGAAAAGATACAGAGGATGGGAAGGGGAGTCAAAGAGGAGAGGAAGAGACGCCAGTGCCAGCAGGACCCCCAGCTCCAGCTACGGTGTCCACACTGGGACACCCAGGTGGCAGGGAGGAGACCACAAAAATCCTCTCTGCACTTTTGTGGAGAGACTCCAGTGACAGTTGATCTTTCTTATGAAACGTTAAGTTTTAAAAACTTGTCAACACATACTTGTATTAGAGAACTTGTGCAAAAGACAGAAACATAAACAAGAAGAGTCCTCCTGTGATCTTAGAAGCCAACGGCAATCAGTCCCTGTCATGTTTTGGTTGCATTCCCTTTCGGTCTTTTTTCTGATTGGGGTTTTTCTTCTTTTCCAACAAGGCTGTGATAATGCTCTAGAGAGAGTTTTGTACCTCACTTTTTAGAAAGGAAGAGCATTGGTAATGAACCTTTCCCTACATGTATTTCCATTTTAAGAAGAAAGGGGTTTATTTCCAAAGCTTCGTGGCTCACAGACTCCTCGCACGGAGTGGAGCAGCAGGTGACAGTCTGGGCTTCCAGGGCGCACATGCCTGAGACATGGAAGCAGTAGTAGCGGCAGAGGACCTGTTCCTCGGAAGCCAGTTCATTTGCGGGAACCCAAGCTATGATGGGGGACCCTTGTACAGGAGGGAAAGAATGGAAGTGGCCCTAGAGAGCCTGTCTGAAGGCTAGAGCCTTCAGAATGAAATCTTAAGGCCAGTTAACATGCCATTGGATGAATACACCAGCTTTTACTTAACTTTTCCCCCTACTGTCAGATTTTTAGATACAGCCATTTTTTAAACCATTACAAAGAATGCTGTAGTGCCTGTTTGTGGCTTCCCCCTTTTCATTTTCTGCACTTTTGAAACTAAACAACATACATTTCATAAGGAAAACTCAGAGAGTACAGAGAGTCATAAGGAAGGAAATTTAAAATGCTCATCATCCCCCCACTGGAAGCAGAAGTTTTCATTATCGTTAGGTAGACACAGTTGGGGGCACCCTGCCGCGGTGATGGTTAGTGTCAATCTCTTCATGTGTGCTCTTCCCAACTTCACTGTGGGTCTGGGCACATTTTTTCCTTATAAACATGAACTACTACTGGGTATACAGTTCTGTATCTTGCTTTCTTCACTTAATATTTCGTGGTCTAAAACTTCCATGCCTAGGACAGGGATCCCAGAACCATTTTTAACAACTGCACCGTATCCACTTATAATGTATATAAGCCCATCTTGTTTCTCCGGTCAATCTAGACAGAAAGTAAACAATATGCGTGAATCATGGCCACCTGAAAGGCAGGCAACACTGAGAGCAAGTCAGCCCTTCCTTTTGTTTGCTTCCTGGTCATTTTCAGAAAGGAGAAGAAAGAGCTGCAAGTTAGAATTTCAGGGGCAGAACTTTTCATCATTCTCAGTACTGACTGATTAGCTTAATGAGTTGGTTTTGGGTGGCTTCCCCTACCTCTAGAGAAAAGGGTACTTGATAGTTCCTGCCCACACAGCATGAATCGTACAGTAAAATTCCTGCTGGTGGCCTCCCTTGCTGTTGAGGTCATTGAGAAGCTTTTGAGACCTTGAGAGCCCCTTTCTTCTTGAGCCGGGAACCCACATTGTTTCCGAGGTTGGGTCTGCGTGCGATAATACACCTGACCTCAAGCCAACCTTATCCCAGACATTAATGACCACCTACAATTGATTAAAACGCTATCTCCTCAAGTGCCACATCCAGCGTGCTGCCGCCTCCTTCCAGCCCATTACTTCTGCCATGGCTGGTCATCGTCCTCTAATGGCCACTTGTGTCAACATGGGCATGAGGCTTGATGACAAAGCAAATGTTAGTGTATTGATTGGACCGGCCTCTCTAGGGTTTCCCAACACCAGCTCCTGGCGTGTTGCTCTCAAAGCCACTGATAATGGGCGTTACGATGAGCACTCATCCCAGGGCCAGATCTCCCTGTCTGCTTTACAGAATGATCAAAGCTAGGTTTCAAAATACCACTAACAATGATTCCTGTTACTATTCTATCACCAGCAACTACCATATTAACGCCAGTTTTACAAATAGTACACATAGGCCCTTACGTGCAGTATTTTCAGAACTTGCAAAATCTTACAGGGTAGGTATGAAGGTACGAATCATAACTATATCATAGGTGGAGAAATTGAGGTTGGAGGAGCTAAATAACTTAGCTTTACTCCAGCCTGGTAAGTGATGGAGATGGAATGGGTATCTCCCCAAAACCTAGAGCTTCCCCACACAGCCCTCCAAACTCTGGTACTGTACTGGTGTTAATTTTCCATCCCATTCATTAGCTGGAAAATCGGGTCTCCAGCTTCTTAATTAAAGACTTTGCATTGAAGACGTTTTAGGCAACTGGCACATAATAATGGGTCACTATCATAGTGTCCAAGTCAAAGGCTGGAAATTGAGGCCCCAGGAGATGAAGTAACTTTCTCAGCTACGGAAAATCAATAGAGAAGGCAGCGTGGTGACTTGCAATGTTTCCACACTTGTGTGGAAACAAGTGATAAAAATCACCTGGAGTGGCTGTTAAAATGGTGATTCCTAGGCCATGCCCTTTATCTACTGAGTCATAACTGCTGCAAAGAACTCTGGCCTGTGGATTCTCAATGTGCACCAGTTTCTGTGAGATGGAGAATGTCTATTACCACCCTTCTGCCTTCTAAATTTCTGCAAATGTAGCTCAGTGGGGAAACCAAAACTGCATCTGGAACCCTGTTGGTGCAGGTACCTCCCAGACCCCCAGCTCCTCCAACCCCAGGGAAAACAAAGAAGCAGGAGTATTGCTCACGACACCATCTTTTCCTCGGTGGGAAAGATTCATTTACTTGAAAAGAGACAAAAAGGATGGTACAAATCCTCAGAGAGGTCTGGTTTAATTAGGTTCATTTGTTAAGTACTTATTGCAGCGAAACACTTTAAGTTAGCGCGGTTTGTTTCTTTTAATTATTAATTTTTACATCGCTATATAAGCTCATAATATGAAGAGCAAAGTAGGTTTTGTGGTGAAAGGGACGAGCGTTCATTGTAACGCACTCATGGTGATCTGACAGCATCACACCAGGAGCTGGTGTTGGGAAACCTGGGGACCTTGCCACCACGGCATCTCTGAGAACAACAGCTCACAGATCCAGCGTGGATGAGCCCTCACAGGTTTTGTCTACACTGCACGTCCCACCCTCTTGGCCATCCCTGGCTGATATGTGGGAGAACCCAATTTTGGCTATGGCCATCATGTTCTCTGCCCTCGAACTGAGCGGCTGGACCTTGGGCTGCTAAGTCACGGACAAGTCAGTTCACCAAAGAGGTCGTCAGCAAACCTACTGCTGAGTCCACAGACCTGTCCCTGGATCTTGCCCTTCTCCAGCCTTGGGTTGGCTGTTCCTTTTTACTCTGCGGGATCCAGCAGTATTTACACGGTAAGTACTGCTTTTGTCTCATTTGACACCCTAAGAAACTTAATATGATGGAGATTTAAAAAAAAAACAAACAGCAAATGATTTACACAGTGAGGGTTCAAAGAGACGCTATCATACAGTCAAGGTTACCAGCCCTGTGTCTGCGCAAAGTAGGTCATCAGGACACGCAACAGGTACCTCGTCTCCCTTCCCCCTTTCCTTCTCTTGGGTACCCTACTCGGGAGAGACACACTCATTACCACAAGAATGCCCTGGAGTGTTGTCCTATTGCTTCAGGAGCCCACAGCCCTCTGCTCATCTCATCTACATACTAATGCAATTTCTCAGTATGATATATCATAAGCGTGGCTAAAAATCCTGGAAGATTTATTAAGTTCCCTAGTTCTTATAGATCAGGGAAAATTTTTTATAAATTCTTGCTTTTGCTAAACACTTTAATATGCCATCATCTAGGCAACAAAATTTTCCTCGATTCGATTTTAAGGCTAATCTGGGGAAGAACTTTCCCCCTTCCTCTCCAACACTATTAGGAAAGGCCATAAGTCCTGATCAAGAACATTTGCTGGTGCCTCACAGGGAACTTCAAACCTGATTCTGTTTTGCAGCAGTACTGGGTCCTACTTTCTGCCCCAGACCTGATGTCTTGTTGAGGTGCTTGAGGCTACTAGGGGAAAGAGCCCTCAATCACTTTGGGGTCCTGGTACTGGCCATACAGAGAGGCCCCCACCAGGGAACACTGACCCTGGAGAATGAGTCACTCATCTGGTTCTTACCTTCAGCCGTGTAAGCTCAGAGATTGAATCTTTTCAGTCCCAGAAGTTATTGATGCTTGAATAAACATAACCCACGCGGGACCTGAGAACAAACCAGAAAGAAAATTACTAATTTCAAGCAGCCTGGAGGTTGGCAGCAGTGGGGTGAGAACATTCTCTCCTGGGAGGCATTGCTCCTCAGGAAGCCAGGTTATCCGATGGTGCCTTGGTGAACATGAACTCAGAAAGTGAAATTTTAATGGCTCCAGCCTCTCTCTTGGGCAGTGGGTGGGCAGACCCCACCAATGTGCAACTTCTGCCTCTCCTTCAGGCTTCCCTGTTTCATCAGCCTTCACCAAGGGACCCATTCTCCCTGCGAAGGAGTGATTCCATTGTGGGCCTGGGGCCTCTGCATTTCTGTTCACTTGATCACGAGCTGATTTTCTGGGGTAAGTCTCAAGACATCCTTAATTCCTTCCTTCCCATGCTCCCTGGGGTCTCTCTCTCTCTCTTTTTTTTTTTTGCTGCACCATGTGGCACATGGGATCTTAGTTCCCCGACCAGGGATGGGACCTGCACCCCCTGCAGTGGAAGCCTGGAGTCTTAACCACTGGACCACCAGGGAAGTCCCTCGGGGGTCTCTTTTAGTCACCATGCAGATAGAATCTTGGTTTGGACTGGACTTGAAGGTGGGCAGGAGGGAGGAGTTAAGGCTGACTCAGGTCGTAGGTTTGGGTGGCAGGCTGGGCGGTAGCACCATTCTGAGCAGTGTGACAACAGTCCCTGTGTATGGAGTGCTATGCTGTGGACCTCAGAATCATCATCTCGCTTAATCTTCTCAGTGTTCCAATGAGGAAAGTACCAGGATATTTCCCACTAGGCTGAATGGCAACTTTGATAAATTCACTTCTTTTGTTTAATCATTTCATTTTAATTGAAGTTTTCATTATGTCTTTATAGCAGCATTTAAAAGGAACATTCAGAGTGTCCTTGCTCCCATTTCCTGCTGCTGCTGTTGGAGCCTAAGGGTGGAGAGGGGGAGGGGGAGGGAAAGGAGAGTAATATATTCTTTAATAAGGAGAATTCTTATGAGCGTATTCTTCATTCATGCTTTCTTATTCATATGGATAATGTATTTATGAGAGTCTTCATAATAAAGAACACAGTCTCATGAATGTATTCTCTTTATGCATCGCCCCCAGTCCCCGCCCCAGCCTGCCTCTCTTTAATCCCCTTTCTCCCCTGTAATCTTCTCCCCCACTTGGTGCTCCAGTCTCCAGCTGCAGCAGTGGAGAGCTGGGGAAGACAAGAGCTAAATATCCCGTAAAATCCTGATATGGGGACAAGACAAGAGCTGATCAACGGAAACAGGATACTTCAAAGAATCAAATGATTTGGTGACTCGCTCATTTGGCAGACTGGCTCTCAGTGTTTGGGGCGAACTGAGCATTTGACTTGCCTTTTGCCTAACTGCCCACGTTAAGTGACCTGGAGTCCTTTTCCAGATGGGGAAGCAGAGGCTGGGGAAGTTAAGGAAGCTGCCTGAGGTCACAGTAACTCGTGTGAGATCCACAATTTTAAAAAGGCTCATTCGTGGGTGTTGGTGTCTTTGTGCCATTCAGCAGGATAAGAGCACAGGAGAGAGGACAGTAAACCTAGGATGGTTTCCTGGTGTCTCTAAAGAACCGAACTGGGGAAGCTGATTTTCTTTTTTAAACAGTTAAAGAGGAATTTGTTTATTAATTTTTAAATGGATAATAGAGAGTATCAAATAACCATTGCATTGAATTCATCTAAAGAAGTTGATTTTTAAGTGTCAAAACCTCAAATGCCTACAGAGGCCAGGAAGGTGAGAAAACAATTGCGGGGGGTAAAGGAATTAGAAAAATCTAATGCACTCTAAGAAAAAACAGAGTGCAAAGTGTGATGCTACCTGGCTCCTGTCACTTGGCACCAATGATAGGGAGGCATTAGAGATGGGTGGGGACTGCGGTGAACAGAAGAGGGAGCTGCCATCAGCACTGTAGATCCTCTGATTATTCACAAAGAGCTGGAAATCTTGATTTTGATATCAAATCTCCCAAGCTGTAAGTGTAACTTCAAATTACTTTTAAATACCGTGTAGGCCAATGTAAGCAAATCTGCATGCTGGATCTGGTCTATAAATTTGCAGCCTTTGTTAGTTGGTTGGCATGGAATCATCACCAAGTCTGGAAGTCGAATCAAAACCATGGATTCCATATGGCTGTGGGAATTCTGCAAATTCTGATTATGATAAAGAGTAGATAAAACGGTCAAGAAATGACCTCAATACTTACAAGAATACCATTTTACCACTCAAAGGAAATCAGTTTCAAATATATCACCTTGTACATGGAGTGAAGAATTTAAAGAGCAAGCTTTGGAACTTGAGAAATCTGGTGCTGAATCCCAGCCCTACCACTTAACCACTGTGCAGCCTTGAGCACATCAACTAACCTCTCGGTGCCTTTGTTTCCTCATATCTGGATTCTTGTGAGCCTTCAATGTAATAAGATACAAAAATCAAGATAACTGGCACATGGGAGATTCTCGAGAAATGGTGCTTGCTAAAATAGCAATAGTGATTGCTATCATTGATAATAATGATTATCATCAGTACCTGTATTTATAAACTCTGAGGAAAACTCTAATGAAACTTGTGTTTTAAAAGCTCCTTTTTTTGTTTTTCGGCCTCAGCACGCGGCATGCGGGATCTTATTCCCCTGACGAGGGAACAAACCTGTGTCCCCTGCAGTGGAAGTGCAGAGTCTTAACCACCGGAGGGAAGTCCCCTAAAAGCTCTTTTCCTGGGTGATTTTTCCATGAGAATGGCGAGGCGTTTTGATGTTACTTTCTCATTTCATTATACTTGCATTTGGAAGTCACAAAGTCTCTGTAATTCTGTCTGCAAAGCATTCAGGGAACCCAAGTAATCCGTTCAAATCCAAACCGGGTGGGAATTTCTGACACTTGACTTAGACAGCGTAAGGCATCTCCAGATACTGTTATCCACTGGCCTTTGAGGGAGGCTGTGCCTTGAGAGGATTCACACAGAATTCAGCCCGTTTCTCCTGCACAGGGCTCCTTAATTCTGTTCTCTGTCCCTTCCATGTTGCCCATCTCTTATTGTGCTATTCATCTCAGCCCAGTCTGCAATCACTGTATTCGATGCGAGAAGGGGTTGTCCTCCAGGCAGTCCTCCCAGGACCTGCACACACACACACACACACACACACACACACACACCACACACATGCACACTCTCTCCCGCTCTCATGCTTGGGGTGAATCTAAAGAGCTGGTACTGGAGGGGGAAGGGTGAGCTGTGACAGGGCGAGAGAGAGTCATGGGCATATACACACTAACAAACGTAGTAAGGTAGATAGCTAGTGGGAAGCAGCCGCATGGCACAGGGATATTGGCTCGGTGCTTTGTGACAGCCTGGAGGGGTGGGATAGGGAGGGTGGGAGGGAGGGAGACGCAAGAGGGAAGAGATATGGGAACCTATGTATATGTATGACTGATTCGCTTTGTTATAAAGCAGAAACTAACACACCATTGTAAAGCAATTATACCCCAATAAAGATGTTTAAAAAATAAATAAAAAAATAAAGAGCTGGTACTGAGTGCTGAGTGAGGGTATGTGTGGGAAACAGGGACCCTTGTGTTTTGAAAAGACTGAGAAAATCTCTCAACATAGTCCCAGGTCAGCCCGGCAGAGAGAAAGCTAACCTGCCTCACACTGTGGCTAGTGCCCAGGAACACAAGACTTGGGGCTCCAGGACAGTTGATGACAAATGTCCAGGACCCCTCACCTCATTCCTGGCTCACTCCTCACCTCCCAGGGCCACCTGCACCAGCTCCTGACTTTTAGGTTTCGCATCCTAATTCTAGCCCAAGCTCAGACCTGATAGGACAGATCTGACTTCTCCTGATGAGCTGTGTTGCCTTGTAGCAGATACTGTGGGTGGCTTGCCCTGACCATTCCCATCCACGTGGACCCCATGATGTCCCCAGCAGCGGCAACCTGCTGCCCAAAGAAGGCTTTCTCTGGCTACTTACGCCCACTGAGCTGGCATAAGGAGCAAGCTGTGCTGGGAAATTAAGCCCAGTCCCCCGGCAGCCCTCAACCAATGGTGGATGGTCACTGGGGTGGATAAATATTCCAACTTCCTCACCCTTTCCTGGAGGGACAATCTGAGGTGTGTTCCACCTGCCTTCCAGAGGTCCCAAAGGGGTTGAACTCCAATTGCTCACAGGGGTAGGCTGCACATTAAAACATTCCCTCTCCTGACTCACTTCCCCACGCTCATCCTGGTGTTCCCTAAGATCACCTCCCAAATAAACTCCTTGGCCCAGGGTCTGCTTCTGGGGGAGCCCAGCCTGAGACCGCCCTCTTTCTTATTCTACAGAGTAAGATAATACTCACTGACCACCTTTATTCACGTCAGCTCCCCAGGGTGAATGTTTTTAATACTCCCACTTTTCAAGTGAGAAAATGAGGCCACAGGACCAGCAAGCGGCAGAGGCAGAATTTGAACTCAGATCTTTCTGGCTCCAACAGTCCTGCCTGTCCCATCACAAGACACTCACCTGGTTCCTTCCATCTTGGATGTCTCTCCTGCCTGTTCAAGCCTCAGCTACCAGGAAACAAGTGGGCATGGTTGACCAGTTACTGTGATACCAATTATCACCACAAGTAAAGAGCAGGAAATTGTAATTCAGGAACCGAGTGTACCAAGACAGCTGGCTCCAGCCCACAGAGGCAGGCAGCACTATTATTTTGAGAATGCTCCTGGGCACGGAATAGCAGCCTTTGTGTCTGTGGAGGTTGGCACAGGGATGCTGATGCCCTCCCCAGGCTGTGTAGGAAGACCCAGTGGAAAAACCCAGCTTGGACCCTCTCTTGTCTGTCACTCTTTGTAAGAAATAGAGGACAAACACTCTGGAGTCTGCGCTTCTACTTCCCATGCTTCCCTTTATTTTCTGTGTGAATTTTGGTTTCTTGCTTCCCCACTCTGGACCTTGGTTTCATGGGTTCCATGTGCTGAAGCTAGGAGCGCAGGCCACCATGGTCCCCTCAACTGCAGCAGAAACGTTTGAGTGAATTCTGTGTTGGGTGCTCCATTCAGATGTCTTCCCATAAGGTTTGGCCCGTGGCTGACCCCAGACCCAACTTCATCCTTGGACAGGGTAAATAAGATCATAGCCATGTCCCACCTCAGGATAGAAGGAAGCACATCACTGGCCCCAAATTTATTTGTATTACGTGCTTATTCTGACCTGAGATTCTAGAAAAGATGGACATTTGTTCATGCCTGCATTCAAACAACCAAAAGCTCTTTGGAGTATACCTTTGTTCTTGGCTCTGAGCTTGACACCATGGATACAAAAATAGATACTACAAGACCCTTAATCCCAAGCGTCAGTGGCACCCCAAATGCCGCTGGAAAGTGACTAACAGGGATGAATGTGATGGAAAAGGTCTTGGGCTCCCTCTGCTCCCCCTGAGTGTTGGTCTCAGTGAGTCCACCCTGGTAAGGGAATAAACCATACAGCTCGTAAAGGAAGGTAAGCTGCCTCCGGACTAGGGGCAACTGCTTCCAGTATTGCAGAGGGGAGAGGGGATGCCCGGAGAACCTAGACATGGTGTTTGGGTGAAGTCCTGAAAGGTGCACAGGACTTCTGCCTCTGGAGATGGAAGAGGATGACCCAGGCAAAGCAACTGTGTACAAAGCCCCCTGACATTGTCCAGGGCACATACTGTTTCAGTTGGAAGCAGCAGAGGCCATTGAAAAGGAAAGGATGGTGGGGAAAGGCTGGAATGGAGCATTCAGATCATATGATAGAGCTTCTGATTTCAGCCCGAGGAGTGGGCAACTCTGCAGAGGAGACTTGGCCCATGGGTTCTACAATCCGGACTGTGTGACAAGCCACAGAAATCAATTCCAACTAACTTTAGCAAAGAGAAGAATTTATCAGGAGGATATGATGAAGCTGGCAGAACTGAAAGGAAAGCTGACCAACCAGACCTCAGAAAATGCAGGAACCAGAACATCTAGAAGAAAATTGTGGTAGGAGTAAAGAGCAGTGTATTAGTCAGGTCTTGCTGCAATAAAGCTGCTCAACAAACAGTCCTCGAATCTCAGTGACTCACAACCTTTAATTTTTCTTGTTCTGGGCATGGGGGTTGGCTGGGATGGCTCTGTTTCAGGCTACAGCTAAGTTCAGGTTGTGCAATACACACCTTCTCATTCTCATTGGACCTGGGACTAGCCAGGGCTTGTCTTTGCATAACAGAGAACAGAAGAGCGAGACCAACCACAGAAGGACATTTGAGACCTCTGCTCCTGTCAAGCTCAGTAATATTCTGTTGGCCAGAGCAAGTCCATGGAGAAAGAGAAGGAAAACTAAGAAGGTGGGAATCCATGAGGGGTGTGGGTATGTATGTGGGGGAGAGGAGGGTGGTTTTTCAAGGAAAGATACTATAACTACCAAATAGGGGCCGTTTGTCTGTAGGATTACAACACCAGCCAGAGCCCCCGACTCTCCTCAGAACTCCACTTCCTGGGGAATGCCCTGGAAGTGCTAAAATCCCCCCCCAAGCCTCATGGTATGGGAGACCCTCAGGTGGCTTTACACATTACTGCTCAGACCCAGGTGATAAGGCTGGACCCCCAGGGAGCAGCCTTCATGTCCACATTCTTTTTTTTTTTTTAAGTATTTTTTTAACATCTTTATTGGAGTATAATTGCTTTACAGTGGTGTGTTAGTTTCTGCTTTATAACAAAGTGAATCACTTATACATATACATATGTTCCCATATCTCTTCCCTCTTGCGTCTCCCTCCCTCACACCCTCCCTATCCCACACCTCTAGGTGGTCACGAACCACCGAGCTGATCTCCCTGTGCTATGCAGCTGCTTTCCATAGCTATCTATTTCACGTTTGGTAGTGTATATATGTCCATGTCACTCTCTCACTTTGTCACAGCTTACCCTTCCCCCTCCCCATATCCTCAAGTCCATGCTCTAGTAGGTCTGTGTCTTTATTCCCATGTTACCCCTAGGTTCTTCATGACTGTTTTTTTTTTTCTTAGATTCCATATATATGTGTTAGCATACGGTACTTGTTTTTCTCTTTCTGACTTACTTCACTCTGTATGACAGATGGTCACCTTATCTTTGATAAAGGAGGCAAGAATATACAGTGGAGAAAAGACAGCCTCTTCAATAAGTGATGCTGGGAAAACTGGACAGCTACATGTAAAAGTATGCGATTAGAACACTCCTTAGCACCATACACAAAAATAAGCTCAAAACGGATTAAAGACCTAAATGTAAGGACAGAAACTATCAAACTCTTAGAGGAAAACATAGGCAGAACACTCTGACATAAATCACAGCAAGATCCTTTTTGACCCACCTCCTAGAGAAATGGAAATAAAAACAAAAATAAACAAATGGGACCTAATGAAACTTAAAAGCTTCTGCACGGCAAAGGAAACCATAAACAAGACCACCCTCAGAAAGGGAGAAAATATTTGCAAACGAAGCAACTGACAAAGGATTAATCTCCAAAATTTACAAGCAGCTCATGCAGCTCAATATCAAAAAAAACAAACAACCTAATCCAAAAATGGGCAGAAGACCTAAATAGACATTTCTCCAAAGAACATATACAGATTGCCAACAAACACATGAAAGAATGCTCAACATCATTAATCATTAGAGAAATGCAAAACAAAACTACAATGCGATATCATCTTACACCGGTCAGAATGGCCATCTTCAAAAAATCTAGAAACAATAAATGCTGGAGAGGGTGTAGAGAAAAGGGAACCCTCTTGCACTGTTGGTGGGAATGTAAGTTGATACAGACACTTTGGAGAACAGTATGGAGGTTGTCAAAAAACCATATTCTTTTTTTTTTTCACACCTTTTATTTTATTATTTTTTTAACATCTTTATTGGAGTATAATTGCCTTACATTGTTGTGTTAGTTGCTGCTGTATAACAAAGTGAATCAGCTAAGTGTATACATATATCCCATATCCCCTCCCTCTTGCGTCTCCCTCCCACTCTCCTTATCCCACCCCTCTAAGTGGTCACAAAGCACGGAGCTGATCTCCCTGTGCTATGCGGCTGCTTCCCACCAGCTATCTGTTTTACATTTGGTAGTGTATATATGTCCATGCCACTCTCTCACTTTCTCCCAGCTTACCCTTCCCCCTCCCCGTGTCCTCAAGCCCACTCTCTACATTTGCGTCTTTATTCCTGTCCTGCCCCTAGGTTCTTCAGAACTTTTTTTTTTTTAGATTCCATATATATGTGTTAGCATACGGTATTTGTTTTTCTCTTTCTGACTTACTTCACTCTGTATGAAAGATTCTAGGTCCATCCACCTCACTACAAATAACTCAATTTCGTTTCTTTTTATGGCTGAGTAATATTTCACTGTATATATGTGCCACATCTTTTTTGTCCATTCGTCTGTCAATGGACACTTAGGTTGCTTCCATGTCCTGGCTAGTGTAAATAATGCTGCAATGAACATGTGGTACATGACTGTTTTTGAGTTATGGTTTTCTCAGGGTATATGCCCAGTAGTGGGATTGCTGGGTCATATAGTAGTTCTATTTTTAGTTTTTTAAGGAACCTCCATACTGTTCTCCATAGTGGCTGTGTCACTTTACATTCTCACCAACAGTGTAGGAGGGTTCCCTTTTCTCCACACCCACTCCAGTATTTATTGTTTGTAGAGTTTTTGATCATGGCCATTCTGACCGGTGTGAGGTGATACCTCATTGCATGCCCACATTCTTGAATGAAGCTTTGAGCCCTGTGGCTCCCAAGTATTGACCACTGGGGAGCACCAAGTGTTCCAAGAGCCTCAGCTACCTGTCTCAGATCACTCAGGGGTTGCGGCACCCAAGTTGAAAATACTGAGCTTCTGGTCACCCCTCAGAGTGGGGATCAAAGCTCCCAGAGGTTGTCCCTGAAGCCACGCCCCACCCCAACTCTGCCTCAGGACTCAGTGAGCCTAGGGTTCCCCTGGGAAAACGATCTTGGCTCTTCCTTCTCACGCAGTGCTGTGGCTCTGGCTGCTCTCAAGTTCAAAGCTAAAACTTTTCATTCCAATTGGTGATTTTCCCCTCTTGGCCAGGCCACAGCTTAGGTTTCTATAAGCAGAGCGCTGGTTGCTAGGTGACAGCCTCACTCCCGGTTCCAGAGGCAGCCAAGGCAGATATGAACCTGAGAATCTGAAGCTTCCCTTTTCAAGACAAAATATGAAAACTAAAAGAGGAAATAAGACCCTAAATTAATTGGAGGGTTATATAACAGCCAGACACGGTCCTCATGCCCTCCCCACCACCCTGCCATGACCAGAGGGATACATTTAAATGTATTTTTCGAAATAGACAAAAAAAGTAGGAAGTTGAACTGATAAATATAGTTGGGTCTTTTGATCGGGAGAGGACATTTCTAATTACGTTGCTTTTCTAAGCTCCCACAATCAGATCTACACCTTCATTAACCACTGAGTCATTAGTGAGACTTATTAAAACAATTAGATCTGCAGAGAACTGCAGCCATAAGCAGTTCTGACAGCTGCACCAGGAATTTAAACTTTTCATTAAAATTGGATGGAGGGTCTTGCAAATCAATGCGGAATAGATGAGCATTCCAAGTGAAAAATGAGCAAAGAACGTGAATAGGCGATTCATAAAAGAACCACAAATCGCCAATAAACAAATGAAAAAAAGTCCCAATTCATTAGCAACTGAGGAAATATATTAAAACAATAACGAGAAAGCATTTTTTTAGCCTATTAAATGGCAAGAATTTTAAAAATGATATTCTACTGGATGGTCAAATATACAGAATATCTGCTTTTTGGATACACTGTTGGAATGAGGATAGAGAAGACCTTTCTGGAAAGCAATTTGGCCACATATTGAAAATGGTAAACAGATAAGCATCTTTTGACAGAGTAACGTGATGTCCTTATTTACAAAGATGTTCGTTCATGCAGCAGCGTTTATAAAAAGGGAGAAATTTGAAAAAATATCTATCTAAAAATGGGATGTTAGTTAAGTAAAAAGAAAGCATTTAATCCTGCAAGCCATCCTTCCCCGGATGTGGTAGGAAAGTGTGCAGGGAAGAGGGGCCAGTTCTCATGAGTTGAGTGCACACATGTACCAGGTAAACTCCAGTTAGAATCAGGGCGGGACTCCTTGTTGCCTGGGTGATGGCTGCTTTAGCAGTTGCTTTTCTCTTTTGCTAAGAAACCCTGGGGATTGTAGAATGTGAGGTGATAACCCAGGGTGGGGTTCCTTCCTTCAACCTCACCCTTGGACGTGAGGCCCTGAAGATAAGCCTGCCCCTTATCACGGATTCATTTTTACTGTCTTTCAAGCCCTGGACTATAGGGCTACAAGCTGTTTGTGGGTGGTTGTTCAGTTGAGTGTTGATTTTGCTTTGGAGGAGCCATGTCCCTGCAATCTGCACATCGACAATCTTCATCCATAATGCATGAGGCTGGAGACCCAAACAAAGAGTACATTCATGCGATGGCCTGTGGGAGTTGATTATCCATACAGAAAAATGAGGAACACTTTCTCCTGGAAGAGTTAGCATTTATCATCACTGTTTCTGTCATCGTCCTAGGCTTTTATTTCTATGCAATTTTGTACCTTTCAGTGCTCCATGATTAGAAATGAATCAAACTCAACTCAGCATATCAACCAGGAACAGAGCACCCCGAGGACTCAGAGGATGGGCATGTAGTGTGGTGGGAAGAGCACTGGTCAGGAAACTGGAAGATCCAGACCTGTCTCCAATTTTCTGTCCCTTACCAGCTTTGGGTGTCAGCTTGTTTTTGTTTTTAATTTATAAAATAAGATATTTGAATGATATTATATTAATCAAGTGTCTGGTATATCATTTGTGTCAAATGTAGCTGCATCAATATTTATCCACCAAAACTCAGGCATAAAATGTAATTTTGTGTGTGTGTGTATGCATGTATCTGTGTGTGTGTGTGTGTGTGTGTGTGTGTGTTGTATGATATATACGAGAAATATATATGACCATATCTTGCTTCAGAGTCATTTCCCTCTGAGGGCAGAAAACATTTACATTTATCAATTAAAGGTAATGAATTCTTTTAATCAAATTCTTCTGATCTGAACGCCTCTTTTGTGTAAATATTCAGTTAATTCTAAGTTCAAACTTCATGTCTGGAATGACGATGCTTGCCTCTCAAGAAGTCTCCTTACCCCTTTTCCTTCCCAAGGAAAATGCAAATCAAAACCACAATGAGCTACCACTTAACACTCACTAGTGTGACTAATGACAGCTAACAAGTGTTGTTGAGGATGTGGAGAAACAAACCCTCAAACGATGCCGATGGGAACGTAAAACTGTGCAGGCTTTTAGGAAAACAGTCTAGCAGTTCCTCAGAAGGTTAAACATAGAATGACCGTATGACCCCCTAATTCCACTGCTGGGTATATACCCAAGAGAAATGAAAACATATGTCCACACAAACACTTGTGCACAAATGTTCATAGCTTCATCTTTTACAATAGCCCCAAATTAGAAACAAACTCAAATGTTCATCAACTAATGAATGGATAAATAAAATGTTGTATATCCATCCAGCAGAATATTGTTAGACAATAAAAAGGAATATAATATAATACTGATATATACTACAATATGAATGAACCTTGAAAGCCTTATGCTAAGTGAAAGAAGACAGTCACAAAGGACCACACATTGTTTGATTTCATTTATGCGAACAGTTCAGAATAGGCAAAGCAGTAGAAACAGAAAGTAGATTGGTGGTTGTCTAGGGTTGGAGGTGGGAGCTCCGGGAAAGGGGGAATGACTGTTAAAGGATATAGAGTTTTGTTTTGGGATGATGAAATGCTCCCAATTGATTGTGATGATGGTTGAATAATTCTGTGAATAAATATACCAAAAACCATTGACTTATCAAGTGGGTGAACTTTAAGAGAGTGAGTTGTTTAATATGGGAATTATACCTCAAGAAAGCTCTTAAAAAAAGTGAAGAGTCGGTCTCTTACCTCTGATGTTAAGCTGGTAGAATAAAAACTTGAAACTGCTAGTGGTCATATTTGTCTATTTCTGAATGAAGCCAACACAAAGGAAAGCAAACACAAGAAAGGTAGAGAAAGTTTCCTGTAGATATTATCTGAGCCCCTGCTTCAGCCATGCCTGAAGCCATATACTCCCAGGACTTTTTTGGTTATGCCAACCAACTAATTCTTTTGTTTAATAAATTTTATTTTGAGTCTCTCTCTCTCTCTCTCTCTCTCATAATTGAAAATATCCAGACTTGTATAGCAAGATGGGCAATCTGTTTTTGTAGAGTTTACCTTGGCTATGATTCCAACTCTACTTTTGAACAGGACTTCCAGAATTTTCTCAGCTACATAAACCTCAGCGTGGGTAAGGGGTGGCCAATTCTGCACACAGGTGTGCTGGGCCCTGAGAAACATCTGTACTGAGTCCACTCCTCACCAGGGATTAGCATGGATGGGACCCCAGTGTCTTGGGGCTCATAGTCATAGGATGGCCTGTAACATGAGGCTGATTTTGCTGCAGGGGTAACTATTTCAATCTCCACAGCTTCTTACTTGAAAATGTCTCAGGACTTCCCTGGTGGTGCAGTTAAGAATCCGCCTGCTAATGCAGGGGACATGGGTTTGATCCCTGGTCCGGGAAGATCTCACATGTCACAGAGCAACTAAGCCCCTGCGCCACAACTACTGAGCCTGTGCTCTGGAGCCTGCGAGCCACAACTACTGAAGCCCGTGCACCTAGAGCTCATGCTCCGCAACAAGAGAAACCACTGGAATGAGAAGCCCGCGCACCGCAATGAAGAGTAGCCCCCGATCAGTGCAACTAGAGAAAGCCCGCACAGCAACAAAGACCCAACACAGCCAAAAATAAAATAAATAAAATAAAATAAATAAATAAAATAAATAAATAAAATAAATAAATTTATTTTTAAAAAAGAAAGAAAATGTCTCAGATGCTCAGACATAAAGTGTAGAGTGAGCGAACTCATTAAAGCCATGGAATACTTGAACTGAGGATAAAAAGTTACGCAAAACCCTGTTCGTTTCTGAAAAGCTATGTGAAATTTATTCAAGTTATTCAATTTAGCAAAAGCAAGACCATAAAAACAAACGTTTAAGCTGGAAGAAATCTAAGGCATTATCTGGCTCAGGAGCTTCTATTTTCAAAACTGAGTTAATGAAAAAAGAAAAATACTTTCCTTCCTGTACATTTGAAATAACAGTACTAAGCTCTGATTTCACTCCAGAGAAGTGTAGGGTGACATGGACAACCAGATCCACATGTTTGTCTGTCAAAGGTGCCATGGGTTGGCCATGCAGGGACCACTCAATAAGCCCGTTTTCTTATTTAGACCAAACACCATCATCTTATTAAAATTCACTTTAGAGCAGATTTCATGTTAAAATTTAATGACACAGTTTGAGTTTGTCAGGAAGTGAGGATGAAGTAGATGTAGGGTTGCGGACCGAGGGGCAGTGGTCAGGCTCAGAAAGAAGGGCAAAAATGGACAGAAAAGGCAAGGTGTCTGAAACTCAGGAGGCAAGAGGAGTCCAAGGTCAGTCAAAGGTGGAGAAGAGAAAAAAAAAAAAAAAGATGGAGGAGAGGGAGGCACTAAATCAATCAGGTCTCCATCCAGGGCTCCAGCAAGAGCAGGGACTCGGGGTGCTGGGTGGGAGACTGGACAGCAAGAACCTAGGAGTTTGGACAAAGGTCTGGGTCAGCAGAGGTCAGGGAGGGGACAGAGCCTGGGAACCCAGTGGAGCTCAAGGCCAGCAGGAAGGGCTCACAGAGCTCCGCCCTTGGGCTGAGGGCTACCAGTCAGGGCAGGCGTTCCTGGCTGGGTGGGGGGTCAGGGGCCAGTTCTTCCTGCACCCCAACCTGGCTCTCCCAAGGTCTCTTTTCCCACCTTGACCCGGCGCACTGTCCTCCAATGCTGGGCTCTGCTTGCTCTGGCTTTGGACCTGGCTCCTGTACTCAGAAGTTAGCTTCTGACCTCCAGACATTCACCCTGTCTGCCAGAGCTCTGGTCTCTACCATAACTCGCCCCACAGCTTGGAGCCAGAAACCCACCACTTATTCCCAGTCTCACTGTCACTGTCCTGTGGTGTCCCTTGTCCCTCCCCTCCCCCTATGACACCTCTGCTCCCACCAGACTGTCCCAGCCTCCCGGGCACAATTCCCTCCTCCCCAGGAACCTGCCCGGTCCATTGCAGCTTGAAGGAACAGTGCTCAGACCATGATCTGAGCTGCTCCTTTAGCCCTTAGATTGCCCGTGAGTGTTAGTCATCTGATTTGTGCAAACGTCTTACCTCTCAACTAAAGTGAAAAGTCCCTGAAAGCAGGGACTTCCTCGCAGCCCTTATGCAATGCCAGATATACATGTCGTTGATGCCCAATGTAAGTTTCAGTTGAGTGAATGAGGCCTTTGCGTAAAGTTTTCTTTTCCGACCAGCTTCTCAGCCTGATTGCAGGAGGCTTTTGCTAACAAGCTGTTCTAAATAACGTTGGTTTTGTACTTCAGAATTTGGAATTGCTTATTGGGCTGTTGGTAAAAACCAAACCCAAGGGTGCCTTTTAAGTAAAGGACCCAATGTTTAAAGCTCACGGTGAAAATAAAATAATTACCCTGGAGGGATCTTGAAATCAGGGCTGGAATTTCAAATTGGTTATAATTATTTTCTGTCCAGCTTGAGAGCTCTGAAAGCAACTCAGAATTTCCCTTAAATATCATAAACAACCTCAAGTAAGGGAATGAAAGACTGTCCCTGGACCAGAGTCACACAGGGAGGGTTGTAAATGGGGACACCTGTATAGCTGGGCCAGGCGATTTACCTGAGCAACAGGGGGCTGCTTCCAGGCCAGGAAAGGGAAGAGAAAGACGGAAATGCAATGCTTGTTTTTGTAGAAAAGTGCCAATGAGTAAAATAAACATAAGTGAGATGATATTAGATCATTATTGAGAATTTTTGATGTTGATAATGGTATTGTGGTTATGCTTCTAATAAACGAATCTTTGTATTTTAGAGATATCTACTGCATGATTTACTAATGAAGTGATAAGCACCCTCCCTGGCATTTGCATAAAAATGAAAATAGATGCAAGTAATGGGTAAACGAGAATTTGTGTATACTGTTTTCTCTACTTTTATATGTATTTGAAATTTTCCATAATTAAGAAGTGAAAATGAACAATAAAATAGTCCTCAGCCATCCCAACTTGCTTACTGCTCTGGCTTCAGAATTTCTCCATGAGCTGACTGGGGGAGGTAGGGGGAGTGAGGGTAAGCTAAGGATAATTGTTTGCATAACAAGGGCACTCCTTTTACTTAGATGGTTTATTTGGAATGGCCTGGTGAGGGGCTGTCGGCAGTTATGGGAGAGGGGATGGTAAAGTCCCCCAAAGACTGGCTAATCCTAGGGACCTCCCAGTGAGTTTTTTCTTGAAGTCAGAAACATTCTGGAACGTGTGACCTGTTCCTGCAGGTTTGGGGACTTAGAGGAGGAAGAGAAGCAGCGAAACCACAACCGCTGTGTTCTCTGGCTGTAGAGGGACTGGGTCTACTCCTGTGATCTAGGCTGGTCTGGCTCTGTATGGCCAAGCCCTGGACTCAGAGTTCAAAGAGTATTTGAGGATTGATAAATTGACTGATTGACTGATCAATTGGTGATCCCTGTAACGCCAAGTTATTGGGAGGATTACTTGAGAGCACACACCTGGCCCAAGGCTAGGCACACTCAATAAATGGTCATCCTCTCCCTCTGATCCCACATATTATTTACCCCTTGCATACATCAAAACTGCACAGAACAGTGCCTGGAAACAGAATTTTTCTCATTTCCGTTTCCTTGCTTTGCTGTATTCAGGTTCTGAACTTAGTAATTCTTTACCAGCTTAAATTTTAAAAGCGTGGTTTTTGGAGAAAACTTCCTACCTAGATGCTGCCTAAACTCAGCAACCATGTATTCTTTCTCTAAAAAAAATACTATACACAGTTAAGCAGTCAGCTCAGGGTCCTGAAGATGCAAAGTGAGCACTATTCACTTATAATAAATACGGGAAAGGCACACGAAAAAGCCCACCTGTCATCACTCTGACCTTCACTCCTTTGTCCCCATGCTCAGTTGATTCTGTCTCCTGAACACCTCTGGAATCTATTCACTCTCTTCAATCTGAGGACCTTTTTTTTTTTTTAAATAAATTTATTTATTTATTTTTGGCTGCATTGGGTCTTCGTTGCTGCGCGCGGGCCTTCTCTAGTTGGAGCAAGCGGGGGCTACTCTTCGTTGCAGTGCGCGGGCTCTAGGCGCACGGGCTTCAGTAGTTGTGGCACACAGGCTCAGTAGTTGTGGCTCGCAGGCTCTAGAGTGCAGGCTCAGTAGCTGTGGGGCATGGGCTTAGTTGCTCCGCAGCATGTGGGATCTTCCCGGACCAGGGCTTGAACCCGTGTCTCCTGCCTTGGCAGATGGATTCTCAACCACTGCACCACCAGGGAAGCCCAATCTGAGGACCACTGATGGTTAAGAAGTTCATCATCTCTCTCCTGGATCCTGAGAGCAGACTACAGCCTCGATACTTCCAAGTGAATGGATTTAAGGTATTTCCTTGAACAATGAGTGAATAGACAATCTCAGGAAGATAAGTAGGGGCAAGTCCATACTGAGGACTGGGTCTTTATCTATGCTCTTTACACTATCTTTGCAGGGAGGGGTAGGGGGAGGAGAGATAAGGTCCTTAGCCAAGAGAAGGGCACCATGGCACTGTTCTAGAAACCACAGACAACTCACCTTTGTCCTTGATTCCAGGTAGTCTCATATGGGTACATTAGCTCAGCACAACTTAGGAAACCTTACTTACAAAAAAATCTGGAAAATGTAGTTTTTAGTTTTTCAGAGGCTGCAGGACCAGAAGCCAAGCAGAAGAGGAAAGTGTGTGGTGGGTATTGAGTGAGTCCGTCTACAGTATCTGCCCCAGTGGCTCCCCAAACTCTTCCAGTGAAACTTTCAAGAAAAAAGGTAAGAGGAGAATCAAATAAACACTATGAAAGCTGTGACAACAAAGCGCCTAAAGCCACCCTCCATAATTCTAACATTTCTTTGACATCTCATATTTTATCTTAAAAATTAATGGTGAGATTGCCTTCTACTCCATAATATGTCTGTTTGTTTGTTTACATAAAACTGTGATGCTTTCCCCTGAACGTTTCTGGAAAAAATTCATATTTTAGATAAAAGTACCACTTTTATGTAACAGCTGCTCATACTCCTGGGATGCTGAGAAGCTCCACTGGGGTAGATTCACCTGCCCTGGCCTGAGAAGCTTGGGATGAAGCCAATATGACAAAGTTTGGCGACATGCCTGGAGCTCACCCAGGAGCTCACCCAGGTTCCAGCACCACCAGCAAATGAAGTTGAGAATTTCTCAGCGCTGAGGCTTCCTCTCTTACCTTCTGTAGGGTCAGGAACCAGGCAGGAGGAGCCCACGGGTGGTGAGGGATACTGTTTAGTACTCCTTCTCAGAGGAGCTGGGGAAGGTAGAATAGTGTGGGTATTCTTATTACCTCTACTGCTTTCATGGGCAATTTCTCCTGTACCACACAGATCCCTATCAGTTTGCAGATAAATTCAACTTCTTTCCACCATGATGACTGCTTCCCATTTGTAATTCTCAAGCTCTTACCAGCAAAACATTTAACATTCTTATTAAAGCTTGTTTAAAGATGTCTTCCTTGGATAAAGTGGCAATTGCCAGGCATATGGTTGTGACTTGGAATCATCTATTATCTTATGATCAATGGGATTGATTTAGATTCTGAGCACTACGGATCTGAATGTTTTCCAGCCAACAGTAGCATCACGGAATGGCAACCAGGTCATCGTTATTACAATGGATGACGGAGGAATCCCTGACAGGAATGGGATTCCAGAACACCATGATTCCCTAGGGTCCTTCCTTTGCAGTCTTAGGATCATTAATGGGAAATAGTTCAGATCCTAATTTTGCAGTTTCCATTCCTACTCTGGGAGCCCAAGGACAATTTTGTCAATGCGGCCTAATTGCCTGCTTATACTTTTTACAAAGTATAATCTTGGATCAAGAGAATTATACGTATCCACTGCAGTCTCCTCATTTAAATCCCAAGAAATTCAAGAAAATGTATCTTTTAAAAATCCATAACTATTTTGGAAAACAAGAGATGATGCCATTAGTGGACATTGTGAGAGATACCTGAAAGTCAGAAGGCCAATGGGATCGATTTGAAGGAGGAAACCAAATTCCAAAATATGGAAAGGAAAGGACTCAAAAAGGAGGAAGGGATTCTAGGGGGAGCTCCGAGGTGGGGAGAGGTGGGTACAGAGATCTGAAGGGGTTCTGGCTGGGATATGACAGGAGAAGCAGATAGGTAGTTCAAAACATCTCCCACCTTCCACTGCTTATGCTACTAGTAGGTGACAGAAGTGTCAGCATTCAGGAGGGAGAAGGGAGTGTAGATGCTTAGGTCACCAGGCAGGCAGTATCCTTCCCGGCCAATGACTCAGAAAGAAACCAGTGGTCCCCACATCCAGAAATCTGGACTCTCCCCAGGCAGCTGTATGTCACCCATTGCCTGCTTCAGTGATAATAAACTGTGGCAAATAATAGCACACACACAGACAGGCTTTCAGGACAACTCAAATGCAAAAATGAACACACAGGGCTTCCCTGGTGGCGCAGTGGTTGAGAGTCCGCCTGCCGGTGCAGGGGACGCGGGTTCGTGCCCCGGTCCCGGAGGATCCCACATGCCGCGGAGCGGCTGGGCCCGTGAGCCATGGCCGCTGGGCCTGCACGTCCGGAGTCTGTGCTCCGCAACGGGAGAGGCCACAACAGTGAGAAGCCCAAGTACCGCAAAAAAAAAAAAAAAAAAAAATGAACACACAACCAAAATTTACAAAACACCTGAAAAAGTCAAGATCACATAAGAGAGCACTAATGAAGCAGAGAGAAGAATGAACACCCGAGGAAGCACAGTTAATCAAGAGAATAAAACTTCAGAAGGATGAGAGAGAATTCCACATTAAGCAAGAATAGGTTAGCTTAAAAACCAGCTTCAAGGGGACTTCCCTGATGGTGCAGTGGTTAAGAATCCGCCTGCCAATGCAGGGGACACGGGTTCGATCCCTTGTCCGTGAAGATCCCACATGCCATGCGTGGAGTAACTAAGCCCGTGGGCCACAGCTACTGAGACTGCGCTCTAGAGCCTGCGAGCCACAGGTACTGAGCCCGCATGCCACAGCTACTGAAGCCCGTGCGCCTAGAGCCTGTGCTCCGCAACAAAAGCTACCACGAGATGCCCACGCACTGCAACAAAGAGTAGCCCATGCTCGCCGCAACTAGAGAAAGCTTGCGCGCAGCAACGAAGACCCAATGCAGCCATAAATAAATAAATAAATAAATTTATTTAAAAAATAAAAATAAAAAAGCAGCTTCAGGTGTTTAAAGGAATCCATCATATTTTCTTTCAGTACTTATGATTTCATTTTTTACATGTAGATCTCTGATCTATCTGAAGTTTATCTTACTATACATATGAAGTATAGGTCCAGTGTGATCTTTTCCCAAACGGCTGGCCAGTTGTCTCAAACCAGTTATTACACATCCCATTTTCCCCACTGATTTGAGACACCGCCTTTATCCTGTACTGGATTGATATATGTACTTGGGTCCTACTCCAGGTCTTTCTACGGTGCTCCATTGGTCTGTCTCTTCAGGCACCAATTAGTTTAAATATTGAGGATTTCTAGTGTGTTTTAATATATGATAAGGCTATACCATATTCTCCAGTATTTTTCTTTTTTCATGGTTTTCCTGGTCAATTTTGCCTTTTTGTTTCTCCATAGGAACTTCATATCTATCTTTGCAAGTTCCTGGGGGGCGGGGGTGGGGGGAGGAGGAAAGCTTTGTATTTTTGTAGAGACCACATTAAATTCTGTAAATAATTTGAGCAGGATTTAAATCTTTATGATGTTGTCTTCCTATCCAAGAATACGTTATATCTTTCATTGGTTTAGGCCTGCCTTTTTGACTTTCAGGAGTGTTTCAGAGTTTTGCACATAAAGGTTTACACATTTCCTGTTCAATTTACTTCTAGATATTTTATCTTTCTGATGCTAAAGTGCAGTGGCAACAATTTCTTTCTTGCCTTGTTCTTATCTTTAGCAGGAACGTCTTCAGTATTTCCCCATTAAATAAGAAGCTGGCTTTGGGTTGAAACATATCTATTTTATCAGAACGTGACCTAACTTTTGACGTATTCTTTAGCCAGCTGGAGAATGAGCAGAAATTGTGCCCCAGGATTGTGTAGAAGAAAGGCACATTTAGAGAACAGTCAGTAATTTAAAATCATTGTAAGTGGCAGGAGAGTAAGTTGCCTGTTACAGGAAAGGCAGGAAATGGGGATGGAGACCGTTAGAAGAAGATCATGAAGACCTCACAGGCTGTGCTGGGGAGCTTGGACTTCTTTCATAGTATAAAAAAACCACCAGGGCTTCCCTGGTGGCGCAGTGGTTGAGAGTCCACCTGCCGAGGCAGGGGACACGGGTTCGTGCCCCAGTCCGGGAAGATCCCACATGCCGCGGAGCGGCTGGGCCCGTGAGCCATGGCCGCTGAGCCTATGCATCCGGAGCCTGTGCTCTGCAATGGGAGAGGCCACAACAGTGAGAAGCCCGTGTACCGTAAAAAAAAAAAAAAAAAAAAAAAAAAAAAAAAAAATTACAAAAAAAACCCCACCAAAAGGTGGTAAGTAGGAGAATGGCATGATCAGATTTATATTTTAGGAAGATTCTTCTGGAGGCAATGGCTGTTGATTTCCATTAACAAAACATTTCCAATACGACAGCAAATCAGACCAGATACGACCCCACTGGATAAGCCAGGAGGATGAACAAGATCGGTCCAGAAAAATAAATTGCAGCCGTGTCACTTTTTTTTCCTTTAATGTCTTAAAAATTATGGAGTAAGTAAATCTATTCGGGACTAAACGTGAAAGATATTTTCTTTTTTTTTTTTCCTATATTTTCAGGACATTTTCAGGTTTTTTTTCAAAGCCTGAAAGTCTTGCTGGGGAGATTCAGCTCCAGGAGGCTGCTGAATCCTCATCCGACCTCAGCGTGAGCTCGAGTGGGCAGACCTAGTCAGGAAGTGGCCCCAGTGGCATGGCAGGGCCTGAGGGACACTTACAGCAAGCCCCAGAATCCCTTCCTTTTGCTGAGGACATGACTCTCTTCTCTCCCTTTCTGTTTTCCTGAGTGGAGCGCTGGAAATAGTCAAGCACAAAGCACAGATAGTGGACAAAGAATATGATGTTTGCGTTCATGAGAAGTTCAACCCTAATTATACCTCTGGGAGCCAGTGGGAGTTATTGAAACAGTGTGCCCAGAATGTTCATCTTGTTAATAGATGCTGGCCATGGGGTACTTATTTTCCATGCCATTTATAAAGCCTTTGATGGACAGAAAGAAGCTACTTGCATCAGTCCATAAAATAATAAGATATGAAGGATATTATAATTCTTTGGGGTGATTTTCTTTTAGTATCTGGTCTAGGAGAATGCCGTTCCTCCCTTCAGTGCAATTTCCAACAAATGCAATAGTCAGCTTAGCAGGAGCTCTCAAAATATACACACTAACTTTGGTTCAGACACCAGGGATGCATTTTGCTGCCATTTAAAAGTAATTATTTTCAATATGTTTGTGAAGGAAAGTCTTTAAATTTTATTTCTGCCTCTCAATTTAGGAGTGATAGCTCCTAGATTGCTATCACATGGACTGACATACAGAAACCTTTCAATCACATGGTTTTGGACCCAACTGAAATGGGGAAAGCTCAAAGAAAGTTTTCTAAGGACCAAGGCAGACAAGATCCACTTATTCCAGCACGACAGCCAGCTTTCTGAAAGCAAATGAGCAGTCAGATAAGGTAAACACAAAAGAGTGAAAAGGGAAAACTAGCTGGTCCTTTTGTTAGAAGGACAGAGAATATACAAACAAGGGTCTTCAGCCTGAAACCAAGTTCAAGAACTCTACTTTAGCGACTTCCATCAATGCTTATGTATGTTGAACCATATGTAGCTCCTGACCTACAAAATCAGTCATTTTATACAGTTCAACCTAATGCCTTAGGAACAACATCATGTCCACATCCTAGAACTTGGCATAACCTGCCGTTGCTTTAACTCTAAAGCCTTAAACTACCTGACTGCAGCTTCCTGTCCTTCTAGACCTCTTAGGTCCTCCCTTTCATCACAAATCCATGTCTGCGGCCCAGACCAGTTTGCTAGTCTTCAGGCCCAATGGAGCCAAAAGTCCCCTGGGTGTCTCTACAAGGAACTCCCCCAGATACTTCAGTGTGATGGTTTAAGAAATATGTCTACAAATTCTTTGAAACTCTTCCCTTTAAGAGGTGGAGTCTAATTCTTCTCCTCTTGAGTGTGGACTGAACTTAGTGACTTGCTGTTACTTGCTGAATAAAATGAAGGAGAAGTGTGTAGCTTACGAAATTGGGTCATGAAGAGCCTGTGGCTTTTGTCTTGGTCTCTCTCATCTCATCAACTCAATTCATCTGTTGAGTTATTTTGAAAGTGGAGAGTGGTTCCTTCAGTTCCAATCAAGCTTTCAAAATCCTGCATCTTTGGCTAACATCTTGACCACAGTGTCATGACAGACTATAGACAGGCTTACCCAACTAAGAATGTCCTAAATTCCTGACTCACAGAAAATGTGAGATAATAAATGTGTGTTACTATAAGCCAGTAAGTTCACGGTAATTTGTTATGCAGCAGTAGATAACTAATACAACCAAGAATAAGAAGCCCGACTCCTAATTCACCATTGTATTGGTTTCCCAGGATTACTGTAGGAAATTACCACAAATTACCTTTCAACCCAGTCAGTCATTCCAGGAACCCAGGAATGTTTTAGACTCTTCTGTTTTGCTCACTCTGACCATCAGTTGGTTACTGAGTTTTGTCAACTTTACTTGCTAGACACCTCAGATCTGCCCCATTCTGTCCATCCCCACTGTCACTGTCTCAGTTGGGGTTCTCATTTCCTTGTAGCCAGATGGCTGGATTTGCTTCCCAAGTGGGCTCCTTCACTCCATCTCACTCCCCATTTCTTTGCAGCCAGAATGGTTTTCCTAAAGCTCACCATGTCACTCTTCTGCCTGCAAAATTTTGATGACCGCTTGTTTCCTCAGGAACTCTTTGGGTTAACCCTAAAACAAATCCATGATCTAGACTCACCTACCTCACCTCCTGCCGTTTTTTACAAGCATCCTTGGCTTTAGCAATACCAAATTTGCCTTCAGACATCGGAAAAGCCAAGCTGTTTCATGCAGGTGCTGTTCTTTCCATCTAAAATGCCCATGACTTTCTCCTTTCCCACCTTTATCTAGCTACATCCAAATGTGTTTAAAATTCAGGTTATATTTCATCTCTTCCTAGAAGACTTCTCCAAGTCCCCAAAGGGATTCTGATGCTTCCCCCTACAGCCTCCCTGGGCAGAGGGTGTAATTCTAAATCCATCTTCCCCTTTAAAAGTGTGCTTCTGGGCTTCCCTGGTGGCGCAGTGGTTGAGAGTCCGCCTGCCGATGCAGGGGACACGGGTTCGTGCCCCGGTCTGGGAAGATCCCACATGCCGCGGAGTGGCTGGGCCCGTGAGCCATGGCTGCTGAGCCTGCGCGTCCGGAGCCTGTGCTCCGCAACAGGAGAGGCCACAACAGTGAGAGGCCCGCGTACCACAAAAAAAAAAAAAAAAAAAAAAAAAGTGTGCTTCCATGAAATTCCAGGATAATGTCCATGTTCATCTACCCTTTTATCCCTAATGCCTGGCACAGTTGTTGCATGTGGTAGGTAAACAGTAAGAGTTTGCTACCTAATAAGTGACTGAATGAGAGCGTCAGGGAAGGCAACATTTATGGCATGATTATAGAGCCCTGATTGAAAAACAAATCTTCTTCTTTGATAATATAACTTCATCCCTTTATTTAGATTAACATGGTGGTACCTTGTAAAAATTCACCTTGTGTATTAACTGGGGCCCTGCTCACACCTCTGACCACGGAGGAAAGGGACAAAGCAACAGGGAAACGTCACAGTCTTAATTACCTCCATGCCTGTCATCCAGGAAGGATGGGGTTAAGTTTCCTCATTCCTGAAACAGCCAAGGGTAAACAGACTGAGCTTGAGGGAATCCAAAAATCGTCCTCTGCTTCCAGAAGACATGCTAGTCAAATTAAATGGAGGCCTGAAGAGTGCTGCCAGATCTCTGTTTTAGAAAAGGAGGTGGTATCTCCTCTTCCAGCAGATGGAAGGCCTCTGCGGCCTGAGGGGGAGGGAGCATTTCTAAGGTCCATACCAGGGCTTCCCACAGGTGCAACTCCATGGCTACCTTTTCATTATCACCAGAAACAAGGGCCAGGCTGATGTAGACATCTGCCAGAGGGCAACTGGGATTTTCCAGATGGAACTGCCACACCCTTGATAGAGAATTCCCAGGAAAAGAGGAAACGGGGCAGGGCTGGTAGAAGCGGTGACCTGAGGGCTTGACGGGCCAGCAGAGGGAACCGCCAACTAGCCTGAGAGAGCGGCCCATGACACCAGCCTTGGGGAGCACGCTGGAGAAATGCGAAGATGGCTGGGGTAACAGGAGAGGATGGTGAAGCTCACCCAGCAGGACGGGCAGGCTAGGCAGTGTCCTTACACATCAGGAAGAGAGGCCAGGAAGGTGACAAGAGGCTGACAGGGAAAGGCTGGGCTAGGCAGGGCTGCAGAGTCCCAGGATCTTTATACCTGTCCCTGGGCCTTACAGAGGTGAGCATTGTTTTTCGGTCCCAATAAAGATGGTCACAAAGGATGCCCCTAGGTCTGAGCAGAGGGACAGGGATGTTTCCTGAGCAGATGGGGGGAGAAGTTAGAGCCTATAGGAAGATCCGCAGTGATGACCTTCAAGAATGGGGGTAGGAGAACACTGCAGGTGAGGGGCATTTGCATGCTCTCATTTGTGGTGCAATCTGTGATTCTTGAGTAGAAGAACTAAAACCTGCATGAGAGGGACCCCTCCAATTTCCTCCTTGCCTTCTAACCTTGTCCCTTTTTCTTATTTCTTTGCTATATAGCTCCCTCATGCTGGAAACCTTGACTAGAGGATAAGCCATGGCTTACAAAAATAATTCTTGGGATATACTATACTGATGATGGTATTGGGATTGCACTGATGACATGAGCAAGAGGCAGAAAACCAGGAGTGACTTTTAAACCATGAGTTGCTATTAAAGGTGAAAACTGTTGCCTAAACCCAAACCACATGTCCACGTGTTCAGCTCTCCCGTCCTATAAAAACCCCGACCGTGGTTTAATCCAGGGTCACCTGTCCTTTAGGTACTCTCTGATGTGCCTTAGTTGAATAAAGTCTTTAATTTCTATTTGTCACTTAAATAATTTTCTGATATTCAGAAAAATGGTCCTAGAATGTTATTTGGGTTGTCTGTCCCAAAAGCCACATTTTGCCAAGTGTCCAGTGGCATTCAGGGAGGGGATTAGCCTCTCTCTGCCATGGTTTTGGGCTTCATCTGACCTCACTTTGCCAAGCACACAGCTGTACAGGACGGGGAGAGTTTGAGGGCAAGCACGTAGGAGTTAGTGCAAACCAGATGGAACATAGCAATCAGCTTACCCCGTCTCAGTCCATGTGCGAGGAAAGGAGGTGGGGTGGAGTAGGGGCAGGAGAGGGGAAGTTTAATGTCCTTGGGTGTGTGATAAGCATAAGTTTCATCTTTTGAAATAAAGAATTCAAGAACTAGAACTTGCTTTGTATCCCATGACTCTACTTAATTTCTCACTCAAGTCCCCATTCTGCTGGGCTACAGGAAAAACAACCTCAGTCCTTCCTGGGAAACCCCACTCTCTAGGTGGTCCCACAATCCCCGGTCTTGCACAGTGCCAAGGCATTGGGGTAGGGGAACCCTATTTGGTCCTTAGTCATCAGTGCTCACAGGGAGTCATGACAACACCCGTCATCCTGAATTCCCAATTCCTTCAGGCTGGGCAGCTCTTGAAGAGAATTAGTACGTCTTTGTGAAGCACCAATTCGAGTGAGGTCAACATGATCTCCAGGCCAGGGGAGACCATCTCCTCTGGCAGAGGGAGGAGGTTGCTTTTGACAGCCAGGAAAGTTCAAGGGAATCTGGGGATTCAAGACTGTTGGGTTCAGCCACCAAAATGTTTCCTACCCAGGTGTCAAGCTCTCACTCTTTCCCTATTAGCTACTCATATAGTAAGTGGGATTGTTTTCTTAATTTCTCTTTCTGATAGTTCATTATTAGTGTATAGAAACACAACAGATTTCTGTATATTAATTTTGTATGCTGCAATTCTCCTGAATTCATTGATGAGTTCTAATGGTTTTTTGGACCACCAAAAAACTTAGGATTTTCTCTAGGGTTTTCTATATACAGTATGTCATCTGCAAACAGTGACAGTTTTACTTCTTCCTTTGCACTTTTAAAAATACATAAGAAAGATAAGAAGATATTGACATTCTTTAATCCAATAATCTAATTCATGGAATTATGCTTTAAGAGAATAATGAACTTAAAGGAAAAAGATCTATTCACGAAGAAATTAGGCCCTTACCTCCTTAAAAAAAAAAACACTGGGGCTTCCCTGGTGGCGCAGTGGTTGAGAGTCCGCCTGCCAATGCAGGGGACACGGGTTCGTGCCCCGGTCCGGGAAGATCCCACATGCCGCGGAGTGGCTGGGCCCGTGAGCCATGGCTGCTGGGCCTGCGCGTCCGGAGCCTGTGCTCCGCAAAGGGAGAGGCCACAGCAGTGAGAGGCCCGCCTACCGCAAAAAAAAAAAACACTGGAAATAATATGAATGTTCAAGAGTAGGAACTCTGGGGACTTCCCTGGTGGTGCAGTGGTTAAGACTCACACTTCTAATAAAGGGGGCCCGGGTTAAATTCCTGGTCAGGGAAGTCGATCCCACATGCATGCCTCAACTAAGAGTTCGAATGCCACAACTAAGGAGCCCGCTTGCTGCGACCAAGACCCAGTGCAACCAAATAAATAAATTAATTAATTTTTTAAAAAGTAGTAACTCTGGTTCATTCATTCCTCCATTCAATAGATGTTTACTTAGCTTTTACTATGTGCTAGACATTAGGTTAGGAACTAAGAACCTAAAAACATGTGGCATTTGCCTAGGGATCTGCTGGGGGGAACATGCAAACACATTCAGTTCACAATGTGAGAAAACCACAATGAGGATGATTTCCCATCTTTAATGATTTCTGTGTACTTCACCCCGTGCACCACGACCTCCCCAGATGAATTGATTTCCAATTCATTTGACATTAATTTCTAATGTAATTGCAATGTAGTTTTATAAAAGATAAACAAAATGATTTTTCAGGTAGCACATATCGATAAACCTGTATCTCTGAAATACTGAAGAGTCCCACGATATGGGAGATGATATTTGTTCAACAATAGAATTCGATCCATCAAGTTTTAATGGCCTGAGAGAAAATGTATGGGGGGAAATGAGCATGATTTACTTGTAGAGGTAAATCTTATCAGTTTTTTTTTAAATAAATGTATTTATCTGGCTGCATTGGGCCTTTGTTACTGTATGTGGGCTTTCTCTAGTTGCGGCGAGTGAGGGCTACTTTTCATTGCAGTATGCGGGCTTCTCATTGCGGTGGCTTCTCTTATTGCGGAGCACAGGCTCTAGGCACGATCGCTTCAGTAGTTGTGGCCCACGGGCTCAGTAGTTGTGGTGCACGGGCTTAGTTGCTCGCAGCATGTGGGATCTTCCCAGACCAGGGCTCGAACCCGTGACCACTGCGTTGGCAGGCGGGTTCTTAACCACTGCACCACCAGGGAAGTCCAAATCTTATCAGTTTTTAATGATGCCTTTTTACTCTCTCTGAGCCTAAAATTATGTCCCAAAGGTAGCTTACTTCATGGCAGTGGGGGGTCAAGTTTACACCATCACCAGGCCCAGGTTAGCAGCAGGGCAAGCACATGGGAGCAGGTGTGTGAATAGACCCATGTCTACATCAGAGGATCTGCTCATTGCTGACCTTTCTCAACACAAAGGCTTTCTGTTGATAATCTCAAAATGGAGCTTATCAAGTTAGGCTCAGACACTTTTAAATGTTCACTTGATAAGCTATTCTTCAAAGTATGTTTATATAAAACACTGTAAAACTTTTTATGATTGAATCAGACCTGGATGAAGATTTAGGATGCCTGTAGTCCATTCCTCTGCCTTTAGACTGGACGGACCAAGGCTACTTAAACTCAGAAAGAGGAGAATTTATCTTTTTTCCTGGTAGCATTATGGGTAGTAGCCAAAAACTGGAAACCCTCAAATGACAATTAGCAGAATAAACTGTAAGATATATTCATTCTATGAAATATAATAAACCGAGCAAGGAAAATGAGTAAACGACAGCTACAATTAATTCCCCCTTCTATCCTATCCCTGCAACATCCCAGCCCTTCATAAAAAATAAAAAAAAAAAATCAGTGATAATGATAATTGCCCCAAGAGCTAGTTAGCCAGTTCTGCTAATTTGCTCCATTGTTTGGAGACATTAACATTTAAAGGCTTCCTCCTACATTCCTTGTGTTTCAGAATAAATTTAGTCCCTTTGGTTCTAATCTTGGCAAAATGAAGGGCCTTGGATCAGTCCCTTGGCCATCTCGCCCCCCTCATCTTTCTCTGCATCGACCTAACAGCCTTGGCTCTACTTGGATAACTCTTATTGCAAAGTTTCCAAACACATGGCACCCCCTGGGCTAGCCTATGGCTCATTTCTCAAGGGACAGTGAGAGGAAAACATCTAGGAATTTATTGTTGGGCAGAGAGGGTATCTGCTCCCAACTCCACCAGTTCAGGGGAGCTTTCCCCATTTGCTTTGAGGAGGCAGCACTGTCTTATCTAAACACTGTTTTCAACTCACTTTAAAATTATTATTAGCGAGCCTAAAAAATGGAAACAAATCTATACTGACAACAGATCAATGGTTTCCTGGGGCTTGGGAGGGAAGGTGGGAAGAGATACTTGGAAACTTTGCAGGAGATGGAAATGTTTGCTGTCTTGATTGTGATGGCTTCAAGGGTGTACACATAGGTCAAAAGTGATCCAACTGTATACTCTATGTGCTGTTTATTGTACTCTATACCTCAATAAAGTTATTTAATAAATTCTCAGCTGTTAGTTCAACATCCTTCAGACCTCGCCTAATTTCAAACGCCTTGGTTTACTGATTTGGAAAGCAAAATCCCTCAGTCAATAGCTTGTCTCCCCAGTCCCCAGAGCTGGAAACCACAGCAGTAACATCCTAAGCAAGCCCTGCTTTGTAAGACAGCCTTAGTTCCCTGTAATCATGCAACCAGTTCACTGTCAATGGAGCTCAGAGAAATTAAGTCAATTGCAATTTGTTCTTGCCAGAGAGCCTCATCCTTGTAGTTCAGCTGGGCGTGGGCCACTCTGTGACATTGGAGAAGCAGTACAATGGACATTTCCTAGATGAATATTATGAAGAGGACGTTCAGCTTCAGATATATGGACCACCACCGCCACCAAGCCCTCCTCAAGGCCATGACTAAGCCTTTTCCTTTCTGAATGTGTTTGTTGAGGTGCCTTGGGGTTCACCCAGTGTCTCCTTCCCGGCAGCATCCCAGCTGTGTTAAAGGGAAGGGAATCTAAGGCTTTCTCTTCCAAATCAGTCCCCATCAGTCCCTTTTCTCCATCCCCTTCATGGGGGAGCAGTGGGGAGATAACATGAGAACCCTGAGCATCTTAGAACACATCCAGAGCCTTCCTCAGCAAAGGCTCCAATTGCATTTCGCTCTAAGGCAAGGTAGAAGGGAGGAGAAGATGATGATGAACACGTGTATCCACGTCTGAGCTGCCTTTTCCAAGGAGTGGCGTGAGTCGTTGATTGTAATCACAAATACCCTTCCCATCCCAAGAATAAATGCTTCTTCCTCCATTCACCTGGATAAACAAGGCAGGACAGACTTGATAGAAGTCAAGGTTCAGACTGAAATGAATGTGACAAAAGCCTGGCTCAAACAAACTGGCACAGAATTGGAATTTACTGACTACCATTACTAGGAAATCCAGATGTAGGTCTTCTCAGGCACAGATGGATACAGGAGTTAAAATCCAAAATATGAAGAAATCAGAGCATCGTTAACATAAATCAGCACTGGAAGGGAACATAAATCTTTTCTTCTGGTTTGCTTTTTTTTTTTTTATGTACCATTAAATAGTCTATCAAAGGTCCTAAAAGAAATGAATGGCTCATTTTTCCTAAGGCTTACATCTTATGATTACAGGCATTCTGCGTTTTCTTTGTCATGTAAATTTTAAGAATCTCGCTAGTGGGCTTTCCTGGTGGCGCAGTGGTTGAGAGTCCGCCTGCCGATGCAGGGGACACGGGTTCGTGACCTGGTCCGGGAAGATCCCACATGCCGCGGAGCGGCTGGGCCCGTGAGCCATGGCCGCTGAGCCTGCGCATCCGGAGCCTGTGCTCCACAAGGGGAGAGGCCACAACAGTGAGAGGCCCGCGTACCGCAAAAAAAAAAAAAAAAAAAAAAGGAATCTCGCTAGTAAAATTTCACTAGTATTGGAAAAAAAATAAAAGGCATTGTCCATCTCTTTTTCTCTTTCCTGTCTCTCTCTCTCTCAGTCCTCAGTACTGGCTGAATTCTCAGGCAGACTCCTGCATTTTTGCAACCACCCACAGCTCTTGATTACAAAGGCCCCTACTGATTCTACTGTATCCTAGATAAAGACAAGCCAGCTCCCTCAGTGGTAATATATCAAGTCCTATAGAGGAACTCTGATTGGCTCTGCTTGGGTTAAGTGCTGATTTGGGAACCAATCACTGCAGCCAGGAGAAAGGCCATACCTACTGCCATGGCCCACCCATGAGGGAGTAGGTGAGGAGGGGAATTATAGACCCATCCAAAGCACATGCGTTGGTTTCCCCACAGTAAAGAGGAGCTCTGCTAGCAGAATGGGTGAGGAGATGGCATTCTGGGAAGCTGTCATGGTCCACTAGAAAGAGGGAGAGAAATTGCTAGCATCGTACCAGAAGGCTGTTGCCTGAGGATAAAACTCTCTCCACTTGCTACCTCCTGGAGGGTCACAGAACTCGTCTTCTCTCTTGTGAACCTCCACAGTTCTCATTCATCTGGGGGAAAAGGAGATACTTCAACTCTGCTAGAAAGGCTCCTGCCCTGCCTCTGCCTGTGCTATCTTGCTTCTGCAGCAGGAGGAAAGGCTATTGGACTGCCCTCCCCATTCACAGTAAGATAACGATGTCGGCTTGTGATTCATTGAGAGCACAGAGAAACCTGACCTTCACAGAGAAGAAACAGCTCAGAGGGGCAGAAGTGATGATGAATGAAATGTCATTTTTCTTGGCCTTGACCTGGAAGACTTAGACATAGAGTGATGACATTCATGGAGGAAAGGGGCACCTGTAATCATCTTCTATTATGTGCCTGAGGTTTCTGTTCTCAGAAAGTCTGTAATTTGAGGTTCTTTCTCCCCCTCCCTTATTCAGTGCTATTCCACTTAAGAGAAAGGAAATTTTAGCTGATATTTCTGCGATTTGAAAGCAAGTCTAGCTTGTGCTAAAGCTTCTACTTTTACCATTGACCCCCCATTTCCCTGGTCCCTGCTTCGCCATCTGTTGGCTCTGTGGCCTCGGACAAGTACTCTAATCTCTCCAAGTCTATTCCCTAAAGGGCAGGTAGAAATAATCAGACCATTTTAGTAGGAAGACACACCAGAAAATGTTCCTCAAATTTCTTTCTTTCCCCAAAACCTAGGACAGCTGTTTAGAACTGCATTTTTAAACAGACTACACTAATAAAATGACACTTGTGCTATATACAAAGGAAGGTTATCCAGACCTCCTAAAATGTGAATTTATACACATTTGATATCACTCTGTGCTATGCTAAGAATTGTGTTTTTATCAAATGCTTTTCTTAAATCCATGCACAATTGCATCCCCTTTCTCCTGACTCTGATGTATGAGCTACTTCCTCATCAACACAACTAGGACAACAACAGGGGAAGGGAAAGAGAAAGAAGTGTGTGTGTGTGTGTGTGTGTGTGTGTGTGTGTGTGTGTGTTCCTGCACGTGCACACACAAATATGTGGTGAGGTGGGTACCATGATTATTTGACCTGTGCATTCCTACCTAGCAAGGAAGTATTCTGATTATCACGTATGGGCTCCATTCCCATAAGGATCCTCTGTGGGAACCCAGTGCCTCCATGATGTGAGTGGGCATTCAACCAGTCCTAACTTCATACCTAAGGGAAGGGACTTGTCCTCCTGCAAAGTTATTCCACTCAGAAAAAGCAGAAAAGAAAAAACCCTGCATGCCTGTGTCCTTTCCTCTGCCCTGTTCTGTATCCTGATTGCCAAGTAGAGAAAAAAAATAATAGCTTAGGCTTGGTTGGAGCAGTGTATGAGGACAGAGATTTCAGGATGACTTTAAGCCCTTGACTATCGTTTGCTGAGAAAATACGGAATTGCAATCATTTCTCCAACAATGAATATTTGCTTCACTGACAATATATCTAGGTCTTACTGCTGTTTCTGTGTAAAAGAAACACAGAAAAACCTTTTATTTTGATGGCAAATTGTAGTGTAACCTTATGAAAGACATGAAAATAGTGTTTAAACTCAACACGCAACAATGCCATTACTTAGGTGAAGCGATATCAATGTGAACAACTAGAGCAATCTAGTCTCCAGCAGTTGTGAGATGCCTGATTTCAAATGTTAAAATGTGAAAAAATACCTACATCTTAGAATTGATAAAATATGATAAACAGGGACTTACCTGGTGGTCCAGTGGATAAGACTCTGCGCTTCCACTGCAGGGGGTGCAGGTTCGATCCCTGATGGGGGAACTAAGCTCCCCCTTCCGATTATAACCTGCCATCTCAATGAAAAATCGTGCTCCATCCAAGGGGCTGTCTAACAAGGTGAGGAATTAATGCTAAACTCACACCTCTGATTGCACAGCGAGCCCACTATTGGCAGTAGGTGTCCTATCCCAGAGGATGGGGAAAAGCGCAGCTGGTACCCCCCATTTTCCAAACACAACAGGCTTGGTCCATACCTGGTTTGCCACCATCCCCAAAGTGAAGATTACCAGCTCTCCAGTACTTAGTCCCTTAAGCTAATGTTAGCCTTAAGAGGGGGTAGGAGAATATGCCCCCAGGTGTTCTTGGGCCACATTTTGGCTCCAAGTGGGAAAGGTAATTGTAAATTTCACCTAACCAAGAAGAAGGAGAGAATCCAGGCTTAAAATGGGGGACACCTGGTCAGAGAAATATTTTTCTTTAGATGCCCTTATTCTGGTTTGGCCCCAGATCTCACACAGACAGTGGATAGATGCAGGTGGGGAAACTGTAGAGGCAGGGGGATGTGGAGGTCACTGCCAGAAAAAGCTAGTTTTGGGGTGATTTGTTATGCAGCAATTGATATTGGAAGGAAGCGAAGGAGGGGGGAGTGTTAGAGGCTATGATAACAGCCCCAGTATGAGCCCATGAGAACCTGAACTATAGACTGAGAGAAAAAAATCACCTTTGATTTGACCCAGAAAACTCAGAGCTTCTAAGCCCTGACAGACATGAAATAATCCAGCAGCCAGAATTTCCACTGTCAAAACCTTCCAGATTGGACAACAAACCACCAGACAATTTTGGTCACTGCCCCATATAAAGTTCTACTCTGTAAATTTTCCCTGAAAGGAAGAGCGTGTTTTCATTCGCAGTGGTGATCAGGTTCTAGCTACAGAGAGGCTTCACTGATCTCAATGTCAAGCCCTTCTGAGGAGTGTTCTTGAGAAGTGGCTGCTCTGAGGAACAGAAATGTGTGTGAGGGTGGGAACAAGGTCCAGAAGCTCCTGGCATCCTCCTTGCCTCCTTTCCTAAATTTATCTGCTCTCACTTTCTTTTCTTTTCTTTTTTTTATTAGTTACCTATTTTATACATATTAGTGTATATATGTCAATCCCAATCTCCCAATTCATCCCACCACCACCCCCGCCCCCGATTTCCCCCCTTGGTGTCCATACCTTTGTTCTCTACATCTGTGTCTCTATTTCTGCCCTGCAAACCAGTTCACCAATACCATTTTTCTAGATTCCACATAAATGCGTTAATATACAATATTTGTTTTTCTCTTTCTGACTTACTTCACTCTGTGTGACAGTCTCTAGGTCCATCCACGTCTCTACAAATGACCCAATTTCGTTCCTTTTTATGGCTGAGTAATATTCCATTGCATATATGTACCACATCTTCTTTATTCTTTCCTCTGTTGATGGGCATTTAGGTTGCTTCCATGACTTGGCTACTGTAAATAGTGCTGCAATGAACGTTGGGGTGCATGTGTCTTTTTGAATTATGATTTTCTCTGGGTGTATGCCCAGTAGTGGGATTGCTGGGTCATATGGTAATTCTATTTTTAGTTTTTTAAGGAACCTCCATACTGTTCTCCATAATGGCTGTATCAGTGTGCATTCCCACCAACAGTGCAAGAGGGTTCCCTTTTCTCCACACCCTCTCCAGCATTTGTTGTTTGTAGATTTTCTGATGATGCCCATTCTGACTGGTGTGAGGTGATACCTCGTAGTTTTGATTTGCATTTCTCTAATAATTAGTGATGTTGAGCAGCTTTTCATGTGCCTCTTGGCCATCTGTATGTCTTCTTTGGAGAAATGTTTATTTAGGTTTTCTGCCCATTTTTTGATTGGGTTGCTTGTTTTTTTAATATTGAGCTGCATGAGCTGTTTATATATTTTGGAGATTAATCCTTTGTCCGTTGTTTCATTTGCAAATATCTTCTCCCATTTGGAGTGTTGTCTTTTTGTCTTGTTTAGGGTTTCCTTTGCTGTGCAAAAGCTTTTAAGTTTCATTAGGTCCCATTTGTTTATTTTTGTTTTTATTTGCATCACTTTAAGAGGTGGGTCAAAAAGGATCTTGTTGTGATTTATATCATAGAGTGTTCTGCCTATGTTTTCCTCTAAGAGTTTTATAGTGTCTGGTCTTACATTTAAGTCTTTAATCCATTTTGAGTTTATTTTTGTGTATGGTGTTAGGAAGTGTTCTAACTTCATTCTTTTACATGTAGCTGCTCAGTTTTCCCAGTACCACTTATTGAAGAGGCTGTCTTTTCTCCATTGTATATCCTTGCCTCCTTTGTCATAGATTAGTTGACCATAGGTGTGTGGGTTTATCTCTGAGCTTTCTATCCTGTTCCATTGATCTATATTTCTGTTTTTGTGCCAGTACCATATTGTCTTGATTACTATAGCTTTGTAGTATAGTCTGAAGTCAGGGAGTCTCATTCCTCCAGCTCTGTTTTTTCCCCTCAAGATTGCTTTGGCTGTTCGGGGTCTTTTGTGTCTCCATACAAATTTTAAGATTTCTTGTTCTAGTTCTGTAAAAACTGCCATTGGTAATTTGATAGGGATTGCACTGAATCTGTAGATTGCTTGGGGTAGTATAGTCATTTTCACAATATTGACTCTTCCAATCCAAGAACATGGTATATCTCTCCATCTGTTTGTGTCATCTTTGATTTCTTTCATCAGTGTCTTATAGTTTTCTGAGTACAGGTCTTTTACGTCCTCATGTAGGTTTAACCCTAGGTATTTTATTCTTTTTGTTGCAATGGTGAATGGGATTGTTTCCTTAATTTCTCTTTCTGATCTTTCATTGTTAGTGTATAGGAATGCCAGAGATTTCTGTGCATTAATTTTGTATCCTGCAAATTTACCAAGTTCATTGATTAGCTCTACTAGTTTTCTGGTGGCATCTTTAGGATTCTCTATGTATAGTATCATGTCACCTGCAAACAGTGACAGTTTTTCTTCTTCTTTTCCAATTTGTATTCCTTTTTCTTCTCTGATTGCCGTGGCTAGGACTTCCAAAACTATGTTGAATAATAGTGACGAGAGTGAACATCCTTGTCTTGTTCCTGACCTTAGAGGAAATGCTTTCAGTTTTTCACCATTGAGAATGATGTTTGCTGTGGGTTTGTCGTATATGGCCTTTATTATGTTGAGGTAGGTTCCCTCTATGCCCATTTTCTGGGGAGTTTTTATCATAAATGGGTGTTGAATTTTGTCAAAATCTTTTTCTTCACTTTCTTTTCATTATGATTCAAAAATATATTTATTTTATGTGGACATAACCCCTCCCCCACCCAAAAGAAATAATAATAAGCCTGGTTTTCCCAGGACAGTCTTAGTGCTTGACACCAAGGCATCTGCTTAAAAATACAGCCATTGAAGTGACTCTCTCCTATTGTTCAAGTAATTACACCCACCTCTCCACTGTGAAACCCCGTAAGGCATTGGGATGTCCTTTGCAGTATCTGTGGGGAGGGAAGGAACTTGGCAAAAGAGCCCTGGGCCTCCTCTTTCCCTTCCAGCAGACAGAAGGGAGAAAAACCTTTGAAGGTTTCATCCAATTATGTTTACTCTAATGGCATGTGTGCATGCTTGTACATTAAATGTTACCCATTAGACAACCAGGAAGACTGATCAGGCACATTTGCACATCTCAGTGGTGGAGAGATCTCAAAAGGAGCTGGCTTGGAGAGCCAAGCCCATCTGGAATTGTCTGACCCAACCACACTCCCCAAAGCACCCTCCATCCCCCGCCCGACTCCTATCACCATCTCCACTCCATGGAGTTAATTCTAGTCCAAGATCCCGATTTCAAATAAGAATCAACAGATACGTGGACACGGTCTGTGTTCTGCCAAGGTGGATCAGTTTTGTTGCTTCTAATGGCTTCCACTTGTGATTTTATGTAGAGGGCTGTGCTCGGGCTACTGGAGTTTCTGCCTGCACCTACAGAAAACCGGAAGTGCCCACACCGCCCTCAGCCAATGACTGACGGGTGCAGCTATGAAAGCTCAGCCCCCTTGCCTCAAGGAGGGACATCACTGAGCTATAACTTAAATGCCAGAGCTTCCCTGAGGATCAAGTGGAGGCCATCCTGTGTGGGATTTCTCTGGGATCACACCCTGCCTTGGCTTCCCCATCCCTGTCTTGCTTCCCTCACTCTTCGACCAGTCTTCCCTGGGAACACTGCCTGCTGCATCACTCAGATCGGCTTCTGGGAAGACCAGCCAAGACATTTCAGGAACTTGTTAAAAAAGCAGACATCTGACTCATCTCCAGAGGTTCTGATGCAGTAGGTCTGAGAGGAGACCCCTAATCTGCCTTTTTAACAGGCATCCCTGATGATTGTGAAGTAGGGAATGGATCCATGGACTCCACGTGGAGAATGATTAGTCCAAAACATGGCATTCAGACTCAAGGAAATATATACCTGGGAGTTACCCCGTGGTTTGATGGTCCTAAGAAAGCATGAAAGTCTGGATGCTGGATTGAGGCCACCTCTGTGGATTAGGGGCCATGAAATATTCAGCAAATGCTTTGCCAACTTACGCAAAAGGAAGCTTCTGCAACCTGCCAAGATAAACCCTCGTGTTCACATCTACACGTCAGCCCCTGATGCCTGGGAGAAGTAGACTCTTCAAAGCCAACACGACACCCTACTAACCACAGCATCCCAGGACTGTGCAGGTCTCTTAGCCACATGGCCAGCAGAAGTTTATAGCCCATGGACAGGGGTAATAAGCAGGAGGAATACATTTAACCCTGGAATATGACTCAGGTTGATGGAAGCTGAAAATTCAACCATTGCAGTTTGGGTTTTTGCAGAAGTAGACCCTAAGCAAAGACTTTGAGGGCAAGTGGTTAATGTGGGAGGTGATCCCAGGAAGCACAGGGATGGAAATAAGGAAGTGAGACAAGTCAGGGAAGGCAGCCAATAAAGGGTGCATTACTGAGCATGATACCACCAAGGGCCATTAGGGCTGAACTGTGCTAGGGACCTATGAAGCCAGCATGGAACATGGTTCAGCATGAGAGAGCTGAGGTATGTGGTCACCACTTCCCACTAGTTGCTGGTTGAGGGCTGCTCCTCGGGGCATTCATTCCTTAGCCCTTGAAGCAGCTTCCGCTCTATGAGAGAGAGCACTCCAGCAAAGAGTCATGGGGGCTGGGAGCTGGAAGTCAGAGCAACCCACACAGGAAAGTTAAGTGCTAAAGAGACATGGGCAGGGCACCCATGGCATGTGATGAAGCACCTACACTAATACGTGAGAGCCTGGTCTGTGAAGGCAAGTTCTTTCCAATCACAGTGCCTATTGCATGGGCCTTTTTAAAGCAAGAAAGCAAATTGTTATGGGCAGAAGAAAAAGAAACACGACCACAGCCAAGAAATCAGTAGCATTTCTCCAGACAAATCCTTGAGACCCATCTGTATCTTCTCAAGGAGAGCAGATTGCCTTGTGAGTTCCAGGGTTTTGGCTGGTAACAAACCCAGCTCCTCGCTTCTGATTTCCCAGCTGTGTGTACAGCACAGGCGAATGCCTTTAGCAGCCTGGCAACTCTTGCGGCAATTAGGGTTGCCAAGAAATAGCTACACGTTCACTCCTGCTCTCTGCATCCATGATTTCCCGTTAAAATTAGCATCTTGTTATACAAGGGGTCGTCCCCACGGAGCCCAGAATAAACCTCCTAAAACTTGAAGGTTTCAGTGGACTTGAGTGCTGTTCTCTGTCACTTTGACATCAGTGGAGCTGCTGTTCTCCAAGTAACTGATAGAACTCAGGAGCCCTGGATCTGAAAAACTCCCAAGATTCCTCTCACCTCTGCTCTTCCCTTCCAGGGGCCGTGTCCTACTCAGTATCTCATTCTGAGGTCAATATTTTTGTTCCCAAAATTGCTGAATGTGGAAAGGGGCTGGAGGTGCGAGTTTTCTTGTCCCCGAGCCCTCACCTCACAGGGCTAAGGTTTATCCCCTTGACGGTTTACATCCTTCTAGGAAGTGATCTCTCCCCACCTTGGTTGGTTGTGCAAACGCAGGGTCGTGAAACCAAAGTGGCTTGCTCTGCGTGACACAGACAGTGGGTGTGAGACCTGAGACTCAGAACTAATGCCATTTTCACTATGAAGTTCCCAGGGTCAGAGAAGAAAGAGAACAGCGCCCACCATGAAAGAGGACATATTCCTTGAACGTTTCTCCAGGTCAAAATATTTGTACACATTGGTGCACATGTTCCCCCCCAAACAAGAACAAAATAGGGAGATTTGTGTGTTTTCACAGTTCAAGAATGTAATGGGGTCTTTCCTGAGACTTGCACTTAGGGGCTGCAGGAGCCGCTGTTGATGTTTCGCCTGATATCCCCTCTGCCTCCCTGAATTCACCTGCAGCTGTGGGGGACACTTCCTGTACCAGCTGATGGCTTCCCACGCCGAATACCTGCATCTCTCTTCTCTGCCTGTTAGGTCTCCCTCTTTCACACTTGCTACAGAAACCCTCAAACAATAGGACATAGGAGTCATGGATAAACGCTCTAGTGGGAAAATTTTGAAGTGATTTCTATACAGCTTCTTTGAACCCCAGTGGGCCCCAGCAGTAGCCTGTTCTTTTTTTCTTTTTTTTTTAAGACATTGTTTGCTTTATTATTATTTTTTTAATTGTATTTATTTTTGGCTGCATTCTGTCTTCGTTGCTGCATGTGGGCTTTCCCTAGTTGTGGCAAGCAGGGGCTACTCTTTGTTGCGGTGTGCAGGCTTCTCATTGTGGTGGCTTCTCTTGTTGTGGAGCGTGGGCTCTAGGTGCACGGGCTTCAGTAGTTGTGGCACGTGGGCTTAGTTGCTCCACAGCACGTGGGATCTTCCCAGACTAAGGATCGAACCAGTGTCCCCTGCATTGGCAAGCGGATTCTTAACCACTGCATCACCAGGGAAGTCCCAGTAACCTGTTCTTTAACCCATGTTGTACCGACTTTTCTCTCTTCCCCACCTTCTCAGTTCAGCTTCCTGGGATGCCCTCCCAAACACACCACCTGCATCTGGACTTTGTCTCAGGGTCTGTTTACAGCGAGTCCCAAACTAAGGGACTCAAAATATAAGCCAACATTCTTGCTTAAAGACTGAGTCTCTTTTTCCTCCCCACTCCAAGCTCTAGAAACTTACATAAGAAACCCAATCTGGCAGCCACCATCATATTCTCACTCCTCTGCACGTCCTCGGCGACCCTGGGCCCAGCACCCTGACGCTCCCCGCTCAGCTGGAGGCCTGTCTGTTGCCAGCGTCTCCAGGGAAGTCTCAGAATGGGATAAACAAACCCCTTCCTTCACTCATCATCATGGGTGCTAGGAAAATCTATGCACAGATCCCTCATTTCCGGGCTGCCAATTTCCACACAGGCTGCAGGTTCCTGCCATTCCTTAAGGAATGGATGTCGTGAAAATCTAAATAGAACTTTTACTTTCGTGGTTAAATTCCCTCTGCTTTTTTTTAGCACTGAATGATTTCCTCTTTTCCTTTTGCTCCCTTTCCCGTCGACACGCCCTTTGCACATTGCTCAACATCATCCCTAGGCAAAGTAGCCCCAAACTTGCTTCTCCTAAAACCCTGAACCTCTGGAGCACCTCAGCTGGCTCTGCCCATCTCTGCGCTGAAATCTGACATCTCCCTTTCCACCCTCAGGTCTCAGGCTTGTCCAGGAGAAGCTAGTGCAAATGGGATGCCGTGGTCAGGCCCAATGGTCAGTAGCTTGGTGAGGAGGAGCTTCTAGGCTTGAATAATTATAGATAAGATTTTCACCCACATGAATCACCGGGGGTCATCCAACATCATGTGCTTGTCCGTCCACCAGGTTGCCAGACACCCTGCCTCCTGGCCCCCTCCCACCAGATGCCAGTAGGCACTGCCTATTACTGTGCTCACCTAAAAATTCCTCATAAATTTCCAAAATGTCACCTAGAGAGCAGTATCTGCCGCATTGAGAAGTATCACCCACCCTTTGCCCCCTACATGCACAGGCCACAGGAATTCAAACAGAACGGTGAGCCGAAGATAAAACCCAGTGGGTTCAGTGGGGTCAGCTCTCCACCACCTCAGAGCTAGTGCTCTCAGGCAGTGAGGAGGTGGCCAGAAGCTGGAGCTGAAGCATTAATAAGCAAGAAAAGATAAACATGCTGCCCTACGGACAGGTGCGGACAATTGCCCCAAGGGTAACTTGGCAATATTTACCAAAAGTTTAAGTGTACATACTCTTTAATTCAGCAACTCCACCTCTAAGAATTCATCCCAAAGGTAAAAGTGTGCATGAGCAGAATGGTATATATTCAAGGAGCCTCAGTTATAACTGGAACATATTGGAAATTATTTAAATTTTTATCAGTAGGGCACTGGCTAGATGAATTAAGGCACATCCATCCAGTGGAATGTTCTATAGAAACTGAGGTAGAATTATGCCAACAATACAAAGTGACCTCAATATATATTTTAAGTGAAAAAAGTAAAGCAGAGAACATTACGTATTGTGTGCTTCCAAGTAGGAATTATGTGTCTGTGTGTGTCTGTGTGTGTGTGTGTGTGTGTGACACTTAATTGATTTGCTTGTATGCCCGTGGACTCTCTGTGGAAGAATTCACTAGAAACTAGAAGCAGTCCTTGCTTCTAGGGAAGGACAGGGGCGAGGGGGAGACTTAGTTTTAACTATATACCCTTTTCTACCTTTAAAATTTTGAATTATGTGCATTTAATACCTATTCAAACCACTTTAATTTGTAAAATTAAGAGCCTTCCCTGATAAGGCTGTCTAGGAACAGCTGTGTCCTCAAGCATTAATTTGGAGTAGGAGAAACAGCCACCATTGACCAGCAGCCAGGGTGGGAGGTGGGACGTGTCTCTGCTGGAGGCTGGGACATTGCAGGGACACTTGCTTGTCCTCTGCTATGAGGGGCCCGCTTCAGAGGGAATCTGGATCAGCAGGACCTCAAAGACTTCAGACTGCCCCTCAAAGAATTTAAGTCTCCCTGTTCATTAACTTTTCCCAATTATGGCCATAGAGGCTGCTCTTAAAACTTCTACAAAGGTAAGTGACCCAAAAGACAGGCCTGGAGACACTGGTGGATGGTTTCCCCGGCAACTACAATTCCTGTTGGCTTTTCAGTATTAGCTTGAAAAGCAAAGGCTCATTCTGCATGTGGGGATCAGTGGGCTGGGAGATGACCTCTCCTCTTTCCTGTCACCTGTTCAGGAGGCGACCTCCCATTTCTGGTGGCTCTTACATCCATGGCTAAAAGAAATGGTGTTACAAACAATTCCTGTGGCTATCTGGGAGTCCATGACCCAGCCAAGGGCCAACCAATGGCTTTTCATTCACCGCTATATGTCTTGTAAATCCAGTCAACTAAACTAAGAGTTGTTTCCTCAGTGAACATGTATTGATCACTTAGCATGTGTCCGGGTTCATTCTTGCATTGGGAGAATAAATCATGGCTCCTGTCCTCTGGCGTACTGGCAGATGAGATGTTCGTATAGATGAAGAGTTCAGTTAAACATCTACTGAGCAACTGCTCTCCTCCCAGGCTCGGGAGTGCTGGTTATGATGTGTGTGCCTTGGGTTATCTCACAGAGACCTCAGCGGGATTGAGTCCACAGCAGTAACCCCCTCATTAACATGCACTTGATTTTCTTCTGTCTCTTCCCTGCTCCTTCACTCCTGCTTCCTTGAGATCACTCCCAAGTAATCTCCCTACACCCAGGTGCTTGTCTCAGCCTTGCTTTTGTGAACATCTGAACTAAGACAAGAGATTCTGAGGGAACTCATCATTAGGAACAGGAAACTGTTCACCATGACCACAGCTACTTCTTTCTTTTCTGTCAAATTGCTTCATGTAACGGCAGATGACACTGGCTATGTGGGCCTTTGGAAAATTCCAGGGCAAATAATGGCATTTCTCATACAAGGTTAAGAGAAAAAAATTCAAGATCCCAAACAGAAGCCTTCAAACACATTTCTAATCACAGCAAACATTCTCCTGACCTCCTTTAAATGGGGATCACTGTAACAAGTTTAAATTCCATGAATAATAAAGTAGGAGTCTCTAGTAGGTCCCTGGAAATTCCACTAAGTTTTGTACAAAAGCAAAATGGACATATATCTTTGAGATACTTCCCACGTCTTTGAGATACTACCTGGAAACGATGACATTCCTGTTTCAGGGACTGCTTTTGGGGATGCCTCCCCAACTCTGAATGGGACCTCACTAAAATTATTTTCACCACAATCAGATGGAAATTTCTAGATTCCAAACCAATAAACAGTCATAGGTTTTCTCTCACCTCTACTCTCTCCAATGACACATCTGGCTATGGTTCCCACCCTTTCAGTTCCCTGCATGAAGCTAGGGACCTTCCACATCATGGGGCATCTGAGTCCCAGCTGTGAGCCTCACTCAGTGATAAGAGGTTGGCTGGGGCTGGGGTGGGGGCAACAGAGAGGGCTCTGCCCTTTTCTATTCCTTTCCTGAGACAAGGGTAAAATTTAATTGCCATCTCACACTTGGGAAAATAGAGAAAGAACCTCCAAACAAGGTAAAATTCCATTACAACTCCCCTGGTCTTTATTCGTACTGAGAAGAAAAACCATTTCACCTTAACATGAGCAGTGAGGTCTACATGTCAAAGACCCTCACAGAGGGACCTCAAGCAGGGGTTTGCACGTGTTCATGCAGATACCCTGCCCAACCCCCCTCATACCCTCGCCCGGCTCTACTTTTCTCCTAAGCATTTGTGACCATCCATCACCTACTGCACCTGCTAATATTTTTCTTGCTTATTATCTGTCTCCCCAACTAGAATGGAAGCACCATAAGTGCAGGGATTTTGCCTGTTTTTCTCTCTGCTGTAACCCAACAGTGCCTGATAGACAGTTGGTATCTTCAGTAGTATTATCCTGAAATTAGACAAAAGCTTGGGGGCAGGTGGTTTATTCGGGAGATGATCCCAGATACCAGAAGTGAGGAAATGAGGAGAGGACAGACAGGACACAAGGAAAATTGTTCAATAAATGTTAACTAAATGGATGGAGGGAAGGGGGTTCAGTAATTGGCTTACCCTAAGGAAATTCTACAGCAGTGGGTCTCTAAGTGTGGTCAGGGAAGCACCACCAGCAGCATTAAGGAACCTGTTAGAAATGCAGATTCCTGGGCTCTACCTCAGACCTACTTGAATCAGAGACTCTGGGAGGTGTTTCAACAAGCCCCTTAGGTCAGCGGTCCCCAACCTTTTTGGCGCCAGGTACCGGTTTACCGGAAGACAATTTTTCCACAGACCGGGGTAGGGGTGGGCGGATGTTTCACGCAGTAACGCGAGTGACGGTTCAGGCGGTAATGCCAGCGATGGGAGCCATGGAGAGCGGCAGATGAAGTTTCACCAGCTCGCCCGCCACCCGCCACTCACCTCCTGCTCTGCGGCGGGTCCCTAACAGGCCGCGGACCGTTAGCGGTCCGCAGCCCGGGGACTGGGGGCCCCTGCCTTAGGTGATTATGCTCTATAACAACTTTTGTGTTCTCAGACACTTCTTGGCCACAGTCACAAATCAAACGAGTTTCCCCAACTGAACTACACAGCAGCCTCGTGGGAAAACCACTGGAAAACATCTAATCTGCAGCTCTGTTTCAAAAATGTTGCCTTTAGATTGCAGAAATGCAGCAGCTTCTAGAGTTTAGAAAGGGGGACGGCAACCAGAGGCGGCTCCCCGCCAAGCTCCCTGCCCCGCGCCGGCTCCCCACCCACTTCGATCCCTACAGTCCCACCGTCCCGGGAGCTGAGTACAGATTCCCATTTTGAAAGAATCACTTCCAAATCCTTCTCCGGGAGGGAAAAAAGGGGGAGGAGTGGAGGATCCCGGGAGGGGACGAGGGATGGGTGGCGACCCCCAAGTCCCAGGCTGGAAGGCCTCGGTGCGCTGAGGCTCCAGGGGTCTGTGGAGGAGCCTCGGCCAGGCGCTGCTCCTGTTCGCGCCTAGGTTGCCGACGGTGAAATGGGGTTGTCAGTGACTTTTGCAGGACGCGGCGAACTGGAGCACCAACTAGCGGACTCTAACCCAAACGGTTTCAAGGCGGAGGTGGATGTAGACCCCTACGGCGCACTAGCTGGGGGTCGCCTAGTTACGGAGCCAGGGACGCGACCGCGCAGGGAAGGGCGCACAGCGGCCGCGGCGCCACCCGTGTCCCTACCAGGTGGTGGAGTGACGAGGGGCGAGGTCCTTATTTCAAAGCCGGCGGGGACCGGGCCAGGTGTGAGAGCTCGGGTATTCAGGGAAGGTGGGAGTGGCGGATGCCGATGCCAGAGGGGAATGGGGACTGGGAGGATTTGGGGGACACTCGCTGACGCCACTTGGCCACAAGGAGCCGTGGCCACCGCGGGCAGGAGGTAGCTCCGCTCGGAAGAAAACACAGCCCTTTCCCAAACTCCAGGCAAAGCCCAGCGGTCTCATCCTCATTTTACAGCTATGTGAATCGGGGCCCAGGACTCCAACAGCCAGCCGTAGCCGAGCCCTTTCACTGACCCGGGAACCCTTGCCCTCGGAATCCTGGAGAGCTTCGAGGGCTTTTCATGCGGCTGAGAACAAAGTGAAGACCCCTCTTCCCTCCCCCGCGGAGGAAGCCCACTCTCGGGTCAAAAGACCAAGGGGGGCCAGCACTTCCTCCATCTCAGAATTACACTTTGCTGACACGCAGCCTGGTCTAGCGTCCCCTCCACCCCACCCCCAGTTTCCCTTCTGGCCCCTCTGGTCCCCCGAGCGGACTATAGGCGCGCGGGCAGCTTCTCCATCCCGGAGGAGGGTCCCCATTCCTCGGTCTCCCGCCCTGAGAGGGGGAGCTTCGAGCTGGAATGGGCAAGGGAGAGGGGGTGGGCCCGGCTTGGGGAGGAAGCTCTCCCGACAGAGACAGGGCTGACGCCGGACACCCCGCCTGGGCCAGGTTCACCCGGCTCCGCTGGGCCGTTGCCCCCTCTCTCCCGGCAGCCACCTCAATCTTTTGTCGCCCCGGTTGCCGCCCTCTGAGCACGTGTCGCTACCCGGCTGCGTCAGCGCTGGGTAAATAGATGACTGGCCAACGGCTCGGGCGGGGCTATTTAAGAGGCAGCCTCCTGCCCGCCTACCAGGAACTTGGCTCGGCTCCCCCGCTGCTCTGGCAGGAACGCGAAGCCGGTCGTGTCCTGTTCCGAAGGTAGGTTCCCCGCTTTGGGGGATCCAGGTGCCAAGTGTCCTTCATCCAAGTGAAGAAGGGTGTCTTCACGTTTGTGCCCCTTCCGTTTCATTTTTCTGTTTTCTGTGTCTTCTTTCCGACAGCTCGAAAGACATCTCTTGTAGTCAGAAAGGACAGTGCGGGTGGGTAGAGCTGCTTTAGGGACTTCTGCTCGCCGGCTTTGTTCTTCTCTCGCGCAGGCAACGCGGGAGTATCTGTCTGTTGGCTCGGATTAGCATGTAAATTGCGATTTGCTAGATGTTACACATCGGGGCAGTCTACTTTGCAATCTTTTCAAATAAACTACCGAGAGGTTTTAAGATTTAAATTCATTTTCTGAATACTGCAGGGAAATTCAAGTCTTTGGGGGATAGAAACGTGTGTGTTTTCTCTGCCGGCGGATCTAAAATGCAGCGGTGCTTGGCTGAAGCCCGATGACTGAGCGCCGATTTCTGACTTTCTTTAAAAAAAAAAATCTGCCTGTGCTTTGCGTAGTGGCTTATTGCCAGTTCCCATGTACACATTGAAGAAACTTGAAAGATGTGACTTTTATTTATTGCTCCCACATTTTAAGCTGTGCTTCTTGGTTTTTCACCATTTATTTCCCTATTGGAAGCTTCTTAGCTCTCTGGAAAGGTGCTACTATTCCTCAAGGGTCTCATTTCTCCCACAGAGTCTTCTCTTTAGGATAATTTTCACTTATCTTTAATCTCTTGCTTTTCCAGTTAGGAGAAGAGAGACGACACTCTGTAACACTTCCTCAAACTAAAGGAAAACAGAAGACATTCCTTCTGCTAAACAGGGCAGAGGACAGGGTCTCTCTCTCCTTCCCCTGCACCATTGCCCAGCCCCGGCTGTGGTTCCCCCCAAAGATGAGCGCGGTGAGCCCGGACGCGCGCGCTGGGGTCACGGCTCCCTCGTGCTTGCACCTGCCTGGCGGGTCCCGAGCCCCGCGCGTTTGGACTGAGCCCCCTTCTCCGTACCTCGGGGGCCCGACCCTCCGCGAGAGCCCGCGGAGGACCCACCTTTTCGTTCACGTCCCCTCCCCTCTGCTCCCCGCAGCCATGAACAGTGGCTTGTGCCTGTGCGTGCTGATGGCTGTCCTGGCGGCGGGCGCCCTGGCGCAGCCCGTGCCTCCCGCGGACCCCGCGGGCCCCTGGGCGCAGCAGGAGGACGAAGCCCCGCGGAGGCAGCTGAGGGCCGTGCGGAGAGTGGACGACGAATCCCGAGCGCACCTGGGCGCGCTGCTGGCCAGGTACATCCAGCAGTCTCGGAAAGGTACGCAGGCCGCCTCCCTGTCTCTCCCTTCTGCCTCCAGCAGGAGCTAAACAAGCCACACTTTTCTCAGCCTCCAAGTCTTTCTCTAGGAATAAGGTGATTCAGCAGCTCAGTAGCTGAGTGGCATATGGACAGCCCTGTCCCCTTCCTGGGCCTGGCTATCTCCTCTGTAAAAAGGGCATGAGGGTGGGTTCCCCTCGGCCCCTTCCGGGTCTTTCTGAGATTCAGAGGGAGGCTTATTCATCTCTAGAATTCCTGGAAATCATGATTTGGACTGGGGCAGGTTTTTTCCTACCACCTTTATCCACAGTGATACTGATGGCGAACACACTGACTGGAGAGCGGTATTTTAAACTGGACCAACACAGCTGGACCATAAACCACAGCTGCTGGGAGGGGTAGGGGTGGGCTCCATTCCCACGAGGCTCTCTTAACCTGCTGTTGTGCCACGACCTGGATTTGAAATTTAACTCATGGCTTGATGAGATGGGGAGAAAATAAAGGGCTTGGCTCTCCAGAATCTCCTATAATTCCATATGAAGGTGAGAAGGGACCTTTTTACCAGGGGATTTCAGAAGGAAAGAATAGAAGATGATTTGTTATATTTCATCCTCTCATTGGGAAATTGTCCCAACTACCATCTTCTATGTTGCTTTCCTGCTAATTAAACGGAAAGATGTGGAAATACTAGTCAGATGACAGAGAACATCCGAAAATTTGGGGGGTGCCTGCTGTTTGTCTGCCTGAAAGTAGCTTAGTATCTGTCGTTGGATATGGGTTGAATTGCAGCCAGACCAGCCTGAAATATCGTAGGCTTTTCATTGACCATAATCTGGAAGCCCCTTCATACCTTCAAGAAAGACCCACCAGAAACAGTTGTGGGTAAAAAAGCCGATTACCAGATGATTTCCCTAGAACTGACACTCGACAGTGGCTTTAAACCACAGATCTTAGCTGGAAGGTCCTTCCTGGTGCCTCTTCTCAGCCCTTTGCCTTCAGCCTGCCGTGACACACAAACTCATATGGGAACACCCGTCACTTGGAACTTTAGCTGCCAACGCCCAGGATCAGCAGTAACTAGAAAATAATCATGCTCTTCTATTTGACAAATATGAACTAGAAATAAGTATCTACATCTATAGAGTTTCTCTGACTGTTTTACACATTTTGAGATGACAGTGAATATTTACTCAACTAGAGTATATATTATGCTTAAAGATTCCAAACAAGAAAACGCACCCTTTGGGGAGTGCTCAAGAGTTTATCATTAGAAACTGTCTGTAGAGCTTTCCATGATCTGAGGAGAAGCAATTCTGTTAGTGTACACCTGCCCCAAGTCCAGCAAAGCCCAGTGCTACATCTGTATTGTCTCTCTTCATCCTCACAACAGCCCTGCACAGTAAGGTCTATTATCCTCCTTGTGTCAGTGTGGAAGCTGGGATTCTGGAAGACTGAGTGACCTACATGAGGTAGCACATCTAGGCAGCATCAGGGTTGCGAGTCTACTCAAGTCCTGCCCTTCATTCAGCTTCCCAGCTGTACTGTCCATTTTACGAGATTTAAAATTTCAAGGAGCCCGGACCTTCAATTGTGTAAGTCAGGTGTAAGTGCCTACTCTGTGTCCACTAAGTGAGTGAGGACCCTGGTAAACGCACAGAACCATGTGTACGTCAGCAGCAACAGGCAGGAGGATGGGGCATATTGTGACTGTGCACAGATGACTGGGTCTGAGAGTTTGGCTGAATGCAAGGACTAATATTTCACCTGAAAGTTGTTGAACAATTAAACAGCAGGGGCTGTTTTTCCTCTGCGTAGACTGGGGATACCTGCAAAGGGGCTGGAATGGGCTGGGGTGACGCTTAGTTCCAAAGCTGGGAATTAATGGAGTGGGGGGTGGGGGAAGAGAGAGGGGAGAGGAAGAAAGGGTGGGGATATAACCTGCTCTGTAGGGTTGTTTCTGGTTTTTAATTTAGCTAGCTTTATTTGATTATCCAACAAGACAGAATACCTGCTTCTGCACTGTCATCAATGAATAAGCCATGGTCTGACTCGATGCAGCCTGTGGGCAGGAGTTGGCAAGGGCAGCCCTGTACAGAAGGGCTCAATGTCAGCTGTGGGACCACGGTGGCTCCCAATACGATAGGAACCATCGAGGGATCCTCCACGCCTCTGCCCTTGAAGCCACCCGGGCTTTGCCCGTCGAGGTCCCTGAGGGACCTTTCTTGGCCCTTAGGTTGTATAAGAGAAGGCATGATACTCATTTCCTACCCAGGAGACCACTCTGTGTGATCCGTAGGCCAGGACCGTCACACGCCTCATCATGGCCCTATCCACTCAACGCGAATCATTCCTGGACTCACCCTGTTCCTAAGAACTTAACTCCCATCCCTAAGGGCCCATTTCAGGTTCAGTTATTGCATTTTGGTCAAAATGGCTGAATTAAATTACCACTTTGTTCTGCCCGCCCTTCTTTGAGTGTTACTGAGGTGCTGAGATTTTAATCCGATGGTGTGCCTTTTTCTCAATACCATTTTTTTAAAAGAGAAGGTAGCTTTCAAATTAATAATTTTAAAACAGTATTTGTCTAGCAGTGGGACTGGATTCCATTTTTAAAAAAACATCCTAACATCAAAATATCATAATTGCATTACCTTAAAAAGAGTCAGGGGGCTTCCCTGGTGGCGCAGTGGTTGGGAGTCCGCCTGACGATGCAGGGGATGCGGGTTCGTGCCCGGTCCGGGAGGATCCCGCGAGCCGCGGAGCGGTTGGGTCCGTGAGCCATGGCCGCTGAGCCTGCGCGTCCGGAGCCTGTGCTCTGCAATGGGAGAGGCCGCAACAGTGAGAGGCCCGCATAACGCAAAAAAAAAAAAAAGGGTCAGGCAGGCTCAGGGATATTAAGGTGTAAACTTTAGAAGTGGGTAGTACTGGGGAAATCCTGGGTTAGCACCTGCTGAGAGCCAGCTACATAAGGGAAAACACCCCTAGGAGTAGAAAAACCTAGGCAGGTCCCAGCTGTGAAAGGTGAGAGTGAATGAATTCACCTAAATTCATACAGATCGCAAACCACACCCACGACTAGAAAAGACTACCCTGTCTCCAGTTAAACAGACATGGGTCCTTCTCCTCACTTAGATTTTGGCCCAGCAGTCCCACTATCTTGATACCTCTTTGCTACCTTTCAGAAGGTACGTGTTATGTTATTGTCTGGCCTTTTCTATTGTTTTCCTTTACAAACTGAACATGTGATGCTCTCAGATATAATGGTCCCGTTTCCTTCCTCTCTGCCCCTTGTAGCTCCTTCTGGCCGAATGTCTGTAATCAAGAACCTGCAGAGCCTGGACCCCAGCCACAGGATAAGTGACCGGGACTACACTGGCTGGATGGATTTCGGCCGGCGCAGTGCCGAGGAGTATGAATACACCTCCTAGAAGACCCAGCCTTCATCAGCACAACAGGAAGCAAACTCCTGACTCAGAGGAGGCAGAATAAGAAAACAATCACGCTCATAACTCGTTGTCTCTGACGTCTGACATTTAAAGTATCTATTTATTAAGTGTTCAATGTGAAAAATCTGTCTGTAACGTTGTCCAATGTAACCATGCACCTTAGCACAAATGTACAAGTGGAAGACAAAATGTTTCCCTCATCTGTGACCCACACTCCCCGTTCCTAAAGTGTTGCTATGCTATTAAAGTGATTTCATTCTGCCCCTTATTCCCTGTTTCTACCGAGGGCAAAGGGTCCTTTAATCCTCAGAACATTCAAGGAGGGATTCCTGATGTATGCGTCCCAAGGAGGAATCCCTGTGGTAGATGGTCCCAGAAAGGGCTTGAGAAATGAGGGTCAGGCATAGAGCTGGCTTCTCTACTTCAGGCCAGGTAGCTAGTGAAAGGGTCTTCTGTGTCAGCCCTGGGCCCTGGGCCCCAGTGGGGCACCATTGCAAAAAAACCCTGCCCAGCTTATAGTGCTACTCGTTTGTCTGGGTGAATCCCAGAGAGGCAGCTGGAGATGGAGGTTTCCATCAGCCCATCCCCACGGGGTGTTCTCTGCCAGCTCCATCCACACCAGGGTTTCTCTGGGGGTGCTCTTGGCCTTTAAACAAATAATGGGGCAGCGCTGGTCAGCACTTTTACATGTATTGGACCTCTCCATGGCCCTGTGGCACAGAGGTTATTGTCCTTTTACAAATGAGGAAACAGACTCTGAGAGATGAAAGTGACTAGCCCGTGGTTCCCCAGCTAAAGAAATTCACAGACTTGTGGGCATATGTCTCCTAGGTTAGCGTGACCTCCATCGCTCTAGCACTTCTCAGATTCTGGAGTGGGTATGAGTCACCTGGAAATCTTGATGAACTGCACATTCTGACTAAGCAGTTCTGGGCTGTGGTCTAAGCAAGCCCCCAGGTAATATCTGGTCCTGGACCACACTTGGGAGTCACGACAGTATAGAAAAGAGTCTGTGATTACAACCCCTTGGGTCTCACTGTATTCCAGAGATGTATTGCCGGGCATGTTCTGGGGGATCTGGTAGTTACCCAGAGCAGAAGCTCTCTTTTCGCGGGCCACTCCCTCTATTGGGTCTCTGCCGGGATCAGCAGAGAGAACTAGTCCCAAGGGATGTCCAGGGATCATCTAACACCAGCCATTACACAGCAGCTTTTCTGTACCTCCTGGCTGAGGCCCCCAGGAACCCAGGGTTTTATCCAGCAAAGGCCGCAGGTGGCCCAATACAACAGGACATGCAGCCCCAAAGGGGACAGACATTGGAAAGAATGGTGGTAAGTTCAGTTTTCAAGGAAGGCATACTGCTCTTTGGTTCCATATCAGTTGGGCACCACCCAGTGACCATTCTGGGAAGTAGATGGTGGGCTATGTGTTACTTTAGTTCTCAAAGTCTTTGATATGCTAATTAGGACCAGATTCAAGTATGCATGGCTTGGGGTGAGCCCTGGAGTTCATGAAGGACTATATGGGGTTGCTTTCCTGAGCTACTCCCTTTCTACGATCTCCCCAGTACTTTCCAGTTCCCTGGGGCTCCCCTTTTTGGTCCTCCACCCAAAAACTTGGGGCTCTGGTTACCCTATTCTGCCACACACTGCCACGTTTGGGCCCATGTTCAGGTCCAAGTAACAGAAGAATAGAGAGAGAAAAAAAGCAATGGGGATTGACTCCACCCTCTTGGGATCACAGCTCCTCTGATCCAAGAGCAAGTTTCCCCTTCCTTAGAGTTTTGGCCCTGGCCAGGCTCGTGACTGACTGCTACCACAGCAGCTGTATGTTTGCCTGGGGGCTGTGGCATGAAAGAAAGAGAAGAAAGAAAAAAACAGGGAATGTTCATGCTCTCTGGCCATTAGGAATTCCCTTTTTCACTCCTCGAGCCAGAACTAAGGGGCACCTCCCGGAGGTGTCTGTGGCCCAGACCCCACTTCTGGTCCTCAGCTGTGTTAGGCTCAAGAAAGACCCCACTCATAGCCTTCAGGGACTGTCCCTGCCTCCTCTCTGCCCACCAGGGCCTGGGAGTTTCTGCTGAAATTCTAGGATCTTGATGAACTATTATCTCAGATGTGCTGAAATTTAAAAACCCAGTTATTCACAGCACCAGCCTATTCTCTAAGATTGGGTGGCTTATTTTATTCTCTTAATTTTGAATCCTTTACTGTGACTCCCAAGAGGCTTCCGGTTTGGAAAATCCCAAGACAGCACAAATGGGATTAGTGACAAGTGGGATGTTACATCTAATCTAAGCTCCAAGACTAACAACTTCTCTACCTTTCCTTTCCACGGCTCACATGTTGGTCTGGGCACATGGAAGCAGGCAGAATTGGCAAGAGTTCAAGCCTTACCTGCCCTAACACCTCTGGACTGTAGCCAGAGTGACTCAAAGCGTTTGATCTTTTTCCAAGTTCCATTCTGGAAAGGATTCAACTGCTCTCTGGCATCACCTCGTGTGGACTGTTACAAGCTCTTCACTAGCCCGACAGCACTCAGGGAAGCGCACCTGTGTGTCAGGCACTATACTGATGTGGCAGGTACAGCAACCAAGAACTCCAGTGGGAGATTCACAAAAGCACAGTATAATGTTCCAAGAATGATGGCAGGTAATATTCAGAGGCTGGGAGAGAGCAGCAGAGCTGGCTGAATTAAGGGGCAAGACAGCTGGGCAGCTGCCCCAGGAGCCAGTCTCAAAGAGACATCTAATCATCACTGCAGCATTGGAATCTGGGTATCAGTGAAATTCTTCATACTCAGTAACTTAGCTAACTGAAGAAATGGGCATCGATTCCTCCTCTACAGAAGATGACAATGCCCTCAAGTGGACAGTTTTTTAAAACAACCACTCCTGTGGGTGCCAGCTTCTCTCCATAGAGAAACACGTTGAAATCTGCAGGATTCTCTTTGCCAAGCTGCTGGTTAACCCACCTAGTCAGCTGAAATTTTAAAACCAGATAATTCAGGCCCTCAGACTGTTTATTCTAAGAATGGGTGATTTATTTTATCTTAACGTTGGAACTTGAATACGACTGCCAAAAGGCTCCAGAGCTTGGAAAATCACTCAATGAAACTGAAAAGAGAACAAGAACCACCGACAAATGAAATGCTTTTTGTAGAATTAAAACCAAGAAAAATAAAAGGAAATCTTAGATGTATTTTAAAGATAACTTGGTAGCTATGGTTACCTCTAATTAGTGAGCGCCTCACGCTTTCCAGATTTGAGCGGAGGAAAGCTGAAGTGAAAAACAATTCCAAGTTATTAAAAATGTTAAGTTCCAATGAGTGCATGTAATGTACTTTGGAAATGTAATTTAATATCTGTTGAATCCAGTAATTAAGAAGTTGGTCTTGCATTTTGGATTTTTTAATTTTATTTTTTTCTGTAACTTATCATTATAACATGTTACAAAAAACTATTGCCCCCTGATAGATTAACTTAAAAAGCAAAACCAGGGGGGACCTTCAAGATAGCAGAGGAGTAAGGCGTGGAGATCACCTTCCTCCTCACAAATACATCAGAAATACATCTACACGTGGAACAACTCCTACAGAACACCTACTGAATGCTCGCAAAAGACCTCAGACTTCCCAAAAGGCAAGCAAATCCAAACGTACCTGGGTAGGGCAAAAGAAAAAACAGAGACAAAAGAATAGGGATGGGACCCGCACCAGTGGGAGGGAGCCGTGAAGGAGGAAAGGTTTTCACATACTAGGAAGCCCCTTCGAAGGCGGAGACTGCGGGTGGCGGAGCGGGGAAGCTTCGGAGCCTTGGAGGAGAGCTCAGCAACAGGGGTGCAGAGGGCAAAGCGGAGAGATTCCCACACAGAGGATCAGTGCCTACGGGCACTCACCAGCCCAAGAGGCCTGTCTGCTCACCCGCCGGGGCGGGTGGGGCTGGGGGCTGAGGCTCCGGGCTTCGGAAGTCAGATCCCAGGGAGAGGACTGGGGTTGGCTGCGTGAACACAGCCTGAAAGGGGCTAGTGCGCCACAGCTAGCCGGGAGGGAGTCCGGGAAAAAGTCTGGAGCTGCCTAAGAGGCAAGAGACCATTGTTTCAGGGTGCGCGAGGAGAGGGGATTCCTTCCCTGTCTGCCCACAGAAGGCAGAGCACTGCCTAAACGAGCTCCAGAGATGGGCGCGAGCCGCAGCTATCAGCTCGGACACCAGAGACGGGCATGAAACGCTAAGGAGCATTTCACCTCCTGCAGCCACCAAGAAGCCTGTGTGCAAGCACAGGTCACTATCCACACACCCCCGGGAGCCTGTGTAGCCCGCCACTGCCAGGGTCCTGTGATCCAGGGACAAGTTCCCGGGAGAATTCACGGTGTACCTCAGGCTGTTGCAATGTCACGCTGGCCTCTGCCGCCGCAGGCTTGCCCCGCACTCCAATTATAACTACCGTACCCCACACGCCCCAGCATGAGTGAGCAAGAGAGCTCTAATCAGCCGCTGCTTTAACCCCGTTCTGTCCTGGAACAGACCTTGGGGCCAAAACCAAAGCTGAACCCCAGGAGCTGTGCGAACAAAAAAGAGAAAGGGTAATTTCTCTGCAGCCTCAGGAGCAGCAGATTAAATCCCCACGGTCAACTTGATGTACCCTGCATCTGTGGAATAGACAACTAATCATCCCAAAATTGAGGCGGCAGACTTCGGGAGCAACTGTAGGCTTGGGGTCTGCTGTCCATGACTGATTTGTTTCTGATTTTTATGTTTATCTTAGTATAGTTTTTAGCACTTGTTATCATTGGTGGATTTGTTTATTGGTTTGGTCACCCTCTTCTTTTTTTTAAATTATTATTATTATTTTTATTTTAATAATTTTTTTTCTTTCTTTTTTTCTCCCTTTCTTACTGAGCCATGTGGCTGACAGGGTCTTGGTGCTCCGGCCTGATGTCAGGCCTGAGCCTCTGCTATGGGAGAGCCAACTTCAGGACATTGGTCCACCAGAGACCTCCTGGCCCCACGTAATATCAATCGGCGAGAGCTCTCCCAGAGACTCCATCTCAACGCTAAGACCCAGCTCCACCCAACAGCCAGCAAGCTCCAGGGCTGGACACCCCATGCCAAACAACTAGCAAGACAGGAACACAAACCCACCCATTAGCAGAGAGGCTGCCTAAAATCATACTAAGTTCACAGACACCCCAAAACACATCACCAGACACCAGAAAGACAAGATCCAGCCCCACCCACCAGGAAGCCTACACAAGCCACTGAACCAGCCTCACCCACTGGGGGCAGACACCACAAACAACAGGAACTACGAACCTGCAGCCTGTGAAAAGGAGATCCCAAACACGGTAAGTTAAACAAAATGAGAAGACAGAGAAATAGGCAGCAGTTGAAGGGGCAAGGTAAAAACCCACCAGACGAAACAAATGAAGAGGAAATAGGCAGTCTACCTGAAAAAGAATTCAGAGTAATGATAGTAAAGGTGATCTAAAATCTTGGAAATAGAATGGAGAAAATAAAATAGACATTTAACAACGACCTAGGAGAACTAAAGAGCAAACAAACAGTGATGAACAACAGAATAAATGAAATTAAAAATTCTCTAGAAGGAATCAATAGTAGAATAACTGAGGCAGAAGAATGGATAAGTGATCTGGAAGATAAAATAGTGGAAAAAACTACAACAGAGCAGAATAAAGAAAAAAGAATGAAAAGATTTGAGGACAGTCTCAGAGACCTCTGGGACAACATTAAACACACCAACATTCGAATTATAGGAGTCCCAGAAGAAGAAGAAAAAAAGAAAGGATCTGAGAAAATAGTTGAAGAGATTATAGTTGAAAACTTCCCTAACAAGAGAAAGGAAATAGTCAATCAAGTCCAGGAAGCACAGAGAGCCCCATATAGGATAAATTCAAGGATAAACATGCCAAAACGCATATTAATCAAAGTATCAAAAATTAAATTCAGGGGCTTCCCTGGTGGCTCAGTGGTCAAGAATCTGCCTGCCAATGCAAAGGACACAGGTTCGAGCCCTGGCCCGGGAAGATCCCACATGCCGCAGAGCAACTAAGCCCGTGTGCCACAACTACTGAGCCTGTGCTCAAGAACCCGCAAGCCACAACTACTGAGCTCACATGCCACAACTACTGAAGCCTGCGTGCCTACAGCCCATGTTCCGCAAGAAGAGAAGCCATGACAATGAGAAGCCCACACACCACAACGAAGAGTAGCCCCCGTTCACTGCAGCTAGAGAAAGCCCGCACACAGCAATGATGACCCAACACAGCCAAAAATAAAAACAAACAAATAAATAAATTTATTAAACAAAATTAAATTCAAAGAAAAAATATTAAAAGCTGCAAGGGAAAAGCAACAAATAACATACAAGGGAATCCCCATAAGGTTAACAGCTGATCTTTCAGCAGAAACTCTGAAGCTAGAAGGGAGTGGCAGGACATATTTAAAGTGATGAAAGGGAAAAACCTACAACCAAAATTACTCTACCCAGCAAGGATCTCATTCAGATTCGACAGAGAAATTAAAACCTTTGCAGACAAGCAAAAGTTAAGAGAATTCAGCACCACCAAACCAGCTTTACAACAAATACTAAAGGAACTTCTCTAGGCAGGAAACACAAGAGAAGGAAAACACCTACAAAAACAAACCCAAAACAATTAAGAAAATGGTAATAAGAACATACATATCAATAACGACCTTAAATGTAAATGGATTAACTGCCCCAACCAAAAGACATAGACTGGCTGAATGGATACAAAAACAAGATCCGTATATATGCTGTCTACAAGAGACCCACTTCAGACCTAGGGACACATACCTAGGGACACAGACTGAAAGTGAGGGGATGGAAAAAGATATTCCATGCAAATCGAAATCAAAAGAAAGCTGGAGTAGCAATACTCATATCAGACAAAGTAGACTTTAAAATAAAGACTGTTATAAGAGACAGAGAAAGACACTACATAATGATCAAGGGATCAATCCAAGAAGAAGATATAACAATTTGTAAATATTTATGTACCCAACATAGGAGCAATTCAGTACCTAAGGTAAATGCTAACAGCCATAAAAGGGGAAATCCACAGTAACACAATAATAGTAGGGGATTTTAACTCTCCACTTTCACCAACGGACAGATCACCCAAAGTGAAAATAAATAAGGAAACACAAGCTTTAAATGATACATTAAACAAGATAGACTTAGTTGATATTTATAGGACATGCCATCCAAAAACAACAGAATACACTTTCTTCTCAAGTGCTCGTGAAACATTCTCCAAGATAGATCATATCTTGGGTCACAAATTAAGCCTTGGTAAATATAAGAAAATTGAAGTCGTATCAAGTATCTTTTCTGACCATAACACTATGAGACTAGATATCAGTTACAGGAAAAAAACTGTAAAAAATACAAACACATGGAGGCTAAACAATACACTATTTAATAATGAAGTGATCACTGAAGAAATCAAAGAGGAAATCAAAAAATACCTAGAAACAAATGACAATGAAAACAAGACAACCCAAAACCCATGGGATGCAGCAAAAGCAGTTCTAAAAGGGAAGTTCACAGCAATACAATCCTACCTCAAGAAACAAGAAAAATATGAAATAAACAACCTAATCTTACACCTAAAGCAATTCGAGAAAGAATAAAAAAAGAAACCCAAAGTTAGCAGAAGGAAAGAAATCATAAAGATCAGATCAGAAATAAATGAAAAAGAAATGAAGGAAACAATAGCAAAGATCCATAAAACCAAACACTGGTTCCTTGAGAAGGTAAACAAAATTGATAAACCATTAGCCAGACTCATCAAGAAAAAGGGAGAAGGCTCAAATCAACAGAATTAGAAATGAAAAAGGAGAAGTAACAAATGAAACTGCAGAAATACCAAGGATCATGAGAGATCACTACAAACATCAATATGCCAATAAAATGGACAAATTCTTAGAAAAGCACAACCTTCCGAGACTGGACCAGGAAGAAATAGAAAATATAAACAGACTTATCACAAGCACTGAAATTGAAACTGTCATTAAAAATCTTCCAACAAACAAAAGCCCAGGACCAGATGGCCTCACAGGCGAATTCTAACAAACATTTAGAGAAGAGCTAACACCTATCCTTCTCAAACTCTTCCAAAATATAGCAGAGGGAGGAACACTCCCAAACTCATTCTACGAGGTCACCATCACCATGATACCAAAACCAGACAAAGATGTCACAAAAAAAGAAAACTACAGGCCAATATTACTGATGAACATACATGCAAAAATCCTCAGCAAAATACTAGCAAACAGAATGCAACAGCACATTAAAAGGATCATACACCATGATGAAGTGGGGTTTATCCCAGGAATGCAAGGATTCTTCAATACACGCAAATCAACCACTGTGATACACCATATTAACAAACTGAAGGATAAAAACGATATGATCATCTCTATAGATGCAGAAAAAGCTTTCGACAAAATTCAACACCCGTTTATGATAAAAACCCCCAAGAAAGTAGGCATAGAGGGAACTTACCTCAACATAATAAAGACCATGTATGACAAACCCACAGTGAATATCGTTCTCAATGGTGAAAAACTGAAACCATTTCCTCTAACATAAGGAACAAGACAAGGTTGCCCACTCTCACCATAATTCAACATAGTTTTGGAAGTTTTAGCCACAGCCATCAGAGAAGAAAAAGAAATAAAAGGAATCCAAATCAGAAAAGAAGGAGTAAAACTATCACTGTTTGCAGATGACATGATACTATACATAAAGAATCCTAAAGATGCTACTAGAAAACTACTAGAGCTAATCAATGAATTTGGTAAAGTAGCAGGATACAAAATGAATGCACAGAAATCTCTTGCATTCCTATACACTAATGATGAAAAATCTGAAAGTGAAATTAAGGAAACACTCCCATTTACCACTGCAACAAAAAGAATAAAATACCTAGGAATAAGCCTACCTAAGGAGAGAAAAGACCTGTATGCAGAAAACTATAAGACACTAATGAAGCAAATTAAAGATGATACAAATACAGAGAGATATACCAAGTTCTTGGATTGGAAGAATCAACATTGTGAAAATGACTCTACTACCCAAAGCAATCTACAGATTCAATGCAATCCCTATCAAATTACCCGTGACAATTTTTACAGAACTAGAACAAAAAATTTCACCATTTGTATGGAAACACAAAAGACCCCGAATAGCCAAATCAATCTTGAGAACGAAAAATGGAGCTGGAGGAATCAGGCTCCCGGTATTCAGATTATACTACAAAGCTGCAGTAATCACGACAGTATGGTACTGGCACAAAAACAGAAATATATATCAATGGAACAGGATAGAAAGCCCAGAGATAAACGCACGCACATATGGTCACTTTATCTTTGATAAAGGAGGCAACAGTATACAGTGGAAAAAAGACAGCCTCTTCAATAAGTGGTGCTGGGAAAACTGGACAGGTACATGTAAAAGTATGCGATTAGAACACTCCCTAACACCATACACAAAAATAAGCTCAAAATGGATTAAAGACCTAAATGTAAGGCCAGAAACTATCAAACTCTTAGAGGAAAACATAGGCAGAACACTCTATAACATCAATCACAGCAAGATCCTTTTTGACCCACCTCCTAGAGAAATGGAAATAAAAATAAACAAATGGGACCTAATGAAACTTCAAAGCTTTTGCACAGCAAAGGAAACCATAAACAAGACCAAAAGACAACCCTCAGAATGGTAGAAAATAATGCAAATGAAGTAACTGACAAAGGATTAATCTCCAAAATTTACAAGCAGCTCATGCAGCTGAATAACAAAAAAACAAACAACCTAATCCAAAAATGGGCAGAAGACCTAAATAGGCATTTCTCAAAAGAAAATATAGAGATTGCCAAAAAGCACATGAAAGAAAACTCATCATTAATCATCAGACTAATGCAAATCAAAACTACAATGAGATATCATATCACACCAGTCAGAATGGGCATCATCAAAAAATGTAGAAACAATAAATGCTGGAGAAGCTGTGGAGAAAAGGGAACACTCTTGCACTGCTGGTGGGAATGTGAATTGGTACAGCCACTATGGAGAACAGTATGGAGGTTCCTTAGAAAACTACAAATAGAACTACCATATGACCCAGCAATCCCACTACTGGGCATATACCCTGAGAAAACCATAATTCAAAAAGAGTCATGTACCAAAATGCTCATTGCAGCTCTATTTACAATAGCCAGGAGATGGAAGCAACCTAAGTGTCCATCATCGGATGAATGGATACAGAAGGTGTGGCACATATATACAATGGAATATTACTCAGCCATAAAAAGAAACGAAATTGAGTTATTTGTAGTGAGGTGGATGGACCTGCAGTCTGTAATACAGAGTGAAGTAAGTCAGGAAGAGAAAGACAAATAGATATGCTAACACTATATGTGGAATCTAAGAAAAAAAACATGTCATGAAGAACCTAGTGTTAAGACGGGAATAAAGACACAGACCTACTAGAGAATGGCCTTGAGGATATGGGGAGGGGGAAGGGTAAGCTGTGACAAATCGAGAGAGTGGCATGGACATATATACACTACCAAACGTGAAATAGCTAGTGGGAAGCAGCCGCATAGCACAGGGAGATCAGCTCGGTGCTTTGTGAACACTTAGAGGGGTGAGATAGGGAGGGTGGGAGGGAGAGAGATGCAAGAGGGAAGAGATATGGGAACATATGTATATGTATAACTGAGTTACATTGTTATAAAGCAGAAAACAACACACCATTGTAAAGCAATTATACTCCAATAAAGATGTAAAGTAAAATAAAAGGTAATGATGGCTTCCCTGGTGGCGCAGTGGTTGAGAGTCCGCCTGTCGATGCAGGGGACACGGGTTCGTGCCCCGGTCCAGGAGGATCCCACATACAGCGGAGCGGCTGGGCCCATGAGCCATGGCCTCTGAGCCTGCGCGTCCGGAGCCTGTGCTCCGCAACGGGAGAGGCCACAACAGTGAGAGGCCCGCGTACCAAAAAAATAAATATATAAAATAAAAGGTATTGAGAAGTCACAGATGTAGAAAACAAACTTATGGTTACCAGGCAGGAAGGGGGAGGGAGGGAGGGATAAACTGAGGGATTGGGATTGACATATACACACTACTATATATAAAATAGATAACTAATAAGAACCTACTGTATAGCACAGGAAACGCTACTTAGTACTCTATAATGGCCTATATCGGAAAAGAATCTAAACGAGGATGAATATATGAACATTTATAACTGATTCAAATTGCTGTATACCTGAAACTGACACAACATTGTAAATCAACTGTATTCCAATACAATTTTTACTTTAAAAAATGACAAAAAAAAAAAAAAAAAGGTGAGGAACCCAGCAGGAACCACCTCACACAACAGGGCACACATAACAAAGGGGATGAGGAGCACAGCAGGAACCACCTCACACCAAAAGGTCCTCATCACAAAGGGGATGAGGTACCAAGCAGGAACTACCTCACACCATATCCCACATCACAAAGGGGATGAGGATCCAAGCAGGAACCACCTCACACATAAGGGCCCACATAGAGGAGTTGAGGAAAATGGCAGACGCGTAAGACGCGGAGATCAACTTCCTCCCCACAGACACATCCGAAATACATCTACTTGTGGAACTGCTCCTACAGAACACCCACTGAACGCTGGCAGAAGACCTCAGACCTCCCAATAGGCAAGAAATTCCCAACGCACCTGGGTAGGGCAAAAGTAAAAACAATAAACAGAGACAAAACAATAGCGACAGGACCTGCCCCAGTGGGAGCGAGCTGTGAAGGAGGAAAGGTTCCCACACACTAGGAAGCCCCTTCGTGGGCGGAGACTGTGGGTGGCAGAGGAGAGCACAGCAACAGCTGTGCGGAGGGAAAAGCGGGCAGATTCCCGCACAGAGAATCGGTGCCGACCGGCACTCACCGGCCCGAGAGGCTTGTCTGCTCACCCACCGGCGTGGGCGGGGGCTGGGAGCCGAGGCTTGGGCTTCGGTCCGATCGGATCGCAGGGAGAGGACTGGCGGTGTAAACACAGCCTGAAGGGTTTAGTGCACCACGGCTACCCGGGATGGAGTTCGAGGAAATGTCTGGAGCTGGCAAAGAGACAAGAGACGTTTTCTTACCTCTTTGTTTCCTGGTGCGCGAGGAGAGGGGATTAAGAGCGCTGCTTAAAGGAGCTCCAGAGACGGGCGCCACCTGCGGCTAACAGCGCGGACTCCAGACACGGGCATAAGACGCTAAGGCTGCTGCCGCCACCACCAAGAAGCCTGTGGGCGAGCACAGGTCACTGTCCACACCACCCCTCCCGGGAGCCTGTGCAGCCCGCCACTGCCAGGGTCCCGTGATCCAGGGACAACTTCCCCGGGAGAACGCACGGCGCGCCTCACGCTGGTGCAACGTCACGCCGGCCTCTGCCGCCGCAGGCCCGCCCCGCACTCCATGCCCCTCCCGCCCCTCCGGCCTGAGTGCGCCAGAGCGCCCGAATCAGCTGCTCTCTTAACCCCGTCCTGTCTGAGCGAAGAACAGACGCCCTCAGGCGACTTACGCACAGAGGCGGAGCCAAACCCAAAGCTGAGCCCCAGGAGCTGTGCAAACAAAGAAGAGAAACGGAAATTTCTCCCAGCAGCCTCAGATGCAGCAGATTAAATCTCCACAATCAACTTGATATACCCTGCAACTGTGGAATAACTGAATAGACAATGAATCATCCCAAATCGGGGAGGTGGACTTTGAGAGCAAGATATATTATTTTTTTCCTATTTTCCTCTTTATGTAAGTGTGTATGTGTATGCTTCTGTGTGAGATTTTGTCTGTATAACTTTGCTTTCACCATTTGTCCTAAGTTTCTGTCCGTCCGTTTTTTTTTTCTTTTCTAAAAAATTTTTTTCTTAATAACTATTTTTTATTTTAATAACTTTATTTTATTTTATCTAACTTTATTTTATTTTATCCTCTATCTTTCTTTCTTTTTTTCTACTTTTTCTCCCTTTGAGTCTGAGCCATGTTGATGAAAGGCTCTTGGTGCTCCAGCCAGGAGTCAGTGCTGTGCCTCTGAGGTGGGAGAGCCAACTTCAGGACACTGGTCCACAAGAGACCTCCCAGCTCTATGTAATATCAAACGGCGAAAACCTCCCAGAGATCTCCATCTCAACACCAAGACCCAGCTTCACTCAACGACCAGCAAGCTACAGTGCTGGACACCCTATGCCAAACAACTGGCAAGACAGGAACACAACCCCACCCATTAGCACAGAGGCTGCCTAAAATTGTAAAAAGGCCACAGACACCCCAAAACACACCACCAGACGTGGACCTGTCCACCAGAAAGACAAGATCCAGCCTCATCCACCAGAACACAGTCACTACTCCCCTCCACCAGGAAGCCTACAGAACCCACTGAACCAACTGTAGCCACTGGGGAAAGACACCAAAAACAACAGAAACTACGAACCTGCAGCCTGCAAAAAGGAGACCTCAAACACAGTAAGATAAGCAAAATGAGAAGACAGAAAAACACACAGCAGATGAAGGAGCAAGGTTGAAAAACACCAGACCAAAACTATGAAGAGGAAATAGGCAGTCTATCTGAAAAAGAATTCAGAATAATGATAGTAAAGATGATCCTACACCTTGGAACTAGAATGGAAAAAATACAAGAAACATTTAACAAGGACCTAGAAGAACTAAAGAGCAAACAAACGATGATGAACAACATAATAAATGAAATTAAATATTCTCTAGAAGAAATCAATAGCAGAATAACTGAGGCAGAAAAATCGATAAGTGACCTGGAAGATAAAATAGTGGAAATAACTACTGCAGAGAAGAAAGAATGAAAAAAACTGAGGACAGTCTCAGAGACATCTGGGACAACATTAAATGCACCAATATTCGAATTAAAGTGGTCCCAGAAGAAGAAGAGTAAAAGAAAGGGACTGAGAAAATATTTGAAGAGATTATAGTTGAAAACTTCCCTAATATGGGAAAGGAAATAGTTAATCAAGTCTAGGAAGCACAGAGAGTCCCATACAAGATAAATACAAGAAGAAACACACCAAGACACATATTAATCAAACTATCAAAAATTAAATACAAAGAAAACATATTAAAAGCAGCAAGGGAAAAACAACAAATAACACACAAGGGAATCCCCATAAGGTTAACAGCTGATCTTTCAGCAGAAACTCTGCAAGCCAGAGGGAGTGGCAGGACATATTTAAAGTGATGAAGGAGAAAAACCTAGAACCGAGATTACCCAGCAAGGATCTTATTCAGATTTGATGGAGAATTTAAAATCTTTACTGACAAGCAAAAGCTGAGAGGGTTCAGCACCACCAAACCAGCTTTACAACAAATGCTAAAGGACTTCTCTAGGCAAGAAACACAGGAGAAGGAAAAGATCTACAATAACAAGCCCAAAACAATTAAGAAAATGGGAATAGGAACATACATATCAATAATTACCTTAAATGTAAATGGATTAAATGCTCCCACTACAAGATACAGACTGGCTGAATGGATACAAAAACAAGACCCATATATGTGCTGTCTACAAGAGACCCACTTCAGACCTAGGGACACATACAGACTGAAAGTGAGGGGATGGAAAAACATATTCCATGCAAGTGGAAATCAAAAGAAAGCTGGACTAGCAATTCTCATATCAGACAAAATAGACTTTAAAATAAAGATTATTACAAGAGACAAAGAAGGACACTACATAATGATCAAGGGATCGATCTCAGAAGAAGATATAACAATTGTAAATATTTATGCACCCAACATAGGAGCACCTCAATACATAAGGCAAATACTAACAGCCATAAAAGGGGAGATCGACAGTAACACAATCATAGTAGGGGACTTTAACACCCCACATTCACCAATGGACAGATCATCCAAATGAAAATAAATAAGGAAACACAAGCTTTAAATGATACATCAAACAAGATGGACTTAATTGATATTCATAGGAAATGCCATCCCAAAACAAGAGAATACAAATTTTTCTCAAGTACTCATGGAATGTTCTCCAGGATAGATCCTACCTTGGATAACAAATCAAGCCTTGGTAAATTTAAGAAAATTGAAGTGTATCGAGTATCTTTTACGACCACAATGCTATGAGACTAAATATCAATTACAGGAAAAGATCTGTAAAAAATACAAACACATGGAGGCTAAACAATACACTATTTAATAACGAAGTGATCACTGAAGAAATCAAAGAGGAAATCAAAAAATACCTAGAAACAAATGACAATGGAGACACGATGACCCAAAACCTATGGGATGCAGCAAAAGCAGTTGTAAGAGGGAAGTTTACAGCAATACCATCCTACCTTAAGAAACAGGAAACATCTCGATAAAACAACCTAACCTTGAACCTAAAGCAATTACTGAAAGAAGAACAAAACAACCCCAAAGTTAGGAGAAGGAAACAAATCATAAAGATCATATCGGAAATAAATGAAAAAGAAATGAACGAAACGATAGCAAAGATCAATAAAACTGAAAGCTTGTTCTTTGAGAAGATAAACAAAATTGATAAACCATTAGCCTGACTCATCAGGATAAAAAGGGAGAACACTCAAATCAATAGAATTAGAAATGAAAAAGTAGAAGTAACCAACTGACACTGCAGAAATACAAAAGATCATGAGACATTACTACAAGCAACTCTATGCCAATAAAATGGACAACCTGGAGGAAACAGACAAATTCTTAGAAATGCACAACCTGCCAAGACTGAATGAGGAAGCAATAGAAAATATGAACAGACAAATCACAAGCACTGAAATTGAAACTGTGATTTAAAATCTTCCAACAAACAAAAGCCCAGGACCAGATGGCTTCACAGGTGAATTATATCAAACAATTAGAGAAGAGATAACACCTATCCTTCTCAAACTCTTCCAAAATATAGCAGAGGGAGGAACACTCCCAAACTCATTCTACGAGGCCACCATCACTCTGATACAAAAACCAGACAAAGATGTCACAAAGAGAGAAAACTACAGGCCAATATAACTGGTGAATATAGATGCAAATGTCCTCAACAAACTACTAGCAAACAGAATCCAACAGCACATTAAAAGGAACGTACACCATGATCAAGTGGAATTTATTCCAGCAATGCAAGGATTCTTCAATATACGCAAATCAATCAACGTTATACACCATATTAACAAATTGAAGGAGAAAAACGATATGATCATCTCAATAGATGCAGAGAAAGCTTTCAACAAAATTCAACACCGAGTTATGATAAAAACCCTGCAGAAAGTAGGCATAGAGGGAATTTTCCTCAACATAATAAAGGCCATATATGACAAACCGACAGCCAACATCATCCTCAATGGTGGAAAACTGAAAGCATTTCCACTAAGATCAGGAACAAGACAAGGTTTCCCACTCTCACCACTCTGCCCACTATGTTGAATAATTCAACATAGTTTTGGAAGTTTTAGCCACAGCAATCAGAGAAGAAAAGGAAATAAAAGGAATCCAAATTGGAATAGAAGAAATAAAGCTGTCACTATTTGAAGATGACATGATACTATACATGGAGAATCCTAAAGATGCTACCAGAAAACTATTAGAACTAATCAATGAATTTGGTAAAGTAGCAGGATACAAAATTAATGCACAGAAATCTCTTGCATTCCTATACACTAATGATGAAAAATCTGAAAGTGAAATTAAGAAAACACTCCCATTTACCATTGCAACAAAAAGAATAAAATATCTAGGAATAAACCTACCTAAGGAGACAAAAGACCTGTATGCAGTACATTATAAGACACTAATGAACGAAATTAAAGATGATACAAATAGATGGGGAGATATACCATGTTCCTGGATTGGAAGAATCAACATTGTGAAAATGACTCTACTACCCAAAGCAATCTACAGATTCAATGCAATCCCTATCAAACTACCACTGGCATTTTTCACAGAACTAGAACAAAAAATTTCACCATTTGTATGGAAACACAAAAGACCCCGAATATCCAAAGCAATCTTGAGAACGAAAAATGGAGCTGGAGGAATCAGTCTCCCTGACTTCAGATTATACTACAAAGCTACAGTAATCAAGACAGTATGGTACTGGCACAAAAACAGAAATATAGATCAATGGAACAGGATAGAAAGCGCAGAGATAAACACACGCACATATGGTCACCTTATCTTTGATAAAGGAGGCAACAGTATACAGTGGAGAAAAGACAGCCCTTCAATAATGGTGCTGGGAAAACTGGACAGGTATATGTAAAAGTATGTGAGTAGAACACTCCCTAACAGCATACACAAAAATAAGCTCAAAATGGATTAAAGACCTAAATGTAAGGACAGAAACTATCAAACTCTTAGAGGAAAACATAGGCAGAACACTCTATGACATAAACCACAGCAAGATGCTTTTTGACCCACCTCCTAGAGAAATGGAAATAAAAACAAAAATAAACAAATGGGACCTAATGAAACTTAAAAGCTTTTGCACAGCAAAGGAAACCCTAAACAAGACCAAAAGACAACCCTCAGAATGGGAGAAAATATTTGCAAATGAAGTAACTGACAGAGGATTAATCTCCAAAATTTACAAGCAGCTCGTGCAGCTGAATAACAAAAAAACAAACAACCTAATCCAAAAATGGGCAGAAGGCCTAAATAGGCATTTCTCCAAAGAAGATATACAGGTTGCCAACAAACACATGCAAGGTTGCTGAACATCACTAATCATTAGAGAAATGCAAATCAAAACTACAATGAGGTATCACCTCACACTGGTCAGGATGGCCATCATCAAAAAATCTACAAAAAACAAGTGCTGGAGAGGGTATGGAGAAAAGGGAACCCTCTTGCACTGTTGGTGGGAATGTAAATTGATACAGCCACTATGGAGAACAGTATGGAGGTTCCTTAAAAAACTGAAAATAGAACTACCATATGACCCAGCAATCCCACTACTGGCCATGTACACTGAGAAAACCATAATTCAAAAAGAGTCATGTACCACAATGTTCATTGCAGCACTATTTGCAATAGTCAGGACATGGAAGCAACCTAAGTGTCCATCGACAGATGAATGTGCTGGCAGAAGATGTGGCACATATATACAATGGAATATTACTCAGCCATAAAAAGAAACGAAATTGAACTATGTGTACTGAGATGGATGGACCTAGAGTCTGTCATACAGAGTGAAGTAAGTCAGAAAGAGAAAAACACATAAATATGGAATCTAAAAAAAAAAAAAAAAGGTTCTTAAGAACCTAGGGCCAGGGCAGGAATAAAGATGCAGATGTAGAGATTGGACTTGAGGACACGGTGAGGGGGAGGGGTAAGCTGGGACCAAGTGAGAGAGTGGCATGGACATATATACACTACCAAATATAAAATAGATAGCTAGTGGGAAGCAGCTGCATAGCACAGGGAGATCAGCTTGGTGCTTTGTGACCACCTAGAGGGGTGGGATAGGGAGGGTGGGAGGGAGACGCAAGAGGGAGGGGATATGGGGATATATGTATATGTATAACTGATTCACTTTGTTATACAGCAGAAACTGACACACCATTGTAAAGCAATTATACTCCAATAAAGATGTGAAAAAAAAGGTGGTTGGTTACAAGCAAATCAGAAAAACAAAAAAACAAAACCAACCAGCCAATCCTTCACCACTGAGGGCTGAGAATCAGCACAGTACATGTTGTTAAAGTCCCAGGGGCTTGGCTGGCTGTTGACACCTGGCTAAGACCCTTGTATTCATCCCTGTGTCATCTGCTGGTCAGAACTCTGGCCTTGAGAGGGCAGCCTCAGTGGGGCCCAGAGACTGGATATGAGCCGACGGGAGTGGAGGTACCTTCCTACCCAGTTCCTGAGCCAAGCAACCATTTCTGTGGTGGGTCAGCCGCTCATACATCCGAGCATGCAATGCAGTTTCTTCTCCAGTCACAGAATAGTAGCCCAAGGGTGGTGAAGGCCACCGGTGGCTGGACGTCATGTAACCAGGAGAGTCAGGGGTCACATGCTGTCACTGCTACTCTGGGCCTTAGTGTCACAGGTGACACATAGAAGCCCCTGGGGGGACCAAGTGTTTATATACTGGGGGGCTTGGGAGAACGACATACCTGTGGCTTTTCTCTTCTGAATAATGTCCGTAAACTTTAGCCTGCAGTTGGGAGTCTCTGCTACTGACGGCCCCCCAGTACTGCAGCTGCCTGGCCCTAGAAAATCCTGCGGAATTCTGCCCTGCCCTCTGTCTTACCTCAGACGGGGGCTCTTCGAGAGCAGACCAGTTTTTCCTCGTAGTCAGGCACCCTGAGGCAGGGCTGTGTCTTCCCTCAGAATGTGGCCCCTCAGTAGCGGTGCTGTGTTTTCTGAGTGGTTTCCTGAGGCCGGGCTGTTTCTGTCATCAGACTAGGGCCCCCTGAAGTCACGGCTGTGTCTCCCCTCAGAGTATGGCTCCCTGAGGCAGGGCTAGGGCTCCTCTTTTTTCTTTCTGGCCATGCCCCTCATGGCTTGAGGGATCTTAGTTCCCTGACCAGGGATTGACCCCGGCCAGGGCCAGTGAAACAGTGAAAGCGTCGCATCTCCTCCTCACTGTGTCTCCTCAAGGGCGGAGCTGTGTCTCCTCAAGGGCGGAGCTGTGTCTCCTCAAGGGTGGAGCTCTGTCTCCTCAGCCTGAGGCTCCCTGAGGCGGGGCTGTATCTTCCCTCAGGCTGGGGCTTCCTGAGAAAGAGCTGTGTCTCCCCTCAGACTCAGGGTTTCTGAAGCAGGGATCTCTCTCTCCCTCTTTGAGAGCAGGGCCGTGTTTCCTCACACTGTGGCTCCCTGAGGGCAGGGCGGTGTTTCTTTCAGTTTCTGGCTCTCTGAGGAAGGGCTGTACCTCCCCTCAGAATGGGGTTCCCTGAAGTCGAGGCTGTTTTAATCCTCAGTTTTGTTTGCGCTCCCTGAGGCAGCTCTGTGTCTCCCCTCAGATTCCGGCTCCCTGAAGGATCGCTGTATCCCCACCTCCTCACTGTGGCTTCTCGAGGACGGGGCCGTCTCCCCCTTAGACTGGAGCTCCATGAGGCCAGGGCTGTGTTTCCCTCAGATTCGGGCTAAGGAAGGGCTGTATCTCCCTTCAGAATGGGGCTCTCTCAGCAGGGCTGTGTCACCTCTCAGACTGGAGCTCACTGAGAACAGGGCTGGGTCTCCGCTCAGATCTGGGTTCCCTGACGGAGCTCTGTGTCTCCCCCTCACTGTGATCCTCAAGGATTGCAGGGCTGTGTTCCCTCATAGTGCGGCTTCCTGACTTAGGGAGGTGTTTCCCCTCAGAATGGAGCTCCCTGATTGCAAGCCTCTTCTTCCCCCTCAGCTTCCCGCTCCCTGGGCCAGGGCTGTATCTTCCCTCAGCCTGGGGCTCCCTGAGCCAGGGTTGTATCTCCGACTCAGACTATGGCTCTTGGACAGCAGGGCTGTGTTTCCTCAGACTGGGGCTCCCTGAGGGTAGGGCTGTTCTTCCATAAGATTTTCTGGCTCCCTGAGGAAGGGCTGTATCTCCCCTCAGAATGCACCTCTCTGAAGGCAAGGCTGTTTTTTCCCCTCAGATCGGGGCTCCCTGAAGTCAGGACTGTGTCTCCCCTCAGAGTGAGGCTCCCTGAGCGAGGGCTGTATCTCCCCCTCAGACTGTGGTTCTTGGAGAGCAGGGCTGTGTTTCCTCACAGTGGAGCTCCCTGAGGTAGGGAGGTGTCTCCACTCAGACTTGGGCTCCTTGCAATCAGGGCTGTGTTTCCCCTCAGAGGGGGGCTTCCTGAGGCGGGGCTGTCCCTTCCCGCAGACTGGGGCTTCCTCAGGGAGAGCTGTGTCTCCCCTCATCTTGGGCTTTCTGAAGCAGGGCTGTATCTCCCCCTCAGACTATGGCTCTTCGAGAGCAGCGCTGTGTGTCCTCATGGCGGGGCTCCCTGAGGAAGGGCTGTATCTCTTCTCAGAATGCAGCTCCCTCAAGGCAGGGCTGTTTTTCCCCTTAGATTCGCACTCCCTGAGGCAGGGCTGTGTCTCATCTCAAAGTCGGGCTCCTTAAGGCAGGGCAGTGCCTCCCCTCAGAATGCGGCTTCCCCAGGTTCCCGTCTTGCTTGCTTTCTTTGAACAGATACTTCCTCCAACTCTGGATTCAATCATAAAGAATAAAGATTATTTTTAAAAGGAAGATGTATTAAAAGTGGGGTGGGTTAATTTCAAAAGATGGAAATACCGTAACATAGAATGTTTTTTTGTAAACTATTTTAAAAAGGTGATTTCGGGCTTCCCAGGTGGCGCAGTGGTTGAGAGTCCGCCTGCCGATGCAAGGGACACGGGTTCGGGAAGATCCCGGTCCGGGAAGATCCGGTTCGGGAAGATCCCGGTCCGGGAAGATCCCACGTGCTGTGGAGCGGCTGGGCCCGTGAGCCGTGGCCGCTGAGCCTGCGCGTCCGGAGCCTGTGCTCCGCAACGGGAGAGGCCACAAAAAAAAAAAAAAAAAAAAAAAAAAGTGCTTTCCTCTGTCTCCTGGGTGTGGCAAGAGGATATTCGAGGTGGTTTCCTCCCCATTCTACGCTCAGTTTTTTCACTAATGCCCCAAACCTGTGTGTATGTCATGCCCTTCGCTGTGAATGCCTGCCTTGGGTTCACCTGGTGAACTTAGACCAGGCCTCATGACTTTCCTCAGTGTCTCTACTAGGACAGCTGCCTGCCTTGAATTACTTTCCAGGGAAAAGCACACCCACCTGATTTTAGGATTGGATCATCAGGGCAGGTTCCTTCAGGTCTTCTGCTGTCTCCAAGTGCCCTCTACAGGCCAAAGAAAATAAATCCTCCCAGGATATGGTGTTTTCCAAACGTGCAAAACATTAATTTTTTTCTAAATTTGACTTTACCCCTATTATGATCTCCCAATCAATTCAGGTAATTCAGAATAACTTTCTACCTCCACCAACTTCTCCCCAGGAAGCATCTAAGTTCTGTGCACCGGCTCTCATTCGAGCTTGGGGTAGGCACGTGTCCACTTCCTTTATCCTGTTGGGAAGCCTCCGGGCCATACCTGCCTCTGCTCCCAGGCAATGTTTGGAAGTGAGTCCCACATTTGCCTGGTGCTAGACGCTTCGGGACCTCCTGCGGATCCTTCCACTGAGACCCACTTGCTGCCACTTCTACTCTCCCTGTGGTCACTGCCCTGTGATGGGGGTGAGGAGCTGCGCAGGGGTTCTGGAACATCTCCACTCTCTCAATCCCCCCAGGAAATGAGCTTGCCTGTCCTTGGATCCCCACACTCATCTGGGGCTTCCCCCGGACCCTGGACTTGGTTCAGGGACAGGGAAGGCGAAGGCTGCCGCAGCAGCTCCCTCCTTCCTGCATCAGCTTGGTGAACCTGTTTGGGCCCTGGGAGGCATGGAGTGGGGCAGGGGGGAGAGGCAGTAAGCAGTAGAAGGAAAAACTGCTAGGTTTTCTATCCAGATCTTTTTGTCCTATGCCAAAACAGATACTCAGCCTTTTTTTTCTTCGTAACTAAAAACCAAGACTTTGACATCTTTGTTTCCTGGTCCCATCAGCTGCCTCTTTGAGAACTTCCCTTTGGGCCATGGTGCCCTCCGGTCAAGCTCCCTGGGCAGGGGGCAGGGCTCAGATATACAGAAGGAATTTCGTCATAGAAGAGGGAGGGGAAAACCAAACCACCTCGAGCAACCCTCTGCCACAGTCACAAGACGGAAGAATGCATTCATTTTCGTATTTACAAAACATATAGTACGAGGGTGCTTCCCACCTTCTGAGGGTTCCTTTTCTTGCACCTTCCTTTAAAAAAAATTCTTATTTGCTTTTGCAAGAAATATCTGAAGGTGACTTGCAGAGAGGCAGCAATCCCCTTTATTTTAACCCTTTGGCTAGTCTCTGCTAGGAAATAGGACATGCTTTCACATAGAGTACAAGGACTGAATTCAGGAACTTTAATATTAATACAATATTTTAAAATATACTCCCAATATTCAAATTTCTCCGATCATCCCAGTCTTTTCTTGTATAGCATCTTTTCCAATTTGGGATCATGAATTGCATTCGTTGTCCCTTTATTCTGGAACAATTCCTCTTTCTTTCATGGCATTGATGTTTTTCAAGGGAACAGGTACATGGTTTTATAAAATGTCCCTCAATTTGGGTTCGTCAATTTGTCAACTTCATGATTCAGGTTTTGCATTTGTGGAACAGCTGCATAGAAATGCTGTGTCCTTCCCAGGACATCACACATGAGTGGTACCTGATACCAGTTTGTCCCATTTGGGTCATGTTCAGTTTGATAACTTGTTTAAAGTGTTGCCCGACAGGTTTCTCCACTGCAAAGGTACCTCCCCAGCACTTTGAAAATTAATAAACATTCTATGGGAAGGTACCATGTATGTAAATATCCTGCTACCTAACAAATTCTTACCCAATAGTTTTAGCAGCCACTGTTGTCTAAATGAGTTCGTTTTGCAAAACTGTGTTTTTTCTAACTCTATTGTCTGTTCTACTCAGCATTCTACTTAGAAGCATGCATTCCAGGCTCCTTTTCCCATCCCTCCTCCCCTTGGAATGCCCTTCCCACTTGGCAAATCCTGCCCATCCTGGAAACCCAGATCCAGGGTCACCTTGTCTCAAAGCCTTCCCCGCCCCAGCCGGTAGATTAACCCACCCACGCTCTCTCTCCACTTCAAGCAAGGTGGCTACAGCTACAGCTGTCTGGCCTCCCTGAGCCCGAGATAGGGGGACACCGGGGAGGGGAACCCACTCCTCCCACGGCAGGACTCCCACCCGAACTCCGCCTGATCGAGCACAGTGGTTCTCAGAGCCTAGTGAGCCCCAGGACCCCTTGCCGGGCTTGGTGAAACACATACCTGGACCCTACCCCCTGGGATTCTGATGCAGCACCCCAAAACCTCACTGGCTTAACAACAAAAGTTGGTTTCTGCTTCAGAGCATATGTCAAATGCTAGAGGGCAGGGAGTCTGGTCCACACAGAGACCCAGGATAATGGTGGCTCTGCCAACTTGTGATGCCATCATTTCAACATGTGGCTTCAGAGCAAGAGAAGAGCAGAGAAAATCATGCATGGACTTTTCTCTGCTCACAGCTCACTGGCCAGAACTAGTCCTGTGCCCTGCCCGCTGCAAAGTGACTGGGAAACATGGGGATCAGAAGGGCCATTTGGTGACACTGGTTTCTCTGCCGTAACCATGCTCTCTACTGGCACACAGCCATGCAGACCTTCTCTCTGTTCCTCAAACACACCACATGCTTTCCTACCTTTGGGCCTTTGCACCAGCTGCTCTCTCTGCCTAGTTGCCCGTGTGCCAGCTCTCACACGGTTGGCTCAAATGCCACCTCCTTGGAGAGGCCTTTCCTGACTGCCCAACGTAGCCACCCCATCTCTCACACCAGCCTATTTCAATTCTGTTGAAATAGGCCTTATTATGCCATGTTTGGGGTCATTCCTCTCTTATTAACAGTTTCTCCATGAGAGAAACTGATCACTTATCACCATGTCCCATAGATGTTCAAAACACATCTCCCTCAGCTCATCAACCCTAAGGTGTATTACTATTCCCATTTTACAGGTTAAAAAAATGGAGGACCCAAACAGAAGTGGCTTGCCCAAGGTCACACCACTACCAAATGGTAGCACCTGATTGAAATCCATGCCGCCACCGCCCACTACTGTTTGCTTGTGTGATTTCACTGCTCCCAAATATTAAGGTGGCAGAAAATTTTATTTTATCCTTTTGTTCTCCATACGGTGATCCTCCACTGTGCTTGGTTTTTAAGTCCCAACAAGTTCTATGGGGGGCAATTTGGCAACATCTATCTGGGAATTTATCCTACAGATATGCTCATGTATGTGGAAAATTACACATACGCAAGGCTTTTTCGTTACAGTGCTGTGAGAGCAAAAATTTGGAATTAACTTAAAGGTCCACGGGGGTGTGTATGTATTCACAGTGGGCATGTGCACGTGGTGGAGTAGTATGCAGCCCTGAAAAGTGAGAAAGAGCTTCGGGTTCTGATTGGAAGGTTATCTAAGGGAACGTATTACATTAAAAGAAAGGTGGGTTACGACAGAAGTATATGACTTTCGTTTCAGTTCCCCCAAGAGCTGCATACCTTCAAGTCTTTCATAGAGATTGTCTCCTCAATGAAAAGAACAAAATACAAATCAGAATAGCAGTGTGCTTTCCATCATTTGAACTTATTTTATTGGTACTCATTAGCAAATAAAATTTAATTGTTGATTTTGGATGCATTACAACACACTTTTTGGTAGTGGGTGCACAATGTTGATCATTTATTAACTATACTAAATACTGCAACCTCCGAATTGTTGATTTTTACACGGGTATTTCCTTTATGATGATGGGTGGCCCCTCTCTCTGAATACATAAAATGGTCCGTTCCATCCATGGTTTTCATATTCCTTTGCTATTCTACCTACGGCTTTAAAATACATTCAAATAAAAAGATATAAGTTCCTTGCAGTGAGTGCACACATACCACAGCGAGGAGCGTTGAAAACACAATTAACCAACACCCTCGTGTTCAGAGAATAAATAGCATGAAATCATGGGACCAAAGCTTGCTCCTGGGGACTTTCTCGAAGTATCTTCAGTGGACGTAAGGTCACACTCACTCAACTGAAGGATACGTCTTTTGCCAAGGGTGGCGGGAGGAGGGTAACGGGGGGTGCAAATGACAATTTCATTTTCCTATGGTGCTATCCTTCCATAAATGTCTGGAAGAAATGGCCACAGAGCACCGTGATACGCAGTGCAGTCCTCAGATCAGAATAAATAAATGACCTGCTTGGATTGGAAAGCCGCAGGCGCACCGTGACCGAGCTGGAGAGGACAGAAGATGTTTGTTTAAAATACAGCACACACAAATAATAAATAAAAGCTTGAAACTGAGTCAGTGACGGCGATGGGACCAGACTCCCTGTCCGTTCATGGTTCTTCTCACAACACCTCTACCTTTTCCTAAGGATAAAAAGTGGCACAAGGACACAAAGGGCTTTTGGGGACCGCTCTGTTCTGAAACAAGAGGGCAAAACGTGTTCTGAGGGCATTGAACGGCTGCAGAAGAAGACCACAGACATGAAAGCAGGCTCACCAGTCTAGGGTCCAGGACAAGGACCAGAACGAGAGGACCGCCAAAGCCTCATTTCTCTGTGAACCAGTCTGGTGTTACCTCTGGCCATGGTTCTTCTCTTTTACTGTTGACAAAATTTCATCCACCACCTTTCCCCAACCCCCTCTCCTTATGATCCTATTGTTAAAATCACCTTGGTCTTAACTTGGTTGTGACACTGGGTCCCAGAAATAAGCTGCTATCTCATGAGCGGCTTGGTGTGTCTGAAACTTGTATTTTGCTGTCACAGAACCACAGAGAGAACATTCACTGCGACTTCCCATCTAGTACCATTACTTCCCTGCATATATTAAAAAAAAAGAAAAGAAAAAGAAAACAAATCACACAGAACACACAGGGGCTGCCAAACGGGGCAGCAGGAGTGTAAATACATTCTCTTTCAGGTCAGACGTCTGGCCCGACGGTGGATTACAAAACACGGAGGGATGAATTCAGGTTGAAGGCATGAGAAGAAAAAGTCACAGCTCAAGAAAAGAAGCGACCGTCCGTTGGGGCCGAGCCGTGATGGTCTTGAAGAAGCTGGGACCCAAGAAAGAAAGAACAGCTCTCCCATCGTGAAAGCTACAGCAGCTGCACGTGGCAGCGGACGGGGGCCCCTTACGCTCTTACAGGGAGGGTGAGACGAGGTGCCCAGTGACACCAGGCGGCACAGCCACTGTGCTACGTGACAGCTCAGGATGTGTGGCTCCGGCAGCCAGCCACTTCACTGGTTTCCTATCCATGGGATAAGAACGCACGTGGGGGTTTCAACGCTTCTCAAAGGAAAGAAGGAGGAAAGACACCGGGCTGCCCCTGCCCCCGGCCAGCACGGGCCAAGTCCTCAAGAGAGCGATGTCGGTGCTGGGGTGCTTCCCGTGGGATTCGAAGGAAGGGCGGGGCAGATACAGGTCTCCAAGTCCTATGTACACATTATACAGAGTCTCCACTCTGCCCCCATTAGGCACGAGGTTGATTTGTCTAGCTCAGGAGGGGATGGGCAGAGGAGAGCAGAGGAAGCGTGCGCAGTGAAGGGGGAGGGGAGGGAGGGGAGAGCAAGACTGGTTTCCTCTAGGGGAAGGGCCTTCTCCCAGCCTCACCGTAAGCTAGTTTGTTTGGGGAGTTTAGCACCCATCAAGATGCCCGAGGTGAGCGTCACGGGGGCTTTCATCTGCATGCTGGACCCCACCATGGTGGGGAAGCTGCGGTTCCGTCGGATGCCACTGTTGAGCTGGAGCCCGCCGATGGCACTGGTGACAGTGGGGCATCCAAGGGGCAGGCCCTCAGGTACCAGGCCTCCGGGGACAAGGGCCTGCGTGGGGCCCGGGGGCCCACAGAGGAGAGGTCCCTGGTCCTCAGTCAAGGTGGGGACGTGGGCTCGCCCCGAGTTCACCACTTTGGCCACACCAAACCTCCTAACTTTGTCCACGAGGTTAAGGTTGGAGACAGACACATCGGTCTGGCTTTCGCTGCTCCGGACAGCCTTCTTCTCCCTCACCTCCCTCAGGATGGAGCTGGCTGGCTTGGAAGCCAGGAAGTTGTCGTAGGGAGGGCTCGTGCACTTGAACTCGAAGGAGGGCGGGGAAGACATGGGCGACTGCATAGGCGAGTTGGGCGGGGTGGAGGGGATCACGGCCATCCTGGGGGTGTAGGAGTGCAGGAGAGAGCCCCGGCCGGCCCTGTCCCAGCTCTGGGGGTCGTAGACAGCCGCGGAAATGCCCCGCTCCTTCAGCAGCCACACCAGCCCCAGGGATGTGCTCATGGTGGTTGTGGACTCACGGACGTTAGTGAAGGATTCGGCCAGGCTCAGTCTCCGCGGAGTGCACGGCGTGGCCACCGGCGTGGACTTCAAGTGGCTGCTGCTGCCACAAGCTGGAGTCGGGGCCGAGTTAAGGCTGATAAGAAAAGACAGGTCATTGGTCAGAAAACGCCCGTGAGCACCAAGGAAGCAGTCCGTGGCCAGCCGCCTGCAGGGGTGCAGCGCAGGCCTGGGACATGCTAAGGGGACTCCCCCTGCCCAGGCTCCCCAGGTGCCTCTTTCCATGTCTGCTTTCCCTCTCACCAAAGGGGCCATGGATTCCCCGAAGTGGGGACGTGGTTTAAGTTAAGGAAGCTGCATGTGATTTCCCTCTTTCAGCCCTAGAGGGTGGGTACAACTGCCCCCTTTGCAGGTGAGGGAACTGAGGCTCAGCTTAGGTGACTTACTCAACGTCACACTCAGCTACTCAGTGGAAGACCCTGGATTTAAACACAAGTCTGAGTGACCCCAAAGATAAGGGGAGGAAGGCCTTCAGCAGAGAGGCTTTCTGTCCCTACCAAATTTACTCAGATTCCTGCCCTCCTTCCCAGTAGCCGCTTCCCTGAGGCAAGACGTTAACCAGGGCTACGGGATATGGGACTTTATCCTGGGAATGGCCGAAGCAGGTGGGACATCTCGGTGGAGGACCCTAGGACCTCTAGTCCTTCTCCCGTGGGTGCCCAAGTCCACCTTGATGAGTGGAGTTATTGGGACAGAGCGAGCCACGTCACGTATTATCAGATCTTCATCTATGGAACCACCTAGAAAAAGGCCCACTGGGTGTATGAAACCTGGTTACTAAAGGAAAAGTGGAAAGATTCGTCTACTCATGTCATGCTGACTGAGGACCCACTATGTTCCAAAAGCTGGTATCCAGCAGTGAGGGAGTTAGGGCAGAAGGTATAACAGAGGGGCAGCAGCGGGGAATGCACTGCTGTCTGCCTGAAAACCAGGAGAGATCCACTTTTAACAACTGCTTCAGGGATGGAGTGAGGCCACCCAGGCACAGAGGCCCTGAGCTGCTGCTGGATAAGCAACTGAGCGGCACAGAAAACACATCCCTCCTGACGGTCTCATGAGATCTGCCCTGGCACCTGCCTAAGGACGCAGCAGGGGCTGCAGGTGCCCCCGGGAACAGGCAGCTGGGTGGTCCGTGGGAGCCGGGGGATAGAGCCCTCTCTCCCCAGCCTGACAGGGGACAGGCCACATACCTTGGACAAAGCACCAACTTAGGGAAAGGGGAGGAAGGGGATGGGCTCTGGAGCAGGTCCTTGGAATGAGTGGAGCAGGGCCCCCTCCTGCAGGAGGGACAGGTCAAGGGCAAGTACAAGCGGAGGCATCACTTGACTGCACACTCAGGTGACCTCACCACTGGCCAGTCTGCACAGGGTGAGGAACCCAGAACAGGCCTGTCTCACACAAGCTCGGGACTGGGGATGCTGGTGGGTCGGGAGTACTCAGAGGAACATGGGATTAGAAACCACAGCAGATTCCTAAGGTTAAAAGGTGGATTCTTCAAAAGGCACAGGTGGGGCTTCCCTGTTGGTGCAGTGGTTGAGAGTCCGCCTGCCGATGCAGGGGACGCGGGTTCGTGCCCCGGTCCGGGAAGATCCCACATGCCGTGGGGCGGCTGGGCCTGTGAGCCATGGCTGCTGAGTCTGCGCGTCTGGAGCCTGTGCTCCACAACGGGAGAGGCCACAACAGTGAGAGGCCCGCGTGCCGCAAAAAAAAAAAAAGGCACAGGTGGAATTCTACAAAATTGATCTACAAGCAATAGAGGGCCCCCCAAAAATCTGGACTTAAAATCTTGTTCACAGAGCCATTCCTAGGGAGATTCTCTATTTTGTTTCAAGCTGCCATTCTTTCAAACTCAGGTAAAAAGCCTTTTCTTACTACTGACTTCTCAGGCTTTTTCATCCCTGACGAGGCCAGAAGGACTTAGAGAAGAAGGCAGGAGTGTGGTGCCGCGTCCTACGGCTACAGTCAGAAGGGCACCAGGATGCCAGCCTCTCCCAGGGCGAAGCTCTGTCCAGTGGTTTTAAACACGATCTCTTCAAACATAAAGCTGAGGGATAGGGAAGCCGGGTTCTCCAGAGGCAGGAAGGGAGACGGAGAGACAAGCTAAAATTTCGAGGTCCCCTTCCGGTGAGAACCTCGGTTAGACCTGCATTAGTGCTGGCACTCGGAGTGACTGGGGCATTTAGACAGGTTAGGGGTATCCGTTGTCAAGGCCGAGTTAGCCAGGCACAATCAGACACATCCACGCCTACATCGTGGGTTAGTGGCGGCCACGCGTGCACACACAGCTCCTTCACGGGGCCCTGCTGGTGGTGTTCTCACCCCCTGCCTCGCCCGCGGGCTCACTCTCTGCCCTACATCTGCTCTCAGCTCAACGGGGCCTGGGGCTGCTTCGTCGTCCTCCTCACATGACCTGCGGAGAATTATTCATCATTGAAGGTGCTCCTTGGGGCAGCTGCTCCCTCCGAGCTGGCCCTGCTCGCCTCTCTCCCGTAAGTTACCTTCCACTCACCCTGCCACCTCGTACCACAGAGAAATCAGCTGATGGGGTCACGCTACCACGTTGGCGGAGACCATTTTCCCTTTTACTGGAAGCTCTGAAATCCAGCCAGCAGACTGCCCCCCCCCCCCCCGCCCAGGTCATACAAGTCCTCTCGTCCTATGGTACCAACTCTTATCACTTCTCGGAGGTGCCCAAGGGAAATGGACCACGCTGGGCATGTGGTTCCATTCAAGTTTTATCATTTCGGTCATTACAGGGTGGCTGTGATGCATGGCCCCCGGGGCCATCGCCAGAGGCATAAGTGCTACCACAGGGCTCAGTAACTCCATTCCGTGAAAGAACACGTTCTACTGACAAACTTCGGGGCAAAAAGCCAACAACTTGGCCTTAGGGGCTGTGGTAGTGCCCTAAACTTCAGCTGGTTGAGAAGGGACGTAAGAATCTTCCACGGCCAATAAAAGAGCAACTAAAAGTGGGTCCAGGTCTCTCTATCTGTGCTGGATCTGAATCAATAGGGGTCTTGATTCAAAAAGAAAGAAAGAAAGAAAAAAAGATGGGACTCAGAACAGGCGACTGCAGTGCTTGGGAGATGCTTCCACTGGCTAGGGGTAGATTTGAATGAGCCTCTCTACTTTGGCTTTCCTCAACGTTAAGTCTCACAGGGAGTGTCTCAACCTCACCCCACCCTGCCCACCCCCCGGCCGGGTCCCTTACCTTGGTGTGACCCGCGTGAGCTCGTCTGAAGGGTGCAGGATGCGACAGGTGGTGAAGGTGAAGGTGGAGTTTGTCTGTGACATGCACTTCCCAGGGTGGTGGGCTAAATCGGGGAGGGGGGGGAAGGGAGGAACAAAATATAGTCCTTGCATCCAAGTACACCCATGAGAAAAGTCAAAATCCCGCATGACCCTGGACAGATGCAAGAAGCGATGGGCTACCTTGTGAACTGGATCTGGGCGAGGAAGGTGAAACGCAAATGTTCTGGATCGAAGGTGGTCCCTCAAAAATAACCACACTTTTGAGCACTGGTGTGCAGAGCATCGAATTCCAGCTTCCAACCCAGTCCAGACAGGGTTTCCCATCAGCGTTCTTTGGCCAGTAGTGGATCCAGTTTGAAGGGCTAATGGGCCCTTGGGGGTAAATTTGGGTTCCCTCCTCAGAGGTCCAAATCGGCTTCCTTCTTTTGTTGCTTTACTTTTCTTTTCATTGGCAAGTAGGTGCCAAACTCTGCCAAGGGGAGGGGAGAGGTGCAGGGCAGGGAGGGGCACTCGCACCTGGGAACAGGGCAAGGCTCACGGGCTCCCTTTTCTGTTTACACAAAAAGGGGCTTGAGGAAGCTGGCTCCACTACTGTCTAACTGTGGTCGACAGGGAGGGAGATGGGGCCTCAGCTGCCTCAGCAACAACGTGGCAGGAGTCCCAGGGCCTGGGTTCTCCGTGGGGCTGAAGTCCCAGGACCTGGGCTGGGCTGACACACAGCGGTGCAAAGCAGCACCAGTCCCCCTGGGCTGCTTTCTTGCCATCTCTAAGGATGTCTGGTTTCTGATGAAAATGAGACAGAACAAGTCGTCCTCAACTTATTTCCTCTGAAAGCTCCAAAGAGTTGTTAAGGCAGCTGAAAGACTAAGATCTGGAGCGAAGTAAATCACAGAAGCGTTAGGACCATGCACCAGAAAGCCGGCAGGGGATAAGGAGGAACAGAGTCTACAGGAGACATCATGATTGTAGAGGTCATCCTCATTCATAACTCAAATGTAAAAAAAGAAGAGAGAAAAAAAGGAAAAATGATGCTGCTCCCAATAGCATGCAAGGTGAGGTCTGGGTCGGCCCCCCCTCCCCACCCACTCCACCCCTGCAGCCTCTCAGCCCCCAGAGACCTCCTTGGGAGACAACGGATTAGGATATCGGAGGCCATGAGCACGCTGAAGATTCGAAAGGCTGGAACTAGAATCTTCTAGCTCTTTATGGCAAGTTTTCTCTCGGATTTGACAAAAAGGAAAAGGAAAACAAACCAGAAGAGATCGGTGCCCCGAACCTACAGATCCACACACGGGTGATTGTATCTTAAAACAAAAAGAAAAGAAAAGAAAAAACTAGAACCCAGATGAAACAAACGAACAAAAACATATTGGAGACACGCAAATTGAAGGCAGGCAGGACACAGCCAAGGCACAAAAATGGTGGCGGTGACTCAGGAGCTACGCAAGGCTGGTTTCCCCTGATTATTGTGGTCCAATCCATGTCTTTTTGTCAAGGAAGGCTCCCGTGGCCCCTGGCATGGCAGCCAGCACCACGGCCACAAGAGCAAACTCTCAGTCACTGGGAGCTCCAGGCAAAGCAGGAGGGGGGTGGAAAACACACGTAAAAATAGCCTTTATGCATCTTTGTTTCTCAAGCAAAAAAGTAATGGTTTAGGAACTCAGATAATTGAGAAATGACTGCAAGCAAAACAAAAATGTTAGAAGCTATGAAGAAAAGGCAACCAACCAATCACGATTCTCTGATTGCAATAAGGTCTAGAAGCAAAAGCAACAAAAAACCTGAGAAAAGCATTCCGAATAACAGGCGTGAGGGGTTATTTGGGAGGGAGGAAAGAAAAGTGCAGTAAGTAGAAGTAATTAAGACAGAACAGTTGAAAGAGAGAGAACATTTTTTTAAAAAATCAAACAAAAGCAAGGCTTGATTTAAACTTAGAAGTGTACCCCATTTAAATAAATACATGGCCAGAATATCAAATCAAAAGGTCACACATGTTCACTTTCTCCACCCCATTACATATCCGATCTTCAATCGCAACAGTTAGTGTGAGATGGACATTTTAGAGAGACAGTTGCATCAGCAGAAGCAAAACCCATCTTATTGCAAATGGGTTTTGGGAATAGGAAAAGGCTGCTAAAATTCAGAGGTCATCATTCCCCAGAAGCGATGGACAGCTTTAGAAGACCAAGGAAAATCAACAACAAGGATCAAAAGTGCCAAAGCCAGAGGTTCGGCCCCTCCGCAATACCACTGGGACGCCTGGACCGGCCAGCTCTCCGAGTCACCACTGCCCACCGGGCCGCTGCAGCATCTCCCTTCCTTGGGACACAACACAGAGACAGTGAGTCACCCGAGGCTCCTTGAGCTGCTGGGGGCTGATTCCTACAGTTCTGTGAACAGGAGAGAGCAAATTCCCAAAGCAAGAGGCACTGACAGAGTCCTCTAGGCAGGGAGCAGGGGCTCAGTGGGAGCGCTCACTACTGCAGTCACCACTGCACCCCAAAGCCCTGCCTTAGGTGCTGTGGGTTGACCGCATGCTGCTCGCCTGGGGCCTCCAAGGACAGGGGTTTTGGATTTAATGTTCTGACTTCCTACTTAAATCCTCATTCCTTTTCTCGGTCTGACTGGAGGACTGCAGTGCTGTGAGCCAAAAGTGTTAACACTGACAAGTACTTTCATCAAGTATTTTATTTAGGAATGAACTTGCATTTCACCCCCTCAAAAGACCCTAACCTTTATTATTTTTCTTTGTTCCTCCCGCCGTGGGTTCTGAAACTGGTACAAAATTCTCATCTGTCAAAGAGAACCTTTAAACTTAATTAATCCTTGATTATTCAAGACCGTCTACGTTGGTGAACTGCCTACAGGTAGCTACCGTGTAGATTTTTTGTTCTTTAAAATGTGCCACGCAAGCACACACCCTGCAGCCGAGGTGGGGTCTCGGAGGGCTGTATAAGGAGGACAGTGCCCCTGCCCACCTGCACTCTGACCGACCCTGGTGTGCTTTCTGCCCAGAGCAGGTGCACTTGGTAAATGGCTCTGACTGGCTGTGCTCCTCTGGGGGCACATGGTGCCTGGTACGGACTGGAACATTGGGTGCTTGGGACCTTGCTGCCGCAGCCAGTCGAGAGGGAGCCCTGGCCCAGCCCTGAGTCTCCAGTGAGTTGGGGCTTCCTTCTTGGATGCCCTGAAGCCCACGCTGGGGATTATCTGCAAGTGCGCTACCCAGACCAGGTTGACTGCTGCTTGGGGGAAGGCTCGGGTCTCCAGGGAAGATGGGCAGGAAAGCCCAGTGCTCTCCTCACAGCCCAGGGATCCAATGGTGAGAAGAGGAAAGAAACACGGATAAGGTTGGGTATACCGGCAGGGACCTGCAGGGTGACCGGGCTTTGCAGCCTGGCCGTCCACGTGATGAGATCTGTTCACACGAGCTCATACATGTCGGTCAATTGGAACGATGCTTTCCTTCCCCCACCCACAGGGAAGGCCAGGCTGGGAATGTGCCGGGGAGACCAGAAACTTCTCTCTCTAAAGGCCATCGTAGCATCGTCCTTAAAAGAACCCTCCCGGGAACCCACACAGCTGTCAGGACGCAGCTGCACCTACTGAACTCTATGGGGAGCTGGGACCCACACACACACACACACACACACACACACACACACACGGCTTCCAAGGGGATCTCTGAGGACAGAAGAATGCTGGCCATGCTACACATCCAAGCTATTTTTTGGCTTACAGAAGTAACTTATTAAAATATTTTCTTTAAAATGACAAACCCATCCCAAAATCTTGGAAAAAGGGGTTTTATCTTTGTGACATACTGAGAGCCTTCCAGATTCTTTTCCCTCTCTTCATAGGAAGTGGCCAACTTGTGTAAAATAAACAAAATGCCTTGACCTTTTTCCCCTTTTCTTCATTTGAACATGTCGCGTGAAGCTACCATCACACGACTTGGATCTGCTCTGCCATTTCTATAAACTCATTCACCAACACACACACACACACACACACACACACACACACACACACTCCCCCCACCTCCTTTAATTCTAGTAGCTGCCACCACAGCAACAGTGGCATCCACCGGCCGACCTTTTCTGTCCAAGAAAAAACAAACCTATTGAAAGTAAAAGCATTGTCCATCCAGCTTAAAGGCATGGCTTGAAAGCCCTGCAAACATCAGCACTTTTTTTTTTTCATCTTTTTACCAGCTTCTAATGACTTTGTCGTTTTTGCTCAAGGAGTAACCACAGTGGAGGTGGGACGCGTATCTTTGCCTGTCAGCTACATGCCCTTTTTTTTTTTTTAAAGCAATGTTTTAGAATTCTTCCTAAAAAACTAAACTCTCAGGGCATAGAAAAATGCTCTAAAGACTTTTTCTATCACTTCTTTATATAACTCTGCATGTGAATTTTTCTGGAAAAAAAAGTTCTATGATGAGTCCATGTGGGAAAAACTCCATAAAACCTTTGTTTGCCGTGTGCTTCATCATTTACATAAATGCTGTTTCGGATTAATGTGGCTTTAACAAGTGTTTGTCTCTGGGGGGGTAGGGAATCAAGGGCAGTTTCAGATACAGCAGTACAGCTTCTTTTCTTTTTTTAAAAATAAAAGTGAGGGCTTCCCTGGTGGCGCAGTGGTTGAGAGTCCGCCTGCCGATGCAGGGGACACGGGTTCGTGCCCCGGTCTGGGAGGATCCCACATGTCGCGGAGCTGCTGGGCCCGTGAGCCATGGCCGCTGGGCCCGCGCGTCTGGTGCCTTTGCTCCGCAACGGGAGAGGCCACAACAGTGAGAGGCCTACATACCGCAAAAAAAATAAATAAATAAAAAAATAAAAGTGATATTAAACTACACAGTATTACAAGATGACATTTTTAAGCCCTTAGTTCCAGGCTTAACATGGGCCTGTGACTCTTTTTCTCTGCTTCTTAAGCATTTCTTTTATACAGCCCCTGTCTGGTCCTGCAGCTCTAGGGACCCCTGAGTCCCCGATGCAGACATCCAGCCCATAGGCACTGGGGAGGTTTCTAGCACAGAGATTGTGAACCACATCACAAGATCTCTTCCTGGTTTCTGTACAACTTGTGTTTCCTGCAAAATTTTTAAAAATAAGAAGTCTACTTGTCCCCCTACACCAAGCTGTCTACTCTGTTTCATCTAAAAAGCGACTTAACAGAGGAACAATCTCACGGAATGGCAAAGAGAGGACCAGAAATTCCCTCAGGTGGCCCTTGGGGTATCTTCAGGAGATAAAATGACTTAAAAAAAAAAAAAGATATATTTTTGCCTGCGGCAGGTCTTAGTTGCAGCACGCAGGATCATTGTTGAGGCATGCAGCATCTTAATTGTGGTGCCCGGGCTTCTCTCTAGTTGTGGCGTGTAGGTTTTCTCTTCTTTAGTTGTGGCGTGCAGGCTCCAGGGTGCATGGGCTCTGTAGCTGTGGCCCGCCGGTTCCAGAGCACATGGGCTCTGTAGTTTGCGGCACGCAGGCTCTAGCTGAGGCGCGTGAACTCAGTAGTTGTGGCACGCCAGCTTAGTTGCCCCGTGGCATGTGGGATCTTAGTTCCCTGACCAGGGATCGAACCCATGTCCCCTCCATTGCAGGGTGGATTCTTTACCACTGGACCACCAGGAAGGTCCCCAAATCACTTTTTAGAACGCCGTTAAAATATCAAAAGGGCAAACGCAAGAGTCTCTTTGGATTCTTCGGATGCCAACAAAGCTGGACCCTGCGCCCTCTGCCTTCATGTCCGTCCTGTGGCAAACACCAACAGGTGCGGGGAGCGGGCCTGGCTAAGCGGCCGCAAGTCCATCATCCAGCTAGTGCTACCAGAGCCTGTTCAAGAGCGTACTTCTCCCGTGCGTCAATAGGCGGCGCAACTGGACAACTCACCGGAACCTCAACCCGCACCCACGTGCTACCTCAAGGGCCCTCCGCTTCAGAAGAGGCATTGTGCAAACAAACGCCCATTCAACAATCCAAGTGGGTGCCCCTTGGAGCACGGCAGTGCCCTCGTATGGTTTTCAGAGGTGAGGTTCCATAGAAAAAGCGACTCCAGCAAGCGGGCTTGTGCTGGAAATGTTAAGCAGGGTTGACTCCGTGCTGTTTGGGACGAGTCAATTATGTGATTCTTCATTCATTTCTCACTTTGGGCTGCACTGGCCTGGTTCTGGTTTACTATACATTTTGATGCAAGAGCACAGGGCTTCCTCAGCATCTCCTAACACAGGAGGGTGAGAGCAGACCCCAGCTTTGTCCGTAATAACCAAACTCCTGTCACTGCTACACAGCAGGGTGGGGTTGAAAAGTCTTCTCATTAGAGTGGGATCTCTTTGTCAACTCCCTGGGTGGAGATAAGAAGGAACCTTCCCAGAGGGTCTGTGAATCGAATGTATCAGACTTTCCCTTCTACATTCATCAGGTCCTCACGGCCAACGTTCCCTCACAAGCCCCTTTGGGTCCTGCTTCTGCAGTGGGACTGACAGTGCGACAGGATGCCCACCCGGGGCTTTGCTCACACCAGCCCCTGCCCCAGAGGAGGCTGGAGTGATACTCAGTTCCTCGAGCTTTCTGTCTGCCTCCTTTCATCCACCAGCTGTTCCCTTCTCTTCACGTAACCTCTCCTGAACAGAGCCTGGACCTGCGTATCAAATAAGCAAGCTACAAAAGAAGCTAGTTCCTGGCTTTTGCTTCTGGGGGCCCAAGCGCTGCAGCTTCAGGGATTTTCAAGGGCACTTTTGACCAAATGTGATTTTTGCCTTCAACGCTCAGCCTCAAAAATGACACACAGCTCCACTGCGGCACCACTGCCAGATAGGCTGCCATGATTTATCGGAGCCTGTTTTAAGATATTTCTCCCACTGGAAATGGTCTCCATGTGTATAAGCATTAAGTAAACTGACCTTTGCTTTCTTCTATGCCTCTGTCTCTCCTTTAAGAATCAAGGCATCCACGATAATTCACCTGGACTGTCCATCCAACCATCTGCTGACCTAACGGTGTGACTTTAAACTCGGACCTTAATCCTTTACCACACGCAGCCTCTTCTCTACACATAAATACCTAACATTCAGAACACTGGCAGTACGAGATTATGTCTATTTCTGATAAAAGTGCACTTTCTATACGACTTAAAACATAAAATATATGACTGAAATAAAGTAAAACTGTAATCTAAAAATTGTTTTACATAGTCCATTTTAATCATCTAAATTATTTACAAATATAACAAGGATTTATCCTCTTTAAAGACATGGGATTATAAAAATCAAATAATGACACAATAATACATTAAAATATATTAATAAATATTTTTCAGTACTCAAAATGTTTTCTCCATGAGAGCAGGCTCTAGACAAAAGTGCCTAATATACAAGTTTTCCCAATTTCCTCCCATAATACCAGTTGTTAAAAAAGAAAGGTTAATCACCTTCTGTCTTCAAAGGTTCTCCCTACTAAGTCTTGCCAGGCAGATGGCAGCTCCTGGAACTGTGCTGTTTGGCAACAGGAAAGGGCAGACCAAGGCAGGAACCAGGCCAGCAGGCGGTACAAATTCCAAGACAGAGGAAGCCCCAGGCTTTCCCAATGAAACTTATCTGTCTGCCTGTGACTCCAAGATTGTGTGCGTAATGCCACTCAGGGTCCCTGGGATGATGTATGTAGAGTGACGTGCTTCTTACATTCCTAGAATCAAAGTGGTTCTGTCATTCCCCACAGGGAAAAAAGAGCCAGATCGTTGTCCATGTCTTTCCCTCCTGCACTGAGCTTTTATCAAGTCTTACCCAGAAAATAAGCTCGAAAGAACCTTTGCCGAGATGATCAGACCTTCCCTAAATTACCTTCAGCGATCTATATAATTCTTTCTGGTTGCACACTACCATTGTGACTCCTCTGTAGTTTCCACTGTACGTCTGTGTGCCTCTCCTCCAAGTTGCTGGGATGGATTTGCTGCAGGTTTGAGGAAGGTGGGAAGAAGCAATGGATACGCCTTTGTGTGTGGTAAGGAAAGTGGTTAGGACTTAGCTCCTCATAACTGGTCCCCTTGCTCCCTCTGTCCTCAGAGAGATATTCTTAGCTGAATTGATAAGCTTTAGTCCTTCTCTACAACTTCTCCAAGAGAAACCGAATGGTGCTTCTTTAAATTTACAGGATTCACCTTCTAATCCACCTGCAAGGCTGCAGGGAGGGGTCACCACACTCAACACGATGCCTGCCCCTTCAGCCACAAAATTAGCAGACACAGTGTCTCCTGTACCACGGTCTGCCTTCCAGAGGGGCACCAGTGCCGATGACACAGGGAGGTAACAGTACCGGAGGGAAAAGGGTTCCTTTTCTTAAGTGAGAAGACCCTAGATAATGTGCATTTTCATTCCCTTGCAAGCTTAACCTGGTAACTCAGTGGCTAAAAATTAAAATAAGACATAAATAAACCCAGGTGCTAAATTATCCTTTTTACTTGATGATACGTCTAAAGTTTATGTCAAAGAAAAAAGAAAAGTTCCTTGGCCAGAGGTGTGTGAACTTAGCCAGGGGATGGGAGACACCACCATGAACCTCAGCTCTCTCCTGCCCTGTACTCTATGGGGGGTGTTGCACCTCTCAGGAACGAAAATTATCAGTCACAAAGATGAACGGCCTCTCCTCAAATCTGGTGGCTTGGGAATGTCATGAGGATGACGACATTGGGTTAATTCATCTTTTTCTGGGTCTCTCCCCTCAGCTCAAGCAGCCAGGGGGTCCAGGAAGTCTGGGGTAAATAGTAAACCACGTGACCCTGTGATGCCAGGGCCCTGGGCACAAAGCTTTTCATCCCAGTGAGGCCTAGGATGTGTCATTCTGCAACCTCATGGTCATATCTTTAATATTGGGGTGGAGGGAGGTGGGCACAGAGATCAGCCAGTGCTCTTTCCAGATCCATCTAGAGTTCTCTCTCTAAAAAAGCTTACTGACATCCTCTCAGGGTTTGCTGGATTAAGGAGTATTGCTAAAACACTTAAAAAAAAAAATCTGCTTTGGGGCTTCCCTGGTGGCGCAGTGGTTGAGAGTCCACCTGCCGATGCAGGGGACACGGGTTCGTGCCCCAGTCCGGGAAGATCCCACATGCCGCGGAGCGGCTGGGCCCACGAGCCATGGCTGCTGAGCCTGCGCGTCCGGAGTCTGTGCTCCGCAATGGGAGAGGCCACGACAGTGAGAGGGCCCCGTACCACAAAAAAAAAAAAAAAAAAAAAATCTACTTTGAACACATGTATAAGCTGGAAAGAAAACACATACGCCTTCACTGCAGTTAGGAAAGGGAACAGGCTGATCTATGAAGTGATCTCTGAAATCCTGAACACTTTCTGGGCTTCTTCCAATTTTAACGCATCGTGTAGGTAACAGATCCTTTCATTCACCTTCTGAACGATCCAGCACTCATAATTGCCCCTAAAACTGCCCAACTCAGCTCAGCTCAGTTTGGAAGTCACCAGGGGACCCGAGAAGCTGCCTTTTAGACATGGGGAGAGAGCCAGAACAGGAAGGGGGAGCTGATGCTCGGGGCGGGTAGGGGGCAATAATCCACTTCTTTTTAGCAGCCTTTCCTGCTCCCCTTTAAGAGCCCACTGGGCCATGCACCTCCAAGGTGGGCAGGGAGCCGCACCCATCTGTTACAAAAGGAGGCATCAGACTCTATTAAAAAATGGAACCGCACAGTGGGAACGCTTTCATCATCACCCACACAGACGAGCAGAAGCTACAGACAGAGAGCCACTACGGATGGCGCTTGGGACAGAAGTGAGAATGGCCCGGAACTCTGCCTCCGGTAGAGATGCCAGGTTTACAGGAGTGATCGCGATGCCCTCACCAGACCCCTCCTCCTCCTCGGCCGCTGGCGGCTCCTGCATCTCCTCTGGGAAAGCCTGAGGCCGGCTCGGGTAACTTCTGCTGCCTGAGACAGTCACGCGTGCTCGGGACCTCTCACCTGAGGTCTCTGGGTGCTGAACTGGCGTGGAGGTAGCTAGGCCCGGGAGGGAAATGTGGTCACCTGTGTCATCTTCTTCGAAGTCGTTAAGGCAGTACACTTCATCCAGGTCAACGTCCAGCGTCCGGAAGCCCTTGGTGACCACACCAGGCCGGGGGTCCAGGATGCCCCCGAGGTGAGGCTGGGCCAACTGCTGCCAGTGGTGAAGGGTGGCAGAACCTTGCAGGAGAAAGGGCAGAGGGGGTGACAGGGAGAAGAGAGGGTTAGGACGGGGGTCTAAGCGGATGGCTGTTCACCACCCTCCAGTGCGGAGCGTGAGCCCCAGGGGGCCCTGGGTGCCACAGGTGGACTCTGGTAGGGACACCCATTGAGCTTCCCTTGCCCCTCCTGCTGTGCAGCAGGTGCTAATCCCCTTCCATGCCCGGAAGGGGCACCAATTAAGGAGGAAAATCAATTTTTTTACAAAGTAAAATGAACGCCATACTATGTGACAAGGATGTTTGGTGACAAACTCTTTATTTTAATCAACTGATGTCAACCCCCAAATCCAACACAGAATCACTTTAGGAATAGAAGAGGAAAAGATAAGCGAGGCAAGCACAGAAGAGGGGTGGGAGGGGGGAATGTGTATGGATTCTATACCAAGTACACACAGCTGGGAACAGGGAAGACAGAGCAGAGGCAGAATAAGACGATGTCAAACCAACTCTAGGACCCACAACAAGAGAAAGCAAAAAGAAATTAAAGGAGCACACAGAGAAGTGGTGGGCACGGCCGTTACCTCCTTTACCTAGGTTTTCTGTATTCCGCCAATAAGCCTGACAGGCTGCAGGCTTTGGGGAGTGGGAACTGGCTTAAAGAGACGTGATTTAAGAACACATAAGTCCACACAGAGGTCTGAAGCAGAGGAGCCCATCTCCTGGCTGACACCAGAGCCTGGGACTCGGATGACACCAAACAAGGTCTGTAATAACACCGGAGTGCGTCCTTGAGGACCTGGAAGGTAAACCCGGTGCTCCCAAAGAGAGGTGTTCCAAGACCAAGTCTGCTTAGGAAACTTCGGTTAAGAAGTGTATTTACTGAGGCACTACATCTCAGAACCTTTAGCATGTTACTCTGTGCCGGGATTCTGCCCAACCCATCTGCTAGAGCAAACCTTCTCCCCCTTAGGACACTTAATACCCCTCACATGGCCCTGGTACTGTGGGTGCCCCGCCCGTGGGCATTCTATCCCCATTCCACAGATGAAGAAGCTAGCCACACCAATAACATTCCACGCTCAACAGAGAGACTTTGAGAACAGTTCTCAATGAACTCCCAGACACTCACTGTTGGTTTCCCGAGGGCATCCTCTGTTGGGAGGGCAAGAATCCCTCCCGACTACCAGGATGCCCTGGGGAACGTCAGAAAGCGGAACCAGGGATGCCAGGGGCCAGCAGCTCAGGAGTCAAGATGAAAGAGAAGTGAAAGGCAGGCAAGCAGGCAGTGGGGTCAGGAAGTGGTCCAGGAACGTAACTGAACTCCCCGACCCTCCCCTGTGCCCAGTGAGTGCACTGCCTCCAAAACACTGCTGGGAAATAACTCTTCATGGGGCAGTCTCGGCCGAGGAGTCTTGAAAGGATTTTGCAAATGGGCAATTTCAAATCCACTTAAAAGAGAAAAAACTGTACACACTTAGGTGTCTCTCCCGGTTTTAAGTGTCCCAAGTACGATAGCAATCTACGTAACCCCAACCTATTGAATATAACTAGAAAGTACTCTAAATGCAAAAAAGAAAAGAGATGCAAGGTACATATAATGAAACAAACCTGTGCGTGGGATCCTGAGTCCCAGGTGCCACGGCACTATTTTTTAACAAGCTACCCTGTATGGAGGCGTACCAGCAGGGCAGTTTGGTTTACATGTTATCACCTAGACTCACTCCTCAAAATCGCCCTGCAAGGTTAAGTATTATTACCCACACCTCACAGACAGAGGTTCACTGAAGTTACGTAACTTCCAGAGTCACTGAGTTAGCGGCAGCATAGCCAGGGTTCAGTGCTAAAGGCCCAGTTCTTTCTGTAAACTCATCCTGCCTCCCTCCTCAAACCGTAGGACTGAAAACTAGCCAGGAACCTGGGCTCAGTGAGAATATGGAGGAATAAATGGCGGGCAGGGCAGCTTCCCCGTGGGCGTCCAGGGCCTGCCAGGAGATGCACACTCTCCCACCAGTGGGGTTTCTCCTGCCACTCCTGGGGACCTCCACGCATAATAGTCCAAAATGGGCCCCCGGTTTGTGTGTTCACTGTTCACATGTCCACATTCCTGGCAACAAAACTGCACTGGGGAGAAATTTTAAACAAGGCAATACGACACCCAGCTTGGGGCGGCGCATCCAGGTCTTAGAAGGAAGATGAGAAATCCCCAGATGCAATGTGGCCATGGCCACACTGCGAAGGGGACTAAAGGGAAAGTCAACACAATGGAAAGTGAAGAACCATGTCAAGGAACTGGCAGATCTCCTCATCCTTCTGAAGGGGGTTCTAGATGTTTACAACGCACCGGGAAAGAACTCATTGAGGCTGGAGGTCTGGGCCCGGAAAAGAGTCCTGTGGGCCTCCATTCTCTATCTGTTTAACAGGCTGCCCCACCTCTCCCCACCCCATGCATGAGTCCGAGAGAGAAATGAGGCTACAGAGAGTTGCTATTTGGAGTTAAAGAGGCTACAGAAGTACACGGAGTTTTTTGCATTCCCTGAAAATGCAGAGCAAGGAAATCTAGTGAGATTACAATGGAAAGGTTATGCGGAAAGATGCATAACACGTGCCTTTTTACCCCACGCCTCAGGCCTCCTTTACTCATGGAATAGCCAACCTTTACTGAGCACGGAGGGCCAGGCTCTCTTCTAAGACGCCTACACTTACTGACTCAGTCATCAGGATAACCCTGCCATCCTCACGTTACAGATGAGGAAACCGGGCGCACGGAGGTAAAGTGACTTGCCAGAGGCTGCAGAGCCAGGCTTTAAACCCAGGCTGGCTCCAGTGCCCAGCCTCTTACCATAAACACCACCTCTCAGACAGCACTGAGAAGGCCTCACATAATGTGAGCCTCAGAACTCAGGTCAGTAACACACGTGAACGGTGTTCTAATTCTCAAACAGGTGTTTTCTATTCTACAAAAGTGACCATTGGTGAAAACCTCTGCAAACTTGACTGTCATGTGAGTTATGCCATGCAGGGAGCTCATGGACCATCTCCACTCCTGACTGGTTCTGAGGGCCTGAGCAAACGTGGTGGTCCAGGCGTGGCAGTGGATGGGAGGTGGAGTGTGAGGGGTTCTGCCTTATTCAGAGCCTTTGTTGTCTCTTTCCTATCCCGTTTCCCCGGCTCCCCACCACCTCCCGTGCCCACCCCTCCTGGCCTCCTTTATTTGTCAAGCACAAAGCAGGAGGATTGCTGTACTATTAGCTACCTCCCATTACCATCACCTTCTCCCACCCACATGAGAATGAAGCTGGGGTCAGGCAGGCAAAGAGGGGAACCTTCATGTTCCTAGTTGGCACCAGGATGGTCTATGGAGCAGGGCGTGGACAGCGCAGAAACGTAATTACGGTCACTGCCCCTTTCCTTCTGTTTGCTTTCTTTCCACACCCCACTGTTCTAACTAAAAGGTTTTCATGTCACCAAAGGAGAAGAAAACTAAATCCATGTATGTCAGCAGAGCACCTAGGGCTTAAAAGTTAGAACTAAACCTGCTGGATAATGTACAGCTTGGAAGTGTATGCTTTTCCCTAATTACATATTAACTTGTTTATATTTGGAAATACTATCTGGTTATAATCAATCAGAAAGGAAGAGCAAAATAGAGGGGAAAATACTGCCTGATTCATCCTTTTAATGCCGATATATCTCTTTCTAGTTTGAATATTTTGTTTGTCCTTTACCTGCTTAAAACGTGTAAGATAAGATGAAGAGACAAGAGTGCTAGCATTCTTAAACACCTAGCCCAGTTATTTTGGCTGACACCAATGAGCAGATAGCAAGATTAATTAAATAGGTAAGGGAGACACAGATGGACGACACAGATTGGCTATCTGCTATGATCCCAGCCAACATTCTCCAGGGGCCTCACCACAGGTACATTTACCTGGGCCACTGGAGAGCATGGGAATCCTATCAGCTTCTTGGTGGCAGTGGAAAAGGATGTAAGAACACTGGCCCCAGCAAAATACTGGTCCAGGTCTCAACACTGGTAAGGCTAGCCCTTATATCTGAATTACTGGAATAGGGGCAAGTTCAAGGAGCCTACAAGTTAATAAGCACCTAACAGATGCTGGGCACGATAAAAACACATCACATTTATTCCTTGACACAATCTTGTGTGGCAGATGTGAGCCCTATTTCACAATAAGGGAAACAGGACTCAAAAAGGTAAAGTAACTTATCCAACACCACAGTTAGAGCTGTAATGAACCCAGCATCAGGCAGACTTCCATGTCAGCACTTCACCATATCAAATTAAACATGGTAACACAGAAGTAATTGTAGAGGAGAGGAAGAAAAAAAATATTGGTTGTATTTTAAACAACTAAGAAGTCAGAGCACTACAAAATGGAGCCAGAGGGACAGATCTCTATCATGAGGATACCTTACAGCCCATAGTGATAAGACATGACTTTTTAATGGTAGTGATATGGGTTCCTGGTGAGCAGGGTACTAGAGTTGAAATTTATCTTGCAAAGCTAATGGGATTTCCTCTTATTCTATTAATTTATCACAAAACTCCTGCTATCTACGTCACAAGATTAAAAGAGAAAAGGATGAACTGGTCAAAATAACTTTAAAAAAAATCTCTTCCTACAAAATGCTTGGAAAATGAATCCAAAAACATATCCTTAGATGATCTAATGAAACACAAAGTAAAATATAGAAAGCAGACAAGATAGAGATGATAAATTCCAATGACCTCTGAGAGACAAAGGAGAAAAAAGAAAAGAAAGGCAAAAAGTAAAATTGCAGAAATGGAAGATTTTATTGAAAGAAAAACAGACATAATTATGGATCAGAAAACAATCACCAAGCTTACAACTGAATAAACAGTTAAAAAAAGGATGAGCCATCCCTCTTCTGAAATCTAAGAAGGACCTAAATTATACAATTAAAAAGTAATTATGAAAAAAGAATGTTCGCCCACCCTCTTCCTTCCTTTGGAGAATTATGGCACCCAGCATTTCTTGGGTCTTTTACAAGTACAACCTCATCTTACGGCATGCATCCTAACAGGGGTGATACTGCCCCCCAGGGCTGAAAACTGGGTCTTCTGGGGTGAATAACTGTACTCTCTTTAGGCACAGATACACATATAACACATATATCTATGGCATTAACTTTTCTGGGGGGGAGGGATTGGGAATTCATGTCTAAAATGGCTTCTTAAAGAGGGTAATAAAAAAAAAGGTGAGAAATTCTGCCTTACAGAAATTCTGATTTGGTTTTGCGTTAGATACATAGTAGAATTCTGAAATACCTTCTCAAACTCTCTTGGGTTTCCAAACTAAAGAAGAAAAAAAAAGAAAATTACAAGCACTTAGTGGCTCTCAGCAGGGTAGCGGTAGGTAAGGGGAACACATGTTATAATGCCTAAAGCAAAAAGAAGGAAAAAAGGGGAGTTTTTCCATGGGGTTAATCATCTAGGGTGTCCATGACACTAGAAAGTGAATTGCCCCTGGAAAAGGTAGGCTTAAAGAGGGACAGGACTCACTCGCTCCCACAGCCACCCCCTTCCCGGCCCCCAAATTGTGGAGGTCTACAAGCCTTGCTCAGAACACTGCATCTGCGGAAAGCCACACCCCCTTTATTTGAAGACCAAAGCGGAACATGTGAGTCAACAAATAGCAAACCGCGTTCACCTGGTTATTGAAAAAAACAACTTAACAGCGTTTGCTTTGCACACCCCCTCCCTGACACCAAATTTTTTGAGAAGTCAAAGCATCAATTGGCTACACTTCTCACACCTCCAGGCATGTCCTGATTAACCTCTGAGGATGTTAGGAGCGCCTCTGCCTCCCCAAAAGATTTGTACTTCTAAGGTCCTAAATGCAAGAGAAAGAGAACTAGGAAAACCGGCGCCAACACGTTTTCTTTTCTTTGGCTGTGTTGGAGGTTAGTCTGGGCTGCCTGTGTGTGCATTTCCAAACCTGCACCGGGAGAGGTGGAGGCCTGGGCACTTAGAGGAACTCAAACCAGCAGCGCGGGTGGCTATCTCGGAAGAAAAAGGAGTAGGCGTTACAGAGGTTGCCAGCTTTCCGGTGGTGGATCAGGGACCACAGAGAGTCGCTGAGGAGGGCAGAGAGGGGCCGAGGCCCCTTGTGATCACCTTCCAGCGGCTTGACGATCTGCAGCTTCTCGGGCAGGTAGGAGCGGCTGCTGAACGACATGCCAGAGAAGCCGGTGAACTCCGAGAAGCGCGAGTGCGTGCCCAGGGACATGATGCTCTCGGTGGGCGTCAGGGAGCCGCTGAGCAGCTCGCCCTTCTCCGCCAGCTCCCTGAGCTTCCGCTCCTGCTCCTCCTCGAAGAACCTCCTCTCCGAGAGGTAGTTCTCCCGGCGGAGGGACAGCCGCCGCAGCGCCGTCTCCAGGTCGTGGGAGCCCGGGGTGCCCGGCGTGCCCGGCTTCTTGCTCCGCTCCTCGTTTCTGGAAGGAGGGGAAACGGGGGGGATGAGCGCGGAGCACCCAGCAGGGGGCGCTAGACAACAACGGCCTTACTGCTAGTTTCCAGGTGGCAGCTGGATCTTTTAAGGAAACCAAGGCAGTTGAAATTTAGGCTAAAACGGGGAAACAAATGCCTGTCCAGAATAACAATTCCCTCTGTTGGTTGTTTTCTTCCTCAGGGAGGTGAGGAGGGAGCACTAAGGTGCATCGCAAATTTGCACACACTACATAAAATCCAACCCCTACAAAACATCTCCCTCATGATGCCTTAGGAAGAAAACTTCTTCAGGCTGATAACCAATATTTTACAATAACTCTAAGTGGGCTATAACCTTTAAAAATTGTGAATCACTATGTTGTACACCTACCTGTAACTGACATAATATTGTACAGCAACTATACTTCAATAAGAAAAATGATAAAGTCCAGAAAAACCCAAAGTTCTGATAGAGCAGTTTCCAACTGTCTAACCCATCAGTCAGAAAAGCCAATTTTGTGAAGTCACAGGAAAAGGATGGACAATGAAATGGCGGTGGTGCTGGGGTCCTGCAGAACTTCAGGATGAGAGGGACAGACCACCACTGAAGAGGACCCATCCCAGCAGACACCCTGCACCCCACCTCCTGAAGCGAACCAGATTCTGCTCACAAGACCCAGCCTGAGTCCTCCTCAGCCTTTCAGGATCCAAGCTACAAAGGGGTTCATGAAACGAATGTCTGGTCTGTAGCCTAACAGATAAAGGTTAACAGAAAAAAATTGTCATTTCTCCTCTCCTCCAACATTTTACAGGAAAGCCGACTTCCGGTGCATCCTGTTATAACTCTTTAAACTGGTTAACACGGCAGCATCAAGATAAGCATAAGCTCAGCCGGTTGGATCACAGATTTGAGAACTGAAAGGTCTACACTTTTCAGGCGACTCTTATCAGCCCCCCTTCTTCTGATTACCGAACCTGTGTTCAATCCCCCCTACCTGTCCCCAAAGCAGAAAGATAAAAGACCCTGGCTGGCTCACCCCAGGTCTGCTGACTCTGCTTCCAGGATGATGCTGTTGGTCTTGTTGTCAAGGACGACATTGCTGACGTCGCTGCCGTAGAAGCTGGACCGGGGGGTGCTGACACAGCTGGACAGGAGGGAGTTCATGGCTGAGGACTGGTTGGAGCCAGGGATGTTCATGGGGGACGGGGTCAGAGACCTCTGCTTGACGACCTGGTTGATGTTTCTTACGGTCTCAAAGACTCGCTTCTGGTGACTGGGGAGAATGCACAACATCGTCCATGACTAAGCAAACGCAGGAATGACCCTGGAGTTCAACCCTCCAAACACTATCCACTGGGAAGCCAACAGGCAGCTGGCCCACCGTGACCCCCAAGCAACCCGACACCCTGTGCCTTTCACGTGTTTCTTAGGGTGTTGGTTGGAATTCAAGAGACTCAATACCCACAGAATTCAGGGCTCCGCTACGTGGTTGTGTCCTAAAGTTGATACTGCTTCCTACCGGAGCACAGGCTCCGGACGCGCAGGCTCAGTGGCCATGACTCATAGGCCCAGCCGCTCTGCGGCATGTGGGATCTTCCCAGACCGGGGCACGAACCCGTGTCCCCTGCATCGGCACGCGGACTCTCAACCACTGCGCCACCGGGGAAGCCCCTACAAATATATTTAATGGTAACTTTTGTCTCCCACCTAGTTTTCTTCTCTCATGATAGTCTCTAGAAAGCAAATTCCAGGAGGGCAGTGTTCACTGCTCAACACATAACAGGGCTCAATAAATTTTTGCAGAATGAGTCTTTGTTGACCATTCATATTAAAAAAAAAAGTAAGACTTAAAGTTAGTCTTAAAAACTTCTATAATGAGATGATAAACACCAAATTAGTCTTTTTTTATTTCCTGGAAACTGCCATTTCTAAGAGCAGAACCACACTTTGATGCTCATTTGTTCTCTTTTAAGGAGAAAAAGGTAGGAATGTTTCTATAGTGGCTGCTTCTTTCTGGGCTGCAAAGGATTTCACATATGCACCAAGGCTTAGGGACTGGTCACTTCCAGGATCCCGTTTAAGTTCTGTCTATGGGATTTGGGTACAGAGAAAACTTGATGAAATCAGATCCACAGGTTCCTTACACCTCTGAGCAGGCCAAGTGCAAGGTCTTAAGTTAGGAAGAGAGATGGCACAGGCCGGTATGTATGCAGAAAGGAAACGGAAGCCTTGCTCACACCCCATCCCCCAAAGAGCCCTCTGTATCTCAGATTGCATCTTATTTTTCTTTTCCTGACAGACGTCAGAATTTTTTTAAGTAACATTTTCCACTGAAAAGAAAGATAAAAATGAGCGGTGGTGTCAAGATGGAGCCTGTGTGAAGAGAGATGGGAAATACATCCGTCCTTCCCTAACTTTCTGCAAGTTCATAATATATATTTAAAACCCAACCAGAGGAGGACGGGGGCTGTCAGCAGCATTCTCTAATTTCCCTTAGTCTAGACTGTCTGCGGAAGGATCACAGCGATCACTGCTGCCATCTGAGGCCCACCCCACAGTCCCTGGGAGCTGAGAACCAAGGCCGTACGCGATGTCTGGCGACTCGGGCTCTTCCAGCTGCAGCTCCTTGCGCATGGTTCCCTCGATCTCCGCCGCCAAGGAGTCCTGGGAAAAGCCGGGAGACACACAGTGAGTGAGCAGCAATTCAAGTGCTCTGTCTTTAGAAGAGGCGCCAAGACAGCCTGGACACAGCATAAACCGAGGCCTCGGAACACAGGGTGACAGCATCTGCCACGGGCAGAATGCCGGGCTGAGCGATCCCCATGGAGCTGAGTGTAAAGCCCCTTAGTCCTATGAACTGAGGGTCTGATAGCAAACCCTACGTTCCCTGGGCTAAACCATGGAGCTGTGGCGGTGACCACAAGAAGAGGCAGAGAGCTTGCGGGGGAGGACCTGAGTGATAGGTGCTGTCATTTGGGCTCTGCTCTTGTGATCCCCGGCCTCCGGCAGGGAAAGCTCCCGTGCCCGCCAACCATCAGCGGCCCACCCACCTTTAACAACCGGCTCACATCTCACTTCCGCCAGGAATCCTTCATCTCCTCCCCAAGGAGACAGCAAACACATGAAGACCTTGCCAGTTCTCTGAACACTCCACTTGCGTCTTTCTCTAGCCAGGTTGTGAATTTGTGGGTCTGGGGAAGACCAGTCATTGAGGACTTCTCACCTCCTGGACGGGCCAAGCCCCAAGCTCAGACTCAGCAACGGAGGGGCCTGCTGAGTACCCCTCTCCCTGAACCGCCCACCAGGCCTCACTGGGCGAAGCGGAGCCTGACAAACCATCCCTCATGCTCAGGCAGGTGGATGCCGACAGGACCAGGGTGTGCAGAAAAGCACCTGCTGAGGCCTCAGAGGAGGACACCACCTAGGAGAACCTGAAGAGAAGGGCTAAATTCGTGCCAAACAACAGAACTTCCTGCGGTGACGGGAATGTTCTCTTTCTGCACCATCCAGTATGGGAGACACTGGCCACAGGTGGCTACTGAGCGCTTGAAATGTGACCAGTGTGACTGAGGAACGGAGTTCTTTTTTTTTTGCGGTACGCGGGCCTCTCACTGTTGTGGCTTCTCCCGTTGTGGAGCACAGGCTCCGGACGCGCAGGCTCAGCGGCCATGGCTCACGGGCCTAGCCGCTCCGCGGCATGTGGGATCTTCCTGGACCGGGGCACGAACCCGTGTCCCCTGCATCGGCAGGCGGACTCTCAACCACTGTGCCACCAGGGAAGCCCGGAACTGAATTCTTAACTGCACTAATTTTAAGTGATTTAAATTTACATAGTCACCTGTGGCCAGTGGCTTCCCAGCTGACAACGCATGGGGCCTCCTCCAGGGTTTCCACCTCCAGGGCCCCCCAGTCCACTGGGGATGCTCCCGTCTGGAATTTGTAATTTTTAAACTAGTTTATTTTTCTTAATACTGTTTACATTCCAAGTTCTGCACAAGGGAAGGACCTTCATACCACTTAAGAGAAACAAGATACCAAACTACTAATGACACTGCTGTTCTGAAGGAAAGTCACAAGCAAGGTCTGTGACATTTGTGGCCATGATCCCCTCTGGGCCATCTGGAGATGAGCATGGATCCCTTCTCAGAATAATGTTCTTAAATGAATAAAATAATTAGGATTAAAGAGGAAGCCAGATATACTGAGTTAATTACTAAAATATTAATAACTGCAAGTATGATAGAGTAACACACAGGATCGGGTTTCAGGACTGGTAATGACTGAAGCGGAGATTAGCACAGGTGGTGTCTTGGGACATCTGTGGCCACTGACATGTGCTATGAGAAGAGCTGTGATTTCGATGGATGACAAAGTCACAGGGATGCTAATATCGCTGTGGTTTGTTACCTACCTTCATGAAGGAAGGAAACACCAAATACAGTTAGGGATTAATGAACATATAAGATATCATCCTCCCTCGAAGTTCAAGGGCCCACTGAATCCTGTCTGTAGATCCCAGATTAAGAACTCTTGGCCATAACGCAAGAGAACTGGGAACATACTTGAGCAAAACCTGCTACTCACTGTTTTATTCAGCCGTTAGAAGGGCTGGGAGCAAGAGAGGCAGAGCCGGGTGTTCTGCTCCAGAGACACAGGCATGATGCAAGCTTTAGATTGCCTTAAATACCTTTCATGCATAATGCACTTTAAAAATAGCCGTCTTCAAAAACTGAGCTCTGCCAACAGCAGAAAAAGGGCAAACAAAAGGTCCACCTCAGCAAATAATAAACACTGAGAATCAATCTCTCCAGAAGAAACCCAAGTGCAGACTTTCAATTCAACTTTTCTTACATCCTGGTTTAGCTTTAAAGTGCAGGTCTGTCCTTGAGAGCAGGAACACAGGAGAGTGAACCCCAGGCATGCAAGAAACAAGACAGCCCCAGGAGATGTGAAACCGGGAAGGAGGGAAAGTGAGGCAGGGAGTGTACAAAGCTACACGGGCCTGTCTGTGAGCCGAGCATAGGCAGCTCTAGATGGGGATTCAGGGGATATATTGTCCTTTGCTGCCTTCACTGGGATTCTTGGAATCACTGGATCACCAATTTGCTTCTTGGAAAGCTGACTTATTTACGTTGTGTCTTTCTTTTTGGTTTCCCTTAGATTTCAATCAGGTGGAGAGAGAGCGCCTGACTTTATATACGAAATCAAAGAAGAAAAGGAGATCATGATTTAGAAAAAGTGGTTCAGACAGCAAGGGGTTGGGTGACAGTGTCTACAATGGGGAGGGGGAGTCTGTGAAAAAAAAGAGCCCTAAGTAAAGGTCAATTTGAAAGGGACCAACTTTCACAAACATTTATACAGCCCTCCACTCCTAGTTCACTTAGGGGAGTTTCTCTCAAAAGTTCTTCTCTCCTCAGAGAGAACTGGTATCTCATCAAAGCATGGAAATAGAGCCTGAAAAGTTCTTGGTGGTTTGCTTTTCAGTCTGTTGATCCAGTCATCCAGATCTAATACCTACAATATACCAAGCACTGTGCTAGGTGCAGAGTATTAAAGAGAGGGAAGGAGGAAAGAGCAAATAAGACATGGTCCCCACCTTCAAGGGGCCCTAGTCTGACAGAAGAAGATAAAATGAGAAAGTTCCCCAAATACTACTGGGAAATGACCAGCAGAGGGGCACCACCCTGTGCTGGCCATAGGGAGAGGCCAGCCTCCTGGAAAGCCCCCTTCTCAACCACATTCCCCTAACGCTTGAACACGAAACAGATCAGGCCAGGGTGAAAGAAATAGGATTGTGGCGAACTAAGACGAAAAATATAAAAACGTCACACCCAGCATAGAGGGAAATCTTTTTTCAGATCACAGATGCCAAAAGCCACCAGAACGATTAATAAGCATACAAAGAACCAGCGGAAGCTTAAGGCAATTTAAGAATTCTCGAATGCGCTTGTGAGCCCAAAATAGCACATACGCTAAAAAGCTGGGGGGGGGGGGGGAATAATGTAGACTGCCTTCCCAATACCTGAGGTGCCTACTAAACCTAGTTCCTACTAAATTTATCTTCCAAGGGCAGGAGTAGAAAAGACAGATTCAGAGGGACGGAAAATAAAGGACCAATTCGTCTCACGTGGCTAAGAAGCCACGGGCTGGGCTCGTGAGCCCTCACCTCGGATCCAGATCCAAGCTGCAAAAGGAGAAGCCACCTGCAGAGGCTCAGCTCCAGACCCGCCCTCCTCCCAGGAGCACCCGCTGGCCTGAGGGTGGGAAGTGGGGGTCAGGCAGCAGGCGGGCACTCACCATGGGAAACAGGCCCAGCGAGTGGTAGCGCCTGGACGTGGTGTTGGGCATGGTCTTGTTCCGGAGGTTCTTGAGCTCTTCCTGGGCCTCGTGGAGCATCTCCATGCACTCGGCGTACTTGTCCTCCAGCTCGCGCAGCTGCGGAACACCAGGAAAGAGCAGAGGGCTGGGATGTGAGACCTGGTACCGCCCACCCACCCACCAGGATCACCACCAGAGGCTCCCGCCCTCCACGGGACCAGCTGCCCTGTGTCCTGAGGCCAAAGAGTCCTCAAGGCACAGTTTTTCTTTTACTTGCAGACTCGGAAATCTCCTAAAACACTAACGAGCAACTGAGAGAAAACAAACGAGAGGGCGAATCATCACTCCCTCGTTTCCTGCCACGTCTTTGAACGGGGCTCCTCTGACATGGCGTGCTCTGTGTCCTTTCCCTTATTGGAACGTTTGTCGGGGGCCCGTGAGCGCCGGGCTCCAGGCTGGTGTACAGCCCAGTCTCCCAGGTGCTCACGACCAGCGTCAGCTCAACTGGGAGCTGCCTTAGGAGTAAGAATGACATTCAATTCAAAATCAGAATGGTTGTTAAGATGGACGGGACCCACACAGCCTGTTGGAGGGAGGTTGACGTACCCCAGCTGGGACCGGGGCCCTGATGAAACGAGGGAGAGCCACTCACCTCGGCCGTGAGCTGCCGCTGGGCATCCTTGGCGGCCCCCAGGTGTTGGACAAGTTCTTCATTTTCCACTGCACACTAGAACGTGGCAAAGGGAAATCAGCTTCTCTTTTAAGACATGTAGAAAAGTCTAACTTTTCCCCTCTTATTCCCTGATCCGTTATGATCCTATCACACGTCCACAGGGAGATTTTATCTTATACTGGAGTAAAATTTTGTCTTTTATATAGTTTGGAAGGCAGCGTACTTCCTGTGTCCGTGTTCATTCCCTATCGCTTACCCCTCCCCTCCATAGTCACAGCCGCTCTCTGGAAGCATTTCACCTCAGGCTTCTAGCAAAGGCCTGACGTGGGGAAACTTAATTGTTTTTCCGCTGCTTCATCTTAAACCTAAAGGGGACAAGGTTCTACCACAGAATATACAGGTGCCCTAAGGACAAATACCAAACGGGATCATTCAGACTTTGAATTCCCAAACTCTCTGTTTACAGCCCCTTTACCTTTCTTAATGAGTTCTATTCATTTGCAGATTTTTCTTCGGAGGTAAGTGGTGATAAATGTGATCCCCTTGCCAATTCAGGGCAACAAATTTTATGCTATTGAATCCGCTAAGCTTTAGCAAAAGCTCTAAAGGGACGGCACAAATTCCTAAAATAAGAATCTAAAGGGCACTGTCTTCGGGGTAAATGCCCCTTCTCGATCTCAGAACAGCTAGTTTTGCATCAGCCAGAGAAACAGAAGCCTTACAGCTTTTGCCTTCTTCTGCAAATCAACTATTTGAGAGAGCAGGTGTGTGATCTCCTCCTGCTGGCGGGCAGCGTCTTCCGTCTTCTTGGCCAGTTCCTCCGAGATACTGGCAATCTGCACGTTGGCGTCCCCTTTGACCAAGAAACGACAGTCGCAAGAGCCAGAGAGAATGGTTTCTTTGTGGTTTGTCCAAGAAAACAACATCTTTATTACAAGACAGGGGGGAGCAGTGGAGAGGGCACGTGAAGATGGCTTGGAGGGAGAGTCCCCATCTTCCTATATGGGCTCGGTCTGTGGTGAGGAGGAACCAGCCCACCGGCTGTGGCTCGCAGGCTCTGTGTGGGTCCTCACCCCACTGCCCAGAGCCACCTCCCCAGAGAAAATCGGGCAGGCCTTCGCAGTCAGCCCGGAGGTGCTATAGCAAACAGAAGGCGCCTGTGGCCAATTCTGCACGTTCCACACAGGAACACACCCCCATCGGTAACAGGAACCCCTGCTGCACTCTGTTCTAGAAAGGAACTATCGCCATGCACAACACAATTCCCCTGGGCGTTTTCAACCCATATTCAGAGCCGTAACTCATTTGACTAGATTTAAACATAGGGTGCGTTTCATTGACTTAGTGTTTTGCGGACACTCAGCATACTGTGTTGCCCGTTTGTCTTAACGTGTAAACTTATAATGGAGAGGGTGGGGGGGGAAGCACATCGTATTTGCAAAGCTGAGAACTCTGGCCTCAACGTTTACACATCAAATTACTGATACTATAAGGCTGTTCTTCCGCATCTTCAGCTCAGGACTCCGATGCTGGACCTAACTCAGACATTCGATAACCAATATTCCAGCAGAAAGCCAAAATTAAAATTAATTTTAATTAATTGCGAGAGACTGGGAATGTATGGCTGACAACACCGCACCCGCTGTCTCATACACGAGGGTGAGGGGAGCCACACAAGATGAGGGGAGGCCTCTGGTTTTCAGAAAAAATGCTACTGAGCCCAGGCTGGCAGGAAGACCACACTCTATCAGGGGATGCAAATCCGTCTGGTCTTAATGATGGCAGGTGGGGAAAGTAAAAGCGGGGGACAGGAGGGGCGGGGGGCAGGCCATACTCAGCTCCTTCACGCAGTCGTTGACCAGCTGCTGCTCCTTTTCTTCATAGGTAATGGTCTCCGTCTTCAGCTGGCAGGCCTGTGGACAAGGCTCAGGTCAGAGATCCCACAGTCGCACCTGGACAGCCTAGGGGATGCAGCAAGGGCTAACCCGGGTCTGGAAAGCTGCCCTTCAGCATCTCCCCAGCTGTGACCCACTGAGCCCTCAGATATAGAAAGTCAATCCCAACCACTAGAGGGCACCACACGAAGCAGCTGCTAAAACTCTTGTGAGCGCCCCCTCTATCCGTCGGCCTGTCTTTTCACGTGTGTCTGCCCTGGCTCACAGTCATGGACCCCCTTGTGACCCAAACAGTGGCTAAGACACAGCCCTGCCTACCGTGGACATTCTAAGGATAATCACCACCACAAGAATGGCTAACACTTAGCACACCTACTACGTGCCGGGCACCATCCTCTGAGTCTCTGAGTGGGAGTTAGACCTGTTGTATTCAGCTGAGTAAAAACAGGGTAGAATATGAAAGCATTAAAGTTCAGAGACCCAAGAGCTACCCCTCGGACTCTGGATGGCTTTGCTCCTGGCTGAAAAGGTGGGAAGATAAGACATTGAAGGCCCCAAGAAAATGCCCCAGTTAGAGAGGTATCTCTGAGCCCTCAGGTCCTGGCCCCAGAGACGCCACAGTCCTGAAAGCCAGATGCAGGAGCCGGACTCTGTGGCTGGGATCAGATTCCCTCCGCTTGCTTTAGGGGAAGACTCCGACACAGGGACAAATTGCTGTGTGCCTGGGGCTAGAGCATTTACTTGGGGCAGATGCTGGAACTCAGAATGGGGAAAACTGGACTGTAGTCGTGGCTCAGCCACTGCCTGGCAGAGAAAGCTTGGTCGCACTGGGCTTATGTCTCCCATCAGTAAACGAGAGGCTGGAAGAGTTGATGGCTAAGAGACACGAATGACCCTTTCCTCAGGCAGAAGAGCATCCTGTTAAGCCCAGACATGAGGCTCTTCCCAACATGTGAGGCAAGTTCGAGGTGACAGGTGGTCTGCCCTACTGGAGGGACTTTGGGGAGCCCTGGGCCAGCTTAGGTGAACATGCAGCCCAAACTTGACAGACAAGGGCCTGATCGATAGGGCTGTACCACACCTCTGGCTAGAGAGCATAAACTCACAGATAATTAAACAAAAAGTACCAAATTTGCATGCATCTGTATTTCTGGATGGGGTAGTGGGTGAAGGGAAATAATGTGGGGTTTGGAGCCACAGAGACTTACAAACCCTGGCTCTGTTGCTCACTAATTTGCAAGATCTTCGGCAATCAAAACACTTAGTAGCCTGGGTCCCGGTTTTCCCTACTGTAAATGAGAATCAGAGTAACTGGCTTCCAGCCTTGTTGTGAAGATTTTTTTAAAAAAAGAATGCAGGCAAAGTACCCACCACAGTGACTAGCCAATCAGAAACACTCAAAAGCACGGGTTTCCAAGCTGCCTCACTCAGTTCAACCTTTTTAAGTTAACTGTCTAAGAAATATGTCTCCAAGTTCTCGGGTACTATTAGGGCACATCTGACCTGCAGTAAAGTGAAAACGAGGCTTTCACACCAGGCCTCCAAGTCACTTCTACGTCCGAGCTGGAGACCACCACGGCAAGGCCCCACTTTCCAGGAGCTTTGGCCCTGACCCAGAAGGAGAAGGGTTTGCCACTCTTACCCAGCCTCACGCTGCGTAATTCACCAGTCCGTCTGCTGCAGCCCGGACAGTATGTGCTGCCCTTTGAAGGCAATGCCCAGCTCATAAATGAGGCACGCCCTCTGGGCACTTGGTGTGGCTGTGACCCCAGGTCCACATGGCTCTTTCATAGACCATCACCCTGGAGGACGGCGGGGCTGTAATCACTGCTATTCTCACCAGACATGCAAAACGGGACCACCACCCTTGCAGAGGGGACGAGGGCAGGGAGTGCACTTCACCTCTGATCGAAGTACAACGTTCTCCTCTTCAAGGTCCTTCAGCTTCTTCTGGAGAGAATCCAGATGGAAGTAATTCTGGACGGAGGAGGACGACTCATTCCTCTTCAACCTGGGGGAGAAAGTTCACTTTCTAGGGAGGGAGGCATTTCCTCCGACCACCTGGCAAGCCATGGAGAAGCACAAAGAAGGGCCGTTTCAAGGAAAGCTCATGAAAGGTGCAGGGTGACAATGGCCCGTCAGGCTGGTCCCTCACCACCAGGAAAACAGCACAGGCTTACAACACTTCAGAGCCACATCCCGACCCTTTGCTGCCACTTTGCCTCAGGTTTCGGGGGAACCAACTCTATTTGAAGCCTACACGATCTGGGATGCCTTCTATGTGCCAAGAACTATTTTAAGTACTCTACGTGTATGAACCCATTCAGTGCTCACAGCCCTAAGAACTGAGTACTATTATTATGCCCACTTTACAAATGAGGAAACAAGCACAGAGAGGTTAATAACTTGGCCACGAGCCACAGAGCCAAGATCTGAACTCAGGCCATCGGGCTCTAGAGTTCATGTTCCTAATAGGAGACTCTGCTGACACAGAGAAGCCCCTCCCCCCAGGCACCCCCCCAAGGACCCACCACAGCACTGCTGGCTCCAGAACCCTGTATTTCCTCCAAATGCAGAGTCCAGCCTGTTACTCCTTAACAGCCAGGCCAAACCAATCTGAACTGACAAATAAGCAGTAAGACCCAGGAAGAGGAAAACTAAAATCCCATCAGAATAGGAAAATCCATCTGTCGGAGGCACTCAGAGATGTCTGGCTTACAGAAGGCTGAGAGCAGCTGACCTGTGCTGCCAGTGAAGGTGATGCTGTCTAGGCAACTCCAAGCACATGGACCACAGCCAGCCAGTGCTCTGGCCTCTAGAGACAGGCCCTTGGGTGACTTACGGGGTGGAGCACACAGACTCCGGCTCGCTCTCCTCTGCGGCGCTGGTGTAGAACTGAAGCAGCTCATCCTTCATGGACAGTTCATGCCGGAGCTGTGACACCTGCACAAACACAGCCCGTCACGCACTCTCTAAATGCGACAGCATCCCCACTCGTGCTTAAACACTTACTGCTCACTGACAACATTTTTTAAATTCCTCATTCAACGTGAAGGCACGCCACCGATTTTGTGCTATTCAAGGAAAACAAAGGGTTGAGTCTGATCCCATTCAAGAAAAATACAATCAATTACTTTTTGGCAAAAATCCCTCTGTTTAAATTTGTAGTTTTTACTTTGGTACAAAGAAGAGGTGAGAGGGGACTAGAAGGTGCTAGAATGATGGCTGGGGCGGGGGGCGGGGTGGGCAGCAAGACAGCAGAGGGGCTTTGCAAGTAAATGGATGACCAGCTGGGAAAACACTCAGAGAAGCGGACCATGTTACCACATGGAGGAAGAGGCCATTCACTTCTGCCAAAACCAAATCCCATCTCGGACCAGGACCCCTGGTGATGTCAGTTCCGGGTGGGCAGCTTACAAGCAGCGAGCCCGGCAACCCTTGTTCTCCCGCTTGGAAAATCTCATAGCGCCACCTTGTGACTGCTACACCCTCACAGGAATTCTGGCCAAGCTTGGCCAGACCTTGCTTTGTACTCAATGATTACAAGATAGGCATTCCCGATACAGGAAGAAAAGAGGCAACCATGAGGAACTGGCCGTACCGACTACTCTGCAAGGATGGCTCTGCAAGTCGCACTTATTTATACTTCAGGTTTAAAATAAACCTGACCCATAAAGATTTGCACCTGCCCTTTCACCATTCAGCACCGATGAATAGGCAACCAGCACTGTGAGCGAGGATTATAATCGTTTTAATTCTTTCTTGTTTCTAATTTGATTTGGGGTCTATAGTTTATCCCAACTTTCCTACACAACACCGTGAATATATTTTATCTTCCACGGAGAAACCAGCTTTATGTGCGTAAAGCCTTCGGCTTCAACACCTAGACTGATCATTTAATGATGTGCCCAGGGGAAACAGTTTTCAAACTCCAAGGTTTCCCAAGGGGACAAAAAGTCACTTCCACCCCCAAGTGCAGGATGCACTTTGTGTGAGGAAAGGAAGCCCCAAGCAAGGGCAGCACCTTGGAGAAGTAGCGCGTGAGGGGTGACGGGTGACCATTTACTGGTTCCTGATGGCATGTCCCTCTGCTCAGAAGGGGCCAAGTAGGGGGCCAGGCTGACCTTCTCCCATACTTGGGAGAAGGGAAATTTAGGTCATGATGCTGGAGGCTGGGAGAGCAGGGGTCAACTTTATTTCTCCTTGAACACGACCGTATCTTACCTCATCACCTTTTAAAGAAAGCCCAGGATTAAAACTTGCCTTTATACAGTGCTATACATCAATTATATCTCAGTAACACCGGAAGGGGAAAAAAAAATCAATAAAAATTACAATAAACCCTTAAAAAAATGTTTTCTTATCGAGTGGCTACTCTGTTTCATCACATTAAATGACTGGTAAACCCAGACAACAATAGCTGGGAATATCTTTAATGAGGGAAAAAGTCTGAATACGTCTTAGGGACATGAATAAGGGCATCCCCGTCGCCCCCCCCCCGACTAAGAAAGTTTCTGATAGAAAATAAGGGAGAAGAAATGAGAAGAAGGAAAGCCAATCAAAGTCCTCACAGTTCAGATTCACTGTTCAAAGGCCAGTTAGGGGGCTTCCCTGGTGGCACAGTGGTTGAGAGTCCGCCTGCCGATGCAGGGGACACGGGTTCGTGCCCCGGTCCGGGAGGATCCCACATGCCGTGGAGCGGCTGGGCCCGTGAGCCATGGCTGCTGAGCCTGCGTGTCCGGAGCCTGTGCTCCGCAACGGGAGAGGCCACAACAGTGAGAGGCCCGCGTACCGCAAAAAAAAAAAAAAAAAAAAAAAAGGCCAGTTAGGATGATGGCAAAGACACTAGCAAGGGGGGCCTGGCTGTAAGCTCCTACTTCTGGTTGTAGCAAACCCGCCCGATTCTGCAGCCTTCCTCCTCCCATCCACACCGTATCCCTCCCAGAAAACCAGTGCCGCTCCTCTGAGACCTCAGCCCCTAAGTTAAGCCTAAAGTGTTCTTCCCCTGCCCCCCATCCCCCATAATGATGGGGGCTGAAGATATAGACCAAGATTTGTATCATTAACCTAGTAGGGCTTCGATCATGAAAACAATAGGCTATTTTTGGTTTTGTTTTAGAAACACAAAATTATATTGTGCTGATGAAGGGGCAGTCACTGCCTCACTCTGCAGCATGGCTGCAGTTCCTTCTCCGCCTGCCAACGCCCACCCCGGCTCAGGAATCTCCGCTCGTTGTTGGAATAGACTGTGTGCCCTTCAGCCAGCTCTGAGTGTCTTTCTCAGCTGACATGATGATCTAGACTCTTGGAGGACACGGGCTGTAGCTGGTCCACACTGGGGGCCTACTGACCATGTGAGGGCTGGTCCCAGCCTGGGCGACCCGTCCACACTGTCTGAAGGAGACACAGATGAACAGGAGGGGCAGCAGGAAGGCAGCTCTCCATGTCCGGGGAGGGCCTTCCCCAGCAGGATCCCGTGAAATCATCACCTTCCTCAGGCACGCCTTTTGCGGCACCCAAGCCCCTGCAGACGCCCCTGCTGGCAGGTCCTCACCTCCTCCCTGATGTGTTCCACCTGCTCCTCCAGCAGCTCATTCCTCTCGGTTAGTGTCTTGTTCTTCTTCAACAACGACTGGCCGATCCGAGCAGCCAACTCTAGATCCCGCTCTTTCTGTGAAAGGCAGAAGCGAGAGCAGAGGTTGAGAAAACCCGTGCTTCCAGCAGGAGCCCACAGAACTCAGGGTCAACTGAGGAAAACAAGGGCGTTCAGCAAGGACAAGGGAATCAACTAATTCACCATCCACGCACCAGCGTCTGATACCTGTTCAAAGAGGAGCTCACTCAGCTACCAGGGCCCCAAGCAATGAAAGGGAACCTTCCCATCTAATGAAAACAAGTCTCTTCCTACAGGAAAGACATGCTTCCAAAAACCTTTCTATACAACTGCTTTTGGTCCTTGTGTAATCATTTGATAACCTATCTCTCTACCTGAAGGGCTGGGCTATTGTATCGCCAGCACCCAGCACAGGGAGACACTCGGTAACTATTTGCTCAATGAATAAGTGAATCCAGAAATTCCAAAGTGCACTTAAAATAGCCAAGGCAGCCTCTCTGGCACACGTTAAGCTGGAATTTACTGAGTTCCTTAGATTTACCGCGTATGAAACAAAAATGTTTAAAGTTACTCTGAAACAGGATACAGTTATGTTTCTTTTACTTATGGAAGGTAGGCTACTTAGGCTTTATCTTTTTAAAAAATAGCTTTAAAAACGGAGAAACAATGCATAACATTGCCCTACTTCAGAAACAAAGACTGTTGCAGACAGAATTTCCTGTTAGCTCAGTTGCTGACATTTAGAGCACAGCAGGGCACAGAGGAAAATCTTTACTGGCATACAAAGATACAGCTGCCTTTATGGGAGGAAAGTTGTTGCCTGACAGTGGGGACAGCGGGGTGGACGCCATCACCAAATGCAGACTCGCTGATCCTTGCTGGTGAAGCTGCTGGCCATCACGAGTAGAGGCACTTGCTCACTTTTAGGCGGGGATTGGCATGGGGAGGAGAACTCCGGAAAACGAAATCCTTTTAGAAGCCTACGCTAATTATTCTGCTCATCTGGTGTCAAAAAGCAGAAGAAGAGGGACATGGGGTTTTGAGCAGAAAAAAGCTGGGGATTCAGGAATCCCCGCTTCTGATAACCATGTAGTCTTATGGCTTCCACTCATCCCAAACACAGATTAGAAACCATCAGTAGGTTGAGAAGCATTTTAGTCATGGCAACCGCCATTTTGTTTTAAATGACATTCAACAGCATAGAACTGAAATACCAAAGTGCGTTCCACATAGTAAGGTTATCACTTCATGCTTAAATTTTGCTTGTCACACATTTACCGACAACCTAAGAGGCATTTCTTATAGCAGGTACCCGTCAAAAGTTTAACTGCTCCAGGTGAACCGTTCTACCCTAAAATTTGAGAGTCTGGGTTCTGATTCAACATCCCTGGGGCCCAGTTCCCTCGTCTGCGAGATGAGGTAGGGTGGACGGGCAGACTTGCTGAGGGACCCTTGGAAGAATCTTCTAGCTCTATGATTCATTGAGTGGTAAGATATTTCAAAAAGCATCTTTTGTTTCTAACTTTTTATATATCCACCAAATTATACCATGCAACAGTAGCACACCTTCCTTTGCTCATCATGGGAGTTTGGCTGAATTACGAGCAGAGCACTGGAGGTCAGAGCATAGTTTGGGGGGACTGAATCCAACAGCGATTTGGCTCTCTGGAGCTCTTGCATGAATGATGGTCTCTCTCCCCTAGGTCTTCCATGGTCCTGAAACCTGTAACTGCTGTCCCAGAAGCCAGCTGGGTGTCATGTCAAGTGAGCCATAAATTCCTCCAACTCTTTCCCAATCTGTGCCTCCCCCTCGTGCCCTCCCAGGGAACAAAGGGGACCAGTGAGTCTGCCCAACGAACCGAGACGCCCCTCTCTGTGCATTCATCCGTGCCGGCTACTGTGTCTACCAAGGAGGGTCCTTATCTCAGCGGCCCTTTATTACTTTTCAGACACAACGGTTGTGCGTATTTGGTACTGGGAGGAAATGACCCACAGGGATTGTGTGAGGGAACCCACTTCTACAGGGGCCGTCTCAAAATTAGCAACTAGTGCAGGTGGTTTCAGCTGGCTAACTCTCCGTGAAAACTGTAGTACCACCGTCCATTTCCCTTTGGAAGTGTGGTCTCCATAAATCTCTCACTCCAGTCAGTTAGATCTTTCTACTAGAGCAAGCCCTCAGACTGAATACCCAGCAGGTGCTTCATGCTCGCTGGTTCACTGCCTACCGTTCTGTGCTGCTTGCCGTCATGCAATCCAGCTGCTAAGTTCCAGCACACATAGACATTTCGTAGGCAGATTTCAGTGCAAACGAATCAAGCCAGAATCATAATGATGAAGACAGGCTGGGCAAGGCACCGATGAGCACGTGAAGAATGCTGAAGGCGTCCCACGGCACACAGGGGCCAGAACCCAAGAGGAATGGGACGCAGGCAGGGGAAGGAAACAAATGCTGAGGGGCTCGACAACGAAGCCCCTCGCCCCTCCCCACTATACCCCAATACACGTCAAATCTCAGACTTGAGGGCCTCCTTGCCCTCCGGAGGGGACAACTCTCACTGTGTCTACACCCAAAATCTAATCTGTATAGTAACATAAAGAAAATGCTCTGCTGGAAAAAAAAAAAAAAAAGGAAGTTAGAGTAAAAATATTCAGAGATGAAATGAAATTCTTAAACAAAAAAGTCATCAGAAGGTCTCTGGTTTTTCTAAGGCAAAAGGCCAGCTGGGTTTCTCTTTAAGAATTTCAGTAATCGGGCTTCCCTGGTGGCACAGTGGTTGAGAGTCCGCCTGCCGATGCAGGGGATGCGAGTTCGTGACCTGGTCCGGGAAGATCCCATGTGCCGCGGAGCGGCTGGGCCCGTGCACCATGGCCGCTGAGCCTGCGCATCCGGAGCCTGTGCTCCGCAACGGGAGAGGCCACAACAGTGAGAGGCCCGCGTACCGCAAAAAAAAAAAAAAAAAAAAAAGAATTTCAGTAATGAAAAGAGTCTCATTTCTTACAACCAGCCAACATGTGATAAATATTTACCTCGAAAACCAGGAAAACAGCTAGGAAATGACCACTGGATCAAACTCCAGTGAGAAAATGAGACCATAAATAAGTCTCAATTGGGAAATCAGCCATTAGAAGAACTGGTTCTTTTATTCCCCAGGAGATGGCGGTCAGGTGGGGCTCATTCTGGCTTTCCTAGCTCCCTCTCCGCAGCTATGTTTCGCTGAAAACTTAATGCACTGTAGGATATACGTATATATATGGCTGATTCATTTTGCTGGGCAGTAGAAGTTAACACAACCTTGTAAAGCAACTATACTCCAATAAATTTTTTTTTTTTAAAAGACTGTGGCTTGTGTCTCAGCCCCTTTTAGCAATGACCATGAACACTCGAGCCGCCTGGCACGGCCCCAGAGACGGAGAGCTGCCTGCCTCCCACGCTGAGCAGGTGACTCATCTCATTCACCCATTTGGGGATAAAAAAGCATGACTAAGGAGCTCCTGGAATAACCCTCTCCGTAACTGGGGAGGAGACAGCTTTGCCCAAAGGTAAATTCCGAACAGCAGCAGAAGCCAGGGCGAGCTGCAGAATCCTCTTCCCCTTTAACCCGAAAGCAAACTCTTCACATTGGCCAAGGGCTGTGCTCCGGCATCCCGTGCAAATCCCGCCAGCACCCCGCCTGCCTGCGGCAGCCGTGCAAAACCAAAGCAAACGACCAGAGGAAACGGAACCAAAGCCAAGAAAAGCACAGCATGGCACAACCTTCACGCGACTGGGGCAATTAGACTTTAACCAGAAAACCCGCCTCGTTCCAAAGAAAGGCAGCAACTCAGATGTGATTCTTATCAGGAAAAGGAGAGGCACAGCGCTGTATATAAAACACGCTGATGCACACAGACCATGGCCATGGTGAGCTGTTAAAAATAAAACAAAAAAACACGGCAAAGAGCCACCTGAAGAGACTGCCCCACAAATATTCTTTTGAGCAACTCAGTTTTTTTTTAAAGATGACAGCATACTTCTTGATACAGTGACACTCATTTAAGCAATGAGCTGTGAAGTGCTGATGACCAGGATCTCCATACAGGGCTGGAGTCCCAGGCTCCTCTGACGTGGTCCTCAAACATCCAAGCAGAGACGGGTCTGGCCCTGCCAAGTCCTCACCCAGCCCTGCCAGCTCACACCCGGCAGAAGCCAGGAACCACGGGCCATGGATACTCACTGAAGCAGCATCCCATTAAAAAAAAAGTTATCCAGTTCATGTTTTTAAAGTAAAAATGTCTCATTGACAATCAACTCACCGTACTCCCCAAAACTAAATAAACAGGGCAGTAAACAACTACAGCCAAAATCAACAGGGCCACGTGCATAGTGGTTAAGGGCCCGGGCTGGAAGGCAGCTGAGCCACCGGGTGTCGCCTGTCCTCTCAAATGTAGGTCCCCTCACAGTAGGATGGGGGAAATAGTGGCACCTACTTCTGAGAACTATCGCAGAATTAATGAGATGATGCACAGACGACACCCAGCTCTCAAAGTTTACCCTTAATTTTAAGCGTGACCACAGAGGCAGACACTTATCAAAGGCCCATCATTTCCAGGATTAAAAGGGCGAAAGAAATCAGGACCCAACAGGGTCCTCGCCTTGGAAAAACTTCTAACCAATCCAGTTGGATGAACAAAGCCAACAGAATGACAGGGTGGCTCCCGAGCTCAGGGCTGGCTGGGGCACGGACTACCTGGGGCTGGAGGAGTGTGAGAGCTTCAGAGATCCCCAATGAGCCCTGCAGTATGACACTCAAGGCAAGAAAAGACAGAGGGGCCAAATGGTGCAAAAGGTCACAGGTGGGAGAGCAGGAGGCAGGTCCCGGTGATGAGTATTAGGAGGATTCAGGAATGTGATCAAGTGTGTAGCCTTGAATGCTGTGCCAAGGAGTTCTGAGTGTCGCGGGAAGCCGAGGTCATTAAAGAGGGCGTGGGAGGGTGGCAGCTGCAGGGAAGATGACAGCAGAGAGAAAACTCAAATCTCACTGCCAGGGCTCCAGAAGCTGGAGTGGTGGCCTTGGAAAAAAAATAATAAAGGTACAGACGTAGGACCTCCCTCAGAAGACTTGAGGACTAACTGGGTATGGAGTGAGGAGTGGATTTAGAAACAGGACAGTGTTGGGGAAAATTGACACAGCAGGAAGGGGGAACATGGTAAAAACTATTTTCAAAAGTTGGTGGTGCCAACCAAGCTAGCCTACGAGGTCAATAATGCCAGCCGCCAAGACGGCTGCAACTGGAGAGTCACCAGAAGGCCAGTGCCCTAAAATGCCTCACCAATGGCCCTGTCACACGGCCAAAAAATCTAAACTCACTTATTCGGGGCTGAGGAGTTTGTAACTTCCCTGACATGCAGGTGGTCAAGCGGGTCTCGGCTCCTGCCCTGTCTCAGCTACACTGGGTCTACCCGTGGGTGGCCTTCAGGAGAATGGGAGGGGAGTGTGTAGCAGCGCAGGTGAACCCTCAGGAACTTGAGGTAGGGGTAGGGGAGTATTGGAAGGGTCCAGCCCTCAGAGCAGGTAGGAGAACACTGGATGTGCAGAAGGGAAAAGCACAGGGAAAGAGAGAGACATAAAAATGGGGTGAAAAGGGCTTCCCTGGTGGCGCAGTGGTTGAGAGTCCGCCTGCCGATGTAGCGGACCCGGGTTCGTGCCCTGGTCTGGGGGGATCCCACATGCCGCGGAGCGGCTAGGCCCGAGAGCCGTGGCCGCTGGGCCTGCGTATCCGGAGCCTGTGCTCCGCGGCGGGAGAGGCCACAGCAGTGGCAGGCCTGCGTACCGCAAAAATAAATAAATTAATAAAGGGATGAAAAGATGCCCCCCACCAAAAAACCTCAGGTCCCACACTCCTGCTTGGTCCTGTGTTTCAACTTTGTTCTGCCACTGGCTGAAAATGATGATTTCTGTGTCTCTCATATCTTTCTACTCTCTTCCTCAAGAAGGGCTAATGAAGAGTCACATGACCCCAAATCATTCTAGATTCTAGAGCAGAAACCAGGGTCTAAAAGTCAGCACCTCTGGGACTTCCCTGGCGGTCCAGTGGTTAAGACTTCGTCTTCCAATGCAGGGGGTGTGGGTTCGATCCCTGGTCAGGGAGCTAAGATCCCACACGCCTCAGGTCCAAAAAACCAAAACATAAAACAGAAGCAATATTGTAACAAATTCTATAAAGACTTTAAAAATGGTCCACATCAAAAAAAAAATCTTTAAAAAAAAGGTTAGCACCTCTGCATCTGAGGTCTGATTTTGTGGGGAGAGTGGGAGGTAGTGCTTTAAGATGGGCACTTATTCAATAAATACTGAGAACCTACCACGTTCCGGCCTGTTGAAGGCATGGGGATACACACATTACACTCATCTGCTTCCAGAGGCCACCAAAGCACCTTAATTCTCAACTGTCAACAGAATGCTGAGAAGAAATTGAGAAAAGCATAGTCTCTAAACTAACTGCAGCTCATCTAATCCCAAGCACGTTTCCTAAATTTTCCTTGCCATGCTTGTTTTGGTTATTTCCATGCTGACACCGCATAATAATATTCCCTTAACCTGATGTAAATAAAAACATAACAAAATGCAACTAAAACATTACAAAGATGGATAATGATGTATTTTTCTGACATTTTTTGTATACACTTAACATATATCATTAGTATATATTTTAAGGGTTTATAAATCTTAAACAGGGTATTCTACAGCAAGCATTTAAATGCCACCCTATTCTGTGTCATTAATACATTCCTTTTAAAATCCAAAATACCTCGTACAAAGTTACAGTGGCAGAAGCCAACATAGCTCTCAGTTCAAAAGATAAATAAAATAAAGCCACTGAATTCTACCCTGAGAGGGCTCAGTTGCTGAGATCCTTCACCGAGAAAGATAGTAATGTATGCTTTAATTGATATAAATTATAATCAGCTATAAATGACTCTTTGCCTTGCCCCAAATCACTTACCTCCTCAAGAAGCCGAGTTACAGAATCTATGTCATTATATGTCTTAGTCATCTGGCCAACTCTTTCAGCACATAAAACTGCAAGAAATAAAAACGACAATGAAACTACTGATGCTACAAGCCTGCCAAACAAACAACCCACCTAAAAAAGTGACTAAAGTCGTACTGGGCATAAAGGGTGATTGGTTTTGCTGGGTTCAGCCCCACCAGGTTTTGTTCCCCGGTTCCAGAGAAAAGATTCAAGCTGTGGGGTGAGGGGGCAGGGTCTACTGTTCACTGCAAAGCCTTGACGCCACGTGTGTGTGTGTGTGTGTGTGTGTGTGTGTGTGTGCGTGTGCGTACGTGCACATACGCACGTGCACACTCGGGGGTGGTGCTGAGGGCAGGGCGCTGGAGTGGAAAGGGGTCTGGCTTCGTATACGGTCAGCAAACCAAAGTGGGTCAGCAGCACAGCGACCGAGGTATGAACCGTCAGAAAGAGCCAGAGGATCTCGAACCCACTCGCTGTACAGACCCCACTACGTGGATAGACTGGGTCCTTCCCAAAGCAGCTCTTGGTATAATTATTAAACAGCCTTAGCTGATAATTTCATAATGGCTCACAGCCCACTCTTCCCCAAATGGACTAAATTCTAAGGCTATGCAACCGGTTTCCAAACCGTGAAAACCAGGGTGACAGATTTTGTTTTTTTAATCCACACTCCCACCCAATACTCTCACATATGGTATTTCATGACATATGCCATTTGCTTAAGAGGCCTTAAGAGGCGGTCTGCGGGCCACTTTAGGACTGTGTTCTTCCACTGGAGAAAAAGGGTGAGCACTGAAAGAAGGCTTTAGTCTCCAGAAAAATCTCAGGGTGGTTTTATTTTAAATCAATGGCAAGGAATCGATTTGTAGTCCAAATACCATGAAGGTAGCATGGGTTTTATTCTGAGGAGGAAGGAGTGAAAGCAAATGGATTTAGGGCCAAAGTGTAAAATGTTTTGAAACCAGCCACTTAGGGGCTACATAATAACTTGTTAGTAACTCCTCATAACTAAGACTCTAGAAAATCATTCTTTTAAGCGTAGAGGACTTAGCTTTCGCAACAACCCACTTGCAGTCACAGCCCATGCAAGGCCTTTGGGAACTGAAGTGTATTGCTAAACCAAACTCAGTAGCGTTACTAATGGCTAACTGCAACTGGAGAGCGATAGGTCTCTAAATATTTTATAAATCCAAGTAGAGATCATCCTAGTGGGTGAGCGCAGAGAAATCTGATCTGTTGGAATGATTTTCTAGCTTAAGGAGGAGACCTGAAATCTGGTTCCAAATCTGAAACCCTCCCAACACAGGGCCCTCAGAGCTGGGGGCTGGGGGGATGAGCAGAGGTTCCTTTGCTGGCCTCTCCTCTACCCAGTTTATGGCAGGAACCCTCCAGCCACTGGAGGGAGCATTGCCTCAGGCATTTTCCTTCTCTTCCCACAGGGAAAAGCAAGGGAGATGTACAGGGTTGGTTTGAACCAGAATTTAATTTGATGGAGATGGAGTCCAGCTCAAATTGCTCTAAATAGATCATCAGCTCCAGGTCACAAGAAATCCTTAAGTGGAGATTCCTGTGCCTCGGACAGGAGGTGGTTTTCATGCTGCACAGCTGTGATGCTCTGCAACGGTACAGACAAGACCCGGGAGCCTTCTAGCCAGGTCCCTCTAGGATGAGCATGGCATCCCCTGTCATCTACCGGCGGGTACAAAGGCCTCCGTGTTGAAGCTTGTGCTGCGACTCTAGGGCCAGCTAATGTCTCCCTTGCTCTCCTCAAAGGACCAAGTCCTCTGCTTTCCTGGAAAAAAAGACAACCAGGCTACATTTTAAACTAATCTTGGTTCTATGTCACCCTAACATAAGAGAACAAGATTCCGAGCAGCTTTTTGCTCTGGGATTGTATTAAACGGAAATTATATTTTTGAAGCTATTTTTTTTTAATTGAGATCACTGTCGTTAATCACGTGTAGATAATCAGATGCAGATGTCAGAAATAACACAGAGATCCCATATACCCTTTCAGTGTCACCCAACAGTAACATTTTGTAACACTATATTCACAGCCAGGGTACTGACATTGCTACAATCCAGGAATCTTACTCGATTTCCCCATTTTACTTGAATGCGCACGCGAGCGCACGTGATTGTGAGTGTGCATGTGTGTGTGTGAATATTAAGCTCTAATGATGTTATCGCCTGTGTAGTTTCTTGTATCCGCCAGCACAAGGACCCCTTGTGTTGCCCTTTTATAAAGCTAATTGTAGAAATATTTAACATGCTTTAACAATTGAACCCGATAAAACGTACACCTGGGCCAGGGTTTTTTCCAGCATTAACCAGTCAGGCACATAGTGTCACCACATACACAGTGACCGGAGGCTTGGGGTGCAGAAGATGCAGGGAGAACCTCCGGGAGGTTCTGAGGTCTTTGACAGAGCCCACTTACAGAAGTCAGAGGCAGAAATGAAAAACTCCTACGGAAGCATGTGCAGTATTACTCCAGTTATGTTTTCAAAATACATATAATCTCACCGGCGGGGGGGTGTCCGGATTTACAATACACACAAGAAAACAGCAAAGCCATTAAAAACACTGATATTTGGATAGAATTACCAATTTTAATATTCTTTTTTGTGCTTAAAAATTTTTTTTTGTAGTGATCATGCACTGATGGGGAAAACATTACTTAAAATATTTTTCAAAAAATATGCAGTTGACTACAATAGAGGGTCCTTCCTGAGGTACCTTTTAAGAGAAATTAGTAGCAGCAGCCTACTTTTACCAAAGCATGCTGACTACAGCCTGGCCTTGTTCTTAGCCCTCTAGATGGATTATATCATTTATTTCTCAGAGCAATAAATACTACAGGGTAGGCACTCACATTAACCTCATTTTACAAATGAGAAACTGAGACCCAGAGAGGTTAACTAACTCATCCAATGTCACACAGCTCGCAAATGGCGAATTTCAAAATAAAAGGAGACTCCTAGCAGGGGCAGCAGCTAACATTTATGGAGGACCTGCTATGTCCGGGGATTTAATGTGCTTCTTTCGTTTACTTCTCAGAACAATTTTGCAGGGTAGGCGCTGTTATGATGACTACTCCATGGATGAGGAAACTGAAGCTCAGAGAAGTTAAGGACCCGACCAAGGTCACAGCAAATGAGGTTGCATATGGAGGGAACTGAACCGAGGCCAGTCTGGCTCCTGAACTAAACTAAGGAGCCACAAAGAACGCCAGGGCAAGGCTGAGGTCAGCACAAATCAACAAAGTTTAAGAAGCACAAAGAAAGCAAAAAGCATCTGCAGTGTAGGCCAGATCCCTGACTCTGTGGCCCTGAGGCTGAGGTTTTCATAGGAGACTCTACCAAGGTCATGAGGCCCTGGGCAAACTCCTGTAATTGTGTGTCTTGGGTTTCTCTTCCGAGAAATGAGGAATAACAAATGACTCTTTAAACAGGAAGACAAACACAAGCTGCACTTTTCAAGCACCAGTTTTCTAGATACTCAATCTAAAATAAACCGTCACAAGTTTCTCTCTCCAGGAGAACAGTATTTCAAATAGAAGTTCCACTTCTGACCAAGGGAGCTCTACCAAATAAATCCACTTCCCCCAAAAGGTGTCCAAAACAAACGAAAATGTTATGCTCAGTAGAAGCTAGACATAAAAGACCATCTATTATATGACTCCATTCATATTAACTATCCAGCATAGGCAACTTATAGAGACAGAAAGCAGATCGCTGGTTCCCTGAGATTAGTAGGAGTAGGAATGCGGATTAACTGTAAACAGGCACGAAGGATCTGACAGGAGGGAGATGTGTATGTTCCAAAACCGAATTATGGTGATGGTTGCCAACTCAGTAAATTTACTAAGAAACACTAAACTGTTCACTTAAAATGGGTGAATTTTACAGTATGTAAATTATACCTCAATATTTTAAGTTACCACCAAATAACATGCAAGCAAGCATCCCTGAACTACCTATGCCATATTCCAGCCACGTCCCCATAACATGACAAGGTAAACACATTCTTCCACGATCTCATGATGGAGCCTTCCTCCGGCCACAGAATGTTCTCAGACAGCAAAACTGTTTAGGAATAGCAAATCATCCATTCGAAAAATCAGCACTGATGAACGGCACATAAAGGTACTAATCTATCTCACACAGACTAGACTATTTTTATTTTTTATTTTATTTATTTATTATGTATTTATTTTTTATTGGAGTATATAACTGCTTTACAACGTTGGGTTCGTTTCTGCTGTACAATGAAGTGAATCAGCTATATGTATACATATATCCTCTCCCTCGTGGACCTCCCTCCCACCCCACCCCCCATCCCATCCCTCTGAGTCATCACAGAGCACCGAGCTGAGCTTCCTGTGCTTTATAGCAGGTTCCCACTAGCTATCTATTTTACACAGAGATAGTTGTCATAAATACTTGCTCAGATGGCAGAAGAATTTCATGATACGTCCATAAGAAAACCGAGAGCCAGCTCTCTCCAGTTTTACTCTTCCACGCTTCTCCCAAGTTACAGCCACTTCTTGGAGATTCAGCCATGCCCTTCCTTTGCCTGTTGCCCTTCAACATCTATCTTCAAAATAATTGAGACTTGGCCCCAAAGCCCAAGTGTATTAACTACTAAGACCCGTAAGACACACATGATTTGCCTTAAAAAACAAATAAAACCTAACTATTTTCATGCAGCCCTTGAAGTGTGTACAGGAACAGGGTGAGACCCACAGTACCTGGTAATAAAAAACAATGCTCATCTGTCAGTAATTAGAACAAAACGAAAAAAGGCAGAACAAATGCTTTGTATTCTTGTTTAAATGGCTTCACGTCAAAAATGGCCAGAAGCATAACGAACCTAATTCTTACGAATGTCCCAGGTCCCTTCCCACCTGTATAAGTCACATGATGGCAGCTGAGTCTTATTCATTTGGGGCCCGACACATGGTTGATGCTCAAAAAAAAATGGAAGGTTTTGTTTTACTCCCAGACCAGTCTTTGCAAAGAAAGGCTCATTTCTAAGCAACCAGAGGGCCCAGAGAGGGGTGAAAACATAAAAGCCTGGTGTATATCTCATCACCTCCAGATGAGCATGTGTCTTGGAAAGGGGAGGTATCCCCTCCCTGCCAGGCTTCCTGCATGAAAAAGAAGCCATCTGGAAAGAGGCAGTCAAGTTCAAATCCAGTGTGACACAAAGACATGATGAGGCACACAGCTGCTGAGGAAGAAGCTGCATTAACAGAAAGGCATCAACTAATAAGCCGCTGTGGTCTTAAGCCAGAAGCAAACGGGCAGGCTGCTGGCTACTACGACTGCTCTTAGGTGGAAGGTGCTGGTTTATCATGGCAGCTTCAGGGACGGTCTGTGGGACGGCGTGGTGGCAGAGGCCGGCCTAGAGCCCAGTCCATCGCGAAGAGTGGTCTGTTTGGCCACGACCAGCATCTGCATGGTGCTGGGTCTGTGCACTGGGAGGCGGGAGCGAGGTGTCTTGCCAAGAGCAGAGACCTGACCGTACAGCTCTGGCTACATGTACCTGCCCATCAACATCACCATCAGCTGAAATTTTAGTGTGACGATTGGACAGGCTCACTTCCCCTTGCCAGGGTAGTCTGAGAGCAGGGCACCAAAGCAAGTTACTGAAGAGGCCAGGAAGAAGAAAGGAAATAACTACTAAGTATTTACAACATGCTAACTGCTACCATGGGCATTTTATAAATATTATTTCACTTAAAACCCAGAATAACCCGATGACACAAATATGACCCCCGTGAAACACCATGAGACAGAGAGAGGGGCTAAGTGACTCGTCCAAAGCCAGACAGGACATAAGCATGTACTTGAACCTGGTCTGTTGGGTGCTATAACCATCCACCCTTCCCTAACCTCGAACACTCAGAGTTGACCTACGGTGGCCATTCATCACCAGAGCATTGAATGAAGGCCTCCTTGGTAATAAGCAAGTGGCTCACTTATGGACCGCTCACTGTGTGCCCAGCACTCTGCTAAGTGCTAGATGTCTAAGTGCTGGATGTAGATCCCGCCTTCAGGGTCTATCCTCAAACTAGGAAGGAAGTAATACTATTACCCACATTTCAGACATGAAACTGCACAAGGTCACAGAGCTATAATGAGAGGGTCTGATTCTATTTGACCCCCAAGTTGGGGCCCTTAACCACAGCTGAGTAAACACATGAATCCTACCCTCGAGGACTTCGAGGCCTAACTGGGAAGGTCAGACACATGTATAAATTCGTATGGAACAAGCAGGAAGTACCAGGTGACAAAATGCTCTTGGGGAGTTCAGACACAAGATGGCTGGGGACTGGGGGACAGGTGCCCCAAGAGGGCAGGGCAGAGAGGGGACCCCAAAATGCACAGACTGTGGGTCAGCTTTGCCCATGGCCAGCCCTGGGATGATGCTGGTACCCCCACCCCAGAAAGAGAACCGCCCTGAACAAGGGACGTCACCAGAGGCCCGCGTGGGGTAGCCATGGATACTAACAAACAAACCCTAGGCTGAAACCAAGGTGATGAAAACCATGGGCAGAGAGACCTTTGTAACAGTGCTGAGGTCAGTGCTGATAAGCTAGGCCAGCTCCTTTCTCTAACGTGACCCTACAGGAGACAGTCCTGTAGGGACTCAGTGCTGCTGGCCACGCTGAATCAATACAGACCGCAGGGCACAGGCCTGATGGCTCTTTCCATGGGGTGGACATTCCCACCCCACAAGACAGCGGGACGCGGCACCATTCCCCACATGGCCCAGCCTTGCCCCTGCAGCCCAGGATGTCCCTCTCAAACTGGAGGAATGAGCTCCATTTGCACTGCTTCTTGTGCTTCACCTTGGAACCATCTGGAGAATTTGGACATGGGACGTTGGCCATCGTTTTCATCTCGGCTTTTGCAGGTGATAATTACTGGTTAGTGCTCAGCACCTGAAAACTGCCCTTTGTGCGAAAGACTGACAGCAGGCGCCTCTGAGGAGGGGACGTGCGCTGTCCCGCAGTCTCAGTAAACCCCAGACCATGCCACATGCTCTTTTCAAATCCTGCCACCCGAAGGCAATCCTGAATGACGCCTGCCAGGAACCGAGTGACCAAGCTTGCAATTGGGTAACAGCCTCAGAAGCGTCCAGGTGAAAAAACATTAGTTGGGCTTCTTCAGGCCTCTCCTTGAGAAAGCTGAGGGAAACTGCCGTGCAACAAACCACAAGGGAGTGATGACAAAACTCCACTCTTCACCAGTGTTTTCCTGGTGTAGGTGCCGCCACTCGGGCACAGAGGGGGTGTGACCACCATGTCACTCAGCATCACTGCGATTCCCCCGCTCCAGCTCGTCCTGAGCAGACGGGATGGGGGAAAACAAGCAAAGCCTGTCTTCAAGAACACCACTCAGTAAGAAATCACTTGAGATCGACTCAGTCTCTGCACAACGCAAGCCTCCAGTGACCAGAAGACACAGAGCCCAGGTATTTTCTCTCCTGAAGACAGAAAGAGCAATGCTGCCTCTGACAGCTGTGTGAGCCAAGCAAGCTGCTTCTCTGGGTGCCTTGTGGGTTATGAGGAGGACATGAGGTAATGGGAGGCAAGGGCCCGAGGCTCTACTAGTTGAGAGCCTGGGTGTGGCGGAGGGCAGACCCCAAGGCAGGGCGAGGGCCCTGCTCTGTGCTTGTGGCCCTGGGACTCTGAACGACATATCTGAGCCTCAGTCTCTTTGAGTGCAAAATGGGAGTAATGCTTATTTCAAAGGCTGTTTTGAAGATTAAACGGGTGACACTGGGAAGCCTATCACCCCCACAAGGTGACCTGGGAGGGAACAACAAATGTCTCCTATATCCATGGCTACCAATATGAGTGTTACACCCCAAACTCATTTTGTCCTTCAGTTTTCAATCAGAAGTATCTCTTTTAGAACCATTAGTGGTGTAGAAAACCACCTAGATCACCTCAGAATCCAGGGAACATGGTTACATCCATGTCTTGCACATATTCTCACTATTCACAGGGTCAGAAGAAAACAGGGTCCTGCCCAGTGAACACCTTGCTCTGGGATACACGTCAGGCTTCCAGCAAAACTGGACACAGAAACCAAGCCTTCCAAACCAAACCTCTGTCTTCCAGCAAAACTGGACACAGAAACCAAGCCTTCCAAACCAAACCTCTGTCTTCCTGATCTACGCCACAGACTTCCTTCAGGCCGGGAACAAGTCTAGTGAATTTCAATTTACAAAGAAAATTAAGCATGTTGACAATGAAGTCTAGTTGGCCTTCCATATCCATGGGTTCTGCATATGCAGATTCAACTAACTCCAGATTGAAAATATTCAGAAAAGAGAAAATTCCAAAAAGCAAAACTTGAATTTGCCACACTGGCAACTACTTACGTAGCGTTTACATTGTATTAGGTATCACGTGTAATCTAGAGATGATTTAACGTATACGGGAGGACGTGTGTAGGTTATATGCAGATACTATGCCATTTTATATAAGGGACTTGAGCATCCGTGGGTTTTGGTATCCAAGGGGGTCCTGGAGACAATCCCCGGCTGATACCGAGGGGCAATTGTATCTTTCTTTTGCAGTTACTGTCCTGAAAATATTATTTTCACCTTCAGGACAGCTAAAAAAAAATTTTATTACAGAAAGGAGGGAAATTGGATGGGAACAAAGAAGAGACAAGGAAGAGAAATGTAACAGTCTATCTTAAGACGGCAAATACAGAGACTGTTCCCCCCCGCCCCCCGACCCCTACCATCGAATGTGATCCCAAAGTAGAGACCCTGTCATCTGTGAGATGTGGACCAGCACAGGACGAGGTGCACTGGAATCACCCAGAAGGTGTGTTAAAACCCAGATTGCTGGGTCCCACCCCAGCATGTCTGACTCAGCAGGTCTAGGGCGGGGCCCAAGAATGTGCATTTCTAACCCGTTCCCAGGTGATGCTGCTGCTGCTGTGTAGGGACCCTACCTTGAGAACTGCTAGCACAGTACCTAAGAGCAGTCTATGCAGGGCCCTAGAGCCAGTCTATGTAGGCTGAAATCACCTATGAGCTGTGTAACTTTAGAAGAGTTGCTGAAGCTTCCTCTTATAAGTCTATGAAATGGAAAATGATAACAGTACTTAACCTCTTATGGTTATTTTAAGGATTAAATGCATGAATCCACTTAAAGTGCTTGGAATGGTGCCTGGTACATGGCAAGTACATACTAAACACTGGTATCATCATCATCTGGCTATCAGTTTAAAAAAAAAAGTTCAAAATATATAGATATATGTACATAAAATACATACAATATGATTTTTCTTCTCTTGACAAGGATATATGATACTGCTCTAGAACCTAGTGAAACCTTTCATTTTAGAATCATATGGTTCAATAATTGATTTTAAAAATGATCTTACTATGCTTTTAGGCAGCAGCTCATCTCATACTTTAATGTGCATAGGAATCCCCTGAAGGTCTTGTTGAAATGCAGATTCTGACCCAGTAGGTCTGGGGTGGGGCCTGGGAGTCTGCATTTCTAACAAGCTCCCAGGTGATGTGGGTACGCAGGATGCACGCTGAGCGGCCCAGCTTCAAGGGACACGAGCTGATCCAGTGAAACGTGGGCTGGCCCTAGTTCTTAAGAGCAGAGGGAGGCCTTTCTCTTGATCACTTCCAGGAACCCAACAAATGAACAGTCCCAGTCAGTCTTTCACTCCTCTCTCCTTTCACCTCCACCATCTCTTTCATGAAAGGACCAGGCAGTGGGTGCCAGGTTTCAGCACTGCTCTCCCCCTTTCTCCAATTAAACACTTTTAACTGTCCTATAGGTGAAGTGTTAATATTTTCAGGGCAGTAACCTCAAAAGAAAAACACTTTCAGTATATAGCCAGTTGTAAACCATTCAAAAAATAAAAAGTTATTCTGAGACATGAAAACAGGCCATCACAGAGGAGAATTTTGAAAAAGTGTTTTGATTGCTTTTACTCAAGACCTAAAGAACTTCTTGCAGTCACTCTTTAAACATTCTTTTTCACAACACCCCCCCAAAAATCCCTTTTTCCGGGCTGTGAGTGACAGCCCCAAAAGCCCAAATAGGAAACTCACACTCAGCATTTAGGTGTATCTTTATTTAAAACACTCCCCCTCTTCTCCAAAAGCAGCACCCCTCTGATACAGCCTGGTGGTGAGTTCCCAGGTAATTTCAATGTTAGCCCTAGTACTTTTCTATTTGAAATATTTCCAAACTTTTTTAAAATCCCTATTTCAAATTGGTGATTAATAATTTTTTAAAATAAACAATTTCCTAAAGTAAACAAAAACGTATTATTTAATAATGACTCAGTTTCTTGTCCATTAACCCCCCAAAAGCCATTCAGTCAGAAGAAAACAATGAAAACTCTTAAAACAGAGTGCTGGAATGCCGTAAAGTGTGTGCATGCAGGGGGGACTACCGACGTTTGCAAAAAGTATGAATTTCAGGGCTTCCCTGGTGGCGCAGTGGTTGAGAGTCTGCCTGCCGATGCAGGGGACACGGGTTCGTGCCCCGGTCCGGGAAGATCCCACATGCCGCGGAGCGGCTGGGCCTGTGAGCCATGGCCGCTGAGCCTGCGCGTCCGGAGCCTGTGCTCCGCAACGGGAGAGGCCACAACAGTGAGAGGCCCGCGTACCGCAAAAAAAAAAAAAAGTATGAATTTCAAAGACCTCGGTTAAGCAACAGAAGCTAGACAAAATAATACACACTGTTTGATTCCACTTACATAGATCGAGAACAGGTAAAACAAATCTAAGGTGATACAAGTCAGGACAGTGGTCTCCCAGGAAGGAAGTGTAAACTAGAAAGGGGGGCAAGGGGACTTCCCAGGATGCTGGAAACGCAGCTTCTCTCCTGGCAGCTTTACATTCGCCACGTAAGACGTGTGTACTTGACCTTATACCCCACTACGAAAATAAAAGACTGCTATGAGATCAGTGAAACAGCCAGGCCTACGTAGACACTGAGAGGGAAAGGATCAGACTGGCACAAAGAACAGAATTTACCCTCCTCCAAGAGGTCCAGGGTTTCAGGCTGCTTGTGGATGGGCTTCCTCTCTTCACCCTGGCAGTCACACTCAAAATATTCTTCTTCTCCTCCCACATCTCTTAGGGACATTGCTGAAGTCACCCCAAAGCCAAAACATCACCCAAAGGAGCGGTCCCTGAAGGAGCTCCTGGCTGCCCTCCCGGAGGAGGCATTGGGGCCGGGGCCCCCGGGGCGCACGCTGGGCCTTGGCTGGGGCCACGGACAAGCCCTGGCTCAGCTGAAGTGGAGAGTGTGCACAGGGCCACTGGCCCATTGGCACCCAGGTGACCCGGAAGCGGGTGGCTCCCACAGAAGGAGGCGGGGCGGAGGCGGGGGAGAAGCACCTATCGGAATGGGAAAGCCCTGCCCAGCCCTGGGGTGGCCCTAACGGGTGCTCTGGAGTCAGAAGGAAGGTGAGCAGGCAGGTGCACGGCCTTGGGCCAGCTCTCTGCATCCAGATTCTTCTTCCGCTTTTGCTCCCCCAGAAGCAATGAGGAATGGTAGCTTCCTGGAAGTTTTGCAGCAACTGCACAGGGCGATACCATCCATGCCTCAAGCAGGCACACCTGTCTAAAGGTGGAGCTCTGGCGGAGGAGATGCGCTGGTGACTGATTGCCCAGTTCCCTCAGGTGAGAGAGTTCCTGTGGGCGTGCTTCAAAACTTGAGACAAATCTGACTGTGACAACAGCATGACACAGGGCTGAAGAGGGAAGGAAAAGATCATTCTGGTTTCTAGCAAGAGGAAAAGAAAAAACTGCAGTGAGCACTACTTGTATTAAGCTTACTTCATCCCAGCTTTTCTTTGGTAATAATACATTGCATTTGCTCTTTTTTCAACTGCGTTTTGTAAATCACACTCTCACCCTACATCTGTGTATACACAGCCCAATTTATAAAGATCTTTTCTAATGGCAGGATAAGGGGGAAAAAATCTATAGCCTAATAGTCTGCAAAGTTGCCTGAGAAAAGAATCAAGTTTTATTGCACATCTCACGACCAATTCCTCTACACGGTTTGATTTTGCCTGTAACAGTGAAATGGCAGGTCCTTCCATCAAACGCACTGAAAGGTGGCCCGAAGCAATGGTGTCTCAGAGAATCATGGCACATTCTACAATTCCTTTGCTTCAGCCACCTCCCCGCTACACTGTAGCACGTCTCCCTGCTCCTAAAAGCTATACCAGCAGACCTACACCACCTCTCTGCCCAGTCACCTCCCTCAGGTAACCAAGGGGGCCTTTAGCAGAGGCCAGATCGTCAGCAAGAATTCTCTGCACAAGTTCAGGAACCAGGTCTCGTCCATCTTTAAATCCTTAGGGCTGCAGATCCTGCTAAGTCGGCTAAAAATGTCTGCTAAACTGAATCGCCACCTCCATAAAAACAAATAGAAGACCACAGACCAGTGTCTATAAATAGAAAACCAGAATAGAATAAAGATTTTATTAAGAAATTAACACCTAGAGACATGCTCGTTGCCGGGTTACTTTTCTGGAACCTGAAAATGATTGCTACATTTTAGGATGATAAAAATGTGTTCTTTGTAAAACGTAGGGTCAGGGCTTCCCTGGTGGCGCAGTGGTTGAGAGTCCGCCTGCCGATGCAGGGGACACGGGTTCGTGCCCCGGTCTGGGAGGATCCCACATGCCGCGGAGCGGCTGGGCCCGTGAGCCATGGCCGCTGAGCCTGCGCGTCCGGAGCCTGTGCTCCGCAACAGGAGAGGCCACAACAGTGAGAGGCCCGCGTACCACAAAAAAAAAAAAAAAGTAGGGTCAGTAGAAATTCAGTAGCAGGGAGTTCAAAATCACATTTCGAAAATCTTCATAAACTTTAAATACAATGTTTATAAAGGCAGACACTCAGGGGAAAAAAATCGTTCTTTAACGATTGGGGCTTGTTAACTCAATGCAAAGGACAGTGAGTCTGAAGCTCTGGGAGGGGAGGGAGGGAGGGAGGAAGCTCCACTGTGCATTATTCATTCGGCGAGTATCAGATTGACTATAAGATGTGCAGGCTAGTGGGAGGGGCTGTAGTATATATAAATGAAAAAAAAAAGCTGATTTCATATATTTGAAAATACTTTTAAGTGATTTTACTCATAACCAGTTGGTTATACTCATCTTTTAACTCAATTCTAGGCTACCTTTAGCAAATGATGTTCAAGTCTCTATATATTATATAATTAAAGTATATATACATGTAAATTAAAAGATAAATTTAGGACATGGCATTGTGAACACAAGACCATCCTAGCCTCCCCATGTCACCCCATTTCTCTCATTCTTCGGGGTACTCCCCACCTCAAACCCTTCCTCCTTCCCTCCCTCCCTCTGCAGGGGTGTGAGGGAATTCTCCAACCTCATCCCCATCTGCATTCACTTCAAGGTTAAAGGCAGAGATGGGACAAAGTGTACCTTCTCTGAGAGAACAGCTTTCCAAAAGTCAAAGCAGAACAGACCCCTAAAGACCAGCACGAAAGCCCGGGAATCGCTGTGCCAGGTGACGGATGGACCATGGGACATGGACATGGGAGGTGGAGCTGGGGGTGGCCCAGCTCACCCCAGACAGTCAAGCAGCTACAGTGTGTGCTGTCCCAAAAGTAAGGACTAGAGCCGTGGCCCAGAGCAGGGGGGCAGGGCACGGGTTCTGACCCACGTCCGGGAACGTTCAAGGCCACAGAAGGCAAGTGTCACTCGCCTCCCTCCAATCAGAGGGAGCTCTTCCTGTGAGTGTCCTCTCCAGATTTATTCTGCACACCCCACAGAAGTCCACCCTCCGCTGCCCAGAGAGTGGTCACGAGCCACTAGGGCTATTTACATTGAAATCTCTATTGATTAAAATTAAATAAAATCCAAAATTCAGTGGCAGTAGCCACATTTCAGACACTCCATAGCCACATGGGGCTAGTGGCTACCAAACTGGACAGCACAGAACGTTTCCATCATCACAGAAAGCCCCACTGGACAGGCACGCCCAAGGATGCCCCTCGTCTTCAGACATGAACTTGATGTTCCTCAGCCAGCTTGGCCTGCTTTTCCCCTGCAACCTGTTCCCGCTGACCGCCCCCCCCTCACCCTCTGCCAGGAGTCTCCTTCCCCTCTGTATCCCATGCATTCTGCTCCTCTCCACGAGCCTCCCTGTCCTTTTACTTCTCTGCCTGTACAGAGCAGGGTGGCCCGTCACTGAGGGTCACTTCTCCAAGGCCCTTACTTATGCTATTTAAAAAAAATAAATGAGAAACACAAAGCTCTGAAAACTTGGGCTCTAAGCTCCCTCTGGCCCTCTCACCAGTCCTCTAGTCCTCCGCTTCTACATCTGAGGGAGGACGTTATCTCTGCTTTACCAAAGTTGCTGATAAAAATGTACAGCTACGTCATACATTTACATTTAGTTCTTTTTTTTTTTTTTTAAATCATCTTAACAGCCATTCAGAAGACTGCTGAGTTGGAAAGGGAAAGTCAGCCTCTACCTCCAATGGTGCGTCCCACAATAAACACACATGAAAAATGGGGCCTGTTTACATGTCTGAACACAAGTGCAGGAAAGTTAGAAAAGCATCTCAAAAGCCTAGTAACAGTTTTTCAATTAATGCTTAAAATACCTCTGACAAAACTTCGCTCGCAAACCAGCCACCCTGAGCCTGGGTGACATTTTAGAGGTCACTGCAGTCCGGGAACAGCACCCGTGCCACCTGTGTGTCATGCTGTGGATTTTCATTATGGAATAAGAAGTCCTAAAAACAACCACTGAGCAATCTGCCTGAGTGTCCCCATTTATAAAACCAGTATGAATTAGACCACCTCCTGCTGTGACATTCAAACCTATAATGTTGTAAAAGGGGACACGACGGTGGATGATTACAAAAGAGATTGCAGCAAGAAACAGGTGGTCAAGATACTACACCTGTTTTTTTTTTCTGGCTGCGCTGCACAGCTTGTGGGATCTTAGTTCCCCGACCAGGGACTGGACCTGCGTCCTCAGCATGAAAGCGTGGAGTCCTAACCGCTGGACCCCCAGGGAATTCCCAAGATACTATACCTTGTTCAAAATACCAATTACCTTTTGAAAGGGATTTTTAAAAAGAACTTAATAACTAGTACTATTTCTGAAAAAATAAAATTAAGCACTGGCCTGGCACTTAGCCGATCACAAAGAGTTTTTACTTTATTTACACGCATTACCCTCCTTCGCGATGGTTCTGGCCAACGTAGTTACCCCCATTTGCCAGATGAGAAAGCTGGGTTGACAGAGGCTCACTGGGGTCCCAGGATGTACCCAACCACTGGTAAAAAGAAACAACAGGCCCCAAATGGAGTTGCTCGTGCTAAGCCCCAGGGCAGCCAACCAAGACTTAATACCTGACCTAAACGCAGTTTCAGCCTCTCCCAGGAATGGAGTCTTAACCAGTCTGTCTGGAATTTCCCGGTCAGCAGTAATGAGGTAATCTGCCCGATAGACCCCATCCATCCCCCAAAGAAAGAGAGATAATCTGCTTTTTCCCTGTCCCTGCTCCCATCTGTCTATAAAAGCCTTCCATTTTATACAGCTCCTCAGAGATCCTTTCTACTTGCTAGACGGGATGCTGCTCAATTCATGAATCGCTGAAGAAAGCCAATTTGATCTTTATATTTATCCGTTGAGTTTTGCTTTTTAACACCACACAGCCATGCAGAATGCAAAACAGGCCCCAAAGGCAGACTCCAGGCCAGCACTCTTTTCTGGCATTCTACCTATTTCTAGAATAACTACAAAAGTGCACTCCAGGGCTTCCCTGGTGGTGCAGTGGTTGAGAATCTGCCTGCTAATGCAGGGGACACGGGTTCAAGCCCTGGTCGGGGAGGATCCCACGTGCCGCGGAGCAACTAGGCCCGTGAGCCACAACTACTGAGCCTGCGCGTCTGGAGCCTGTGCTCCACAACAAGAGAGGCCGCGATAGTGAGAGGCCCTCGCACCACGATGAAGAGTGACCCCGCTTGCCACAACTAGAGAAAGCCCACGCACAGAAACGAAGACCCAACACAGCAAAAATAAATTAATTAATTAATAAACTCCTACCCCCAACATCTTCTTTTAAAAAAAAAAGTGCACTCCATTTCTTTAACTTAGGGACATATATAATTGAACCCAAGCCTTTCTGAAAATTAAAAAAGCCTCACACTCTTTATAAGCATACTTTTTTTAAGTGACCAGTGTAGCCAAGAAACAACATAGGATTTCGTGACAGACATAAAGAATTATCTTCCAGACCCCTGTGCCCAGGAATGGTCTCCACTCACACTGGCATAGTTTCCCAAACACACCTGATGTAAGGAATCACCGAAAGCGTGCACTAAAGATTCAGATTTCTCAGGGCCTCTCCTGGTCTGGAGTTAGTCTGGGAATCTGCTTTTTTAATAAGCGAATGATTGCCATTATTTGCCAGCTTTTAGAGGTTCCTGCAATGAGAGGTGGGACACAGCCAACGTAGGTAACCAGGACCCTGTTTGACGCTACAGTTGTTGTTGTTGTTGTTTTTATTGGAGTAGAGTTGATTTACAGTGTTGTGTTAGTTTCAGGTGTACAGCAAAGTAACTCAGTTATACATATACCTATATCCACTCTTTCTGATGCTAGAGTTTAAACGGTAAACACTGAGTACATGTGTGAAAATTCTGCAAAGACCACTGCTGTACTCTGTTGATCGCTAGCTGTTTCAAACCTCTAAAAATTACCTTAAGGTATCGGGCAATCAACCCCTCCAATTTCCTACTATTCTAAGCCCCTGCCCCATACCCCTTGTTTGGGCGGTAGTGGGGGACACAGAGCATTAGACTCCACAACTAAAACTGATTAAGGGGGAAGGATACAATCAGTGGACTGAATAAAGCTCTCCTAAACCTCAAAGAGGAAAGAGAAAAGCAGCCATTTCTTAATTCCACCTTTAAAAGAGGGGTCTCTAATCATCCTGCAATCTATATTCCCACCCATATGTATTACTTTTTCGGTGCTCACCCTGCAATTTAAGTGCGAGTCGGTAACTCTGACATAAATGATGATTTTGCATCTTTTTCAAAACATATGACTTATCTTTTGTTATTAGTATGGAAAGTTCCCTCACTAAAGATTCGAATGGCAAATAATAAGAGAGACAAAGCAACACTGTGTGTCTAACTCCTACCTGGCCTCCTCACCAGGAAGTTCAGGACCAGGAGATGAAAGGGTTATTCAATGACTGATTTGCAATTTTAAAGATGCACAAACACAAAGGCAAATTGCCTTCGTTTCCAGACTAACCTGCCGAGGTCAGGAAAGAACCCTAGTTAGACACGTATAAACAAGTAACGACAACATTAGCATATTCTTGAATTCCACCCCCTTTTGTGGGGTTTCCTAAACCAGATTAGTTCTGAGCTTCCATTCCTTTAATTCCCTGCTTTCCTTAACTATCTTTAAAACGAAATGTAACGGGGATTACGAAAATGTCAGTTGCCACAGTAAATTCCGTCCCAGTGGCCTTCTCTGCTTCATCTAAATTGGGATGGAGGATAAAGGCAAGTATTTTACTCAACATAATTCCGACAGTAATTGCAATCAACATTTATTTACCCTTGGACAGATGAGCTGCCTCTTCTTCCATTTTCCTTTTCTGCTGGAAGAAGAGAGATCTGGCTGCCTCGGGGCCAAAAGACTCAACTGAGAAATGGCTGGGTAAGAAAATCCTTCCGATAGACACTCAGATAAGAGCAGGCCTCCTCTCACCCTTCAGATTAACCACCGAGAGTGACTGGCTTCATTTCCTCAGACAAGGGTGTAAACAGAGCTGGACGGTGTCGCAATTGGGTCAAGACAGTAAGAAACCTTCCTCCCTCACTTCCAGGATGGCTCTGTGGGAGCCATGGCCACACCCAGTGCATCCCCGGGCTGTGAGACAGGCCCTCTGCTGTAACCAATGCTCCGTGATCCTGTGGTCCATACTTTAAAAAGTTATGGAGGGTTCAGCGAGTCACAAATCACCAAGAAAACTTCAAGAGGTCAATGATGGATTCTGAAAAGAAGCACCCCTATAATTGCCTCCTGGAGTTGGGTAATAGGATGGGAACTTGCTTCAAGAATAATATACCCAAAAGAGAAAAAACTGAGTCATCTTTTCCCCTCACGACCCTGGAAGTTGCCCACCATCATCATTACTCAGGATGTTTAAAGATGCACAGGGACTCAACATGGCAAGGTCTTCATCTAATGCTTGGGGATGGTGGGGCTCAGCTAGGGAAGTTTCTCAGCACATTTAAATATCCATTCGCCCCCACTAAGAAAGGCTCTTGGCCCTTTTCCTGCAGCCCATAGTCAAGGCACAAATCAGCAGATAACGAGGTAATTATGTAGTTCTTAGCTTACTAATGAGGTCAGGTCCCAGCCTGTTACATCATTCAGGTTAATCAAATGTAGTCATGTTAGAGAGACTGAAACTCCAGATTCAATTAAAAACCAGATAGTTACCTTACCTATTACTGGCTCGTGTGAGGCTGGGAACGTATCATCACTGGGGGAATGGACCCTCTAAGTATATATATTAATTGTGTCCTTTTTGTGTGTGTCTACGTAAAGGCATAGATTGAGTCACTTTAAAGAAGAAATTAAAGACGACAGGTTAACTGTGTCATATACAATTTGATGCGAACAGCACAGGAGCCCGAGGCTCCTCCCCTGTAGCCTGAGAATGCACCTCAGTGCAATTTCCTGATGCCTAGAACCTCCTGAGGCCGATCCAGCCACATAAACTCCACCCAGTCTCCTCTGGAATGTGCCACACCCTCCCTGCACACACAGCGGAGGATACAGGCTCTTCCAGCCCCTCCCAACATCTCCCACCCCCATCTCTGGGAGCCCACAAGGAAAATTCATTTGACTTGTCTGCCAGGTGGGAGGCTGCTTCTGCCTTTTCTCCAGCCTCCCCTGTGCCCCCAAGTCTGGGCTCAGAAAAGGGTGGATTCTCCCAGGGCAGAGGACCACTTCCTGAAGACACTAGTCCCTGAACCCTAACGAGGACCACATCTCCACTTGCGCGCGCGCGCGCGCGCACACACACACACACACACACACACACACACACACGCATCACCCCAGAGAGAATCCAATCACACTGAAGTGTGATGTTCACAAGCCCATCACACACCAACACCACCTCCAAACTGCCAAGGAGCCTCCCACAATCACGAGCCCTGCCCACCTGCTGTCTCCTCCACCATGCCTTCGCAAGGGTCAGAGCCATGCGGTGCTGGTCCCGTGGCCCTCCTTCTTCCCGTCTCCCCAGGAAGATTCCAGGACACCCCCTCCCCCGAAGGAGACAATGGCCCTACACATCCCCGCTCTGTTCTGCAGGAGTCATAATTACCGTCCGAGCATTCTTCATAATACCAGTCTAGTTCATAATAATCCGCTTCGATAAATTTCTGCATAGTCAGTATTCTTGCAGAGGAGAGAATGCACTTCACGGCGCCATCGACGTCAAGTGAAACGCTGCCATGCCTCCCCGCCCTTCCAAAACACTGGGCAGAAGAGCGTCCCAAAACACGCCAGAATTAAGCTGTGCATTCTTAATGACAGTCTGGAGCCAAAACAGAAAAGGGGCAGTGAAAAGAAAAATTGTGGAGGGTCGGAGGAGCAGAAAGAAAGGCAATTTGCAGAGCTATCAGAGACCCTGGCAGCCCCGCTAATAAAGCGGCACCAGCCAGCAGCCCTGAATGGGAGTAGCCAGAATCGTCCTATCCAGAAGCACAGAAGGTGACGTCAGGGACACACACCACCACCCTGAGGTCTCACTCCAGCCTCGCCTCCCGCTCCCGCTCATCTTTCAATCTCACAGTTGCCATAGAAACAGGCCGGCTCTGAAAAATGATGCAGAGATGGAGGAAATGTCTTCCAAGGATGCTGGGAGCAGGGGCTGAGAGGTGCCGCGCTGGCAGAAAGGAGGGTGCAGGTGGAAAAGGGGGGCAGCACCAGGGACCTTACCACCATCGTACCCTCCAACAAATGTCAGCACAAGTTTATTTGCTTAATTCTGGGTCACTACAGAATCTGCATTTGAAAAGGCCACCTTTAAAAATCTGCAACCATTACTTCTTTCCTCAACCTGATTTTAAACATTAAGCATGTTTTCTTAAAAATTTTAACGACCACCTAAAGGAAGTGTAAAATACTCAGAAAATGGAAACATTTTCATTTAGATACAGTCCTGTTCTCTGCTCATGCCTTTGCTCAAACTCCTAGAAAAAGAGCCTGCAACATACAAATAGAGGAGAAGGCCATTACAAAGGGGCCCGTGCAATACAATAGGCTGTTTTCATGGACATTCATATGTGTAATCAAGGTACAAAAATACACACCCGAAGGAAACAGCCCACCCTCAGGAAGGTGGTTCCCTCTGGGGAAAGAGTGAAGGAATGGGACTTTGAAACTGTACTTATAAATGCATCGGTAACGTTTTATTTATTAAAAAAAAAAGTGAAGTTAACATTTATGAGTCCTAAGTGTTTGGCATGTTTGAGATATTTCTTTTAAATGAGTAATGGGATAATTAAACAGATTTTAGACTTCCTATAAGTTAAACTCACTCCCCAAAGCAGGCTTTCTCAACCACAGCACTACTGACATTTAGGGTCAGATAATTCTTTGTTGCGGGGCGCTGTCCTGCTCTAGCAGCATCCTGGCCTCTACCCATTTAGGTGCCAGAAGCACCACCCTCTCTCTCTGTAGATGTGACATCCAAAAATGTCTCCAGATGCTGCCGAATGACCCTTGGGAGCAAACTCTCCCTCGGAAAACCACTGCCCTAAAGTAGAACTACCTACAGAACCTCACCAGCCTGTTAGCCAGGTACTGTAACCATCTGTTGGTGGCAACAGCAACAAGTGTGGCCTTGATTCAGTTTTCCTCTTCACTTTCTACTCAAGACTGTATAATTTGTGAACGAGTAATAGTAAAAGGACTCTTCAACCACCACTGGGAGGGCAAGCTTCCTTCCTTCCACAGTGACCAAACGGGGACAATTTCCCTTTATCCTTCCAATGGCATATGATACCTCAGTGAATGAACTTGGAGGAAAAGGCATCCCTCTAGGGCAGGGCTTCCCAGGCTTTAACGAGCACGTGAATTACCTGGAGCTCTTGCTAAAGTGCAGATTCTGAGGCAGCAGGTCTGCAGTTGGGCCCAAGATTCTGCATTTCTAACAAGCGCCCACATAATAGCAATGCTGCTGGTCCCCAGACTACACTGGATGGCAAGGCTCTTCAATGGAATAGACAGATTGGGGTGGGGGGTAGATTTTACAGTGTGTGTGTGTGTGTGTGTGTGTGTGTGTGTGTGTGTGTGTGTGTGTGTGTGTGTGTGTGTGTGTGTGTGTGTGTGTATCTGCCTGTCTGTCTGTGTGTCTGGTAGAAAATTTAGAGGAAAACTATGTAAGTGTGTGTGTGTGTGTGTGTGTGTGTGTGTGTGTGCGCGCGCGCGCGCACGCCCTCCTCAGACCCTAACTTGGATACACATTTAAAATTTTCTAGGACATTCACCTAATTAAAGTCAGCAGCCAATGATTTTAATTCCTGCTGTAACTGCCCCCATTATCTGAACATATCTCCTCTCTCCCTTTGGTCCTTATCATGTCTCTTCCTGGCAATGGTGGCACGTCTCAAGAGCCCCACAGCAAACCACTAGGCGACCTCTCAGATGTCATTCCTCATGACAGGTGAGCTGAGGCTGGTGTCCTAAGGTTTTCCGAGACTTTATTTTTTTAAAGTTCCCTAAGGTGTTTCTAAAAAGATGATTATAGGCCTCATAAATAAACCGATCAACAGTTAACAGGTTCCTCAAAATCAGCATGTTCAACAAGTTCAATCCAATATTCGGGGTGGGGAGAGTCCAATATTAATTTTCAAAATGAAGATGTAATAAAGGAACGGGAAATGCAAACTCCACAAAGCATCATAGAGAAGTTAGGTGCAGTTAGAAACCCCTTAAACAAAGGCTGGGCCCATTTACCTCACAGTGCTACAAGTTTCAAGAATATTTTATTCATCCCACATCACCATAAAAGCAAAAAATCAACGGATGGATGGATGGATGGATGGTCAACTAATGGCAGGCAGTTTAGCTTCATAGCTAAGAGCGGAGCTTCTGGAGTTGGGCGGCCTGAAGTCTGGTCCAGGATCCTCATTTCCCGTCTCTGTGACTTCTTAGACACCTGAGTCTTATCTGCTCAATGGGGTGACTATACCTGCCGCATAGATGGGGCGAGGCGTTAATTAATTAATGCATGGCAGAGCACTTAGCACAGTGCCTTGGGACAAAGAGAGTTTGCGATAAATGTTAGTTGGGATCATCTTCATCACTCTAATTCCTTAAAAAAGGAAACAAGCCAGTATGAGCAATTAAAAACAGAGTACAATTTTCTAAGCTGTAATTAGGGAAATGAGGTAGAAACGTCATTTATTAGCTTTTCCCAGCATAATTCATTAGAAGGCATTGAGTTCACAGTAATGAGCAGAAGTGGCAATCTGGGGGTGGGGTGAGGCCATTTACAAATTACTGAACACAACTTACATCAAATCCGAAGGCTGCATATACCCAATTGACTTTTTTTAATTAATTATTTATTTATTTTGGGGGGCTGCGTTGGGTCTTTGCTGCTGCACGCGGGCTTTCCCTAGTTGCAGCGAGCGGGGGCTACTCTTCGTTGCGGTGCGCGGGCTTCACATTGCGGTGGCTTCTCTTGTTGCGGAGCACGGGCTCTAGGCACACGGGCTTCAGTAGTTGTGGCTCGTGGGCTCTAGAGCGCAGGCTCAGTAGTTGTGGCGCACGGGCTAAGCTGCTTCGCAGCAAGTGGGATCTTCCCAGACCAGGGATGGAACATGTGTCCCCTGCATTGGCAGGCAGATTCTTAACCACTGTACCACGAGAGAAGTCTCCCAATTTACTTTCTTAGAAAATGCGAAAGAAAGCAGAATGTGTATGAATAAGGAAACAGCATCATTTATGGGTGAATTTTATGGGCCTTGAGCAAATTTTAAATTGAACCTCTATACCAAAACTGCCATGTGACAGGCTCAGAAGGATGCAGTAATCCATCCACAACTCTGCAGAGATGGTTCCGAGGTTAAAATACAGGTTTCTCTGCCTTCAAATCCACACTTTCCTCCAACATTCCCACGACTCGAGAGAGTTACAGCCCTTCCTTGGCCCAGGCTTACTGCAGCTGAAAAAGCACCTCCTCCTCCGATGTTCCTAGGCTCCCCCCCATCACTGCCCCACCCCAGGAGGATCAGGAATCGGGACTGGTCCCAGGAGCAGCCTCAGAGAAGACACCCTCACTCACTCTCATGTTCACACAACACTATTTAAGAAATGCTGACTGCACATCAGACAACAGCCCTTTACAGCTCACTCACGCCTCAGACCCCTGCTACCTAATACCCCCTCATTGGGCAGACAAGGAAAGGGGGCTCAGAAAGTTGAACTCACTCGACCAGGATCACTCAGCAAAAATCAAGAGCAACTGAATCCAAACCGGGCACCAACCACCTCCAAAGCCTTTTCTGTTTATAATTGAGAAAACAGGCCTGGGCTCTGAGCAGCGGCGGCCGGAGCGCTGGGGCGGGCCGCTCTGCTTTCCCAACGCCTCCCGCCGCGCCGCCGCCTCCTGCTCGGCCAGCCGCCGGCTTCTCCTCCCCAGACGGCCTTCAGCCCGCACGCCAGCCGGCTCCATTACGGCGACCCGCAGTCCCAGCGTCGTGATTAGTGATGATGCACCAGGTTATGACCTAGATTTATTCTGTAGACCTAATCAGTATGCTGAGGATTTGGAAAAGGTTTTTATTCCTCATGGACTAATTATGGACAGGGCGGAACGGCTGGCTCGAGATGTGATGAAGGAGATGGGAGGCCATCACATCGTGGCCCTCTGTGTGCTCAAGGGGGGCTATAAATTCTTTGTTGACCTGCTGGATAACATCAAATGAACAGAAATAGTGATAGATCTAGACCTATGACTGTAGATTTCAACAGACTGAAGAGCTCCTGTAATGACTAGTCAACAGGTGACATAAAAGTAATTGGTGGAGATGATCTCTCAACTTTAACTGGGAAGAATGTCTTGACAGTTGACGATATAATTGACACTGGCAAAACAATACAAACCTTGCTTTCCTTGGTCAAGCAGCATAATCCAAAGATGGTCAAGGCTGCAAGCTTGCTGGTGAAAAGGACCCCTCGAAGTGCTGGATATAGACCAGACTTTGTTGGATTTGAAATTCCAGACAAGTCTGTTGTAGGATATGCCCTTGACTACAATGAATACTTCAGGAATTTGAATCATGTTTGTCATTAGCGAAACTGGAAAAGCAAAATACAAAACCTAAGATGAGAGTTCAAGTTGAGTTTGGAAACATCTGGAGTCCCACTGAAATCACCAGGAAAATGATCAAATGTTCTAGTTCTGTGGCCAGCTGCTTAGTAGAGCTTACTGAATGTATCCTCTAAGAATTTTATCCGTTTTGTATTTTAGAAAGGTCAGTGGCTGCATCCGCGAACTCTTTATTTGCACTATGAGCCTATAGACTCTCAGTTCCCTTTGGGTGGGTTGTTGTTTGACTTGTGAATGAAAAATCGCTTAAACCACACCACTATTTAATGACAATATTGAAATTGTATCTGTAAGAAACATTTAAAGAGAAGAATATATTAGTTTTTTAATTGGTATTTTAACTTTTATATATTCAGGAAAGAACAGAAGTGATTGAATATTGTTAATTATACCACTGTGCGTTTAGAAAAGAAGCAGTCAGTTTCATATCAGTGACAGCATTTAGAGGTATCGTCATGTCGGATAAACCATATGTCCTGGAATTATTTTAGTAGGTTTCAGTAGTATTAACTGTATTTTCCCGTTTGTTCAGATTATTTCTGGCGAATCTTTGTCAACAGTTCCTTTTAAATACGGGTCAGTAAGTTCTAAAAACCTACCACTTTTTGAAGTCTTCAATGTAAAAATCCTTAAAATAAAGGCTGTCTCTTTAAAAGAAAAAAAATAATTGAGAAAACATTCAAGGAGTATTTACAAATAAAATTTGAAAGAAAAAAAAAGAAGGGGTAGAATTAAAGGAGATAACTCAAGTTGGCATCGCACAGAGAAAACAAATTGAAAAGATATTTTTAAGAACGATATTAAAAATGATCAGGAGAGTAAGAGTTAAGTTAAAATTACCAATGTGTCTTTTGTGATGTTAAAAAAAATTCTATAGGTATACCTCAGAGATCCTGCGTTTTTGGTTCCAGACCACCACTTTCATAAACCAAATATCGCAATAAAGCAAGTCACATGAAATTTTTGGTTTCAAAGTGCATATAAAAGTTATGTTTGTATTATACTGTAGTCTATTAAGTGTGCAATAGCATTATGTCTTAAAAACACGGACATACCTTAATTTAAAAATAACTTATTGCTAAAAAAAATGCTAACCATCATCTGAGCCTTCAGCAAGTGGTAATCTTTTGGCAACTGTAACATCAAAGATCACTCATCACGGGCTTCCCTGGTGGCGCAGTGGTTGAGAGTCCGCCTACCGATGCAGGGGACATGGGTTTGTGCCCGGTCTGGGAGGATCCCACATGCCGCGGAGCGGCTGGGCCCGTGAGCCCTGGCCGCTGAGCCTGTGCTCCGCAACGGGAGAGGCCACAACGGTGAGAGGCCCGCGTACCGCAAAAAAAAAAAAAAAGATCGCTCATCACATCACCATAACAAATATAATAATAATTTAAACTTTTGAAATATTGAGAGATTTATCAAAATGTGACACAGACACACAAAGTGAGCAAATGCTGTTGGAAAAATGGTGCTGACAGATTTGTTCGTTAAAAAACCTTCAGTCTGTAAAAAATGCAGTTATCTGCAAAGCACAATAAAACGAGGTAGGCCTGTATTGTCAGCTCTGTCAAGAAAGCGGCCCAACTAGGACACTATTCCACCCAGCCCCAGCACATCAACATTCTGGTGCCCAGATTTGGGTTAAATCTTAACAGAGCTCCTTGGAGAGTTGCTGATTCCACGTCTTTGGGCAGGAAAATTCAAGACAGGCCTGCAGTAGCATGTTGCACAAAAGCAAAAGACCGTTCCAAAAGGTCTGGGGTAGAACTGATAAGGTATAGGCACCTGCTTAAAAGGACATCACCAGCCCGCTTGTGATAATTCGAACACCAAAAAGAAAAGATAGCTAATAACAGTTAAAGGAAAGGGGATGAGTCTGTAAAGGCCACAAACATCAATGAATATGAAAATAAAAAGGGCAACCAAGTGAACAAGGCAACTGATATATTGCCTTAGGGAAAGGGGAAAATAATAGAGAGACATTTTTAATCCATCTTAAGAAGTAGGGGAGGGCGGGTGTGTATGACTGTTCTCTTTCTGGCACTAATACCTTTTATAAAGCACTGTATGAACATTTCTCTAAGTAGGGTGGCTATGAATAAGCCAACCGCATATGGAATGAGGAGGTAGGTAGAAGAACAGAAAAACCTCATGTTGTGGCCACAACTACCCCCAGGTAGGAGGAGGATCAGATCCTGGGCTGCAAAGTGAGTTATATATTGTCTTTTGTGAGCATTTAAGAGACTCTAATAGATTGGGTCTGCAAAGTTAAGAAGACTCTAATTAAATAAACCTGTAATCAAAGTTAAATGTGTAAAAGAATTGAATAAAATTTCTGAGTTTCTAATTATTAGTTGTGTGAACACATAAGTATTCATATACACATACACAATTTAATAGACCCATATGCATATATATACATATAAGAATTTTTAAGTTATTCAATCCATTTTAAAAATGACTAAATGCTAACAATTTTGGATTAAATTACTACTGATGCAGTTATGAGTTTGCAGATAACTGCAAATTAAGATTAGTTTCTGATCTTAATTTTTTAAAACACTGCCACTACCAGCCACTGAGCTCCGTGGCAGAAGGCAGGCTGCTAACGAACAGCTTGCTGTCAACTACCCCCTCCCAAACGATCTCCACCTCATTTCAAGCACAGGAAAAGCAGGCACCCATCCCACCTCCAGGGAGAAGGTGGGGACAGAACAAAGGCAGGAGACGGCACCCAACAGAGACCTACAGACTCAGGTGCACCCCAGCCTGGATGCAGTCCTCATTAAAATCACTCATACATCTGAGAAGGATACAGAGAAGAAACAGAGTTCGGATATGTTGCACGGTTCCAAGTTTGCTTCCTGCAACCTGGGAGGGCTGCACAGGGCATCTCACGCCTGGGACCAGCAGGTCATGTGGCAGACGTCACAGGGTTCAAAACACAAACCAGAAGCTCAGAACACAAACCGTACCTCAAAACCACTACGGCCTGAGCCCATCACCCAGGAGGGGCGGATGGGCTACAAGCTGAGCTGTCATGTCAATTTCCCACCTGAGTCCGTTCCAACTTTGTCTTAGACATGCTGGATTCACATGAAAAGGAAAACGGTCAATCTGTACAGAATTGCTTGCCAAGCATTTCTGTTCTTAAAAGAAAAAGCAAAGATAAATCAGCATTGGAATCTGGAATGATGAGAAAGAGTGAAAGCTGGCAGGTGGCAGGTGACAAAGTAGGCCTAAGGGTCACCGGGTAATCTGCTCACTGGGATAAGTAGCTGGCTGCCCTGCTCACCAGACACTGTGCCCAGGGCTCCTGGTCTCGGTCGGTACCCTGCATGGACGTGGCTGCTTTGGACCTTCGGAGATAAGCTCCTTCAATTCTCCCGGACGCCCGGCGCCCAGGCCCACGCCTGGAGGGGAATGGCGGGGAGGCGGCGCCTTGACCTCGTGTCGCTGACCTGTGGGGAGTGATGGTGCAGCCAGAGCTTCTCTGCTTCCACCTTTGACCCTGCAGGCTTCTGTGTAGCTAAAAGCAATGAAAATGGGCCCAAGGAAGAGCCCGCTCACAGGAGGAGCGAGCAAGAGAGGGGAGAAGACACAATTCCAGGGCTCACTCAGGTCCTCACCTGGAAACAAAATTGCCTGAGGTCTTGAGAGCAGCAGAAAGGACACAACCAGTACGTGGGCGTTTACGTGAGAGAAACTCACGGCAACTATTTATAAATATATTATAATGTATACATTTTAGTATTATTTTTGTTAGCAAATGATAATGAAATGTTTTCTCTGGCGATTAGATCCCTTCTCCATGCCCTGTACAACCTCCCCTGACTCCCATCTTTTATCTTTCCTTCCTTCTTTCAACCCCACCTACCACAATGTTTGTCAGTGCTCCACGTGGCAGCCCTCCTGCAAACACACACACACACGCATGCACACAGTGTTTTCTCTTAGGTCACCATCTCATATAACTTCTGACCCCTCCCTTTAGAAGGTCAGCATTGTGTGTTATTGATCCCTTTAATTTGCACAGGCTCAGTGCATATTGTGGTGCCTTTATTTTGGTTTCACTTACAATTTTAGTTAGATGAAGGCAATCTTTGGAAGGGGGCAACAAACAAAATGATCTTTCTATTCTGTACGTTGTTTTTAATTTTGCTTTGTTTTTACAAAAAAAGAGAAGAAAGGAGAAAAACTTGTTTTTAATTTGAAGAAGATGCTTTTCCATTTTCTCTTATTTAAGAAGCACTTATTAATCACCTACTTAATACAAGGCACTGGGCTGAGGACTCTGGCCTATTCGAACATGAAGTGGACATGGGCTGTACCATAATGGTTGGACTAGATCAACGGCCTTTGATTTTTTTGCCGTTGTTTAAATTAAATGTTACAAAATTAAAACAGGACGGAGAGCTGGTTTAACATGCAGGTTCCCAGACCCCATTCACTCCTCCCACACAAGCAAGGTAGACAACTCAGTACAGGATGCCAACGGAAGGCCTCAAGGGCATCTTGTGTTGGCCCAACCTGGTGCAAAGTCCCTGGTTAGGTAATGAAAGAAAATCAATAATCAGATGTCTTTGCTTCCTTAGCCAGAAAACCTCAGCTGAAACTCAAACAAGTCAAGCTCATGAAAGATTATAGGTACATAACAGGCACTCAATAAATACCTGTTGACTGATTCATTAATCATACTTTACAGCAAAAGCAAACAGTGAGATGCTATCTTGAAACTCTTATTTGCTTCATAACCTTCTCTTCTTAGGAAAAGGATTGTTCCAGATAAACTCAGAGGTGAAGTTGTCAGCAGATCATTTGCACTTGATACAGAGAGAGATTTCTTCTCTCGTCCAATGCTCCTTAACCAAAAAGTTAACAAAAAGCAGTGCTCTTAGAAAAGGAATCAGAAGGAGGCGTAACTACCTACATACCAACACGGCAACCCTCATGGCTGGTGTCCACTAAATGTTATGAGACTAGAAAAATTTACAGCACACAGAGTCATCTCCACTTGAGTTCAGGGAAGCATAACCTATAGACCACAGGACACAGGGGCAAAAATCACAGGGAAGAAAGAAACCTCATCTTGAAATTAAGCTACATCAGGCTAAGTTTCACTTGGGACCGTGACCTTGAGTGAAAGAAAATGAATTTTGAATATGTCGGACACATTTTTATAAATAAATGAGCTACTGACATATTCTAAAGCTGAGGGTTTGCTTTCTTCACGTTTACTAAATGTGTTTTATTCCTAAACTAGAATTTTTTTCTTATTTAGCTTCTCTGAGAGAATGGCTAATTAAGACATAAAGTGAGACCAGACAACCTAGGTTTGAAACTCAGCACCCCACCTTACTAGCTGTGTGATTTGGGGCAAGCTCCTTAACTTCCCTGAGCCTCAGTATCCTCATCTGTAGAATAGGGAGAGCAAGACTATTTTACTCAGAGGTCACTGTGAGAATTAAATGAGATACTTGTAAAGCATTAAAAACAGTGCCTGGGGGCTTCCTTGGTGGCGCAGTGGTTATGAATCTGCCTGCCAATGCAGGGGACAGGGGTTCGAGCCCTGGTCCGGGAAGATCCCACATGCCGTGGAGCAACTAAGCCCGTGCGCCACAACTACTGAGCCTGCGCTCTAGAGCCCGCAACCCACAACTACTGAGCCCACACACCACAACTACTGAAGCCCACGCACCGACAGCCCGTGCTCCGCAACAAGAGAAGACACCACAACGAGAAGCCCGCGCGCCGCAACTAGAGAAAGCCCGCGTGCAGCCACAAAGACCCAACACAGCCAAAAATAACTAAATAAAATAAAACAGTGCCTGGCACACAGTAAGACTATCCTTTCTTCCTGTTGCACCATCGAGTCCTAAATGCTCCGTATTTATGGGTACATTTGCTGTGTGGGTCATCTTCATTTTCTGTGTTTCTCAGACTCAACAGGAGTGAAAATCCACTTGACTGTTGAAATTTGTCTGAAAAGCTCATTCTACCACCTGGTAAAGGTGGAAACCCAAAGCTTTCTTGCCTCGTCTTAACAAGGCAGGTGAGGGCCAGATTTAAAAGGCAAAGCATCGTTTCTCTCCTCTGGGGGATGACATGTAGGAAAGGGAGATGAGTTTTATCCCACCCAAGGTGTCCACTCTGATCTGTGTAGCAATGGTGTAGGTGACCCTCTTGTCCAATGGTTCTCACCTGGGGGAGCGTATCAGAACCCCCTGGGGAACCACTTACCCTGATTCCCAAAGAGAACCACTGCCCTGATTGATGCAGAAAATAAATCTAAAATGAAAGGAAGGTTTACGTTGTCTTCCCACACACCTCACGACTGATTTAATACGCTGGTGAGTCTCAGTGGTGTGAACCATGGCGTGTCCTGGGTTACACGTGTAAACAAACAGATGAAATCCAAAAAGGACACCAGGTACAGAGCAGGGCTCCTAACCTCTGCTTCCACCGACCCCTGGGCCAGTCCGGCCAGGCTCACAGACCCCTCCTCAGACGAAAGATTTAGAGACGTAAAATAAAATACAAAGGACTACATAGGAAACCAATTGTATGTCAATGCAGTTATTAAAACTTCAAAAAGAAGTCTGCGATATCCATGCCTCTTTATCAATGCACATTAAATAACAAGATCAGCACATCTAATAATGAATGTAATTTCAAAGCAGTGATGAGTAAAGACCTTATTTCTTCTGTATCTGCTTCTTCTGTAGCATGACGTGAAAATATCTGTGATTTCTACTGATGGCAAAGTCACAGGCCCTGGTAATACCACTGTGCTTTGTTTTGTCTATGTTCACAATGAAAGTAAGTGCTGCATTTCAGTTAGAAGTTTATGAAATTAAGGATGTAATTTTTTTTCCTTTACAAGTTAACAGAACTCCAATTTCTCTCTACAGACCCTTTGGGGGTCCCAGGACCTCAGTTTGAAAGCCCTGCTCTAGAGGGCGCTGTATTTAAGTTAAGAGTTAACGCTTGATCATTCATTTAATTGATATTTAGCAAATACCTACTTTGCTCTAAGCGCACGTACCACAGAAGAAAATACAGAATTAAGGTTAGACTTGAAGGCAACCATGCTCTAAGAACTTTCGGAATCTCTGCTCAATGTTTATTTTGGTTTTCTAATTTTATTATAATTTGTGTTATGCACTGCCAAATCCAGCAGGATTTTTTTTCTCTCTCTCCTTTAAATATATCACTAGAAGCAAAACAAACAAACAAATAATAACAAGCCACAATGTCTGTTCAAGTATACTGTTAAAAGGATGTTAGAAGCTATAGATCAGTGCTACGGAATAAATACTACGAGCCCTCCACACCTCAATTTCTTTGATAATAAAATCAGCCTGGCCCAAACTGTAGACATTTTACACGGATGAGATGAGCCAATTCATATGAAAGGTCTCTGACAACAGTGAAGTATTATCCTTGGGTGGTGTTCCAATCATACTGTGAATGTAAGTGATTAATCAGTGTGTGTATGAGGGACCCGGCAGCCTCCCTCAGCAGAAATGGCCAAGCGGAGTCCTGCAGGATCATAGGAGGGTCTGTTAAGGAAGAGTAAGTAACACACAGGGATTTCTGGAAAAATAACTCTGCTGTGAATTCTACTGTGAAGCAGTCTGGAGAAACCAAATACGAAACCTACCAGGGAGGTCACCCAGGACGCGGTTTTCCACACAATACCACATGTCCCTGGGCATACAGATACCGTGAGTAAACAAAAGTGACTTGTAATGAGCCTCCTCTAGGCTACAAGATACACTGGAAGTTCTGAAGCGTCAACTTGACCATTAGTTCAAGTCTAATGTGCTTCATCTCTGCCCTGGTGTAGACTATTCTATTTTTACTCCTATCAAAACTGACCGTCTGCAGTGCTCACAAACAGACTGTAGGGTTTGCATGAAGTATAGAAACACAGGCCAATTTAAACAAAATTCCTTCCTTACTAATATCTAATAGAGAAAAATGTGAAAATAGCCCAGATACATGCTAAAGAAGAAACTTGCAAGTTCGACTTGTTTATTATTAATGACTTCACAAATTCAAGAATATTGGAGATTGGTTTGTATTAGCAAAAATAATTACAGAAAACTTTACAGATGCACAAAACGCTGGGGTTTTTTCCCCCACTTTATTTATTTATTTATTTTGAATAAGTCGGTTTTGAACCAAGTTATCTCGAAGTAGAAGCAGGACTGCTGTACTCTTTTTTTTTTTTAAAGGTGACACAATGATACATGGATATGTAAATGATGTCACTTTCAAAGTGACATCACTAATTTAGACTAGGTTCAAATTAACTTGAATTTTAAGTCAGGAGGGTCAAAACAAAAGAGAACTGGTCTTCCCAATCTCACAGGGCTGCCGTGAATTTCTAAAGAGAAAAATTACATCAAAATTACATCTTGAGTGAACATCAGAGATATCATTGGTATGTTGTAAATCAACTAGACCTCAATCTAAAAACAAAAAAAGCAATATCACTGGTGTGAATTTTTTTAATTATCGTATATTTTTCCAACCTGCAAAATCAAGTTTCACATCCTTGTCATCACAAACACACTGAAAGAAGCCCCACCTAGTGTACTGCTCACCCTAACAGGTGTCAGCTCTGCAGCCCACGGCAGGACCAGTTTGCTGCTGCAGCAACATTTTGCCTCTCCTGAATAACCAGCTCAGTGGGCTTTCACACAGAAATCAGCAGCCTTGATATGTCAGGCTATGTCCTATAAACACTGAGCAGCCTAGAGATTCCCAATACCTTGGGTTTTAAATGCAGACAAGCTCCTCTCCAACACAAGTTTCTAAGGATTTACATGGAAGGAAACGGGAGCATTTTTTTTTTTGGCCCTGGCTAGGGAAGTCCCTGGGAGCATTTTCTTTTTTTTTTTTTCCATCTTTTTTTTTGTTGTTGTTAGTAAACTTTTATTTAGTTAGTTTTTGGAATTTTATTTATTTATTTTTATACAGCAGGTTCTTATTAGTTATCTATCTTATACATATTAGTGTATATATGTAAATCCCAATCTCCCAATTCATCCCACCACTGCCCGCCCCCGTCCCGCTTTCCCCCCTTGGTGTCCATACGTTTGTTCCCCATATCTGTGACTCCATTTCTGCCCTGCGAACGTGGGAGCATTTTCTATTCTTCAATATGGTTAAGAGAAAGCTGGTTTAAATGAAAACTCATCCTTGTCCCCACTACTCTGACATTTCTATCCAGAAGACTCAAAGTCAAGGCCTTTTATGGGGCTAAATCCCACAGCCGCATTTCTTCAAGTACTTTCCACAGATGGCAGGCTGCAAGATGCAGCGGCCAGGACAAGCGCTCACGTGCGGCCATGGCTAAGGAGGACAGGGCATCACAAGAAAGGGGAATCACTCACGGAAGTACTTCAGCGTCTCCTCAATCTGCTCGGTCGTGAGGTCAATGTTGGCATCTGGAGAAATGAGGGGGGTATGAAGCCAGTCGTCGTGGTCATAACCGTAGATGGTGTCAGCTCTTAGCTTGTAATGGGGCAGCTGCTCCTCCAGCAGGCTGATGATCTCAACTTCCGGAAGGTCAGTGCTGTTGCACACGTCTGGAGGGGACAAGATGGAGAGATGAAAGCCCGACCTGGTGGTGGCCCCGCCGCTGCTGGTGGCCTAACCCTGGGGCCTACAGCCAGTGTCTTGGCTACTTACCCGCAGCACAGAGAGGCCAGATGAGGCCACATCAGAGATCCTTTTCCAATTTAAATTCTACTCTTGAAACTAGGAGTTATGCATGCTTACTGCCAGACCTACCTGAAATAGTTCCTGCTTGTTTAGCTGCCCACTTTCTGTGATGTAAAGCCAAATTTCTTGTGCTTTCACCATTTGGGCTAAGTCTTTCTTTCCAACCCTTTCTCTGGCCATTCTCTCAATGACTCTACAATTAAGCCAAACCAGTTATAATTTCACCAATATGCCAAACTTCTTCCTGCCACTATTCAAACCGTGTCTCCACAGAGATAAGATTTTGCCTTTGTTTACTTCATTCATTCACCTGTTCATCCTCCTGCATTTCCTTCCATCCACCGATCCATCCATCCATCACCATCCAACTACATCCTGAGTCCCACAGTCACAGGAGACACGATGCAAAATGCAACAGTCATGGTCCTGCCTTTGCAATGCTTGTATCCTCATGGGGCTTCCAGCCATTAAACCAACAAGTGCCCCTCCGTCAAGGCACAGCTCGAATACCACCTCTCCCCCGACAGAATGGTGTTTTGAGCATACCAGGCAGTATTAACCTGTCTTCCTCAGGAAGAATGTGGACACCTTTGCCCAGAAGAAGGGCTATGCCAGAGACTTACCAAAATCCCCATCTCCTTCGTATTTAATAAGAAGGCTGCACGGCGGCCAAAAAAATTATGGAATCACAGGTAAAGAGAGCGTTCAGCGGCCAACTTCCCCCCTTCTGGGGCAGGAGCCCAGGGAAAGCACCTGCTAGCCGCCCCCCCCCCCCCAAACCTCCTACCACTCCACGCTAACCATTCTTGCTTGACTCAACATATAAAGCTTCACTGCAGGACATTTCGACTCAGGAAGTCCACATGGCTTTTCAAGTGCTTGTGGAAAGAGTTATAAGTGGAAAGTAAAGACATCTCAAATTTTACTTGGAGCTCTGGGGACTGGAGGGGGACATGTGAACGCTCAGGATTCTCTGTCTCATGTGGGAAATGTCACAGCCAGCGCACTTGGCATTTCAGCCAGCCCCCACCAGGCTGGAGCTGCTCAGACACTCTGCAAAGGTCTGCGGAGAACAGAGAGATGCCCTCCCCTCGGTCAGGGCCAGCAGCCCAACCTCAAGGCAGAAGATGTCTCATATCTCTTTATCATCTCCCACCAACGACAAAACACCCTCCAAAAGGCTCCAGCTGAGCTCCTAACTAAGGAAGTACTTCCTCGTCTCACAGTCGAGTGGGGAGTAAGTTCCCACAAAGCTCATCTCGAGGTGAGGCCTCACAACCATAAAATGACGAGCATCTGGCTGAGGGGATACAGGGTCAAGGAGGAATGACACCCAAACGATGGCATCTCTTGGCTAACCATAGATCTGCTCCACAAAAGCCCACGCCAGCCTGTCCCTAGGAGAACGGGCAGGGTACCAACACATTCCTGCGTGACGCTCCCACACGACAGGCTAGAAGCTTCTGGTGTCACTGCCATTTGGTGGTGGGAAAGGCAACGGACTCCAAAAAATAAAAATAAAATCCCTTCTAAGAACACCGTGTTACTTGTGAGCACACTGGCAGCTGCTCAAACGCTGAGACTCCCCTGTCCTTCCAGGTTCCCAGGGCTGAAGGTCAACATATTTACAGTGTGGGTCCTTGTGCCCGAGAGGTATCGTTTTCCTTAAAGTGTTTGATGACCAGTGAGATCAAGTATCCAAAGGTGAGGCTGTGTCAAAAAGCCTTTTTAAAAAACTCTGAATGTTTGATTTTTCCGTAATGTGACCCGCCATGTAAACGTCAACAAGTTTTCAGCTGTGTGGCAGGCCCAGAGAATTAGGAGACGATTATAAAGACTGCCCAGGGAGCTTTCCTGGACCCTGGCTGCAGGGCTAGGGGCCCCAAGGACCCCCTGTGGAGCGGGACACCACCTCTGCCACATGGAGAAGACACATCTGAGGCCTGAGGTTGGGTAAACATAATATGAGAGCCTTTGAGAATTCCCCCAGAAGGCTTTCACCGTGCCAAGTACCAAGCCAGGAGCCTTCAGTGCATTCTCTGACCCTCCCGGCAACCCGTGACGTAGCTAATATTTGCTCTGACTGATAGGTGAGGAAGCTGATTCACAGGAGCTGTGGAATATCTTGTAGGGCAAGGTCACCTGGCTAAATAAGTGGTAGGTTGTGTACGAGAAGCCTCAGCCGTCTGACTGTGAGCTGTGCCCTTCCCTCTGCCATCTGCTGCCCGTCTCCCAGGCGAGAGCACTAGAAATGCTGGGGGATTCCCAGGCTATTCTCAACGGGAAGTTTTCGTTCTCAACAGGTACAGATTTCCTAAGTATGGTAGAGGTGTCCAACTAGACACACTGACAAATCAGGGAGGTGTCTGGATGATTTTTCCTTCCAGAGCGTAGGAAGTAGAGACAAGAACTGAAGTAGCTTGTCTGCCAACCCACCCCCACCCCTGGCGCTTACTCAAGCTCAGTGCGTGAAAGGGCACTGCTGGCCTCACCTGGAGGAAAGGAACCTTTGAATGCTGTCTACGGTCATCATTTCTCCACTGCTCCAGCTCACACTATTAACAAGCTATACCATGGAGTCTCGGGTTAAGTCTCAAATGAAGGGCATCCACCTCCTGAGTGAACCCAGGCCCCGAAAGGTCCATGGCTTCTGGCAGATCGACAGCAACAGCAGCCCGGAACCCACCGACCCCCAGCCTGGCAAACCATCGAAGGCCAGGCTCACCCAGGCAAGTCGGGTGGACTTAGGCTCAGCATCCTCCCCTTCTCCAATTACAACAGCCCCATGGATGCCGGCTCCATCTGTGAAAAACACTTTTAAAATCACAGTATTGCCCTGCTTTAAAAACCTCCCAGCTCCCTATAAAGTGCTTCATGATTCAGCCGCACTTTCCCAAGACAAAGTCTACTGACTGCTTCCCGATATCCAATTTCTGCTTCTTTCTTTCGGTAAAGTCACCCCGAAGGTGTGGCTGGGCACGTGGCCACGCAGCTAAAAACTACATTTTCCACCTTTCCTTGCAGTAAGGTCAGTCCATCTGCCTGGTTAACAGGATGTAAACAGAACTTCCGAGTCAGACCCTATCCAACTGTCGAAATGCAGAGATGGGGTGGTGCTGGAGGAGCCGCCTTCAACTGTATAAGTAAAGGCAGCACCTAGGGGGTTACCAGAGCAAACCTGGGTGCCTCGGACAAGCAGGCAGGGGCAGCACTCCTGGGCCATCTACCACTTGGACTTTTAAGAGAGAAAGAAATACACGTCTACCTTATTAAAGCCACTTCTCAAGTATCCCTTCAGTGAAGCCACACCAACTTTTTGCCATCCTCCAAACACATTTTTGCACAGACCTTGGTTTGGACACCAGCTGTTCTCGCTGTCTGGAATGCCCTTCCCTGCCAGCAAACTCCATCGCAAAATATCACTCACATTCACCCCATATTTCAAGCTTCCCTTGACCTCTCCCCTCTGGCTATGTGTTTAGTACAGAGATTATTTCACTACAATGTGACATGCGTTTTCTAACAGAGAGTCCCTGGGGAGGAGCTCTGAATTACCCCTTAACATCTAACCCAGCCCTCAGCATCACGCTGGGCAACAGGAAGTGCTCCGTAAGCGCTGGATGAATGATGGGAAAAAGGGAGGAAGAATCAGCAACGGGTGGCAAGCCTAGTCGGACAAACACCCAGCCTTTAGCATGGGGGAGGTGGAGCCATCTAGTGTCCATGTCTTTTCAAGTCTCGCTCAGTATCTCCGTCCAGCACAGAGGAAAGTCCCCACGGGGAAGTGAATGTCGCCTCAACCACTCAGCAAACGCAAATCCAACCCAATGTCCAGCATTCTTATAGCACCGCCCTGGGAGCAGAATGTAAGACCTCTTTTCACCTCTTCAGAGCTATAACCCTTGTTAGCTTTCTCCAAGGCGTAAGGTTTGAAGCGGGTCCTCCTGTCCAAGGATGGCGGCTTCACTGAGGGCTGTGGGAGGTGGGAGAGGGCCCTTAGGGTCTGGGGCTGTAGGTCCAGCTATGTCCACTCTCCACCTGACTTGGGCTAGATCCATAACCCCCAGACGGGGCTTGAAGGGGACCCCTCCATCTAAGCATTTGCACTGATGCAAAGGTGACACGCCAGGTTCATGAAACGTGCCAGGCGCCCCAGATGATGCATACACTTTACAGCAGAGACTGCAGCTCTAAATTAGTGTCCAACGTTTAAAAATCAGAGAATCTCATGCAGAAATACAGATCCCTAGCCTGTTGGAAAAAGCCAGCATATCTAGGACCACACAGTTATAGGCTCTGAGTGGTGGCCACCTCCAGATGGGCGGGGGGGTAGCTCCACTGGGGTTTCTGGGCCTTCTGCCTGTACACAGGAGCTGAGGGCGCTGGGCCCAGGAGAACAGAGAGCTGCAAGGGAGAGGAGGACAGTATCCTGAACACTCCCCCAGGCTCCGGAGATCCTAGGAAAAACAGCAGGGGGAGAGGCGAGGATAAAAGGAGGGAGAGAGTGCAGTGCTGGACAAAGGGGAAAAGCTTGGCCAGAGAAAATCTGGCAAAATCAAAGTAAGAGAGGAACAGAAGGGCAAAATCTGGCAAAATCAAAGTAAGAGAGGAACAGAAGGGCACAGGAAAGGAGGAAGGAGGAAAGCCAGACCCTGAGGCAGGCCAGCCAGCACCACGACTGCCACCTGCTGGCAAGTGCCTGAGGCCCTGGATGCAGCAAGAGCGGCTCCAGGAGTTCCGAGAATGGGCTCCCAGCCCTGGCCCTGCCCCCAACTTCGCCATGTCACCCGCAAGTCACGTCTTGGTTTATCTGGGACTTTGTCTCTCCATCTGTAGAACAAAGGCATCAGGTTGCAGAAAAGCTCTTTTTCTACCCAAAGTGTCTCTGAGCCACCAGGCTGTGTCTGGGGGTGGCCGCCACTCCCAGCACACCCCACCTCCACCGAGGGGGGCCCATAGCACCTGGATATGCCGATTTCTTCTGAGAAGGCGGGGATCTGTATTTCTACATAAGATTCCCTGATTTTTAAATGTTGGACGCTAGTTGGGAATTCTGTAAATACCTGAGGTCAAATTAAACACATGTGCCTCCGGTTTGCACGCCGGGGTTTCCCATCCTGGTGTCTAACTCTGGGCCTTGGGAGAAGGTTCCAGACTGCACTAAAGGTGACAAGCAAAGAACGTGACCCCAGCCCGCGCTTGAAGAACTTCTGGCTAGGGTCCTAAGCCCCTGTCATTACCCATTAACCTTGGCAGTGACTGCAAACCCATAGCCATGTTTTAAAGTCTTCACAAGACGAGGCAGCTCACCTACTCAGCCGCCTGCAAATCATTCTGTACAGACTTGGAAACAACGCCTTTTTCTGGAGTTACTAGGATTAAAGGGCATGGGCTCAGAGACTCACACACAGGCCATACTGGTGCCAGGGACACACCTGATACTTTGCAACTGGTATCTGCCAGACGTCCTTCTGGAAAATTCTTCTCTATCATGGGGTCACATAGTTAAGAGCCTCACCTAAGCTTCGTCGGGGAACTCAGTGTTAGTAATTATTCTCCAGAATACCACAAAAGTTGTGATTTCACCAACTACAAAGGGACCTTTAGAACTAGAAATCACTGGCTCAACCACGTCATTTAATAGAAGAGGGCTGCACTCAGAGAGGCTGAGGAGGTGGCTGAACGTCACACAGCAGCCAGTAACAGACGTGAGACCGAGGCACGGTCCGCTGCATGGCCCCCCGCACCAGGAGCCTCAGGAAGCGGCAGGACCACCCCGCAGGCTGACATTCTCCACTGTTTACCCAGCACCTTGCCTGGTAACCAGTAAAATGCTCAATAAACATTTTGCTGAACGATACAAACCACTTGTATCTATTCCTGCATTTCACTTCCTCTCACAAACCAGCAGGCAGAGCAGGGTGAAGGGCAGGAACACATTTACAAACCAGGAAACCATGGTCCCAAAGGTTACGCGAGGAGCCCAAGTCATTCCACTAGGAAGGGACTGAGCCCACTGCACACGCACCCCTGCCCCCCAACACCGTCCCCCCAACTCTAATCCACACACGACTCGCTGCTACTCTCTGCGGCCCCTTGAGAGGATCACCTAGGGAAGGAACCTGCAAGGAAGCATTTCTCCTCCCTTCACTCGTTTGTGGGCATTTCAGCAGAACTGGGGGACCCTCCCGAGAACTGAGCCTGGGGTGATGGTGCCCCGGGGCAGACAGCACTTCTGTAATGGGCTCTTTATATGCTCCTTTGCTTCTACCGCAGACCTTCTGTGCCAGGATCTATGAGGGTGGGATCCAGGAGCTGGCTTTTACGTCAAGTTCTCCAGGGGGATCTCGCCCATCAACATTTGAGCGTTGACAGCCCCTTGTGATTTCCATTAACTAAATTTGCTTTCTTTAAAAAAAACTGATAAATAAGGCCTGTGGCTCAACGTTCAAACGGTCTAAAAGGGCAACGTGGTCCCCTCGCGCGTCCCTCCCACGCACCTGCACTCTCCCCACTTCCACCCGAGACTTCTCAGACCCCTCCCCAGGGCTGGCGTGAGCTCACACCCAAGCCAGCCTCTCCCAGCCCTGCCACTTACAGAAGGGGACACTGAGGCCCTGCCAGAGGTGCGGGGACCTGGGCGAGGTCTCGTGGCTGAGCAGTGTTGGCACTGGACGCCGGGTCTCCCGATGCCTTCCTGTCCCCACCATCCTGAGTTCACCTCCCGACACACTACCTCCTGCTCACATTCCAGCCCCACAAGGACATGACGGGGACAAGATTTCTCTCCTCTTCCTTGATGCCTCGCTGTGAGCAGTAACCAGTGTCTCCAGAGACATTCGCATGGAAGCAGAGAGGCCAAGGTAATCGGGATTCAGAGGGAGAAACAAAACCTGACGCTGGAAGGGCCGTGGCCTTACCTGCCACCCGAAGTGACTCTTTCTAAGAAAAAGGATAAACAATGACCCCGGTTCAGTTCCACACAGATGGGGTGTCAGGTTCTGAGCAGTGGCTTGATCACACACGACACCAGCTCCCCATGACAGCAGCACAAACGGAGATGGCCGAGCCGCCCAGCGGCTGCCTTCACGAGCAGGGTCTCCAACACAAGGCTGAGGTGCCGCCTCGTGCAACTGAACGTGGCCCCGTCCACTCAGACTCGCCAGCGTGTTGTGCAACCAGAGGGCAGGAAGAGGCGGGACAAAGCAAAGTCAGAAGAACCCTGCTATGGAGGCCCCCGGATGTCAAACTGATGGCAGTGTTTTGCAGAAATAGTGACTCCAAGGGGCTTGGCACAGAAATCTACAAAAGCAGACGATACCACATTACAAGATAGATTGATTCTAACACTAAGACATAAAGCTAGAACTGCACAGAAATTTTATTTTAAAAGGAAAAATTAATGTGTTAATTTTGAGTTAAACCTGCAGGAAAATGCTCAAAAAATGGGGTGGGGTGGGGTGGATTAATATTCATTTGAATTTGTTTTACTAGGAAATAAATAGAAAAAAATACTTTGGTTTTCCAGTTTTCTTGATAATTTCTCTTAAAAGCGTACGTATTATATATCTTATAATTATTAAATTACCAGGCGAAAATATTTACATGAAAATAGCCAGTGTCAGTGTGATTGTAATTAATGTGCTCACAGCTGAATTAGTGTTTAGCCAGATGGAGCTGGTGGAGATTGGAACGACACTTGCAGTAAACGGTTTGACAGCATGTTTGGAGAACCAAAATTCTGCCATGACCCTCAAACAAGTAATCTCCCATATGGGATTAAAAATGAGAGCGGAATCCAGAACATCTGAAGGGCAAAATACGTAAGTGTGTTTATAGTACATACCTGATAAAGTTAAAAACATGCACAACCAGGTTCCTTGAAAAGTTAAACAGAATTACCCTATGATCCAGCAATTCCGCTTCCAGGTATATACCCAAAAGAAGTAAAAGCAGGGACGTGACCAGATATTTGTACACTGGGTTCATAGTAGCATTATCACAATAGCCAGAAGGTAGAAGCAACCCAAGGGTCCTTTAGTGGGTGAACAGATAACAAAATGTGGTAGATATGTACAATGGAATATTATTCAGCCTTACAAAGGAAGGAAATTCTGACATAAGCTACGATATGGATGGACCTTGAGGACGTTACACCAAGTGAAACAAGCCAGTCACAAAAGGACAGACACTCTGAATCCTCCTGTGGGGGCCGTCAGAGGAATCAAATTCAGAGACGGAACGCAGAAAGGTGGCTGCCAGGGGCTGGAGGAGCGGGGAAGAGGAATCTGTGTTTAATGGGTGCAGTTGCATCTGGGGAAGATGATGACGTTCTGGAGATTTACAGAGGTGATGTGTTCACAACAAGGTGAAGTGTACACTTAAAAATGGCTAAAATCGGGCTTCCCTGGTGGTGCAGTGGTTAAGAATCCACCTGCCAATGTAAGGGACCTGGGTTCGAGCCCTGGTCCGGGAAGATCCCGCATGCCTCGGAGCAGCTAAGCCCGTGCGCCACAACTACCGAGCCTGTGCTCTAGAGCCCGCGAGCCACAACTACTGAAGCCCGCGCGCCTAGGGCCCGTGCTCCACAACGAGAGAAGCCACCGCAATGAGAAGCCCGCGCACCGCAGTGAAGAGTAGCCCCCGCTCGCCTCAACTAGAGAAAGCCTGCGCGCAGCAAAAGACCCAACACAGCCCAAAAAAGAAAGGCGAAAATGGTAAACTTTATGTTATGTATGTTTTACCATTATTTTTTAAAAATAAATAAAAGATGACCACTCTACTCATGTTATCTCCCAATGTACGGTTTTTGTTGGTTCTGGTTACAAAGTCACATAACTCCTGTTCTTTTTAGTGTCCCATTTTGTAGAACACAAAGTTTTTCAGAAGCAAATATATTGTGCTACAGCAAGAATGCCTGTATAAAGTTTAATTTTTGTGCAGTCAAATTTTTTTCCACCAGTTTTACTGAGATATAATTGACTTACAGCACTGTATTAAGTTTAAGGTGGACAGCATACTGATTTGACTTACACACATCATGAAATGATTATCACAATAAGTTTAGGCAACATTCATCACCTCATATAGATACAAAATTAAAGAGAGAAAAAATTGTTTCCGTGTGATGAAAACTCTTAGGATTTACTCTCAACAACTTCCATATATAACAACAGAGTTAATTATATTTATCACGTTGTACATTACACCCCTAGTACTTATTTATCTTATAACTGGAAGTTTGTACCTTTTGACAGCCTTCATCCAGCGCTCCCTCCCCCGAAGCACCCATCCCCCCCTTTGGTAACCACAAATGTGATCTCTGTTTCTATGAGTTTTTGCTTGTTTGTTTCTGAAGTACAACTGACCTACAACACTATGTTAGTTCCTGTTACACACAACATAGTAATTCAATATTTCTATATATTTCAAAATGATCACTAGGATAGGTCTAGTCACAGTCTGTCACCAACCAAAGATACTACAAAACTACTGACTATACTTCCCACACTGTACATTTCATACCGTAAATCATTTGTTTTGCAACTGCAAGTTTGTACCTCTTAATCTCCCCTTGATCATTTCCTTTGTAATCCTAGCCCCTGGATGGCCTTCCCTATCTCAAGATTACTAAAATATCCAGCAATATTTACTTCTAGCACCTCTATGGCTTCCTTCTTAACATTCTATCCTTGAATCACCTGGATTTTATTGGGTTTGAAGGAGTTATATAGGGATCCAGCTGTACTTTTTATAATGATAACGAACAACAGCAATAATAATGGCAAATGTTTATGGATGCTACCATCTCCAAGCATTTATCTCCACTGACTCATTTAAACTTCCCAACAGCCCTAAGAGTGGAGACTATTATCATCCCCACTTTACAGAAGGGGAAACTAAGGCACAGAGGTTAAGTAACTGGACCCACATCACGCGGTAAGTACTAGACCTGGCTTTCTCACACAGAGTCTGGACCCATTGGCCACAGCCACCACCCACGCTGCCTCTGGCCCTCTGGTGGCACTGATTAAATAATTCCTCCGCGTAACTCTCTTTTCTCTAAATTCTCCTCCTCCTCCCAACTTCCACTCTCTTGAGTACTTTGCTTTGAGACTTCCTAAAACATAGCACATCGCTAAAGCTTTACTTTTGACCCATTCAGAGACTTTGTCTTCAAATGTCAGACGTGACTGATCTTACTTTTGTCCTGCCTCCTGGTGGTTCTACTCTCGAGGTTCTGTTAGTTACCTGTCTTTTGTTTTATAGAATATGTGTCACCAGATTCTTTTTTCTTTTCCCTAGTGATTTAGGGCTGAGTTTCCTCCAAGTGCTGGGAATGGAGGGTGGCAGGCACTAGGCAGGGTGGCCTCCAGCTATGAGTTACCATCACCATTTACCTTTTTGTTTGTTTTGCGATACGCGGGCCTCTCACTGCTGTGGCCTCTCCCGTTGCGGAGCACAGGCTCCGGACGCATAGGCTCCGCGGCAATGGCTCACGGGCCCAGCCGCTCCGCGGCGTGTGGGATCTTCCCGGACCGGGGCACGAACCCATGTCCCCTGCATCGGCAGGCGGACTCTCAACCACTGCGCCACCAGGGAAGCCCACCATTTACCCTTAGAGCTATGCAAACATCATCATTTTCTTATGGGGGTCATGTTGTGAAAGACAAGGAAACACTGATTTGGAAGGTTCACACTATCTTTAAGATATGACACCTTATGATATCACACCAAAGAGGCATGGTAGACACTGCTAGTGGCTTCCCAACCACCCATCCTCTCCTACTTTCCTTAGTATCAAAGACCTGGGAAGTCTACATTTCTCAGCCTCCCTCCTAGCAAGGTATGACCAAGAGCGTTAAGTTCTGGCCATTGAGATTTAAGCAATGGAATGGTGAGGCTTTCCCAAAGGCTGCCTTCCTACAGCCTGGAACTTGGACATGATAGCTGGAGCTTCAGCAGCCTTCTAAGACCATGAGGTGACCTTAAGGATAGAAACCATGAGTATGGTGGAAATGAAGGACAGGAGGAGCCCAGGCCTTTGAGGACAGGAGGGCCACACCAGCACTGCAGAGCCTCCCTCTGAACTTCTTTTACGTGAAAGAAAAATAAATCCTATCAGGTGAAGGCACTGTTCTATGCAGCTAAGCTTAAGCCTTGCTGATACAGGTAGTTACCTTTAAATTACTAGAAGGTAAATCTGTATTTCTCTCATTATCTGTAGCAAAAATAGGATAACTTGCTTATACTTCATCTCACTAATCTTCCTCCCCCCTCTTAGGTTGTGTTGCTCTAATCTGGGGGTTCAGATCCAATTTCCTGTTTTCAAATTATTAACTCTTTACACTTAACCTTTGCTTTCTGGTTTCCAAAAACATTTACACCCAATATTTACAGTTAGACTCTCAAAGACCTTCAAGGCAGCCTGAGCAGCTACCAGAGTTCAGGGCCCAATCCTTCTGTCCATCCTCTCCTCCCCAAAGTCAGCCCTTACCAAGGAACAAAGGAAGTCAGTTAGCATAAGGGATAAACTTTGAGATAAAGACTTATGTGCCAAATCACAGAAACTTTATTTTATTAATAGAACAAAATTTTGTGAACCCGAAATTCCTGCTGTGCCTCTACCATTCAATGCAGTCAACTGTCTTATTGTTAATCTAAACTAACTTCCGGAACAGGAAATTCTGTTTATAAATGAACAATGGTTACTTTTTCAGAACATCACATGAGATCATCTGGATATTAAAAGATTTCAAACTCATCCAAAAACAGATCACTACAGCCTGATAATAAACAGTTAAAACAGATGAAACAATAAAACCTGGGCGTGAAACGATTCCACGTTACTTGAACCAGGTTTCAAACCAACACAAATGTAAACTCAAAATGTAGAAAATTACAAAGGATAACCTCCTACAAAGAAGAATACACATGAAGAAATATAAGCCTTTGTTAAATATAAATAAATAAAGGAAAAAAATTAAAGTTATCTCATCAGGTGACGTATGTATGATACACAAGTGTCAGGAGCAGTTAAAGTTCCTCTGAGGTGCGCACTTGAATAGCATGGATGACCACTCAAGATTCCTTGCTCAACTCCCCAACGCCGGGGATGAGCCAAGAAAAGCAAGGACAGCAGAAACCAAAAAGCGACTCTCTGAAAGCTTATTAAAAATGCAGGGCTTCCCTGGTGGCGCAGTGGTTGAGAGTCCGCCTGCCGATGCAGGGGACACGGGTTCGTGCCCCGGTCCGGGAAGATCCCACATGCCGCGGAGCGGCTGGGCCCGTGAGCCGTGGCCGCTGAGCCTGCGCGTCCGGAGCCTGTACTTCGCAACGGAAGAGGCCACAACAGTGAGAGGCCCGCGTACCGCAAAAAAAAAAAAAAAATGCAGCCACACTGGGAGACATGTGAGTGTATTGGTGGGTGACAGCTAAAGGGCCTGGGGTGTCTTTTTGGGGTGATGAAAATGTTCCAAAATTAACTGTGGCGATGATTGCACAACCCTGTGAACATACTAAAAACCATCAAATTATACACTGTAAATGGGTGAATTCTATCTCAATGAAGTGGTTACTCACACACCAAAAATGTAACCCCACAAGGAATGTGAAAAAAGGTCTCTGGGCACACCTACCACCCTTGGGCATGTCTCCAAATCTCCTGCCAAACACTGTTCATGAAAGACGTATCTGAATCCATCCAAAAGGTTAAATCACCTTCCCTATCATCCTAGGAAAGCCCAAGGAATTTCTAATACCCTTCACTGCCATTTCTACTGAAAATGGGTCAAGCAAAATGAGATTTCATGCTTAGAAACAATAAACTCTGGCTGCCTGGAGACTCCAACGATAATGGAACAACTGTTCACGGCTTAACAATGCTGAGGGGAATGGGCTATTACTGGACCCAACAGGAGCCCTTTGAATTTTTATTTTTGGCTTCTCAGCTAAAAAGGGATATTTCTCTCTTATTGTTAAGTTGAAGTCCTGATACAGATCAGGGCTTGAAGGTCTAGACCAAGCAGTCCACCAACTACAGTCCACAGTAAAATTCGGCCCCCTGCCTGTTTTTATAAATAAAAATTGCATCGGAAAAGAGCTACGCCCATTCCTTTAGGTATTGTCTGTGGCCGCTGTCAGCTACAACAGCAGAGACCACAGAACTGACAAACCTAAAATATTTACTCTCCGGCCCTTTAGGGATAAGTCTGCTAGCCCCTACTCTAGGCCATCGGAGCCCAGGTCCTTCCCCTACCCACCCCCACTGAGTTTCCTAGCCCAGCAGAGCTAAGAGACTAGGCAAAGGGCTTAAAGGTCACTGACTCCACTTCAGGGGCTTTCCTGAAGACCACCTACATGCCTGTGCCATTCAAGACCACTACTGCTACCTGAGGGTCTCCTAAAATCCAGGCTGATCTTCCCTCATTCCCCACCCTTGCTATGGCTCACTTTGAATGAAGTATCATTTCGCAACTCAGTGACCTTGAGCTAGGCCATGGAACTTCCCTGGGCCAATGGAATGTGTCACTTACTGCATGTCCAATCAGAGGCTATGACTGTGCCTGTGTGGTTACATTTGTCCCCGTGAGCTCCTGTCCCCTGCCGGGAGAAGAACACGGCCCTACACAGCTGCTGCCCGTCATCCCAAATCTTCAAATGAGACAAGTGAAGCAGACCTGAACTGAAGCTCAGGCATGGAAACTTAAGACAAAGAGCAAGGAGTAAATGTTGCAGTAGCCACTGTGAAACTGAGAGTCGTTTGTTACCCAGCATTTCTACAGCAAAACCTAACTACTACACACACCCAATTTAAAAGCATGTAAAGTACGGCCACCGATAACTAGGAGGATAAAGTTCACTGCATAGGACTGACATTCCATCACCATCAGGATCTCCTAACAAGTAGTCTAAGCAAGGAAGATGTGGCCACTCTTGGTTTTCATAACACCCTCCCTTAAAAAAACAACTCCTGGAATTAACTCCAGCAAATAGCAGATGGGAATAAAATAAAATAAAGGTGGGATGGACCAAGGCAGGAGAAGAGATGGGAGCAGATTTCTTTTGTTCTACACATCTAAAGTTGCCGGCCCTACCTGTCATACTCTTTAGACAAGTAACTCCTCTGTCCTCCAATTCCTTTCAAAAGTTGCACACCCAGGGCACTGCAGGTGTCTGGTCTCAAGGTTAAGGCTACCACTCCAGTTGCTAGTGCTCCTCTGGCCCACTAGGTGGCGCTGCATCCGCACCTGGGCAGGCCCACATCCTCCCTCAGGTCCCAGACAAAGGGAGGAGAGGACACCAGAATACAGTACTTCCAGGCCTGCCTCAGACTCAGACTTGACCCTTCCCATTTCTACTCTCCACAAACCCCTCCTTAAATAGAAATGAAATAGCACTGAGCAATGGAGTTCAAACCTACAGTTAACGACAACCTGAGTTGTCTGTTGTGAGGTTTTTTCAACACCAAAAAAAAAAGTATAGTTATCAGATACACTGAAATCTAACGTGTTGGGTTGGGTGTGAGAACTGAATTCCTACCAAAAGAAGAGAAGGAGGTCAGGGTTCCCATGCCCATCGGCTGTGCCTCATCATCATGTTTCTAACCATTAAGAAGCAAGACCTTCCTTCTCTCCCACCAAGAACATGACCCACACGCACGGTCCATCATGTAGATCAAAATCCAGTTTAGCGCTGAAAACCTCCTGGAAGAGGAAAATTCGAGTCTTGCCCTAAGCTGACTCTCCGGGGGTCTGGGCTTCGTGTTGGCAATATCTGGCTCCTCTGGCCATACCAGGTCATTTTCTTCCACCTGCCTTAAAAAGTCCTTGCTAGCTTGAGACTGAAAAATGGAATACTGCCTGCTATATCAGTAAACAAAGGATGTCACAGTCATCACGGATTGCAGCCATCACCAGACAGTGAGCTGGTGAGCCCTGAGGGAACTTGGGAAGGAAGAGAATACCTGCCATCTAGCAGCCTTCAGACTGCAGCCACTCCCTACCGTGAGCCCCGAGGAAACTCAGGATGTGAAAACACAGGAGACTGGCCCCAGATAGCTGAGATGCCTATCAAAGGAATGATTTCGGTGAGCCCAGACTCTTTCATCTTCCCATACATAGAAAAGCGCTAAATTCCTTAACTTGGGATATCTGTTTGTTTTTAATTAACAATTATCTTTTTTAAATTTTATTTATTTATTTATTCTGCCTGCACAGGGTCTTCCTTGCAGCACGCAGGATCTTCCTCGCGGCATGCGAACTCTTAGTTGCGGAATGCACGCGAGCTCTAGTTCCCCCACTAGGGGTCGAACCCAGGCTCCCTGCATTGGGAGCGCGGAGTCTCACCCACTGGACCATCAGGGAAGTCCCATAATGATATTCTTTTTTTGTGTGTGTGTGGTACGCAGGCCTCTCACTGTTGTGGCCTTTCCCGTTGCGGAGCACAGGCTCCGGACGCGCAGGCTCAGCGGCCATGGCTCACAGGCCCAGCCGCTCCGCGGCATGTGGGATCTTCCCGGACCGGGGCACGAACCCGTGTCCCCTGCATCGGCAGGCAGACTCTCAACCACTGCGCCACGAGGCATGCCCCAATGATACTCTTTTGACATTCAGGCTACCTGCCCTTTGTTGCAAAACTTCTATATAACCTGGCTCCCCACTTGCCCCCTTGGAGCAGTTCTCTCAGGGTTACTTGACATGCTGCCTCTGGGCTTGAAGTCCTAAAAATTCCCACCAAATAAAACATAACTCTCAGTCGTTAGGCTGTGAATATTTTTGAAGTCGACAAGACTCACGCTGCCCCTGGCTTGTGCTCACTTGTCCACTGCCCAGTCCGTCCCCCTGCGGCATCAGGCTTGCAGTCATCATCCCCATGACGTGATGAGCACGTCACCTCCAAGCCAAACACCGTCCAACTCCCCACCACTCAACTCCTGGACCCCATGCTCCCCCTCTGCCAGCGACCTCTGAAACCTGAAATCCACACATCTCCCTCCCTGCCCACAACCCCTAGTCCTCACAGTTCTCAAGACCCCCTCCTCTTGATCCCCCATATCGCCTCTTCCCATGCAGCTTTAACCCCACAGCCCTCCCTCCCTCCCTCCCTCCCTCTGTGGTACTTTCGCGGCACCCACAGGACAAAACCCAATTCTGCACAAAACCAACGGTCCACCTTACTCTGCCCTGAAGCTGGGCTCCGGGGGGTGAGGGGTGATCACAAAGCATGATGGGCAGACGGAGAGCCCTAGAATGCCGTGGGCCCCCAGGCTCACCGCGCTCGGCACCCTATCTCCTCCTCCAGCACGGTGCCCAGGGGTGCCAGGGAAGGAAGTCCGATGGGCTGGGTAGGGTCTGAAACAGCCTCTCCCTGGGCGGGAAACTAGGGTAACTTCCAGCTGCCCAGAGCGGAGGCGGGCTGGTCCTCTCTCCTTTCCTCCTCTCCCAGAGGTCACTTCCCTCCCGAAGACTCCCAGAACTTCCAGCCTTCAAGCCTCCTCTTCACTCCATTCCTCTCCCAGCACGTTTACCTCCATCCAAGAATTCAGAAGATGTCCTGCCCAGGGACTGCAGGCAGAGTGAGACAGGCCCTCCTCCCTCCATCCCCTCACCTGCAAGCTCACACCTTCACGACAAACCCCCGTGTTTCCCAATGAGCATTACAAAGCCCTTCGTTATCACAGGAAGCCTGTTACCTAAGACACTACAGGGAAAGGGCCAGCTTTACAACAGGCCAACCTCACCTCTCCCACATGCTGGAAAACACCAAAGAACATTAACGCAGCACTCCCTGTAACCTGCTGTCTTTACCTAAGAGGTTCTGACTGAACGGGACGGCGAGGCTTACCAAGTCTTCACCAACCGAGATCCACCTCCGTTGTCAAATTGTTTTACAAGGCAAAAAATTAAAAACTGTTTCTTTTTATGCAGTGGGGGAGGGGAAACACAGGGAAAGGAAGGAGAGAAGGGAAGGAGTAGGGAGATGGGGGAACAGGTAGCACGGAGGAGAGAAAAGGAGTGGGAGGAAAAAGAAAGAGGTGGAGAGAAGAAGGGGGACGCAGTGGCGAGAGGAAGAAAGAAGCAAAGGAGAGAAGAAAGGAAAACTGAAAGCAAAAGTTCTCCAAGAGCGCCCTCTGGAACCAGAAAGCCTGCTGGCCCCTGTCTCTATTCGATTTCCCTATTCCAGACATTTCACATGTGACCTTTTGTGTCTGGCTTCTTTCAACGAGCACACTGTTTTCAAGGGTCATCCATGCCATAGCATGTATCAGTACTTCATTCCTTTTTATTCCTGAACTATATATACTCCATGGTATGAATATGCCACATTTTGTTTACCCATTCATCAGTTGATAGACATTTGGGTTGCTTCTACTTTTTGGCTATTGTGAATAATGCTGCTTGGAACACTCCCATAAAGTTGTGTGTGTGGAATTACGTTTTCATTTCTCTTTACGTAACTAGGAGTAGAATTGGTAAGTCAAACAGTAACTAGTATGTTGAACCTTCTGAGGAACTACCAGACTGTTTTCCACAGTGCAAGCTTTCACCTTGACTGCAACATCATGAGGGACCCTGGGCCAGAGCCACCTAGCTAAGCTACTCCTCAATTCCTGACCCACAGAAACATGTGAAACTATAAATGTTTGCTGTTTCAAGCTGCCAAGGTTTGCGGAAGTTTGTTACACAGCGAGAGATAACTAACAGATGAGAATTAAACGAAGTTAGACACAAAAGGTGTTTAGGACAGTGTCAGCACATAATAAGTGCTCTATCAATGTCAGCTACTATTATCACAGTATCTTCCCACCACAGGGCCTTTGCTCATGCTATTTTCACTGCTTGGAATGCTCTTTCCCTCCCCCCCTTCCTGCTATCTCCTACTTATCCTTCAGATTTCTGCCAAGACTACTTTCCCACAGAAACCTTCTTAGAAATGCCACTTCAGGGAATTCCCTGGTGGTCCAGTGGTTAGGACTCTGCACTCTCACTGCCAAGGGGCTGGGTTGGATCCCTGGTCAGGGAACTAAGATCCCACAAGCCACGTGGCGTGGCCAAAGAAAAGAGAAAGAAATGCCACTTCAGAAATCCCCTTTACACAATCTCTTAGCACCCTGTACTTCTGTGAATATCAAACATAGTCATAGTTAAATCGTATTTTCAAGACATTTTTTTCCTCTTCCGAAATATAAAAGAATCTCAACCTGGCACACCGCCCTACCCTCTGTACACACAACGATATCTCAAGAATACCTCTTAAAGGCCAACAACCCACTAGAAAAATGAGCAAAGACAAAAAACAGGTTGTTTGCAGAAAATGAAATAGAAAGGAGGCAGAGACTCATTCATAATTAAAAAGAAACAAAATAAGATGAAATACCACTTTTTATGACTATCTGATTAACCATGATGAAAATGGTTGATCAAACTCAGAGACTGCCACTTCCCCACGTGGATGCTGGGCACTTAATGGGGGCAGGCTCTCTGGAGGGCCGTGCTGCGATGCACGCAAAATCCTAAATGCACGTTTCCTGTTAGCCCACAGACGTGCAGGATAAGTGACCCGAAAGATGTACACGCAAGAACGCTGTTCCTTGGAGCACTGTTAAAAAGCAAACACTGGAAACAACTTAAAGCATCCGTCAAGAGGGGACAGACAAAAAACAGAGGCTCTTTTTTGGCCACTGAGTGGCGAGTATGATGAACTCCCTGCCCTCATAGCTGCTACTTGCACAGCAACCCTGTCTGCAGGGGCAGTGCCTGCCTGCTCACTACATACCCTAATGAGGCCAGGTCCACACACCTACAATCAGAATCCAGGCTCCATCATTTTAATTTAGTTTCTCCTTTACATTACAGTAAGGCATTACACTGGTTCTTCTAAGATGATGTGTTTAGAGGGATTCGTTACCTATTAATTTCTGATTAATAAAGGAGGAACTACACAATGTTTGTTATAAAAAAAAAATCATGTCTGAGAACAGCTGGTTTAAATAAATGGAGATGATAACGATACAGCCAAACGAGTGACTATAGAGCCATTGCGAAGCATAAGGCAATATTCTATGTACTGTAATGAAACAATCATAAGTAGTAGTTAATTTTTTTAATGCAGATTAGGGTATATGGTATGGTCCCATTTGTGTATTTCTAGAAAAGGAATTATGTGCATAAAAACTTCCTGGAATGATTTTTTTTAATGGTTAAACTGTACAGATGGACGAGTGATTGTTACCCTACGTTGACTATGCTTTGGTACAATTCCAAGTTTTACCATTTGCATGTGTTACTTTCATCATTTAAAACCCTAGTTAAATGAAATTATGAGAAGAGAAAAATCCACAATGAAGGAAGTTAAATAGGGTCAGAAAACAACACTACTGGATTGTAAACCCAAGGATGCCTGGTTTCCATGAGAGGACAGGCCACCCCACTCTGCACCTCCTTAAAGGTGAGGGTGGTAACAGTACCTGCTTGGCAGGATCGTGCTGAGAAAAAAGTGAGTTTCCAGAGCAGTGCCTGGAAGCCTGCCAAGCACAGAGCAACTACTCAATAAGTGTCAGCCGTTGCTAGGATCTGTGATGGCTGTCAACCTGACTGAGCCATGGGGTACCCAGATACCTGGCCAAACATTACTCTGGGTGTTTCCGTGAGGGCGTTTTCGGATGAGATGAAGATTTAAATCGGTAGACTGAGTAGAGCAGATTCCCCTCCATGATGTGGGCAGGCCTCATCCAATCCACTGAAGGTCTGAAGAGAACAAAAAGGCTGACTCTCCCTCGAGTAAGACAGAATTCCTCCTGCCTGACTGCTCTCCAGCTGACATCAGCTTTTTCCTACCTTTGGACTCAAACTGAAATACTGTCTCTTCCTAGGATGGCGAGCCTGCTAATCTCTGGACTGGAATTACACCACTGGTTCCCCTGGATCTCCAACTTGCCAACTACAGATCTTGGGACTTGTTAGCCTCCATAATTGTGTAAGCCAATTCCTTATAGTATGATATATATATGTAATATTATATATATATATCTATCTCCTGTCGGTTTTCTCAGGAAAGCCCTGACTAATACAAGATTTATGAAATTTGATTTGTTCCAGGTCTAATTACAGTTACAAAGTTTCTGTTCATAATAGTTTCACTTGATCTGCTCAAGTCTGTCAATGTTCACACAAGATCAGACGTCAGAGAAGAAAGTCAAGTTTCTCTGGGCCGTGAGTCCCAGAGTCACCAGTGAACTGTGTGGCTGGGAGAACATCCAAACCCAGCTGCAAGGCACACCCAGCACCCTCTCTTGCTGAATCCCTGGGAAGCCCCTACAGCAAACCTCCGCAGAGTGGGACAAACAGGGTGCTGACGGCAGAGGCCCACATCTGGCCGCTCCAGTCCCACTAGAGAGCATCTTGAACGAAGTGTGTGTGAAGTGACACTTGCTCTAATACTTGCAAAACAAATTAATGTAAATCCGTTATGAAAACTTGGCATCTAAAAGAACACCCTTAGGAATACTATTTGTGGCTGGGACCAAAGCACCCCTGATCAATTCTTTAATAAGATTACTCTTTACTTTTCTTGTAATTTATTATTTGGCAGCTTCCTAAAATGGTTTTAAGTAGGCAAGGGCTAACACCAATACATTAGGTGCATTAAAAACCTGCTTCAAATTCAGAACGAAACCAATTAGGAGGATAAAAATATAGCAGGCACCTGCAACTGTAACCTCCCAATCACATGTCAAGAATCTTACTAATACATTTTAACTCAATTTTACAGTATATGTCAAAACCTTGTGTGATAAACATTCTACCTACTCACCTAAGGATGAGAAATGGAGAAGCAAGGTCAGCTGGTAACTCCCAATCTCCTTTACAGCATGTTTAAAAGGCAAATGCGAATGTCTTGTGTTTTGCTGAAGATTAAGTGTTACCTCTAAAATCAGCACAACAAGGCCCTCCTCCTGCACTGCATTTGCAAAAACAAACCAACTGCTAAATAGGGGCCATTCCACTGAGAGAAGAAGCAAAGAACATTTCTCAATGATAAATTTGAAAAAAACTTGTAATTCCCTAGATTCTAATTCACGTTTTCTCTCTCTGTGAAAGAAGAGATGTTTCACTGTCCATTCTTTTCTGTTTCACCCAGCCAAGTAAGTACCATTCACATCATATATTTTCAATGGAAAACACAGTAAAAATTTTATTCTAGACAGGAACTGACAAGCAAGATTTTACATTCAATTCATAAAAGAAGTCCATAAAACTTTAATTTGAGCATGTTTTCAGAGGACAAATCATCAACTCTGATGGCTTTAAATCAGTGACAGAAAAGGAACAAATCTGAAATGGTGGCCCTGTGATGACAAGGACACCAGACAGGACAGTTCCCATAAGCATAGTGGCAGCAATCCTGTCCGGGGTCACAGCGAGTCATTTCCACCTCTGCCCACCTCCAGGGCTCTGAGGGAGAGGCCAGAGCTCATCTACGGACACCAGCAAAAAGCTGGCCTCGAACAGATGCCAGTTGAACAGAATTATTGAACAAGCCTGAAAATACTTTAAATATACAGACACACACACACACACACACACACACACACACACACACACACACACACACACACACACACACACACACACACACACACACACCCCCCCCACAGCATCTGCATTATCTCCCATCCAGAGTCTCATCTGTCTTGAAACCTAAAACTGAATAGAACAGGGCAAGAGGAGCTCATGCCGCTGAGGAACTCACTGGTTTGTGGCCCAGCAGATTGTGAGTAACAGCATATAGACAGGACAGAAACCAGATGGGTCATCAATCATCAGACTCTGATCAGCCTGGAGGAAGTGAGGAGAAACGTCAGCCCCACATCAAGAGACAAGCCAGAGCAGAACTGATTAGCAAGCTCGCCGTCACCGGGGTGTGGATGGAGGTACAGGGCCAAGCACATTTAGTGCAGAAAAAAAGAAAAGTGGGGCAGAAAAGAGAGAAGGAGCGGGGGAGACACCCTGCCTGACCCTGTTCTTCACCTGAAAAATTCCTTGCTGACCCAGACACCAGGTGAAGCTTTAAGAAACCAGGATAGGACACAGGATCAGGAAAATCAGTAGGAAAGGCCAGAAGGGGCCTCAGAGACTGTGGTCAGCCGCTGCAGAGAATTTCAAAGAGCAAGGTGGCGGAGTCCAGAAGCCCGGTCCCAACTCAGACCCACTGCTCATGGCCCTGCAGGGGTCACCTGCCCCCCCTGAGCCTGGATGAGGGGCTGAGGGGTGAGCAGCCTCCGAGGTCCCCCTGCTCTGCCTGTCAATAACTCGATACAGCAATTCCCCACCCCAGGTCCAAGGACAACCCGCCAAGCCGAACAGAACAGGAGAGAAACAACTTTCCCTGTGGCCTTTTCACCCTTCCGGCCGCAACTTTCACAAAGAAAAGCAACAGCGGACATGCCGGGCAAACACACTTACCACGTGAGCTTGTCCGAATGAGCCTGCCTGGGCAGAGTCTTGGCAGAGGCTGGGCCCTCACGGGCTGCTCAAACTGAAATACCAATGCCATGTGCAGAGAGAAACTCCAACGGCAGTTCAGAGCGAACAGCGATCCCCCATCAGAACCCAACCCAGGCAGCACCTCAGCACAGCCAGCTTCTGCACCTACTCAGCAGTTCTCTGAGCTTGCTTGTTGGGGCAAATCCTAAGACTGCTCGCTGCCCTGGAAGCACAATGGGTTACGTAACTAGAGGCAGCATGGGCACCCTATCGGCTCATCTTGTTAAACTGCCCCAAGAAGAAAATGACGCACCCCAAAATGTGATATCCCTAGGTTGAGGATAAGGGGAGGGAGAGGGGGAGCAGGGCTTTGTGACGGGCATTTGGGCTTTGCCTAAAAATTAAAGAGGAACAAAAAGCTTGCTGTTCATCTCAGCGCTCCCCAGGAACTGTGGGTGGCGTGGATGAGAGGCCGGGTGCCAAACGGTCTCCCAGGACTGCACTTGGCAAAGCCCTGGGAGTCCACATACGGATTCTCGGAGAAACTCCAGATCTCTGGGAAATGTTTTCTGTTTTGTGTCTTCCTCTCAGTGACCGACAAACGAGACTTTAACCTGAGCGTGTTCTGCGCTGTCGGGCTGCACCTTAAACACGTAACAGTGTCTGTGTTTACGCTCCTGTTTACCAAGCCACTGCCAAACGTGACAGCACTGAGCTGCTTCTCAGCTGTCCTATGGTGCTTGCTACAGATGTTCCCGCAAAGAACCCCCAGTTACCATGCCCCATAGCCTTTGAAGTTTCAGCACTGCGATTCTGCCATTACTTTGCCCTCGGTTGTCATGTTCAAAGCGAAACGACTTTAACAAGCTAAATGTTTCCCGGGTTTCAGGCACAGATGCCACTAGAATCCCAGTGATTAGCTCATGTGTTTAGACAAATGAAGATGCAGTTGGGACACTGCCTCCTCCGAGAAGCCCTCCTAGTCTCCCGGATCCTCTCCCCTCCAAGGCTCACCCAGGCACCCTCCTTGATGCTCTCCCGTGTGCTGTGCTTATCACTGGTGTAACCATTCTGCACAGCCTATCTCCACTCACTCATCTACGTCCCCACCCAACTGGACAGTATTCCTTGGTGGGGGGTGGGAGGCAGGCGGCAGGGAACGCATACCCCGGGGGTCATGACCTACACACAAGCCCCGCCCCTTAGAGCTCGGGATCTTAGGCCAGATGCTGAACCTTTCCTGATTTAGTCTCTTTACCTGTAAAAACAGGACAACAGTCTCCATTTAATGGGGATGCAGTACTAATTAAATGACACAACTCATTCATTCAGCAAATGTTTACTGAGCACTGGCCACAGGCAGGCGCTCTTTCAGACACTGGGACTCGGTGGCGCACAAAGTCCTTGCCCTTAGCGAGTTTCTATTCTATTGCAAGCTTGGTCAACGAAATACAATCATGTAGTACTCACGGCTAAGTATGGGGAGACAGCTAAAGCAGGTAAGGGAGATGGGGAAGCGGGGTGTGGACCACCCTCTACGCAGGGGAGTCACAAAAGGCCTCTAAGGAAATGCCATTTGGAGAAAGTAAAGAAGGAATCAGGAGGACATCTAGGGTTAAGGCGATCCAGGTGCTGAGCAGCAGCAAGAACAAAGGCCCTGAGGTGGGATGTGCTGGGTGTATCCAAGAATTAGTGAGGAGGCCAGTGTGTCCGGAATGGAGTGAGTGAAGAGGAGATAGGTCAAAGGGGCACAGGCAGCCCTGTCACTTAGGCCACGGTCAGAAGGGAGCCCGCTGGAGGTTTGGAGCACAAGACTTAAACCACCTGACGTTGTATTTAAAAAGCCACTCTTTTGGCTGGGCAGAGATTGGATTGCACAGAGGCAAGAAGGGAAACAGGAGGCCCAGTTAGGAGCCCACTGCAATGATCCGGGCGTGAGATGAAGGTGGCTTGGACCAGGGTAGTTACTGTGGGGCTGGTGAGAACCAGTCAAACTCTGGACACACTGGGAACAAAGAGTCAACAGACTTCCCAGCAAACCAGGGTCTGAAAGAAATACAGAGGTCATGAATGCTTCCAAGGCTTCTGGCCTGGGCAACTGGAAGGATGTAGGTACCATTTAGAAAGACTGCAAAGAAAGCAGGTGGAGGGGGAAATCAGGAGTTCATTTCTGGCCAAGTTAGTCAGAGATGCCCAACAGGCGTCCAAGTGAAAGTGTTGTTATGTGGAGTCAGACCGACACATCTGGCCTTCGGGGCAAAGGTCCAGTCTGAGGACAGGAACTGGAAAGTGCTCAGCGTAGAAGCAGATTCTAAATCCCGGAGCCCGCGTGAGATCACTTAGGGCGTGGGTTACCCGAGAGAGCGAAGGGCTGAGCCCCGGGGCCCCCAAAGTTCCCAGAGGGGAGCAGCTAGCAAGGTCGGGACCCAAAGCCAAGGCAGGACCGTATTTCCAGGAGAAGGGGGGTGGTCGGCCGTGTCAACTCCTGCCGAAAAGGCTAAGGATGGACCCCTGAACCGAATGAGGCCGTCAGCACTGGGGGCACGGTGGGGTCACAAGCCTGCTCGCGGTGGACACAGGAGAAAAACAGGAGGAAAAACAGAGCAAACCGAAGAGCAGAGACACAGGCGCTAGCTGCAGGGAAAGCAGAGCAAAGAAGGATTCTTTTTAAGAAGGGAGCGACGATAGCATGCTTTTGTGCTAACAGGAAAGATCCAGGAGCAAGGAGAAAGGGATGGTGTAGTAGAGAGAGGGCGGGGGCCGGAAGCGTGTCCCTCAGGGCACAGGCAAGCAGCAGTAGGATTTAGTGCACACGTGGAGGGGAGGCCCCTGGTGCCATCGGGAGCTCAGGGGGTCAGCACCCAGGCATTCGGCTGGGATCCCGGCACCTCCAAGCCCCTCACACCCAGGAAGCTCTTGACGTGGGGTGGGGCTGGGGGCCCTCAATGCCTAACTGGAGAGAGAACAGGGGAAAACTACACACCATTCCCACTCAGAGCCCCCTCCTGTGAGGGCTCCAAGCAGTGGTCTCAATGATCCCTTGAGGAAAGACACAAACGAGAGCTCCGTTACAATGTGCCTGAATAGCCGATGTTGCCAGTGCGCTGGGGGATGAGCGCCCTGTTCTCGAGACACTGGGAAGGCATGACTGACAAAACTCGACAAAGTTTTTGTCTGTGCAAAACTTGACAGTGTACAAACGGTGCTGCAGGGAGTTCCCCACTGCTGCAGCCCACAGCATCATGGCATGTTATTTCCATTACACCTATCTTATGTCTGAAGAAACTGAGCCTCAGAGAGAGGGACAGGGGGCCAAACTACACTGAGCCCCACTACGGGCCAGGGACGCTGCTCAAGGTTCAGTGATCCCGTCTTTAACCTTCACGACAGTTCTGTGAGGTGCTGTCTTCATCTCAGACAAGTCAGTTCTGGATGGCCAGTCTCATGATCCCAAAGCTCAGACCCTTTGCACTTCGGTAGTCCCTCCCCACTCTCCACATCCCTCCCCGGGACCCACTCCTACGGCCCCACCCTTCCCCGGCCCTCACTGACTTCCCCCGTTCCTGGCAGGGAGAGGCGCCCTTACCAGTGATGGTGCAGGCATCCCGGTACCCTCTGCAGCCGGGAGCATCTTCCACAGCCTCGCTTACATAGTGTTCCTCGGGGATGCCCGGGCTGCAGGCTAGGACTGCATGGTTGCACGCCTCCGAAGGGGGCACGGAGTTGGCCAAAGTGTCGTCGTGCAGAGCTGTGGCGTCCAGCTTGGCAGGTTTCACGGGGAGGTGCCCACTGCCATCGGGGACCCCGCTGCCGGAGTCAGGGGCAGTTGGGCAGACGGCCCCCAGGAGGTCTGGCACACCAGCAGCGGCTCCTCACGGGGAATCTATGGGACAATCCAGAGAGAGGAGCTCAGTGACTTAGAGTCTCTGAAAAAAAAAGAACAGAATCTTCAGAAAATAAGGACCCCGAGATGATGTGGGATCAGACTGTCAATTCTGTTTCCTTCAAGCCAAGGTACTTCCAATTGAATTCTTCAGTTTCGATAAAAGAACTGCAAGTGAAGTTCCATTCACCCAATCAGGTCCCAGTGCAGAACAAAATACAGAGCGTGTGGCTTCATTTACTAACTGAAACCTGTCTTGAAGCAGCTCTAAGCAAATCAACAGACTGGACCACAGCTAAAATGATGGCACCTACCCTGAAATGAGCACACCCAGGTCACCTGGCAGCCACGTGGAGTGTGGCAAGAGCTATGCACGAGCATCCTGGGGAAGACATGCACCCCTCTAAAAAAAAGCCATCTTTTTTTTGTATATTGAATTATGTAAGATGTGATACCTCTCTTAAACCCTTTCCAACCACCGTATATTCTCAACTCTCCAAGAGCTTGAAGGCATGCCGCAACCTTAAGCTACAGCATGAAGTTAGAAGACTTCTTTAAGAATATGATGCAAACTACAGACCTTATGCCAAAAAAACACACGCAGGTTCAGGAAAATCAGCCCATTCATAGGCTCTCAGGAATCTAAGGGCAGCAGGTGAAGGGTCTGGGGACTAGCAGGTCACTCTCTCTAGGGGCCATTCCAGCAACATCAGCCTGACCCAGGGTCCACACCCCCGCGTAAAATCTGGATGGGCCTAAAAAATACCTGCTAAAAAAGGGATGGTGCATGGCAGAGGCTACTGAGAACCCCACTTGGTTCCAGTAACAGCAAACCTACATGCAAGAGATGTCTCCACACGGTTCAGGAGAGCGCTACTGCCTTAGACATTAACTTTCAATTCAGCTACTCCCCTTTCCTCCCAGCCCACCTCCACATACCACATACTGTAGGTATGCACACATATACCCAGAAAAAATGCCAAACATGACCATTATGAACAAGACAGAAAGCCTGAGAAACATTCAGCAGGACAGTTCTCAAAGTGTGGCCTGAGAACCCCTGGGGTTCCCTGAGACTAGTTTAAACGGTCTGCAAGGTCAAAATGATTTTCTAAGGTACTTTCACTATCATTCTCTCATAGATGGTACGATGGAGCTCTCCAGAGATTTCCATTATGTGTGATGATACCTTTGTTCTGAAGGTTAACGAAGGGAATGTGTACTTCTGAATCCTTGTGGTTTAAAATTTTCTGTTTTGATTTCTAATACAATATATGTAAATCAAGGTGACACACATGAACAAAAGCTCTTTGGGATCCTCAATCATTTTCCTGGGACCAAGAAAGTTTGAGAATTATTGTTCTAGTAATGATATATTTACAGTTCATTTTTTTTTAAATAAGAAAAAAAGAGAAAAAAGAGGAAAGTTAACAGAGATTTACTCAACATGGTGCAGTCAGTGATGAAGGGAAACTACAGCCCTCAATATGAAGTTATTTACCAAAATACACCAAGAGTTCCTATTGTAAATGGTGATAAACTCCCTGCCCTCATTAAAATGAACACACAAATATAAAGTAGGAAGAGGTGTGGGAGCCTGTACATCCCTGGTGAAAAGTGATAGGGAACCAGAGATAAAAAACAGGATTGTATCAACAACATCTCCTCAGTGATTCAAGTACAGACAAATGGAGAAGCCGCCCAGTAAGAAAAAGCCTGGAATTCTCAAGAACTCCCAAAATATTGTGGGCAGCAGAGGCCTGAGGGCGTGGACTAGAAGACCTTCCAGAAGGGAACCAATTAAGCTATTGTTATAGGGTACTCTGAGATATTTAAAGGCATAACGACCCCACTCTTCCCGAGGAGCTGCAGGTACTCGGACCACACCTTGTGAGCTATCACTATTAAACAGATGGACAAAAAGAACTCAGAGGTGGGGAATACAAGCTAAGTAGGCATGGCAGTGAAATTAAACCAGGGACACTTAAAAGAAGAAAAATGGGCAAAGGATATGAAGATTCTCTCCCCTCCCCAAAAAAGAAGTATACAAACACACACACCAAACATTTTCAGGACCCTTAATTGTGATCCAAAAAAAATCTCTTTATCAGACTGACAAAGATTTAAAAACTATAACAATGCTCAATTTGATAAGACTTTTAAGAAACTTATAGTGGAGAGATGGGTAATAAATTCAGAAGGGCAGCTTGGCTAAATGCATGTGGCTTTTTGGCCCGAGGATGCACAGACCAAGGGCGCTTATCACAGTGAAAGGCTAAGAACAAGCTAACACGTAACAGAGAGTATGGAGCCAATTACGGCGCAGCCACAGAGACGTGAACTCTGCCGCTGCTAAAAGGAAGTCTCAGAGCAGATATGAATTGATCAGCGTGGAAGGATGCTCTACACAGAGAAATGGCAGGTAATGAACATGGGCTCTAAAAGGTTTTGAAAACTCATTAATGGATTGGACCCTCATTCGAATTTTCTTTAATCTGTACTTCCACGCAGTCTATAGGATCCTTACACAAAAGTTTGAAATAGTTTCTCCCTTTGTAAAATGCCATTGTCCCCCTGAAATCAATAGGGTTTTTTTAATTGAAATATAATTGACATACCATATTTTGTTAGTTTCAGGTGTACTACATAGTGATTTGACATTTGCATACGTTATGAAATGATCACCGTAAGCCTAGTACCCATCTGTCCCCACCAATCAACGTGGTTTTTAAAACAAAGGGTCAAAAACATAAAGATTTCTTAAAGAGAACTTCAATCATGGATTTTACAACGTTTGCTTTCATTTTCTATAAAATGAGGGAGTTGGCCTAAATCCCGATCACCAGCCCCAAATCACTACGGTCCCTCCTCCTAGTACCTTTGCTTCAACTTACAGCTCTCACACACTAACTCAGAAACACAGCCAAATAGTTCAAGTAAGTGCAAACATTTTCTCAAAAAAACAAATTTTAGAGACACCAGCCCGTGCTCACTCAAGCCTCAAGGGGAACTCAAGCAACCACATTCAAGTCCAAAGTCCCCTTTTTATGGGCATCAACTGGCAAAGCCTTCAAAAGTTTGAGAAGCCCTCTTTTTCTTTTTTTTAAAGTAGAACAAAACTACTCCAATTGATTTTTTTCATCTCAAACCCCAGTTAAAATAATTAAACACACAGATGTGTATATTCACATGCATACCAACTTGAAGTCCATCATATCCCATGATTTGTGAATTTTAATTCTCACCGTATGCCTTTTTTGCCAAAACAGTATTTTTGTTTTATTGTGGTTAAAAACAAACACATAACATGAAAGGTACCATCTTAACCATCTTTAAGCTCAGGAGTGTTAAGTACATTCACACTGTTGCACAACCCATCTCCAGAACACTTTGCATCTTGCAGAAATGAAACTCTGTATCCGTTAACCAATAATGCCCCACTTCCGCTCCTGCCAGCACGGGGCAGCCACCAGTATGCTGTCTATCTGTATCTCTATGAACTCACTACTCTTAGTGCCTCCTATAAGAGGGATCCTACTGTATTTCTCTTTTAGTGACTAGCTTATTTCACTTAGCATAATGTCCTCAAGGTTCATCCATGTTGCAGCATGTCAGAATTTCATTCCTTTTTAAAGCCTGGATAATATTCCACTGCACTGAGAAACCCTTCTTGAAGTAAAAAGATCAATCTTTAGCCCATGAAAATCTAGTGGGAAATAATCTAAATCTCTATCAATACAAAAGCAGTTTATAAATTATGGCCCGCCCAAATCACTGGATTTTATAAAATAAGATTATCCACATAAGGCACTTACATCCATGCCAGGTATATATCACATTCTCAAAATAATCATTATCATTGAAAGTATCATTTCCAGACTCTCGGAATCAGGCACCTTTCTGGACTCTCCGCCAACATCCATAGGCCAACATTTCCAAACCTATTATATCACGAAACCTTTTGCCACAGGATACCTGGTCCCATGGCATTTATTTCATGGAACAGACTTTGGGGAAAGCTTCTCTGTATTTGGCAAACCTCCATGCCTTCATCACCCCCTGTCCAGGACTCATCTCTCCCACAGGCTGTGGGAGCTCCTTGAAAGCATGGGCTGGCCCTAGCACCTGTTAGTTACTGAGTAAATATCTGCAGAATAAATAATAATGAATGAAACAAGGGGTTTGGTCCAAACGACCTGAGGATTTCCTGAAGCTACGAAGCTGTAGTTCTATGATCCATACAGGAACCAAAGGGTCCAAACTCCCAAATTACACACAGCTAACCCTGAAGATTCACAGAAATCAATGGGGAAACTTTCTGAAACACTCCTGAGGTGTTCCGGGGATGCAGACCCCCTCCCATGGGCCCTTCAGAATGGCCTCAAATGAACCGCACTTCATCCTTTCCAATACAGATCAACATACACCAAATGTGATGTCACGATTAAACATGTAAGATCATCCATATACAATAATTCAGGAATCAGGAAGCCTCATTTATAGACCACTCAAAATCTGGCTTGCAAGTCCCTCATCCAGTTTCTAGAAGAAAGAGTCACAGCAGGTACCCTCTGAGGAGACCCAGGGACCGTGGAGTGCTGAGTGGTGCTCAGGACACCGTTAAGGACTCCGTTTCCTAGGACAACTGTCTATCAGTGTTTTTATTCACAATGCATTTTTTCTGCTGATAACTCAGGATCTCTAACAGCTGAAGGATCAGAAATAAACAGAGCCAGGCATCTGATCAGACTCGCAGAGAAGGCAAGCATCCACTGTGGGAGAGACCGCCTAGCACATGGCGTCAACGACCCCAAAACATCGTTTGGGGTGAAGAGGAGAGAGATGAGTTCCTGTAGGTCTCCAGCCTCAGTCTCCTCCTCTCTGAGGTAATAATACCCACACCTCTCGGACTGTTAAACTGATTACGGACACAGATGCAAATAATGTACCCAGCACAGCGCTAAGCACACAGCAACCCTCCAAGTTCACACACTCTCAAAGTGGTCACCTCCTCCTCAAAATGATTCATTTACTGTCTAAGAGAAGTGACCCTTGCATGTTCCTAAATTTTCACAATTTCCCACACCAGTATTCTGTAAGGCAGTGCACAATTGTAAAATCTTAACAGTATCAACTTTTGTTGAGACTTACGGTGTGCGCCAGATACTATGTCAAGTGCTTTGGAACCTCTAACTTCTACCACCTGCCGCTGGTCACCTCTCTCTTAGCTGAGTACTGTTACCAGTTCCATTTTACAGCTGAGGACAAGAATGCTCAGAGAGGTTCAGTAACCTTCCAAAGGTCACAGAGCCAGCAGGAGGGGGAATCCAGGTCTGAACTGAGCTAAGTGATGGGAGCCCCATGGGAAAACGATCCTTGGCACCTGGTTACTGCCCCTCACTCTAATGGACGCAGGCATTTCCAAGACTTCACACAGGGTTCAGGAACAAAGCAGCCACAGCCCTGGATGCTCTCTGGCTCTGGCCAACCCTGGCACACCAAGCAAAAGGCTTCTTTCAGGCAGAGGGAACAAATGAGGCTTAAGCAAAGTGAGAGTGGATGGCCCTGAGAGATGAAAGCGCCTCTGTCTTATCGATTCTGCTTGGGGAGCCTTTGGGAAGGAGAGATTTTTCTTCGCAGAGGAGTGAGAAATTCTGCAACCTGGTCAAATTTTCAGCAAAAGAGGTACCAGGAAAAGAAGCAGGAAATAGTACCCAAGGAGGCAGGCTGTTTTGCATTTGAGCTGAGAGGGACCTCCTGCCTCTGGCCTGGGGCCCTTGGCCCAGGTCCCGTGCCTCACTCTTCTCCTCAACTGTGATCAAGATTCCAGCCCCTAGGCTGTCAAAGAGTACTGACCAAGCTGCTCAAGGCTAATGCAGTTTGCTGCTGACAGAATACATGTGTGCACGATTTCCTTCCCCTCCAGCATGGGATTTTTGAGGTTCAGAACCTGAGCAAAAACTCCAAGAGCTGTGTGACATTGAGGGGATGGTGTCACTCCTCTGGGCCTCAGCCACCCCATCTGAACAAAGAAGAGACTGAATGAGCAACAAAAAGCCAGTGGCCTTGCAGATAAGCCATGCCAGGAACCCCAAGTGCAGGCAGGTGGAGCTGCAGGAGGGCTTCTGTGTCCTAGTCAGCCCTTCCCCCACTGCCCCAGTGCTATTAGCATGAACCCTCTGCCACCCACGTGTAGGCAACTTCTGGCAGGAGAGCCAAGTGATACTGTGCAGACAGAGCTGCCCTTTGTGAACACAGATCACCTGTTTCCCAAGGGCTAAAGGAGGAGCTTCCTCCAGGACAAACTCAGAGGCTGTCAGGAGAAAACCAGAACAGAGCTTCGGGGTTGGCGGCCCAACAGGTGACAAGGAGAAGCCCGTGCTGGGTGACCCCCCTCCATGGTCAGCCAGGTGCCTGCGCTTTCAAGGTTTATGTTTGGGGGGTAGAGACAGCCAATGTATCTGGGGGACTGGCTTACTGTCACAGTTCAGCAATTCTGAACAAACAGGTCCCAGTGCAGCAAAAGTTTTCAAAAAGGGACAAATTGTTCTCCAGGATCGTATCAGCCCTCTATTGCTATTGTGACAAACTGCCACAAATTTAGTGGCTTGAAATAGTCATTTTTCAAGTCACAGTCCTATAGGTTAGCAGTCTGACACGAGCCTCGCCGGGAGCCAGCGGAGGCGTCAGCAGGGCTGCGCTCCTTCCTGGAGCTCCGGGGAAAAATCCGTATCCAAGTTTATTCAGGTTGTTGGCAGAAATCAGTTACTTGTGGTTGCAGGACTAAAGACCATACTTCCACGCTGGCTGTTAGCCGGGGGCTGGTCTTTGTTCCTAGAGGCTGCCCGTGTTCCTTCTCCTCCTTTCCTCCTTTCCATGGGCTCCTAGAGGCCTCTCTCCAGTCCCTGCATGCGACCCCTACATCTCAGAGCCAGCAAAGGCATGTCGAATCCTTCACACACTCTATCTTCTCCTTCTGCTGCATCTTTCTAGTCTCCTCTTCTGTCCTTTTCTGTTTTTAAGGGCTCAAGTGATCACACTTCAGATAATCCAGGACAATCTCCCTATCTTAAAGTCATGTGACCAATAGCCTTAATTCAACCTGCAAAGTCCCCTCATAGCAGTACCTAGATCATTACTTGACTGACGAACCAGGCGACAGGAGCCTTGAGAGAACAACTTCAGAATTTTGCCGCCCACAAGGGCCTTCGGTTCTAAAGGCACGGTATGCCTTAGAAGCCCCCACTAGCCCCAAGCCTAGTGAGAAGGCAGACCAGAGTCAGCCCACAGCCTCCCAGGCCCTTTCAGCCCCAGAGCAAGATGACTCAGATCCAACGATGGGGACCACACAGGACTGGGTTTAGTCCCAGCCCAGCCACCCACTACTGACTGCAGTCCCGGGTCAGGTTCCAAGACGTCTCATCTATAAAATGTGGGTACGACCAATGGTTGACAAGCTGCCGGAAGAAGCAGACACAATGAAAGGAAATGGGCTGCCAGGCCTAGGACGGCAGGCCTGAGACCGAATCAGAAGTCTGGAGACCCGCCTTAGGGATCACAAGCATTTAGCACCTGGACATGCAATGGAGGCGCTTTTTCACCACATTGTTTCTATCTTAGGAATAATCACATGAGGCCAAGGAACTTGCAGGCTGTGGATAGTCCTAAAGGAAAAGAGCCATTTGAAATCAGGGTGAGCACCCCAGAACCTTGATACCTGCTTGAGGCCGACACGCTCGCAAAGGATCTTGACTAAGGCATGACTGGCACCCGGGTTCCCCCCTCTCTGGCCAGGGCTATTTGCTTTGATGCTATCTTACAGCTACTTCTCTGAGCAAACGGCTGCCTGCTGACATGGTGATAAGACGAACATGTGCTTTTTGAAAGTGCAGAGAGCCCCAGCACTCCTTGCAAAATGAGCTACAGGTCTGGCACTGGGCTTGTTCATTTACATGCATGATCTCGTTTAAGGATCACAACCTATGAAGTAATATCCGTATCTGCTTTTTACAGGAGAGAAAACAGGCTCAGAGAGATTAAATTACTCACCCAGGATGTGAACCTAGATTTGAATGGCTCCAAAGATGTTGCTGTATTACAGTTCTGAGTGTATTGTGCTTATGTGCTTCAAGTTGTTCGAAGTCCAGTGGAGAATCAGATATTTCATGGGGTCCTCGACCAATGATCATTCTCCTGCATCTAGCCACTGTCTCTCAAAACAATGCTCTTGCCATAACAGAGGCAAAGGAACTCAAAGCGAAGACCCCACTGAGACCACTCAAGCCTGTATAAGAAATATGCACACCCCGAATTCAAAAAGAGTCATGTACCAAAATGTTCATTGCAGCTCTATTTACGATAGCCCCGAGATGGAAACAACCTAAGTGCCCATCATCGGATGAATGGATAAAGAAGATGTGGCACATATATACAATGGAATATTACTCAGCCATAAAAAGAAACGAAATTGAGCTATTTGTAATGAGGTGGATGGACCTAGAGTCTGTCATACAGAGTGAAGTAAGTCAGAAAGAGAAAGACAAATACCGTATGCTAACACATATATATGGAATTTAAGAAAACAAAATGTCATGAAGAACCTAGGGATAAGACAGGAATAAAGACACAGACCTATTGGAGAACAGACTTGAGGATATGGGGAGGGGGAAGGGTGAGCTGTGACAAAGCGAGAGAGAGGCATGGACATATATACACTACCAAACGTAAGGTAGATAGCTAGTGGGAAGCAGCCGCATAGCATAGGGGTATCAGCTCGGTGTTTCGTGACCGCCTGGAGGGGTGGGATAGGGAGGGTGGGAGGGAGGGAGACGCAAGAGGGAAGAGATATGGGAACATATGCATATGTATAACTGATTCACTTTGTTATAAAGCAGAAACTAGCACACCATTGTAAAGCAATTGTACCCCAATAAAGATGTTAAAAAAAAAAAGAAATATGCACACCCCAAACAGCCCAAAGATGGGGGTCTGACCTCCAGGGCCATGTAGGGCTGGCGGACAGCTGATGGGCGACTGTGCAGGTCTTCTCCTCTCCTACTTCTCCATCATATCACTCCCCACTTCATCTGACTTTTCTGGCCAACGGGACAAGGGGCTAAGGAGTAGAAAAGATCATGTAAGAGTTGAACAGCTGGAGGAGGAGGAGATGAGTTGCAGTTTTGCAGCAACGGTGTCAGGAAAGAGCAGGACCGCCAAGAAGCAGCCACTGGGGCCCTACAGGACGATGCTGCTCTCTGTGGGCTTTCACACGCGTAACGCCATTTGTCCCGTAAAATAAATCTATGCCATAGCTTGGTAGAACCGTTCTCATTCTGTGAGGTGGGGAAAGGTTAAGCGACTTGCTCAAAGTTTTCTCTCAGATAATGGCAGAAGCATCTCAGATAATGACGGGAAGCATTTCTTATTTACCCAAAAATGTCAACTACTGCTATACCATGCTGCAAGAGGAAGGAGCATCTTGGGAGAGGGCATGTGTGACCACCCACAGAATGAGGAAGAATACTCGGAGGAGCTGATGTCAGCAACTACAGCCAGAAAGTCGGAGCCACGTGAGGTAACCAGAGGCACAGGAAAGGAGATGCCATATGGTCTCCAGGACGGCAATCAGGGCTCTCTGTGAAGTCCTATGAGCACGCCTGAGGGTTCCTAAAAAAGGAGAGGCCAGGACAGCTGGAGACTAAGGCAGATACTGTCAAGGTTTCCACTAGCATGATTGAAGGGAAGAACTTGAGCACGGAATGGGGGCTGCACGGGTGTGCCCGTCACATATGCCCAACACCTGCGCCTGTCACTTGTGTCTGTCACGTCTGCCTGACCCGGACACTTGACAGGTGTGCGCGTCACGTGCGCGGCGCCCGTCACGTGCGCGGCCCCCATCACGTGCACCCGTCATGTGCCCCTGACCCGGGCACCGGACAGGTGCGTCAGTGCTCCCACCATGTGCGCCCAAGACGAGTGCGGTGCCCTCACATGTGTCTTTCCTCCCTTGCTCTCTCTCTCTCCCAGGCTCTCATGCCCAGGCACACACAAGCACTCACGGACACCAACATACACGTGTGAAGTAAACGCCACTCTTAAGGCCATACTGTTCTCTAGCTCTGGAGGTGAATCCCTCCGATTTTTTTTTTTAATCAAGAATCACTCAAAGAAAATTTCCATCACTCAAGTCAAGTGGAGAAAAATGCCTCCGACCCAGCTTAGTCCCATAACTCAGCCTTCTCTTTCTAAACTGTGCTGAGGACAGAAGCAAACCCACCAATACAAGGCACTGCCCCCTGCAGATGCCTACGAAGTAAGGACAAAGCCCTTTCATCGGTCAGGTCTCACTGAATGAAAAGTGTCATGTGACCAAATTCCCCGGTTGCCAAAAATAATTCTGCTACAACCCAGAGCACTGAAGTGCCCAACCACGCTGCCTTCTGTAAACCCAGTGCCCTCTCCCAGAATAAGGAAGAAAGGAGAATAAAAAGGCAGCGCGCTCTGGCAGCCTTACGTAACAGTCCCTGTCTCTCCGGCTGGCAGCAGCAGATTTATAATGTGCTATAAATAGCTCCCTCTCCGGGGAAAGGAGACCACGCTGTGAGGCTGAGCTGCAGAGCCTCACTGACAGCCTGCCTCCCCTCTTCCATCCCCAACGGGACCTTCATGCGTCTTGCAGCACAAAGCGAGTTCAGTGAGAGCAGCTGGCCCGAGCCCAGCACAGACGTAAGAGACCTGAGTCACCTAAGAGACCCTAAAAGCTGAACGAGACATTCAGGGAGCACCGTGTAGCACAAGCCAGTGTAGGAGCCGTAACTACAGCACGGTCCTCTGCAGACAAGCCTCCCCAGCACACCAGGCCGACAGAGCCGCTCTGTGCTCCCAAACCAAGTCGGGACAAACAGCAGCTTCTGGACGTTTCATTCTGCCAGCCGGAGAGCGTAAGCCACCCTGGCAGGTGGCAGGCAGGCTGGAGGCGGTTCTCGGTGGGGCATCACGGCCCGTATGCTCCCTGCCCCAATTCGAACCCCCATCAGAAAACCCCAATCTGCACCAGAGTCCTCTCCACATTCCCAGGTCCAGGGAGGAACCCTAGAGGCTGGCCAAAGCCGGGCAGGGTGTAGCAGGAGTGGGAAGCTCATCCCAAATCCCTGTGGGGTGGCTTGTTGGAAATCTCTGTGATTCCAGGCTGGAAAGCGGTTGCTCTGAAGAGGAAAACTTGCCCTGAGAAGACTCAGACGTTTTAAATGAGGAAGCCCTGCAGCCCACACTGCACGTGCTGTCACTTCGAAGGGGTGTGGGGTGCAAGAAACGGGGAGAGAGAGAGTCGGGATCCACGGGGAAGGCAAGTACGTGAGACCTGTTAGTGATAAAACCTCACCCAGCCAGAACAGTGGCTGCAGAGCTGTTACGCTCAAGGATAAAGGTAATATAATAACCAGAGTGAGGAAGAGGCCTGGGAATGCGGGGCAAGGGTGAGAGGAAGAGAGGGAAAGAGAACAGTTCTCTGTACGGGACCCCTTCTTGGGTCCCGGCTTTTACTGCCCTCACTCCCCGGGTGGAGTCTGGCTTTAAAAAAAATCATAATGACTCCAACAAGGAAAAGAACACGAATGCTTCCCAGTTATTGCAGTGACCGTGAGCCCGGCCAGGCCCGGGTACATTACCCCTGGGAATGCTGACCTAAAACTCAGGGCAGCCTGCAGGCCTGCGTCATGGCCCTCCTCCAGTTGCCGATGGGGAAACTGGGGCTGGAGGCAACGCCCCACAGTCCCAAGAACCTAGAGGCGGGGCCGGTGTTGAACCCAAATGTGTTTAATGCCTCAGCACATGGCAAACGCGCCAATAAATGAGTAACGACAACGTCAACTTAGTTCATGGTATTGTTCTCTTACCACTTATGTAGATCTAAAATTTTCAAAGCCAGTTGGGACATAAAAAGGAGCGATCCTACGTGAAAAAGAAAATTTTAAGATTATAAGAGAATGTCGATTCCAAGACAAATGCTTTCAAAGAAACCATGAAGATTATTTTACACTGAAAAATGTTAACCTCCCCAATAAAAATACTCATGTAGGAATCATTAGGAGAGAAAATTCAATCATAGTTTTCAGGAGAAAAATCACAAGTAATCAGAGAAATGAAAACGAAAACAAGTATGAGATACTCTCTTGTTATCTATCCCACATGCACACCTTTTCCCCCTAGTTATAACCTGTGCCTCTGACCATGTGGGTAAGGAGGTCACTCACACCCGGGAGTACGCATCAAAAGCAGTTCCACTGCGGCTTCCTGGTGGCTCAGTGCTTAAGAATCCACCTGCCAATGCAGGGGACACGGGTTCGAGCCCTGGTCCGGGAAGATCCCACATGCCACGGAGCAACTAGGCCCATGTACCACAATTACTGAGCCTGTGCTCTAGAGCCGGCAAGCCACAACTACTGAAGCCCACGCGCCTAGAGCCCGTGCTCCACAACAAGAGAAGCCACCGCCGTGAGAAAGAAGCCTGTGCACCACAAGGAAGAGTAGCCCCTGCTCGCTGCAACTAGAGAAAAGCCAGAGCCCAGCAACGAAGACCCAACGCAGCCATAAATAAATAAATTTATTTTAAAAAAAAGAAAAGAAAAAAATAGCAGTTCCACTTCTACAATTATTTCCTAAGGAAAAGTCATAACGGTGCACAGAGATTGAACTTTCCTCTTCCAGCACTGCGTCACAGTGAAACACTGGAAGATAAAAAATGTCTAATAATATGGATTTCAATGAAATAAAACATGGTCCATCCATATAACAGGTCTGTACATGTTCCATTCCTAATGATGCTGCAGAGAAACCCACGGAAGCCAAGAAAAGGTACTCGGGATAGCCTGAGTGGGAAAAAGGCAGCTCACCAAACAGGGTATAGAATCTAGTGTCTCTGTTTCAGTAAAAATGAGACACATATAAATATAATTGAAGAGTATCTCCAGTAGAATTTCATCTCCGCAGGCATCCTTTTCCCATCCACAGAACTACACCCAATAGCCCTGTTACCCCTCCTTATTAGGTCCTTGGCTGTCCTCCAGCACGACAATCGAGCCCTCACCTCTCCACGCTTCAGCACTGCTGCACCGTCCTACCAGCCCACACGTTTAAACAGCCTGGATATGAGCACATTTCCTCACCATGGCCACAGAGGTACAAATGCCATTTCCTAAAGCACATCCACTACAAGTTCAACCCCTCTGGGGACATTAGTCACTATGGGATGTTGAGCAGGTGACATTAGTCACCATTAGTCACTATGGGATGTTGGGCAGGTCAGTTTAACTTCTACAAGCCTCAGTTTTCTCATCTGTAAGATGGGAAATAATAATAGTACCTAATGATGCAGGGCTCTCACGGGGATTAAAGGAGATAATACACTAAAGTCAAATGTCCTCTAAGCCCTTAGTAAATGCTCAATAAATCACACCTCTGCTCAGACCTCTGAGAAAACTCCCCAGAAGCGGGGGTTAACCTTCTGGGGAAATGGGCGCCCTATTTCAACAGGCACTTTCCTACAATCAGACTTTATAAAAAGTTCAAGCACACATAATTTAAATTCCATGCCTCCTATAGTATTGGCAGAAACTGAGTAAAATAAAAACTTACTCCTGTCTGTTTTGTTCACTGTTGTGTCCCCAGTGCCTGGAACATAGTAAAAGTCGAGTGTAGAACGAATTAAATGATTCACCCTTTATGCTCAAACCTACTGAACACAACCAACCCAACTGTTCTATCTTGACCACAACTACACGATAGGCTAGTCACCACGATAATTGTGGTGACATAAAGTACAATGGATTTCCACTGAGTCATCTGTCATATTAGGAAATGAGAAGGAAATGTGGGATCTCCCCGGACCAGGGCTCGAACCCGTGTCCCCTGCATTGGCAGGCGGATTCTAAACCACTGCGCCACCAGGGAAGTCCTTAAATTGTGTTTTGAAGAAAGCTTCATTTCCATTTCCATATGAGCTTCTCAGTGTGCACTGAACCTACAGTGAAATCATAGCCTTGTGTTTTTGAAAACAGATTCCGCAGCTATGGAAACAAGTTGTCACTGTATACTGACTTCACTGTAGGATCAAGTGAGAAGAAACATCTCAGCTTGGACACAGCTACTTAGCTACAAACATTGTTCTTTTCAATAAAAGTGCTTAACCGTAATCAATAAAGCCCTTAAGTTCCTAATTCTCTAGACAAACTGTAGCACATAAAAGTTCCTTCAGCCAACAATTCATACTTCAGGCACATGTGTAGTAAAAAAAAGTGTCCCATTCCTGATTTTATTAATTCTAAATAATCCCCCGAGAGGCAAGTGGGTTCCACTTGGTCCACATTCAAAGTCAGATTCTAGACTTAAACCAGCCTGACGGCAAAGAACAAATTCTCTATAAAGCACTAATGCAGGCATCTGGAAATTACCAGAAAGGAATGGGAAATCTTAGCTCAATTTTTATCATCCACTTTCAGTAAGTAATCCAAAACAGACCTTGGAATTACTCATGAAGTAGCACAAATAATTAGGAATGTGTGGTACTGACAGCAGAAGCCCTAAGTCTCTATATAAGAATATCCCAGGAAGCAGTGAGGTCAGAGATCAGAGCCACCAATGGGCTGAAGGAAGCACGTTTTTCCCCCAGAAAAAGGCACTCCATTAGTCTTTCTGACTGAAATTAACAGGGCCGTTACTAGGAAACTCGTCAAAACAGCCATGCAAACATTGAGTGAACACTGACAGCTGTGCCTTCAGTCACAGAGCTTCCTGGGATGGCTGGATCTCACTAGGGTGAGGGATTATGGTTAGTACAATGCATAAAGGCAACAGCAAGACAGGAAGTGAAAGGAGGAAACACACCAGCTAGGAACTGGATGGCGGGGAGCCGGGGGGAAAGGGGCAGGGAGGACTGAGTCATCCCCAAGCAGAAGAGGGCTGGTGCCTCACTAGTCCCCACCAGACACCACCCCCAAGGGTGCCAACTGCGGGAGGCCCCACAGAGGCACCCCATCTGACCGCTGATGACCTTGCTCAGAGGGACCAATACCCACACGCAGCTCTATTTAGCAAGCCAAGCTATCTCTTTGTCTCTCCATCATATTTCCAGAACAGAGCAAGCAGCGTCTCTGCACAGCCTTGGTGGGTCTGACACACCTCACAGCTCCTCTTCACAACTTAAAGTTGAACAGCAGACCCAGCTAAGACAGCTTGCTCATAGCTTTAAAACACCACCACCCACGTGGCCTCAGGGGAACTGATGGGGTCACATTTTTACAACTGTGTTATGCTTTGCCTACACTGTGTTTTTAATTTTTGGACTAACTGCCAAGTCTTAAAAATCATAAGTTTTCACACACCAAAGTCTGGATTGCTCAGCCCCTCTTGATAAATGTGGAGATCCGGCAACTTGAGGCTCACATTCGTGAGATTTTGCTGACAAGTAACACTTGGTCAGGACCTAGAAAGCAGCTGCCCTCCAATGTGCCAAAGTCCCCACCACTCCCTAGTACCTGGTACCCAGTTGATCTCATCCCTTTGTGTTATCCACCTGGCCTCTATTAGCTTGTTCTGTAGGAAAAAAAGGGGGCAACATTCTGGAATAGCTTTGCTTCCACTAATACAGAATGATTCCAATCTTGGCAGATCTCCTTTTATATGTCAATGTCATTTGCAAAATTCCAGTTAAAAAGAATCTCCGGAAAGGGGATTGGTTTTAGGTAGAGTTCTGATTAGCTTATTGTTTATACTTACAATTGTGACATATAACCCAACATAAACATTTTTTAAGAAATCCTTAAACTTCACATCATGAGAATTTTCTCCAACAAATTCTACTGTTCAATTTACAATCAGAATCTTACAGGAGATCTATTAGACCTTCAAAGACTAGACAATCCCAATTATACTTAAATTGTTCCAGAGCAAAGGAAATGAAAAAGAAATCCATTTCTTTTTATGAAGCACATATAACACTGACACCTAGGTACTTCCCTGGTGGTACAGTGATAAAGAATCCACTTTCCAATGCAGGTTGGGTTCGATCCCTGGGACCCCACATGCCGCAGGGCAACTAAGCCTGCGCGCCTCAACTAGAGCCCGCGTGCCGCAAACTACAGAGCCCACGTGTCCTGGAGCCTGTACGCCACAACTAGAGAAGAGAAAACCCACACGCCACAACTAGAGAGAAGCCCGTGCACCACAACGAAGAGCCAGCAGGCCGCAATGAAAGATCCCACATGCCACAATGAAGAGCCTGCGTGCCGCAACTAAGACCCGAGCCAAAAATAAATAAAATAAAAATAAATAGGGACTTCGCTGGTGGCGCAGTGGTTAAGAATCCGCCTGCCAATGCAGGGGACGTGGGTTCGGGCCCTGGTCTGGGAAGATCCCACATGCCGCGGAGCAACTAAGCCCGTGTGCCACAACTACTGAGCTTGCGCTCTAGAGCCCGCAAGCCACAACGACTGAGCCCACGTGCCACAACTACTGAAGCCTGTGCGCCTAGAGCCCGTGTTCCACAGCAAGAGAAGCCACCGCAATGAGAAGCACGCGCACCGCAACGAAGAGTAGCCCCCGCTCGCCGCAACTAGAGAAAGGCCGCACACAGCAATGAAGACCCAACGCAGCCAAAAATAAATGAACAAAAATAAAATTTATAAAAATAAATAATAAATCTTAAAAAAAAAACACTGACACCTAAACCAGATAAATACAGCACAAAAAAATGTAAACTAGAGACTAACCTCACTCATGAATAGCAACACCTTACTCCACGAGGAAATGCCAGCAGCATTCTCAATAAGGTTGGCGACAAAGTTATATCTATACTACTCTAATATCTCCACGACTATGTAACAATGTGCACAATAATCAACAGCCTTCATCAGTAACCAGTTAGAAGATGCAATGGAAGATAAAACGCCAAATACGACAACAAAATATAATACTCAGAAGTAAACTGAACAAGATATATGTAAAACACAGGAAAACATTTTTAAAAATCCAAGTTATTCATTATGACACAAATTAATTGCAAGAGTAAAATACTGGAAGCAACCTCAATGTTTACATATAGGAGTTTATACCAAACAATGGAATACTACGCCACAGTAAACAAAAGAATATATCAGGAAGATCTCCGTGAACTGATTCTAGAACAGTCTCTGGAATATACTGCTAAGTGAAAAAGAAAAGGTTACTACTTTCTCTATAAGGAAAAAGGGAAATAAAATATGCACACATAAGTAGCTATTTATTTTTACAAAAAGAAATAAGGAATAAACTAACAATGGAAAATGGATTACCTTTGGGGGTGGGTAGGAAAAGGGTGAAAGATTAAGAAGGTCATGAGCCACCTTTGGGTAGAGCTTTTCCTACACTTTGGACTTTGGATCATGTTAATGTTTTACATAATCTAAAAATTTAGTTAAGCCAATGAAGATGGAGACTCTAACACTGAATATAAACAGAAAGAAATGGACATAACCAGAGAGCAAACGGTAACAACCTTGGCAACCTTAGCACTCAGAAGAAAAGAAAGCATCAATCAATGTCACTAGTGCATACAATACTCCTGTAATGAGATACCTTCTCTAAGGGTCAAAAAGAACTGCAAAAAGTAAATCTTGAATTTTATATAGTAGGTTTGTTGATGGTAGTGGTATGGGTGTAGCCAATTTTTAAATTATTTGGGGTGCAGTGTGTAAATATATTGGTGGTGTTCATAACAAGGTTCGGGAGTTGTCAGTTTAGTTGGAAGGGCAGGGAAGGCATTTTTGGCAGAAGGCACAAGAAAACCGTAAAAAAGTTCAACATGGGTGGAACTTAAGATTTGGGGAGTAAAGGTGGAGAGGCGAGTGCAGACGCGGGCCACTTCAGCACACAGCTCCGGGGGGCTGCTACTCACACTGTAATCTATGTAGTCGTACACTAAGGTGGCCCTGGCCTCGTACCCCATGCTAAAAAGAGCTCGGCCTTTGTCCAGAGGCAAATAATCCACCATGGCAGACATTCTCTCGGCTGCAAGTTCACCCTGAGATGCTCAATGATTTAAAGGTAACCATGGGCTTTGACATGAGAGCTTCATGGCCTGGAGGTCAGGAATACTCAGTATAAACCAACACTGCCAATTCAGATCTGCAGAAAGACATGTATTTTAAAACCTATTCTAAAACCTATTCTAGAATTTCCACAATTCTGTGACCTCTGATTAGACTCAAACAATATCAAACGGCCTTTACCCAATGTAACTACTGAAAAAAATGTGGCTACTTAACCCATTGAAAATATATCCTTAATATTCTAAGGTAAAATCAATTCATAGATCATTTTCAGAAAAGCGTTTTCATTTCCCAGAAGAAATCTAGCACAAATATTTTAACTTCAGTATTTTAGGAAACATTCTGTAAGCTGCTTAAAATCTTTACTTTTCAATTGCTTTTCCATGATAAGTTCATAATAAAGCAAGATTCATCCTGTCCTTATTAGTCTAGAATCACATGGTAGCTTCCCAGATTCCACTTGAGAACATCCTAAGAGTTCTTAGGAATTACATTCAGGTAACTCAGCAAGTTCAGAAAACTGTTTCACAACTCAAAAGTTCTCCTGCACTGACTTGGAACTGTCTGTGAGAGAATTCACATTTTTGTGACGTGTCACCACCACCCAATCCAGGAGCCTTCTGTGGCATGTCCCCCAGGTCCTATCTCACCTTGGTCTTGGGGTGTTTCAGTTATCTACTGTTATACAGCAAACCACCCCAAAACATAATTGCTAAAAACAACGACGACTGACTATCTCTCACATTTCTGTGGGTGTGGCAGAGGCTCAGCAAGATGGTTCTTCTTCTGGTCTCACTTGGCATCTCTCACGAAGTTGCATCAGATGATAACAAGGGCTAGGGCATTTAAAATGAGTTCCCTCACATGTCTAGCACCTTGGCGGCGATGCCTGCAAGACTGCGACCTCTCTCTCATGTGGAAACATGTTGTTTCCACCATTGGGCTTCTCCAGTGGTGGCAGGAGTGTTCAAAGTATGAGGCAGAAATCGAAGATCTCTTTAAACTCGGTCTTGAGAGTTACACAGGGTCACTTCTGCCACAGTCTACCGGTAACAGGTAGTCCCAAGCCCAGCCCAGATTCAAGGGGAAGAGAAACAGACTCCACCTCTCCACAGGAGTGTGGCAAGAATCTGGAGCCCAGCCCAGATTTGTATAAACTCCTATATGTGAAGACAGCATCGTTCCCCTCGGACAATAAGGTACAGCTGTGCTGCCCCTGCCTGCTTTCTCTTCGTTCACCATATGGCTCACAAGAGAGTAAGAACTTGGGACTTCCCTGGTGGTCCAGTGGTTAAGACTTCGCCTTCCAATGCAGGGGGAGCTAAGATCCCACATGCCTCGCAGCCAAAAAACCAAAACATGAAACAGAAGCACAATTGTAACAAATTCAATAAAGACTTCAAAAACGGTCCACATCAAAAGAGTAAGAACTCACAAAGTCACCAAGTCTTTCCTGCAAGAAAAGTCTGATTACACAAAGAACCTTAATGCTTCTTCGGCTATGGTCAAGGACAAGAGTTGCCAAACTTTTTCTATAAAAGGAAAGAGAGTGAATATCTCAGGCTTTGAAAGCAATATGGTCTCTGTCACAACTATTCAACTCTGCCGCAGCAGCAGGAAAGCAGCCGTAGATAATAAGCAAACAAATGGGTATGGCTATGTTCCAATAAAAGTTTATATACAACGGCAGGTTGGAGGGGGATGGAGTTGGCCTACGGGACTTAATTTGTCGAGCCCTGGGCTAGGAGAATGAGTGCTGGATTTCGGACTGGAAAATCAGGCCTGGAATTCTGACTTTACTCACTATCCACGTGACCTGAGTTTCTTCAACTTCCTGAGGTTACCTTCTTCATTTAAAACGTAGAGAAAATGCCATTCATCTTCTGAGGCGGTTGTAGGAAGGGCTATGCGTGAAAGTGCACAGCCCCTTCCCTCAGTAAGAAAAACATGCCTTAGTTCTAGCCTGCAGCGCCTGGAGAACAACTCCTCCAGAGGGGGGTCCCAGGGAAATCTAGCTGGCAGGACAGAAGGACTGTCCACCACTGTTTCCCAATGAAATGGAACCTTCACTGATGAAAATTGTATTTCGCAGCAGACTGAACAGTCTTTGTTAGAGACCTGGCCCTGTTTTGCTCTTCCTCAATAGCATATATCTTGTTTTAAGGCATATAGACAGTATGGACACAGACGGTTTTTCACAAACAAGTAAGCATACATGGTCAGCGAAAAGAAAAAGAATACCGAAGTAAGCAAGCCTCAGAAGTGTGATTACTCAAATAGGAAGTTTGTTCAGTGGCACAGCAGTATAATCGTATTGTAGTTAAGCTGGTTTTGTAGCTTCTGAAAGGTTAAACAAAAAACAGTCTCTGAGACAAGTATATAGATACATTTTTTAATGCTAAAGGCGTAACTGGAATTTTTTTAACATGGGAGTGCAAGCTTTACTTTTCTAAAATTGGCCCTGATAGGGAAAAATAAAGTATTCAAAAAATCTATTCTTAGCCAAAAGGAATTTAAAGCATTAAAGTACTTTGTTTGCATCTCCCCTAATAGGGCAGCGCTTTGTAATACCAATAGTCCTCTAAGAAAATAAGAGATTTCTGTGTAGCTGGCAGCGTTCTACTCCAGCTTTCAGAAGATTCCATTCATCCACAGGAAAGTAGACAGATTAGAAGTTGAGTGATTTGTCCACTGTCAAAACCTTGTCCGCTGTAGGATTTTCCCGCAGCACCCACACGAGCAGGATCTCAGCCATGGCCCCTCTTGCAATTTCATCGTCCCCTTCTGCCACAGCGGTGTGGCCCTGGCCAGAGCAGCTGTCCCAGTCTCCAGGAGAGACAGCTGCGTTCTGGGGGGACGGCGTTAGAAGGGCGTGCGTTCCCTCCTAAGCCCCAGAGTGAGTGCCAATGGCTGTCATCATTTGGATTGAATGTCCCCTTCCAAAGCAATCTGGATCACTTCCAGAGCAAAATACTACTGAATAAAGTTAAAATCTAGGCAAACGGATGGATGGAAGGATGGATGCTTCGGACTTGTTGCTCCTGATCCATAAATTAATAAATGGATGCATATTGTTGGTCTTCTGAGTCAGAAATGAGATGGAAAAGAAGTGAGATGACTTAGCATGAGAAAAGCGAACATTCCCAGGTTCCCTTGTATTTGTACTTGAGCGGAATGGAATTCTCACATGATAGCTGGGATGTCTATATTAAGGATCTCAGGCCAATCTTCTACTAAATAAAGTTCCAGTGGCGTTGAGTTCACATGATACCCAGAGCTCTCCAGACAGCTGCTTGTTCTCCCCATATCTCCCGCTTTGGAACTGCAGCTTCAGAGTAGCTCCTTGCCTGCTCTTGCCATGGCCAGAGTCCATGCTGTACCCAGGAGGTGTGAGGGTGATGAGCTATCAAAGGACTGACAGATAACAGAGCTGCCTCTCTCACGCTGTGTGTGTGTGTGTGTGTGTGTGTGTGTGTGTGTGCGCGCGCGCGTGCGCGCGCACATATGTCTCTAACTGCCTGCATATGTACACATAAACCCACCACTGAAGGTCGATGGGTATGTAACATGTTAACATCAGGGGAAGATGGATCAAGGGCGTGTGGGAACTCTCTGCACTCTCTTTGCAAATTTTTTGTAAATCTAAAATTATACCATAAAAGAGGGTTTTTTTAATAAATAAATAAACTTTAGGTCAACTTGAAGGCTTGAAGCATATCATTCCAGTTTCCAAAGGTTCCTTCTGCATAAGGAGATGAAGCTGATCAGGTCCCCAAAGGACTGCAAAACACACCTGACATTCTGTGACTGTTTAGTGTTGACATTAAGACGTTTCCCCCCCTCCCCGATGGCAGGCTGCAGCTATACACTAGTGAGATTGCTAAGCGGAGTCCCGCCTGCAGGACAGGCCGTCAACTGCTTATTATGTTCCTAAGCCTTCCCGCACTGTCGGTGCCTCCCTGCCTCCACTCTCCCAAACGCAAAGGGACAACAAACACCAAGACGTGACAATGCGCAGGGGAAGCAGAGGGGCAGTATTCACATGTCTCCTTCTTACCCACAAGAACCTTCCTCAGGAGACCGAAGCAGACTGGTCCTAATTGCAACGGCCCGTGTCAAAACCATGGCGGGGGGTGGTGGGGAGAGGGTGGGGGGATGGAGGGTATGGGGGTGATGGTCAGTGGGGGTGGAGGGTGGGGGAAATGGGGGCGAAGAGGTGGGGGGATAGGGGAAGGGGGGGTGAAGAGGTGGGAAGGGATGGGACCACGGTGATGGGCCTGGACCAGTCAATGCCTGCTCATGCCTCCCCCTCCCCCAGCTCCAGGTGTGGCAAAGGAGGAGGCTAAAGAGTGGAACAAAATCTGGATTCTGTTAGGAAAGAGGAAAGGGTAGTAGAAGACGGATATGTGAATTGGCAATCGGTTTCTGCTACTCCCATCATCCATTTGCTCATTCATTCATTCAAGCAGCACCACTGTGAATCTGCTGACAGTCTGTGTCTTGAAAACTCTTGCCCAGAATTGGATTCTAGCCCTCCAGGAGCTTATGGTAAAGCCACATTTGCATAAGAATATTCCATTTCTCTGATATTCAAAGTAGCACTGGATATCCCAGGCAGTCTAAATACCAAAGAGTAATTTACTGGTTTCAGAGTGATTTTAATTACTGCATCGTAAAATGCACCAGTGCCCCACTTCCCATCTCCATGGTCACTGCTGGCTGGGAAGCTGCTTAATCTGAATCGGTTGAGGCAGCAGAAGGTGCCCTTCACCAGGCCCCATCCTATTAATAGCAGCTGTGCGTGACTCAGGTTACAGGTTGGCTCAAATCCGTATCAAACTGGCTCCTCCAACTGAGGCAATTTTGGTACTTAACTTTGTCTCTCACATGAGATTCTTATTTTTAAAACCCAAGTACTGGAAACAGAAAAGTTGATGTTGAAGTATATTAGAAAGGATATAGAGCAGTCTATTATTACAATTAAGGCCAGAGAAAAGTAAGCACTGTGATTTTCAAAAAAAAAAAACATCCCAAGTACTCCATGTTGTATCCTCATGTGGCACACAGTTAAAGCTTAAGATACGAAAAACACACACTATTATGTTGCATTTGGGACATTAAAAAGCAGGATTTCTTACCTTGCTTCTACAAGATTTCTGAGTGAATAGAACAAAAAAGAATGCTTTTGATTTTACAATTTCTAACATTCACCTGGGTTAAACAAACTTAACAGATATACTATCTATAATTTTAAAAATCAACGATACAAGAGAAAAGGGTATATTTCTATTTATGTTGAAATATGGTAAGCATTTATTGCAGGATACCTAACCCCAGGTATATTTCAATTAAACAAAATCATTTCAAAGGTTTGCATGACACAAATGGCCAACAGGCACATGAAAAGGCGCCCAACATCAACAGACATCAGGGAAACGCAAATCAAAACCACAGTGAGACACCAATTCATACCCTCTGGGATAACTAAAATCAGAAAATAATAATAAGGTACTTCCCTGGTGGCACAGTGGTTAAGAATCTGCCTGCCAAGGCAGGGGACACAGGTTCGAGCCCTGGTCCGGGAAGATCCCACATGCCGTGGAGCAACTAAGCCCATGCGCCACAACTACTGAGCCTGTGCTCTAGAGCCCGTGCTCCACAACAAGAGAAGCCATCACAATGAGAAGCCCGCACACGGCAATGAAAAGTAGCCCCCGCTTGCCGCAACTAGAGAAAGCCTGTGCGCAGCAACGAAGACCCAACACAGCCAATAAATAAATTAATAAATTAATCAAAATAAAAACAAATTGTTTTTAAAATAAAAAAAGATAATAACAAGTGCTGGAACCCTCATACACTGCTTGTGGGAAAATGTAAAAGGGTGCAACCACTCTGGAAAGCAGTCTGGCAGTTCCTCAAAAAGTCACCATATGATCTAGCAATTCCACTCCTTCCCATCTACCCAAGAGAAATGAAAATATATGTCCACACAAAATCTTGCCTATGAATGTTCGGAGCAACATTATTCATAGGAGCCAAAAAGTGGAAACAATCCAAAAGTTCATTAACTGATAAATGGATAAACACAATGTGGTATATATCCACACAGGGAATATTATATGGCAATAAAAGGGAATAAAGTACTGATCCATGCTAGAACATGGATGAACCTCGAAAACATCATGCTAAGTGAAAGGAGCCAGACACAAAGGACCATATATTATATGATTCTATTTATGTGAAATGTCCGGAATAGGCAAATCCAAGGAAACAAAGCAGATTAGTGGTTGCCTGGGGCTGGAGGATTGGGGGAAATATGGAGGAAGTGGTGATGAGTACGGGGTTTCTTTTTGGGGTGATGCAAGTGTTTAAAATTGATTATGGTGATGGCTGTACAACTCTGTGAATACACTAAAAACCAGTGAATTCTACACTTTAAAGGGGTGAATTGTATGGTATGTGAGTTCTATCTCAATAGAATCATTTTTTTAAAGCTGTTAAAGTCTATGGGAAGGGGTGACAATAAAGGGATAGGCACAATTTGGAGTGATGAAACTATTCCGTATCCTGGTGGTGGTCACACAACTCTATACATGTATTAAAATTCACAGAAGTGGATGCCAAAAGAAAAAAGTCTATTTCGCTATATGACAATGTGAAAACTAAACATTTTTCCATGAGTCTATGGCTTTGGGTATGCACAGTTGACATATTATGAACAAATGCTCAAAGATAATCACGTCAATGATTAGTCTGTCCACTAAAAGTCAAAGGGAATGACTGACCTCTTGCTGACTTGGCTGTATCTGCTTCAGTGAATAAAATAACCAAGTCACCTCCACTTAGCACCATGCATAAATTGTAACATTCCCTTCCAAACAGTTCAACCATGCTGGGAACAGGTATGATGGTGATAAAACAGCAGAAGGCCATTTTGATAGGAAATAATGGAGTCTTCCGATATAATGCTGCTTCTTCCAGCCACTAGGTGAGGAGTGGGACTGGCTGTACAACTGGTGAGCAGGTGACCTGGGGTGAGTTATTTCAGACACTCCTGCTTAAACCTACCCACAGCTTCTCATCATTGCTTAAATAAAACCCAGGCTCCGGATTCTGGCCTGCAAGGCTCTCACTGTGCAGCAGGTATCTGGCTGTACCAGGCTGGGGGCCAGGACAAGGCAGGACAGCAGCGTGGGCCATGAAGCCAGCCAGGCCTGACCCTGTAGCCAAAGGGAAGGCTGAAGGAGGTCATTCACTCCACGGGATTGATTCATTGATCACGCTGACTCAGTGCTCAGCGCAGTAACTGGCACATATGAGCCCTCAATAAACAGCAGCTACTGTTACTAATTTTTTTTTTTTTTTTTTTTTGGCTATGTTGGGTCTTCGTTTCTGTGCGTGGGCTTTCTCTAGTTGCGGTGAGCGGGGGCCACTCTTCATCGCGGTGCGCGGGTCCCTCACCGTCGCGGCCTCTCTTGTTGCGGAGCACGGGCTCCCGACGCGCAGGCTCAGTAGTTGTGGCTCACGGGCCTAGTTGCTCCGCGGCATGTGGGATCTTCCCAGACCAGGGCTCGAACCCGCGTCCCCTGCATTGGCAGGCAGATTCTCAACCACTGCGCCACCAGGGAAGCCCCTACTACTGTTACTATTATAGACACACAAGTTCCACACACATACACAGACACACACACACACACCCCAACGTCAGCTTCCTAAGGACAGGTGTCTGCCTCCCCCGTATCCTCAACACCCACAAAACCAGTCTTAGAGAACAGAGGTAAGATTCAGGAAGAGCCCAAGTGTTTAGAGAAAATTCTACAAAAATTGAAAAAAGACCTTTCCCAATATCTCTGTCACAGCTTACCTAAGTGTCAGGGTAGAGTAGGCTGTCTTCAGGGAGAGAGATTTTGGTTCCCACCTGTGTGAGACGAGCAGTAAATCCATTGCTGGTCATGAAAAAGGCACAGGGGACCCTCAGCAGACAGGGGCTGGGTCTCATTTCTCTCAGGAAAGACAAATCAAGGAGGCAGGGAAGGCAGTGTCCCTGGATTTGGAGGACCTCTTTGCTCGGGCCAGTTGAGGCCTGCTCTACCTGCCCAGCCAGGTCAAGCAGGGTCAGTGTGAACTTGGCTCAGAGCAGGCCCCTGCCAGGGCTCCTGTGGGCCTGGATCCTGGGGGTGGCGGCGGGGAGGCGGTGGCTCTTCTGACAGCATTTCTCCAGTCTTCACCCGGGTCCAGGAGGAAAGGAGACCACACCACAGAAGGGGGCCAAGCAGAGTGCACCCAGCTCCCTCACGGAGAGGAGAGGCTTAGCAGGACCCTTGAAAGCAGCCACTTGCCCCAAGGGTCCTCTTTTACCCTCTTCCTTCGCCACCAACGTGATCCCTAATTCTGAATGGGACTGTGGTATTTTCTCTCTCGCAGAGTGTTCGGGGTTTTTTTTTGTTTGTTTTTTTTCCAGGGATGGGCGGTTGGGGGGTGGTCATCATCCACCTTTTCTTTCTCTAGGTGCAAAGGATGAGCTCAGTTATCACACTACACAAACTGTAAACGTCCACTAAAAGTCAAGCAGATGGGGTCCATAAGGTCCACCAGCTTAAACAAATGGAAAAGAAAAGATTTCATTGTATGGGGCATTGCCTGGGAGAAGCAAGAACTCATAAGAACAGCCATTGTTCGGGAGGAAAGAATCCGACGGCTTTATTCCAGGCAGCACATGAAAAAGCAACATTCAGCCAGCTTGCAGAGTCAGGGAATCTAAATGGCAGTGGAGTGGCCGGTCAGCCGGCTCCCCCTGCCTTTCCCCCTTAACAGAAGGCTTGAGAGGAGCCAGGCACACCAACACCACCAAATGCCATGGGAAAATGACTTCTTGAGGGCCTGTGCACCTGGCCCCCGATTTGCTTAGGATGCAGGGAACTCTGACAACAGGAACTCAAATCCTGAGGTCCCTCACCACCCCAGTCCTTAGCACACTGGTGTCCGCGGCTCTTGCATGATGGGGGGGGAGGGTCAGAGGGAGACAAGGGAGAACAATGCATACAGTGTGAGCTCAGCCAGGTTAAACACACATCTCATAAGCATATGCACACAGAATAAAGACTGGAAGGAACCCCCAGAATGCCAACTGCTGTTATCACTAGCATCCACACACACAGACCTTGTTAGTTCTTCACATCATGTACAATAAGACAAGTTATTTTTTCCTTCCAGATTTAATCGTGCTTTGGGTCCACTTGGCTACTTTCCCAAATCAGAGGCTGAAATTGCTCCACAATGGCATAAGCAGCCTTAAGCAGTGATGCTCCCTTAAGCAGTGATGCTGCAGGGATATTTCCCTCAGGAAGCCTCAGGTGAGATGACAGCTCCCTAGGGGGATAGCTTTCCAAGTTTTCTGGGACTAAACCCCAAACCCACAACTGACTTTTCTGTGTGTGTCTACAAGATCATCTGAACGAGTTAGCGTGCACTAGAACCTTCTGGAGGGCTTGCGAAAACACAGATTGCTGGGTCCCAAGCCTGAGTTTCTGTGGTCTGGAGTAAGGCCCGAGAATTTGCATTTCACACAAGCTCCCAGGTTAGCTGATGCTGCTGGCTGGGGACCAGCAGGAGGGCCACTGTTGTAAACCAAAAGGTTAATTTCAAGCCAGACGCATCCCTAAGACACCAACACACTGAACTCCAGCACAGGGCTGATGCCATGCCCCTCAGAGCCCTACATGGGGTGGAGCGTTTTTGCTTTGTAACCTCCTTTAAATTCTTGTGAGTTTGGACTTCAACGATTACTCCCTGCTTCTGACGGAACCTGCAGATCTAATAATTCAAAAACTGGGCACGCGCTAAGTAAGCTATCGTATCACGAGGCCATAGCGCAGCTGCAAATCACAAAAAGGTCTCCAAATAAGTCACTGGGGTGTCGCCAGGCAGGAGAGAACACAGGAATAGAAGGGGGAAAAGGCGATCCTGATGCACAAGAAATAAAGTTATTTTAAGACCCTCAGAAAATACCAAAACTCACAGTGTTCAGAATTGACAATCAAAAAGCATACATGTACTGGGAACGAGGAGAAAACTACTCAATTAGCACCAGAAATATGACCCCTTGGCGCTTTATGGATTTATGACTGGCAGTTAGTTTTAAGGGAAAACATTTCTATTTCTTCCTCCCAAAACAAGTACTATAAATTGCAGCAGACACTGCACCTTCTAGCCTAAATCCAAGCATAACAACTGTGAACACACTGACCCATCCTCCCCCCGTTAGACGGGCTCCAAGCATGCAGTAGACATCCTCTGAATTCCATCTTCGCAGGAGTGGAAACTCCAGCAAGAGCTGGTTTATCCTCCTGGCCGGTCAGCTGAGCCACAAACTCCTCCAGAGCAGGAAGGTCTTGTACCAGCAGCCAGGCAAGGCAGCACAGAAGCAACCAACCAGAACCCACACCTGCCGGTGGAGCCACCTAACTCCAGCCTGTCTTCCTAAAAATGGCCTTCTGAGGGGCTCTTAGGAGTCCCAGATTAGTGCAAAACTTACGTGTGATTTTTTTTTTCCCAGATGTGCTCTATGGCAGATCTGAATCAATAAAAAGAAATAAAACTGTAACAGCTGGACTTCCCTGGTGGCGCAGTGGTTAAGAATCCGCCTGCCAATGCAGGCGACACGGGTTGGAGCCCTGGTCCGGGAAGATCCCACATGCCACGGAGCACCTAAGCCCGTGTGTCACAACTACTGAGCCCACATGCCACTACTACTGAGCCCACGTGCCACAACTACAGAAGCCCGCGCGCCTAGAGCCCGTGCTCCACAACAAGAGAAGCCACCGCAATGAGAAGCCCACACACCGCAACGAAGAGTAGCCCCCGCTCGCTGTAACTAGAGAAAGCCCGCGTGCAGCGACAAAGACTCAACGCAGCCAAAAATAAAATAATAACAAAATAAATTTAAAAAAAAAACAAAAAAACCGTAACAGTTGCTCAGCCAAAACACAACACTGCCAGTGATGCAACGCTACCCAAGTGAGTCCCCAGTTTTTATCTGTTTGCCACTCAGTTTGGAGACCACTGCCCCAGAACACACATTACTGGCTCAGATACCAGCCTGGTACAGGAGGGAGGGAGGGAGGAAAAGAGGGCCAATCCCTACAGGCTCAGAGGTGTGCAGGCACAAGTGCTCTGCTTATATACGAAATTGTTCAATTACCTGAAGTTCACACAACCAAAAAGCTCCAACAAACAGATTTTTTAAATTACCTTTATATGTAACAGGCAATTATGACAATTCTGAAGAACGTCTAAATAAAGAGTATACTGTGCAGTGTTCCAATTTATTAAGCACAACGGCCTGATTTCCAGCCCTTCCAGGTGAAGGAGCCTCGGCTAAGTGGAAAACACATGCCAAGTCCTCAGGATCACAGAACACCGCAGGCTGGGCTGAGATCTGGGTCCCAGTCTGGGGCCCAACCACGGCAGCGAATGGAGAGTCCAGGGGCCTCAGAGGCCCCATCTTCACTTTAAGCGTTAGCATTAGGCAAAGGGTATCTGATCTTCCTTATCCCAGATTAGACCCATGACTACCCAACCTCACAGAGAAACTTCAGCTTTTGTTTAAATGAATTAAATAACAATGTGATTCCACCTTTAAAACTTCTACCCTGGAACAGTTTCCACAGTGGGTTTCCTATCAGTGAAGATGAGTCCAGCTTCTAAATAAGGTTATAAAATGAAAAGGTATACATTTATAGAGATAAAATACACTATAAAGTGTGTTCTCATGAGCAGAAGTTTATGGTAGCAATAGGTTTCTGCTTTGAGAAATTTTAATCATCACATTTCAAAATTGCCACATCTTACAGGAAATCTTATTTTTTACATCTTTATTGGAGTATAATTGCTTTACAATGGTGTGCAAGTTTCTGCTTTATAACAAAGTGACTCAGTTATACATATACATAGGTTCCCATATCTCTTCCCTCTTGCGTCTCCCTCCCTCCCACCCTCCCTATCCCACCCCTCTAGGTGGTCACAAAGCACCGAGCTGATCTCCCTGTGCTATGCAGCTGCTTCCCACTAGCTATGTATTTTACGTTTGGTAGTGTATATATGTCCGTGCCACTCTCTTGCTTTGTCACAGGAAATCTTTTTAAAGAAACACACAGGCATCAGCTGGTAAAGATTTTATTTTCTTCAAGGAAACTGGTTTTATGGCTTGACTTTCTTAAACTGAGCTAACTTAAAAATCCAGAGAAATCATGTAATTCAAGTGAAAAAACAGAGCCCAGAAAGAAAACTGGCAGCAGGCTCATAGCTGTTTCAGTGGCTGACCAGCTGACCTTTGCTACTAAATATTTGTAATAACTAATAGATAGCATTTATTAATAAGCACTTAACCTGTAGCACCTCCCCTCACCCTCACTACCTGATGAACGAAGCACCCCATCTCAGTCCTACTGAGGAGGAGACTGCAACTTTAGAAGCTTAGGAAATGATCACACGGCTGGCAAGGGGTAGAGGGGGCTAGAACCTGGGCGGTCTGGCCCCAGAGCCCAAGCTCTTGGCACCGCAAGACGAAACTTGTACTGGCAGATCCAATTTATCGACTCTACTTTCTAGGAAAGTTGCCCTCTTACAGAGAAAACTCCTTCCACATAACACAAATGAGATGCAAACGACCTTTAAAAAAAAAAACAAAACAGCCTGAGCCTGCATGGGAGGGGAATCTGGGGGAGAATGGATACATTCTCAGCCATATGTATGCCTGAGTCACTTTGCTCTGCACCTGAAACTATCACAACATTGTTAATTGGCTATACTCCAACATAAAATAAAAAACTATCACAACACTGTTAATTGGCTATACTCTAATACAAAATAAAAAGGTTTTTTTTACAAAAAAAAAAAACAGGCTTAAGAGTAGATGGAGGTGAGGGAGGAAGACACTGGAGTAATGAAAAAGCAGTATTTTAAAATTCCAGCATCAGTGTTATGGTCCACAATCTACAACAACCCAGTGCCTGGGGCCACCTGAAAGGTGGGTTTGTACCCAAGACAGGGGACAGGGACACCTGGACTCCAGCAACTCAAGAGAACTAGCTGGTCACGGGCCACACTTTTCATCCCATACCAATCCACTTCCGGAGATCAGCACAAAGAATCACAACCAGACGGCAAGGAACGCTCGCGTTTCCATTTTCAAAACACTAAACTATGATCACAGTCATCATTTTGTTTTATTTAAACTATACAGCCTCCCACTAACTAAAGGCATTTTAAAGGGCCAGGAAGAAGGCTGTCCATCAAGTTATCAAGAGCTCTAAGAGGCCAAAGCATTGTCCTCTTCCAAATCCCAGTCCCCTGGGGAAGGAGCGGGGACGGGCTCCTGTTCCCTCAGCAGGCCACTGTGTGAGAACCGGAGACACAGGGAGCAAAGCCAGGGACTGGCTCAGAAACGGCCAGACCTTGCAGACACAGCCTGTCTGAGACCATGGACACTGGGATCCCCTTTACTCCCCACCTCCATGGAGAAAACAGGACACAGGGGCTCGCGTTGGTAAAACCCACAGGCAAAGAGCCAAAGACAACATCCATCTAAAGCTGGAGAGATTCGCCCACAGGGCTGGGGGTTTGGAGCAGTTACAGGGGTGCTGGGGTCAGAGCAAGGACAAAGGATTCCCAAGACAAAGGGGGAAGGGAGAGGGCAGGGGTCAGGAGGAGGGAACTAGGGAGAGGAGGAGGGATGAAGGAGGGACCAGCAGGAGAGGCCACGGGGAGGAGACAGGAGGAAGAGAAATGGGGAAAAGACAGGAGGAGAGGGGCGAGATAGAGGGGAGAGAAGAGGACAGGCACGAGGAGAACTAAAAGCAAAGACAAAATGAGACAGCTTAGGGCTTCCCTGGTGGCGCAGTGGTTGGGAGTCCGCCTGCCAATGCAGGGGACACGGGTTCATGCTGCCCCGGTCCGGGAAGATCCCACATGCCATGGAGCGGCTGGGCCCATGAGCCATGGCCGCTGAGCCTGCGCGTCCGGAGCCTGTGCTCCGCAACGGGAGAGGCCACAACAGTGAGAGGCCCGCATACAGCCAAAAAAAAATGAGACAGCTGAGCTCCATGAAACGGTTGCCAAGCTGCTGCCCATAAACCCACAATAACAACCACCGATACACTAATCCTTACCCCAAAAGGGGAGGAAAGGTCAGCAAGAACCGTAAAGCAGAGTTCCCAGGATCGAATTCCACATAAGCATCCTTCCTAATGAATTCTTTACAAAGGAGACCAACATCCTCTGGTAATAAGAACCCAGGATCATCATTCTTTTTAAAAGATGAGACAAAGAGATCAGTATAATTAGCAGCACTTCCAGACCATGACAGGTCAGGGTCTACTTCAATATTAAAGACAGTAATCACAGCAGTGGCAAGGATACATAATCAGCCCTAGAGAGTAGAACAGCCCTTTCGCCATCCAAGTTAAGAATTGTATTCCTTGTCTGGGACATATACTGTGAAGCAATCACTTTTATGGGTTCTTTTTCCAAAAGAAAAAGGACAAAGAACTTTAGTTCAATGAAAAAGAATTTTTCAAGCACAATTTCTCTTAAGAAGTGTCTATTTCATTGAAAAGAAAAGGTATTTTCACTTAATGGCAGTTCTGAAAAATAATATAAAAACGTAGTGAGGCAATTTCTGAAAATCATTTATTGTAATATACCATATTAATAAAATAGAGGACAAAGACCATATGACCAGCTCAAGAGATGCAGAAAATGCATTTCACAAAATTTCAACAACCTTTCATGACAAAACATTCAACAAATTGGGAATAAAAAGAAACTTCCTCAACCTGATAAAGAGCATCTATGAAAAACTTACAGACAACATCAGACTTAATAGTGAAAGACTGAATGTTCTCCCCTATGATCAGGAACAAGACAAGGACGTCCACTCTTGCCACCTCCCGTTAACACTGTCCTGGAAGTTCTAGCCAGAGAAAGTAAGCAGAAAACTACTTGCCAGCTGGGCAACCTCCAATTGGTTTCCATGAACCCACCTCTGGGGGGGGGTCGGCTGTGAGGATAAAATGCTATAATCCATGTAAATGCTCAATAAATGTTACCCACTGTTATCATTAAGAAAGAAGAATTTCCACTAAGATCAGGAACAAGACAAGGTTGCCCACTCTCACCACTCTTATTCAACATAGTTTTGGAGGTTTTAGCCACAGCAATCAGAGAAGAAAAGGAAATAAAAGGAATCCAAATCGGAAAAGAGGAAGTAAAGCTGTCACTGTTTGCAGATGACATGATACTATACATAGAGAATCCTAAAGATGCTACCAGAAAACTACTAGAGCTAATCAATGAATTTGGTAAAGTAGCAGGATACAAAATGAATGCACAGAAATCTCTGGCATTCCTATACACTAATGATGAAAAATCTGAAAGTGAAATTAAGAAAACACTCCCATTTACCACTGCAACAAAAAGAATAAAATATCTAGGAATAAACCTACCTAAGGAGATAAAAGACCTGTATGCAGAAAATTATAAGACACTGATGAAAGAAATTAAAGATGGTACAAATAGATGGAGAGATATACCATGTTCTTGGATTGGAAGAATCAACATTGTGAAAAATGACTCTACTACCCAAAGCAATCTACAGATTCAATGCAATCCCTATCAAACTACCACTGGCATTTTTCACAGAACTAGAACAAAAAATTTCACAATTTGTATGGAAACACAAAAGACCCCGAATAGCCAAAGCAATCTTGAGAACGAAAAACAGAGCTGGAGGAATCAGGCTCCCTGACTTCAGACTATACTATAAAGCTACAGTAATCAAGACAGTATGGTACTGGCACAAAAACAGAAACATAGATCAATGGAACAGGATAGAAAGCCCAGAGATAAACCCACGCACATATGGTCACCTTATCTTTGATAAAGGAGGCAGGAATGTACAGTGGAGAAAAGACAGCCTCTTCAATAAGTGGTGCTGGGAAAACTGGACAGGTACATGTAAAAGTATGAGATTAGATCACTCCCTAACACCACACACAAAAATAAGCTCAAAATGGATTAAAGACCTAAATGTAAGGACAGAAACTATCAAACTCTTAGGGGAAAACATAGGCAGAACACTCTATGACATAAATCACAGCAAGATCCTTTTTGACCCACCTCCTAGGGAAATGGAAATAAAAACAAAAATAAACAAATGGGACGTAATGAAACTTCAAAGCTTTTGCACAGCAAAGGAAACCATAAACAAGACCAAAAGACAACCCTCAAAATGGGAGAAAATATTTGCAAATGAAGCAACTGACAAAGGATTAATCTCCAAAATTTACAAGCAGCTCATGCAGCTCAATAACAAAAAAACAAACAACCCAATCTAAAAAAGGGCAGAAGACCTAAATAGACGTTTCTCCAAAGAAGATATACAGACTGCCAACAAACACATGAAAGAATGCTCAACATCATTAATCATTAGAGAAATGCAAATCAAAACTACAATGAGATATCATCTCACACCAGTCAGAATGGCCATCATCAAAAAATCTAGAACCAATAAATGCTGGAGAGGGTGTGGAGAAAAGGGAACACTCTTGCACTGCTGGTGGGAATGTGAATTGGTACAGCCGCTATGGAGAACAGTATGGAGGTTCCTTAAAAAACTACAAATAGAACTACCATATGACCCAGCAATCCCACTACTGGGCATATACCCTGAGAAAACCATAATTCAAAAAGAGTCATGTACCAAAATGTTCATTGCAGCTCTATTTACAATAGCCAGGAGATGGAAACAACCTAAGTGTCCATCGACAGATGAATGGATAAAGAAGATGTGGCACATATATACAATGGAATATTACTCAGCCATAAAAAGAAATGAAATTGAGCTATTTGTAATGAGGTGGATGGACCTAGAGTCTGTCATACAGAGTGAAGTAAGTCAGAAAGAGAAAGACAAATACCATATGCTAACACATATATATGGAATTTAAGAAAAAAATAATGTCATGAAGAACCTAGGGGTAAGACAGGAATAAAGACACAGACCTACTAGAGAATGGACTTGAGGATATGGGGAGGGGGAAGGGTAAGCTGTGACAAAGTGAGAGTGGCATGGACATATATACACTACCAAACGTAAAATAGATAGCTAGTGGGAAGCAGCCACATAGCACAGGGAGATCAGCTTGGTGCTTTGTGACCACCTAGAGGGGTGGGATAGGGAGGGTGGGAGGGAGGGAGACGCAAGAGGGAAGAGATATGGGAACATATGTATATGTATAACTGATTCACTTTGTTATAAAGCAGAAACTAACACACCATTGTAAAGCAATTATACTCCAATAAAGATGTAAAAAAAAAAAAAGAACGAAGAGACAAGTCCATTCTCTATGTCTACATCGTTATTCCTGCCCTGCAACTAGGTTCATCAGTACAATTTTTTTTGATTCCATATTTATGCATTAGCATACGGTATTTGTTTTTCTCTTTCTGTCTTACTTCACTCTGTATGACAGACCCTAGGTCCATCCCCCTCACTACAAATAACTCAGTTTCGTTTCTTTTTATGGCTGAGTAATATTCCACTGTATATATGTGCCACATCTTCTTTATCCATTCATCTGTCGATGGACATTTAGGTTGGTTCCATGTCCTGGCTATGGTAAACAGGGCTGCAATGAACACTGTGGTACATGTCTCTTTTTGAATTATGGTTTTTCAGGGTGTATGTCCAGTAGTGGGATTGCTGGGTCATAGGGTAGGAGGGGGAAGCTGGGGCGAAGTGAGAGTAATATCAACATATATACACTACCGAATGTAAAACAGTTAGCTAGTGGGAAGCAGCAGCATAGCACAGGGAGATCAGCTCGGTGCTCTGTGACCACCTAGAGGGGTGGGATAGGGAGGGTGGGAGGGAGGCTCAAGAGGGAGGGGATATGGGGATATATGTATGCATATGGCTGATTCACTTTGTTGTACAATAGAAACTAACATGGTATTGTGAAGCAATTATACTCCAATAAAGATCTATTAAAATAAATAAAATGAAATACTTTGCCCAACATCAAAAAAAAAAGAAGCAGCAAGTGTTAGAGCCCAATTTTAGAGGCTGAAAGAGATTATCTAGATCTTGCTCGGGTTGGTTCCTCTAACACACTCTCCCAACACAGAACATGCTACTCCCTCCACCTGAATGGCACTGCCCCCTCCGTTTGACTGGGTACTTTTCCTTTAGCTCTCGGCTCCTCAGGGGAGCCTTCCCAAACTCCCTAAGCCACAAGTTCCTATGATAGCCCTCCAAGCACAGTGGCCTCATGGTCACAGTTACACCTTTACATTTGTTTGTGAAATTGCATTATGTCCATGTACACAACCATACCGTAGACTCCGGGGGGCAGGTCTGTGTGTCTGTTCACCATCCCCAGCATTGTGCCCGCCATTCACTCAACGAAATCACTGTGCCAGTTATCTAGAGTAATCTTTACTTAAAACCAACTGATTATGGACTGTAATCACATTTACAAAATACCCTCACAATAACAGCTAGATGCGTGTTTGATTGCATAACTGAGGACTACAGCCTAGCCAAGTGGACACACTGAACTGACCATCACACCCCCTAAGATCAGGAACAAGGCAAGTATGTCACCTTTTACCACACTTACTCAGCACAGCGATGAAAGTTTGAGCCAGTGCAATAAGGCAAGAAATGGAAATGAAAGGCGCATGGGTAGGAAAGGAAAAATAAAACTGTCTCTATTTGAAAAAAACAAAACAAAACACTGTGCCAGGCACTCTGCTAGTTCCTGAGCATCCCCAGTTCACATGATATATGACGTCCCTGACTTACAGCAGCTTCCATTCTATTTAGGGGAAAGGCTGGAAACAAAACCCATAAACCAGTGAGTAAGATCGTAAAAGAAAATAGGCAAGAGTGGTCCAGTGGTTAAGACTCTGTGCTTCCAATGCAGGGGGCGCAGGTTCGAACCCTGTTCGGGGAACTAAGATCCCACATGCGGCGCTGCCACAAAAAAAAAGAAAGAAAGAAAATGGGCAAAAAATGGGCACACCATAAGTATCTGTCCAATAAAAGAATGACAAAGACCCTTCTCTAATTAGTTACTTAACTCCTAAAACTATCAAAGTAACTTTTGTTTGTATCAGACCACAATAGCACGGCTCTCCTCCATGGTTCCACAGCGCTATCTACTGCACTCTGCCAGGTTAACTTCAAAGGAGCATAAGCTCCCCAGAAGGTTAAAAGGCACTTCAATAGCCAGAGACAGATCTGGCCTGAAAGTGAGGAGACACTGCCTCTAATTCTCAGGACCAGAAACACATCAATTTTTCCCAGTTGCGACATGAGTCAGAGCAGCCACGGCTATCTCATGACCCAGGAATTCTGTTACATGGCTCTTGTGACTACAACTTGTGAATGTGTGATAAAAGAGAGCACAGGGAGGCTGCAGAGAAAGTCGGCTCCTGTGAGGCCGGCTGCTATTTCCAAACCCATGCCCTTCTATCACCCTGGCGGAGGGACGGAGCAACTTAAACCAGCACCATGAAAACCAACTGAGTTAAGATTGGAAAGCTCACTTTTGCCCTTCAGTCATTCGAGAAATATTTATTGAGCAACTATTATGTGCCAGGCACCATTATGTGCCCCCCTAGTCCTGGGAATATAGCAGAAAATGAATACAACAAAAACTCCTGCCCTTGTGGAACTTGCAATCTGTGGGGAGTAACTATCTCAACAAGTTTTGTCCCCTATACTACACAGACAGGAATGGCCCTTTGGGTCAAGAGCTGAATGCCGAGTCAGACGTCTGCATGCCTTCCACTGTCCAACTGAAGCCTTGCACAATGCTCTTTACCGTCAAGGAGCCACAGACAAAAATAACAGCAGTGATAGGCCACTGGAAAAAAACCTGCTGATACAGACGGGTAACCTGGTGTCAGGAAAGGCTTCCGAGGCCAATCTCAGGTCAGAACGAAAAGGTGAGTGGGAATTAGCCAGGCTGCCAGAACAGGCTGTGCAGAGATTGGGGGGGGCGGGCGGGGGGGTCCTCTACAGGAGAGGTAACAGCAGAGGCAAAGTCCCAGAGGAGGAAGAAAGCATGGCTCAGTTAGGGAACTGAAAAAGCTCTGAATGGCTTCAGCAAAGGAAGGAGGGGCAGCAGCCTCTTTGGCCCCATGGGGAGTTCCTGAATGGGTTTGAAGCAGGGGAGGGATGGGATTCTATCTGCACTTTAGAAAGGTCACTTTAGCAGCAGAGTAGAGAAAATACTGGAGCAGCCAAGCCTTAGCAGGGCATTAAGGGAGATCTGGGAGGCGACTGCCCAGAAGGGAGGGAATAACAGAAATGGAGAGTCAGGAAAAGGTCCAGGTTCCTGCCTGAGCAGCTGAGAACAGTGGTGCCCTCCACGTGACTAGGCAGACCCTTTTTACGGCAGGGAGAAGGCGGGGACGAGGGGGAGTACGTGGTGGCACTGGCGGTGGTAATGAGCTGGGCAGTGTCTGTGCATCTTAACACGGAGGTGTGCGGTGCGCAAGCCAGTAGGTAAATGGGTCCAGAGCTCAGGAGAAAAGATTTGGGTTGTGATGGGAACCGAGGCCACAGGTGTGGTGGCCTGTAGGGGCAAAGTACAAGGCAAGGTGCTCACCTGAGGTGACACACCCTGAGGACACCACCACTGAAAGGCTACACGGGGGCAGAGGAGGCTGCAGCCCGCCAAGGCGGGGTGGCGGAAGGAGGGCGAGGGAGACCGTGAGGGTGTAGCTTTCCAGAAGCCAAGGGAAAAGAGTGTTTTGGGATGGAAACGATGCAAGTAATGCAGTCTGTGCTGTCAAAGGTCAAGAACGCCAGGACTGGAAGGTGTGCTCCGGGCTTAGCACCAAATTCACTGTGCTGGTGGTGGAATCATGGGCTCAGGTGCCCAATGGTAATAGGGCCAGAAAGAAGAGGAGAGGACGTTTCAGTGAGACTGGCAGCAAAGAAGGGAAAAGCTATGAATGGGGGTGAAGACATGGGGTCTAGGAAGATGGCAGAGAACTGAGTATGTTATAGGATAGTGGGTGGGGTCCACGGATAGATGATGCTCTCCTAAGAGACAGAAAGGAGGGCCGATCAACAAGCACCAGCTCTGAGTAGGTGGAAGAGGATGCGATCCAACAAGAGGGCACAGATCAGCCTCAGGCAGGAAGAGGGTCCTTCCCTCACGTGACAGGAGGGCGGACAAGAGAAAGGCACTCCCACGGCCGGCCGGGCCTGAAGGCTGCAGGGCAGCTAGGCTGCTGTCTCCTGCTCACTCTGTTAAAAGTATCTACTGGGCTTCCCTGGTGGCGCAGTGGTTGACAGTCCGCCTGCCGATGCAGGGGACACGGGTTCGTGCCCCGGTCCGGGAAGATCCCACATGCCGCGGAGCGGCTGGGCCCGTGAGCCATGGCCGCTGAGCCTGCGCGTCCGGAGCCTGTGCTCTGCAGCGGGAGAGGCCGCAACAGTGCGAGGCCCGCGTACCGCAAAAAAAAAAAAAAAAAAAAAAAAAAAGTATCTACTGAAAGCAAGCACTTAGGTATTTGAAAGAGGCATGGGAAGTCTAGATCAGTCACTGCAGCAAAACGCAGAGAGAGAAGCCCAAGGAGCCACAAGGGAACCGCTGGGCAGAGCCCATGGCCCGGCTGAAGCTGCTTTTACACGGTCATCACGCTGGGTGACAGGTGATTATATAATTTCTCCAGCCATCCCCAAAAGGCAGGGGCAGAGTTCTGCCAGGTGGCACCAAGGAAGGACAGCAGGTACTCAGTGAAGACAAGATAGGGTGGAAGGGGAGAAGCCAGGAATCTGGAGGGGGCAAGGAATGCGTGCAAAAGGCTGGAAGGACTGGAGTTCAGAGAGCAGGGACGTTACGCCTAGGATCTGAGGTGGAACAGGTAACTCCAGATGACACAGTCCAGCTGTGACTGGGGCAGAGGGTGAAGCAGGGTGGAGAAGCCACTGCTGGAGGGGAGACAGGCAAGGTGCTAGGTGAGTCATCAGAATCCAGAATGATTCAGAAGTAGGTCGGGGAAGATGACCTGAAGTCAAATGCTTAAGTCTTCCCTGGAGGAGGCAGTGAGGCTGGGAGCCGACAGGAGGAAGGAGGGGATAATACACCGAAACTCACCAGCCCCAAAGGAATGGGCTCAGAGCTTCTTCACTGAATGCCTGCTACATGCTGCCAACCAGCAAGAACAAGGCAAACCTTCCTATACATCCCCTTCTTTAATCCCTGCAATCACACTACACAGTCTTATTCTACAGATGGAAAAATCGAGGCTCATTGGCTAAGAACTCGCCCAGGATCACAGTGCTGGACCCCGAATATGAGGTTCCGGCTTCTGAACATCAAATCAGCTTGTGCCCACCACATTCACAGAGAAGACAGGGTAGATTGCATTATTTATGCCCCAGCAATCACATATGCCCATGCAAGGGTTCTCTAATTGCGCCTCACACCATCTCCGAGGAGGAGGGGGTCAGGGGCCACCCGCTGGTGGCTAATAAGCGACCACCTGTCCTCCTGAATGGCTCACTGTACTCACTGAGATGGAAGGCCACAGTAATTACCCAGAGCCCATTAAAAGGAGCCCAGAACATGATGTGCTAAGAGTTCCAGAATAAACTCATCGAAATATCTGTTTTTAAGGAAACACTAGTCTGGAATTTATATTTCTAAAAGAGCTAACTTGACCCTACTCAACAGGAAAAATCCCTTCCTTCCCACACTTCCAAACAAAGCAGCCAGCGTTTTAATTCCAATGACAATGGATTTTCATTTTTAGGAGGACAGCGGCCTACCATACTTTTTTAGGGAGGTAAAAAATATTGGTGCCACGGTCTCAGGGTGATTTAAGAAACAAAAAAAAACCCAAAACAACTCTGCCAGAAAGCAGCATGATTTTCTGTCCTCAAATACTTCAGATTCCAAGAGAATGCACCCTTCAAATTCTTTACCCATAACCTCAGCCTCTGACCCACCTGAAGCATGAGCACCTGCTTTACAAGGGAACCTGCTAAGCATTCTTAGCTCAGTCCCTCCAAGGCTGCGGTGGACCAGCCGAGTCCCCTCACTTCTCAGGAGCTGTGGCTGTGTTTAGTTTCTCCCCTGTGCCACGCCTCAAGGCCAGCCTTGCAGGGAGGGAAATAGTCTCAGATTGCTGATGTGAGCAACAGTGATAATGATAAACCTTGGATCAGCTGTTTAATCTTTTTTAATCTCCCCGGCCCCTGAAATTCTGATCCTCCCTGGGGGGAAAATGCTATCATCCACATCCATCATAAGGAAACCGGAAACGTACCTTCAGATAGCCCCAGTCTAATGTATGAGAAGCATTTTTAAAATAGTCAATTTCCCAATGCCATTTGCAGCAACACGGATGGACCTAGAGATTACCATACTAAGTGAAGTAAGTCAGACAGAGAAAAACAAATAACACATGATATCACTTATATGCAGAATCTAAAAAATGACACCAATGAACTTATTTACAAAACAGAAACAGACTCTCAGACATGGAAAACAAATTTACAGTTACCAAAGGGGAAAGGGTATAAATTAGTTTGGGATTAGCAGATACACATTACTATATATAAAATATATAAACAAGGTCCTACCCTATAGCAGAGGGAACTATATTCAGTATCTTGTAATAAACTATAATGGAAAAGAATCTGAAAAAGTATATATATACATAAAAAAACTGAGTCACTTTGCTGTACATTAGAAACTAACAACATTGTAGATCAACTACACTTCAATTTAAAAAACGTGAAAAATAAGAAATAAAATGGTCAAGTTCCAATAGGGCACTGTCTCCAGACACAGGTTAAGCAAATATGTGTACTTACACTGAGACAATATTATCGAGCCCTTTAAGAATCCCGGAAATTTTTCAATTTTGAAAACCCATATTCCTAAGGTTAACAGTCATCAATTGTTATTGATACTGTGCTCTGAGGCATATTGCTCCTCTGTCTCTTCGTCATCTGTTCAGTGGTTACTTCATGCTCATTGATTTGAGATGCACCTTCTGACTTCTGCCACGAAGCGTCGTTTCTCAGCCATAAAAGAAAATAGCATTCTCGTCCCTCTCACTGTTTAGCTCCAGCTTGAGATGAGGATGCCTCCACTCATTGCTTTGGTGTTGGGAAAACTTAAACCCCAGTGCCCCTACCAACCACTTGACCAACAAATTGCACGTAACGATTTTTAACACCAGGATTCTTAAACTGTGTAAATGCTTTGTGATGTTAAAAATTCCACTTAGAATACATGTAAGGTTGAAGGCATCACACTAGATCTTCTTTGCTCGTGGCTTCCCTCACCCAGGGCCAGGTGTCCCGAACTGCCAGCCACCGGGCCACAACACATCCTTCCACTGGCCTTCAGCTGCTACCACTCTCCCTAGGCCTGTACCAACCTCTCCTCTCTCCCTGCTTCCACTCCTGCCCCCATACCCTGGCTCTCCACACAGCAGCTGGGGGATCGGTGAAAAAAGTCAACCAATTCATGTCACTCGCCTGTCCAGAATCCTCCAGCAGCTTCCTTCCAATCATACTTGGATTAACATTTCAATTCCTGACCAGGGCCCGGAAGGCCAATGAGATGCAGGCTTGTGCTGACCATCCCCCTATCCGTGTCCACTTACCCAGGGGGGTGCTGCCCTCCAGCCACACTGGCCTTCTTGCAGAGGCCTGGGCGCTTGCTGTCTGCCCTACCCGGCACTCTGTGCCTCCTTATTTTCCCATGGCTCATTCCCCTCCCCTCACCAGTACTGGGTCTCTTCTTACCCACAACCTTTGCGCCTCTCTCGCCTGGCCCCAGACCTGGACTGTCTATTTACTGTCAAATCTCAAGGCCTGGCCCAGAGAAGCCACTCAACACACGCTTAGCAATCATTCTTCTAAGGAGACCTCCAGCTCCTACCCTGCCAAGAACACCCTCACTCCAACCAAAGGTGACTCTTACCTGCAGAAGGCCGATGAAATCAGAACCAACCACCTTTCTGGAGCAAACATGAACCACTCAGCAAATACATCGGATGTGGCATGTACACATCTCTGCCCACAGCCCGGAGCTCCAGCACCTGCACCCACCAGTCTGTAAGATTCCTCTTCTCCAGATAAAGTTAGGAAAATGAAAAGAGACTGTTCCTGTTTTTCTTTCCCATTCTCTCAATTGGCAGAGATATCAATGCGAATAATTAGTTGCCCAGTTCAGTATCACTTTTCTCATGCTGATCTCACTCTATAGTTGGAGTTTGGGGTGTGTTGTTCTTTTTTTTACCTTTTTTGCAACTAAATACTTTTTTAAATTCAAAAAAGTATTTTTCTACAATAGTTATATTTACTCTCTCTTGAAGAAAAATGCCTAGGTTACAGAAACTTTTCTTAAGATCTACTTCTGACAGTTATAGCCATCATTAGAGTAAGAAAAGATGCTAATGTACGAAAATATTATTTCATTATTTTTGAAATAAGAATATAATGCTGTGTCATAGCTACAAAATTAATATAAATATTTCAAAATATCAACACTTTGAAATAAACAGAAGGAAACTTCTATAATGAAGCCTGCATCACTCTGAGCTTTAAAGAATATACATTGAGGTCGTATCATATAACAGCACATTTCCTGCAGAAATTCAGGCTCCTAGAACAATAATTTAAGTCAATTTGATATTGATTCTATCTTGTGATCCCAAGCTGAGATGTAGGTTACTATAAAAAGAAAGGGAAAGGGGGAAGGGCCATGTGGAAGCTGACTGATAAAAGCTGGTCAATGAGATGCAGGAGAGGTCATCAGCAGAACCAACAAGGCACAAATCGTGTGCCAAACTAAACAAAAATTACCCGTGCTCCAGGCCAGCTCATCGATCTGTTCGGGCTTAGAGTGGCCCTGCAGCCACCCCTGTGCCACGGGAATGAAGAGGGCATTTAAAACGGACACTTGGCCAAACAACCTCCAGTGTAGCATCACCCTCGGACTAACCTGCTCTCCTTATACTTTCTAGAAATGCCAAGCTTCACTTTTACCCTAAAATGGGCAAACTTTCTTCCTGTCCTACTGTGTCTTTTTCTAGTTCCACACAGGGTTAAATAAAAGGGCCTAAAAGGAGAAAATAAGGAAGTATGGAAGGGAGGGACAGAGGGAGCACCAGGGGAGTGAAAACAACACAGAAATAGAGAGAGAGAGACAGAGGGAGGGGAAAAGACACAGAGAAGACACACAGAGAGAAAACAGAGAGACAGAAGGAACAGCAGAGAGAGAGAAAATGACACCGAGGGAGTGACAGTGAGAGGAAAAAAAAAGGAAAAAGTTCATGGGAAAAAAGGAATAATGTGTTTCATGGAAAAGCTATTTGTTTCCGAGTCGCTCTTTTTTCCATGTACTGTATTATGCCATATGTGGGAAGTGAGGGAGGCTGGAACTCCGCCTAAGAACATCTGCCAGGGACCTTAAAAGCCTTAATAATAGCACAGCTGGTGTCCCCAGCCTAATGAGCTCACCACCCACGTGACCCTCCTTCCTCAGAGGCTCCTCCGGGGAAACGAGGGGCCGAGGGCTGGCCCAGGCCCGCCTCCTGCCCTCCCCCACGTCCAGGCTCTCCTTCCTCCACTGCCTTCGCCCTCCCTTTCCTGAAATCACCCCCACCCGTTTTCCTGAGCTAACTTACTCTGATTCCCCCAGCTCCTCGGAACAGAGAGGTTCTTAACACGAAAGGCAAATATCAGAAATAAAAGAGGTGGACATCACTACAGATCTTCTGGACATTAAAAGCACAATAGTTATGCCAATAAATAATTCAACAGCTTAAATGAAATGGACACACTCCTTGAAAGAGGCAACTTGCCAAAACCAACACCAGAGGGAAGAAAAGGTCTGAAAAGCCCAATATCTATTAAAGAAATGCAGGGAGGGAGGGAGACGCAAGAGGGAAGAGATATGGGAACATATGTATATGTATAGCTGATTCACTTTGTTATAGAGCAGAAACTAACACACCATTGTAAAGCAATTATACCCCAATAAAGATGTTAAAAAAAAAAAAAAAAGAAATGCAACTCCTAAATGAAAAACCTTTCCACATTCAAGGAAAGGCCAGGATGCCACCACGTGGGCCTTTCTGCCAGGGTACAGGCCCCTCCAGGATCTCTGGCGATTCACTGTCTCTGACAGGGAGGCTCTCGGCCAGCTTGACTTTCCCACTCATCACTGCCTGTAACTAGGAGGAAACCATGCACACAAAATTGGAAAGGAGGGTGCTGGGGCATGGGAACAAAGAAGTGAAGCTTTACAAGTTTGGGAAGTTTTAACCCTCGCTGGTATAATTTTTTGAAACCAATTCCCATCACAGTGCACTTTTAAAGGCCCTCTGGCACTTGAACAAAGGGCACCTTAGCATCAGGATGGGCAAGGATTTCAACTTCTAAGGGGAAACCTATTGGAAACTGACAGAGAGGAGACTCCATTTGGCCCTGACACGGTATCCATAGTAATTGGAAGAAGCTGAAAATCTGCGATCTCTCTCTCAGTCCGAGCAACACATCCCAAGCACAGTGAGGAGCCAAATGGACATGATACATGGGGCTTATTCACCAGAAAAAGACAAAGGAGGCCACGTTTCAGAAACCGCGCTTGGGGACACACAATACCATGGATGTCTGTAAGCTCACAGTACTGAGGCTAGCAAATTACATGATTCTATCCCTGCCTACCAGGCAATTATATCAACAGCAATCACATGATTAGCTGAAAGGTGGGCAATCATTAACTTTTCCTACTGTTAAACACTGTTACACACCAAAAGACAGTGTTTTATACCTTGTTAATGCCATGAATAAGTTATCTAAGCCTTGACAACTTCCTGTTTTGATTTATAACACCAATGCCACTCCTGCCATAAGTTAACATGGCAAAATTCACAAAAATTTAAAGAAAAATTATGGCATTTTAAGGACTATAAGCACTTTTATACATTATTCCCTTTTGTTGAAATGTTTAATAAACTGAGAATCCTTTCCAAAAATAAGAGTTGTTTCCGTTCGCAAAACACCAAAAGCATTAACAGAATCAGTATATTCTTTATCAACCTTGTCCTTCCACTTTCACTCTTTTTAAGTTATACATCCAAGGTCAAGTCTATGGTTCTCAAGTCTTAGGGACTCCTCCTGGCTCCATCTTCGGGCCCATAACAGTACACCTGGCCAAGCTGTATTTGGGCATCAGGCAAAAAGAAAACTCAGTAATACCAATTCTGTCTTTATTTAAAATTTTGATTTTTTTCATCACTGGTTTCTTTACATTAATTTAGATTTTTTTTGAAATATTGCACTAAAATACTATTGATATTGATTACTTAAATTTTTTGGCAACTCCCCCGCCCTTAAATTTTGTACTGTAGGCAAGTGCCTCACAGTCACTTTAACTTAGCCGAGGTCCTAGCCCACGATAATAACAATACACCTTGGGTGAGCCAATGAAGCAGAATAAACACCCATGCTCCCTGTCAGAGACTGGACAATAGCTGCCTTACGGACCATCTACTAGGGGTATGTACGTGTGTGTGTTCTAAATGACTCCAAGGGGACGGGGGATTGGTATGAAAGCCACAAGTTCGAGCACAGTTAAATTCTGTGGAATAAACATTTTACATCATGTTGCATTAAAATCTAATAGTGGCCAAATTAACTAGAATCTTTAATTATCTTACACATTCAGCTCCATTAATTTTTACTTACATATATACTACGTCCTCGGAGGTAACCACCACTATTCTGATCCTTATTACAGGATAGTTTTGCCTGTTTTTTTTTGTTTTATTTTTTGTTTTATTTATTTATTTTTGGCCTCACCACGCAGCATGCGGGATCTTAGTTCCCCAACCAGGGATCAAACCTGCACCCCCTCCAATGGAAGCGCGGAGTCTTAACTGTTGGACCGCCAGGGAATTCCCTGCCTGCTTTTGAAAACGGAATCCTACAGTGTATAATTTTGTGTCTGGTCTCTTTTGCTCAATATTTTGCCTGGAACTTTCATCCATTTGTTGCATGGATTAGTATTTCATTCCTTTGTACTGCTGAGTAGTACTCCGTTGTGTGGATATACCAATTTGTGTATACAGTCAGCAATAATTAATGGACATTTGGGCTTCTTCTAGTTTGGAGCTATTGCTAGTAAAGCTGCTATGAACTAAGTAAAGAACACTGGTTTCTGCTGAGTACATGCCCAGAAGTGAATCACTGGGTCATAATATATACGCTCAGCTTTAGTAAATATTGCCAATGTTCCCAGTGTTTGTTCTTCTTTGCATGCGGTGCATGAGGATTCCAGCTGTTCCACATTCTCACCAGGGGTTGATATTGTCAAATTTCTTATTTTGTCCATTCTGGTGGGGCTGCAGAAGCATCTTTGCTAAAACAAGCGATTTCTAATTCCAATTTTACCACGATTCTACAGCTCCAATAGTACCAACCGGAAAACCTCAAGTAAGATGCACGTGAGTCACAAAGCGCAGAAAAATCTCTAATTCAGAGCTCATTATTTCAGGAAGTCATAAAAATATGGACACAAGCCATATGTGAGACAAACACACATGATGCCTGGCAAGGAAACCTGAACACATTCATGAAGACCAAAGCAATTCTTACAGTCAACGTGTTACTGTAAGATGTTTACAAGGCCAAGCCGGCATCTCTCCTGAACCATGGAGAACCGAGTGATACAACTCTACAAGTAAATGCACACCTATTATGTACGAACGAACCCAAAGAACATTTTAGCCCTTATCCTCCTTGGCCTCTCACAGCAGAGGGACCCTATGAACCCCACCTATCGCCACAAGAACACTCTCTCCCAGCATTTCTGGTCTCCTCCTGGTCAATCTCTGTGAGTGCTTCTACATGTGGTATCCCCACTGTCCACACGGGGATAGCCCCCAGACCCTGACCTCACACTCAGATCTTTCTACTGAGCATCGGCCCCAGATGTCCCACTGCCCTAAATACCTCCCCTTGGAAATCTCAGGAGCACATCAAACTCAGCACATTCACAATAGGATCCTCCAGGCCTCCACCCCTACACAACTGATTGATGTTAATCCAATGTGGAAATCTTGGCCTCAGGCTTGACTCTGCCCCCCTCCCCCAAACCCTACCACCATCTCCCCGAAGAGCAGGGCTCATCCCCTCAACATCACTCAAAGGAATCCACTTCTTTCCACCTACAATATCACTTACGACCCCAGGTGAAGTCACCACGCTCTCTCTCCCTGGGTAAAGCCAGGGCTTTCACTGCAGGTCTCAGTCAACCAGGAAGTGGATGAGGCCTGGGACCACACGCCGGCCTGGGCACGTTCACCAAGGGAAAGCCAGCCACCTCCCCTAAACGACACCCCTGCCCTGCCACGGCTTTCTCGTAGGAAAGTCTACAAACTGCATCCCTTTTCCGCCCTTGTGAATGAATGTAGCTGCAGCTTCAGAGTTTATGAGGGAAATTCTGAGACTTGATTATCCTCGTCATTCTCTGTCTTGCTGCCTCTCGCCAAATAGAGAATCCAGTATATCATAAACGATAAAGGTCTGACTATAAGATAACCGAACTCCCAGGAATATTTATTTTCTTTTTTCCCTTCCATAGGAGTATTATTTCTCTTCTAGTATCAAGAGACTTACCCAGCTAAAAGTTTTTCATGGCATGGATAGACCTAGAGATTGTCATATTGAGTGAAGTCAGAGAAAGACAAATATCATATGATATCACTTATATGTGGAATCTAAAAAAATGGTACAAATGAACTTATTTACAAAACAGAAATAGAGTCACAGATGTAGAAAACAAACTTACGGTTACCAGGGGAAAAGGGGGGAGGGATAAACTGGGAGATTGGGATTGACATATACACACGACTATATATAAAATAGATAACTAATAAGCACCTACTGTGTAGCGCAGGGAACTCTACTCAATACTCTGTAATGGCCTATATGGGAAAAGAATCTAAAAAATAGTGTATATATGCATGGATATAGCTGATTCACTTTGCTGTACACCTGAAACTAACACAACATTGTATATCAACTATACTCCAATAAAACTTTGTTGTTTTTTTTTTTAAATTTTTTTTTATTTTGCGGTACGAGGGCCTCTCACTGTTGTGGCCTCTCCCGTTGCGGAGCACAGGCTACGGATGCGCAGGCTCAGCGGCCATGGCTCACGGGCCCAGCCGCTCCGCGGCATGTGGGATCTTCCCGGACCGGGGCACGAACCCGTGTCCCCTGCATCGGAAGGCGGACTCTCAACCAATGCGCCACCAGGGAAGCCCTCCAATAAAACTTTTCAAAAAATAAAAAGTTTTTCCTGGTAACATTCAATAGTTGCTATGACATTCCTCTTGTACTTGTAAAGTACCTCCTCGTTTAATAATACAAACTATTTTCCTACCTTGCAAGTATAGTATAAACACGTCCACTGCATTAGCCAGCACTTTAGCCTATTTTCCCAATGATCTGTTTGTCATTCCTTATCTACTGTTGTAGTAATAAGAATATTCTGCTTATTTTCTCAAATAAAAAGGTATTTTCTCAAAATTTTAACACCAAACTACACTTCTCCCTTTAAGAGACCTTTGAAATGTCTTGATATTTGTGTCCAAATATCAAGTCAAAGGGATTTCTCTAATACCTTGGGATTCTTGCAAAGTTAACCCTTTCTCCTCAGAGCTGAAGGAGGGAAGACAGTTGTCAGATGAACAAAAACCACAGCCTACATCACTGCCTTAGATCGTGGGGGCTATTCCTGTTAGTATCGCAAAGATGAAGGCCAGCACACACCCCTAGGGCGTGGCACAGATATGTGCTCCAAAATTATCTGTGGGTGAATGGATCATAACGAGTTCAATAACAGCAACAATAATAATGGCTAACACAAAATGCTTACTGAGTTAAGCGTACTTATTAATTCATGTGATCCTCTTAAATAACTATATGAGGTTATCATATAAGGTAATGATTCAGGAACTCACTATCATAAACAGTTCTTTGCTGGGTTCAACATATCTAGCCCTGACAAAGCACCAATCTTGAAGTGGGGAATAGAAAAGGAACACGGCTTCAAACACATCAACAGTATGGTAGCTTATCCAGACACATTGTTAAATCTGGACGTTTTTATTTTTTTGACAAATGAAAAAAAAAACAAGGCTATACACTACTCAGGTCCATAAAGCAAAATTTTACAATTCCCATAGTACTCAGCCTTTTACTGAAAACATTCTAGATACAAAGGTTGAAATGAAATACCCACCGTCCAGATAACAATCTTTTCTTCTCTGCAATGAAAGCCAGTAAGCCAGTTGTCTCAGAAATTCTGCACCCAAATGTAGCACTCACAGAGCACCAGTGAGTCATACATGTAACAAATTGCTCATTTTCCTGCTCCCCACCTTTCCTCTAAATCATTACGCTGCTATCCCAGAATCATAGGTTTGGTTTTTTGTTTTTAATCTCCCATCACAAAGCTTACCAATTCCAACTTTGTTCCAATTTCGTAACTCAACAAGAATCTGCCTGTCCCTTTAGTTTAAGTAAACCTCCAATTTTCTTCCCAGGTTTGAAATTCTCCAATGAAAGCAAGGCCCACATCTTTGGACTCCTCTTTTAATTGAGGGAAAAAAAAAAAAAAAGGCCCTTGCCATTCTGACTGTGTTGCCAGATTTCTGCCAGTGTCAGACCACCAACACCCCATCCCCACTGAAAGTCAAGGTCCAAGGGGAAAACCAAATTCACTGTTTGAACCCTGTATTCAGAATCACAAAATGTAACGGATTGTCTTCCTGAGTTGCCCTTCTGTTTTATCCTCTTTGGTCCTCCAACTCACACACTCCAATTTCCATTCAAAATAAAAAAGGTGAGGGAAAAATGGAGGCAAAGACCATAAACACAGAGACCCTAAAACACTGGTAGCGTCTAGAAACCTTATTAACCTGAATCCCACTACACTTGCTAAGTAAATTAAATGTGATGCTCCCAGAGCAGCAATCAAAAGCAAGGGCTGAAGCAAGAACTCCTATTACCAACCACTTTTCAGGAATTCCCCACAGCTCAAAGCAAGGCAAAGACCATGGTTAGTGCTGGGAGAATAACAGAATGAAGGGAGAAAAGTGACTTGAAATAACCATGTCACAACCATTATGATGGCAACTATAAAAAACAAAAACAGAAAATCGGACTTCCTTGGCGGTCCACTGGTTAAGACTCCATGCTTTCAACTCAGGGCTCATGGGTTTGATTCCTGGTCGGGGAACTAAGATTCCCACACGCTGTGTGGCTAAAATAATTAATTAATTAATTATACATAAAGTAAAATTTAATAAAACAGAAAATCACAAGTGCCAGTGAGGATGTTGAGAAATTGGAACCCTTGTGCACTGCTGGTGGGAATACAAAATGGCGCACTCACTGAGGATAACGGTATGGTGATTCCTCAAAAATTAAACACAGACTTACGATAGGATCCAGCAATTCCACTTGTGGATACATACCCAAAAGAAGTGAAAGCTGGGACTCTAACAGTTGTTTGTATACCCATGTTCATAGTGGCATTATTCACAACAGCCAAAAGATGGAAGCAACCCAAGTGTCCAAAGATGAATGAATGGGTAAACAAAATGTGGTACGTACATAACAATGGAATAACATTCAGTTTTAAAAAGGAATGAAATTCTGGTACGTGATACAACATGATAAACCTTGAAGATATTATGCTAAGTGAAATAAGCCAGATACAAACAGACAAATACTGTATGATTCCTCTTATATGAGGTTGCTAGATATTCCAACTCATAAGAGACAGAAAGTAGAATGGTGTTTGCCATGGGCTGAGGAGAGGGGGAGAATGGGGAGTTAGTGTTTATTCAGTACAGAGGTTCACTGGGGTAAGATGTAAAAGTTCTGGAAATAGATGGTGGTGATATTTGTACAACAATGAGAATGTACTTAGTGCCACAAAACTGTGCACTTTCAAATGGCTAACATGGTAAATTTTATGTTATATTTACTTTACCACAATTTTTTTAAAGCAACAAAAATGGTCACGGCATTAGGGATTTCCCTTCATCTCTCAGACTGGAGGACTTGGGCACCTCTAAGGGAAAAACAGAATTTGGCAAAGATAGGTTATCCGCTCCCACACCCCACAGGAGGTTATGGAAGGGGCACGGCAGCCCTGTGACGCTGCACCTGCTAAGGAAGCAGGAGGGAAGATGGTAAGGTGAGGAGAAAGTTACATATACTGGGGTCAGATCCACGCACCTTCCATCTGGCTCCCATTCTGTCATTCTTGTGGTCTCTCATATTCACAGTACACACGAGCCAGCCCTTAAGATTTACTCTTCAAAGGGTAGGTAGGTGGATAGGTAGGTGGATAGATGGATGGATACGTGAATGGACATTTCAACTACTTGGCTAGAATTTGAGAACTGCCTATGACCGCTCTGGCATATTTTTAAGAACTCAAAACACCTCCCAATGTTGGGGTAGGGAGGGTAAACCACTGGTTAAATTTTGGGCTGCTTTTCTCACTACTGATTTAGAATGACAGTTTGTCCCTTCCCTCTTGGGTCCTCCGATTATACAGTTCATTGCATACAAGTGAAGGAAGGGAAGAGGTGGGTGTTGGGAAGAGAGTGGATTCAGCAATCTTTCCTGAAAACCCCAGCCCCTTTCTTTCCAGTGGAGGGCAAGGGGTTGAATCCAGCTTTGAGCACCAATTCTCCCCAGCAACGCAGGGAGCAAGTGTGTGCTGGCGACTTACTCTTCCCAACATGCGAGAAGTCTGGCCTTGTGCTTCTGAAAAGAACATTCTGTGTAACCATGAAGGAATGTCTAACGATTAATACCACCTGGGGACGTGTTTAAAATGCAGATTCAGATTTAGCAGGTCCCGGGCAGGGTCTGCCATTTTGCAGGTCTTACAAGCTCCCAGGTGGTGCTGAGGCTGCAGGCCGACCCACCGCACATTGAATAATAAGGCCTTACACTCCTGCGATCAGCTGGAACCATGACAGCAAGGACCAAAATCAGGCAGAAACAGCAACAGTCAGGCTCTCCCTCTAATGAGCATCACCCTCCTCCCACTGCCATTCTCCACCCAGGCCACAGCCACTTGGTTCCACCATGAATCTGGACCCTTTGTCACTTTGGCATAATTAGCCAAGCCGTCTGCAGTCACTCACTCCCAGCTTTTCTCATCATACTGAAGACAACTGATGTTCCTGGAGGTCAAAGACATTTTTGCTCCCCACTCCCCAAGAAAAGTTTCCCCATGGTCCTCAAACAGAAACTCGAGGATGGCTTCTGCATTCATTGCTTACCTGCTCCTCTTGGCTAAAATGCATGATTCAATAATACAAGTGAAGCCAAACTATTTTCAACACTCTAGGGAGACATTTTAGCTTTGGCCACATCACAAACTGGAAATTTTGGGGGAAGGACCATAATAAAAGGAGGCGAGCGTACACTAGATCATGCCTCCTCTACTTTTTGCAAAACTGAAAAACTGAGAGCTTGCAGGATGCTACCATTAAAAAAAAAAAAAAATCCAGGCCCACCCACAGTATATGCTGTTGATATTAAAGAACTGCCTGGAAGGACTTTTTTGACTTTACCAAAACATCAGAGGAACTGACAGAGAACCTCGAAAATCCTCTGGTTCTCCATATGCATGGATGATGCTTCTCTCCAAACCTGGAGAGAGAAGAAAAAATAAAATCTCGTATTCCTATTCTAATCAGTACCTATTTTAAGAGCTGCAAATACACCTGCATCTATGTTATCAAATGTAGAATTTACCAATAGCTAATCTGTGTAAACACAAGTCAGGAGACTGGCATTTTTTTTTTTACGGTCTTTTTTTTTTTTTTAAATAAATTTATTTATTTACTTATTTATTTTTGGCTGTGTTGGGTCTTCGTTGCTGCATGCGGGCTTTCTCTAGCTGCGGCGAGCAGGGGCTACTCTTCGTTGCGGTGCACAGGCTTCACATTGCAGTGGCTTCTCTTGTTGCAGAGCACGGGCTCTAGGCGTGCGGGCTTCAGTAGCTGTAGCACGCAGGCTCAGTAGTTGTGGCTCATGGGCTCTAGAGCGCAGGCTCAGTAGTTGTGGCACACGGACTTAGTTGCTCCGTGGCATCTTCCCAGACCAGGGGTCGAACCCGTGTCCCCTGCATTGGCAGGCGGATTCTTACCCACTGCACTACCAGGAAGCCCTCCACAGTCTTCTAACTGAGGTCACACACCTGGTTTTAGGACGTAATTAAGTTCAGGTTCTTGATGTCTCGTCGCAGAAAGAATTCAGTGAGAGACAAAGTGATAGGTTAGAAGCGGATTTATTTAGAGAGAAACAAACTCCAGAGTGTGGGCCATCTCAGAAGGCAAAAGCACAACGGTGGCATTTTTTTAGTCAACATAATCACACTATCTACTAACTAAGCCTAGGCATTAGGAGAAGTACAATAAAGAGGGAAGGGCTCTAAATGGTACGCTAAAGGATACTCGTCAGAAAAAGTCAAACCACTTACTCCACATGTTCGCAGTTATTTCCAACTAATTCTTTTTTTTTTTTCTTTTTCAATTCTTTTATTTTTCGTTGCATTGGGTCTTCGTTGCTGCCCGCAGGCTTTCTCTAGTTGCGGTGAGTGGGGCTACTCTTGGTTGTGGTATGCCGGCTTCTCATTGCAGTGGCTTCTCTTGTTGTGGAGCACAGGCTCTAGGCATGCGAGCTTCAGTAGTTGCGGCACGTGGACTCAGTAGTTGTGGCTCATGCGCTTAGTTGCCCTGTGGCATGTGGGATCTCCCTGGATCAGGGATCGAACCCGTGTCCCCTGCATTGGCAGGCGGATTCTTAACCACTGTGCTACCAGGGAAGTCCCTCAACTAATTCTTTTTTTAAAAAAAGATTTCAAAGCCCCCTGAATACCCCAAGCAGGGTCTTCCTTAACATTCAAATCCAGATAATTTATATTCTGGTGGTTCTTTAATTTACTCATATACCTATTTCCCCTAAAAAATGGAGCATCCTTTTCAGATGTCAGTACAAAATCCATTTCCTCTGGGAAGATTACCTTCTGCTGTGAAGTGTCCTGGCGTATCATAAAATCTGGAACTAGAAGAGATCCTAGAAATAATCCAGCTCCAAGACTGTCAAACTGGGGTACAGGTGCTTATGCTGTGGGGAGCCCCCAGAGCCCCAGGGAAAATAAGGTGCATCTTCCCTGAGCGCTTTTTGACTCAAGGCAGCAATTTAAAGCATTTTTATACTAAAATACATAAGATGAATCCTGCATTCCATTCTACATCAAAGGAATCGCTGAGGGCTTCCTTGGTGGCAGAGCGGTTAAGAATCTGCCTGCCAGCCGCATAGCATAGGGAGATCAGCTCAGTGCTTTGTGAGGACCTAGAGGGGTGGGATAGGGAGGGTGGGAGGGAGACGCAAGAGGGAGGAGATATGGGGATATATGTATATGTATAGCTGATTCACTTTGTTATAAAACAGAAACTAACACACCACTGTAAAACAATTAAAAAAAAAAAGAATCGGCCTGCCAATGCAGGGGACATGGGTTCAAGCCCTGGTCCAGGAAGGTCTCACATGCTGTGGAGCAACTAAGCCCATGCACAACAACTACTGAGCCTGTGCTCTACAGCCTGCGAGCCACAACTACTGAGCCTGTGTGCCACAACTACTGAGCCTTGTGCCACAACTACTGAGCCTGTGTGCCACAACTACTGAAGCCCACGCACCTAGAGCCCGTGCTCCGCAACAAGAGAAGCCACGGCAATGAGAAGCCCGTGCACTGCAACAAAGAGGAGCCCCCGCTCGCCGCAACTAGAGAAAACCCGCCAGCAGCAACAAAGACCCAACACAGCCAAAATAAATAAATTAATTAAATTAACTAATTAATTTCAAAAATAAAAGGAATTGCTGAAGTAACACTGAAAAGTCATGGAAATCTCAGGCTGAGCTCCCCCATCCCCCTTTCCAGGGTTCCTTTGCCCTGAAGGTTATGAGGGCAAGTTTCAGAAGCATGAAGAGAATCCATTTCCTAGCTTGAGACACGGAAACCAAAAGACTTTCTCAAGGCTGTGAGTGGCCATCTGAAAGGTCACTGCCCCTAGATAGTCTTCAGAGAGATTTACAGTGCTTCTCACTACCACCCAGGTGAGGCTGGGAGCAGTCTTTCCTAGAATGCCAGACTAGAAGCACAAACAAGGATTTTAAGAGCTCGCTTCCCACCCAGTTCCACCCTCTTCTACCTCAGGTGCAGTATTAACAAACACATAATTAAATAGGCTTCTCAATGAATAATGAAGCCACACAGCCCTTCATAAACACATGCTAAACCCTTTCTTTAATCAGCTACACATCATTTGGTATTATACGTAGCTCAGAGGCATCTAGATTGACACATATGCTATTATTTACTGTCTCTTTGCTAAAGCTTTGAATTTTTCAACAGTGCAGGTGGCCTCCATTTGGATACACCTAATAAGAAGGTAAGTCAAAATAGGGAACATTTATTCAAAAAGAAGAAAAAAGAGTGGGGGAGGAACCAGAAGACCCATTCACAGTGTATCTCTATACAACAGACACTCACCCAAGATAAAATCTAAGAACACACATGAGCCTTGGGCTTGGTGGAGATAGTTCTCTCCCTAACACCTGAATCTCCTTAAAAGAACCATACCCGGGCTTCCCTGGTGGCGCAGTGGTTGAGAGTCCGCCTGCCAATGCAGGGGACATGGGTTCGTGCCCCGGTCCGGGAAGATCCCACATGCCGCGGAGGACTGGGCCCGTGAGCCATGGCCGCTGAGCCTGCGCGTCCGGAGCCCGTGCTCCACAACGGGAGAGGCCACAACAGTGAGAGGCCCGCGAATCGCAAAAAAAAAAAAAAAAAAAAGAACCATCCCTCTGTCTTCCCTCAAAAATCATGATGCATACCAAATACAGATGAGTTAAACAGATCAGGGTTCATTTTCAAAACCAAGGGTCATGTAATCGTATATTTGAACAGGCTGGCCACTGTAATATTATCCTCAAGTTTATTAAGCTGCAAGACAGGTGAAAGGCTTGATTTAATATCTGCAACCCTCAGTGAGTTTAAATGAAGTCTTCACCCTCCAATGCCTTTCTCATTGGAGCCCTATAGGAGAAATAAAGAACTGCCCCTTCAGGAAAAGCGGCCACCAACCTGCTTGCCTTCCTCGGCTGTCTTCCAGGCTGTACGGTGCCAAAGAATAACCAAGTGTACGAAAACACCAACAGCTGATGGGGCAGAGAAAGCCCAAGGTCTGCTGCCCATCTTGGGAGCAGGCAGTCAAGATGGGAAGCCCAGAGGGTTAATTCCAGCCTCATCTAACAATTACAGAGACCTACCATGTGCAAAGTCAGGGGTAGGGGCTCAGAAGAAAGTCCACATCAGATGGCAAACAGTAAAATGTTGCTAGTTTGGAAACTGAAAGTTTAGGAACTCTTCGGAATGCGAACAATGCTATTTTATTTTCAAAGTCCTTTTACAGGATCTGATTCAACCCTCACAATAAATCTATAAGAAGGAAAATAACCGCTATTATATCTGCTATCTTATCCCTGTTAGGGCTCAAAAATGTTCCCAAGTCACAAATCTAGTCATGTTGGAATGAGACCTGAAAATCCTCCCAGGTCATTCAAACTTTTACAGACACTTTCATTCAAAACACTCTTTAATCCTTACAACAGTCCAGTGAGGTTTGTTTGGGTTTTGTTTGTTTGTTTTAGGGGGGCCATCCCAGAGAGGGGGAAGCCAAGTCAAAGAGGTTAAAAAAGGGCCCAAGGTCACCCAGCCAGCAAAGAGAGAGAAGAGCTGGAATCTGAATTCAGGTTCCCCACTCCAAGGCCAATGTCCTTTTTTAACACACCAGAGAGGAGTGTGGGCAACACAGCGAGAGTAGAGACACCCTCCACGGAGAGCTGGGGATGGGAAACCAAACCCCACAGGTCCCTGGGGCATCAAACAGGAAACGGCTTGTGCTCAGGCCAAGCTGAAACCCAACTCTGGCCAAACCTGCTGCACACAGACATGGGCTTTCTACGCAGCTCAGCATCATCCCTGAGCCCGGCTCAGCGCTCCAGGTGGCTCAGCCCATGACTGTCTGGGCACCTCTGTGATAAAGCTGGGGCCAGAGGTCGAAGCGCAGACAAGACTGATCTTTCCAAACCAAGAGGAGGGTGCCATCTGTCACTCCAGGTCGAACTCTGAACCTGCCAGCCAACCTGTCATCCTCCACTGGAACTTGGGACACCCTTCCCAATGCAGCCTGCCCAGAGCCCACACCGCTCAGTCGGCCACCTCCCTCTCTGCTGCTCTTGTAGTTGGAAACCGGAAAGGACCCTGTTCCTAGTTTCCCTGGGGTTTGTCTCCCCCCCACCCCATAACCAAAAGATGCTCCACGGAAAGGGTACCCAGCCGGCCTACACACTCGCAGACACTGACAACGTCCACACATTTGTTTGAAGCAAACAAAGTTCTAGGGAAGCTTATGGGAAAAAATATTTTTTAATCAGAGGCCTAGACATACTTAGGAGGCGCTCAAAGTGGACGCTGATTCCAGTTTCTGAACAAGTGCAGCGAAGGGTTCTACAGCACGTAGACTGAACGGGTAGGGGCCATCCAGCGCCAGCCCCAAGAGCAGCGGGGCCGGGCTTTTGACCTGTACTTCCCTAAACACAACTTTACAAAAGAAGCAGCAATACATTTCATTAAGTTTCTTGTTACCTGCAGGAGGCTGACCTTGGAGATTCGAAAAGAACTGAAAAACTCAGGTCAAAAAAGTGACAAAGTGAACTTGTTAACTCTCAGGACGGAAAGGAGGGGTCCTAAAAGCCATTTGTCTCGACCGAAACACTCTCAGAATATGTAGTTTACATTCGTTTTGCGGGTGAGTGGCAATCGGGGTTCAGCTCTCGCTCAGCTCGGGACTCTTTGAAGGTCGCCTCACTGTCACTTCGGAGTGCCGGAGCCCGGAATCCAGGCCACGCGGCGTGACCGATACGATGCACTACTGGCACCCTCCTGTGCCCCCCAGGGCCTCCCGCAGGTGCGGCCGATGCCAGAGGGGGGCCGCCCCCTCAGGGTCCCTGCCTCTCGCCGCTACCACACCACGCATCCACACTCCCGGGACACCCGTGTCCTTCCCCACCCACCCCCGGGCCCGATGCGCCTGAGGCACGGGTCAGCGGTCCACGGGCTTACCCTCGAGAGGCGCACGAAGCGCGGCCCCGTAGCAGGCGTGATACCGGGGGCCTCCGGCGCGGGGCTGCCCGGGCGCTCGGCTCTCCTGGCCGCCTCCTCTTCGTTGTCCTCGGCCGAGTCCCGGCCGCCCGGCGGCTCCGGTTCCCTCCTCAGCAGCCGGCCGGGCGGCACCGGGGTGCACGCGACGGGCTCGGCTGGGGCGCCTCCTCCTCCTTCCTCTGCCCGCCCGCCGACTCTGCGCTCCCGGGCTCGGGGTACGAGGTTCCGGACGCGGGGTTCGTCGGGGCGCTCGGGAACCCCAGCGCTCCCTCCCGCGCCGCCCTCCCGCGCGCGGCCGCTCTCTGGGGGCGTCTCGCTCGTAGCGCGCGGCCGTCAGGGGCTCTGGGTGCGCGGGGGCGGCGGCCGGGTGGGCCCCAGGGCGGCGGGCGGGGGCGCTGCTGTGGACCGGGGCACTGATGCGGGCGCCGCGCCGCGGCCTCTCGCCATGGCTCTCGGCGGGCGGGCGCTTCGCACCTCCCCTCCGCGCTGCCGTCACCGCCCGACGCTCGCCGAGCCCTCCCCTTCCCCCGGCCCCGCCTGCCGGCCCGCGCCGCCACCTCCAGGACGCCCGCCGGGCAGAGCGCGTCCCAGCGGCCCAGAGCCAAGCCCCTCCTACCTCGCTGGCAGGTGACCCGCTCCTGCGACTTTGGGCCTGGAGAAGTCCCCGGCGAAATACCCCGGGTCGGGAAAAGATATCACACACCACCACCACCACTACCACCACCCCCGCCGCGAGCGCTTATTTACTTCTAGCACTTCTCCGTGCCCGTCCAGCCAGTCTAAGGGCAGGGTGGAACTCACGCGGAGGCTGTTTGCCGAGAATACAGTAGAAGTCCAGACGTTTCGTTCCTGCAGGCCGGGCCGTCCCTTAGGAAAGCAATCCTTAGTCTTAAATAAGGGTGGGACAGAGCTGGGAGGTGGGGGGAATATGGATGAACAAAATGCCACCAAAGGGTAAGGGAGGAGGACAGGTGTGTGGCAGATCGGGAAACGATCCAGGAAGTAAGTCCTCACAGGCTACTCTATTATGCAAATGACCGGTGGAAGGTGTAACGGGGAACAACACGCATGACCTCATTTCCACTTGAGGCTGCTGCGTCTACAGCGTTGGGCTAGTCCCTGGCCAGAGGTCATAGAGGACATTGGGAGGACATGGAGAAGACTCAGACCAGAACCGAAGACCCAAGGAAACTAAACCATAGAAAACCTGGTTTCCAGTACTGGAAGAGTCAGTGTATAGTAGAGACTGGGTCAGGCAAGAGTCATCAATGGATACTCACCCTAGGGGAGACTTTACTGGGGAGCAGATATTTGCCTGGATTAATGTGTTTTCCCATAGGTGGTTTAGGCTTATTAGTAGCAAGAGAGAAATATTCAATATATAAAGGCACAGGGAGACAGCACCTTGACCAGGATCAAAACTGACATCACTGGGCTTCCCTGGTGGCGCAGTGGTTGAGAGTCCGCCTGCCGATGCAGGGGACACGGGTTCATGCCCCGGTCTGGGAAGATCCCACATGCCATGGAGCAGCTGGGCCCATGAGCCATGGCCGCTGAGCCTGTGCGTCTGGAGCCTGTGCTCCCCAACGGGAGAGGCCACAACAGTGAGAGGCCTGCATACTGAAAAAAAAAAAAAAACTGACATCATTAATGAAAGCAGATGGATATCTTGTCCTCAGAACACATCACCTATGCAGTATTTCCAGGAAGAATGCATAACCTGAATCTAATGATAATGAAACCCCAGACAAACCAAAATGAAGAATATCTATTAAAAGGGGGCAGGAGTTGTGTTCCTCAAACATGTCAATGTCACAAAAGAAGGCTTGGGAAATGTTCCAGATTAAAGAGTGCTATAAAGCCGTGACAGCTAAATGTGATACCTGGTCCTAGACTGGATTCTTTTGGGGAGAGGGGATGCTGTAAAGGACATTCCAGTGGACAAAATTGGAATCCTGAGAGTAGATTAAAGTATTGGATCAATGTTAAATCCGCTGATGTTGATAATTTGTACTATGTTCATGTGTAAGAATAGCCCTATCCTTGGAAATACACACTGCAGTATTGTGTAGGGGTAAGGGGGCATTCTGTATGCAACTTACCCTCAAATGATTAAGGAAAAAAATGTTGATAGAAAAATGATAAAGTAAATGGGCAGAATACTAACAATCAGTGAATTTGGATACAGGGCGTATTGGAATGTTTCTGTAAGTTTGAAATTATTTCCAAATAAAAAGATTTTGAGCAGTGGCGCAGTGGATAAGACTCCGTGCTCCCAATGCAGGGGGCCTGGGTTCGATCCCTGGTTGGGGAGATAGACCCCACATGCATGCTGCAACTAAGAATTCACATGCCACAACTAACGAGCCCTGGAGCCGCAACTAAGGAGCCTGCCTGCCGCAGCTAAGACCCGGTGCAACTAAATAAATAAATAAATATTTTAAAAAGAAAAGATTTTGAAAAACCATCAAGTGGGAGAAGAGATGAGGTGGGAGGAAGGCAAGAAGTGGTCATAAAAAGACCACACAGGGGATCCTTGTGGTTTTAGAGCTTGTGGCTTTAGAACAGGTGATAAAATTTATATAGAACTTACACAGACACACATAAGTACAAGTAAAACTGGGGAAATGGAGTAAGGCCGATTGTATGAATGTCAGTATCTAGTTGTGATACCATATTAAGGTTTTGCAAAATGTTATCGCTGAGGAAATTGGGCAAAGTGTTTTATTTCTAATGACTGAATGTGAATCTACAATTATCCCATTAAAAATTTCAATTGGGGGCTTCCCTGGTGGCGCAGTGGTTGAGAGTCCAATTTCAATTGGGCTTCCCTGGTGGTGCAGTGGTTGAGAGTCTGCCTGCTACTGCAGGGGACACGGGTTCGAGCCCTGGTCTGGGAGGATCGCACATGCCGTGGAGCAACTAGGCCCGTGAGCCACAACTACTGAGCCTACGCGTCTGGAGCCTGTGCTCTGCAAAGGGAGAGGCCGTGATAGTGAGAGGCCTGCGCACCGCGATGAAGAGTGGCCCCGGCTTGCCACAACTAGAGAAAGCCCTCGCACAGAAATGAAGACCAACACAGCAAAAATAAATAAATTAATTAATAAACTCCTACCCCCAACATCTTCTTTAAAAAAAAAAGAAAATTTCAGTTACAGGGAGTTCCCTGGTGGCCTAATGGTTAGGATTCCAGGCTTTCACTGCTGTGGCCAGGGTTCAAGTGAGATCCCTGCAAGCCACATGGCAAGGCCAAAAAAAAGAAAAAGAAATTCAATTACAAAAAGAGATCAAGCATATTCCAGGTGTACATAGATGAGCATGGCTTCCCGGGAATTCAAAGAGCAAATGTGCTGGAGCTGACTCCTAGTGGGTTTAGAGCAGACATGGAGCTGTTACCAACAGCGAGGGTTTTTAAGGAAAAAAAAAAAAGACTATGTGAAGTATAACTGACAGATCAGGTTCCTACCAGTTCTGTAATTTAAGAATCCTAGAGCTGGGGGATCTTTGAGATCATCTAGTCCAACCTTCTCATTTTCAGGAAACTGCGGGCAGAAAAGTGGTACATGACCAGAGGAGCATCAAATTAGTGGTAGACCCATAACTACAACTCTTGTCTGCTGAACATGAGCAATGGTCTTTGCACCTTTACCAGCTGCCTGTCACTCTCTATATCCATGAGATTTAGTCAAGTTTGGTACAGAATTTTGAAGTCATTCATTCACCCGTTTGGAGTGTGACAGTGGCCTTGTGGGAGCAGGGTCTTGACATTTGGTTTCCAGCACCAGATGGCAGACATGTGGATCCCGCTCAGGAGGAGGAGGGGCCAATCTCCCTCTAGTACTCCCAGCTTGGAGGAAACAGGTGGCAAGCGGAACGCCTGGAGTGAGTGAGCCCCTCCCCCCAGCTATGGGCCCTGAGCTACTTGGAGATGCTGATAACCTGCTGCAAGTCAAGGGTGCAGGGCCCTGGGAGGGAGGCAGGATGGGCACACAGAAGAGAAAACAGTCATTGCCCTGGTAGGTCCCAGCCTCATCCAGTGTTAGCAGAGGTCTCTGCACCAGAAGTGACTCTGGGCTTCCCTGGTGGCGCAGTGGTTAAGAATCCGCCTGCTGGGCTTCCCTGGTGGCGCAGTGGTTGAGAGTCTGCCTGCCGATGCAGGGGACACGGGTTCGAACCCTGGTCCAGGAGGATCCCACATGCCTGGGAGCAGCTAAGCCCGTGTGCCACAACTACTAAGCCTGCACTCTAGAGCCCGTGAGCCACAACTATTGAGCCCAGGAGCCACAACTACTGAAGCCCGCACGCCTACAGCCTGTGCTCTGCAGCAAGAGAAGCCACCGCAATGAGAAGCTGGGGCACCACAACGAAGAGTAGCCCCCGTTTACCGCAACTAGCGAAAGCCCGTGCGCAGCAACGAAGACCCAATGCAGCCAATAAATAAATAAAATTTTTTTTAAAAAGTCACTCTGGCCTCCCTTGAGCCACAGAAAGCCATGCTATTCTTTCCTTTTGTCAAATCAAATCAAAATCAACACGTTTGTTGATATTTGCCAGGCTCTGAATTAGTAACTGGGGGAAAATACAAACAAAACAAACAGCAAAAAAAACCCCGTATCTGATCCCTGACCTTTAGGAACACAAAATACAGCAAAGGACCCAAGATGGAAATGTAGAAAATGATCTGACAAAAGAATTAAAATGCTATTAGCTCTGTAGGCTCGGGTTCTCCTCAAAAGCAGTGTTGGAGAAGGGCTTGAGGGCCGTGATCACTTTTGGTAAGTGATCCCATGGAAGAGGGATGGGAAAAGGAACCAGGACCACACAAAACAGAGAGGGAGAGAAAGCCCATCCAAGGGTGCTTAATCTAGGTGGTCACCTCTGTGATCAACTGAGCTCAGTCCCACTGGGGGGCGCTCTGAGGAACTGCATAGAATGCAAGACAAAAGGAGGATACATCTATCCACCAGCTCCTACCTCTCATTGGTCAAGTGGTTGCTGAGCAAAAAAGTAAACCAAGCAAGTATGACACAGGACATACATGCATAAAATGACGGCTGACTCACCAGCAAAAAAGCAGCCTGAGGGCAGGGATTTTTGTCTGCTTTATTCATTGTTGCTTTCCCAGCGCCTGATTCATAATGGACGCCCAGTCAATACATACGGAATGGTTGAAATACTAACTCAGGTTGATAATAGAAGATGTTGTAAAAAAAAAATAGGAGCATAAGTCATTTTTTAACAATTTGTGTCTGTATGTGTCTATTTGTGCCAGGTGTTGGATAGGCTAGGGTGACAGTATAGTGAAAACAGGTATAGTCCTGGCCTCATTGGACCTTTCAGTCTAGGAGAGGTGTCAGGTAACATGATACATACACACATATTGAGTTAGCTTGTGACAAGTGCTATGAAGAAAAGGATGCAGGCACTAGAAGTAGGTAGTAGGCAGATTTATGATAGATTACTTGGTCTGGGAGGACCTGTCTAAGGAGGTGACGCTTAAGTTGAGACCCAGAGGCATAGGAGCCAACCATGCAAAGGGGAGGGGGCAGCATGAGACAGAGACCCAGAGGCAACAGAGACTCTCGATAGCTGGAGCTCTGGGGAAGAGCCAGACCATGGGCCTGTGATGGTTTTGGTAAGAGAAGAGTTTTAGGTAAGGGAACTTGAACCTGCCACCATTCCAGAATGAGAGCAAAGGTCCAACTACCTTATATCCACATTCACGTTATCATTGAATGTCTTATCTTGGGGTTTTAATCTAACATCTATTGAGCACATATATGTACCAAGCACAGTACTAAATGCTTTCGTAATAACAGCTCATTGAATCCTCACAGTAACTCTATGGGATAGCTGTTATCATCTGCAGTTTATAGATAAAGAAACTGAACCTCAGAGAAGTTAATTAACTTACCTAAAGTCACATACAATTGACAAGGTCAGAATCCACTCCAGGTTTCTAGCCTCTTATGACTAATTAAACACATTGCTTTTGTTCCCTGCATATAAAGGAGAATCAACCTCTGTCTCGGAAGATGGGAAGAATGGAGAGGTGAGGATTGGGGCGGGAAAGGAATCCTATAATTAAGACATTAATATCGATGCATTGCTCACAGATTCCTTAGAAGGAAAAAAAAATGGATTAGTACCAATAGCTTCTTTATTGCATCTGGTGTTTATCTTGAGACTTCAAACACCAGCTATGCATGGATAGCTTCCAAATTTATACTTCTAGCCCCGACTTTCCCTCCTGAACTCCAGACTCCAGAAGTTTATAAACAAACTTCCTACCTGACGCTGCCCTTTGGATGTCTAATAGGCATTTCAGCCTTCTATGCCCTAACCTGAACTGCTGGTCTTTCCCCAATTTCTGCTCTTCCAGGCTCCTAGGTTTCAGTGGCTCAGGCCAGAAACCTTGTAATCATTTATAACTTCTCTCTTTTTTCCACCCCACATCCAATCTGTCCTCAAGTCTGTAGGTTCTACCTTCAAAATATAGGCCAGAATCTACTTCTCACCACTGTCACTGTTTCCGTCTTACTACAAACCACCGTCACCTCTCCCAGATTCCTGTTAGGGCCTCCTAAATCCCTGCTTGCTCCCCGGCCCCCATCTCCCCCACAGTCCGTTGTCAACACAGGAGCCAATGTTCTGGAAAATGTGAGCCACATCATGGCTTTCCTCTTTTATTTTTATTTTATCTATCTATTTATCTATTTATTTATTTATTTTTGGCTGCATTGGGTCTTCGTTGCTGCCCACGGCTAGTTGTGGAGAGTGGGGTGGTCTACTCTTCACTGCGGTGCACGGGCTTCTCATTGTGGTGGCTTCTCTTGTGGAGCACAGGCTCTAGGAGCGCAGGCTTCAGTAGTTGTGGCACGTGGGCTCAGTGGTTGTGGCTTGTGGGCTCTAGAGTGCAGGCTCAGTAGTCGTGGCACACGGGCTTAGGTGCTCTGCAGCATGTGGGATCTTCGCGGACCAGGGCTCGAACCCATGTCCCCTGCATTGGCAGGCCAATTCTTAACCACTTCGCCACCAGGGAAATCCCAGCCTTCCTCTTTTAAAACTCTAAAGCTCCCCAGTGCTCTCAGTATAAGCAAGAGTCTTCCCAATGGCCCATAAGACCTACATGGTCTGCCCCCGACCTCATTTTCCTCTTTTCTCCGACTCACTCACTCATTCCAATGGTCTCCTTGCTGTTTCTTGAACGTGCCAGGGACACTTTCACCTCAGCTCTGTTCCCTTTGCCTGGAATACCCTTCCCCTCCTTGAACCATCTCATTTAATAATGCCACTTCTATTCCCTTTGCATCCCACTTCCCTTGTCCTGCTCTATTTTTTTCTTATTTAGCACATTTAAAAATACTATAAAATTTATTATTGTTTATTTTCCATCTCCACTTTCTTGATTCATGAGGTAGACTTATTCCCAGATGTATCCTCAGCACAATATCTAGAACATAGTAATTGCTCAATAAATATTTGTTGAATGAGCCAGCCTTCAGAATCTAACCAAAGATCAACATTTTATTGTTTACGGGGTGGAAAATGTAGTAATTTTTGTTTTTCATATCAAACTTAAGAGATCTTGAGGATATGTCCCGAACATTCTTAGCTGTCTTTTCACAGCCCACTGTGAAGTGACCATCTATCAAAAACCTACTAGATTGTATTTGTTTTCAAGATCTACATTATTATCCTTGGGGTAATGAATGTCCCACATTACTTTCTAATTATGGTAGAAAAGGACTTCTTATCTCCAAGTTCTAGGACTCTACAGTTTCATTGGATGACTCTGTTGACACTGGCTAAACCTCCGGCTTTCATGGACTTTGAGCTCATCTAATCCTCTTTCTAAGCTAAAGAGTCCTAATCTCAGTTTAGCCTGGTAGAAAACTACCTCTGCTATTTTAATTCTCTAGGTGCTCCTATCTAAATCTTTTCAAATGTATATGCCTTTCTGAGTTTCTGGTATATATTTTAAGTGTGGCTAATATTATCCTAGATGCTTGTTTCCTAGTGCTGTGGGTATATGTTTTGTTTTATTTTCCCCTGAACAAGGATTCTTCATCCAGGGTCCATGGGGGTCCCAGGGTAGGTGTTGGGGTTAATTAATATTAGAGTGGACTAAAGTGATATAATAGGTAACACTAAAATATAATGGCTGAACACAATGCCAATTTTTTGCTCAAGTAACAGCCTAGAGTAATTCCAGATTGTTTCATACCTTATTAAAGGACTTGGGCTAATTTTGGCTCTGCCGTCTTAGGTCACCCTGGGCCTGGCCATCTCAGTTAGGGGCTGGGGTAAAGAGCGTGGAGGAGGTTTTATGAGTCAGGCCTGGCAGGGGCACACATACCGCTTCCACTCAAATTTCACTGGCCAGAGTTCCTACTGACATAGCCACACTTAACTGCAAGGGAGGCTGGGAAATACAGTCTAGCTGAACAACAAAGAAGAAGGGGAAAATAGACTTAGGTGCTCAGCTAGCATTTTCTGCCAAAGGGGGGGTCTGAGAAATGGACACATGCACAAAATATATTTTTTATTCCATTTGTTTTGTGCTATTTTGAAAATTATCAAGAAAATTTGCTTCATCAGTTAAAATTATTAGCTTATGGTTTTACTATACTTTATGCTTCACCAGGAAGCACGAAGTTATATGACTGGCCCAGCTCGGTCACATGACTGTAAGGACTTAGGGTTGCCGTCTGTTACTCATGAAAGATGCCAGTACATATGATCTGGCAAGGTACAAGCATCATCATACCATCATACTGTGTTATGACATCTGAAATAATTTCTTGTTAATAAGAATGGAGCAAAACCTGCTCTGAGGGACACTCTTGGGGCTCCAGCCACATCCTTTGTGGCCCTACAGTTTCGTGCAGCCAGTACCAGCTGCCAGCCCCTGCATCTCTTTCACTGTCTGCCTCCCCTGGGCACTGAAGGCGGCTCTGCTCAGTACAGTGGCCTGGAAGTTCTGGGGAATCGATGACCTTGTACCAGAAGTTCCTCTGTCCCTTAGGGCAATGTATGTTTTATGCTGGCTGCCAGAATCCCTCCATGTGATTAAGTTCCAGTTAGTTTTGCTTGATTAAACATCCTTCATTGGCTATCCTCCTTCCCCTGTCTCACTTCTCTTCTCTCCTGCCTATGTTTCCTGGGATCACCAAATAAATTGCTTGCATAGCTCTGGATCTTCTTCTGGAAGAACCCAAACTAAGACACCTATCCTGCCATGAGTATTACGCATATTAGTTAGTGTTTGCGCTCAGAACAGGTTATATTGGAAGCCGTCAAAGCAAAGAAACGAGCCTCAAAGAAAATTCTTTAGCCACTCTGTGATTATGTCACAGTAGAAGGGAGGTGAGGAGAGGCAGGGTCAGCTCTTTCCGCACTGCAAGGTCTCTGAGAAGAAAACGAAAGTAACAATCTTGCGCTGCTCAGCACCATCAAGTAGAACATTTTCCTCCTGGTGTTACTAAATTTATCGCATTTAGCAAAATAAAGCCATTGGCCCAATATGAATAGATTCCTGTTTTTTTGACTGGGCCCTGGGAATAAAGAACCAATAAGAAACAAACTCCAGGGCTTCCCTGGTGGCGCAGTGGTTGAGAGTCCACCTGCCGATGCAGGGGACACGGGTTCGTGCCCCGGTCTGGGAAGATCCCACATGCCGTGGAGCAGCTGGGCCCGTGAGCCATGGCCACTGAGCCTGTGCGTCCGGAGCCTGTGCTCCGCAACGGGAGAGGCCGCAACAGTGAGAGGCTCGCGTACCGGAAAAAAAAAAAAGAAACTAACTCCATGTAGGGTATACTAACTTGGCAAAGACACAGCTGAGTTAAATGATGGAATAAGGTGGCGAGACACAGTTTAACTTATTCCTCCCAAGCCCACCCCGCATGGACCAATTAAATGGAGGATGCAGCAGCAGCAGTCTCTTAAAGGAAGATGCCAGGCCTGTCAGCTGAGTACACAAAGAAGGACTTTCAGGAACGGAACGAAGCACTCATTCCTTTCATTTTACTTGAATCACCCCATGGGACAGGACACAAAAGCCACCTCATCACATGGGATGACATTATTGCCAACAAGAGCACAAAGCCCAGGGCAAAGTGCAGGAGTGCCTACGTCTGAGCATCTTGGACATTCTGAAGAAAGCGTGAATCTTTTTCCTGAAAAGTCAAACTTGAGTCAGCTTCCATTCAGAAACCTTGTTTGAAGCAGCCTTCAAGGTCATACATCCCAGTGCCAAGCAGGAAAAAATGACACACTATTCGAAGAAACTTGATTAAATCATTGTTTCCCTTTTTCCCCCCTATTTCAAAAGCTTGTTGGATAGAACACATTTTATTGATTCTTTTCCTCCCCCTCTCAATGGGTTTGAAAGTTTTGCAAACTATTTCTATTTCTTTAATATTTACCCTTAAAATTTTAACAAATTTATATTTCTTTAAAACAAGACGTAATCTTACTTGAGGATATACTCTAGGAAAACAAACAAGAATGAACACAAATAAAGAATGTAATCGTTCACACGCAAAACATGATGATAAAATACAATATATGCCTGGAGCATCTGGGAGCGCCAGCAGGTAAGAAGTGCTCAAAACACAAAACCCAATCCAGCCCACAGTGATAGGGTATGTCAAAGGGCACAGGAGTTCACTGAAAGAGCTTCCAATGGCCAAAGCTGAAATAATATGAACCACAAAATAAAGTAGTATTGGATTATAACCCAAAGTACAAAATACATAGCCATGAATCCACACTGATAGAGATAAATGATTGAATAAATAAATACATGGGGAGGCAGAGACAAACCTCTCATGCAGAAGAATTCCAAATAAAGTGTGTAGATCTCTACTCTCAAGTGCGTGGGGCACAACTCCCCACTCCATAAGTGTGGACTGCACATAGTAACTTTCTTCAAAGAGTGCAGCATAGAAAGGGGGAAGAAATCACTGTACGGTGGAAAAACCTGACAACCACCAGCTCAGTTAGACAATCAAGGTTTTCAACAGTGATAAGTCAGGTTGATAGTATGTAATTTTGATATGATGTGATGAGAATGGTACTTTGCCTCGGTGGTCATCCTCTCCCAAACCCACAACTCCAGTCTAATCATGAGAAATATATTATAAAAATCCCACTTGAGGGACATTCTAAAAATATCTGACCAGTACTCTTCAAAACTGTCAAATTCATCAAAAAGAAGGAAAATCTGAGAAACTATCACAGCCAAGAGGAGCCTAAGGAGACACAACAGCTAAGTGTTATATGGTGTCCTGGATAAAATCCTGGAACAAAAAAAAAGAATATTCAGTAAAAACTCAGGGTATCTGAATAAAATATGGACTTTAGTTAATAAAGTATCAATATTTTTTCATTATCAGTATTTGTGAAAAATGTACCACACTATTATGAGATATGAATAATAGAGGAAACTGAGTGTTGGTCATATGGGAACACGTTTACTATCTTTGCAATTTTTCTATGAATCTAAAACTATCTTAAACTAAAAAGTTTACTTCAAAAATAGTGGTAAACATTGAAATTGGTATAATTTAAGGTCTAAATAATTTTTAATAATGTGATGAGAATGTTTAATGCATTGGTTATTAAACAGCCATTTCCATTAACAGTATTATTTAAATGTCAACAAAATGAATGACTTGAAATTAAGATATAATTTCTGCAAAGTCTGGACCGTTATGGGAGACGGAAGAAGATGGAGAAAGGAGATCAGTCTAAAGGTTTCATCCTGTGTAAGGTATGATTTTGATGGAGAAAGGTAAGTTTTTTTTAAATATTAGGGGTTATTGCTAGAGAAACTGAAGTATAGCTGTAGAACATTCAGATCAAAAGAGGGGAACAGTGATAAAGTCAAAACAAAATATGACAAGAATAAGGGCAATGAGTAACCGATGGTCAGAGGAAACATTAAAAGGTAAATCCTCCTTTAGAAAGAGAAGACTCTCGGACAGGATGAAAAAACAAAGTCCACTTTCTGGTGTTTATGAAAGACACACCCAAGAGAATACGATTTTTAAAAAGTTGAAAGTAATGGGAAGGGCAAAAATACAACAAAAGAATGCACAATAGGGGGCTTCCCTGGTGGCACAGTGGTTGAGAGTCCGCCTGCCAATGCAGGGGACACGGGTTTGTGCCCCGGTCTGGGAAGATCCCACATGCTGCGGAGCGACTAGGCCCATGAGCCATGGCCGCTGGGCCTGCGCGTCCGGAGCCTGTGCTCCCCAACGGGAGAGGCCACAACAGTGAGAGGCCCTTGTACTGCAAAAAAAAAAAAAAAAAAAAAAAAGCACAGTAAGTTAAGAAAAGAAAAAATAAAGAGAAAGCACAGGTGACTGTTAATATGGCAGCAGTGTCCTCAAATTCTGTACACCGGCCTTTCTCAGTCAGCTCACATACAACCTGAGTCCACACCTGGCCTGGGTACAAGGAGTTGTGCCCTTCCCCCCAGTAAACCTGAGGATCCTGAAAACTCCACATTTTCCAAAAATCCATCCCATTATTCTCATCACTTCTTGTGCTGGGCCTCTAATGACCCATTGCAGGCCCCTTGCCTCTGCAGATCTCACTAGCCAACGCCACTTTGAGGCCCCCAACTGTCTGCCTGAGCACAGCTAATATAAGGTTGTCACGTTTAATTAGAGTTGACTAAGACCTGCAGATAGTAATTACACGTTAGCCCAGTTAACCAGATGGAAAGACTCGATGTTGTGATATGTCATTTATCCCCAAATTAATCCGTGAATTTTATGTAATTCCAATCAAATGCCAAAGAAATCTTATTTTAAGGAAATGACAATATATCCTAAAGTTCATATGGAAGAAAAAATACATAAGGATATACATGACAATTAAAAAAACAAGCAAGGGGTACTAATTTTGACCAGAAAGAAAAATATGACATAAAGTGACAGTAATTAAGGGGTTATTTCTGTCATAAGAATAGACAAATTGCACAGAACTGAGAGTAGAAAAGCAGAATAATGTATCTGTGAGATTTTAGTTTTATGGATAACAAGACACTATTTTCCCCTCATTATAGTAATCTAGATTCTTAAGGATCCTGGATAATCAAATAGAAACTATTTCACTGGAAGAAAACTGTATTAAGTTTCATTAATCCTATGGTGCCCACTGTGACATGGGTTTTAGGCAAAATCCTGGGACAAATCAGAGAAAACACTTTTCAAAAAAACCACTTTTCTCTAAGTGTTCCAGTCTTCTCTAATTTCTTCTTAGTTCTTCTTCTTTTTTTCGGTACATGGGCCTCTCACTGTTGTGGCCTCTCCCGTTGCAGAGCACAGACTCTGGACGCGCAGGCTCAGCGGCCGTGGCTCACGGGCCCAGCCGCTCCGCGGCATGTGGGATCTTCCTGGAGAGGGGCACGAACCCGTGTCCCCTGCATCGACAGGCGGACCCTCAACCACTGAGCCACCAGGGAAGCCCTCTTCTTCCTCTTTTTAAAGAGATGATCCTGATAATATATCCCTAGAGGCCTCACTTCATCCTTAGAAATTCCAAGATTAACAGCCACCACCAATAAAATCAGCCGTTATTTTAAAAAAGTTATATTATAAAAAATTTCAAATATAAAAATAGAATCAAAGGGATTTCCCTGGTGGTCCAGTGGCTAAGACTCCAAGCTCCCAATGCAAGGGGCCCGGGCTCGATTCCTGGTCAGGGAACTAGATCCCACATGCCACAACTAAAGATCCCACATGCTGCAACTAAAGATCCCACATGCCGCAACAAAGCTCCCGCATGCCGTGATTAAGACCCAGCGCAGCTAAATAAATAAATATTAAAAAAAAATAGAATCATAGAGTGAGCTCGATGTATTCACCACCAGCTTCAAGAATTATCAGTGTGGAGCCGATCTATCTCTATCCTCACACAATCCCCTCATCCCTTGAATTATTTTGAAGCAAATCCCAGTCCCGGACATCATATAATTTCACTCATAAACATCAGTGTTACAATTAGGGCAAAGATTAGAGTTCGGGTTAAGGTTAGGTCTAGGGTTGCAACAGAGTGAGTTTTAGGGTTATGGCTTGGGCTTGGCTTTGGGTATTTGTTAACCTTAGGACAAAGAGCCATAGGGCGGAGGTAGGGCTTCGTCCCAGCGTTATAATTAGGATTAGGGTTAAAGCCAGTGGAACGCTCATATGGTGAATGTAGTACATGTTCTTGATTTCACACCCAGGTTTTCTAGCCTGGCTAGTGTGCGCATCCTCCATTCACTTCCTTCTTCTGAAATTTACTCTTACCTTAACTGTAACAACCTCAACCCTGGAAATTAGGTTGCCCGTCCCTAGTAGCCTGCAATCACAGTTTGACTGCTACAGGCATTCTAAAGTGACACCCTTGCCTCAAGGTGGGACCAGCTCTGGGGTGCAAATTTTGGTTCCAGGCTCCCCGTGGGTTCAGGCCTATTGTAGTCTCCATTGCTTAGCTCTTCTCATGCCCTGTCTTGTTTCCCTCACTGCCCTCCCCCTACAAGCACTTTCCCAGTAAATCACATGCACAAGACTCCCCTTCTCAGCTTCCACTTCTAGGCAACTCAACCTAAGAGAGTGATCAACAACCCAAATATAAGAAGGAGATTAATATTCTGAGCTGTCAAAAACTGACAATCACCTACAATGCTTATCTCAATAAGAAAAGGAAACAAGATGCATAACCCCCACTGACTACATATCCTACTCCAGGCACAATATTTTTCTCTCTCTCCTTCCAGTAAGCTCAAGGAGGCAGAATTCCATTTTTTTGTTCACTGCTTTAGCCTCAGGAACCAATAATGTAGTACCTGACACATAGTGGGCCCTCAATATATATCTGTTGAATGAATGGACAGATGATACCTATGGTTCCTCTAACCCTGCTCCTAGACTATTGCCGACTCCAGGCAGTCACGATGCCAGACTTTTCTCTCATAATTTGAGGTTCGTTAGTTACAGCCAGGCCGTGAGGCAGCTCAATGCCTTGACTCGAAATGACCCCCAGTCACACACACCGCACTGCCTTGTCTTAACCATTTTCCCTCTCTGTATCTTTTGTCATCCTTGCCCCTTCATTCTCTGCGATAATTTTTCTTTCTTCTGTATTACTAACATCTAATACCCAGGGGATGAAGAACCATCTCCAACTGGTTCAAAAATGGAGAACTCAATGGCGCAACTTTAATAAGCTAGCAACAAACCTCAATGTGCTTATTAAAAAATTGGTCTGTAATGAAGGAGGCATTACAAATTCCTGAGGAAAAGAATTTCAGCGCTAGGATAATTGGTTAATTATTCTGAGGGGTAATAAAGTTATAACCTAATTTACCAATGTTCATCAAAACAAATTACAGATGGACTAAGTCATCTGATACCCAAAACTGAAACAAGTAGAAAAACAGGTGAATAACTAATCTCCATGTGGGAAATGCCTTTCTAAGGTTAAAAATAATTTTTTAAAAATCACAAAGGAAGTGTTAAACCTTTGGCACCACCCCATCACATATGAATTTATTCTCAGGCAAAAAATCAGAGATACTTACCAAGATGGATGTATAAAAATGTTCATTTCAGTGTTAACTATGTATCAGGAAAGAGGAAAAGAAACTGGCGTTTACTCTGGACAAGGAGAGTGTGCCTCTCCTCTCCCCTATCAGAGACTGTTAGGGAGGTTGACCTAGTAATTTGTAAGAGAAAAATCTGAACTCAAATAATCTGCATATTCTTTGCACTGCTAAAGGTAAAAGTCAGGAGTGGGCGACATTTGTTTAGGCAAACTCCTCAATGACTTCGCTGATGATGAAAGGTTAGATTAGGTTAGTTCTGTCTAGAGGGAGGTGAGTAATGGATAGAGAGCTCAGATGCTCCGACAGATAACATGCTAAGACTTACAATTTTCCCCTGAGGACAAGGAAGAAAGGGAGGTAAAGTCCTGGATGAGTAGAAGAGGTAAGAAAACTTGCAGGCTGTAGATGGGCCACACTCCATTTTGTCCATTTAAATTATAAATGTATAAAGTACACACATATATAAAATATAATTTAAACATATATTCATTTAAATTACATGGTGTACGGATAGAATAGGTAGTACAGTTGTGTGCTTCCAAATTAGAACTGTTCAAAATGCATCTCTTATACCCAGTCCTGCACCCATCCACCCACTTCCCCTCCACGGAGTCAGTAGTTACTGGTTTCTCGTCCATCTTTCAGGAGATGGTGGGTCTAGTCTTTTATATATGAGCGACATATATTCTTGCCCCTCTTTTTTTCTTTCCACAGATAGTAGTCTACTACACTCGGTGTTATGCACCTTGTTTTTTCCCCTTAATCATTAGTCTTGGAGATATTTTCATATCAATGCACAAAGAGCAAATTCATTTCTAATTTAATCAGTCTCCTGTGGATGGACATTTGAGCTGTTACCAATTTTTAAAAATTACAAACAAGGCTGTAATGAATACTTTTGTGCGTACGTCGTTTTGCAAATGTAAGAATATATCCACTGGATACATTTTTAGAAGTAGAATTTCTGGGTCAATGGGGATGTGCATTTATTATTTTGATAGATATTGACAGATCGCTCTCCCATCAGCAATGTGAAGGTGCCTGCTTTCTAACACCCTTATAAGCATCATGTCTAACATTCACTTAAAATTTTTATTGAAATATAGTTGATTTACAATGTTGTGTTTCAGGTGCACAGCAAAGTGATTCAGTTATACATACATACGCACACATATATTCTTTTTTAGGTTCTTTTCCATTATAGGTTATTACAAGATACCAAGTATAGTTCCCTGTGCTATACAGTAGGTCCTTGTTGGTTATGTATTTTATATATAGTAGTGTGTATATTTTAACCCCAAACTCCTAATTTATCCCTCCCTGACTTTCCCCTTTGGTAACCAGAAGTTTGTTTTCTATGTCTGTGAGTCTGTTTCTAACACTTTTCAGTTGTTCTCTTTCTGGGTTGTAACCTCCCTCTGTTATTGCCACAACTTCAGTAAAACCTGTTTCACACAGTAACGTGGGCTTTGGGGAAGGAAGAAGAAGAAAGCACTGTCAGGTACATGAGGGGAGTCAGGGCCAGAGGTGGACAGGATGTGCTGGAGATAAGATGGTCGGAAGGGACAAACCATTAAGAAATTTTTTGCAAGAAGTGACCAAAAAATACATTTTCACTGGAAATCTAGTTCATCCAGGAGTTGCCACAGTATGTGCGGTGGATGTTAGAGTGATTAATTTTGTTATTAAAGGAAAAAGACATCCTAGGAGGCCAGACATTTTACGGGCAATGGGTTAGTATTATAAGGTTGAAAATCCCCCATCCAAGAGGGAGGTGGTGTTTGGCTTTTCAGGAATAAGTTGGTGCTGGAAGGATGATGATGCTCCCTCCCAGGTCTTCCAAAGTGATGGGGTGCAGCAGTCCTGAGGCTCCAGGACTCCAGCTTCTGTCTCCAGGAGAATCTGTTCCCTGAAGGGAGGGCTGGAAACCCCATGACACCTTGGCCAGCCTCTGTGTCCAGTTCTCTGGGGAAATGACAACCTGGAATAACATCATAGAAACCATCTCCTGCCCTCTCGGTTTATACCCCTGGTTAGTGGATTCCTCCCCACCCTCCATTCTGTTTCATTCATTTCTGTTTTTTTTGTTTGTCTGTTTTTGTGTGTGTTTTGTTTTGTTTTTTTTTTTTTTTTTTAGGTACGTGGGCCTCTCACTGCTGTGGCCTCTCCCGTTGCTGAGCACAGGCTCCGGACGCGCAGGCTCAGCGGCCATGGCTCACAGGCCCAGCCGCTCCGCGGCATGTGGGATCTTCCTGGACCAGGGCACGAACCCGTGTCCCCTGCATTGGCAGGCGGACTCTCAACCACTGCGCCACCAGGGAAGCCCTCATTTCTGTTTTTATCTTTACTAATGCTTTCCTTCTATTTCCATGGGGATCATTTTGTTGTTATTTTTCTAAGCTCACTGTCCTTGAGCTAAACCTAACAACAAAGGATTGGCAAATCCGCAACCATAACGAGTAATGGTTCTCAGGGACTGGCAGAGCAAGCAGGACAAAGCAGCGTAAAAAGAGGATTTGGAAGATTTGAACATGCCAGTTAATAAGCTTGAAGATATGCATATGAAATTTTGAACCCAACAAATCTTCTTTTCAAACTCCTGTGGAACATTTAAAAATAGTAACCACTGATTAGACAACAAAGGAAATTTCAAAAAATCCCCCAAAGCCAAATAACATACAGGCCAACCGCAACAACAGCAAAATTTGTTAATTAAAACCAAACAAAACCGTAACTCTTAAATATCCCTTAAAGAAAAAAGATAATGCAAACTATGGATGCTATACCTTTTCACGTCTATAAGGCTATTAATTATAATTGTGAAGTTTTAGTCTGCTCTCTGCATTGTTTTTGTTTCCTCTGAGTTACTTTATTCATTTGCTTATTTTAATCTTTGCCTTTAGAGTCTTTTCTTGTATATCATGATATTTCTGGCTATGTGTTCACATGCAAGGGTAAGGCACTAAAAGGCTCATTCAGTGTTTATTGCACATTTTGAGGGTTTATTGATGAATAAGCTTCATTTTGTGTCAAGGCACTGAAATAGCTCTTTTATTGGGAGAACTTGCCTAAGCCAGATGTCAGTATTTTCTCTTGGGTAAATCTCTTTTCCCAGCAAGGAACCTTCCAATCTTTGCACCAAAGATGAGAACACTAGCTACTGCCATCGTTCTGGTCAGGAAGGGCCACAAGGTTCAGAAGACATTCTCTATCCTCTAATGCTCTAAGTCCTTTATTCATGTCATTAACAAAGTACTTCCAAGTTTTTATCTTGAAAGCAGAAGCAAGGGCAGAGAGACACTGCCCAGAGTTTCGAGTCAGTTGGTAGCAGAGGTGGAATTCCTTTCATCCACTACCAAGACGAGGATTAAATGCCCAGAGACTCACATGTTAGTGGCTGAGTTGGGGTTACTTCTGCTATAGATCCTCTGCTTATGTGAAGCCAAGTGCTTTCTGTGTTCCAGATGGAAAAACCTCAGATTTTCCATCTGATGATGATTTCTTTCCTTGTTCTTAAGTTTGGTTTAAGTTCTGATTCAGTCATTTTAGTGAGGATTTGGGAGGCTGCATAGTAAATTCACGTGTTCAGTTCCTTGAATCATGAGTCCCAAATTATTTTGTTAGGACAGTTATAGCCTTTTACAAGTGTCCTGGTTTGGCTTCCTTCTGAGTAGAAGTGGAGCATCTTTCTCAGGTTCCCCAGTTGTCATAAGAATATGTGAACTTCTTTTTTTTTTTTTTTTGCGGTACGCGGGCCTCTCACTGTTGTGGCCTCTCCTGTTGCGGAGCACAGGCTCCGGACGCACAGGCTCAGCGGCCATGGCTCACGGGCCCATCCGCTCCGCGGCATATGGGATCTTCCCCGACTGGGGCACGAACCCGTGTCCCCTGCATCGGCAGGTGGACTCCCAACCACTGCGCCACCAGGGAAGCCCAGAATATGTGAACTTCTTCAACACAGGTGCTGCATATTTAACTGGCTTTAAGGAAAAACTACACTCCAGGTATTTTTCATGGTAGATAAACCTGGATTTAAAGTTCTTCTATCATTAAAAGTTGTGACCTAAGTGTAGCAGTGTCAATGGAAGCTTTTCTGCTGAGCCTCTACTCTGAAAGCTTCCCCAGACTAAACAGACCAAGAGGGCTGAGTGCCCTGAAGCATACTCATTCCTGAAGAGGCCAGCGGCATTGAATGGGGTAAAGCTATCTGCTTATGTGGAGCGAACATGAAGAGGAATCCGCCTATGAACTCATAGTGTTTACAACAGTGCAGCTTTTCACAGCACATGTTATAGACCTCGAGGATGCATTTATTTCAGGAATAAATTTTTCCTGACTAAACGGTTTGTTTTTACTGTGTAGCCAGTGAAGATTTAAGATTTTCTCTCTAATAGCAGCTAGAATATACAAAGCCCATTTCAGGGCCCATTCTGCACACTTACCATCATTCAGAGCCTTCAAAATATGTATTTTTTTGTTGTTGTATCTTCTATCCAGGATCCAGGTGAATTTTCTTAATTTGTTTGCCCTTTCCCTAATTTTTTTTTGCCTAACTTTACATGTATTATTATTTTGCATGCTTCTTCAAATGAAGAAAGATAACCAATAAGTGATTTTTTCACCTCTGCAATGTCTAACATAGTGCTTTGTTCAAAGGAACTTTGTATGTGACTGAATGAAGAGATTCTTTATGATAATCTAGACAGTAGGAAGAGGAAGCAGAAGGTATTTCTGAGAGGAAGAGGTTGCATGTAATTCAGCATTTGGTATCCTTCATGTCAGACTCATTCTTACCAACTATAATGAGAAGGAAAATCTAAAATTAAGGTGAAGGCAAAGGTCACCCTGAAAGTGCCCAGGAATTGAAGCAATTAAGAACATGGTGTTTCAGCTCTGCCCTGTTCAAGAACCTAAACAGCACTCAGCTGTTTTTTATTTTTTGAAATTGAACTAATGCCTGTTGAGGTCCTACCTTTGGTCCAGTGGTTGTCACTGAGCGGGGTGAGTTTTTCCTTCAAGTACTCTCTAGCTTGTGTTTGTGATATTGTCTTAAAATTATCTATAGCAGTTCTTAAACTTTTCTGGGTCATTGGTACCTTTGAGAATCTGATCAAACCATGGACTCTCCACCCAGAAAAATGCACATGCACACAACATTTTAACTGCCTTGGCAGGTTTATGTATTCCCTGGAGGCATCCAAAGAACTTAGGCTAAGAAGCACCAGGATTTGGTTTTGTTTCTGACATGAACGCGTAGGCTGTCAAAACTCGGAATAAACTAGCTGATATTTCATTGTATGTCTTGATTAATTAGGAAGTGATAGATGAGGAATTTTTTCTACATCAATTCTCTTAAATACAAAAAACTGACAATAATGGCTAATGTAAGACTCCTGAGAAGGCAAGAAGGGTTAGAAGAATAGGAGACGTGGTTAACTTGAGATCAGAGAGAGGCACGGTTCCTACACGTAAAGGTTTGCAAAGCGTGGTCCCTTATTGGCAATATCCACATCACCTGGAACCTTGATAGAAATGCGAAATTAGGGGCCTCGTCCTGATTTACAGAATCAGAAGTGCTGTGGGTGGGTGGGCTTGTTTTAACCAGCGCTCCACATGATTCTGATGCCAAAGTTGATAATCTCTGCGCTAACTCGCATGGAAGAGAGGAGCTGGTGTTAACGTTTCTGGTGGTTGGAATTTGAGAACGTGGAGCTTTGAAAGTCATAAGCAACCAACTGGAGATCAGGGATCTGGTCTGTTTTCTCATGTACAAGAAAGAAGGTAATTCATAGCCTTCTTTTTTCTAAAGGGTCAGGAAGCTATTCGAGGAGCCATTCGTTATCCGGATTATGTCGTCACGTCCACCTGAACTCTGGAGGGCGTCAGAAAGAAAAAGGATGGAAGGAAACGGAGGACAGTAGGTGCAGGAAGAAATGACGAGGGCCCAGGACTCCACTGCCGCCAACTATGCAACTACCGCCCAGGCAGTTCTCCTCCACCCGCCCAAGCCCCCAGTCCCCACACACAGTTCGGATGGACAGACACTCCAACACTGCCGCCCACTTCCGGGCCCCAGCCAATAGCTACTCAAAGTGCTCAGCCAGTCAGCGCCCCTGTGCTCCTTCCGGCGTTCGGCGTGCTGCCCTGGAAACGGGATGGGCTAATCCAAACGCGGAGGGGTGCAGAACTCGCAAAGCCGGTCGCCGACGCGCTGAGCCCTGCACTTTTTACCCCGACCTAGGGTAGATCGGTGGACTCGTCCTAACGCTGGGCGCGAGGCGGCGTCACTTCCAGGCCCCAGCCAATGGGAAGCGAAACTGATCAGCCAATCAGCGCCCTGCGCTCCTTCCGGCGTTCTGCGTGCTGCCCTGGAGACGGGCAGGCCGAATGCAAACACAGAGGGGTGCTAGACCTGCACGGCCTCACGCTGTCGGCCTTGCTCCATTGCTTCGCCCCTGGCTTTTGGCCAGTGGACTCGTCCTAAGGGGTCGGGGGCGAGACGCGCGCACTGGCGGCAGGCCTCCAGTGGACCTGCGGCTTCTCCCCACAGAGCTAGAAGGTGAGCGGTAGTGCCGTTTTTAATGTGGGTTCCTGTGTCTTTCAGCGTTTGTTGGAGAGACTAGGCCTGCAGGGGAGCTGCCCACCACCCTCCCTCCCTCCGTGGACCCTGTGCCCTCAGCGCCCCCTCTCTCTCTTCGGGTTCTGCTTTGTGTTTGTGTTAAACCCCGGACAACTTTTGGTTCAGGGTACGCGGGACACCTATTTTAGACCTGGGTTCGGGAGACGCGCTTTATAGACGCCCCGTATTCGGAGTTTTATACCTTAAAACGCTGACTTAGCTTTCCGGGTTCTAAGCCGGCCTCGCTGACTGATGTCGGTGGACGTGGGGAGGCAGTGAAAGCCGCCAGTTCGCTGGCCGCGATCTACTTGGGGTGGGGAGGAGAGGGTGTTTACGTAGAGACTCAGAGCCTACACTTTAGACGTCAGACCACGCTCAAAGCTTGCAGTTGATTTGGTCCGAAAAGTGTTGCGAGGAGGAGCACTTGTTTAGTGCTTAGCATAGTGCCCGCCGCCTTTTGTGCCCTCGGGAAAGGTTGACTTCGCCTGCGGTTTTCAAAGGTAGCGCGCATCCGGACGGCGAGTTAAAACGCAAAATTGCTGGACCCTGTTTCGAGAGTTTCTGATTCAGTAGGTCTGGGCCTAGGGCGAGAATTTGCATTTCTATCGAGTTTCCTGGTGTTGCTGATTGCCGCTAGAGAGGGAGTTAATGATTTGAAGGTGGGGATGATTAAGAGGAGGGTTCACTCATGTCTTTACCAGCGTGCTGTTACCACCTGAACCGTTTCAGAGTTTGTTGAATGTAGGCTCTGTCCGCTGAATCTTAAATGCTTCAGTTGCTCGTATGTGTGAATTCCTCTGACCTCTGGCTTCTCAGATGATACCTAGGTGAACTTGTAGATTAAAAGAGGCTTAAAAATGCGCCATGCTTTTAGAAAATGTGGAAGACTAAACTCTGGTGTCTGGGAATGCACACTACAGTGAGAAAACTATAAAGAAACGCATCAAAGTCCGGAGAGTGATTACTTTTGGGGAGTAGGAGTTGTTATGGTCCTAGGCTCAGGGAAGGGATTCTGGGGTCGCTGGCAAAGTGCTATTCCTGACCTGAGTGATGATTACGAGGATGTCTCTCTTACAATAATTCATTAAAGTATACATTTATTTTGTGGGTTTTTCTGTATTTGTGTTTCATTTTACAAGTTGAGGTTACAAATGTTAAAAAAAATGCATATTAGGAAGTCTAAGGTGAGGAACATCCCTGGAGTGAGACAAAAAGAATCTTAGTCACGGGCTTTCAAATTTGGAAGATAACTTAAACTTAGAAGACCATCTGATCCAATTCTTATTTTAGCCTAAGGAAGTTGAGCTCTCAGAATCGGGAAGTGCTGCAGGTAATAAACGCTCGTCTAAACCCAGTTTGTAATTGATGTGTTTTGTTAATTTCAGCTGCCTACTCTGCTCAGGTGCCTCTATTCAGTGAAAGATTGAGGACGTGAATTTGGCCTGACTCAAATTGAAAATTTTAAGATTTTATTTTTTTTTGTGGCCTAAAACCTTATTTTCAAGGAATCACTTACTCATCTTACATAAAAACTTATTATTTCAACATCTTATTCTGATGTATCCTAATGTACCAATTCGTGAACATTTAATTAAGGTATCTGGTGATTTTTTTTTTTTGCCACATAATTACTCCTGTTAAGGCTGCATTTTAGTGGGTCAGGACTCAGCACTGGTTCTGTTTACCTGAACCAAAAGACTGGCACACATTTCTCCAGGAAAGATGGGTTTATTTGGCATCAGCAGGGAATCCCAATTCAGGGTGTGTAACCGTGACAAGCCACCGTGCAATTCCCCAGCATGGCAGGGAAGGTGAAGGCTTTTTTAGAGATGAAAAGGCAGTTGGGAGGGCTGTAATAAACAAAGAATCCATGGCTTTTCATTGAGTTGAGTCCTTGCCAGCAAAGAAGAGGAATCTTTCTTCTTCTCGTTGGGCTCTGCTATCTTTGCAGGGCATGAGAGCTCCCCACTTCTGGTCTTCCGACTCTAATTGAGGTTTCTGTTTATTAGTTTTTTACACTTCTCCATTTTGATCAAGATTTTTCTCTGAAAGCATTGCTGATCAAGAGTCAGGTTTTCTAGTTTCAGGGGCTTTTTGTCCCTCAGTGTCGGGAAGTATCTTTCCTGGGTGTAGTGTCTCAAGTTGGAGGGAAAGGGCACAGATGGGAAACCTATTAAGGTCACAAGTAACAAGGAAAGGTAGGAGGGAGAACTCTCAGGCACTTTTAATCTAAAATCCATATGTTGTCAAGATGATAGACATTGGCGAGCCTCTGAAGTCTTAGGCCATCATCAAAGGTTTGGCTACTGTCTGGTTAGGCCATTCAAAATGGCTGTTCTCTGCTCTCTGTACACGCCCAGCTTGACCAGTCCCTGCTTCACTCACATGACTATCCAATCATCTTAATTATAGAGGTTAATTAGTCCCTGGTAACTGATGAGCCCATCTGATGTCAATTCCCACCCCCATAAATGGTAGCCTCCTCCTCCCTTGAGTAGTGAAGAGTGCTGCCGTGTCCTGTCTGCTGTCTGCCATACACGGTGGGGTGTCACTCCAGGACCTTGCTTCAGGCATGTAAGATCCTCTGTCCAGTAAGCCATTTATGTCTCTGTCCCTGAGTCTGGGCTCTTCGAGGCTTGGCAGCTACAAGGTTTGCAGGCCTGAGGGGTGCAGCCTAACAGTGGCAACCTTCCAGCAGCTCTGATCTGGATATCTTGGGAAAGCTGTCTCATCAGATAACTGTCTGCTTCAATTCCGGGAAATCTTTACTTTCAGGTCACCAGAGGATGTGCAGGTCCAGTCAGAGTGCGGTGCTTCCTTTAGATGTATTGTGAATCCAAGAGTTGTATTCCTTGGAGTTTGGTGGCATAAGGGTTGGTTACTAGTACTTGATAGGGGCCTTTCCAGTGATGCTGAAGACAGTTCTTCTGGAAGTGTCTTTTCCAGTAAATGAAATCTCCAGGTTGCAAGGTGTGATGCTTAAGGTCTTCGTGTCCTGAGGGTGCATGGTAAAAAGACTGCCCTACCGGGCTTCCCTGGTGGCGCAGTGGTTAAGAATCTGCCTGCCAATGCAGGGGACACAGGTTCCAGCCCTGGTCTGGGAAGATCCCACATGCCACGGAGCAACTAAGCCCGTGCACCACAACTACTGAAGCCCGTGTGCTTAGAGCCCGTGCTCTGCAACAAGAGAAACCACCGCAACGAGAAGCTGGCACACTGCAACGAAGAGTAGCCCGTTTGCTGCAGCTAGATGAAGCCCGCACACAGCAACAAAGATCCAGCACAGCCAAAAATAAATAAGTAAATTTAAAAAGACCGCCCTACCAAAACATGGTTTTTTTTTTTTTTCCCTGGGGTACGCAGGCCTCTCTCACTGTTGTGGCCTCTCCTTTTGCGGAGCACAGGCTCTGGACGCGGAGGTTCAGTGGCCATGGCTCACGGACCCAGCCGCTCCACGGTATGTGGGATCTTCCCGGACCGGGGCACGAACCTGTGTCCCCTGCATTGGCGGGCGGACTCTCAACCACTGCGCCACCAGGGAAGCCCATCATGGTTATTTTTAATAGAGACAATTAGACCTTTCAATGTTGGAGTATCTCTCCTTTTATTAATTGTGGGTAGTAAGAAGCAGGGGACAAGTGCTTTGGGTGTCCTGTGATGATCTCAAAGGTTGAGAGTTTCTGAATTCCAAAAGGGGTGGATCTGAGATTTAGAAGAACCAACAGCAATGCTTTTGGCTAAGGTGTTTGGAGGGTCTTTACACGTTTTGCCAATTGAGTCTTCATAATGCTGTTAGTACGTTCAACTAAACCAGAGGATTGAAGATGGTAAGTAAAGTGTAAGTGTTGTAAAGCCAGCTGAACAGTGCACACTTGTTGAAGCACCTGGCCTGTGAAATGGGTTACTTGATTACTATGAAGTTTGAGAGGAGTTTCCCAAGTAGCGATACTCTTTTCCAAAAGGACTTTAGCCACGTTAAGAGGCAGTAGGCTGTCTGCAAGGGAAGTCCAGTGAAAATGTACAGACCGTGACTAAAGCATACTTTATTCACTAGATGAAGTTTTATGAAATCCATTTGCTAGACCTCAAATGGTCCATCATGCAGATGAAAATGTCCCGCGGCAGTACGCACAGGCCTACATGGGTTGTATTTTGACAAGTGAGGGAGGCACCTTTTGTGGCGTTCTTAATGTTTGCGCAGCAATATTGATTCATGAAGGCTCTTATTTTGTCAGTAGACTGATGCTTTAATGCATGTACAGTGGTGAGGAGTGGGGATCTTGGTCTCCCATAGGACTGTTGTTACTTAGTTCAAACCAGAGCTTTCTGTTCTATCAAACCAACAGTTGCTGAATTTCTAATTTTTTTTTAAGTCAGCAGGCAGCTTTCTTTTATTTATTTTTATTATTTATTTATTTAATTTTGGCTGCATTGGGTCCTCGTTGCTGCGTGTGGCCTTTCTTTAGTTGCCGCGAGCGGGGGCTACTCTTCATTGCAGTGCGCGGGCTTCTCATTGCGGTGGTTTCTCTTGTTGTGGAGCACGGGCTCTAGGCACACGGGCTTCAGTAGTTGTGGCACATGGGCTCAGTAGTTGTGGTGCACGGGCTTAGTTGCTCCGTGGCATGTGGGATCTTCCCGGACCAGGGCTCGAACCTGTGTCCCCTGCATTGGCAGGTGGATTCTTAATGACTGCGCCACCAGGGAACCCCCTGAATTTCTAATCTTCTTTTTCCTTTTCTGAGGCCAACTGTTGGGCCTTTCTAGCCAGTTTTTCTAAATTATCATTTGGAGAAATATCTCTTTGGACCATGACAAAGGTTTGGCTGCCGTTGGTCCCTTTAAGGGCAGCATTCCTTGCAGAAATAGCAGCAAGGTGATTTCCTTTTGCTTCCAGAGAGTCAAGCTTAGAATGCCCTGGAATCTTAATAGCTAAAGCGGCAGGTAAAAGTATTGCATTCAATAATTCCTGAACATAGGGGCCACTTAAAATTTTATTTCCACTGGAAGTAAAGAAGCCACATTGCTTCCCCAACATTCCAAAATCATGAGCTACTCTAAAAGCATATCTACTGTCAGTGTAAATATTGACACTTTTGTCCTTGGCTAAACTACAAGCCCCTGTAAGGGTGTATAATTCAGTATGTTGGGCTGAAGTAGCCGTAGGTAAAGATGCTGCCTCAACAACATCAAAAGGAGTTGCAATAGCATACCCAGCACAGTATTTGCCATTGTCACCTTTAAAATAACCATCAGTGAACCATGAGAAGTCACGTTTACCCAGTGGAATTTCCTATAGAACCATGAGGTGATTCGTGTGGAGAGGTACTTTGGTGAAGGAGGGGAGAAGAGGAGCCAGGTTAAGTTATTACAACAATAAAAGAGTTATGGGAGAGGCAGTTAACAAAAGGATTTCATAGGCGGTGAGGAGGCCAGCTGATAAACGTTGAGTGTAATGAGAATTTAGGAGAGCTTCTATTGCATGAGGTACAGATGGTTAAAGGGGATCCCGCATGATTTTCCCAGTGGCCTTAACCAAAGGGCAGTGGCTGTAATGGCTCTAAGGCAAAGGGGTATCCCTGTACCACAGGGTCCGGTTGCTGTTTATAATACCCTTTGGGCTGATGGTGGTCTCCGTGGTTTTGGGTGACTACCCCAAGGGCACGCTCTTCCTTTTCGTATACAAAAAAGAAAAAGGGAATATGATAATGGGGATGCCCAGGGCAGGTAGGTTCATCAAACTCTATTTTAAGGCCTTGAAGGCTGTGTCTTGTGGTCCTTCTCAAAAGATGGGGTTGAGGTTGTTATTGTTGAGTAAAACATGTAGAGATTTGGCAGTAAGAGAAATTTGGGATCCAATTTCTGCAGTAACCAACTAGCCTGAGAAAACGTCACAGCTGGGGCTTAGTTTTGGTTTTGGGAAATGTAGGCTGCCATGAAGTCTATCTGGGTCTAGGTATAGCCCTTTTTCTGATATTAGATGCCCTAAATATCAAACCTGGGTTTGGGCAAATTGTAGTTTTTCTTTGGTGACCTTATGTCCCTTTAAGGCCAAAGCTTTAGGAAGTGGATGCTATCTTCCTGCGTTTCTGTTTATTAATTCAAAAAAAATTTTTAATTGAAATATAGTTGATTTACAATGTTGTGTTAATTTCAGACGTACAGCAGAGTAATTCAGTTATACATGTTTGTTAATTTTTTACAGTTCTTTTTAATGAGTGGGTTTCAGGGAGGAGAGGAATGTAAAAGGGACTTAGTAAAACTGTTTCTTAAAATAGATAGATATTATCTGTACCTTTTTTGGGTTTGATTGATTTAAATTCAAAACTGTCCCACATTTTTTCTACTTAGAATTTAGAAATTTCGCTGTTAATAGTTTGATTTCTTATTTGATCTAGATACCAGGTTTATAATCCAAATGACTAAATGTAATTACTAGCCTATAAGTGTTCTTAATTTTTATTTTGGCTGCATCGGGTCTTTGTTTTGTGCGGGCTTCTCATTGCGGTGGCTTGTTGCGGAGCACGGGCTCTAGGCACATGGGCTTCAGTAGTTGCAGCACATGGGCTCAGTAGTTGCTGCACATGGGCCTTAGAGTGTGTGGGCTTCAGTAGTTGTGGTGCGCGGGCTCTAAGGCACGCGGGCTCAGTAGTTGTGGCTCGCGGGCTCTAGAGCGCAGGCTCAGTAGTTGTGACGCAGGGGCTTAGTTGCTCCGCAGCATGTGGGATCCTCCTGGACCAGGGCTCGAACCCATGTCCCATGCATTGGCAGGCAGATTCTTAACCACTGCACCACCAGGGAAGTCCATGAGCCTATAAGTTTTTATAGTAGAATTTTTCCCATCTTGCAGTAAGTTTTAATTTCACTGGAAGTTGGAATCATAGAGTTATTCCTAGATTCTTAGATTAATGGTTTCCTATACCAAGATAGGGGTCAGTAAACTATTGCCTACCGGCCAAATCTTGCTCCTCTGTCTGTTGCTGTATGGCTTATAAACTAAAGATGAATAAGTTCTGGAGATATAATGTACGTCATCGTGATCATAGCAAAAATGTACTATGTACTTCGAAGTTGCTAAGAGACTAGATCTTAAATGTTCTTGCCAGAAAAAAGAAATAATTATGTGATGAGATGGTTACCATCATAGCATTACTTAACACTATTATAATGTATAAATGTATCAACACGTTGTACCCTTTAAACTTACACGCTGTTATATGTCAGTTATACCTCAGTAAAAATATTGAGATAAAATTCACATACTATAAAATTCACCCCTTTAAAATTGTACAATTCACTGAATTTTAGTGTATTTACAAAGTTATACAACCATCCACATTATCTAATTCTAGAACATTTTATCTGCCCCCAAAGAAACCCCATACCCATTAATTTATTGCTCTTTTATGTTCTGTTTCATAGGGATTTTGCTATGTTCTGACTTCCTGGGTACCATACAGAAACATAAGCTGTTTTTAAAGAGGATATCTTACTGCTTGAATAATTTCTGGGAAGTTTTATGTAGTCTAGCATGTATAATCCTCTCAAAGAGATGCCATTTTAAAAGATGTTTTTGGTTGAGTAAATAACTTTATGTTGGAAATATGTTTAATATATCAAGTCCATTATTTTATTTCAGTTTTAATTAAAAATCTAGACTAGTGGGCTTCCCTGGTGGCGCAGTGGTTGAGAGTCCGCCTGCCGATGCAGGGGACACGGGTTCGTGCCCCGGTCCGGGAAGATCCCACATGCCGCGGAGCGGCTGGGCCCGTGAGCCATGGCCGTTGAGCCTGCGCGTCCAGAGCCTGTGCTCCGCAACGGGAGAGGCCACAACAGTGAGAGGCCTGCATACCGCAGAAAAAAGAAAAAAACAAAAAACTAGACTAGTAAAAGACTACATCAAATTGTTATTCACTCAGGAATATTAGCGGATTTTTCTTGGCGAAGAAAATGAACTCATTATCCTTGATAATGATGTGGATGTTTTTAAAAAAAAATGCTTGATTTAAAACAGGAGTTGGCAAACTTTTTCTGTAAAGGGCCAGATAGTAAATATTTTAGAGAGTGTGCAGGCCATAGGGTCTCTGTTACAACTACTCAACACTGCCATAGTAGCCTGAAAGCATCCTTGGGCAATATATAAATGATTGAGTGTGGCTATGTTCCAACTAAGTTTAATTTATAGAATAGGCAGCAGGCTGGATTTGGCCCAGGAGCCAGTAATTTGCTCAGCCAGTACTTTATTTGCTTCGAATAATATTTGGATTGACGCCAGTCCTTATGGATTAGATAGATGTACTATCATTCCATATTTGTTTATGGAGTGTATTCACAGACATTGTCTCATTTCTCATCATTTGGGTTTAGGTGGGGCATATTACCCCATTCATTATACAGATATTGACACAAAGTGCTTTCCAGTGTAACAGAGAAAGTAAGAGAGGTATCAAGATACACTGGCTGAAATCTCATTCATTCCCTGATTTTGTTCCATGTGTTGGAAATAGCTGTCATTTTCATTATTTTTATTAAAGTCTTGTGACTAGGGCGTTGAATATTAGTTTGTGAATTGTTTCTTTTATTTTTTTCTTTTTTTCATTCTATGAAAAAGACTTGTATTCAACATTTGTAGGCGAATATTTTGCATTTATAGAATTATTAGATTTATTTACATATTAAATAGCTTAGGCTAATTAATCATGCAACTAGCTTGCATTTTTAAAAAATAAATTTATTTATTTATTTGGCTGTTATTTGGTGTTCGTTGCTGTGTGCGTACTTTCTCTAGTTGCAGTGAGTGGGGGCTACTCTTAGTTGCGTGGGCTTCTCATTGCGGTGGCTTCTTTTGTTGCACAGCATGGGCTCTAGGTGCGTGGGCTTCAGTAGTTGTGGCTCACGGGCTCAGTAGTTGTGGCGCGCAGGCTCAGTAGTTGTGGTGCACGGGCTTATTTGCTTTGCGGCATGTGGCATCTTCTCAGACCAGGGCTTGAACCCGCGTCCCCTGCATTGGCAGGTGGATTCTTAACCACTACGCCACCAGGGAAGTCCCAAGCTTGCATTTTTAAGTGCCATTTTTGTTTACTTTTTAGGAGCTAGAGATGCTATTAGGCTGCCATTTCATCAAACGTGAGAAGTCAGCCCAGAGATGGAAAACTTCATTCTGTATGAAGAGATTGGCAGAGGAAGCAAGACAGTTGTCTACAAAGGGCGACGGAAGGGAACAATCAATTTTGTAGCTATTCTCTGTACTGATAAGTGCAAGAGGCCTGAAATAACCAATTGGGTAAGTCAAGTATGTTTCCCTCCCTTTGGGAAAAGACAGAGTTATGATCAGATAGAATAAGTAGTATGTAAACAGAAGCGATTGAACTCACTATAGCAAATGGCACATTTTCAATTTGGAGCGGGCAGCCTTTTCTCTGTAGTGCCACCAATCCTGAATAATGACTAATAAACATACCCAAGTAATTAGCAACTTAGGTTTTTGTTGTTTGTTTTTGTAAGAGTCAGAGAAAATATACTCTATTAGATCACTTACTTTTAAATTTAGTATATGATTATGAAGCTTTCCAAAGGAAGGACATTGGGTGAGAGTGACTTGGGTTTGCAATAGCTGTACCAACTTTACAGCCCAGGCTCCTTGGACCAAATCTAGCTTTTTTTTTTCCAACTTTATTTTAATTGTGGTAAAATACACATAAAATAAAATTTATCATCTTAACCATTTTAAAGTATACAGTTTGATATTAAATACATGCATATTGCTGTGTAGCCATCACCATTTTATACGAGGTAACTTTCAGAAACAAAGTACAAAGGTGATTGCCGGAGGCCAGGGAAAGGGGAAATGGGGAGTTATTGTTTAATGTGTATAAAGTTTCAGTTCTACAAGATGGAAAGAGTTCTGGACAGTTCAACAATCAAACTCTTGGTATTTTCCCAAAAAGAGTTGAAAATTTATGTCCACACAAAAACCTGCACACATGTTTATAGTAGCTTTATTCATAATTGAAGCAATCAAGGTGCGCTTCAGTAAGTGAATGAATAAACAAACTGCTACATATATGCAATGAAATACTGTTCAGTAATAAAAAGGAATGGGCTATCAAGCCACAAGGAGACACAGGAACCTTAAATGCACGTTGTTAGGTAAGAGAAGCTGATCTGAAAGGCTACATACTGTATGATTCCAACCATATGACATTCTGGAAAAGGCAAAAGTATGGAAACAGTAAAAAGATGAGTAGTTACCAGAGTTTGGGGGGCGGGGGGAGGAGTGGGAAGGATGAATAGGCGGAGTACAGAGGATTTTAGGGCAGTGAAACTCTTCTGTATGATACATGTCATTACGTATTTGTCCAAGCCCATGAAATATACACTCTGTTTTCCACAGAGGTTATACCATTTAATATTCCCACCAACAGTGCAAGGGATCCCATTTCTCTACATCCTTGCAGGCACTTGTTATTTTCTCTGGTTTTTTTTTGGTTGGTTTGGTTTGGTTTTTGTTTGTTAAAACAGCCATCCTCATGTGCATGAGGAGGTGTTGGCTTTTGAAAGGCGTGTGAACAGTTAAGGGAAGACAGGTATATGGGTGGCAAGGTGCACAGTAGTTGGTAGATTTGGAGCTGGGGAAATGAGGAATTTCTCTTCTGATTAGGATTTCTCTGAGGTGAAAATCTAAGCTTTCAGTTAGGAGATGGGGGAAGGGGAAGGCAGTGTTCTAGAAAAGAGGAAAGAAAAGGTGTGAATTAGTCACCTGGAGAACAGACCAGCTGGGGCCATTTGAGATTGGGAATCGTCACTGGAAGGTAGCTCAGTCAGCGTGGTTTGTGTCTGCTTAAGTGCCTTGGGTGTACGCAGAGCGTGTGGAGGGTTGAATTGAACTGGAATAGCAGTACTAGAGCAAGTGAGCTGGAAAGTGAGTGAGTGGTGATCATGGACTAGGATGTGTGGAAGAGATTTTGGAGAGAATACAGTTATCAGTAAAAAGAAAAAATATAGGGCTTCCCTGGTGGCGCAGTGGTTGAGGGTCTGCCTGCGATGCAGGGGACACGGATTCGTGCCCCGGTCCTGGAAGATCCCACATGCCGCGGAGCGGCTGGGCCCGTGAGTCGTGGCCGCTGAGCCCGTGCGTCCAGAGCCTGTGCTCCGCAACAGGAGAGGCCGCAACAGGAGAGGCCACAACAGTGAGAGGCCCGCGTACCGGAAAAAAAAAAAAAAAAAAAGAAAAAAATCTAGCAATGCTGTCCAGTAGGAATATAATGGGGGTTACAGACATTTTTATTTATTTTTTATTTTTGGCTGTGTTGAGTCTTCGTTGCTGTGTGAGGGCTTTCTCTAGGCGGTGAGTGGGGGCTACTCTTCGTTGTGGTGCACGGACTTCTCATTGTGGTGGCTTTTCTTGTTGCAGAGCACGGGCTCTAGGCGCGCGGGCTTCAGTAGTTGTGGCACACGGGCTCTAGAGCACAGGCTCAGTAGTTGTGGCCCGTGGGCTTAGTTGCTCCGCAGCATGTGGGACCTTTCTGGACCAGGGATCGAACCTGTGACTCCTGCATTGGCAGGTGGATTCTTAACCACTGCGTCACCAGGGAAGTCCTTGTGGTTACAAATCTAATTTTAAAGTTCATAGTATCTACGATGAAAAAGGAAAAATCAGTGGAATTCATTTTATTAATATATATTACGTAATCCAGTATATACAAAGTATTATTATTTCAGCGTGCAACCAGTATAAAGTTATCGAGATATTTTTCTAATTTTGATGTTAAGTGTTGAGCATCTGGTGTGTATTTTACACTTGGGGCTCGTCCCAGCTCAGACCAACTGCTCCTCAAAAGAGCACAGTAGCCATCTGTGGTGGGTATTGGCCACTGTATCTCCTGCATTGGCCAGCGCAGGCTGCAGATGGGTGGTTGCGGTGAGGGTGGAGGGTGAGATTGGCAGCCCAGCGTCTGGAAGAGTGGGTACTTGGCATGTACTGAGTGTACAGGAGGGTCCGGAGGGGTGTGCTGTGGCCTGAATTCTGTCGGGATTTCTGTACCTCTTTTATTTTTTCACTAGGACCTTCCCTTTTCTGTGCCAGAATCAGCAGAGATCCCTTTAAAATTGCTCACTGAGGGTTCTCCGCATTTTCTCTTGGCCTTGTATTAGGGATCTATTACAAGGTGCTCTTCAAATTCTTTCTTAGTCACTCTGATGCTTGGTTTTCTACTCATCTGTCTTCTAAGTCATGTAGATTCATTTTCCTTTATTTTTGGTACAGCATGAGCCCACCTAATTGTTCCTAGAGTGTGCCAAATTCCATTTCTTTTCTTTTTTTAATATTTATTTATTTATTTGGCTGCGCTGGGTCTTAGTTGCAGCACATGGGATCTTTTTTTCTTTTTTTTAGCTGAGACATGCAGGATCTAATTTCCTGACCAGGGATCGAACTCAGGCCTCCTGCATTGGGAGCATGGAGTCTTAACTACTGGACCACCAGGGAAGTCCCCAAATTCCATTTCTAAAACAGGGAGCTCTGTATTTCTACTAATTATGGGCCCGTTAGCCTGTGTTGAGTGACAGTAGAATTTGTAATTTTTTTTCTTTTTTAAAGAAAATCAGAAAGCAAGGGTGCAAAGCACTTTGGTAAGTTAGTCATCAGCAATCCTGAGTCTTGATGGTTCGCATACATTTTTGTGGTTTTTAGTTCCTATATTTAATGGGAATTTTAAAGGGAGAAAGCAAAAATTCCAGAAGCAACTTAGCGTTTTTAAACGGACAGGCTTTTGCATCTTTATTGTTGAGTTTTGAATTCATTCTTGTTTTTGGTGCATAAGTATTCTTATAATCTAATGGAAATGTACATTTTAAGATCAGTATGTTCATTGTAATCATTCCTCTTTTAAGAATCTAGGTGAATTAATATTAGAATTCACTAAGGATATGCTGAAAAAGAAAATAGAAGGCTTTGAGAATTCTTTTCAATATTGTAAAAGTAATACACTGTCATTATAGGAAATTTGAGAATATAAAGAACTGAATAGAAGGAAAGAGCAGCATTGTTGTATCACCCGAAGGCAATCATTGTTCTTTTTGGTTTGTTTCTTGTCTTTTTTTCTATGGGCTTTTAAAAAATTTTCTAATCATGGTATTACATAATTTTATTTCTTGCTTTTTTCACTTAACATTATAACGTCATTTTTCCATGTTATAAAATTCAACAAATACTTTAATGTTGGCCTAATAATAATTATTAATATACAACTTATTTCACTATTATTGTATTATTGAGCCTTTAGGTTATTCTTACTTAAAGGTTTTTTTTGTTTCCTTTAAAATTATTTCTTTTTTCCTCATTATGAAAGTACTGGGTACTCAATATAGGAGATAGAAAATGAGAAGTAGAAAGAATTTAAAAACACGAGTAATTCTACTCATAACGGCAGCTATTTTGATGTATACCTTCTGGTCATTTTTCCTATGAATATTCTTTTGTGATGTTAATTTACACAAATACACAAAACTTTTGTACAAGGTTTTGTTTGTTTTTAAAGACTGTATATTGAATTAGCATTTTTCCATGTCACCAGCCTTCTTAACCATCATTCTTAATGTCTGTATAGAATTCCACTGAATAAATTCCAGTGTTTTCTTATTTATTTCCCAGTTGTGTATTTAGGTGTTTCTTAATAGATGCAAGGGTTTAAGAACTTTTTTATTTTAGTGTGAATGCTGTGTGTTTTTATAGGTTCGTCTCACCCATGAAATTAAACACAAGAATATTGTAACTTTTCATGAATGGTATGAAACCAGTAATCATCTCTGGCTAGTCGTGGAACTCTGCACAGGTAAGATCATGTAAGAAGTGCTACGATTGTAGCCACAATATATAGTTTCGAAAAAACATATGATGTAGTTTTTTTTTTTTATAAATTTATTTTATTTTATTTATTTTTGGCTGTGTTGTGTCTTTGTTGCTGTGCGTGGGCTTCCTCTAGTTGTGGCGAGCAGGGGCTACTCTTCGTTGCAGTGAGTGGGCTTCTTGTTGCGGTGGCTTCCCTTGTTGCAGAACACAGGCTCTAGATTCGCGGGCTTCAGTAGTTGTGGCACGCGGACTCAGTAGTTGTGACTCATGGGCTCTAGAGCGCAGGCTCAGTAGTTGTGGCGCACGGGCTTAGTTACTCTGCGGCATGTGGGATCATCCCAGACCAAGGCTCGAACCCGTGTCCCCTGTTTTGGCAGGTGGATTCTTAACCACTGTGCCACCAGGGAAGCCCTGATATAGTTTTTGCTATTTTCCATTTTTCTTCTATTACAAATATAAGCAGTGTTGATACTATTGAGTACGTTAACTTGAACACCTATTGCTTGATAGATATTAGGGACTGGAAAAGGGTAAAGGCGTTTGGTAAGAGGAAGACATGTAAAATTCAATTTGGGGTTAACGTTACTTTGGTATAAAATAATGCTAAATCACCTATATAACACTTAGAAATATTTTTTAGTGATTATTGATCAAAAAAGCTTTACCATTCAGTAAAAACAAAGTATTTTAGGTCAACTAGCTATTAGCTAATTAGTTTATAAAGTGCTTATCTTTTTATGCAAAGGATACTTGCTCTTAAAAACTTAAGCAATATGGAAAAATACAAAGATGAATCAACAAATACCACCACCTAGCAATAATTAGAGATAACATGTTATAGCTCTTGCTTGCTATAACTTTCTAGGACTATATACAGGAAGAAAGGTGACTAAATACATAGATACTGTATTATCTGGGCTTTCAGTTGCAGTGTCTTTAGGAAAAAATGTAACAAGTACCATGGTTAGTGTACTTCTATTTATACACTGAGTAATAATAAATCATTAAATATTAAGGTGAAATATTATTTATAGCTTTATGAATCTCCTACATACTGGCACTTAGAATTTAATGCAGTCATTAAAGAGGTTATTTGGAATAATTTATTTGCCTTTTATTTTTCTGAATCAATAGGAGGAGTCTGTGGTTTAATTACTTTCATGAGATGTACACACTTTTGAGGTAATCAGGGCACTCAACCTGTTTTACTTTTTGCTTCAGCTGTTATTTGTGACCCCTGGCCATTGTAATAGCCTAACTCTAATTTATGCCTGTGTTTGAAATGGTTCCTCACCCGCCAAACAAAATGAACAGGCCCCAAAATACTCCTACCTTCATTGCACTAATTCTGATTGAACTTTCAGATGCCAGCTAAGACTTCACTTTCTCTGAACTTGACTCCTGTTATAATCTTGACCCTAAGGAAAAAAAAAAAAGGTTTCTGGCACTTAGATGATAGGAGATGTGAGTGGGACCCTGGTAGGGTATAGAAATGGAATTTGCAGTGTGTCTGCCATTGGCCTTTCATTTCATCAGTGGTGTACGTCAGAGTTTGTGATTTTCTAACTATTAAGGAAGAGCACCTTTTTTTGTTATGCAGTTCTTGTAGAATGTGACCTAACTTTGCACAGGAGTAAACATAACTGTACTTTGCACAGTGTGATTAAAGTGCACAGCTTAGTATTTAACACTAATTTTTGTAGCTGTTTCTTTCCTGAGGGATCTGGAGTGAGAAATCACAGCACCAGAGTGATTCTCCCTTCATCCCACTGGCTTATTTATTGACTATTCTTACAGTCTGAGCAGTCATTCTCCCTGAGCTGGCTCTGGAGGGTGGAGGCTTCCATTTACGGTGCTTGGACCACTGTTTGTTAACATGTATGTTTCCCCTGCCAGACTGTCCAGGTATACTGATTTGATCATGTTTTAATGCTCAGGTCCCAGCATGGAACCTCCCAGAGGCACTGTGTAATATTGGTGGGTTAAAGTGGGTGATTTTAATCAACTTGCAGGTGGTTCCTTAGAAATGGTTATTGCTCAAGACGAAAACCTCCCAGAAGATGTTGTAAGAGAATTTGGGATTGACCTGATTACTGGATTACATCATCTTCATCAACTTGGCATTCTCTTTTGTGACATTTCTCCTGGGAAGGTAATTCATGAAAGTTTGGGTTTCCTGTTTGTGTTTCAATTCATAGGGCTTCCTCAAAGATGTTTTTATTTTTAGATACAATTTTGATATAGAACATCTTGAAATTTTAAGTGAACATTTTTTTTAAACAAAAGGAAGTACATAGTACTATGTTTTAGGTTCCTATTTAGCTACCTATTGAAGTAGCTTTTAGAAAGGGAAGTCTCCCCTCCTTTCAGGGTTCTTTGAGTAATTATTATTGCTCTTGAGGTATATGGTGAATGATGAGCTCAACAGGTCTGTAAAATAAGATTCCTCGCTCTTAAATTATAGTACACAGTTATGAGCCATTATTTTAGTTTGATGATGACGTTCTTCGCTATGTATGTATGATTCCTGATATTATGGATCAAATATTTTTCTTTTCTGGTAAAACTAATTAACCGTAAGTAGACGTGCTTCAGTGCAGTAGAGTCAGAAAACCTGCTTCGAGCCTGAGCCACATGAACACTGATATTTAGAAGCTGTGGGCCCTGGACAAGTTACCTTTTCTCTCTCTCTGTACCTTAGTTTTCTTGCCTGTGATGTGGAAGTAGATATTTCAGGGAGATTGTGAGGATTATGCATTATATTTAGGTTAAACTTTTAGGACATTTTCTTAGGGATTGTATGTGTTACTGGTCTTAGCTGCTAGTTCTTTTCCTTTGTTAATGTGAACACAATGAAATGAAAAGTTGAATATTTCCTTGTTAAACATTTCTCTAGGCCATCTATATAAGAACCTAATTAAACCTACAAAAAGCTCCGTAAAAATTCTGTATAACAAATAGAAGTTCTTGTTTGAAATATTCATATACTTGTGTCAAGACTGTAACCACTTAACTGCATTACAGCCCTGAAAGCAGCTATAGACAATATGTAAATGCATGGGTGTGCCTTTGTTTCAATAAAACTTTATTTATGGACACTGGAATGTCAGTTTCATGTAATTTTCACATGTCAAGAAATATTAGCTTATTTTCATTTTTTTCCAACTGTTCAGAAACATAAAAACCTCTCTTAGCTCATGCTTGTGCAAGCCTAGAGGCTATAACGTACCAACCTCTGTGTGGGAGCTCTTTAGTGAGGTCTAGTATCAGCTCTTTATAACCTAGGAGCTTCAGACTGATAAGTAAGGTTACTTTTATTCCAGAACTGGGGTTGGCAGAGTTCCGGCAGGATGACTGTTTCTGTAAATGGAGTTTTACTGGAACACCTACATCCTTTCATTTATGTATTGTCAGTGGCTGCAGAGTTGAATAGTCAGGACAGAAGCCTTACAGCTTGCAAAGTCCAAAATATTTACTAACTTAAAATTTTTATCTGCCCCCTGCCGGTGGTTTTCAAAGTGTGTTCCCTGTACCAGCAGCATCAGCATTACCTGGAACTTGTTAGAAATGCAGGTTCTCGGGCCCTACCCCAGGCCTGTTGAATCAGGAACTCTCAGGGTAGGGACTAGTAGTTTTTCTTAACAAGGCCTCCAGGCGCTCAAAAAAGAAGTTTAAAGATCACTGTTGTAGACTAACTGACATCCTTAGTATTTGTGACTAGAAGTTGAGGGTAAACTTTAATTTGCTTTTAAGGACCAAGAAGCCCCCTGATCCATTGCCAGGGAGGAAGAGATAAAAGTATGATTTCAACAATCAACAGATAACTTCTAATCACAAATTATATTAGCAGACTTGCGCACTTAACACATGCCAGTCACTGTCAGAAGCCCTCTGCATCGTGTATAACCTCAGTCCTTACAACAGTCCGAAGATCATTTTTTCCATTTTGTAGGTGAAGAGACAGATTTACAAAGGTTAAGTAAAGTCTGCAGGTCAGACTGCCAGTAAGTGGTGGACCTAGGGCTCAAATTAGATCTCTAACTTCAACACCCTAGTCTTAACCCTAAATCATACGTCCTCATTTGAATGAACAACCCCTAGGACAGGTGGGCTTCCAAATCCTCTTTCAACTGTCACTGAGAATAGCTGAGTATAGATTGTTTCATATACTTTCCTCTTTATCTTTCCCAAAAGACTGAGGTTTCCCTCTGTGGTTAAATGATGTGTTTTTCATCTACATCTGAGAAGGGACAATTTAATATTTGATTTTCTTACTAGTCAAATATTGGATTTATGTTTCTTTGGCTTCTTTTTTTTAAAAACTTGTAAGCATTTAATTTTCTGAGTTGTAATGAAGCAAGAAAACCAATACTCAGAGTTCTATAGTGAGATTATAAGAGGTACGGATGGAAATGCAAATTGAATAGAATTTGTTTCTAAACACATTTGTTTTTTAACCTTTATAGATACTCTTGGAAGGGCCTGGCACACTGAAGTTTAGTAATTTTTGCTTGGCCAAAGTGGAAGGTGAAAATTTGGAAGAATTCTTTGCATTGGTGGCAGCAGAAGAAGGAGGAGGTGATAGTGGGGAAAATGTACTGAAGAAAAACATGAAAAGTAGAGTCAAAGGTACGTGGAGAGCTTCCAGGTCAGGACTCTAGTTGTGGGCCGCCCAAGTCACGTGTTTAGGAGATAATATGTCCACCTTTTATGTTGCCAGTCAAAAAATGTATTAAAAATGATCAGAAGTCTGGATTTATGGATGGTTTTGTCCAGGGCCTACATTTTCCGTGTGGCTCTAATGCCGTGTGAGGCGCAGGGAACCTCTGACAAAGCCTTATCCATAGAACATTGGAACATAAGGAGGGGGGTTTTGTCTCCCTTCCTGCTGTATTCTCAGCACTTAGAACAGTGTCTGGCATACACTGGTGGCTCAGGAGATACTCAACGTTGTTGAGCAGCTGATATTCTTCTGCAAGTAAGGAAGATTTTTAAGGGTGCATCCTTGGGAGGTGGTTTTGTCAGTGAGATGGGGCCTGGGCTGTTAGATTGCTGTGCTTGAGGGGAGAGTGTGAAGTCATATTTCTTATACCAGAACTTTTGATAGAAGTGATAAAGATCTCTTTTCCTCAAGTTCCTGGTGTATGTACTTGAGACTTTGGACCACCGAAGCTCTGGTACACTCACCAGGAAGCAAAGGGCACTGAGAGAGAGAGTGGCATCCTTGGGCTTGGTGGTCATATGGCCGTGGATGAGAGGAATGAGGGAAAGGGGTGGGGGGTGGGGGGGAGCAGCGGGTTAACAGAGGCCCCATAAATACGAGCAAGGAACTTTAACTTGCAGGGCCAGTCTTGAAGTAAGATTTCACGCCCAGGAAGAAGGCTTTCTAAATCCCCAAATATCATTCCGTGGCCTCCTATGAAAATGAGTATCATGGACTATGCTTTTATATAGAAACCAAGGAGGGCAATATGTTTCAGGAACGTGTATTTGAAATTTTCCCCCAATTTTCCCCTTTCGTAAGGGGAAGAGGGCTGTGTTGTGAAGAAATGTCAGAGTTTCTAGCAGTGACACTCGATTACTTCTGAGCTTAATCTAAGAACAGTCCCCATGGTGGGCGCACATTAACCTCTTTTCCAAGGGATTGGTGATTACTCACTTCACGGTAAGAACATTCTCATTGGAAGACGGGAGGCTGTGGGTTTTGGCGAGTGCTCTGGTACTGCCCAGCTCTGTGACTTAGAGGACGTTAGAGTACCTTCCAGGCTTCAGCTGCTCTCATAAGTAAGCAAGGGAACTTTCTGTCTCTAGAATTTGGTGTTTCTATGTAATACTAAACTCTGTATCAAGTGTACATGATACACACTAGTGCTGTTCACCAAATAGGTCCTGTTCTGTTCCTCTTCTGGTTACATGGTAGGATTGCATCTTCCCTGCCAAAGCTCACCAAGTGTGCGTAGAAGTGATGCGAGTGTCTTTGGGAATTTTAAGAGCCAGTGTTTAATTTGCTACGTTCTTTGCCCATGCCTTGGTGATTGAGGAAGCATGGTTGAAATGAAGCCTGGGTCTTGGATGGACTGACTGTGAGGGTCGGGGTCCCTTGGCTGACCTGTGAGGGACGTGTAGTTTCAGTTATAAGAAAACCTGTGTGGTTAAGTCAGTGGGAATTTGGGGTGCTTACTGCTGCATAACTTAACCTATCCTATTCAAAATACTACAATCAAAGGTTCTTTTCTTTCAGCTATTTGAATTGTTAATTTAAAAAAAGAATGCACCTCAATGTGCCACACCTCTTACTCAGGTGAATATTCAAAATCTTTGTATTTTTATATATTCTCACATAGTCTTGGGAAGTGGGACCTTAATATTAGAAAACATTAAAAAATGTGAAATATGCATGAAATTATATTTATGTGCGTGTTCTCCCATCTTTTTTCACCTCACCTGGTCTCTCCTAGGTCGATTTGTGTTGGGAACAGGACAAACGCCTAACAAAGCTGTCCTTTCTCCCTTGTTCTTAGGATCTCTTATCTATACAGCTCCAGAAATTGTGAGGGGTACTGACTTCTCCATTACCAGTGACCTCTGGTCCTTGGGCTGCCTGCTCTATGAAATGTTTTCAGGTGATTAATTTCTGGTTCAGTTTAAAATCAGAGCTGGACACACACACACAAAGGTTACATCTGGAGTTTTCAAAGAGTTTACCTATAAGATGTGAAAAAGCTAGTTTTCCTAAAATTTTCTATGTACTGATTTTGGCCGACTTGCTTGGTGTCTAGGCATAAGCAGATTTGTAGGAACTTTTGACATGGAGGTATTTTTCATGATAATCATTTGGAATGTTGAAATATGCCTAACTGATGTGTCTAACTGATTATTAGTAGAAAGTCTTGTAAAGGTACCTGTGACTGTGAATTACCAGATGTATCCAGTGGCCCATGTAGCCATTGGATCATGGTTGTCCATAAGTGAATTTTGTATTTGTTAGGTTGATAAATTTTGAATTACACAACTATAAAAATACATAGACAGTGTGCCTGGTATGTACTAGGCATTCAATAATTAGTTATTGCTATATACATATTTTTTCCTGTAAATTATGCAATCCTGAACTATCTGTAGTTGAGATTTCTTAAGAATTACTGGTAACAGCAAACTGTTGTTTAATTTTGCAAGTTTTCACATGATTTCAGGAAAACCTCCGTTCTTCTCAGAAAGTTTCTCAGAATTAGTTGAAAAGATTTTTTATGAAGATCCTTTGCCACCTATTCCAAAAGGTAGGATGTTTTTATTATAAATGCAGTTAATATACTCCTTACGTGGACTAAAGCTGCACTTTTATCCCCAAAGTGTGTTTGTATTGATTCATAACCCCTCAAATTTATATTTTCTAAATAGTCACAAATTGATATTTTTAGAAATGCTAGCATTCCTTTTGCTATTTTTAAAAAGATACTGAAATGGAAAACAAAGTACTACTAAGACTTTCCCTCATTTAAAAATACAAATTATCTTGTGCTCCTATATCAGAAGAAGGCTGGTTCAAAGATTTAAGAAACTCAAACTTTTATGTCTTTTTTTGGTGTGTTCATGTGTATGTACCATTTACTTAATGTGTAGTCATGTCCCATGTAGTTATTTCTATTTAGTGCTTGAATAGGAACAAAAAGGTGTTTCTCAGTCCTTATCTTGATGAATCAGAATGCTACCCAGATAAGCTTTTAAAGTCTTTTAAGCTAGATATGGTTGTATTTTTAAAGTGTTGGCAATTTAATCATACAAAGTGTAATTAATGTAGGTCTACCATTAACAATTTTAAGAAAAGAAAAAGAAGGTACAAACATAATAAAACACTTTGCTACACAACTCAAAAGATGTGACTCTTAATTCACAAAGATGAAAAGAGGACTTTATGAAAAATAAGGTTGTGAGTTTTTAAAGAAGAAATCCTCAGTAATTAATGGAAAGAATAGAAATACGGAATATTTTCAATATTTTAAGAATCATCCTTGGTGAAAAAAACAACTCTTGATATTTTGAAAATGGTCTGTATTTCTTAAAAAGCATTTCTTTTTTATTAATTTTATTTTAGTTTTCGTAGAAATCAGTCCTTCCTGTCTCCTATAATGATGACTTCTGATTTTTTTTGCTGTTGTTTTAAGTACTCACAGTACTGAGTATTGTTTTCTCCTAATAAGTTAAAGATTTTTATGTAGGGAAGAGAAATCTGAGAATGAAGATATCAGACGTCTGGTCAAGATATCACTTTGGCCTAAGCGTAATTATTTCACAGGGATCTTGATCAGACTGTGGCCACAGTGCCTGATAGCACCATCTGTTCTGATGGCTTCGGCCATTATCTTCATGGCCACTTCTTTTAATGATAGACTGATAATTTGACCATGGTATGTATCTTTCTAATATAAAAAGACAAAACACTTGGAGATTAATGGAATTGGACATTGTCATAATATTGTGATGGTTATTTTCCTGTTAAAAAGTCTTTAAAATAAAGAGAGATCGCAAGTACTCTAATCATAGTATATTATAAAGCAAAGCTGGTCAAGTTAAGAGAAAATGGTCAGAAAATGAGGCATAATTAATAGCTGAAGACCAAGGGTATGAGTTTGTCAAGCTGGTGGTCCTTACTGGGGTTGTTCAGTGAAGAGAAAGTTTAGAGGTTAGTCAGAACTTAGTTTTTGAGATTCATATTTTTTGTGGTCCAGGGAAAAGTTTTTAATTTTTGTGTCCTGCCCCCGCTAGCCCTCTCCTGGCATTAAATGAAGACTGTAATTGTTACTATGTATTCTGTGTTCTCTTAAAAATAATTTATGTGCTTAAAATACTATTATTATGATGTTGATGTAGGGTGTGTTTTCAGCTACTTATCACTTTTTTTCTTTCTTGGGTATTACTTTGTGTATAGATTCTTCTCGTCCTAAAGCTTCTTCAGATTTTATTAATTTGCTTGATGGTTTACTTCAAAAAGATCCTCAGAAAAGGTATGTATGGGTAGTACTTTAACATGAATAGAGACTGGAATCCTTTTTGCCCTTAGTGTACTTCTAACACTGTACCGGTCTTAATATAGAAAGAACTGTTCAAAGTATCTTTTTTGAAAAAAAAGAAATCTGAGTTTACACTGCGTGGCTGCTCTCGGTTCACAGGTGTTTTTAATCATGAGGAATTTTAACTCTTTTAATGTAGCAAATAGTTGCCTCATAGGTTGACAGATTTTCTTGTAACTCCCAAATCCAAGAGGTACATTTTTTTTTTTTTTTTGCCCCCCCGTTGTGGATTTCAGGCTAAAACTGTCTTAGCCTACTCAACTAGGGATGACACTGTCAAGATACTTAATGTAATAACGACTAACGGAGCAATATTTCAATGCGATGTGATTTATGATAATCCTGTCATACTGGGAATATCAAGTGACAGGATAATAGGCACAGTGTGAATTTTCTGTGTTGCAGGGATGGCAGGAAGTTAGAAATCCTTATGGTGTGGAGTGGGGGAGGGCAGGAGGGAGTGGGGAGTGAAGAGGGGGTCTCCCTGGCGTGGGAGACAAGAGAACCTAGGTTCTGGTTCTGCCACTAGGTATCTAGGAATTTTAGGCAAGCATTTGGGGTCTCTGCTTCAGGGTATAAAATGAAGAATAAATTTAGTGTAGCATGTAATGTATCTTCATTAAATATAACCGAAAAACTGCAGAAGAAAATGTTGATTCTCGTATGAGTTGTAAGACACTCCTATGCTTACAATAGAATGCTTTTAGGATCAACGTTATTTTAGTGGATACCTCCCCAGACGTATTTGGATAAGATATAAATATACTTAATTTAACTTACTTTATTTAGAATTTATTTAGGACACATTTCCACATATTTATATCCCATATTAAATACTTTTTTGCATACATGAGACCACCCCATAATCTAGTCTTTTTCTCTCTCTCTATTTGCTTGGTTATTTTAAATGGCTGCTGATTGTACATGTAATAACCTGTAATAACAACATTGAGAGTTTTCTTGATTTAGAATATCATATACACTGACTGCTACAGTAAATATCCTATTTTTGTTGTTGTTGTTCACTTAGGCAGTTATCACCTTTGGATAATTTTCTTAAGGTGGGGTGGCTGGCCAAAGGCTGAGAACAGTAAAAAGTTTGACACATTTGCTGCATCCTAGGAACACGGGTGGGTTTATACCTCCAGCATTAGAAATTCCCCCCCCCCCATTGTTACCTACAATGGGTTTTGTTGATCTTATAAATTTTTGCTAATCTAATGGATGAAAAAAATTCCATTTTATTGGTAATTTTAATAGTGAATTTTAGGAGCCCTTTGTATAAAAGGAATATTATATGTGGTTGCAAATTCTCTCTTTTACATTTGTGTTTTAATTTTGATCAAGGTAGTTTTTATTTCAGTATGGAAATTTTGAACGATTAAATGAATCAGATACAAATTACTTTTTTGTTTTAAAATTTTAGTCGAGCTTAATCATTCTGAGTTTGAGTATACCTCAGGTATAATCTATTTAATTAATTAATTAATTTTTTGGCCGCCTCTGCGGCATGCGGGATCCTAGTTCCCCAACCAGGGATTGAACCCGTGCCTCCTGCAGTGGAAGCATGGAATCCTAACCACTGGACTGCCAGGGAATTCCCCTCAGGTATAATCTACTAGTAGTAAAATTTGATGCTTTGCTAGTGAGTCTGGGTTTTAAATATGGCCTGAAGTCATTTTAAAGTGGGTGAACTAGTTAGATAACGTTTTTTGACTTCTAAAGAGAAGCGTGACTCTGGATATAGTCATGAGGTTGATAATCTTGTTTCTTTCTGAATGAAGTTCTAAAAGTGAAGTTCCAACAAGAATGTGTGAAACAAATCTGATCTATGTAACTGGGGCATGTCCTGGGAATTCTCCATGGTAAATCATGTTAAAATAGATTTTTAACATTTATGTTTTATAAAGATTAACTTGGGCAGGACTACTGCAGCATTCATTTTGGAAGGATGCTTTCACTAGAAAAGATCAGGACTCAAGCAACGAGGATTCCAGTGTCAGGTAGTATAAGCTTATTTTTGTGTGTGGGGCATGGTTATTAAACACTTGTACCCTTGCTATTCTATTTCTGCAGCATCAATGACATGAATTTCTATGCCTTCATAATAGGAGAAAATCAAGCATGTGTTTAATTAAGGGTTGCTTAAAGAGTTCAGTCATGACATTTTGTGTTCTTGATTTTGCTCATTTTCTGGTCAATTGTTTATCCAGGCAGGGATTTAGTATGGTCGTCATTAGTTTTTGTTCATTGTGTTCAGCTGGCTTCCCACCTTGTCAGCACATGGTAGGATCTCATTTCCCCTTTCAAGTTAGGTGCAGTCATGTGACTTGCTTTGGCTAATAAAATGTGAGCAGACGTGACCTGTGTTATTTCTGGATAGAAACTCAAAGAGCCACTGTGGGATGTGCCACATTTCTTTCTCTTGATGAAGTAATTGGGAAGGAAATGTCCACGTGGAGTTGCTCTCAGGCTGGGTCTTTAGTGACCATGATGAGCATAGCTTTCCTGCCAGCCTTCAGTGGCTATGTGCTTGAGTGAGACATAAAGCTAGGAGATTCTGAGTTCTAGGATTTGTGGATTTTGTGTTACCACAGTATAACTTAGTTCATCCTGACTAATCCACTTCACTTTTATTATAAAATCTTTTTAGCCCAGGACAGTTATAAAAGTGATGGTATTTTCAAAAAATTAATTAATTTTTGGCTGTGTTGGGTCTTAGTTGTGGCATGTGGGATCTTTTGTTGCAGCTTGCAGGCTTCTCTCTAGTTGTGGTGCACAGGCTCAGCAGTTATGGCGCCTGGGCTTAGTTGTCCCACGGCATGTGGGATCTTAGTTCCCTGATCAGGGATTGAACCTGTGTCCCCTGCGTTGGAAGGTGGGTTCTTAACCACTGGACCACCAGGGAAGTCCCAAAGTGATGATATTTTGAAAAGAACAAGGTGAGAAGTAGATGAATAGAGGCAAAGTCCAGATAATTGACTCCCCCTCTCCTCCATTCATTCGATGGTAAGTGGTTGTCTGATTCTTAATTTGAATCTTGTAAATTCAGTGTATTGGATAGAGAAGTCTGAATTCTATTTAAGGTCTCTCCCAAACTTCGGTTTCTGTGATCCATTGAGCTTCAACTATGTTTTCACATTGTATCAGACTCTCTGAAAAGTACAGAAACCTGGGCTTAGGACCTGGTCCATCAGTGTCAGCAAATCCCAGGACACCTTTCACCTTAATTTGTCAACTTCCTTTTAATCTGTATGCCTTTTATTTCTTTTTCTTGCCTTACTTCCCTTGCTGGGACTTTTTCGGTAAGGTAATGAATGAGGAGTGATGAAAATGAACACATTGCCTGGTTTCTCATTTTAGAATGAAAGCATTCAGCCTTTACTTGTTAAATATGATGAGCTGGAGGTTTTTGTAGCTTCCCCTTTTCAGTTTGAATGAATGTTAAATTTTGTCATTCTTTCTGTATCATTTGATATGATCACGTGGTTTTTCTTCTTTAGACTCTCATTATGGGCTCTTACATAAAGTGTTTTTCATATATTGAGGCAGCCTTGCCTTCCCACAATAAACCCCACTTAGTCATGGTGTATTATAGTTTTTATGTCTTGATGGATGTGTTTGGGACCAAGTAGCAGTAGGACAAGGAGAGAGGAGAAAAAAGAGAACAGAGCGACAGGGATTTGCTTCACATTCTTGGGGGTCATAACTCTGGCTAGAGAAGAGAATGTTCCTCCTTCAGGGTTTTAGGCACTGGCCAGAAGCGGCTACTGTCCCCTGTAGCTGCTGCAGGATTACCTGCAGGCTGGGGAAGGACAAAATGGAAAAAGCAAAAGCAAAAGAGCAAACAAAAAACTAGGGTGTTTCCACTGCTCTGACCCTTAGGGGTCCCATTTCCTGTTCCTTGGAACAGAAATAGAGGGCTTCTCTTGGGGCTCCTGTCTCTATTCACTGCTTTTGAGTCCAGGTCGAACAATACTGGAAGGGAAAAAAATAAAAGGGAAACTCACTACTGGTTCAGTGATATCTTGAGTTCTGGTTTACTTCTCCGATCTGCCTGCTGTTACTTATTTTTCAGGGATAAGGTTTATAGGCTTCTTAGTACAATACCTACCATGTAGTAAGTGCTCCTTTTAGCTACTCAATGAAAAATATTACTTTTCTGACTCGCTAGTTGTTTTTTTTTCTGGCCACGCCACACAGCTTGCAGGATCTTAGTTCCCCGACCAGGGATTGAACCTAGGCCCTGGCAGTGAAAGAGTGGAGTCCTAACCACTGGACCACCAGGGAACTCCCTCTAACTCAGTAGTTTTGCCAAATGTCCTGTGCAGTTTAAGTATCTTTTCCAGCCTCTTGTTTGACAGAGAAAACTCTACAGAAAGCTCAGTAGTAAGCTTGATTGTGTTGGGTTTCTATCGTTGAACAGCAGAAACCTGGAGTATTCTGGGTCACAAGATTCCAAGGAGCTTCTCAAGAGCCCTCATTGTGGACAAGCAAAAGGGGAGAAGAGTGGTGAGCAGCTCAGTCACTCGTTCAGACTAGGTGAGCTTTCATTTGGCACTCTTGAACTCAATGCTATTTCTGAGAGTTCCTAATTTGCGTTACCTTTCTCTTTAAATCTCTGTGTACATCGTGCCCTGCTCATATTTTTGTTCATTGATGGATATTGTTTTATCTTCCTGCCACAGAAAATCCATCTGAGTTGCGGCCTAAGAGCACTCTTGGGGGTCAGTTGAATGAGTCCATGTTTCTTCTCAGGTATGTAAAATGACAGAGCAATAAGGGATCCATGGGAGATGAAAGTGAAATCTTCTTCAAGTGTCTGTTGTCTGGCTGGTAAACCATGTTACACAGAAATAAAGGACAGGGAGAAATGCAAATTCCAGTCTCACTTTCTACTTTCAAAGTTACTGTTAAGTGCTGGCCAATGGAATGTAGACGTCGCTACGTATTTTTAAAAAATTTTAACCAAACCACCTTATTTTTCCTATTTATAAGGGTTAATTAAAACTTTTTCATTTTGTACTTCTACTTCAAATAAAATTGAATTTAAAATTTCAGAACTCCAGCTTTATTTAGATAAAGACTTATAGAAAAAGGACAGGTTGTGTTTTTATTTAAATGTCGCTTTATCTGGGAGGCTTAAACAATATTTGCAATCATTGAAATAATAAAATCAGAATGGTATTTAAAGTGACTAAGACCAGTGTATTTAAAATTTTATTAATGTGTAAATATTGTGTTATATTTTATTTATAGTTTTAGTCTCATAGAGAAATAGTTTAATTTCATGACATAGGGGTTATAATGATAAACTAAAATTTCCTGATTTGTTTTACTCATATTTAAATATAAAGCATGTTAAATTTATTTATATATATCTTAGGCATTTTAAATTCAGTTTTTAAAAAAAAATTTTGTACAATCTCTGGTATATTTTATGACCTAAGTAAGTCCTCGTTTAATGAATGAATAAAAAGGCAAGTAGATGAAGAAGGGGTGATATTTGGAAATTTGAAGGAATTCATTAAAAGAGACCGTAATGATCTGAATGGAAGAATTTCTTAAAATGCAGAAAACTCAAAATCAGAGATGTGGGTGTAATGGAGTGGTCCACAGAGTATGGCAGCCATCGATAAGTGTAGGAGGAATCATTAAAAATAGATACAGAATATAACTTGTTGCTTAAGTAGGTACCAAGGTAATTTTCCATTTCAAATATTTTATGAAATAAAATTGTAAACCTTGTCTATGCTTTGTAGAATATCTGTTCTATTTTATTATGTTAATCCTGCCTAGATCAGCAGACATTAAAAAAATAAAATCTTTTTTTTAGGTTTCTGGTTAAAACAGAAAATACTGTATATAGTATAGAAGCTCCAAATTAAAAAAACAATTACCCAGGAAATTACTTTGAAAACAGTTTAAAAAAATTAGTGTCATAAACACAAATTAGAGTTTAAAGTTTTTAAAATCTAACGAGGTCACATAGAATCATCATATTCTACCATTTTTCATGAGATGTGTTTTTTAACCCAGAAAATAGTAAACAGGATAAAGTTTCTGAAATGTGAGTAATGTTAACTGGTGTGTACTTTTCAGTTCTCGTCCGACTCCAAGAACTAGCACTGCAGTGGCATTAAATCCTGGTGAGGCTATGACTCAAAATTCACCACAGAAGACTTCTCCCTTGACCAAAGTAAGCAGAGATGGAATTTTCTTTTTTCTTTTTGCGTAGGATACAGGGATTCAGAAGAATAATTGCAAGTTAATCTCTGAACTGTGTTTTTAATTGCCAAATTTACAACTGAGTCATCTTCCTTGATTATCACTGGTTTTTCTAGTAAGTACTCTTAAGAGAGAGGTGCTTCATAGGTGTTTTTTTGATAACAGCTTTATTGAGATATAATTGACACACCATATAATTCACCCATTTAAAGTGTATAATTCAGGGGCTTTTAGCATAGTCACAGAGCTATGCAGTCATCAGCACAGTCAGTTTTAGATTGCTCATCATTCTGCAAAGAAGCCCTGTACTCATTAGCAGTCACTCCTATTTTCTTCCAGTTTCTCTACCCTCTTGCCTGAGGCAACCACTAATCTACTTTCTGTCTTTATAAATATGCCTATCCCGGACATTTCATATAAATGGGATCATGAAATATGTGATCTTTTGCGACTGGCTTTTTTCACTTAACGTAATGTTTTTAAGATTCATCCAAATTGTACCATGTATCAATACTATATTCCTTTTTACTACCCAGTAATATTCTGTTGTATATACCACATTTTATTTTTCCATTCATTCATTTGTGGACATTTGGACGGGTTTCCCCTTTTGGCTATTCTGAGCGATGCTGCTATGAACATTTGTGTACATCGTTGTGTGGGTGTGTGTTCTATGCTGTATCATATGGTAACTGTTTAACCTTTTGAAGAACCGCCAAATTGTTTTCCAAAGCTGCTGTACCATTTTACATTCTCAGCACCAGTGTATGAGGGTTCCAATTTTTGCACATCCTCACCAAAACTTGTTATTATGTCTTTTAAAAAATTGTGGTAAAATACACATTACATAAAATTTACCGTTTTAACCATTGTTAAGTGTACAGTTTGGTGGCATTAAGTACGTTCACACTGTTATGTAACCATCACCACTATCCATTCCTCCCTACCCATCCCTCCCCCCAACCCCACCCGCTGGCAACCACTGTTCTACTTTCTGCTTCTATGAATTTGCCTAGTAACCTTATATAAGTGGAATCACACAATATTTGTCCTTTTGTATCTGGCTTATTTCACTTAGCATAATGTCTTCATGATCCATCCATGTTGTAGCGTGTATCAGGAATTTCATTCCTCCTTAAGTCTGGATAATATTCCATTGTGTGTATGTACCAATTTATTAATTCATCTTTTGATGCACACTTGGGTTGCTTCAACCTTTTGGTTATTGTGAATAGTGCTGCATCGTCTCTTTCTGGTTACAGCCATCTTGTAGGTGTGAAATTATATCTCACTGTTGTTTTAATTTGCATTTCCCTGTTGGCTAATGATGTCGAGCATCTTTTCATGTGCTTATTGGCCATTTGTATATTTTCTTTGGAAGAATGTCTATTCAAACCTTTTGCCCATTATTGAGTTGTAGGGGTTCTTTATATATTACAGATATATGATTTATAAACATTTTCTTCTGTTCTGTGAATTGTCCTTTCACTTTCTTGATGGTGTCCTTCGAAGCACAAAGGTTTTAAATTCTGATGTAGACCAAATTATCTTTTTTGTGTGTTTGTTGTTGCCTGTGTACTCTTGGTGACATAACTAAGAAACAGTTGTCTAAGATCATAAAGGTTTATTTCTATGCTTAGCTCTTACATTTAGGTCTGTAATCCATTTTGAGTTAGTTTTTGCATATGGCATGAGGTAGGGGGTCCAACTTCTTTGTTTTGCATGTGGATATCCAGTTGCCTCAGCACCGTTTGTTGAGAAGGCTCTTCTTTCCCAAGACATTAAATAATGTCTTGGAATTCCTGTTGAATATTAATGAACTTTAAATGTGAAGGTTTACTTCTGGGCTCTCAGTTCTATTCCATTGATTGATACGTCTTTCGTCATGCTACTAGCACACTGTCTTAATCACTGTGGCTTTTTAAGTAAGTTTTGAAATTAGGAAGTATGATTTCTGACTTTGTTCTTTTTCAGAGTTTTTTGTTTTTGGCTATTCTGGGTCTCTTGCATTTCCATATGAATTTTAGGATCAGTTCGTCAGTTTCTGCAAAGAAGCCAGCTGGGATTGTGACAGCAATTGTGTTGAATCTCTAGGTCAATTTGAGGAGTATCGCCATGCTAACAATATAAAGTTTTCTTCCACAAACATGGGATGTCTTTCTATTTATTTAGTTATTCTTTAATTTCTTTCAATCATAGTTTTTTTGAATGCAGAAATATTTTGAAGTAAAAAATTTGCCAAGTTATCATTTATTGTACTTATTGCAGTTGTTGCTGTATTTTTTATGTAATGTGAAATGCATTCGAACCATGTGAAACTTAATTTTGTATTGAAATGAAATGTAAATAGGTTGTAATAAAATCTCACGTGCTAATAATTGTTTGGTTATATGTGAGATAGAAAATCAGTGTAAAAGTAAAAAATGCATTCTGAAATGCGATAGATGTTGAATTTCTTCTGCCAGATGTTTATTGTGGAGGAGTGTATGTAATTATTTTATTGAGAATATTTAAGCACTAATTATGTAAGGGAGCTTATGTTTTGTAATTTTTTAAAATAAATTTCTAAGTTTGTTTACTGGCTGCGTTGAGTCTTTGTTGCTGCGCATGGGCTTTCTCTAGCTGTGCCGAGCAGGGGCTTCTCTTGTTGCGGAGCACGGGCTCTAGAGCACAGGCTCAGTAGTTGTGGCGCACGGTCTCAGTTGCCCCGCATAATGTGGGATCTTCCCGGACCAGGGCTCGAACCCGTGTCCCCTGCATTGGCAGGCGGAGTCTTAACCACTGTGCCACCAGGGAAGCCCTTATGTGTTCATTTATAAACAAGGGAACATAATTTTATGACTTAATTTTTTCATTTAATATGTAGGACCTCATTGCAATTTTTTTTTTTTTTTTTTTTTTTTTTTGCGATATGCGGGCCTCTCACTGTTGTGGCCTCTCCCGTTGCAGAGCACAGGCTCCGGACGCGCAGGTTCAGCGGCCATGGCTCACGGGCCCAGCCGCTTCGCGGCATATGGGATCCTCCCGGACCGGGGCACGAACCCGCGTCCCCTGCATCGGCAGGCGGACTCTCTACCACTGCGCCACCAGGGAAGCCCTCATTGCAATTTTTGATTAGTTTATTCCTGAGCATTTTATTTAACAGCTTATTTTTTGCTATTGTGAATGGGATGTCGTATTTTTATAACCTGTTTTTGTGCATACATTCACTTTATGTATATGAAATTAATTTCTACATATAATTTTCTAATTGGTCTACCTTACTCATTTTTAGATTATTGTAAAAGTTTTTCAGTTGACTTCATTTTGGCTTTTCTTTCAAGTTTATCTGTTTTGAAAGTCCATGTTCTTAAATTTTCTTTAACATATTTTTTTACAAAAGTTCCTCCTTACTTATTCTTCATGTGTTTTTAATATGTCTGTCTTCTAAATTGAAGAAGGGTTGTTGTGGTTTCCAGGAACTTTGTTAGCTAATTATTCTGTCCCTTACCTTAGTTTTGGATCATTTCCTTTTCTACTTAACCTTTCACTTCACTGATTTGATTTTCTGGTTAGCATTTTTTCGGTCAAAGTTTCAGTGGAAGTTCTTAATGCATAAATCCTCTTTTTTTTTTTTTTTTTGTCTGATGTGAAATACTAAGGCATAGCACTAGGAATAAAAGTTGAGTTTTGGGCTTCCCTGGTGGCGCAGTGGTTGAGAGTCCGCCTGCTGATGCAGGGGACGCGGGTTCGTGCCCTGGTCCGGGAGGATCCCACATGCCGTGGAGCAGCTGGGCCCGTGAGCCATGGCCTCTGAGCCTGCGCGTCCGGAGCCTGTGCTCCGCAACGGGAGAGGTCACAGCCGTGAGAGGCCCACGTACCGTAAAAAAAAAAAAAAAAAAAAAAGTTTAAGGAGAGCACAAAGAAACATCTTGAATAACTGATGGGGAACATCTAGTTATTCATTTTCATTATGTGTCAATTCCGCTTTAACTAGGATTTGTAAAGATGTGGGTGTTTAATACTTATATAACAGGTCAGTACTTCAGCTTGAAATTTTTTATGCTGTAATTTAAATTTCATATTGAATATTCTGTAAAGCAGAAATAAGCTGATTAATTTTTGGTCGATGAAATATAACAACCCTGCTGGTAACTGAAAGACCAATTTGTCTCATCATAGTTTAGAACATCAAACTGTAGAAGATCTGTTTTCTAGTTCTAACCAGCCATTGTGGTAAACACGAGCAAGTCAGTTACTTTCTCTGAGCCTTGTTTTTTTCATCTGTAAAAATGGGAATAATGATACACTAGATTTAGGAGTTTTGTGAAGATCAGATGAGACTGTCTGTGGAAGTGTTTTGAATAGCAGTGGAGGTCCATTGATACAGGTGACTTTTTTCAGTGGAGTCTACTCAGCATCTTACTAGCTCCGTCTCAAAGCTTTTCACTAGTCACAGAAACTGGGTCTAATTTTTGTTCTTGTTTCAGATTACAAGTGGACACCTGAGTCAGCAGGACCTGGAGACCCGGATGAGAGAGCTTATCTACACAGACTCAGATCTTGTCATCACCCCAATTATTGACAATCCGAAGGTGCGGGAAGGCACCCTAACAACCGAGGGCTGAAATCTGGGTGATGTTTTCATTCCCAGTATACTTTGCCTTATTTTCCTTTTTTAAAAAAATTATTTATTTTTTGGCCATGCTGCATGCGGGATCTTAGTTCCGGGACCAGGGATTGAATCCACGCCCCCTTTCAGTGGAAGCGCAGTCTTTTTTTTTTTTTTTTTTTTGTGGTACGTGGTCCTCTCACTGTTGTGGCCTCTCCCGTTGCGGAGCACAGGCTCCGGACGCGCAGGCTTAGCGGCCATGGCTTACAGGCCCAGCCGCTCCGCGGCATGTGGGATCTTCCCGGACCGGGGCACGAACCCGCGTCCCCTGCATTGGCAGGTGGGCTCTCAACCACTGCACCACCAGGGAAGCCCGGAAGCGCAGCCTTAACTGCTGGACCACTAGGGAAGTCCCTTCTTTGCCTTATTTTCTCTCCTGTTCTTGTTGTCGTCTGCTTTTCTTTCTTTCTTACCACGTGTCTATATTCCTAACCCTCACCCCTTCTGTAACCCTCTCCTCTTCCTGCGTCACTCTTTCACTGGAAGGGTAAGTTTTCTTCCCCCTTTGCAGCAGCTCTGCCTGTCAGTACATGAGCTGGAGAGTACATGAGCTGGAGAGTGGCTGCTGACTTCTAGACCTCAGACCTTAGCCTCAGTCCCTTCATTTCTCCATACTTACTTAGGTGAATTACTCCAGACATTCTCCTCGCTGATGTGCTGTGAAGGCAGATGTCAGGGAGCAGCGCTCACCAGACTGGGGTGGGTGGGCAGATCACAGGGAGACCACACCTCTCATAGGTTGTCAGGATTGTAGGGCAGATGATGGGGAGACACGGGGAGCTTGGGGAGTCTTGGTTACAATGCACTTCTAACCCAGTGGGATTTTCATTGCTTCACATCTTTGGAATATAATACTGTATTAGGGAATGATGAGTACTCTCCTTGGAAAAGGAAATTAATTTCTCAGTTCCTCTGTTTTCTGTTGATTTCCAGCTTCAACACACATTTCACCACCCATTATGCATTTTTATTTTCTTCCTTTTTTTAAAATGTTTTTTTCTTTATTAATTTATGACTGTTTCATCTCACTGGGGAAGTTTCTATAGTTTGGAACAAAAGGCTTCTTAGATCAATGTTTATTTACTAGATAGACAACATTTAATATAGATTACTCAGCTATTTGTCATAATGGAGCTCTCTTTTTATGCATTCAGGTATCTGGCAGAGTAACTGTATATTATACCAAATTTAATGTGTAACAGGGTATTTTCCCAGTGGAACTTCTAGAACAATTTGTGCTATCTTTTGACCATATTCTGTGTTTCTTTCTTTTTATAACCAGACTTAGTTGTTTCTGGGAAACCTTAGAAGTTTTTTTTTTTTTTAACTTTTAATTTTGAACTAATTTTAGACTTAAAGGTTCAAAAATAGTAGACTTCCTGTATACCTTTTACCCAGCTTCTCTTAGTGTTAATATTGTACAGGAACACAGTACTGTTAGCAAAACCAGGGGATTGACATTGGTACAGTGCTGTTAACTGATGAGCTGATTTGAATTTCATCAGTTGTGCCACCAGTGCCCTTCTTCTTATGTTCCAGGATCCCATGTTACAGTTGTTTTTTTTTTTTTTTTTGCGGTACCCGGGCCTCTCACTGTTGTGGCCTCTCCCGTTGCAGAGCGCAGGCTCAGTGGCCATGGCTCACGGGCCCAGCCGCTCCGCGGCATGTGGGATCTTCCCGGACCGGGGCACGAACCTGTTTCCCCTGCATCGGCAGGCGGACTCCCAACCACTGCGCCACCAGGGAAGCCCTACAGTTGGTTTCTATGCCTCCTTAGTTTGCTCCAATCTGTCTTTGTCCTTCACAGTCATGTGGTAATTTCATATTCTTTCCTTGTCTCTCATGACCTTGACACTTTGAAGAGTACTGGGCAGGTATTAATATTTTGTAGAATGTCCCTCAATTTGGGTTTGCCTAAGTGTTTCTCATGATTAGAATGAGGATATGCATTTTTGGTGAGAATACTACCAGCAGAAGTTTAAAAGATGCTCTATAGAGAGGTTTTGGAGAAGTTAGACATAGAAATGATGGTTGAATTTTTTTTTTAATTAAGTATTTTTGGCTGCATTGGGTCTTCATTGCTGCATGCGGGCTTTCTGTAGTTGCGGCGAGCGGGGGCTACTCCTCATTGCGGAGTGCGGGTTTCTCATTGTGGTGGCTTCTCTTTGTTGTGGAGCATGGGCTCTAGGCACATGGGCTTCAGTAGTTGTGGCACTCGGGCTCAGTAGTTGTGGCTCGCGGGCTTAGTTGCTCCGCAGCATGTGGGATCTTCCCAGACCAGGGCTTGAACCTGTGTCCCCTGCACTGGCAGGAGGATTCTTAACCACTGGGCCACCAGGGAAGTTAGATGGTTGAATTTTTTAATTAAAAGTGTCATGTTGAAGTACCCCAGCTATTCCAAACTCATGGATCCAGCTGCTATACACTTTCCTCACTTTGCTCAAGGAAATCGTGTGCTTTCCTATTCATGAAGTTGTATCTTTGCCAATTCAGTCATCAAGTCCTCACCACTCTTCAAGACCTCATGCCACTTTCCAGGTCTTCCATAAACCCTGCCCTGACCACATCAACCTAAAGTCTTTTCTGATTCTCTATCTTTTTAGAAACATTTCTCTGAAGTATTTTGTCTGTAATTATGTCCCGCCTGTTTTGCATTCTAATTTAAATATCTTATGTTTTTCTGTTGTTTCACAGATGTTTGTCTTATCTTTCTACCCAGTGTGTCAGCTCTGTGGCAGTAGGATCATGTCTTTGTATCCCACTTAGCATAGTGCCTCACCCTAGCAGGTATCCAATAAATATTTGTTGAGTAAATAAATTTCTAACCTAGAGGTAAATTAGCCTAAGAGTAAGCCAGGATAGGGTGACCCTTTTCCATGATGCTTTATTTTATTGAAGATATCAATTGAAATGATTTTATTTTATGCATTATTACCTATATTTGTATATTTTAATCTGAAGGGGCTTTGTTGAATGCTTATTCTTTTTGGTGATAAATTTTACAGTGTTCTTTTCTGTCCTCATTGATTTATAATCTGATATAGGAGACATATCAGGAGATAGATACCCATCCTAAAAGGTTTTGTTTTGTTTTTTTAACCACAGATAATGAAACAACCACCAATTAAATATGATCCAAAAATATTGCATCTACCAGCACATTCAGGTAGGATCATAAAGGGCTTATCAAGCACATAGATTCATGGCGGACAAATACAAATATGAAATTTAATAGCAAATGGAATGTTTTATTTATGAATAGTTAAATTTTTATTTTCTTGCCAACTGGCTATATTCTTGAGACACTGTATAAATTATTAACAACCTGTAATCCATTTGAGCCAGCGTTTGACCTTACTCAGCTGGGTGTAGACTGCTCAGTAGTCTTGTGAGTGGGAAAGTTCCTATGAAACCGGGCGAGTTTTCCTGTTGAACGGGTGGGCCCTCCTCCTGTCCTTTCCCTTGTAAAGCCAGTTGAAATTCCAACATTAATGGTGCTTTTATGGGTACAGAAGGTTGGAAACCACAATGAAGAATCGAGATTCTACTTGAGGGAGTGGGGCAGTTGAGATCAGGGTCAGATGGTTGGTTCACTTTTGTGGGGTTGATGTAGGACTGGAGATACTTAAAGGTTGATTGTTACATTCCCTTTCCCCTAACAGAGTCTTACTTAGGGTGAGTATAAGAATTTTTCTTATACCTTAAACTTTGATGTATTTTGTTTGATAAGTTATATTTTAAGCTGTTAAACTAGATCTGGAAGAATTCTTCATCATAGAGTAGAATCTACGATTTGAGATCAAATCAAAGTAAATTCAAAATAAACAACATAGGTTCAAATTGAAATAAACTGTTCCAAGTAGAAGCACTATTTATGAAAACTTAGAGGAAAATTATCTCAAAATAATATTATTCCGTCCCTTTCCCCCTTTACTTTGAATTATTTTAGGAAATTATTGTTATAGCTTATTTTGTTTAAATATAGAGATTAGGTGAAACTATGTTAATTTTAGCTGGCATTTCATTTCCCAGTTTTTGTCTTTTGTTTGTATAGGGGTTTGGAGGTGGGACTCCCAGATGATTTCAGCTTTGTATTAACCTGGTTATGTTTACTAGTAATTTCACTGGGACCTTATAACATCTGTAGAAATTTTGGCTTTTCCAGTACTTCAAGGCTAGGTTGCTTTATTTATGCAAAGGGTATCTTGTTTTTTCCATAGTACAGTTTTATTTAAGTTTGCATTTTGTTATGTTCTTGGTTGCAAGAACGTTCTCCTAAATTTAGGCATCTACCTTCTTTTTTTAAGCATAGGTTTCCATTGACATAGTTCAAACCGTCTCCATGGGGAGAAAAAGAGATGAACATAGAAGAGCAAATAAAAGTAGTGGTGTCTTTCGAGTATTTTTGGTTTTGACAGTGTAAATTTATAATTTTCTGTGTGCCCTCCCCTTAGGTATTGAAATTCTGTGTTCCATTTTATTCTTCTTGTAATGTTCTCAGCAGTCCTTTTTCACATGGTCCCCACTTTTAATATTTTCTTTCCTCTGCAGTGGATAAATTAGTATTTCTAGAAGACCAAGATTGGAATGACTTTCTGCAACAAGTGTGCTCACAGATCAACTCCCCCGAGAAGAGCACAGGGGCCTCCCGAGCCAAGCTGAATCTCCTTTGCTACTTGTGCGTGGTGGCCGGGCACAGGGAGGTGGCCACCAGGCTCCTCCACTCACCCCTGGTACGTAGTTAAGTCGTGAAGTAAAGACTCCTCCTATCACGGGCTTGCAGCTCTCCTTCTGCACATAACTCTTTTATTTCTGTAGAGATTAAAACAAGCGCTAAAATACTAATACGATTTAATTACAATGAAAATAAGTGACTCATCAAGATGATAGGTTTGCCAGAATTGTCCTCTGTTTAATGCTTAGATCTAAAAGCAGTCGAATTGACAGTGATTTTGAACAACTCCTTTGGTAACACTCAGCTTGCATTTTACGTTAATTTGTAGTAGTTGTAAGGTATTTTTCATCTGTGAAATCATAAGACAGAGGTCTTTTCATCATCTGCTGGAGTGAGCTGCCCACGTGGAATAGGGGCTCTTTTTACTGGGTCTTCCTGGTAAATTCCAAGGCTTCCGATGTGACACTGAACGGGAAACTGAGTCTCTAAGACTTTTCTTTTTCCTTCTTCCCCTGGAGATATTTCTTGGACCGTCTTGATTCATCGATGAAACCATGGGAACTTGGCAGATCTTTTGAAGTCATCCTCAGAAAGGAGTTACAGTGGTCTGGGGCCTTTTCCCTTGTGGGCCTTTGTTTGGGAACTGACTTGAAAACATTTAAGTTCATTTTCTTCCAGGATAGTATTACAGTTCCTTATTTGGTACTTGGTATGTGTTTGTGGGGTGAGGGGCAGAGGCATATTTAGGGAATAGAATTCAGTTGGAGAAACGGAACGTTCTTATTCTTAGTTTTTATTTTTATCTTATATTTACAAAGATGCAAAAACACTGAATGTAGTTAATTTCCTTGGTGCAGGCTTTGCATTTCATGTGTATACTGGTTTGATTTGTTAACTTAGTGGTCACTTTCTGTGTCATTTCATGAATTAAATACATCTTAATTTTTTTTTCTAGTTCCAATTGCTAACCCAGCATCTGCGAATAGCTCCAAACTGGGATAGGTAAGTAATATTTACACCTTAATAAATTATTATATTAAGTAGTTAAAACATACATATTTATCAAAAGCACATAGTCCTAAATACTTATCACGAAATAGTCTAAAGTAATGATGACCCTGAATCATAGCACTTTCTATAGGCATCCCAGTTGTCCATTTAAAACGATTTCAAAATAGTCTTTATTCTAATATTATAAATATAATTCCAAGGTTATGTAAACTACATCTGGAAGCTTTATTAATGATTACTCTTTTGAATATTCTTTATCAAATACTTTACAATTATCCCTGTGTTTTAATTTAGTTATGCTTCTAAGGCGTTTTCCCTTGCCACTTTATCTTTCCTTAAGATGGTTTACAAAATCTAATGAGATTGTGTTCTGTAAACTCCTGATGGAAGGATGTGTACTTGCTTATATGAGGGCAGCATACTTGGTGAAAAGCTCATTAAAGTGTAAGAAGGCTCTGTGCTCTGGTTGCCAATGAGACTTGGTCAGATAATTGATTACCTCTTTCCGAGTCTCAGCTTCTGGGGTACTGTTTGTGGGATGATGAAAGTGCTTTGGATTCAGACAGATGTGGGTGTAGATCGCAAATCTGCCCCCAGGCAAATTATTATAACTGCTGAGTGTCAGTTTACTCATCTGTAAAATGGGGATAGTGTATCAACTTCATAGATTTTTGGTAACAATCAAATTTTTTTTCACTGAAGTATAGTTGATTTACAATGTTGTTAGTTTCAGGTGTACAGCAAAGTGATTCAGTTTTATATATTCTTTACAATTAAATTTTGAATGAAGTAGGTGTATGAAATACCTTGCCCGGTGCCTGGTTCTTAGTGGGTACTCAGTGTATTTTGGGGGTTTGGAAGTTGGTGTTATCAATCCTACTTATCTTGTATTATTGTTGAGAAGCTTGTGAAAACTTGAATGTGAAGGGGTTTTGTAAAATGTGCCAGTGGTAGGATAGTAGTTATTCTTCCATGCTGCCAAAATATAGGGGAAACAATAGGTGTTCACAAAATGCTTTTTTGGATAATTATTCCTACGCATCTTCTAATGTTACTCTCTCAAGGTAAAATCTGGCGTTACAAAATAGGATTTTTAGATCATTTTTGGGCATGTTAAACTTTGAGAAGGATTGTGGTATGCTCACTGTAAAAGAAACCAACAAAAAAATCTTAGCACATCGGCTAAAACAAATTATATCCTTGAATAGGGTGCCCTCTGCTGATTTTTAAAAAACAGACATTCTTAATCCTTTCCAGGTACTACTATTTTTTTCCATTTTTTAGATTTAAGTTTAATTGTAAAACAGTTTTTATTTGAGGAGAATATGGATAGATAAGCCCTATGCTTGGAGCCTTCTTTTACTCTCTTTCTCCATTCAAATACTACTTCTTCCAGCGAGGCCTTCTCTGTCCTGGGTCATATCACCTTGATAGCATATGATAAGGGTCTTTAACTTAGCTGGGGGACAATCACTGTTGAAGTATGTATGTTTATTCCTTGGCTTTGTTCAGTATATAGAAAAACAAAATAAAATAACATGTAACTTTTTATGTTTCTCCACTTTATAACATGTATTCTTTTAATGTCACTAATTAATTTGTCTAAGTTTTTTTATGGTATGCCTCTTTTTATATGCTATGAATATTTGATCATTTTATTTACCCCTCCCTATTTTTGGATAGTATTATAATATTGTAAATAATATATTGATGAACATTTTGTGCTTAAATCTTCATGCCTATTTTTCCTTTCTCCCCTAAGGGCAGATTTGTAGAATTAGAATGAATGGGTAGAGGGCAATAGATATTTTTGTGACTTCTCATAAATTGCTGAAATGCTCTATAGAAACATGATATCAACATGCATTCCCAGTCAATGTGTGTAAAAATGCTGTTTTGTTAGAACTTTTAACAGTGAATACTTATCAAATTTTATAGCCTTTGCCAATCAACTTTATTGAGGTATAATTCACAGATAATGCATAATATTTTAATTTAAAAATTCTATTATAAAATATATGTAACAAAATTTACCATTTTAGCCATTTTAAGTGTATAATTCAGTGGCATTATGTATATTGTGATACGTATGTTGTGCAACCACGATCACTGTCAATTTCCAGAACTTTTTCATTATTCCGAACAGAAGCTCTTCCCCATTAACCAGTCACTCCCATCCCTCCTCATCCCAGTCCCTGAAAACCTTTGTTTTACTTTTTGTTTCTATGAATTTCCCTGTTGTAGGTACCTAATATAAGTGGGATCATACATTTGTCCTTTTGTGTCTGGCTTATTCCATTATTTACCTTCTTTGGAGAAATGTCTGTTCAGGTCCTTTGCCCATTTTCTAACTGGGTTTTGTGTTGTTTATTTATGGGAGTTCTATATGTATTCTAGATATTAACGACATATTAGGTATATGACTGACAAATACTTTCTTCCATTCTGTGGGTTGCCTTTTTACCCTGATAGTGCCCTTTGCATAAAGTTTTAAGTTGTGATGAAACCTAGTTTTTCATTTTTTCTTTTGTTGCCTGTGCTTTTAGTGTTCTAAGAAATCACTGCAAAACCAATGTCATAAATCTTTTCATTTGTTTTTTTCTAAGGGTTTTATAGTTTTAGCTCACATTTAGGTTTTTGATCCATTTTGAGTTAGTTTTTTTTTATACAGTGTTAAGTAAGAGTCCAGTTTCATTCTTTTGTTACGTTTATATCCAGTTTTCCCAGCACCATTTGTTGAAAAGGCTGTCCTCTCCCCATTAAACGGTATTGGCAATCTTGTTGATAATCATTTGACTGTATATGCTGAGGGTTTGTTTCTGGGCTCCCTGTTTTATTCCCTTGGTTTATAAATGTGTCTTTATGTGAGTATCACAGTTTCTCGATTACCATAGCTTTGTAGTAAGTTTTGAAATCAGAATATGTGATTTCAACTTTGTTCTTTCTCAGGTTTATTTTAGGGTCCTTTGATATTTATATTCTAGGAAGGATTTTTCTAATTTTTAGTATAGTTTGGTACTTTAATAAAGTAAATGCTCATCGTCAATTTTTAAAATACAGTTTTTCCATTTGTGAATTACTTCACTTCTTGGTTGATGGGATTTCATTATTTGGTAGTTTTTTGTTTTGTTTTTTAAATAGAATATCTCTCAGGCTCTGCTTCTGGAGTTCCTCCTTCCTTGAAGCTTTCTGCCTGTGGTTTTGGGGCTCAGGCATAACAGGCTGAATGAGACCTTCTTGCACCTTCAGGCCACACTCACCTCTGTGCCATGCTGCTTTGTTGCTCACTCGTGTGCTGGCTGCAGCTCTGGAAGACTCAGGGACCAACCTGACTTTTTCTTCCTCTTATATGTGACCAGTTTGATTTTGTTTTCCAGTGAAAAAAGAATTTTTCTTTATATTCCAGGCTTGCAAACTTTTACTAGAATGTATCTAGGTATCCTTTTTACTAATTTGCTTTGCCAGTCGGTCTGTTAAATGCTGCAACCTTTCTTTCGCTTTCCTATTTCCTTACGATTTGCTCATCTCTATTTCATCCTTTTTCTGCTCCTGAAACTCCTGTAGGGTGGGTGTGTCTCTCTCTTTTTTTTTTTGCTTGCCTATTTATTTATATTTTTGGCTGCGTTGGGTCTTTGTTGCTGTGTGCGGGCTTTCTCTAGTTGAGGTGAGTGGGGGCTACTCTTCGTTGTGGTGCATGGGCTTCTCATTGCAGTGGCTTCTCTTATTGCGGAGCATGGGCTCTAGGCGCGCGGGCTTCAGTAGTTGTGGCACGTGGGCTCAGTAGTTGTGGCATATGAGCTCTAAAGCGTAGGCTCAGTAGTTGTGGCTCACGGGCTTAGCTGCTTCGCGGCACGTGGGATCTTCCTGGACCAGGGCTCGAACCCGTGTCCCCTGCATTGGCAGGTGGATTCTTAACCATTGCGCCACCAGGGAAGCCCAAATTTAGTGTCTATTGACTTAATTTTCTTTTGCTTTCTCACTCTTCTATTGAGATACAATTCACATATCAAAAAATTCACCTTTTCTTGGTTTTTGTTGAGTTTATTCTTTAGAGCAGTTTTAGGTTCACTGCAAATTAAGGGGAAGGAGCAGAGTTTTCCCACATATCTCTGCCCCCACATATGCATCGCCTCTCCAATTATCACTATCCCCTGCCAGAGTGGTACATCCTAAATTGACACATCAAAATCATCCAAAGTCTATACATTACAATTCCGTCTTAGTGTTGTACATTCTGTGGGTCTGGACAAATGTATGACGATGTGTATCCATCACTGTGGTATCACACAGAGGATTTCCACTGCCCCCAAAATCTACTGTGTTCTGCCTATTCATCCCTCTGACAAACACTGAACTTTTTATTACCTTCATAGTTTCTCCTTTTCCAGAATGTCATGTAGTTGGAAACATAAAGTATGTAGTTTTCTCAGATTGGCTTCTTCTACTTCGTAACATTCATTTAAGGTTTCTCCATGTCTTTTCATGGCTTGATAGATCATTCTTTTTAGTGCCAAGTATCCCATTGTCTGCAGGTACCACGGTTTATTTGACCATTCACATATTGAAGCTCATCTTGATTGCTTCCAAGTTTTGACAATTATGAGTAAAGCTGCTGTTAACATCCATGTGGACATATGTATTCATCTCCTTTGGGTAAATACCGAGGAGCCTGTTTGTTGGATTGTGTGGTAAGAGTACATTTAGTTTTGTAAGAAATCACCAAACTGTCTTATAAAGTGACTGTACCATTTTGTATTCTCATCAACAATGAATGAGAGTTCTGTTGCTTCACATCCTTGCCAGCATTTGGTATTTTCAGTGTTCTGGATTTTGGCTATTTTGATAGGTGTGTAGTGGTATCTTGTTGTTTTAACTTGCATTTCCCTGATGACATATGGCGTGGAGCATTTTCTCATATGCTTATTTGCCATCTGTATATCCTCTTTGGTGAGGTGTCTGTTCAAGTCTTTGGCCCATTTTTTCATCAGGTTGTTTTCTTATTGTTAAGTTTCAAGAGGTCTTTGTATATTTTGGAAAACAGTTTTTTATCAGATGGGTCTTTTGCAAATATTCTTTTCCAGTCTGTGGCATTTCTTCTCATTCTCAACATTTCTTTTGCACAACAGAAATTATTAATTTTAATGAAGTCCAGCTTATCAGTTATTTCTTTCATGGATCATTCCCTTGATGTTGTGTATAAAAAGTCATTGCTACACCCAAGGTCATCTAGGTTTTCTATGTTATCTTCTAGGAGTTTTATAGTTTTGCATTTTACACTTAGGTCTGTGATCTGTTTTGAGTTGAAGTTTTGTGAGCGGGTGTAAAGTCTGTGTCTAAATTCTTTTTTTTCTTGTAGATGTCCAGTTATTCCAGCACCATTCACTGAAAAGACTGTCTTTGCTCCATTGTATTGCCTTTGCTCCTTTGTCAAAGATCATTTGATTATGTGAGTCTATTTCTGTGCTCTCGATTCTGTTCCACTGATCTGTTCTTTTGCCAATACCACACTGTCTTGATAACTGTCGCTTTGTAGTAAGTCTTGAAGTCAGGTAGCATCAGTCCTCCAACTTTGTTGCTCTTCTCCAGTATTGTTGGTTATTCTGGATCTTTTGCCTCCATATAAACCTTGGCATCAGTTTGTCAGTATCCACACTGACAATGTGGAATCACATCGAATCTACAGATCAATTTGGGAAGAATTGACATCAGGACAATATTGAGTCTCATTCATGAACATGGAATACCTCTCCACTTGTTTACTTCTTTGATTTTGTTCAATAGCGCTTTGTAGTTTTCCTCATATAGATATTATACATATTTTATTAGATTTGTTCCTATGTATTTCACTTATTGGGTGCTAATGTAAATGGTATTGTGTTTTTAATTTCAAATTCTACAAGTTTATTGCTGGTAAGACTTTTATATATTGATCTTGTATCCTGCACCTTGCTGTAATCACTTAATAGTTCCAGGAGGTTTTTTTGTTGTTGTTAATTCTTTAGGATTTTCTGTATAGACAGTCATTTCATTTGCAAACAGTTTTATTTCTTCCTTCCCAATCTGTATGCCTTTTGTTTCCTTTTCTTTTCTTATTGCATTACCTGGAGCTTTCAGTGTAATATTCAAAAGGAATAGTGGTGAGAGGTGATGTCCTTGTCTTGTACCTGATCTTTTTTTTTCCTTAACTATTATTTATTTATTTTGGTGGCGCCAGGTCTTAGTTGCGGCATGTGGGCTTCTTAGTTGCAGCACGTGGGCTTCTTAGTTGTGGCACGAGAACTCTTAGTTGTGGCATGCGTGTGGGATCTAGTTCCCTGACCAGGGATTGAACCTGGGCCCCCTGCATTGGGAGTATGGAGTCTTACCCACTGGACCACAAGGGAAGTCCCTGTACCTGATCTTAGTGGGAAAATTTTGAGTTTATCACCATTAAATATGATGTTAGCTGTATTTTTTTGTAGATAGTCTTTATCAAGTTAAAGAAGTTCCCTCTATTCCTAGTTTACTGAGTTTTTGTCATGAATGGGTGTTGGAATTTGTCAGATGTTTTTTTTTGCATATATTGATATGATCATGTGATTTTTCTTTTTTAGTTTCCTGATATGATGGAAATTCACTTTTTAAAACTGTACAGTTTAGCGGTTTTTAGTGTAATCACAAAATTGTGCATGTATCACCACTATCGAATTCCAGAACTTTTCATCACCCAGTGAGATCTCGTACCTGTTACCCTCTTCCCCTCGGTCCCTGGAAACCACTAACCTACTTTCTGTCTATAGATTTGCCTATTCTGAATATTTCATATAAATATACAAAATGTGATCTTTTGTGACTGGCATCTTTTCACTTAGCATAATGTTTTCAGGGTTCATCCATGTTGTAGCACGTATTAGTACTTCATTTTTTTTGGCTGTGCCACATGGCTTGTGGGATATTAGTTCCCTGACCAGGGATCGAACTTGGGCCCCTTCAGTGAAAGCAGGGAGTCCTAACCACTGGACCACCGGGAAATTCCCACTTCATTCTTTTTTATGACTGAATAATATTCCATTGTATGGATAAACCGTATTTCATGTATCCATTCTTAATGGACACTTGGGTTGCTTCCACATTTGGCTGTTATGAATAACACTGCTCTGATCATGTGTATAAAGGTTTTATGTGAACATATGTTTTAATTTCTCTTGGGTACATACCTAGTAGTGGAATTGTTGGGTCATATGGTAATTCTGTGTTCAGCCTTTTGAAGAAATGCCAAACTCTCTTTTACTGCTCTTCCCTGATTTTATCTTTGGGTTTTCAAGCTTGATACTTATCCTTGCTCATTTTACTGAGAATCACTATTTTATTTCAGCAGTCATATTTTCAAGTTTTTGTTCATTTGTTCTCTGATTGGTCCTTTTTCCTAGCTGCCTATATTTGATTTAAAATGTACTTTTGAGTTTGAGGATAAAGTATAGGATTATAAAAATTCCGTTTTGGAATAGAATTTAGGGTTAAATATTGTGACTAATATTTAAGGTTAAACATTAGGATTATAAAAATTTTATTCTTTTTAACCTGTGGGTCAGTTCGTTTTCATCATGGTCCTGCTTTTTAATGCTGTTCGTTCCTCAAATGCTTGGTGATCTTTGGTACTTAGTTTATATTATGAATAAATGGTTAAATTGATCAGCATAGAAGCTGGCAGTACACATTTCCCCTATGGTTCTCTTAGTCTGTTTCTCCAACAACGTCTTCTTTAAAGGGCTGGCCTGTGAGTGGATGATGCCTGTTGACTAGTTGACTTGTATGTTGGGAGCCCACGTAACTGAAGAGCAGGTAGGCAGGCTGGAGGCCTCGTCAGTTTCCAGATTGGGTTTTTCTTTGGGGTGGGGCTGGCTTTCCTCCATTAACCTCTTTCCTTGCTCTGGTATCTGGTGTGGAGGACCACTCTCTGTTCTCCACATCCATACTTGTATCCCACCCCAGAGTAGATTGCTCACTGCAGGGATAATTTTACATTTTTACCCTGGAGGCCAGGACTGAGGGTTTATTCTGTGTATGAGGGAGGGAGATGGGAAGGAGGCAGGACCTAATTGGCTCACCTGTTCATTGTGACGTTCTCTAATCTGATGATTGTCTATGACTCATCCTTGCTTTCTGTTTTACTTTATTCCAGGCCTCTGAGGCTTGTTGGGAAGACCTGTCTTTACCTGTGGTTCTTAGACAGGAATTTCTTCTCTCCATTTTCTGTCTAGTTCCATCTAAGTGTGTCATCTAGGATTTCCTCATACATTCTGGTCTACTTTCAGCCCTTCTTTCTGTCTCCAGTTATTTAATTATAAACTTTTTTTCTTTTAGCAGACTCTTGAGGGAACAGAAAAGTGGGGTCAGTGTCCCGTCTGCTATCGTAAAGTTTTTTTTTAATTTATTTTTTTAAAATACAGCAGGTTCTTATTAGTTATCTGTTTTATACATATTAGTGTATATATGTCAATCCCAGTCTCCCAGTTCATACCCCCACCCCCGCGTTCCCCCCTTGATGTCCATACGTTTGTTCTCTACATCTGTGTCTCTATTTCTGCCTTGCAAACTGGTTCATCTGTACCATTTTTCTAAATTCTACATATATGCGTTAATATATGATATTTGTTTTTCTCTTTCTGACTTCACTCTGTATGACAGTCTCTTGATTTGTGTTATTTACACGATTGTGATTAATGGGCTTTTTTTTTCTTTTTGCGGTACGCGGGCCTCTCACTGTTGTGGCCTCTCCCGTTGCGGAGCACAGGCTCCAGACGCACAGGCCCAGCGGCCATGGCTCACGGGCCCAGCCGCTCCGCGGCATGTGGGATCCTCCCAGACCAGGGCACGAACCCGTGTCCCCTGCATCGGCAGGCGGACTCTCAACCACTGCGCCACCAGGGAAGCCCTAATGGGCATTTTTATTTTTCATTTGCTGTCTAAGCTATACAGAAGTGCTTCTAAATTTACAAATGTTTAGGATTTCTGGTTTATGTTTGTTATTTCACTTTTATTATATCATCATATGTCCTGTATAAGTTCTGCCTTTGGGAATTCTATGAATTTATCTTTGTGCTCTAATAAAAAATCATTAAAAAAATGTCATGGGGCTTCCCTGGTGGCGCCGTGGTTGAGAGTCCGCCTGCCGATGCAGGGGACACAGGTTCCTGCCCCGGTCCGGGAAGATCCCACATGCCGCGGAGCAGCTGGGCCCGTGAGCCATGGACGCTGAGCCTTCGTGTCCAGAGCCTGTGCTCCGCAGCGGGAGAGGCCACACCAGTGAGAGGCCCGTGTACCGCAGGAAAAAAAAAAATGTCATGAATGTAGTAGATAATGTGGTAATCATAGCTAGCCCATTCAGCACATATTAAATGTTAGACACCATGGTAATTTCTTCACACGGATTATTTCCTTTGACTCTTTGAGTAACTTGGTGAGGTACATATTGTTGTTAGTCCTAGTTACCATGAAGTCATCAGGCACATGAAGGAGGAGTAACTAACCCAGGGTTCCTCTCCTCCCCCGCCCCAACCATGGGACCAAGACTGGCCTCAGGACATTTCATTCCAGAGTCCTGAACACCATCCTATACAGCCTCCCACTGAGTAAGTATGGTCCGAGTTTAGATTGTAGAGCTTGATATATACATCTGTTACTATGATGCTTGTATGTTTGTGTTCACTGTGGCTTTCTTGCTGTGCTTGGGAGAGAGGTAGATTGGAGTTTCCCACTACTATTGGGTTTACTTTTTATTCTTTATTAATATGGTTTGTAACAACTCACAACTTACATCCTTTGTAGGTCATACTGTTTTTAGTCCTCAAACAATCTTTTCCTCATTTAATGATTTTAGTCTTAAATTCTGCTTTGATATTTACATTGAAAATCCTGCTCCAATTTTGTTTACCTTTATTCAGTCATATTTTTACCCACCCATTTTCTACTAATGTGTTTAGTTACTTTGTTTTGATGTTGATATTATATTCATTCAACAAACATTTATTGAGGGACCATGCCAGGTACTGTCTTAGTGCTCGCAGCCCTGCCTTCACGGACCTTGTGGGCTAGTGGGGGAGATGGATAATAAATAGTCTGTTTTATTAAACACACAAAGAAGTAACTGTAACATTTTAGATCTGCTCTAATACAGTAGCCACTAGCTGCATGTGGTTATTTATTTATTTATTTAAATTTATTTATTCATTTATTTAATTTTTGGTTGCATCGGGTCTTCGCTGCTGCATGCAGGCTTTCTCTAGTTGCAGTGAGCGGGGGCTACTCTTTGTTGCAGGGCACTGGCTTCTCATTGTGATGGCTTCTCTTGTTGCAGAGCACAGGCTCTAGGCACACGGGCTTCAGTAGTTGTGGCACAGGGGCTTCAGTAGCTGTGGCACAGGGGCTTCAGTAGTTGTGGCTCGCGGACTGTAGAGCACGGGCTCAGTAGTTGTGGCACATGGGCTTAGTTGCTCCGCAGCATGTGGGATCTTCCCGGACCAGGGGTCGAACCCGTGTCCCCTGCATTGGCAGGCGGATTCTTAGCCACTGCGCCACCAGGGAAGCCTCATGTGGTTATTTAAATTTAGAACTAGTTCCATATTTTTCAAAAAACTAAAAATAGAACTGCCCTATGACCCAGCATTTTCACTCCTGGATATATATTTGAAAGAAACAAAAACACTAATTTGAAAAGATAATGCACCTCAATGTTCATAGCAGCACTCTTCACAATAGCCAAGACATGGAAACAACCTAAATGTCCATCAACAGATGAATGGATAAAGAAGGTGTGGTACATATATACAATGGAATACTACTCAGCCATAAAAAGAACCAGATTTTGCCATTTGCAGCAACGCAGATGGACTTGGAGGGCATTATGCTAAGTGAAGTAGAGATAGACAAATACTGCATGATATCACTTATATGTGGCATCTGAAAAATAAACTAGTGAATATAACAAAGAAGCAGACTCATAGAGAAGAAACTAGTGGTTATCAGCAGTAAGAGGGATGGAGGAGAGGCAAGATAGGGGTAAGGGATTAAGAGGTACAAACTAATTTGTATAAAATAAGCTACAAGGATATATTGTACAACAGGGAATATAGCCAATGTTTTATAATAACTATATGTGGAGTATAATCTTTAAAAATGGTGAACACTATATTGTACACTTGTAACTTATATAATATTATACATCAATTATACTTCAGTAAAAAATAAACTAGTTCCTTAAAGTAAATTTTGTGTGTGTGTGGGTATACATATACATATATATATTTCTTCAGTTGCACCAGCCATACTTCAAGTGCTGGATAGTCATATGCATGTGGTGGATACTGTGTTGAACAACGTAGACATGGAATGTTTCTGTTATCGCACGAAGGTTTATTGGCCATTGCAGCTTTGCGTGCTGTTATGGATGTGGGATGTTCTGAGCTACAGCATAATGGGTCATGAGGGGCACCCGAAATGGTGACCTTTAAGAAGAATTCTGAATTATGAGACGGAGCCAGTTTTGTGAGGGCATTACATATAGATATAGTTGTATGTAAGTATTTGGTATAAATTGAGAAATATTGTCACTATTAGTTTAAATAGTTTACAACTTAAAACTGTAGGAGTTTCAAGGAGGGTGTTTTCTCTAGTTCTGATAGGAATTGTTTCTCGTGAGAATGGGAAAAATATTTAATTAGCATGTCCTGATACATTTTTCTTTTAGTTGGATAAATCTGGTTGCCATTATCTAATTTTGTAGATTGAAAAAGTGCTTCAAGGTTTCTGAAGTATTTTGAGCTTGTCTTTGAACTGAGATAAATAAGTTTTTGCCTTGCATCCTTTAATTCATTAGTGAGTTTTTGATAATAGCATTTGTTTTACATTGTGAGAAAACTTAGAAGTTAATCCATCTGACCTTCTAAACTGCACACATTTAAGCAATTCAAAACTGAAGTGTAATTGACTTGACTGTGGTCCCGTATCTGGTCAGTGACAGAGCTGTGACTGGAAGCTTTTCCTTGTAAATTTTGGGCCAGTGTCCTGCCAAATCTTTTTCAAAACCATTACTTTTAAAACATAATCTTCTTACTCAGAGGCAGAATGCTAATCATAGAAATGCCTAGGACTTCTTTAATCTGTTTATGTTTAGAGATTTAAATGGCTAATCCAAGAAGCATTGAAATCCATAAGAATTATCTCTGTATGATAGAGTTCTGACAACATGAACACTTACCTGTGGTACTTCTCTGAGTGTGATTTGTTTCCCTCCACGGGTTCTGCACAGTTTGTTTTACGAATATGAAAAGTAGAGGCTCTCTGGATGAGGAACATGCAATGCAAGCATTACTAAGTAAGAGTACAGTTATAATCAACTCAACCATTTTTTTTCCAATTAAAAAAGTCTTATCAAAACTAATTTTCTCCATGAAGTGAACTTTTCCAAATCACCTGAAGTGATATTTAATAATTTATATTTCATTATAAAACTACTTTTATAATTTAAAACTTCATTTTCTGCTGGGTAATGAAACAAACACCTCACTGAAAGTATTTTTACAAGATTTGTTAGACTTGTAAAAATTTCTTTTCAAGTGAATATATACACATATGCTTCACTATCCTGATATTAATTACTGACTACTTGCGTATAAAATCATTGGTCTACTAATAAGTAGAGCAGAAATCTTGAGAAAGAAAGACGGAGCTGGAGGAATCAGGCTCCCAGACTTCAGACTATACTACAGAGCTACAGTAATCAAGACAGTATGGTACTGGCACAAAAACAGAAATATAGATCAGTGGAACAGGATAGAAAGCCCAGAGATAAACCCTCAGACATATGGTCACCTTATCTTTGATAAAGGAGGCAAGAGTATACAATGGAGAAAAGACAGCCTCTTCAGTAAGTGGTGTGGGGAAAACTGGACAGTTACATGTAAAAGAATGGAATTAGAACACTTCCTAATACCATACACAAAAATAAACTCAAAATGGATTAAAGACCTAAATGTAAGGCCAGACACTATAAAATTTAGAGGAAAACATAGGCAGAACACTGTATGACATAAATCACAGCAAGATCCTTTTTGACCCACCTCCTAGAGAAATGGAAATAAAAACAAAAATAAACAAATAGGACCTAATGAAACTTAAAAGCTTTTGCACAGCAAAGAAAACCATACACGAGATGAAAAGACAACCCTCAGACTGGGAGAAAATATTTGCAAATGAAACAACTGACAAAGGATTAGTCTCCAGAATATACAAGCAGCGCATGCAGCTCAATATCAAAAAAACAACCCCCAAATGGGCAGAAGACCTAATTAGACACTTCTCCAGAGAAGATACACAGATTGCCAACAAACAAATGAAAAGATGCTCAACATCACTAATCATTAAAGAAATGCGAATCAAAACTACAGTGAGGTATCACCTCACACCAGTCAGAATGGCCATCATCAAAAAATTTGCAAACAATAAATGCTGGAGAGGGTGTGGAGAAAAGAGAAACTTCTTGCATTGTTGGTGGGGATGTAAATTGATACAGCCACTATGGAGAACGGTATAGAGGTTTCTTAAAAAACTAAAAATAGAACTACCATATGACCCAGCAATCCCACTACTGGGCATATACCCTGAGAAAACCATAATTCAAAAAGAGTCATGTGCGCTTCCCTGGTGGCGCAGTGGTTGAGAGTCTGCCTGCCGATTCAGGGGACATGGGTTCGTGCCCCTGTCAGGAAAGATCCCACATGCCGCGGAGCGGATGGGCCCGTGAGCCATGGCCGCTGAGCTTGCGCGTCCGGAGCCCGTGCTCCGCAACGGGAGAGGCCGCAACAGTGAGAGGCCGGCATACCGCACAAAAAAAAAAAAAAAAAAAAGAGTTACACCACAATGTTCATTGCAGCACTATTTACAGTAGCCAGGACATGGAAGCAACCTAAGTGTCCATTGACAGATGAATGGATAAAGAAGATGTTGCACGTATATACAATGGAATATTACTCAGCCACAGAAAGAAATGAAATTGAGTTATTTGTAGTTAGGTGGATGGACCTAGAGTCTGTCATACAGAGTGAAGTAAGTCAGAAAGAGAAAAACAAATACCGTATGCTAACACATTTATATGGAATCTAAAAAAAAAATGGTTCTGATGAACCTAGGGGCAGGACAGGAATAAAGACACAGATGTAGAGAGTGGACTTGAGGACCCGGGGAGGGGGAAGGATAAGCTGGAACAAAGTAAGAGAGAAACATTGACATATATACACTACCAAATATAAAATAGATAGCTAGTGGGAAGCAGCGGCATAGCACAAGGAGGGTGGGAGGGAGATGCAAGAGGGAGGGGATATGGGGATATACGTATGTATATAGCTGATTCACTTTGTTATACAGCAGAAACCAACACAACATTGTAAAGCAATTATACTCCAATAAAGATGTTAAAAAAAAAACAAGCAGAGACTTTAAAAAATTTTTATTTTCCATTTCACTATTAAAGCACAACTTGTTCAGTTTTTGTCACCGTTACAGATGGTGCTACGGAGGGCATTGCGTTCAGGTCTCCCTGTGTACACAAGGGAACGTTTCTCTGGACCATATATGTACAGGAATGTTTGCTCACCCTGTCTCATTCCATTTCTATCTCATGTTAATGCTTACAGTTGTGTAATGTGACTAACTGGGGTTGGTTTCCTTGGTCCTAACTCTCCACTTCTGAGCCCATTTTCTCTCTGTTTACAGAAGGGCCAAGGTAGCTCGGTTGATTGGTTTACTGGCCTCGCACACAACGGAGCTCCAGGAAAATACACCTGTTATTGAGGTAATTTCTTTTATTACTGAAATGTTACGAATGGCAAAGATTGTTCTTGATTTTAGAACATGCAGCTTTCATTGGTGTTAAGTGTGGAATTGTGGCAGTTGTTATAAAATAACCTCAGTAGGCCTGTACACTTCAGCACAGCCGCTCGTTTACAGCGTAGTCTGTTGTCAAAGGTGGTGCGGTGGAATTACAAGGCTTGTGGACTCTAGTCATCATTACTGCATTTCAATAATTTATGGATAAGGTTTATTTCATTACTAGTTTTCATGTGGTCTACTCAACATTTTATTATAACTAAAGTATTTTCTACTGGAAGCCCAGCTCAACTTCAAATTAAAATATTTTGGGGTTTTTCACATTGAATTTGGTGTTTTTATCCCCACCAGTTGTCATTTATTTCTGACAATAGTGACAGTATTTAACTGCCAGGCATGCACTAAAGGTATTTTCAAATGTGGTCGGCACTGTGTATTCACGGGTTCTGAGTCTGTGGATTCAGTCAGCCATGGATTGAAGATATTCAGGGGGAGAAAAGTTCTAGAAAGTTTCAGAAAGCAGAGCTTGAATTTGCTGCACACTGGCAAGTATTTATATAAAATTTACATTGTACTAGGTAGTATAAATAATCTAGAGATGATTTAAAGTATGTGGGAGGATATGCATAGGTTATATGCAAATACTAGGCCATTTTATATAAGAGCATCTGTGGATTTTGGTATTTGTGGGGTTCCCGAAACCAGTTCCCCACAGATGCTGAGGGACAACTGAATCAGTCATTTCTTTCAAATACCAATATTGGGAAGCCCTTATTAATTAACCAGTAATTCCAAGTCCCACGAAGTGGATGCTACCATTGTACTTCCCTTTTTTTTTTTTTCATGGTACGCGGGCCTCTCACTGTTGTGGCCTCTCCCGTTGTGGAGCACAGGCTCCGGACGCGCAGGCTCAGCGGCCATGGCTCACGGGCCCAGCCGCTCCGCGGCATGTGGGATCTTCCTGGACCGGGGCACGAACCCGTGTCCTCTGCATCGGCAGGTGGACTCTCAACCGCTGCGCCACCAGGGAAGCCCTGTACTGCCTTTTTGAATGTTCCTGAACACTAAAAACTACTTTCTATCTATCCTGTTAATGTGTACTGCACTTAACTGGCAGTAGATTTTTATCCCTTGGACTAGGAGAGTGTTGAGTCAAAATAGGTGAGAAAAACCAAGGCTTTTAAGGGGGAAGGGCAGAACTCCTGAAGGAAGGAGAAAATGGTAAAAAGAAGGGATTTTTGTAGAGCCAGACCTGCTAGTGTGGTTTTTGGGGCTTCGAGAAGAATTGTTTAGCCAAGTACTGTCTAATAGAACTATCTGCGGTGAAGGAAGCTGTCCTGTATCTGTGCTGTCCAGTACCGTAGCCAGTTGCTGGGATGGTATTCCAGCTAGTCCTGGGCTGTCTAGGTGGAAGCCAATGGGAGATTAATTTGTGCTCTGTGCATTTCCTCTGCTTATGATTCCGTCCCCATTCCCTGCAATTATTAGACCTCTGAGCTACTAAAGAAAATGTTACTAAGTCTAAACTTTTCCTTCTTTTTGTGACCAAGAAAAATGAATTGTGACCTATATGATCACTGATGGTACCCAGCTTGGCTATCAGAGATCTATAAACTAGATTTTTATCTAAAAGACCAAGCAGATAGGGCAGTGACACTTAGGCAGAAGAGGAGAAGACTTAGAAGCTCAGGAGTGGAGGCTCCTTCTGGTGACTCAGAGCAAAGGGTCTCCAATGAAACAGATTTGCTGCAGGAGATGGGAGAGAACTTGATGAAAATTCTAAGACCAAGTCCTGACATTCTAGAGGACATTCCTGGATAATCAAAATAGGAGGGAACAGTGTGCCATGAAGAAAGAGCCCCTGAAGGTGTAAAATATGACTGAATTAAAATATTCAGTAGATGCAGTAGTAAGTAGGAGATACTGGGTACCTTAGAAGCCGAGTTAGTGAATTTGAAGATAAGTAGGATGTGAATTCTCTTAGGATTCAGAAGAAGAAAAAAAAAGGATAAAAATCATGAATTAAAAAGGCACGGAAGACAGTTGCAGAACATCTCTTACTCTGTCCAGTATGGTAGCCATCAGCCAAAAGTGGCTACTAGGCACTTGAAAAGCAGCAAGTCTGAATGGAGATGAACTGCAAGTAGAGACCACACACCAGATTTTGAAAACTCAATATGAAAAAAAAAAATAATGTAAAGTATCTCACCTGTAATTTTCTTTATAGATTACATTTTTATTTTAAATTTTTATTGGAGTATAGTTGATTTACAGTGTTGTGTTAGTTTCAGGTGTACAGCAAAGTGAATCAGTTATACAAATACATATATCCACTCTTTTTTAGATTACATTCTACAACAGTATTTTTGGATATATTAGGATAAATATTAAAAGTTTTACTTTTATTTTTTAATGTGGCTACTAGAAAAATTTTAAATTGCCCGTGTAGCTTGAGTTCTATTTCTATGGGACAGCACTTATCTAAGATAAACACAATGGGATTTCCAGGAGGAGAGATCCAAGCAAACAGAAATGAAAAATAATAGGAGAAAATTTCACCCTGAGCTGAAGAAAGACTCACATCTTTAGATGAAAGGTTTTTCACCAAATGTCAGGCAAAACATTGAAAAAAAGAATGCATACGTAGACCTATCCTGGTGAAATTTGTAATTTCAAAGATAAAAATAAAATCTAAAACCCAGGTTATAAGCAAATAAAAGCAAATTAGACTTACTTTTAATTTTTCTGTAACACTAAAGGCTAGAAGATAAAGAAAATGGTGGAAATGGATCGACACTTAGGAGGTCATGTGATGTTAAATTTCTCTGTTACGTCCATTGTACTGCCTACTTGTGGGGACAGAAGACATTTTCAGAAACTCAATCTGAATTTCACCAACATTTCTAAAAAAAATTTACTTGAGCAAGCTACTTGAGGAGCTGCCAACTTCAACACCCACTTTCCCACCCAAGTTTTAAGATAATGTAAAGGAGAAACAAATAAAAACAATGAATCTATTTAAATGTAAGTCTAAATAATAGGTGCTACTGTTGTGAAATATAATCTGGAAAGAATGGATTCTTGAAAAAGAATATAAATATTCTTAAAAAATAGTAGCATGGAAGTAAATTCTGCATTGTTTTAGAGGGTCTGAAAAGGTAGGGGAGAAGGGAATGGAGAAGGAAAAGGCAAGTTCTTTCTTGTTCTTTTACGAATTGAACACTTACGGAGTACCTCTTGTGGGTATGGCCTGTGTTACTTGTAGGAAGACCATCGTTCCAGGCAAGTTCTTGCCTTGTTCTAGAAGGAATTCATAGATGCTGTTTTATTCAAGGCACTGATAATCCATTTCATTCTTGGCATTGATACTCTTATTCCTTTTTACATCTTTATTGGAGTATAATTGGTTTACAATGGTGTGTTAGTTTCTGCTTTATAACAAAGTGAATCAGTTACACATATACATATGTTCCCATATCTCTTCCCTCTTGCGTCTCCCTCCCACCCTCCCTATCCCATCCCTCTAGGTGGTCACAAAGCACCAAGCTGATCTCCCTGTGCTATGTGCTGCTTCCCACTAGCTATCTATTTTACGTTTGGTAGTGTATATGGGGAGGGGGAAGGGTAAGCTGTGACAAAGCGAGAGAGTGGCATGGACATATGTACGATACTCTTATTCTTAACAAATATTTGTCAGTACCTGCGTATGTACAGGGTGCTATCTAGGTGCTTATTTTATAAAAATAGATGGCAATCTCTGTTCTTGCAGAGCTTGTGTTCCAGTGTAAGGAGAGAGATAATAAACAAATAAATATATAAAATTTGGTGGTGATAACTTCAGTGGGAAAGATGTAGCAGGGTTTGGAAATGATGAGGTGGCAGCAGCGGTGGTTTAGAGATTGGCTGTTTGGGGAAGGCTGAGCAGAGACCTGAGGGAATTGAGGGAATAGTTCCCTCAGCTGGGGAAGAACATTCTTGACGGGAAAGACACATGCACCCCAATGTTCATTGTAGCACTATTTACAATAGCCAGGATATGGAAGCAACCTAGATGTCCATGAAGAGAGGAATCGATAAAGAAGATGTGGTATATATATACAATGGAATATTACTCAGCCATTAAAAGGAATGAAATTGGGTCATTTGTAGAGACATGGATGGACCTGGAGACTGTCATACAGAGTGAAGTAAGTCAGAAAGGGAAAAAGAAATGTCGTATATTAACTCATATATGTGGAATCTGAATAAATTGGTATAGACGATCTTGTTTACAAAGTGGAAATAGAGACACAGATGTAGAGAACAAACGTATGGATACCAAGGAGGAAAGGGTGGTGGTGAGATGAATTGGGAGATTGGGATTGATGTATATACACTATTGATACTATGTATAAAATAGATAACTAATGAGATCCTACTGTAGAGCACAGGGAACTCTACTCAGTGCTCTGTGGTGACCTAAATAAGAAGGAAATCCAAAAAAGAGGGGATATGTGTATACGGATAGCTGATTCACTTTGCGGTACAGTATAACACAATATTGTAAAGCAACTATACTCCAATAAAAATAAGTAAAAAGAAAAAAAGAAAGGACTGGGGGTAGATAAGTGATCGGCACGTTTCGAGAAGCAACGAGGAGGCGAGTGTAGCTGGAACTGAGCATGAGGTACCGATGGGAGATGAGGTTAGTGAGGTAGCCAGAGGCCAGGCCATCCAGAACCTTGTTGTAAACCATGGTCAGAGCTTGGGGTTTTAGTCTGAACGAGATGGGAAGCCATTGGAGGATTTGGAGCAGAGGAGTGCCGTGGTGTGGCCGATGTTTGGAAAGGATCACTTTGTTACAAGGACGGGGGCAAGGTGGAATCAGACCAGTTTAGGGGGCTGTGGCAGTTCAGATGAGGGATGGTGCTGGTGACTTGGACCAGGTTTGTAGTGGTGGAAAGAGTAAAAAATGATTTTATTCTGGATACGAGTTTTTTTTTTTTTCTCCACAGATAGATTTTGAAGAGTGTTGATAGATCTGCCGATTGCTATGATATTTGAAGGCAGACGTTAATAACCAAGTCTGGCCAATATAAATTCTAGTATTCAATATGAAAAGTGCTGAGGCATCAGAAAAGCAAATCCGAAATGAAATTTCAACACAGGCACCGGACTGGCAAAAATTAAAAAGCCTTAACAGTCCTCAGTGTTGGTGAAAATACTGAGCAGAAGGAGGGCTCACATGCTGCTGAGGAATGTACATGGGCGGAGCCGCTCTGGGAAACTGCTTGATGTCTGAAAGCTGAGCAGGTCACTACCCTGTAACCCAGGGTAACAAGTGACACGTACAGGAATATATATTGCCAGCATGATTTGTAACAGCCCGAGATTTGAAACAACCCACGTGTCTATCAACAGCAGAATCGACAAAGTATGTCGCATTCCCACAGTGGAATGCTGAATAGCATTGCAAATGAGTTCATCCTTTCAGCACTGGGAAATACGCTGAGATGAATCTCACAGTCATAGATAGTTTGCCTAGACATCAGTAGGACATTCCCTGGGCAAGACTGATCTATACATTCAGGAATGTCCTGGGGCTGTGATGGCTCTTGTTTAGAGGGTCAGCTCCCGCTCGGTGCCAGAGGTGATGAGGGAGACGCATACGTAGGTAGGAGTCATGGAAGGTCTGGAGATGAGGGCTGCCTTGAGGCACAGAGTCTGGGGAAGACAGAACAGAAGGCAGGGCTGGAGCTGAGAGGCTGCCCAAGTCCTCGTGCTTGGGACTCCTGTGGCTCTGATGGGATAGTATATTCTGCCACAGGAACGGGCAGGTCTGGGCAGAAGGCATCAGTCACCCCTGGCTCCATGCCTGTGGCCTGGTCCCCCTGGAAATTGCTGCGGCTGCGGCTACTGGGAGCATTTGGCCCAGCAGTTCTTGAGCTGAACCTGTCCCCGTGCTCACTCGGGTTGAGTTCTGTGGCCAGTGCTTTCTTCTCTTCAGAGACTGGGTACTCTGTGTTCTCAAAGTATTTCCCCAGCTCCTGTTGCTGTCCCTTATTAAACATTGCATTCCTGGATTTCCCTGGTGGCGCAGTGGTTGAGAGTCCGCCTGCCGATGCAGGGGACACGGGTTCGTGCCCCGGTCTGGGAAGATCCCACATGCCGCGGAGTGGCTGGGCCCGTGAGCCGTGGCCACTGAGCCTGCACGTCCGGAGCCTGGAGCCTGTGCTCTGCAACAGGAGAGGCCGCAACATTGAGAGGCCCGCGTACCGCAAAACACACACACACACACACACACACAAAACAAAAAAAAACCCATTGCATTCCTGATGCTCCATTGAGAGGAGGAGGTGCGTGTTAATTCCTGAGGTCCTTGTGTACTCTGTTCTTTCACTTTTCCCTCTCTGGGTGTTTGCTGATGTTTTATTAATTTGAAATGAAACTTGGGAAAAATCATACTTAATTTAAAAAAGCAAGTGTATATTTACCTAGGAAACTTTTGAATTATGAATATACTATACTGGGAATTATTTTCTGTTGGATAATGACGAGTTTACAGAAGAAATTGTGTCAGGTGCTCCTTTGTGATGCCATCTTTTTTTTTATTCTGTTACTACTTAACGTTTTTTAGTTCTTGATTAATTCCTATGACCAATTGGCTGTAACAATTAAAACAGCCACAAGAGGGCGCTCAAACACTGGAAACAAAGTTTTTCAAGTTAAGAATTTATTTTACAACTTCGGGAAGAAGTAGGCTTGGCAGGTATTTGGTACCGTGTTCATCTTTTCCCTGTTTTTTGGAGTTTCTGCTGCATGAAATGTGGTTCCAGTCCATTGGCAATGATTACCATTTGAGATTAATGAAAGCCATGACAGCCTCTCCAGAACAATGCAGTCATTCCAGGAGATTTGGACTCCTGGGAGGCCCTATGATGAACCTTAGGTTCAGAACTCTTGAGACCAGCTTTCTGGAACACAGTTGTGTCTTCATACATAGTTTTTCAGTAAATCATTAATAAAATGTCAAGTGTGAGACGCGTTCTGATTTTTCCAGTAGGTTTACTACCAGCAGACAATAAAACTCATGGTTGAAGATCCTGTAGGCATTTTAAAGGCATAGAATCTCATTTAAGTAATTTATTTTTTAAATTTTATTTTATTTTTTATTGGAGTATAGTTGATATAGTGTGTCATTTTCAGGTGTACAGTAAAGTGATTCCGTTATGCATACATATATATTCTTTTTCAGATTCTTTTCCCTTATAGGTTATTACAAAATATTAATGGTTTCCTGTGCTATACAGTAGGTTCTTGTTGGTTATCTATTTTATATATGGTAGTGTATATATATGAATCCAAAACTCCTAATTTATCCTCCCTCTCTTTCCCCTTTGGTAACCATAAGTTTGTTTTCTATATGGTTTATTTCTGTTTTGTATATAAGTTGATTTGTATCTTTTTTCTTTTTTTTAGATTCCACATATAAGCGATACCATATGACATTCGTCTTTCGCTTACTTCACTTAGTATGATAATCTCTAGGTCTTTCCATGTTGCTGCAAATGGCATGATTTCATTCTTTTTTATAGAACCTCATTTTTTTTTTTTTTTTTGCGGTACGCGGGCCTCTCACCGCTGTGGCCTCTGCCGCTGCGGAGCACAGGCTCCGGATGCGCAGGCTCAGTGACCATAGCTCACAGGCCCAGCCGCTCCGCGGCACGTGGGATCTTCCCGGACCGGGGCACGAACCCGTGTCCCCTGCATCAGCAGGCAGACTCTCAACCACTGTGCCACCAGGGAAGCCCAGAACCTCATTTTAAGGATAGATTTTATTCATTTTGTTTTATTAATTTTGGCTGTGTTGGGTCTTCGTTGCTTCAGGCGGGCTTTCTCTAGTTGCGGAGAGCGGGGGCTACTCCTTGTTGCGGTGCGCAGGCTTCTCATTGCGGTGGCTTCTCTTGTTGCGGAGCACAGGCTCCAGGCGTTGGGCTTCAGTAGTTGTGGCTCGCGGGCTCTAGAGCGCAGGCTCAGTAGTTGTGGTGCACGGGCTTAGTTGCTCCGCGCCATGTGGGATCTTCCCAGACCAGGGCTCGAACCCGTGTTCCCTGCATTGGCAGGCGGATTCTTAACCACTGTACCACCCGGGAAGCCCTAGGACCTCATTTTATTAATCATCACTGTAATCCACAGTGCCTAGCCAGCCAAGTAATCTGTATTTCTGGTATTCAGTCAGTGTTAAAGGATTTAATAAATGATTATAAGAATGGTGGGAAAGTGTGGCAGTATAATTTGTTACAAAGAGACAAGAAGAGATGGAGAAAAATCCATTTTACTATCCTTATGATACAATTTAAGTCCCTTGCATCCTATTCTATCATCAATGGCTACAGAAAAGAGTTGGTCATGATCTCTTGTATATATTGAATATTTAGAAGCATTTATTCAATTCTTCTCTGTCTTTTCTACAGAAGAATATTGCCAGCTTCTTAAACTTTTATTCCTAGATATCACATTTACCACCCTGTTGTGGTTTGTTGTGGTTCTTGTGTGTAAAAATTTAAAGTAAATTTTATATTATCCTATATATATGTAGTCTTAAGCATGCAGTGGATATATTTTATGAAATTAAATATAGAGCCTTAAAATTTAGAACTGGAAGGAATATTAATAGACACTCTAGTTTGATCCCTTCATTAAATATTTTTTATTATGGAAAATGTCAACATACATAAAAGTAGACTGAAATAATGAGCTATCAATTCCAACAATTATTAGAATTTTACTAATATTGTTCGTCTGTTGTCTTATCTCTCTCTCACTCACCCTCCCTATCCCATTCCTTCTCTCTGTTCTCTTCCCTCTGTCTTCCCCCTCCTCCTTTCCCTTCCCCTTGCTATAATTTTTTTTTTTTTGGCTGTGCCATGTGGTGTGCGGGATCTTATTTCCCCAATCAGGGATTGAACCTGTGCCCCTTGCAGTGGAACTGTGGAGTCCTAACCCCTGGGCTGGCAGGGAATTCCACCACCACCTTGATATAGTATTTAAAAAAAAAATTCCAGACATCATATTATACTCTTAAATACTCTAGTACATCTATCTAACAGAAAAGGTTTTTAAAAAATACAATCACAATACCATTATCACACCCAACAAAATCGACGGTGGTTTCTTAATATCATCTAATACCCAGTGTTCATGTTTTCTTGATGATCTTACACATGTCATTTTTTTTTTTTTGCGTTGCGTCTTAGTTGTGGCACGTGGGCTCTTTGTTGTGGCGCGTGGACTTCTCTCTAGTTATGGCTCATGGGCTCCAGAGCACGTGGGCTCAGTAGTTGCAGCACACAGGCTTAGTTGCCCCACGGCATGTGGGAGCTTAGTTCCCTGACCAGGGATTGAACTAGCGTCCCCTGCATTGGAAGGCAGATTCTTAACCACTGGACCACCAGGGAAGTCCCTCATACATGTCATTTTGTATTTTATCATTGAACCAGGATTGAAACAAGGTCCTATACTGCATTTAGATAACGTTGACTCTTAAGTCCCTTAATTTCAAACATTTTCCTATTATTTTTTAGTGCCATTTATTTATCAAAGACAAATTGTCATTTGTTTTAGCCAAAGCTGGAACGTTGGAAACTTTCTTCTGTCCTTTTGGTGCCATGGTTCTCTCTCACCTGTATTTCTTGTGACTGCTAGTTAGGTGTAGAGCCTTGATGAGATTCAAGTTGCTTTATGGAGGAAGGGTAGGAATTCCCCCTACCTGGTGCTGTGTGTTTCCTGTTGCCTCATAGGGAGGTGTGTATAATAATGTCTGGTTGCCTCCTTATTACTGGTGTTGTGTTTGCTCACTGGCTTCAGGTGTGGTCAGCCCTGTGGTTATGAACTTGCCCATCACTCTCATACTTAGTAGTTTTAGCATCCGTTGATGATCATTGCTTAGTTGCATTAGTCCTTTAGGGTTGCAAAAATGATCATTTTCTCGTTCTGTAATTCCTTTCTCATTTACAGCTGGGAGTTTTCCTTACATAAGAGCTTTCCCATATCAGCTAATTGGTTATCCTAAAATATAGTTTGTTTAGCAAAGGCAGGATAAATGATTGTTGCCCTTTATAGACCCATATTCAGAATAATAAGTTGGTGCGTTAGTAGTCTTAATCTGTCCAATGAGATTTGCTTTATATTAAGAAATTATGGATTTACGTATGTATGTTTATTTCAGTCTGTTGCAGTCATTAGTCTTTTGGGTGCTAAAGTTGTTCCATCTCAGGCCAATGGGAGACCGTTCTAGTCTGCTCCTCTCTACTTTCTACATGAGCCTACTACTGTGTCTGATACCTTACTTGCTTTCTGTCAACAAGATTTCACTGTTCTTGGGAAAAGTCAGCCCTAGTTCTGAAGTCAATTCTATAAGGAACCTTGTTTAATTTTAGCTGAAAATGGTGCTTCGAGAATGCAGTCTGGGTGGGGGTGCTCACTGCTGCTGGGATTGTCGTTTCTTTTAGAACTTTTCGTGGGTGAGAGCTAGGAAATATTTCTTAAAGAGAAAAGTCACAAGTTCTTTCGTACCTATACTTCCAGTTCACATTTAAAATTATGGTTCTTACCTTTTTATTTAAAATTTTAATTTCTCATAAACTGAAAGTCTTAGCTGCTATGACATTAACATGCCTATTTTCTTTAACCTATAGTTTAGATTAAATAGTTTAAAAATAATAACCATATTATTCCTAACAGTAAAACTACAAAGTGCTGTTTAAGATATTTTTGTTTTGGTTTGGTTTTTTTGGTCCTTGGGATACAATCCACTAGGTGATATATACAGTCAAAATACTGAGTTTTCAAGTCAATTCAAATAATTCTTCACTTTGTACTTCTGTCACCAGTATGATATATAATTATATTTTTCAATTTGTATTACATATTTTGGCATTACAGATTTAGGGATTGCTTTGTGCTTTCTTTTTGAATCAAAGATGGTAATGCCTTTTTTTTTTTTTTTTTACTGAAGAGTTACAAATATACAGAAATGTGTACAAAACATAAATTTCATGCTCACTGAATTGTCACAAAGTGAAAACCCAGGAAGCTGCCACTGGTTCAAGAAATAGAACATTGCCAGCTCACGAGCACACCCCGTGTGCCCTGTCTCGATCGCTAGTCTCTCCCTTTGCTCTAAAGGTATCTACTACCGTACCTTCTGGTTCTCAATCGCTAGTCTCTTGCTTTGCTCTAAAGGTATCTACCACCGTACCTTCTGGTTCTCAATCGCTAGTCTCTCGCTTTGCTCTAAAGGTATCTACCACCGTACCTTCTGGTTCTCAATCGCTAGTCTCTCCCTTTGCTCTAAAGGTATCTACTACCGTACCTTCTGGTTCTCAGTACCTTCTGGTTCTCAGTCGCTAGTCTCTCCCTTTGCTCTAAAGGTATCTACTACCATACGCTCTGGTACTGTGATTATTTTGCCTGTTTCTGAATTTTATTTAAATTGAATCATATGACGTGTTCTTTGGTATCTGGCTTATTTTGTTACGTGTCATGTGTGAAATTCATCCTTGTTTTAGGTGTCTAGTTCCTTTACAGTATCACACCACTAGTGATGGACATTTGGGTTGTTTGCCATATTTGGCTATTATAAATAGATCTTGTAAAAAACATTTTGATGCACTTATGTGAACTTTCTGTTAGATAAACCTAGGAGTTAGAATTGCTAGGTCATAGGGTATGTGTATGTTCAACTTTAGAGGGTAATCTAAACTGTTTTCCAAAACAGTTGTATAAACTTAAAATCCTTTCACCAATGAAAGAGAATTTTCAGTGATTTGTATTCTCATTAATACTTGGTTTTGGTATAAAATCACGTTAAATTAGTATCTACCAAGTTCTTTATTTTTAACATGAGTGAGTATTGAATTGGTTATATGATATCTATAGAGGTGATTGATGAGTTTTATTCCTATCTCTGTTAATAGGTGGATTGTATCAGTGGCAACCCTAAAATTAAACCACCCTAGCATTTTTCAAAGTAACTCTACTTGAGTCATGATGTAGTAACATCTTTATAATGCACTGTTGGATTCTTTTTGCTAATATTTCTTCTGGATTTGTCTCCCCGTTTTTCCCCCCATGACATTGAGTCCTTGCAAAGCCCAAGCCAGTTGTCTTGTAGAATGTTCCACATTTGTCTACTTGCTTTTTCTTAGTATCATGAAACTTGATTTTCTAGTTCCTGCATTTCCTATAAAGTGTAAGTTAGGTTTGGAGGCTTGATTAGATTCAGGTTAAAGTTTTTTTTTTTTTTTTTGGTAAGACTATATCATAGGTGATGTTGGGTGCTTCGTATTTCGTCATAGCAGGAAGCATATGGTGTTTGTACCCTATTAATTGTACTTACTTGGATCACGTGATTAAAGAGGTGATGCCGTATATCTCCATTGTGAAGTTACATCTTTTTCCTTTGCAGTGTCACTTTCAGTGCCAAGTTAAGTATACAATAAGGAAATAATTTGAAAAGTTATAGAGATTGTAACTCGCTCGTTTTAACCTTTTTCTAAATTGAAATGCACAATTTTAGTTAGTTCATGACATGTTAATGTATTAGCTGTCGTTAATTACCATTGCTTTTTCTCATTTCATTTTCAACAGATTAATTCACTAAGTTCATCGTGCTATGCAACATTATTATTGCCATTGCTGTTTTGAAATTCATCTAATTTTCAAGTTTATTTTGCTTTTTATGTCCTAATTTTTTTTTTTGGTAGGATAATCACATCTTGTGATTTAGTTGCTCAAAAGATGAAATCTTCTCTGAATTCTTGATTTAAGAATATTGACACTGTTATTCAGCCTTCTACTGAATTGGTTTTAGACTTGAACTTTATGTTAAGCAGTAGATATATGGTGATTTGAAGCATTAGTCAACTTAGTTCTCTCTGAACATTGTGTACTTGTGGAACTCTAAACACGGGACATGATGAACTGTATTTAGGGAGAGTTGGCTGTTCTGGCATCTGTTTTAGAGCTTGTGGTGTAGCGTGCTCCACTTTGGGCTCTTGCTCTCTATTAAGCTGCACAATTGCACCACTTCCTCCGCTGTCCTGGCGCCTTGCATGCTGTAGCTTTTCATTACTGGAACAACTGCACATGGCAAGCTCAGTCATGGTCCTTATTTTCCACAGTCCTCATTTCCAACTTACAGCTGTTTTGAAGAACAGATGATACTTGTTGCACTTTTTGGGGATGTACATATTTTATGTACATAAATGAAATTGTTTTTACCTAGAGTTTTCCCCATGTAGCATTTATTATGCTTTTTTCTAATTATAAAATAACGTATGGTTTTCTTCTTTAAAAAATATTGCATTTATTTATTTATTTATTTGTCTGAGCCGGGTCTTAGGTGTGGCACACGGGGTCTTTAGGTGTGGCGTGATCTAGTTCCCTGACCAGGGATCAAACCCTGGCCCCCTGCTTTGGGAGCACGGAGTCTTAGCCACTGGACCACAAGGGAAATCTTTGGTTTTCTAATTATAAAAACTTAGCTACTTAGATTACCTGGAAATCCTCCCACAGCAAAATAAATATCTAGAAATTCAGGATAAAATGTAACAAAAAGATTCGTAAAATACTTAGGTGCACAAGAAAGGGAAATTCTCGAAAGTCAGAAATGGGGAGCTGAAATCTGAAATGGTAAGACTTTGAGGCTGTCTGAGGCAGAGCAGGGTGGTGGTTATTGCTGTTAATTTTGAGATCTGGTAGAACCTAAGAACAGTAGATGAGGCCTTCGGTTCCCCAGTGCGCGTTAGTTGGAACTAAGGCTCTTGAAGAGCTATCCCTGTAGTAAAAGGGGAATTTTGCAGGGAGAATAAAAAAAGGAGCAATCCATTTATCTACACGGGGAGATAACAAGCAAGCTTGTTGATTTTATCTTCAACTCTAGAAAGGTTAAAAAAAGTTTTCATATAAGTTTGTAACCATGGTTTTTTGAGTTCATTAATGTTTGGAGTATGCATTTATACTTCTTCCCAACTGAGAAATTAACATAAAAATAAGACCTGGGTTGGAGTTCTGGTTCTGGTCATGGTTGAGAAGCTTCTGCCAATAATGATAATGAATCTGGACAGAATATAAAAACGGAGGTAGGTAGAAGCTAGAGGGGACACACAACTTGAAAGAAAGGAAGCTGTGTGAGCTGTGTTTTTAACTGGCTTATCTTCAGGCAGCTGCTCTGAGTTCACACAGGGGAACAGAGTTCAAGTAGAACCCAACAGTCTTCCTGGATCAAGGAACTGAGTCCCACCACTTAACTTGGTGGGACTTGACCTCCAAACTCCATCTCCCCAGCACACTGAGCAACTGTTGAAATTCCTGCTCCTCTTTGGCCTCTCACTCACTGCTTTCTGCTGGGGTCCAGGGAGTTTCACTCAACGCACACACACAGCCTCCAAGTTAGCCAAGGACCTCAGAAACTTCTGGAAAATTTCCCACAATTATCCCATCAAAATTTTTTTCTATCTCATTCTATATTTTATGTGTATATTATGTTGTATGTACACATTGTATGTGTTTTTGTATTGTATGTGAAATAGGTAATGTTGATTTAAGGTGAAATGTGATTACTTAACGGATGCTATCGTAACCTGAAGAGTATCCAGTAAAAACGTAAACAAAGAGCTATAGCTAATTTGGTCAGTAGAAGAAATGAAATGCAATTCTAAATTAATACTCAATCAAAAATAAGTCGGGAAAGGAAGATTAAAGGGAGAAAGATCAAATGGGACAAATAGAAAGCAAATAGCAAGATGATAGACTTAAACCATACCACATTAATAATTACATTAAAGTTCAGTGGCCTAGATACTTGAGTCAAAAGGCACAGATTGTCATACTGGATTAGAAAGAGAAGCCTAGCTATATGTAGTTACATAAGCCATACTTTAAACATGAGATAGACTAACAACATGGAAAAAGATACACCATGGAAACACTGATAACAAGAAAGCTGCATGGCTATGTTAATAACAAAGTATATAGTAAGGGAGTTACACTAGAGATAAAGATGGGTGTTTCATAATGAGAGTTTCAGTTTATTAGAAAATATTAACAATCCTGAATTTGTAGGCACCAACCAAGAGCACTTTAAAATAAATGAAGGGAAAATTGACAGAACTAAAAGGAGTAGACAAATCTGTTATTGTTGGGTAATTTTTAAACAAGCAAGACAAAGTCAGAACACAGAAGATTTGAATGATATGAATGAAATTGAAATAATTGACATTTATAGAATACTAATTTGAACAACTGTAAAATATTTACATTCATTTAAAATGCACACTGAATATTCACTAAGACCATAAAGTCAGCCATTAAACATATCTTAACAACAAAGGATTAAAATCATTTAGAATATATTCTCTGACGACGATGGAATTTAGAAGTTAATAAGAGGAAATCTAGAAAATCCCTCAAATATTTAGAAATTAAGCAAAATACTTTTGAGTAACTCATTTTTTTCCCTCTTTTTCCATCAGTTTCATGATTTATTTTTATTGAAGTATAGTTGATTGACACTGTTGTGTTTCAGGTGTACAGCACAGTGATTCAGTTATACATAATATATATCTATTGTTTGTCAGATTCTTTTCTCATAGGTTATTACAAAATATTCAGTATAGTTCCCTGTGCTGTATTGGTCCTTGTTGGTTATCTATTTTATATGTAGGAGTGTATATATGCTAGTCCTGGACTCCTCAATTATCCCCCACCCCTTTCCCCTTTGGTAAGCATAAGTTTGTTTTCTATGTCTGTGAGTCTCTTTCTGTTTTGCAAATAAGTTCATTTGTATCTTTTTTTTAAATTCCATGTATGAGCGATATCATATCTGTCTTTCACTTAGTATGATCATCTCTAGGTCCATCACTGTTGCTGCAAATGGCATTATTTCATTCCTTTTTTATGGCTGAGTAATATTCCATTGTATACACATTCTACGTCTTCTTTATCCATTCTTCTGTTGATGGACATTTAGGTAGTTTCCATGTCTTGGCTATTGTAAGCAGTGCTGCAGTGAATTGTAATAGTGCTGCATGTGTCTTTTCGAATTAGTTTTCTCCAGATACACGCCCAGGAGTGGGATTGCTGGATCACAGTGGTAACTCTAATTTTAGTTTTTCAGGGACCCTCCATACTCTCCTCCATGGTGGCTGTACCAGTTTACATTCCCACCAACAGTAACTCATGTGTTAATGAAAAACTCTGAAGAGGATTTAGGTAAATTTTAAACTGAATGATAATGGACACCTAACACATCAAGAGTTTTGTGATGCTGTTGAAGTGGGAGTGAGAGGGAAATAGTCCACAGCTTTAAATGCTCAGAGTAGAGCACTAGCTATGAAAAGCCGAACACATATCCCAGTTGCCTGGAAGGCTTGTTAGAATGCAGATTGTTGGACCTCACCTACAGAGTTTCTCATTCAGTAGGACTGGAGTGGGGCACAATTTGTATCTTAATAGATTCCTAGATGACTTTGTACTGCTGCTGATTCCAGGACTGTACTTTGAGAACCACTATATGAGAAATCAAGAATGTTCTGAGTTCCAATTTAGGAAGTTTAGGGCTTCCCTGGTGGCGCAGTGGTTAAGAATCCACCTGCCAATGCAGGGGACACAGGTTCGAGCCCTGGTCTGGGAAGATCCCACATGCCGCAGAGCAACTAAGCCCATGTGCCACAACTACTGAGCCTGCGCTCTAGAGCCCACGAGCCACAACTGCTGAGCCTGCGTGCCACAACTAATGAAGCCCACGGACCTAGAGCCCATGCTCTGCAACAAGAGAAGCCACTGCAATGAGAAGACCGTGCACCACAATGAAGAGTAGCCCCCGCTCACTGCAACTAGAGAAAGTCCGTGTGCAGCAACAAAGACCCAATGCAGCCAAAAATAAATAAATAAAATAAATAAATTTATTTAAAAAAAAGTTTAGGAAAAGGAAAGCAAATTCAACCCAGTGCAATTAAAATAAAGGAAATACTAAAAAATAAGAGCTGAAGTCAATGAACTGGAAAAGTAAAAGTATATAAAACCCAGTAAAACTGGTAGTTCATATGTTGATAAACTTATTAAACTTGTAGCCAAATTGATCAAAAGAAAATAAAGAGAAAATACAAATAAGCCATGTCAGGACTAAAAGGGAGACAGCAAGGGAGTAGATCCAGCACTCAGGGTACTAAGGGGGTCATATGAATAGCTTTATGCCTACTTACTTGAGAGCTTAGATGGACAAGTTGTCCGAATAACACAACTTTCTGGAACTGATAGAAGACAGAAAAATTTGGAGAACCCTATGTGTGTGAATACATTAATAAAAAACCTTCCGCTCCAAACAGCTCTGGGCTTCTATGAGTTCATTGGTGATTTCAACCACCACCCTGCCCATATATTAGTGTGTGTCTGTGTGTGTGTACACATATATAACAGTCTATACATTGATATATGTTTATATTTACTCAACATCACGTTTACTTAGCTTTATGAGAAGGTACAAGACGGGCAACATAGCATGAATGATAACAGGGTAATTGTCCTTAAATCAGAATCACAGGAAGAAAGGATTAATAAATGGAGGTGGAGTGGGGGGTATTATTTGGTGGTGGGAGAATGAGGGATCTTGTATCTAACGGCTTCTGACAATGGAGTACCTCAAGGTCACCACCAGAAAGAGGTGGAGGAGAAGATATGAAGTTGTCATTTCAGAGAATGGGAAAGAGAATAAAGCTGCACAGAAACCAAGTTCGGTTTGTTTCACCTTGAATTGTTTATCACAATCTGCCTAGTTGTGTGATGTTCTTCAGAAGATAGTTGGGTCTTTAATTAAGGGAGGACTTGAGTCTGTTGAGGGGAGAGAGTGGTCATTTCCAAACCCTCTTGCCTAAGGCCTTACAGTTTTAGGTCTTTTCTGTTCAGAACCCAGTCTATGTAGGAAAGCATGTAAAGAAAGACTGTGAGAAGGTGGTGGGATCATTGGCTTGGGTGTTTAAAGGAATATTGCTGAAGGGCTTTGAATAAGGAAGCTTGAGAGACGTATGAGTGAAGGTGAGAGGGTGTCTGAATTGGAGAAGTATTGGGGATACTGTGAGGGTTCTGGGTGTGACTGTGGATGAGTCGTGGTAGAGGAACAGGTCAAGGGACCAAGTGTTATGAGCTCAAGGGACCGTTGTGTGGTCAGGGTTCCAGTGTGTCTCCCAAAGGGACATCCACTTGGCTGAAAGTGAGGACAGGAGTATAGGTGGGGAGGAAGGTGGTGAGCCAGGAAGGAAGCCGTGTCCTCAGTGGACAAGAAGCATGAACAGGGGGGTCAGTAGCCAAGGGCACTGAGGAGAGAGGACAGTGTGATAAGATGATGGGAGACTCAGAATCACAGGCCCTTGGTCAGGACAGAGGGTTTGAGAGCATCAGCAGGAGTGAGGAGGAACGCAGCCTCACCCGGCCTCAGAATACACTGAGTTCGGCTAAGGATGTTTGCTGCTTGGCAGGGCAACAGGAAACATAGAGAGACGTAGGTTTTCCACGTAAATCTCAGGGAAAACGATCTCTCTCTTCTTTGGATAAAGTGCTATTGATAAATTTGGCCCACCATAAGGACTCGCTTAACAACAGTGCCGCCTGTGTGAGGGTTTGTGTTACGGCCAAACACAGAGCACTAGTCAAAATGTTGCCGGTGGGAAGAGCTCTTAATGAATTAGTTAGCCATGTTTTTGTGAAAACTTTTCTTTCTAAAACCTGCATTTGAGCAGGATTTTCTTGTTGATGGTAATTTATGAAAATGGTGCTAGGTGCTTTCCTGAAAAAACTACCTCTACCTTGTTGGGCTTGTATTTCCCCCCTTTTCACAGGTATCAGATGGCCCCGCAGGGTGCTTTGTACCCCACTGCTGCCTCAGTGTAGCATCCTCAGCAGTTTCTGTGCTGAGCAGCTGTAAGACGCCATCTTTCACACCAGGCACTGCGCGACCGTTTCTGGCTTGTTTGAGGGCCTGAGCTGGGACTGATTCTCATTTATAATTCTTCCTCGTGGTTAGTTTCAGTGAATTTGCCCTTGTAACTTTCTGCTAAACAAACTTCTTTTTCTGTTACTTTATGGACAGCGTGAGAGACAAATTTGTTAAATAATAAAGCAAGGGTTGAATAATATTCATACCTTTGTGTAGAACGAAGTGAAACGTTCTGAGTTTATTATATTAAGCCATGGTGCTGAAGTGCGTATCGTTTGGGGAATTGCCACATTTGAATCACTTTTGCATACAAATTAAACATCTCACATCAAAGGATATTTAAAAGGCATGCTTCCTAATTTCTTATAATAATAGAATTCATTTAATTTCTTACCTGACATCTTGTAGAACAATTTTCAGCCTCTGTGTTTGCTGCTCTGACTAATTTTTATGCTCATTTTACCTGGACTATGAACATACCTTTGTTATAATATTTTTAGGACAGCGGTTGTGAGGCTTATATATTTGAATGTGATATAATTTAGTAATCCTTGGGAACCTAGCAAAGCATCACATTTAATTTTCTGTTAGATGAAAGAAACATGGGAAGAGAATTGGTGATGGAAGGAATTGCAGAGAACACGAAATGAGAGCTGATTCCTGAAGCAGAAAAATGCAATTTAAAAATGAGCTTCCCTTATATTTCTATTTGAGGAGTGTGGAAAAGATGACATTAAGAATATAGTGACGGGCTTCCCTGGTGGTGCAGTGGTTGAGAGTCCGCCTGCCGATGCAGGGGACACGGGTTCGTGCCCCGGTCCGGGAAGATCCCACATGCCGCGGAGCGGCTTGGCCCGTGAGCCATGGCCGCTGAGCCTGCGCGTCCGGAGCCTGTGCTCCGCAACGGGAGAGGCCACAACAGTGAGAGGCCCGCGTACCGCAAAAAAAAAAAAAAAAGGAATATTGTGACAAGTAAATAATACTAGTTGTATATAGCAAGCTCAGAACTACAGTATTGGAGCTATGTCTTTGTGCCATAACTTTTAAATTATTATACATCGAAAAGAATTTTAATAAAGGACAATGGTAACTTGACCTCTTAAGGAAACATTTATGTCGTGAGCATGATTGTCTTCTGCTCTTCCCAAGTAAAATGTCATTTAACCCTCAATAAATAAATAAATAAATATCTCCTTTGCCCCCCAGTAGATGCTTACATTAGATACAGAAGAGGGGACCTGCCACCGTGTGGCCATACCTGGAATATATGTCTGGCTTGGTTTCTTCTGCCTGGCCTGGAATGGCCTCTTCCTCTGTCTGTGTCAGGTTTAGTTTGTGGTCGCCAGAAGGAAGCAGAGAAGAGTGGAAGGAGGGTATATGCCTCTCTTTCTGGTATGGCTGCCAAGAATTGTGACTATAGTACCCTATGTTGGTAAAAAGGCACGTGTTAGGGCAGCACTGCTGTTCTCGTCTCCGTAGGTAGACTCTCGCTGGAGGCCTCTGCAGGCTGCCAGTGTCTACTTTGCACCCCTCTCCTTAGCCTCTGCCACCCAGTTGCCATCTGTGTACGTCGATGCTTGAGGAGTAGTCAAGAAGTGGGATTCAGAGGCTGATTCTCTGATACTGAGATGACATATGAATTCAGTGTCCCTGGTGATTCCAGCAGTTTCTTTCCCTTTTTAAAAAATTTGAGTAAGACTAACTCAAAACTATAAAACCAGTAGTTTGTGAAGGCTTAAAAGGCCATTGCTCAAAATGAAACCTGACAACTTATTAACTGGTCAGTCTAAGTGTACGATATGGGGTTCCACCATTCTTTTCCGAGGTGGAAAGGATGAATCCAGCTATTGGGGTGAACCTGTCATTTTCAGTATTAATTGATTTCACAAGGTGATAAGGAAAAACTGGAAAGTGAAGCTTTTCAAAGGGGACTACCATTCACCTCCCTACCCTGGGGCACACTCAAATTGGGATAATTCAATGATGGTTTATTTACAAAGGGGTGATTGAGTACAAGGGATGGTGCCGTTTTCCAGGGTTGGTAATAGTAGAATTGTTCTCACCTTTCGGTCCCGAAGGAATAAGTGGGTTGGGGAACTCCCTGGCGGACCAGCGGTTAGGACTTGGCACTTTCACTGCTGTGGCCTGGGTTCAGCCCCTGGCCAGGGAACTAGGATCCCGAATGCTGTGTGGTGTGACCAAACAAAAAAAAAAAGAAAAAGAAAAAAAGTGGGTTGGGATGAATGTGGTTCCTGGAGCCCAGAAGGAGATGCGTTTGGGAGGCTGATTGAAAGGGGCAGGACCGTGGATGGTGGAGTTGGCACAAGTGCAGGGGCAAGGATGGCTGATCCGTACCTGGAATGGGCATCTCTTCCTGTGAGGGCACAGTGCTGTCCCCTCCATGATCAGAGGGTTCTAGTGTAGTCAACCTGCTGCTGGCCGGCCGGCCAGGCCCTCCAGCGAATGGAACTGTATCATGGCTCAGTATTGGCCTCTGTTCATGGCAGGTTGGGCACCCAGCAGTGGCAGTAGCCAGGTCAGCCTTGGGGAGCAGAAGCGCATGTTGTTGAGCCTATGCATTGCCTCCATCCTTCCCCCCACGTTCTTTGTACATGGCCTCGTTGAGCGAGCACCAGTGTAGCTGGTGAAAGATGCTGCCTGGCATCCGTGGGATCGTTCTGCTCTTCCAGCTGACTGGTGATGCCCTCTCGTGGGCATTTATATGGTGGGCTGTGAATGTCTTTACACTCTGTTCCCATTCCAAGAGCCCATCTATACCTCTCTCCCCCAGACTTTTTTTTTTTTTTTTAGTACAGTTGTTTTCTTTCTAAGTATTTGACCCCCTGGCAGGCCTATTAGCTACTGCTTTCTGAGTTGGTACAGATGCATCCCTAAGTCCATCTCTCTCTGGGCAGTGCATGTACATTTACCATAAACAAAGTCCTGCCCACTCAGAGGATTTCCTTTCACCCCTGTCCTTCCGGGCCCCCTTTGGGTGGGATTGCACTGAAGTGGCCATCCACTTGGTACTGGTGCCGAAGTACCATGCAGAGCCATGTGTGCACCAGGTCTATTTATGCTTTTTCGTCCTGGCAGGGAGGAAATGTAGAACTCCCTAGAAAGTCACGGGGATGGGCTGAGGAAGGGCGAGACAGCTGAGCAGTGACAGCAGATACCATGGGAGTCCGAGCTGCCTGCATATGGAATGTGAATGAGTGAATCTGCTTGGCTTGAGCTCCTATGTACCATTTCAATTTTAAAATAAGATGCTACTGTGCATAACCAATTTTATGGTAACATCCGGTTCATGATGGGCAGATCAGGTCCCGAAGTATCTGGAGGCAGGCATTCAGTCTCAGCCCGGGCCCAGCAACAAGCCAGGAATGGCTTTTCAAATGGAGAGTGACGGTCGGCAGAGGGGAGGGCAAGACTTATTGCAAAATCTGGGGCATCTGTGCTATGAGTCTGCTACAGGGGCTTGCCACGGGCTTTCTGTAGCATCCCTTTCTGCCACAGTCAGTTCTGACAGTGATACGACCCGTCTGCTGGGTCTGGCAGACAAGCCTGGACCTGCTGCAGAACTCCTCCTTGGGCCTCTCTCAAAACTGGCAGCCTTATCAATGATCACTGAATGGTTGGAGCCTCTGAAGTCCAGATGGGCTCGCTAATCATTGGACCTCCTAATCGTGGTGGGTAGTGCCAGGTGTAGCAAATTCTGTCTCGCTTTAGAAGGAATGTAATCACATGCTCCAGGACCACTGGATTCCTGGGAACTTCACCAATGGTAATAGACCGTGAACTTGTGGCAGGATTTATCTCCTCCCCTCTGGCATGTCAGTTAGGGTGCTGCTCACTAGGTCCAGTTAGCATAATATCATCGGTGCAATGGAATAGCATGTTGTCCCGCAGAGTATCAAGATGATCAGGGTCCCTCTGGACCGTATTATGACAGAGTGGGAGACTTGATATAGGGGCAATTCAGCAAGTAGAAACAACTTTTTTTTTTTTTTTTTAACACTGATTGGCATAGAAAAGAAAGTACCAGGGGCTGTATTGATTTGCTTCTGTAAAGATGCCACATCTAAAATTGCAGCTGCAATCAGCATTGCCATCTGATTAGATTTGCAAAAGCTGCAGTCATTCTGCATGACCCAAGTGGATTCTGCCCTGGCCTAACAGGAAGTTAAATGGGCATGTGGTGGAAATCACTGCCCCGACACCTCTCAAGTCTTTAATGGCACTGATCCCTACTCGTTGATCTCCATGGATATGATTTGCTTTTGGTTTACTGTCATCAGGTGGGCAGGCAGGGGAGGTTTTCTAGTTCTAGTTGCTGCCACTTGGGTCCTTCCTACTCTAAATAGGGATCTGTTGTGGGAATCCTGCTAATTAGTATCTTTTTTCACTGTGTGTTCTAGGGCTAGGAAAATAACCAGGGCTAGGTGTGTGGGCCCACTGGACAGATGTGAGATGGATTTGGTTAAGACTCCACGCAGCCCCAGGCCTTAATAAGCTCCTCCTCTGACTCCTGGAGTATAGTGGCACCTTAGGGCTTCAGAGGTCAACCCTCGTTCAGAGCCAGTATCTAATAAGTTCACAGAGTCTGAGCACTTCCCTTTCCCCAGTGCTCAGTCACGGTAAATGGCTGAGGACCCTCTGGGGAAGCAGAGTGCTGGGACAGATTCACAGCATTTACCTGTGGCCAATTTGTAGGCGTCTCTTTCAAGGGGACTTCAGCTTAGTCCAGGAGCTCTGGGTCTGTGAACCAGCTTGGGCGTGGGATCTGGATAAGAGGCTGTCCTTGTTACGGGGGTTTTTGTTAGGTCTCTGCCCAAATAGACCCAGACATTTTCTTACTATATGTCAAGTATCACCTTTGTAGGCTGATTTGATGGTCACTTTACCACTGTCTGAGATTCTAATGGGTCAGAATACTCTGATCACCAAATTGCCCTGTGACTCACTGTGGCACTTGTGCAGTTAAGTGCTGCCATTGGTCTTTGCTATCCCTAAATTCCTTTGCTCCCTCTGTGATCAGACCCAATTCCATCGTCAGTGTGTCTTCCCACTGTCATTGCTGACCTATAAAGGATCCCGCTGCAGAGCTGCTCAGGGGTGCTGGTGCCCACCCCCCCAAGGCATGTTTCTTAGGCCCTCCCAGGAGAGGTGGTTTAGGGGGATGGCTGGGCAGATTGCACTTTGCAGAACCATTCCAATGTTTCCAGTTCCCTGAGCTTTCAGACTCTGTCCTCTGTAGCAGTGGTTCTCAACTTTAGTGGCTCATAAGAATTCCCGGGGGGCTTTAAAAATTCTCATGTCCAGGCTATCCCCCAGACCAGTTAAACCAGAATCTCTGGGGGTGGATGCAGATGGCTGTAGTTTTTAAAGCTTCACAGGTGCGTCGAATGTGCAGACACTGGAGTCCGGCAGTAGTGATTCTCAGTGTGGTTGAGGCCATCAGCATTAGCATCTCTTGGCCCCTCGTTAGAGTTGCACATCCTTAGTGCCCACCCCAGGCCCACTGCATGAGAAGCTCTGAGGGCAGGGCCCAGCTTTCTGTGTTTTTACAGATTCTTCAGTGATTCCGTTGCATACTAAAAGTTGAGAACCAGTGCTCTGCAGTATGCTGGTGAAATCCTAGCGTTTTGACCTCATTAATTAAAGGCCATCATTAAGGCCACATTTCAGTTGGTCAAGCTAGGAAACTCCCAGGTGTTTGAACCTCTGGCCTCCAAGGTGAGAGGCATTGTGACTGTGAGCTGCAGACCTGCTTTTTTTAAAAAATTAATTTATTTTGTTTATTTTTGGCTGCATTGGGTCTTTGTTGCTGAGCGCAAGCTTTCTCTAGTTGCGGCGAGAGGGGGGGCTACTCTTCGTTGCGGTGCGCGGGCTTCTCATTGTGGTGGCTTCTCTTGTTGTGGAGCACGGGCTCTAGGTGTGTGGGCTTCAGTAGTTGTGGCACATGGGCTCAGTAGTTGTGGCTCGCGGGCTCTAGAGTGCAGGCTCGGTAGTTGCGGCGCACGGGCTTAGTTGCCCTTCGGCACGTGGGATCTTCCCGTTCCAGGGCTCGAACCCTTGTCCCCTGCATTAGCAGGTGGATCCTTAACCACTGTGCCACCAGGGAAGCCCTGCAGACCTGCTTTGTTTTGATTCTCAGGGAAGATTTTTTTTTTTTTTCCCACTGCTTCATTCAGTACCAAGGTCTTGAGGTTCCTTACTGCCCTCTCTTGCAGGCTGGTTCACTTCTTATTCGTACATCCTTGGGGTACCAACTTAAGGTGAATGATTTCCTGTGTGATAGCACACCATGCGTAAGCCCTAGAGTTTGTGTCTTGTTCCATTTCAAAAGGTCATTTCAAGGTCACAAAGATTCACCTACACGCCTGCAGGGTTAAAGTGTCTTGAATATTTACCTATTTCTTTATTTTCTTGTTTTCTCTCTGTTTGAATATTTTTTAAGTTTCTGTCTTTGAGATTTCCTTAATTTTTTGCCAGTTCAGCTATGCATTTTGTAAGGATATTTGAAACTATTTTATCTGGCATTTTCCAATTACTTTCCATGGGAGGAATCTTTAGGATATTTTGTCTGCCATCTGCCAGAAATGGACAAAAGAATTTTAATGATTAATCAGGTTTTGAACTACAGATATATTACAGATTTATTGCAGTTTGACATTGAATTTCTTAACCTGTATAGCAAGATTTCTCAGTATACTTCTCATTCGCAGCTTTTCTGGTGATTGGTGCTTTGCGACACTGGTGTCAGTTCCATGATATAAATGTTGACGGCAGATCTTAGCTGCCGCACAAATGGTCTTTTACCCTAAGATACGGGTGCAGTAGTTTACTGACTTGTTTTGTCAGTGATTCTTTTAAAATGGGAAAACGTCATCATTCCTGTGTATCCTTAGAGTGGTCTCTGTGAATTGGATGATTAGCGCTGTGTCTCAGTCAGGATATGACTAGCTAAAGATATGGTAATGGAGACCATCAAAATCTCAGAGGCTTATAATTCTCTTGCTGCAGGCCTAGGTGGCTCTGAGGGCAGCATTCCAGGCTGCTTCCAGCTCACGTGGCATCTCCATTCAGCAGGACACTTTCGTGTTTCCTGGGGCAGGGGAATAGAGTAGGGAAAATTGCACGTAGGTGTACATACATCATTTCTACCCAGCCAGTTGGTCAGAACTACTCACATGGCCCCACCCAACCCCAGGGGAGCTGGGAAGTATTTTTGTGTGTCCAGGAAGGGAGGGGAACTGGACGGCGCAAGTACTGTTTACCGCTTTTGCAGGTTGACTCTGCCTAACTTAAGCATAAAGGGTATTTATTAGGGGAAATGAGCAAGGTCAGAGACTCCAAGAGGAGGTCTGGAACAGTCAGGACCTGGGAGCTCCAGAGGGCCTTTGGAGCAGGACCCTCTTGGAGGCTTGCTTGGGACCATTGCTAGAAGGAATGAGTGAACTTCAGCTGTTCCTTTATTCTCTGTCACCCGACTCAAGGTTCAGATTTCTGAGCAAGAGCCTTGGCTGTGGGAGGAAAGATGTTTCTGAAGGGAGCCAGGGGCCCTTGCAGGTTCCATGTTTGGAGGGCTTCCCACACAGTGCCTGCTTTGTCGTCCCACAGACCAAGCACAGTACAGGAGAGGTATTTCTTCAAAAGGAAGTTGGGTGATGTTAGGAAGAGGGATTGGGTGACTGTTGACCAAAAAAATGACACATTCTTTTGCAGTTGGAATTTGTTGACATCTAATTAAAAAAAAAAATCCAGGAACTTGATAAAGTTTGTGTACCTACTACTTCCAAACTTTTTCTACGGCTGTAAAAGACTGAGAAATTTACTATGCATTTTATTTGCTTTTCCTGACAGTTCATAATCTTTAAGAGAAAAAAATCCACCAGTTACAGGTTGTTTGTTTACATTTAGGCCTTGACAGGGAAGTGACAAGATAGCAGTCGTTACTTCTCCCTGATTATTTACTTTTAGGAGTTCAGTGCCACGTAGTTACCCAATTAACATGCAGAGAATTAGGGATTAAAGTTTACATCCATAGATGCTATTTTTTTTAAACATCTTTATTGGAGTATAATTGCTTTACAATGTTGTTAGTTTCTGCTGTAAAACAAAGAGAATCAGCTATATGTATACATATATCCCCATATCCCCTCCCTCTTGCGTCTCCCTCCCACCCTCCCTATCCCACCCCTCGAGGTGGTCACAAAGCACTGAGCTGATCTCCCTGTGCTATGCAGCTGCTTCCCACTAGCTAGCTATTTTACATTTGGTAGTGTAGATATGCCAACGCTACTCTCTCACTTTGTCACAGCTTACCCTTCCCTCTCCCCGTGTCCTCAAGTCCATTCTCTACGTCTGTGTCTTTATTCCTGTCCTGCCCCTGGGTTCGTAAGAACCATCTTTTTTTTTAGATTCCGTATATATGCATTAGCATACGGTATTTGTTTTTCTCTTTCTGTCTTACTTCACTCTGTATGACAGACCCTAGGTCCATCCACCTCACTACAAATAACTCAGTTTCGTTTATTTTTATGGCTGAGTAATATTCCATTGTATATATGTGCCACATCTTCTTTATCCGTTCATCTGTCGATGGACACTTAGGTTGCTTCCATGTCCTGGCTATTGTAAATAGTGCTGCAGTGAACATCGTGGTACATGACTCTCTTTGAATTATGGTTTTCTCAGGGTATATGCCCAGTAGTGGAATTGCGGGGTCGTATGATAGTTCTATTTTTAGTTTTTTAAGGAACCTCCATACTGTTCTCCATAGTGGCTGCATCAATTTACATTCCCACCAACAGTGCAAGAGTGTTCCCTTTTCTCCACACCCTCTCCAGCATTTATTGTTCGAAGATTTTTTGATGATGGCCATTCTGACTGGTGTGAGGTGATAACCTCATTGTAGTTTTGATTTGCATTTCTCTAATGATTAGTGATGTTGAGCATCCTTTCATGTGTTTGTTGGCAATCTGTATGTCTTCTTTGGAGAAATGTCTATTTAGGTCTTCTGCCCATTTTTGGATTGGGTTTTTTTTTTTTTTGATATTGAGCTGCATGAGCTGCTTGTATATTTTGGAGATTAATCCTTTGTCAGCTGCTTCATTTGCAAATATTTTCTCCCATTCTCAGGGTTGTCTTTTCGTATAGACGCTAATGTTAAAACTTTGATATCCAGACATCACCAAGGAGAACTTCTTACAGTGTTGCCACATTGCAAAAACATTTTTAGTTATTAGATACAGAATTTTTTTTTCTTCAAACAGGTTTACCATCTTTCTGTTCCTGCCTCTTCAGCCTTCTCCTTCTGTCTAGTGTGTTTTCTCTCTCTCAAAATTTTTAAACCAACACTTGTGAAAATGAGAACTTGAAGTTTCAAGTCTACAGATCTGAAATGCAATACCCAAAGAAATCTAAGATTTAATAAAATTGAAGAAAGAATTATGGGGCTCTTCTTTTATGTGCCCAAGCTCTGTTTGGGACATTGAAAATGGTGTTCTAAGAAAGAAAAGGGCTGGGCAAAGTGGTATCAATTGGAATTCTCTGTTCATTTGAGATTGTGGAATGCCTCTTACTTCAGGGATTGGGGAGGAGTACTGAACAGTATCTAATTTAGAAGACTATGTTGTTGTGATGGCTTTTGCTGTATCTCCCTTTGGGAATAGTTGCATAGGGTTTCAAAAATGTCCCTTTGGCCTAATAAAACACTGGGTCTGGAGTTTAATTCAGTTTCTATTTGTAGCTGTTAATTGTATACCCGTTAACATGGACATTTAAAAACTATAATTTGAGAGTTAAGAGCAAGCAAACTCTTTCTGCAAGTTCAGAATATTAGTTTTATAACTGCAGAACTTCTTACTTCATCATCTTCCTGTCTTTCTGCCTAAGAGGCTCAGTCCAGGGTATGTGAGATTGAAGCACATTTGACCTTTTAATGTCGATCTGATGATTTCAGATAAAGCCAAAAGAGACCTGGCTTCACTTTGTCAGAGTTGTTGTAAAATGGGTTTTGATTTCAAAATAGTTTAGGAAATAGCATTACAATCTTAAATTATTACTAGAAATAAGCAACCCATCATGCCCGTGGTTGCAGAAGGATAGTTTCTATTAGGGTAATAGAACCAGTGATGGTGTAGATATGCCTCAAAGCATAATGATACTAGAAATAAGAGTCCCCCCAGCAACCCCCTAATTTTCCTTAGGTTTTCCAAAAATGCACACAATAGTAGCATAATACTTGAATATCCCTTTTTTTTTAATCTCTTTTAGTTTCAATGTTAGAAGGCCAGGCAAATTTTTTTTTTATAAATTTATTTTTGGTTGCACTGGGTCTTAGTTGCTATGCAAGGGCTTTCTCTAGTTGCAGAGAGCGGGGGCTACTCTTCGTTGCAGTGTGTGGGCTTCTCATTGTGGTGGCTTCTCCTGTTGTGGAGCACAGGCTTCAGTAGTTGTGGCACGCGGGCTCAGTAGTTGTGGCGCACAGGCTTAGTTGCTCCTCAGCATGTGGGATCTTCCTGGACCAGGGCTCAAACCCATGTCCCCTGCATTGGCAGGTGGATTTTTTTTTTTTTTTTGCGGTACGCGGGCCTCTCACTGTTGTGGCCTCTCCCGTTGTGGAGCACAGGCTCCGGACGCACAGGCCCAGCGGCCATGGCTCACGGACCCAGCCTCTCCGCGGCATGTGGGATCTTCCCGGACCGGGGCACGAACCCGTGTCCTCTGCATCGGCAGGCGGACTCTCAACCACTGCGCCACCAGGGAAGCCCACGGTTTTCCTTTTTAATATTAATATTTCTTTAAATTTTTATAGAACAAGTGGAAAACCTATACAAATAATATTGCAGGGAAACATTATTTGTTGTGTATTGTTTACTGGTATCCAAAGTTAATTTTTGCAAGTGAGATGTCATGTTGCTGTGGCATTACTGGCATAGATTATACGATGTTTGTCAATTTACAAGACACTGAGCTCCAAAGCAATTTCTTTTATGCTGGAGGCAGTTCAGTTTTATCTCTTTAAGGGTCTGCAGCATTAAAATGTTTTTAATTTCCTGTGATGCTTACTGATACAAAATGCCAGTGGATGATAAAATGGAGAAAGGCTATATGTCCCTGCTATGAATTTTGTGAAGCAGAAAGTTGGATCTGGATTTTAAATTTAGTATGAGGTTGACTTGAAAAGAAGTAAACCTTTTAGTCTGAGATAATTGTAGATTCACATGCAGTTGTAAGAAATAGTACAGAGAGACACTGGGTATACTTCATCCAGTTTTCCCCGATAGTGACATCTTGGAGAACTATTGTGCAATATCACAACCAGAATATTGACGCTGAGATAGTTAATGAAGAGAACAGTTTCATCCCCACAAGGATCACCCTTATTGCCCTTTATAACAACACCCTCTTCCCTCTGTCTCATGCCCCTCCTTCCAACCCCTGGCGACCACTAATCTGTTCTCCAATTCTGTACTTCTGTCATTTTGAGGATGTATGAATGGAACTGTATGGTCTGTAACCTTTCAGAGTTGGCTTCTTTTCACTTAACATAATTCTCTGGCTATTCATCCTGGTTGTTGCATGTGTTAACAGTTTGTTACTTTTTTTTTTATGATTTTTTTTTTTGATGTGGACCATTTTTAAAGTCTTTACTGAACTGTTACAACATTGCTTCTGTTTTATGTCATGGCCCTCTGGCTGCGAGGCATGTGGGACCCCAGCTCCCCGACCAGGGATTGAACCCGCACCCCCTGCGTTGGTAGATGAAGTCCCAACCACTAGACTGCCAGGGAAGTCCCAACAGTGTGTTACTTTTTATTGCTTAATAGTATTCCTTAGTATGGCTGTACCACGGTTTATTTAACCATTTACCTGATGAAAGATACCTGGATCATTTCCAGTTTGGTTAGTTACAGATAAAGGTGTTGTAAAATTGATGTACAGATTTGTATGTGGATGAAAGTCTTCATTTCTCTGGGATAAATGCTGATGAGTTTCTGGGTTCTCTGGTAGCTGCATGTTCAGTGGTTCATTTGTGTTTTAGAGAAACTGCCAGCCTACCTGTACCATTTTACATCCCCACCAGCAATGGTATGAGTGATCCAGTTTCTCTCCATCCTCAGCAGCAGGTGGTGGTGTCACTCTGTTTTATTTTTGCGATTCTGATAGGTGTGTAGTGATGTCTCATTGTGGTTTTAATTTGCATTTCCTTAATAGCCAGTGATGTTGAACATCTTTTCATGTGCTTATCTGCCAGTTGTATAGCTTCTTTGGTACAATGTCTCTGTGCTTTTGGTATCAAATCTACTCTTTACCTAGATTCTGAAGACTTTATCTTATTTTTTTACTTCTAGTTTTCTGTTTTACATTTAAATCCATGATCCATTTTGAGTTGATATTTTGTATAAAGTGTCAGATGACTTAGGTTGATGTTTCCTTTTTGTTTTTCCTGTGGAGAGCCATTTGCTCCAGCAACATTTCTTGAAAAGATTGACTTCCCTCTGTTGTATTGCCTTTGCACCTTTGTCAAAAGTCAGTGGGCCATACTTGTATGGAGCTAGTTCTGGATTCTCTGTTCTGGTCCATTGATCCGAGTGCCTGTTTCTCTGACGATGCCACACAAGTCTTGATTACTGTAGCTGTATAATAAGTCTTGAAATCAGGTGGAACAGTTTCAACCATCTTATTCTCCTTTTTCAAAATTGTTTTGGCTCTTCTGACACTTCTGCTTTCCACATGAATTGTAGGATAATCTTATTGATATCTACCAAAAAAATCTTGCTAGGATTTTGATAGGAATTTCAATAAACCAAGCTGTCAGTTTGGGGGAAATTGACATCTTTACCGTGAGTCTTACTATATATGAACGTAGTATATCTCCTTTTTGTATTCATTTATGAGATGGTCAGTCAGGAGTGGCCACAAGAGTAGAGAGAGGAGAGGCTCAGGAAAATAAAGTTTATTATGTTTACAGGTCCTAGAGACAGGCATGGCATACAGGGCCATATGGAAAAACACCAAGGTGGTCAGGAGGCAGAAAAGGGGAGTGCTTAAACCATAGTCTTTATTGGGGTTTGTGCGGGAAAGGCGAGGCAGGATAAACACCTTAGAATTGGCTAGTCTGAATAATTTCAGCAGGCTTTGGGCTATAGGAAGAGTCTCTCGTTGCATGGTACCTGGTCCTGGGATGATGAAGACGAAGAATATTGCCTCCTGAGGTATAAGGGCCAGATAGAGGAGGTATGGCTCTGGATTGGCGAGTTTGCATATTAAAGACATGCTCTCCTGGGCCTTTGCTACCTCTAAGAATTGGCTGGCCCTGGGAGGGTAGGGTCATTCTCTCCCCAGCCAGAAAGGTTTTTTTAAGATGTCAAAGCATCATATTGTACAGAAAATAAAATACACAGACACACACACACAAATACATCTTTTCATTTATTTAGCTTGTCTTTGATTTTTTAAAAAACAACATTGTTTATATTTATATTATACATAACTTTATCAGTCTAGTGGTGTCATCATTTTACCCATTCAAGTGAAGTATAGAAAACTTACTTCCCTTTTCAACATTTAACCTCCCTCATTTTTATATAGTTGTCTTAAATATATCCTCTAAATACATTTAGAACCAAATCAAGCATTTTCCTAACATTTACTTCAACCATCCAACATAATTTAGAAAACTTAATAGGCGGAAAGCCTATCGTATTTACCTGTATTTTTGCCTACCGTGTTTTTGCTTCCTTCATGATTTTCCAAGGTTCTTTTTTTTTTTTTTAATAATTTCCTTTCTCTTTAGAATACTTCCTTTATCCGTTCTTTTATGACAGGTATGCTGGTGACAAATTGCTATTTTTGTAGGTAAAAAGAAAAGGCTGAACATTGTTAATTTCAGATGGGTTCAAGGTAATACTAGTGGATGATCAGTACAGGTTGAAAGAAAAGGAAGACTGTGTGTAGAAGTGACCTGCAAGGGCTAATGTGATGTATATGATTCCTTTTTCCTCCTCAACCACTTTCTATGGGGGATTCACTGTGTGTAAGGCAGTGGGTAGTGGGAGTTACACAAGGTGGTATCCGTGCACAGGGGAATACTACTCAGCACTGAAAAAGAATGAACTATGTATAAACATAACAACATGGAAGAATCTCAAATGCATTATGCTAAGTGAAAGAAGCCAGACAAATAAGAATACATAGTATATGATTCCATTAACGTAAACCCTAGAAAATGCCAACTAATGACAGAAAGGAAGTCAGTGGGAGGAGAGAAAGTTAGTGAAATGGAGGGATTACCAAGGGAACTTGAGGAAACACTTGGGGGTGTTGCTATCTTGATTGTGGTGGTGATTTCACTGGGACGTGCATATGTCAAACATATCTAATTGTACACTTTAAATATATGCAGTTCTGGAAATTCCCTGGCGGTCCAGTGGTTAGGAGTCGGCACTTTCACTGCCGTGGCCCTGGGTTCAATTCCCGGTCAGGGAACTAAGATCCTGCAAGACTCACGGATGGCCAAAAAAAAAAAAAAAAAAAAAAAAAAAATGCAGCACATTGTAGGTCAGTTGTAACTCAATGAAGCTGTTCATAAAAACCCACATCAACAAGTGTTCCTCCCATGCGTGACTATTGTGCAGCTCCCTGATGTGTAACTCCAAGTTGTCCACACTCTTGTTTTACAATACGGGACCAGTGATTACATGCTGGGATGTTGTAGCATCTGTCAAATTGCTCTGAAAGTTTTAAAGTGCTCAGTTTCAGTTTTTAAACTTTTTTTTAAAAATTTATTTTATTTTTTCTTTATTTATTTTTGGCTGCGTTGAGTCTTGATTGCTGCGCACGGGTTTTTTTCTCTAGTTGTGGCGAGCGGGGGCTACTGTTCGTTGCGGTGCACGGGCTTCTCATTGCCGTGGCTTCTCTTGTTGCGGAGCGTGGGCTCAGTAGTTGTGGCTCACAGGCTTAGTTGCTCCGTGGCATGTGGGATATTCCCAGACCAGTGCTTGAACCTGTGTCCCCTGCATTGGCAGGCGGATTCTTAACCACTGCTCCAACAGGGAAGCCTTAACTAATTTTTACAGTGAGATATAATTGACATATAACATTGTATTAGTTTTAGCTGTAAGAACTAATGTTTTGATATATGTTCAATCTAAAAACTTATATCTTGTCACAGTAAGAAATCATCTTGTTTGTGCACCATGTTTTCAGTTGCATGCACTGTTTTGGAGCAATGCTTCACACTATTTATATGCAATTTTCCCCCATCTCATTCTATATGTATCATTCTGAAACCATTATACCCTACTTCATGGTCACAGTATCATTTGATTAGCCTGTGTTCTGGGGTATACATTCTGGCATGGAGCACATGGGATTTTCTCAGCATGAGTCCTAGGAAATTAACTAGATCTGATAAAACATGCTGCCAGATTTCAAAGTGGATTATAGTGGAATGTTGGTATAATGTTGCCCCACTTGTATTTTTGAAGGAATCACTTAAAAGTTTCATGCAGTGTAAGAATTTTTCAAACTGGGGTGCGCTGGAGCATCCCAGGGATCTGGCATGGGAAAATCTGTGTTCAGATTCTGGTTTCCAAGTGGACTGGATGGCATGGGGGCAAGCTGCTGCAACTCTCTCAGCCTAGGTTTTCTGGCTTTAAAGATAGAGCAACGGTTCCCTCACAGCAGATTGGCGATATAGTGAAAATGCTCGGTAACCTGATAAGTGCTGTAAGTCGGTAAGTTTATTTCACTGGGTGTATTTGTATCTTCGTCTGGGAGAGTTCCTGTTTTTTTCCTTCAGGAATAAGGCCCGTATATTGAAAATAATTTGGAAACCAGTTCTTAAAAATGCAAGGTGAATTTTGTAGAGTGTCTTGCCTGTTACATATAGGCTAAAGAACCAAGAGATACACATGAAATAATAGACTTTTTCCCTCTCTTTTCAGGCAGTTACTCTCTTAACCGAATTAATTAGGGAAAACTTCAGGAACAGCAAATTAAAACAGTGCCTTTTACCAACCCTGGGGGAGCTGATCTATCTTATAGCCATCCAGGTAAGATTGTCTGGTTAACTCTGTTGTTCTTTGATGTGTTCTGACATATCATGGCGGATATCAAAATCAAAGTTTTTTGATTTTGCCCCTTTGAGCACACCTAAGGAATTTAGGAAAATTTTGACCTCTGGAGGAGAGAGGCTCTCAGTGTCTTTCTGACTCTTCTTCTATCTCTCCTTGTCTGTCTTCCCTCTCCCCCAGTGCCTCTTTTTCTTTAAAGTGTAGGAGATTCTCAGGCTGTATTTTAAAACCAGTGGACCAGAGTCCCCAAAGTACTTCCTAGGTTGCTGCCATCTTTGACTTCTTCATGCAAGAGGGTCCTGTTGGTTCTCCCAGTGTACAAGCGCCATTATTATTTAAAACACTGTGTAAATATAGCTCTTAACATGGCACGAGAATGTGTGACTGCAGAATTTGACTTCTTATATTTGGGAATATATTGAATAGATACAGATAAATTATGAGTTATTCATTTCATGTGATGCTCTGAGTGTTTTAATGAGTACCAGTAAGTTACAAGTTAATCAAAAGTTCTCTCCTTGTACTTACGTTTTGCTTCTAGAACTTGCTTAAATGTTATATAACCTGAGTATCTTAGTATCTAAATTGACTTTCTGGATGATCATCATTTTAAGGCAGTTAACTTAATTGCTATAAAACATCAGTATTTAAAATCATTTAGTTCCATGCTTGGTATTGATAACCTGTACAGCAAATCTCACTTCCTTAGTCTTCGTTTTCATAAATGTCTTGGCTATTCCTGGCCCTTTATATGTCAGAATAAATTTTAGAATCAGATTGTCCAGTTCTGAAATCATCTTTTGAACCCTACATTGACTATACAGAAATACTGCTGTCTTTGTGATTTTGAGTCTTCTAATGCATGTTCGGGATTGTACTGCATCTATGAGGAAAGTATTAGCACATTTATGATATGTTGTCCTTTAATGCACACAAAAATGGTGTTTTCATACGTTTATATTAAAAAGATTTTTCATTTAAGTCATTTAAATTATTGGGTTGGCCAAAAAGTTCGTCATCTTAACAGAAAAACCCAAATGAACTTTTTGGCCAACCCAATATATTTCACTCATAAAGCTTTTGTACATTTAGCTTGGTTGAGTTTATTCTCAGGTAATTTTATACTTTGAAGAGATAACACACTCATGAAACTAGAAAACTTGGAAGTATAGAAAGGTATACAGAGAAGGGTCTCTTTTCTACTTTTGTCCCCCATCTGTGTAGTTCCCCAATAAATAACCAGTACGATTACTTTCTTACTTATATTTACAGCATTAGTTTTGCACAAATGAGCGATTAGAAATGTAGATTCTTACTTTGTCTCATTTTATATAGCAAGTAGAGCAACTTTTTTCACTTAATAGTTACACAGTATTAAAAACAGTGTATGGCGATACATACACTGGAGCTATTTCTTAATAATTAATATGGATGTCTTTCTCAGTTAGTACTTAGAGCTCCCTCCCTCCTCCTCTTGCACTGGAACATTCTCTTGTGTGCTAAGTTTTGTGAAAGACAGTTTTCCTTGCAGTTCTTCGGGGGCGGGGCTGGAGAGTTTATATTGACTTTACTCTTACCTTGGGCCCTGGAGGCCTTGACATCAAAGCTCAAATTTACCAAGTTCTGCAGGCCCTCAGAATAAAAGCAAACTTCAGTGCTCTGTTTATCCCTTCACGCTTGCAGCTAATTTTTGGCTTGATTATTCTTTGATTTCTTGTCAGCTCTCTGAGGCATTTTAAGGATACAGAATAAAACTGCTTTCCTTAGAAGAAAGGTCAGGTATCTCAGACCACAGGAAGTGTGGTCTGCCATCTTATCATGGGTGGGAGTCTAGTCCAATTTTTGGGGGGGGCATGTGTCCCATTTTTTTTTTACCTTTCCCCCCAGCTTAATTGAGGTATAATTGGCATACCATAAACTGCACACGTTTAAAGATTAGAATTTGATCAGTGCTAATATATGTATACATCTGTGAAACCATCACCACAGTCAAGATAATGAAAATATCTATCGCCTCCAAAAGTTTTCTCAGCACCGTTTGTTACCCCTCCCTCCTGCCCCTCTCCCCACCCCCAGGCAACCGCTGATTGCCTTCTGTCATATAGACTAGTTTGCATTTTGTAGAGTCTTATATAAATGGAATAATGCAGAATCATATTTCTGTTTGTTTCTAAAAGTAGATCTAGAGAATCATTTCCCTTCGTTCTCACTTTAATTGGATGTAAGCTAGGCTGTTTTAATAAAGGGATGGTTCTGTGGCCATGACATTTGACCACATTTTATGATAGCAAACCAGAAAAGGAAGTTATGTCCCTGGACCCACACAAATCACTAATATTTCATGAGATGAGGCTGTTTGTGGCGTTGTCACTTAGCATATAGGTAAACCTTAACATGTCAGGTCAGTGCTGACGTAGTGAGACTGACCTGAAGTGATATATGTATACGCACACACACATACGTACATACGTGCATATCGTATATAATGTAGACACCTAAGTCCTGTCCTTTTGATTCTCTGGTAACACCCTGAGGTTATAAGCATGAGAACAGAAGACCAGACTGTGATTCTGACGAGGATATTATGAGGCAACACACTTATAGTTTACGTATTTTTTTTTTCTGACTTTTGTCAAGGATACACATCACGTTGAGGCCAGGTATTCTTATATTTTGTCCTTTTTGTCCAGCCCATAATCATTTCCAGATGATCTCCTTGCTTCACGCTTGTGTCCATTGAAGTCTTCCCCAGACATCAGCCAGAGTGAGCCTGCTAAACCCATGAGACTCTGCCGTTGTCACTCCTCAGAGCCCTCCCATGCTTCCTGTCTTCCCGGTTGTCACAGCTAAATCTCCAGTTACCTTCTGGGCTCTTGTGAGCTGCCTCCCCAGTCCCCATATGACCTCTGCCCTCGCGACCCTCTTACTTATTTCCTCCTCCCAGGCGCACTGCCCTCCCCACAGTTCCCTGAAACCCCTCGTACCCTGGTCCTGCCGCCACACCTTTGCACTTGCTGTTCCTCTTGCTTGCATTGTTTTCCCCCTAGATGTTTACCGTTTCTCTCTGCTCACGTGGATCCCTGCAGAGAGCCTTCTCCCGGCCCTGAGCACTGTGAGATGGAGCCCCTCTGACTACAGTCTTCCTCTAACCCCTTAGCCTGCTGTGCTTTTCTTCCTTTTTTTTAATTAAAAAAGTTTTTTTATTGAGGTATCGTTGATGTACAATGTTGTGTTTAATTTCTGCTGTACAGCAGAGTGACTCAGTTTTTTATATATATGTATATTCTTTTTAATATTCTTTTCCATTATGGTTTATAACAGGATATTGAATACAGTTCCCTGTGCTATACAGTAGGACCTTGTTTATCCATTGCTATGCTTTTCTTTATAGCGCTCATCACTATCTTGACTTGTTTATTTTGTTTAATGAAAAAAAAAAAAACTTTGTCCCCCACTAAATACCATTAAGACAAAACATTTATCTTTCTTGCTCACAGCTGTGTGGCTATTGTTTAGAAGAGTTCCTGGCACATAGTAGGTGCTTTTTTCCGCCCATGAACTGCAGCAAGGCCAATGGGACTGGAGGGGAATGAGCAGGAAGGAGGGCTGCAGAGACTGGCAGGGACGTGACCGTGGAGGGCTCCTTGGCCAAGTCGGATGCCTGGGTCTTGATCCTGAGAGCAAGGGGAAGCCGATAAGGTTTTAAGAAGGGTAAGGGTGTCATCTGATTTAAGTGCCACAAAGATGACTCTGCTTTAAATGTGGAGAATAGATTGGAGGATGGTAAGAGAGGCGTCTGGATCCTAACGGAGAGTAAGTGAAGCAGGAGCAAACTTAGGAGAGGAGTGGGCATTTCAGAAAAGAGAATGTCGATAGGGCTGAATGTCCAAGGAAGAGGACCACAGAGTCCCCTGTCTTGAGTGACACGAAAGTCACCGGTAACCCAACAAGAGCTGTTTCATGTATTTATTTATTTAATGTGGAGTGAGTGAGGCCGAAGAAGTCAGATGGCAGCGTGTTGAGGATTTAGGGGGAGGTGAGGACACTTGAGGAAGTGAACGTAAAGCTTAGGATGGTTGTGGGAAAGAGCGGAGGGGCGAGGGGCTGTTTTGAGAATGGGAGACAACAGGGGGCCAGATCAAGCTGGTGGAACAGAAGGACGTGGAGCTCACATTTTCCCACAAAGACATCAAAAATACACCTCCAGGGGACTTCGACTGCCGGGGGCATGGGTTTGATCCCCGGTTGGGGAACTAAGATCCCGCATGCCATGTGGCCCAGCCAAAAAAAAAAAAGGAAAAACATCTACATGTAGTTCTCACAGCACATCTGAAAATGGGAGATGACAGTGAGTCTGTTCTAGTGGAAATGGAAGGGATCCCGTGGAGACAGGGCATCGAGCACTTAGGAGCAGTAAGGGATGGTCCAGACCCTAGTGACCCTGAAGAAAGCAGGGTGGGAACGGGCTCGTGGGCCCACGTGGAAGGGGTGGAGGAGCCTGTCCTGCTGTAACCACTGGGTATGAGCAGCAGCTCGCTGCAGGTGGAGGTGAGGTGGTAGTTCCTCTCTCATCACTTCCATGGTCTACGCGGAGGAGGAAAAGTAGGTGAAGCGATGGCAGGGCCACGGGGTTGAAATACTGTGGTCCTTTAGGAGAGGGAATTGGTCAGAGAGAGAGACGGGCCTGGAGAGTGACGTGGAGGGTCCCTGGGCTTAACTGACCCTGGGTCCTTTGTGGACTCTGTGTCCTTGGTGCCACCCCTCCAAGAGCCCAGCTGTCTGAGCGCAGGCCTGGAGAAAACAAGCCACTGGCTCCCTCTAAGGTTGAGTTTCCCCAGGCCCAGGACAAGGGCACTCCAGAGGGTGAGGTGATTCAGGCCTTTGGCAAGAGTGATTAAATGATAGACCGGGAATCTAAATGGCTGTCAGGGAGGGTAGGGGATAGACTGGGGGAAAGAGAAGGGGTGGGGGAGGGGAGACGGGGAGCAGAGTCCAGTGATGTTAAGGAAAGGTTGTGGTGGGCCTCCTGAATAAATGATCTGGAAGGGAGGAAAGTTGTGTTTGGAAGTTGAATTGGGTGCTGAATTCACGATTTTTGGGCTGGAGCAGCTCTGGATGGTAATGTCTAGATTATGACCGTATGTGGAATTCCACGATTAAGGGTACAGTTTTAATGGGTCACAATTCTCATCATGGGTATTAAATACTTTTGGATCAGTAAGGTACCAGTTCTAACATTTGGACAATCTTAAAGAAACATTCTAAGCAGAGCTGAATTTCTTCTGCTATAAAGAGATTACTGTTTTGCACCTTTCTCTGTGGCCCCTGGTTTAGTTTGTGATTTTATTTCATAGGTTCCAGGAGTGTTCTTGCGGTTCTCTCTCTAATTTGGTTCTTCTGTGGAAGAATGTTTCCTGATGTTATTAAAATCAGTGTACCCGCTAATCATAATTGTTGACTTTTATTGAGCTTTGTCTTGCTAGGTAGCATCCTGAGTTTTACTAGTTCCTGTGGATTATCCGGAGATATTACTCAAAGCTGTGTGTTCTGTGCTTTCAAATCGTTACAGATAATGTCATACCTTTTAGGTAGGAGTAGCTGTATCATCACCTATAGTTATCAGTGGAATGGCTTCTCTATCGACCAGGTCATACTGTCATTTCTTAGTTCTTTCCATCTGGCTACTGCTGAGGGGATCTTATCAACATCATATACAACATAATGAGAAACAGAAGAAATACCTTGTATGTACAGTGCAGTAAAAGACCCCTCATCAGGTCATAATTGTCAGGCTGTACTTTCAATAGAATGTTAAGAAGTTTTAGGAAGTTTGTATATATGAAACCGAGCCTTTTTCTTGAAAGGGTTAATATCTTTTGTGCTATTAGCTTCACTGCCTTTCCTTCCACTTCATTTTAGGAAGAAAAAAAAAAGAAGCCCCGAGAATGCTGGGCTGTTCCCTCGGCTGCATACACGGTGCTAATGAGGTGCCTTCGGGAAGGGGTAAGCCTCCTTTGTTGTCCTCTGTAGACGCTTGCAATTGTAATAACCCTTCAGGCACTGTGTGAGGATTGTAGCCTGCAGCAGTGCAGGAGCCTGTCAACCGAGCACTGTATTGCTCCTGAATTTAAGCAATGCCGACAAGCCACTGTGAGCCAGGGACCTACAGTGGATCAAGTGTAAAAACGAACCAACTCTCATTCACTCGTTTAAATGTCTTGCTTTTTAAGAGGTGATAGCAAATATAAACAACCTAACTAGTTCTCAATAACATATACTTAATCCTCCCCTCTCTTTTAAAGTTATCAGTACAACAGTTTAACAGGCAAGGTGTATGCAGAGAATTTTCTGCGAACCTCAACATCCCTGTGATTATCTTGTCAGGTTGCCATTTTGTGGTTCAGAAACGGGGAAGCTGCCACTAGTATCTGTTGATTTTAATATTAAGTAGTAATTATTATGTGATGTGGGTTTTTTTTTTCAATTTATTCACATCCCTTCTCATGCTATTTTAATGGCTGAAAACCAGCCAGCTGGCCAAACAACCAACCTGAATACGTAGCTCCTGTGTGTAATTGTGTAGAGGATTTAGTAACTGACCTAGAAGGTTGGCATTTTTCTGTTTGCTTTAAACCTTGACATTGTTTCACCCAAGGCAGAGCCATAAGCTAAAAACATTCCTTAAGGAATGAAAAAAACACATGTCAGAATAAACATCTTTCTTTTGAGTTCATTACTTCATGCGTTATATGGTAATGGAATGATGTCCCAAGTGTAGAAAAATCTCTGCAAGGTTTTACCCTGGTGATCCAGAAAGGAGGTGTGAACACTTACCCGCCTGTAGGGTTAACTGTGTAGTCATTTGTCACTGTGGGATGTGAATGAAGCCAGTATTCTTTACTTTATCAACAATATGAGAATTAAGTTATTTTTATCTGTAGTCAAAAGACATTTTTGGATTTATCATTCAAGGCCTCAAGCTAGGCACACCTGGGGGCACATGGATGAAGAAGGTGGAATATCTATTCATGCACAGATGCTACCTGTTGTGGGAGCTAAGATAAAAATATAAAGTGGAATCTGTCAAGTACATTCATGCAAAAGAATAAAATACAGGAGCTCAAAGGAGAAAGGAGTCTTCTAGGAATTTTTTAAATGGTGTAAAGAAATTTTTAAAACTTTGTGTCTTTAATTTATAAAACTTAGATTAAGTCCTAGTAAAAGATGATCAATTCTAATCCATGAGGTGGTATCCTTTATTAAATATATCCTCCCCACCCCCTCCTGTGTTTTCATTGAGTACATACTGTAAACAATAGCGTTTGAGGGCTTCCCTGGTGGCGCAGTGGTTGAGAGTCCGCCTGCCAATGCAGGGGACACAGGTTCGTGCCCCGATCTGGGAGGATCCCACGTGCTGCGGAGCGGCTGGGCCCGTGAGCCATGGCCGCTGAGCCTGCGCGCCCGGAGCCTGTGCTCCGCAACGGGAGAGGCCACAATGGTGAGAGGCCCGCGTACCGCAAAAAAAAAAAAAAAGAATAGTGTTTGATATACATGTGTATTGTTAACAAATAATAACTGTAAAATAGCGATGTAGCTAATGGTATAGTTAATGAATATACACACTTGCCTTTTGTCTTGGTATGTATGACAAGTCTTGTATACTTTTCTTTAAGAGGGAGAAAAGTCCAGAACTCTCTAATTTATGAAAATTTTATATGTTTGAAAAGCATTTAAGTGTATGCTTTGGCAGCATGTACACTAATACTGTCCCTATTAAATAAATTCAGAGGTGATCATCCCCCCCTAAAAAAGGATTTCTATCCTTACAAAAATAATTCAATTGTAGCAGTTCTTTAGCATATTTGTCTAATGTATTCAGGACATAGTTGAGGTAAAAAAATTTTAAGCCACTTCAATGATTAAAAAAAAATTTTTTTTAATGTAGAAAACTGTTTTCCCAGCCCCTACTGGTATTTCTGAATGTAGGTTCTTTAATAGTGAAATGTATCTCATATACAGAAGAGTATATGAAATGTAGGAGTATGGTTAAAAGCACACACTCTGACCCACTTACTCTATTTAAGAAAAAAGGGGGGAGGGACTTCCCTGGTGGTGCAGTGGTTAAGAATCCGCCCGCCAATGCAGGAGACATGGGTTCGAGCCCTGGTTCAGGAAGATACCACATGCCGCAGGGCAACTAAGCCCATGGGCCACAACTACTGAGCCTGCACTCTAGAGCCTGTGGGCCACAACTACTGAAGCCCTTGTGCCCTAGAGCCTGCATGCTGCAACTACTGAAGCCTGCGTGTCGCAACTACTGAAGCCTAGGGCCCGTGCTCCACAACAAGAGAAGCCAGTGCAATAAGTCCGTGCACTGCAACGAAGCCCCCACTAGCTTCAACTAGAGAAAGCCCGCACGCAGCAACGAAGACCCAATGCAGTCAAAAAAAAAAAACAAAAAACGCCAAGGGAAAGTCACCGGTTGCTTAGAGAATTTTTCTGTCTCCCTCTAGGATTGCAATTTGTACTTTCTTTCAAAGAGTAAACACTATTCTGAGTTCGGTGATAAACTTTCCCAAGGTTTTCTAATTGTTTTCTCTTTTTACTTTCCCAAGTTTTTCTTTATAGTGTTTCCCTTTTTGATTGTATTGCTAAATATTACGTTGATTGAGTCTAAATGTTGAACTCTATAAATGGACTGGCACTGTGTTCTTTTGAGACTTAAGTTTTTTGCTTAAAGTTAGGTTGAGATTGGTACATGCTGATTGTGTAAAGTGTTTGTACCACTGAATAGTATGTTGTTGATGTGTGCCTCAGAGACACACGTGTGTATCAGTTTATACTCACACCAGCAGTGTATAGGAGTATCCATTAACTCACATCTTCTTGAACATTTGATATAGTCAGACTTTTAAGTTTTTGTCAGTCTCGTGGGCATTAAATTGTTTCTCAAAGTACTTTTAATATGCATTTTCCTGATTACTAATGATAATGACCATCTTTTTCTATTTATTTTGGTTTCTGTAGTTTTTCCTGTTTTGAAAATGATTGTCTTAATTTTTTCTGTTACTTTGTAGGAATTCTGCACACCTTCATTCCCACCCTCCCACCCTCCCACCCTATTGTTATAAAATGTTTCAAGTATTAGAAAAGGAAAGAAAACTATAATGATCACCTCTATTTTCATCACCTAGGTTCAACCGTTAACATTTTGTCCTCTTTGCTTTGTTGTAATATGTGTGTGTGTATATCTTTCCATATGTGTGTATTTATTATTCATTCATTTATTTTCTGAACTGTTTGAAAAAAATTCAGATGTCATGGTACTCCACCCATAGGAATTTTTAAAAAATGTATTCTGGGTATTAACTTTTTGTTGTTTATGTGTATCCCAGATACTTTCTAATTTGTGTTTGGTCTTTTCATTTTCTTTACAGTGTCTGTTGATAAGCAGAAGTTCCTAATTTGAATAGAAATTTATCAATCCATCCCTTTATTATTTGTGTTTTTTATATCTCAAGAAAAGCTTCTCTCCTCCAACTTCATTAAGATGGTCTATTACATATTTCTTCTAAAAGTTTTATTTTTCCTTTTTCCCTTTAGAAGTTTAATCTATTTGTAATTGTTTTGTGTGTGTGGTGCTATGTGTGGATCCAGTTTTATTTTTTAAAATAAACATAATCTGTTATCCCAGCATCACTTAATTAAAAGTCCTTCTTCCCCCCATGGCTCTGCAGTGTACCTCTGTCATGTCAACGTGCATGTCTCTTGTCTTTATTTAGTTCTGTTGGCCTATTATCTGTGCCATGCTGTCTAAATTAATAGTATTTATTTTTAATAATTTAAAAATATAGAGGGGCGTTTTTTCTTACCATTTTAATCTTTTTCATGAGTTTCTTAGCTTTTTTGGTCCCTTTTTACTTAAAAAGTTACATGCAAGTTCACCTGTTGGGATGTTGATTGAGAGTATATATCTATGAATAAATTTGAGGAGAATTGGTTGATATTAGTGAAAATGGAAGGCATACTCAGTGAGAAAACTAAAAGGAGAATGACACATTTGGTTTAGAAAACACTGGAATAAGATGATTGAAGTTCCTTTGAATTCCTGATGACATTCAGCTGATGTATTTAATTCATTGCTTAAGGTAACTCTCTCATGTACAGCTCCCGTTCTTTACAGGTAGCATTTATGAAACATATTATGTACTGGCTGGACACAGGAAAGGCGAAAATGATTAAGACACTGCCCTATCTTCATTTATTCGGAAAGAAAATTTTTTTTTATCCCTGGTTCAGTATGCCATTTATTGTTGTTTTGTAACTACATTTGCTTTTTTTTTTTCCTTTTTCTTTCTTGTGTAGTTACTAAGACATTTAAGGCTATTAACTTTCAACCTAGTGTTAGCTGTATCCCATTGTTTTGACATGTAGTGTTTCCATTATTGTTATTTTATAGATAATCCCTAGTTTAAAATTTTATCTTGGTCCAGGGTTGTTTATGAGATGGTTTAAACTTTTTCAAGTGGGTGGGATTTTATTGCCTCTTTTTTCTTTTGTTGCAATAACAAAGTTGCATTACTGTATAGATCAAGAATGTGGTCTGTTCTATTTCTCTTGTATTTTTTTAAATTGTGGTTATATATATATATTTAATATAAAATTTACTATCTTAACCTTTAAGTATATAGATAAGTACATTCACATTGTTGTGCTATCTCTGTTGTTCTTAAATATATTGAGATGTTTTTTTGCCTAACTTAATTGACTTCTTTTTTCACTTTCAAAACTTAGTAATGTACCTTTTTGGACATGGGCCGTTGATTCTGGTTTGTACTCCCTTTTCTCCTCCCTTTAATCTGTGCATTGAGAGAAAAGCGGAATGGAAATTTTACTTTTTTGTTTTAATTGATATGTAGACTTCTTAGAAGACAATTTTAGTTTTAAATTATACATATTGTTTTTGTTCATTGTGCATAGATAACTAGCTTTGCCATGGGAAATTCAGACGTGTTTTAAGGGTTTTCCAGTCAAATACCTTGGGACACACTGGGTTAAACAAGGTTGAATAGTTTCGTTTGTTTGTAGTTAGTACTTTTCAGAGCTTTTATTTATTTATTTACTTTTTTCAGAGCTTTTAATTATGAATCTCCATGGGCGCATATCGAATGCGATGTTTTCAAAGTTATTTGCCCACAGACCTACCTTATCCTGTGGCATGCTGTGAGATCCACTTAGGGAGAAGAAGATAGTCTTACACTGGGGCTGTCATGAGTTTGTTTAAATAGTTTTCAGTAGGTTTTCTCTTTTTCAAAAGGTTACCTAAGAGATTATGACCTTGTTTTCCAACCAGGTCAACCTGTTATGATTTCTATAATTTTAACAATGGTAATAGAGATGTGAGTCAAATGCCTTTGATCTTGTTACAGATGTAAACGCTCAGGTGGAAAGAGGGGAAGTGTTTAGAGTGAGAGACTTAAGGTGGAACACACACACACACACAAAAAGGAAGACCTGGTATAACTGTTTTAAAAAGAGTGTGGCAGTATAGAAGAAAAGGTACCCATGATGACACTGAGTCATCGTTTCAGAGTTGGGGCTGGCATTTTGGAGACCTTGAGCTGGGAGTCAGAGGATGTGGATTTCAGTCGCAGGTGTGCCACTCTTGAGTAGTTTGATACTGGCCAAGCCCTGGGGCCCCAGCTGATGTTTTGTATAAGGAAAGGTACCTGTGTTGGTTGATCTTCCACATGCTTCTGACTTGGGCCCTCTTTGACAGCTTTCCATTCCATTGCTTTGACCTATTGTAGACAATGGCAAAGAGCAGTTCTCCCCTTGGTATCATTGCTGTATTGATCTCAGGAATATTTGGCATTGAACTTAGACGGCATATGTTCTGTATGTGCATGGAATAGGGAGGCTGAGAAAGCTGGCTTTTCTTGAAGGTAGTTATTTTTATCTGGGTAGGTAGCAACCTACTGTACAGTGCGCACAGAAGCTGGAAATAGTACCTAGAGTGTTTCCACGTGTTTAGAGGAGATTAATTTATGCATTTGTATCTAATCAACCACCTCTTTTTTTTATAGCTTGCATAATAGTCTGTATATAATTATGGGTGCTGAACTGACACCTGGCATATGTTAAAATGTGAGGTTCAAAACATAAATGTGGTTGGCTTTATTATTCATTTCTGAACAATAGCTTATTAGATAATTTTGATGTAACAAAATTCTTTTAAGAGGAAATTGAATTTTCAGTTTTAGTGCTTTTTAAAAAAGAAAACTATTGGTAAATTGCTTGTATTTAATTAGGAAAAGATGGGGCTTGAATTAGAATGTATAGAGGTGTTAGCCATTATATGTATTATCTTTGAAGTGTTGTTTTTTTTTTTTTTTTTGCTGTACACAGGCCTCACTATTGTGGCCTCTGCCATTGCAGAGCACAGGCTCCGGACGCGCAGCCTCAGCGGCCATGGCTCACAGGCCCAGCCGCTCCGTGGCATGTGGGATCTTCCTGGACCGGGGTACGAACCCGTGTCCCCTACATCGTCAGGCAAACTCTCAACCACTGCGCCACCAGGGAAGCCCTGAAGTGTTTTTAGACACTAGTTAACGAAAATGAGAGAGAAGTTAAAATTCTTGATACTGGGTAAAAGTGAAAATGTACAGCTGTATTTTCTGTTTTTGAAACTGTCACAGTTTAAGTTTAATCTTCCTAATAAAGAATGTGTGTGCCGTCAACATTGGGTTCTCTGCGGGTACGCACAGTTCTCCTCGCCTTTATGTAGTGAAAGTGAGCAACGTGTATATGGAATAGGAATGATGCAGGGTTTCTTGTGTTTTTCCTTTTAATATCACTATTCATAATATTTGGAACGCTGTTATTAGTAGGATGCAATACTAAGTCTGGAGTTACCTAATGTGTCTTGAAGCAAACCTTTGAGAATGGCACAAAGAAGCGATCCTGAGTTTGCACTGAGTAGGGAGTAGACCAGCTTCCAGAGACTTGGTGGGCTAAGAGGCACAAAGTATGGTATGTTCACTGCTAGGGTGAGGTTTATACCTCCTCTTCTCCTGCGGCAGATAATCTTCAGGGGGAAGCTCCACGGGGTTCTACGATTTATATTGGTTCGGTTTCTCTGTGAATTTTCATGTTCCTTTAACTGTTTTATCCCATTACATGCTTTGTAAACTTAACAAATTCTACACCTCTTTTGTTTCTTTCTCATTTAATACCTGTCTTTATGTTTTTTCTATTTATCTTTTTATTGTTTAATGGTATTGTGGTTAGAGGGAGTGGTATATGTATGATTTTAAATCTTTGGTATTTGTGGATACTTCTCTCATGACTCAGTACGTATATGTACTTAGGGGGAAAGAAAGGTGAATTCTGCCATTGTTGGGTGATGTGCTTTTTTTCTTATAGTAGCTCAAGCTTGTTAATCTGATAGATAGATATAGATATAAATCTATGTTCATGCTGATTGTTTTTTGTCTGTTTTATCAGAGATAGGGATTTAAATTGTTTTTCAGCTTTATTGAGGTATGATTGACATAAAATCGTAAGATATTTAAAGTGTACAAAGTGATGATTTGATATATGCATACGTTGTGAAAGGATTCCCCCACTGAGCTAACACATCAGTCGTCTCATATTTTATCCCGTTAACCTTTTTGGGGGGTTGGGGTGAGAACATTTAAATTCTTCTCTTTTAGCAAATTTCAATTATACTATATGGTGTTATCAACTAGAGTCACATTGTTTTACATTACATCCCCAGACTTTATTCATCTTACAGGTGAAAATTTGTACCTTTTTACCAACCTGTCCCTATTTTCCTCACTTTTACCTTTGTTTTTTTTTTTTGTTGTTTGTTTTTTTAAGAATGTCCCTTTTCCTTCTTTCTTAAATTTACTTTTTAATATTTATTTATTTATTTTTACTTTTGGCTGCATTGGGTCTTTGTTGCTGTGCATGGACTTTCTCTAGTTGCGGCCAGCGGGGGCTACCCTTTGTTATGGTGCTAGGGCTTCTCATCGTGGTGGCTCCTCCTGTTGTGGAGCACAGGCTCTAGGCGCATTGGCTTCAGTAGTTGTGTCTCATGGGCCCTAGAGCGCAGGTTCAGTAGTTGTGGCACATAGTTGCTCTGTGGCATGTGGGATCTTCCGAGACCAGGGCTTGAACCCGTGTCCCCTGCATTGGCAGGTGGATTCTTAACCACTGCGCCAGCAGGGAAGTCCCTTACCCTCTCACCGCTGCGGCCTCTCCCGTTGCGGAGCACAGGCTCCGGACGCACAGGCTCAGTGGCCATGGCCCACAGGCCCAGCCGCTCCGCGGCACGTGGGATCCTCCTGGACCAGGGCACGAACCCGTGTCCCCTGCATCGGCAGGCGGACTCTCAACCACTGCGCCACCAGGGAAGCCCTTTACCTTTGTTTTTGAAAGGTGTTATTGTTGGATATAGATTTATAGGTTGACAGTTATCTTTTCTCTTTTGGTACTTTAAAGATTGTTCCACTGTCTTCTGGTTTGCATTGCTTCTGATGAGAAGTCTCCTGTCATCCTTATTTTTGTTAGGTTATGTGTTAGATAATCTGTACATAATGTGTCTTTTTACTCTAGCCGCTTTTACAGGTTTCTCTTTATTACTGGTTTTTAGAAGTTTGATGATGATGTACCTTGGTGTGACTTTTCTTTTTTCTACTTGAGGTTCATTGAGTTTCTTAGAGTGTGAATTATTAATTTTCATAAATTTGAAAAAATTTCAGCCAGTAGTTCTTCAAACAAATATTTTTTCTGCCTCCCTCTGCCCCCTTTTGGGATTCTCATTGCATATACATTAGGTTGTTTGAAGTTGTCCCACAGTTCACTGATGTTCCAATGCTTTTTTCTTTTTTACCCAGTCTTATTTCTTTCTGTGTTTATTTTGGATAGTTGTTTCTTTTTTTTCTTTTTCTTTCTTCTTCTTTTTTTTTTTTTTTTTTTTTTTGCTAAGTGTTGTGTCTTCACTAATCTTCACTAATCATTGAGTCTGCAGAGTCTAATACGTTAATCCATTTCAGTGTATTTTTCATATAAGACATTATAATCTCTAGCCCTTTGATTTGGGTCATTTTTTAATTTTCTATTTCTTTCCTTATGCTTCTTTCTTCTTTCTTTCTTCTTGAGTGTATGGACTGTATTTATAGTAGCCATTTAAATACTTTTTTCTTATTCTGTCACCTGTGTCATTTCCCTTAAAGTTTCTTTTTATGAGTCATATTTTCCTGCTTTTTAGTGTTTGTGAACTTAATTGGATGTCAGACGTCATGATTTTTATGTTGGGCACTTTTGTTTCTTTATAGCCTTTTAAGTAGTTTTGTGCTTTTTCTTGGACTCATTTAAGTTACCTGGAAACAGCTTGATCCTTTTTGAGACTTTTAAGCATTGTTAGAACAATCCAGAACAGCCTTTAGTCTAAGGGTTAATTTGGTCACACCACTGGTGCAATCTCTTTCTTCGGGCTTTCCTTGATGGTCTTTCCTTAGGTGGTCTTTAGCTTATTGGTACACTAATTATTTCCAGCCCTGAGTAATTTCTAAAGATTGTTCTGCATACTCCTTATGCTTTTAAAATTATCTTCCAGTTTTTATGTTATGCTGTAAGCTATAATTGTGTATTTTCCAGATTATTTCAGCCTTTTTATTGAAATATGTGGAGAATTATGTTATGCTAGGTTTAGTGATTAACCAAATGTAATAGTTTTATAATAGCCTGAAAAAATGACCACACCTCCTAAAACACCTAACACATCCGGGGGCACTCTTGGTATCAGGGCTTTATTTATAAAGCAGTGATTATGAAGAAATGATGTGTATATATTTCTGATCCTAAATAATACCTATTTAATTTTCTCATTGTTTTCTACTCCTTCTCTCTCTCTAGGAAGAACGTGTTGTGAATCACATGGCAGCAAAGATTATTGAAAATGTCTGCACTACCTTTTCTGCTCAGGCCCAGGGCTTTATTACAGGAGAAACTGGGCCTGTTTTATGGTACCTATTCAAACATTCTACCGTTGATTCTCTTAGGATAACTGCAATATCGGTAAGATGGAGCATCTTTTGGGGATATATTTGCATGTATTTAAATACCAAGCTTGAAGAACTGTGCTAGATACAGAGTAAATTTCATTGGATAGGTAGAAATCTCAGAGTAACAGTTGGTGAGAACAGTAATTTGATTTTCTCCTGAAGCAGGAGGACTGTCAGGAAATTCCAATAGGATCTTGTATGACCATGAATTACAGTTGCAAAAACTATTTGGAGGTGATAGTGGAAAACCATGGCAGTGGTTAGGGTGCAGGATTTGGTTCGGTATATTTCTAGTGTCCCTTGACTTTTCCTGTTAGCTCCCTCTTTCAGACTTTACGTTAAATGGGTTTATCATGTGGTTCAAATGAATTCATATTAATGTTCAAGCATCTGTGATTTTGCAGTTTCTGTATTTTGATTGGTTGTCTACTGCTTTCCTTCCATGGTTATAATGACTTGATGTAAAGGATAATTATGTATGAAGATGTGTTAACCTGGTTGTATCAATTTAATAGTCGGTTGACCAGATACAGGCCTTTCTCATGTGATTTATTTATATACTCTTTTTGATCACCAGTCTTATCTGGACTCTCAACGTTATCTGGTACCCTCCCTGTATTTCTCTAGTCTCCTCCTTCTTGTGCTTCTCACTGTGCCAATTTCAGACCTTATCCTCTTTCCTTAACCCTCCAATCCCATGGTTTCCCTCCTGTATCCTCAGTAAATGGCTTCCCCCTCAGTAAATACTTCCCAGAGAAAAATGGAGACATCCAGCGGGAATTATCCCAGTGTCTGTCTTACACATCTTTGGACCTATTTGCATCCACAACTATCCTGCCTCAGTTCTTTCTCTCCTGTTACAGCTGATGAACTGTCCCTTCTCCTGTCAGAGACAAACGTGTCCATGATTCTTCCATCTCTTCTTTTTTTGAGAATCTCAACTCAAATGGTTCTTTTTGCTCTTTCCTAAATCTTTACCCTCTCCTTGTGTACTAGATCTTTCTAATCAGTGTTCAGGTATTCTTTACCACATTAAAAATAAAAAGACACACATAAAAACATATCCAGAGTTTCTTAGAAGGTACCTCCATCCCTCCTCCCCCCGTCCCCCCCCCCCCACCCCAGCCGTACTTCTTTAAAGGGTTATTGCCACAAGCTTGCTCCTTTCTGGCCTGTTTTCTCTTCAACCCTATCTGGTATCTGTCCTAAAAACACCAGTGAACTTTCTCAAGGCATCTTTGAGTCACATCTTAAGGCATTCGTTTTAATCCTGGACCTTTAAAAAAAAACCTTGCTTTAATTGGGTTTATATTATCATTTTCATTTTTATGCTCAGCATGATTTCTTTTCTTGGCAGAGATTTTTTTCCAGTTGTTCCCACCCAAGTCTCACACCTTCTAGCTCTTTCTTCGTTTGACACATTAAGCTTCACTCTTTGATCTTGGGCTTTTTATATTTTGTTCTTAGTGTTCATCTAATTTATTAATTTTTGACTGTAATTTTTCCGATTTCCTCCAAAACGTCTCTTCTTTTCTGCTCCAGGATCATGTTCAGTATCATATGTTATATATTGTTTTCATATTTCTTTAGTCTCCTTCAGTTTGAAACAGTTCCCCAGTATTTCTGGGAACGTCATGTCATTTACAGGTTTAAAGGACACAGGGCTTGTCTTTTGTAGGGCAAGGCTCAACTTGGGTCTATATAGTGTTTTCCCGTTAAACCTCCTTAACATCATTGAGGACCCTTACCTGTAGCATATGCCTCTGTGATGGTTGCCATATGATGACCATCTGTTTCATTCCTTTTATATCAGAGATTGGCAAATACTTTCTATAAAGGGCCAGATGATATGTATCTTGGGCTTTGATGGCCACATATGGTCTGTGTTCCATATTCTCTTTGTTTGTTTTCTTTAACACTTTAAAAATGTAAAAACCATTGTACATTGTTCCCATGAGCTGTACAAAAACAGGCCTTTGGTATTGGTTGGAATTCTATTTTAAAGAAGCTCTTTCCCTGCTCCCACACGTATGTGTGTATTTATATCCTTATGATCATGGATACCTTTTTTTTTTTTTTTTTTTTTGTGGTACGCGGGCCTCTCACTGCTGTGGCCTCTCCCATTGCGGAGCACAGGCTCCGGACACGCAGGCTCAGCGGCCATGGCTCATGGGCCCAGCCGCTCCGTGGCATGTGGGATCTTCCCAGACTGGGGCATGAACCCGTGTCCCCTGCATTGGCAGGCAGACTCCCAACCACTGCACCACCAGGGAAGCCCCATGGATACCTATTTTATTCAATGAATTGTAATGTGATACTACTATTACCACTATTATTATTTATTTTTGGATGCTCAGATCATCGTAGAAGCCTTACAAGCTGGCTTTTGTGTCACATTGACCTATTTCTTTTTTTAAAAAATAAATTTATTTATTTATTTTATTTTTGCTGCATTGGGTCTTCGTTGCTGCGCGCGGGGTTTCTCTAGTTGCATCCAGCAGGGGCTACTTACTCTTCATTGTGGTGCTCAGGCTTCTTATTGAGGTGGCTCCTCTTGTGGAGCATGGGCTCTGGGCACACAGGCTTCAGTAGTTGTGGTGTACAGGCTCAGCAGTTGTGGCACACGGGCTTAGTTGCTCTGCGGCATGTGAGATCTTCCTGGACCAGGGCTCGAACCCGTGTTCTCTTCATTGGCAGGTGGATTTTTAACCACTGTGCCACCAGGGAAGCCCCCATTGACCTATTTCTGTCATCGATCACTTCCGTACTTTCTGACACCATGCAGTTTCTGGGCTACTTTTGTACTTGCTCTGCCAGCCCTGGAACCAATCATTTCTCCAAGGGACCTTTGGTATTTAGAAACCACGATCTGAGTGCTGTGCTTATTGCTGTGGGGTGTTATTGTTTTCAGGCCTTCTTAGTATTCAGAGCTAGAAAAAAGTATAGGTACTCATAATACGCACGCATATAGAATTGTTCTTATATCTATCATTGTGGGTATTTGGAACAAAACTCATGCATTCATATTGATACTTCCAATTTGAATCCCATATGTAGGATTCTTTTTAGCCTTCCCATTTTCTGTGTTTGTCAATCTAATCTCATACAGAAACCTGGTTTCAGTTATTCTCAGTATATTTACTGATCTATTCAATCAGTTAATTTATTCATTCAGCGTAACAGACTCCATCCACTCTGGCCGCTGCCTCTATGTCATTCTCTTTCTCCCGTGTCACTGCCGAGTGTGTCCTGAGCCGCTTGTGCTCAGTGCTCCCATTCCCCTCTGACCTCTTTCCTCAGAATCTGATGTATTGCCCTTGGGAAGGGAAGGTAAGGGAAGATAGACTAAGGAAAACAAAGGGTTAGGTATCATTTTTGATGCTTTATCTTCCCTAATTCCTTCCCCTTCGCTCTTTACATCCAGCCAGTCGACCTGTCCTCTGATTCTAATTCATAGATACTGCTCAGATCTGTCTGCCTCTCTCTGCAGCTCTGCTGCTGCCTCCATAATCCAGGCCACCACCATCTCTCACTGAGACCAGTGGAGTGGCCTTAACTGGTCTCCCACGGCCAGTTTGCTGCTCCACTAGTTCCATTTTGCATACAGGGTGAACTTCATAAAATCACATCTCCTCTTCTTACTGCTCTGCTAAAACTTTTCAGCATCTTAAAATTTTTTTTTAAAGGACGATAATACTAGATGAATACTACAGAGTACTAGGTAGAAGTTAAGAATTGGCAAGTGCTTTGAGTTTCAGGATAAAATTTAATGTCTAAAGCAATTAGCACATTTTGTGGGGTAAATCAGTTATGCTAGCTTATTTTACTATAATCCCTTATAGACTGTAAACTCCTGGAAAGCCAGGGCTGTGTTTTGTTCATCTTTCTATCAGTTTGAAGCCAGGTCTTTGGTTGCAGGTTTGGACTTTTTCTGCAAAGGTTGATACGGAGCCTCTTGTCTCACATCATGAGTGGAGGGCAGGAGGTTGATAACATTAAACGTTCTTCTTTACTTGGGCTACAAGGGGAAATAGGCCACAAAGGTCCTGCTAATGATAGAATGGGGAATACAGTATGAGATCATTGTTTGGGGATCCTAAAACAAAAGTTATTCTAACATCATAATCTTAAGAAAATTTTACCTGCCTTAAGAAGATTCATTAAAGGTTGAGGATATAGAAACTGAACATACACATCCTGAAGACACTTTACACAGATTCCTAGAGGGGTGACAGTTGAATTTTCCCCAGCACACCTTACAGAGCTGAACTTCTTTTTTGGTTTCTTTTCCGATAACAACCTCTCAGGAATGTGCTCTGGAGGTTAATGTACCCATTTAGTGATAAAGACCAGAATTCTTCACGTGACTTTCAAGATGTTGGGTGATTTTTGCCTCTGCCTGCCTCTTTTGTCACATCTCCTAACACTCATTCCCTCACTTACTGTGCTTCAGTGACACACATGTTCTGATATTTTCAAGAATTTCCAAGCACTCTTCGGGCCTCAAGACTTTTCCCCTTTCTATTCCCTGTGCCCAGGATGCCTTCCTCCGGCTTTTCACATGGCCGATTCTTCATCTTTTAGTTCTCAGCTTAAATGTTACCTCTTTCATCAGGATGTGTCTTGCCCCTCGTGTCTCTTTGTATTTTCTGTCATAGCAGTCAACACAGCTGTATTTATGCAACCTATGTATGCACATCACCATACATCCTGTTAGGAGGTCAGTTCTAGGAAGGTAGGGACCCTGTTGCCATTGTTCCCTCCTGAGCACGTGTGGTAGGTGCCCGGTGGATATCCGTTGACTTGATGGCTGCAAGAGCAAGGCTGGAGGATGGTGTCACTAGTGCTGAGTCACCAACTTGCTCCTTGTTCCGCATGTTACCAGTCTGTGCCTACTGCCTGTGTCACTGATTTTCTGACCCATTTCTCCTAGTCATCTCTTGGCCCCATAGAGTCCCCCTGGACCAGTGTGATGCAGATGAGCAACATCAACATCACCTGGGAACTTGTTAGAAACACAGGTTTCTGGACCCTGACCCAGACCTGCTGACTCAGAATCTCTGCGGGGAGAGGCCCAGTAATCTGCATTCTAACAAGCCTCCAGGTGCTTCTAATGCCTGCTGAAGTTCGAGAACCACTGCCCTAGACCTTGGAGCTCTTGAAAAACACTGGCCTGGCTTGGAGTGAAAGATGGCTAATGAATCCTTCCCGCTCAGGAGTGGTGGCATCCATTGCTTAGGGATTAGTTGTTGAAGGGAGCGGACCTGACTTGGGAAGTGTATTGAATGCATAAAAGCGTTCCTAGAATTATTAGGATTACAGGGAATCTCTGTATGAGCCGCAGTGGGAACGAGAGAAACCTTTAGAGTTAGACTGAGTAGAATGGCTCCTATGAGGGAGGTTACTAGGCTAATTATAATTACTGAAGTGCTGAGAGGAAAGGTGACAAAGTGAAGAGTTTTTCGGGGCAGTGGTTCTCACTGGGGTTGGAGGGGAGCTTTTCAACAACACTGACTGCTTCCTCCTCTCTCTCCACCCCCTGCCACTGTTCTGATGTGTCTTAAGATCTCAGAGGTCAGATGAGAGTGTGTCTAGTTTGAAAAAGTTCCCAATGTAATTTTCATATGACATGAAAAAATCATTCAAAAGACAGAAAAGAAATGGTTCTTAAACTTATTCCGTGGTGATTGTGTTCATGTTTCTAATAGATATGCCGCCTTCAGTTTTGAATTAATCTCTTTCTTAGACATTGCTTTTAATAAATAGATGGTCACAGATTCTGGAGGTAACACAATGTCCTTTTGGAGGCAAATTTTGAAGTGAATTTTGAACTGGAAGTGTTCTTTCCAGTTTTAAAATGTAGTCTCAAGCTCTATTTTATTAAGTAAATATTTCAAAACCTAATCACTGAAGGTCTATCTTGAGATTTGATTTTTCTTTGATTTGGAGAATACAAGCCCCCATGTGCTCTTAAGCTTCTGTGAGCTTTCAGCTGTGTTTGATATCCAGAAGTGACGGGTTAAAAGTTATTTGCCGCATGAGCTCTTCAAAATGGAAGGTAGGTTAGGCTTTTGAGCAGCTTTCTGTAGAGGAGAACTTCCAGTTGCCCTCATATTGCTTTGAACACACTTAGAAGCAGTCTGGACAAACCTTGTATCAAGAAACATCCCCGTTATGATTGCGTAGGGATTTTATATCAATAGGAAGTCAGTTGTGCTGTGAAAGCCTCTCTAAGAATTGTTACAGTGCTAATGAGACTTACTGTTCATTGTCTCGAAGCCAGTTTAAGGGAGACCCCTAAATGTCCTTGAAAAATTCTAATCGTAACGTGATCTTTAGGAGCTCTATTTAGACTGCTCTTATTGTTTTTAATCCAGGGATTGAATAATCTTTGAAATAATCTTGACTGAAATAATGAAATAAATCTGTTTTCTTAATTGAAATATAATTGATTTACAATATTATATTAGTTTTAGGTGTACAGCATAGTGATTCAGTATTTTTACAGCTTATACTCCATTAAATGCTATTCCAAGATAATGCTATTATTTCCTGTGCTATATTCTGTATCCTTATTGCTTATCTATTTTATACATAAGTTTGTATCTCTTAATCCCATACCCATGACTTGCCCCTTCCCCTTTTTCTCTCCCGTCTGGTAACCACTAGTTTGTTTTCAGTATCTGTGAGTCTGTTTCTGTTTTCCTATACACATCGGTTTGTATTACTTTTAAAAATTCCACATGTAAGTCATATCATTACAGTATTGTCTTTGTCTTTGTCTGATTTATTTCACTAAGCATAATATTCTCTAGGTCCATCCACATTGCTGCAAATGGCAGTTTCCTTCTTTTTTATGGCTGAGTAGTATTCCATTGTGTGTATATGTACTACATATTCTTTATCCACTCATCTGTTGTTCAGGTTTCTTTCATATCTTGGGTATTGTAAATAGTGCTGCTGTGAACATTGGGGTGCATCTATGTTTTCGAATTAGTGTTCTCATTTTTTTCTAGATATGTACCCAGGAGTGGAGTTCCTGAGTCATGTGGTAGTCCTATTTTCAGAGTTTTGAGGAACATGCATAGCGGATGCACCAATTTACATTTCCACCAATAATGTACAAGGGTTCCCTTTTCTCCGCATCTTCTCCAACATTTGTTATTTGTAGACCTTTTTTTAAAATTACTTCTTTGGCTGCGTTGGGTCTTCGTTGCTGCACACAGGCTTTCTCTAGTTGTGGCGAGTGGGGCCTACTCTTTGTTGAGGTGTGCGGACTTCTCATCGCGGTGGCTTCTCTTGTTGCGGAGCATGGGCTCTAGGGTGCGCGGGCCTCAGTATTTGTGGTACGCAGGCTCAGTAGCTGTGGCCTGAGGGCTCTAGAGCGCAGGCTCAGCAGTTGTGGTGCATGGGCTTAGTTGCTCCACGGCATGTGGGATCTTCCTGGACCAGGGCTCGAACCCGTGTCCCGTGCATTGGCAGGCAGATTCTTAATCACTGTGCCACCAGGGAAGTCCCTGTAGACCTTTTGATGATAGATATTCTGACAGGTGTGAGGCCACCATTAGCCTGATACCAAAATCAGACAAAGACACTACAAAAAATAACAGGCCAATATCTTTGATGAACATAGGTGCAGAAATTCTCGACAAAATATTCGCAGAACAAATCCAACAGTATGAAAAAAGGATCATACGCCATAATCTAGTTGGATTTATTCTAGGGATGCAAGGATGGTTCAACGTTTGCAAATCAATCAGTAAGGTGCACCACATTAACAAAAGGAAGAATAAAAATCACACGATAATCTCAGTAGATGCAGAAAAAGCATTTGACAAAATTCAACATCGCTTCATGGTAAAAACTTTCATTAAAGTGGGTATAGAGGGAACATATCTCAACATTATAAAGGCCATTTATGACAAATCCACACTACCATTATACTCAGTGGTGAAAAGCTGAAAGCTTTTCCTCTAAATTCAGAAATAAGACAAGGATGTTCACTCTCACCACCTCTATTTAACACTGTATTGGAGGTCCTAGCCATAGCAATCAGGCAAGAAAAATAAATAAAAGGCATCATCTAAATTGGAAGGGAAGAAGTAAATTGTCACTGTTTGCAGATGACATGATACTTTATATAGAAAAACCTAAAGTCTTCACCAAAAAACTATTAGAAGTAATAAGTGAACTCAGTAAAGATTCAGGATACAAGATTAATATACAGAAATTTGTTGCTTCTCTATACACTAATAATGAACTATCAGAAAGAGAAATTTAAAAAAATATCACATCAAGGGACTTCCTTGGTGATCTAGTGGTTGAGACTTCAAGCTTCCACTGCAGCGGATGCAGGTTTGATCCCTGGATGGGGAACTAAGATCCTGCATGTCATGTGGCCAAAAAATTAAAATTAAAAAATAAAGTAAAATCACATCAAAAATACTAAAATACCTAGGAATAAACTTAACCACGGAGGTGAAAGACCTATACTCTGAAAACTATAAACACTGATGAAGGAAATTGAAGATGATTCGAAGAAATGGAAAGGTATCCCATGCTCTTGGGTTGGAAGAATTAATATCAAAATGACCATACTGTCTAAAGCAATCTATTAGATTTAATGCAATTCCTATCAAAATACAACATTTTTCACAGAATTAGAACAAATAATCCTAAAATTCTTGTGGAACCACAGAAGATCCCTAATTGCCGAAGCAATCTTGAGAAAAAGGAATGAAGCTGGTGGCACTACACTCCCAGGCTTCAGACTATACTACAGAGCTACAGTAATCAAAAAGTATGGTGGGCTTCCCTGGTGGTGCAGTGGTTGAGAGTCCGCCTGCTGATGCAGGGGACACGGGTTTGTGCCCCGGTCCGAGAAGATCCCACATGCTGCGGAGCAGCTGGGCCCGTGAGCCATGGCTGCTGAGCCTGTGCATCCAGAGCCTGTGCTCCGCAACGGGAGAGGCCACAACAGTGAGAGGCCCGCATACAGCAAAAACAAAGCAAAACAAAACAAAAAAAACAGTATGGTACTGGCACAAAAACAGACACATAGATCAATGGAACAGAATAGAGAGCCTGGAAATAAACCTATGCACCTATGGTCAATCAATCTTCAACAAAGGAGGTAAGAATATACAATGGGGAAAAGGCAGTCTCTTCAATAGATGGGTCATCATTTTCCCTTCTTTACTACTCTCTCTGTCCTTCACCTGAGAGATACATCAGACAAATTTCCCTTCCGAGAACCTGCTCTGCTCTTTGTGTCTCCATGTGAATACTTGTCCTCTTCTCTCTGGCTAGAATTTTCTTTACTTACTTTTTCACCTTACTTTCCCACTCACCTTCAAAAACCGACTCAATTATCATTTTCCTTATGTAGCTTTTGTTCACTTGCTTTTCCTGCCTTTCCAAGCATAATTGAGCCCATTTCTGTTACAACACATTAAATTCTATTAGTTCATTAATTTTAAGTTTCACCTTTGATAGTCTATGAGCAGTTGAGGAGTAGCTCAGGGGTCTGATTACCTTGGTTTGAATTCTAGCTTTGCCATGTACTAGCTATATGCCTTTGAGCAAGTTACTTAAATATTCTGTGCCTTAGTTTTATTACCTATAAAATGGGGTTAATAATAATACCTTTCATGTATGTTATTTGGAAGGATTAAATGAGGTAGTCTTCAGATATTCTCAGATCATGTTTTTTACATACTGAACAATAAACAAATACTTTTATGACTATTTTTCAACGCTTAGCTTAGTGTCTGCACAAAGAAGGCTCATCTTAATGTTTTTTATTAAAGTTTTTCTGTGTAGACTCATGAATTATTTTCTCATTTTAGTTAACTCATAATGCATACGATCATTGTAAGAGTTTCTAATGTTTTACAGCAACTTAAGTATTTATTGGTAGCTGGATTATTGTTTTAATTTTACCTGTGTTGAAATTGCCCAAATTTCTTATGCCAAGGTAAGTAATGAAGGAGCAAGGTAAACACCTTCTACTCCTTTCCACAGAAGTATTTGTTCTCTTTCGGGGGACTGGTTCGTGGGCTTGGAGTAGTCTGATGGATCTGTTCTCCTGTCCCTGCAGGCCTTGTGTAGAGTCACTCGCCATTCTCCTACTGCCTTCCAGAATGTTATTGAGAACGTGGGACTGACCTCAGTAATAAACTCCCTGGCCTCTGCCATCTGCAGAGTCCAGCAGTACATGTTGACCTTATTCAGTGCTATGCTGTCCTGTGGGATTCACCTTCAGAGGCTAATCCAAGAAAAGGTTTGACCTGTTACTCTATTTGAAAAATTGTTGTGTTCTCCTACAATTTTAGTGGCTCAATAAGCAGTGTATCTCTGTAGAATTTATTTTTCATCTCAAGGGGCCCTTTTGAACTTTGCCAAACCTCTGTACCACAGGGCATTCATCTGAAGTTGTTATAAACTCTTTTAGTGATTAAAATAGAAATCTGCCTGCGTGTCCCATTTTAGTAATGAAAAGTTAGAAAATTTATGAGTCCTTCTTACATGCTAATATTTCTTATGCCTCCTTGTCCTCAGCCGTCATCTCTTTTCCCATATCCCTTGCCTGCCTTAAGGAGGGGTCCCTTTATATTCTCTGTTTGCCCTGATTCATTTTTATTCCTTTCCTTGTCCTAATACCCTGCCAGTACACATAACCTTCAGAGCTCCCTTTCTCTTGTTTTTAACTTAGTCTCCTTCCAATCGTTTGATGTTCCTTTATTTTATGGAGTGTAGAGTTTGTAAGTATTCAGTTCGTATCAGAAAACTACATAGCTACAAAGAAGTCCCTGTAGTAGCTTTCCTCAAAGTGTCTTCTCTAGTGCCTGCTAAGGAGTGATCCCTGGACCAGAAACATTGCATCACCTGGGAGCGTGTTGGATACACAGACCCTCAGGCCCCACCCACACCTGCTGAATCAGAATTGACATTTTAATGAGGTCTCTTGAGGATTTGTTGGAACTTTATGGTTGGAGAAGCCCTGCCCTTGAACATTAGTGTTCAGTGAGGTGTTAACAGGTGAAAAAAGTGGACCATGGTTATATACCCATTTGGAAAGCAATGAGTCAGACATATTTTCAGTTGTACAACCTTTTTCACTTTTTCGTGTGCTCATGTATATTATGAGTCTTCATGAGGGTAGTGTAGTATGCAGTATTCTTTATACTTATTGGACCAATTACCCTTTTTCTGAGGGGAGATAACTGTCAAATTGGAGTTTTGTACAACATGGTTAAGGTAACACTGCTAGGAAGTATGGAATGGGTCCACTTAAATATAGTGTTTGCCATGTTTCTCCTGCATGAAATGCAACACGTTAAATTTGGTTTTTTATAAAACTAAAAATTTCAGTAATTAATAATTGTCAGGCTTACATAATAAACTTGATCTTGAAAGTCAAAATAGAAAGCAATCCATTTTTTGCCTTTAATTAATCTGATTTAATTCTGTGAAGAAATTTGAGCCTCAGAGAAAGTATAGTCTGTGTCTAATTTTTTGCTATTAAATTTTCCAAGTCATTGCATTAGAAAAAGTACCACTTGAGTAGTTTTGCTATGTAAATTGTGATAAGAGAGGCTGAGAGTTTTATTTTTCTCAGATTTATTGAGTTTAAGATATTTCACAAAGGTAGTAAAATAATATGCACTAATTAATATGACTTTGTAATTGTTCTATAATGTTTAATGTCCCCTGTATCTTAAATAAATGATTGAATAATTACATGTATTAAATGAGAAATAATCTTTTGATTTTAACTAATATTGGCACTTAAAAACTTTTTTTAAATTGTGGTTAAAAACATAAAATTTACTGTTAACCATTCTTTTTTTTTTTTTGGTGGTACGCGGGCCTCTCACTGCTGTGGCCTCTCCCGTTGCGGAGCACAGGCTCCGGATGCGCTGGCTCAGCGGCCATAGGTCACGGACCCAGCCGCTCCGCGGCATGTGGTATCTTCCTGGACCAGGGCACAAACCCGTGTCCCCTGCATCGGCAGGCGGACTCTCAACTACTGCGCCACCAGAGAAGCCCTGTTAACCATTCTTAAGTGTACAGTTAGGAGTGTTAAGTAGATTCACATTGTTGTGAAACAGAGCTCCAGAACTCTGTCAACTTGTTTAACAGAAGCTCTATATCCATTGTATATTTTGGGTGTTATGTTTTAAGACTCTGGATCTTATTTAAATCTTCTGTTTTAGTAGGCCTCCTCTGACACCGAACTGGCAGAGGAAGGATGGTGGTGCTTTGTTCCTTCCAGGTTGGGGTGAAAGTCCAGGTTCCCCTGTAGACTTCTCTTGACACCCGAGGGGTGTGGTAGAGCCCCTCCTTACTGCAGGGCAAGGGTGGAAATCCAGGCTTTCCACTGGGCTTCTTCCTATGCCTACCCTGGCTGGTAGGGGGAGGGCTCCTCATTATTCTGACACTGGTTGGGTAGGGGTGGGCGCCCCATTCCTGGTGGAAGGTGGTAAAGTTGCAGGCTTCCCACTTGCCTCCTCTGATGCCATCCCGGCAGAAAGAAGGAGGGGAACGTGATTACTGCTATAAATGGGTGGAGGTCCAGGCGTCCCATCAGTATCTCTACTGATACCATGGTTGGGGCCAGGGGGCCTTGTTATTGCTGGGTTGGGATGAAAGTCCCAGCTCTCTCTTGGTCCTTTCTATTTCCCCGGCAGGGAAGAGTGTTGGGGTGCCTTGTTACAGTCACGTGAGGGTAGGAGGCTAGTCTCTCCTCTTGCCCCTTGCTGAAGGGGCCATCGTCTTTCCGTGGTGTTCGGCTAGAGTAGAGTAGCTGTTGTCTTAATGTTTTTGGTCTTTCCACGCTGCCCCTTTCCTGATCCTTTGGCTTGAGAGAGCTGATTTGTCCTGTGTATTTGTGTTTGTGTGCTGTTTGGCTCCTGGATTATCCAGCACCCAGTCTGGGATGTATGAGGCAGAGAGAAAACCCAGCAAACTCAGTGATATGTTGATCCTCAGGTGCTGAGGCCTCTAACCGTTCTGCATCTTTTCTGTCTTGTCCTATAATCTTTAAAATATATCTGTGGCCACTCAGTAATATACAGTGAATTGTCATTTAAAAGGTAAGGCTCTATTTTTTTTAATTAAAACAATTTATTATTATAGCGAACATTTATTATAGGCCAGACACTTAGTGACTTATAACCCTGGGTTATTCTCAAATGAGACTTAGTGTGTTGAGTGATTTTGTCAAGTTCATGGGAGTTTATAAATGCTAAAGCTGATGCTCAGGCCAGGCAATAAACAAGGAGACAGAATTATTTTGGATAGTGTTAGCGCTCTGAAGAGCGTTACACAGGATGATGTTGATAGAGTGTCTTGCAAGGGGAAGTGTGCAGGGAGCGGAGCCAGACGCTGTTTGCTGGGAGGGAAGTCAGGGAGGGCCTCTCTGAGGAGGTGATGTTCCAGCTGAGCCCTCAGTGACAAGAAGGAGTGTGCTGTGTGAACCTCAGCAGGAGGAACTTTGTAGTTCAGCTTCCCTGAGGTGTGAGGGGTCATGGGGAGACCCGGGAGGAGAAGGAAGGCCAGCAGTGCTGAACGCAGTGAGCAGTGAGGAGGGGACATAGAAAGAGGCTGAGCAGTAGGAAGAAGACCCGGCTCATGTACGGTTGTGATACTGGCCTTAGGGGTTTCGACACAATGGCCATTGTTTTATTTTTACTTAAAGAAAAGTACAAATATTTGTATATAGGTGTGTGTTTTAGGGGCAGGTTTACCAATCTTAGTATTGCTAATTGTGTTTTTTTCAAGTGCTTGGTTGTTAATGGGCTAGAATGAGTGAAAGAGGAAGGGACCCAGGAACAAATACCAGGCTTATTGCTTCCTGCTGGACAGGGAGAAAGAACTGCACCTGTTCTTTTTGGGGGATTGATGCCTCGATATGGTGATATTTTTTTGTTGTTGAAATTCAGTCCCCAAAAGAGGCCCATGCCATTCCTTTTAAATAAGAGAAATTACTATTTACTGCAGAAAATGTAGTAGAACCTAAAGAAGAAAACAAAATCGACTGTAATTTCACTACCCAGAGCTAATTACCGTTGCCATGTGGGTTTATCTCTTTTTAGCCTTTGGTCCGTATGTCTATGAATTTTATGCATACCTTTATACAATTACGATAAAAATGTGTCGATTTATCATTTTCATGAATATATCATTAAATATACCATAGGAACATTTAAAAAATTACTATATAATTTTTCATTTTGTGCCACTATGGTAACTTAAACCCTTCTCCCACTGTTGACCTGTTTGCCTCTGACTTTTTGGTTTGCACTCACCCTGATGCAGTAAGCATCCTGTTTACATACAACTTTTTTTTTTTTTGCGGTATGCGGGCCTCTCACTGTTGTGGCCTCTCCCGTTGTGGAGCACAGGCTCCGGACGCGCAGGCTCAGCGGCCATGGCTCACGGGCCCAACTACTCCGCGGCATGTGGTATCCTCCTGGACCGGGGCACGAACCCGTGTCCCAGGCATCGGCAGGCCGACTCTCAACCACTGTGCCACCAGGGAAGCCCTACATACAACTTTGTGTCTGCTGCTAGTAGATTACCACAGATGTTATGCACACTTAGAAGGCTGTGCATAAACAATGCTAAATTGTTCTCTAGAAAGGTAGATGATGAGAGTACAATTTACTTGTGATGGTGTGAAAAGTGTTCACAGCCATGGTGACAAGGGAACTCTTTTGAGTTACAAATCATGTGTTCTGCATATTCAAGTAAATAGGAAAATTGGGCAAAACAAAAAGTGACAAACTGTTTTTCTACCCTGTTTTCAAAAAAGAAAAAACAAATGAAACTCTTAAAAGGATACTTTCTGTACCCGTGGTAGATGGTCCTTTGTAAGTAATTCTTGCATCATCACTAGATGTAGGGAATTGATAACCTTTTCACAATTCAGATACTTGAATGACTCTCAGAGAGAAGCTTCTGGAAGGCCTGACCAGGCATAAGAGAAAACCTTGTAAGTTAGGTGTGAGTTTATTTACTAATCTTTGCCCTGTAAACTGATTTTTTAAAAAGAATTCCTGGTTTACTTTGTAGTTTTATTTTTCGCATTCTTCCAAGCTTATTAATGTGTCCTACAAATATTCGATCTTGAAGATCTGGGGCTGGAGGAGTTTGGGAGTGCATAAAGGTGTTTCCTGCCGTTTTACTAGGAAGACAGGTATTGGATGAGGTCATTGCAATTTCCCTTAATTGTAATGTCTACAAACCTAAAGTAGCTAATGCCATTTTAATTTATTTTTATCAGATTATGTTTATAACTTTTATGAATTTGAGTTTAGTATTGAAAATCCAGAATATATGAGATACAGAATACAGAAGACTAAAATAAACTGCTTAACCATCCCAAAATAATCTCTTTAAAAATTTTGATGTATATCTTTCAAATTCATATTTAGTGTGCGTATATGTGTACACATACACAGACCTTCACGAATTTCCTTCTCCCTGCTGCCACATACACATGCTACTAGAATCCTTTTACAGTAATTGGATCAGTTGTATACTGTTTGTTCATATTTTTCCTATTCAGTGATGTTGGGATTGTGTGTCTAACTCAGTATAACTCTTCAATATTGTTTTTAAAGTGTTATGACGTTCCATCATGTGAAGTTATCCCAATGCATTCCAGCAGTTCAGTACTGCACATTTTAAAATTTTCTTTTTTTGCCAGGGAGAACATTCTTATGGCTAAATCTTTTCACATGGACATCTGTAATTATTCCTTTAGGATAAACTTTTAAGTAAAATTAAGCACTATCTTAGCTGCTCCTCCCAGAGTCTCTCATCAAGGATTTTATATTCAGTATCTTGGGTGTTCTGTTACAGAGACCACAGGTAGGTGTATGAACATGGAAGAGATCAGTTCCCATGAACTCTTCCTGAGGAATCTGTCAGAGGATGAGCTTTAGACAACCAAGAAATGTTTGAGTAAGTTAAGAAGACCAAGTAATGTGGGACTTCCCTGGTGGTGCAGTGGTTAAGAATCCACCTGCCAATGCAGGGGACATGGGTTTGATCCCTGGTCTGGGAAGATCCCACGTGCCGCAGAGCGACTAAGCCCGTGTGCCACAACGACTGAGCCTGTGCTCTAGAGCCTGCGAGCCACAACTACTGACACCTGTGCACCTAGAGCCCGAGCTCTGCAACAAGAGAAGCCACCACAGTGAGAAGCCCACGCACCGCAACAAAGAGTAGCCCCTGATCGCTGCAACTAGAGAAAGCCGTGCAGCAACGAAGACCCAATACAACCAAAAATAAATAAATAAAAAATTAAAATAAAAATTAGAAACAAACAAAACAGGGCTTCCTTGGTGGCTCAGTGGTTGAGAGTCTGCCTGCCGATGCAGGGGACACGGGTTTGTGCCCCGGTCCGGGAAGATCCCACATGCTGCAGAGCGGCTGGGCCCGTGAGCCATGGCCGCTGGGCCTGCGCGTCCGGAGCCTATGCCCCGCAACGGGAGAGACCACAACAGTGAGAGGCCCGCGTACTGAGAACAAAACAAAACAAAACAAAACAAACAACAACTCAGTGCCCGATTCTTGATGTTAGAAAATTGAAAATATATAAAACCCCGGGAACCCTACTCTGCTGTATTTCAATTAATTGAGCATGGTATACTCACATCAACTTTTTTACAAGTTACATAGATTCAAACATCTGCCTCATTTATTTTTTTTTTTTGAGGTATGTGACCTTGAATGTACTTTGTAACTGCATAATCAGTGATGCATACATTGCACTTCATATGCTTTGGGGTCACTTAACAATTTAAACATTACTCTTTAAAGTCATACCGTGTTTCACAGGTGGGTTTGTTCATGCTCGTTGGTAAGATGATTTCCTCCTGGGTGTTACTGACTACGGATACTGCCTTTCTAATTTTTGTCTTATTTGCTAGTTTTGACAGGAGCTGCTGTCCATTTTTATTTTAGCAGTCTAGTTTGACTGGAGCTGTTGCTTCAGGTTTCATGTTTTGACCAAGTAGCACAACAGTGATTAATAATAAGCCGGAAGGTGCAGACCGCTTATGTTGTTTGGAAGTACTATGGAAGATCACTATGAAATTTCATGCATAGAAAACTTTGAAAAATTTGAAAGCTCATTCAGCTCAGGTTTTTTTTTTTTCTCACAAAGTCACTAGGCATCCTGACTCAGTGGTTGCTAATTTAAAATATGGTAATTAGTTTATGCATTTTAATAACATGAGTTTGTATTGACATTTTTTTGTCTACGCTAATAAATGTGTCTATAAGAAACATTTTACTAAGCTACTTGGCTAAACTTCTTTAAGGAAAGTGTAAACCAAAAACAATTTTAGATTTAATCAGTACATTTTTCACTTCCATCAACCTTAAATGGGAAAATCGTGTCAGTGTATTATCCACATGATTTCTTTTTTTTTTTTGAGGCTATTATCATTTGATGGCCAGGCTGTGCTCATTGATTTTCCCCTGTGACAGTTGATTGAAACAGATCAGTTTTACCTCTTGAGAAATAAATAACTTGGACGTTCTCTACATCATCATTATTTTTTTTTATCTCATAATTTTGTCCTTATGATATGTACTGGAGGGGTTTTTATCCTTTTGCTTACTTTTGATCAAGATTATCATTTTCTTTGTGATGGAAGCTTCATATATTTCGACCAGTTCCTCACATTGTGAACATTTCATCACGCCATCTTTACATTACATAGGTATGTCCGCTCTGAAATCACTGCCAAGAACCATTTGAACGTTGGACATGAACTCGTTGTTCCGTGGTTTGGGCTATAGACCTAAACAGCTTCTGTTTTTTTTTTTTTTTTTCTCCACGTGTAAAATTTAGTTATGTTGAGCCAAATGGCAAGATGAATTTAAATCAAAGCTGAATACATAGTGGATTGCAAACTGAAGTGACCCGAGGTCATTTTTGGTTCTCTAAAGTAGCTTTGATTATTCATCCTTGGCACTAGGCTTTGCCTGCAGCCTGTAATCTTCCCTCCTCAGTGTTGTAAGATTAATACTGTTCTAGAGGTCTGGTGCATGTTGCTTAAGATTAAATATGGTGCCCTGGGCAGTTAGTTTTAGGGAGTCAGTACTGTTCATTTAGTTTTTCTGAAATGACTAAATGAGAATTTATTTAGGGCACAAGATGCTTGTAGGTTTAGATCCAAAATTAGAGTCTGTAGTATATTGTATCTTCTAAGGGACTTGGAATTACTATGTTAGAAACAAATCTTGTATGCAGTTTCTTTTATCTTCGGGTATTTGCTGTGCTAGTTTGTTTCACTCAAAATAATAGGCATTATTTTAGTTTTGCCAGATTGTTAGTAATGGCTGCATAACACTCCGTCAATAAGAAATATGGTAGACCTTATCATCACTTCTTAGTGACATGTCTGTGTTTTTAAAATTATGACCGTTGCTGTACGAAACTTTTGTTGCGCCTGGAAAAATTTCCTCTTTTGTTATATGCTTAAGCTATATTTCACTTTTGCTGTGTAACTACTTCAAAATGTAGTGGCTTAAACAAGAGCAGTAATTTAACTTTGCTCACCAATCTGTAATTTGGGCAAGGTTGGGAGAGATTGAGTGGGAGCTGGAGAATAAACTTTCCAGAAGGCTCACTCAGATGACTGCGAAGTTGGTGCTCGCTGTTCCCTGGGAACCCTACTGGGCTGTGGGCTGGGAGCCTCAGTTGCTTTCCACATGGGCCCCTCAAGGCTGCTTGGGCTTCCTCACAGTGTAGTGGCTGGGTTCCAAGAGAGAGTGTCCCAAGAGAACCAGGCAGAAGCCGCATGGCCTTTCAGAGCTGGCTTTGGAAATCATGTAGTGTCACTTCCGTGACTTCCCTTTCCTTCTCCACCTGCCCTCCCCACATGCATCATTAGTGTTTGTAATGAAAGAAGGTAAAACTGGATATGGGTAGATGCAATCTTTTCTACAATTGGGATTTAACAAATTCCCTATTTTGGAAATGTTAAGGTGGTTTCTATTTTTGTTTGTCTTATAAACAGTACTACCATGAGCATTCTTCTTCTCAAAGCTCTTTTGTTCATCACTTGGTTAGGCTAAAATTCTTAAGATATAACAACTGTGTCAGAAGAAAATAACAGTTTTAAGGCTTTGGAGAAGTAACAACTCACTTTCCTACCAGCTGGAGGAAAGGTTGAACACTTACTCTCATATGAGCTATATTTGAGATTTGTCCATTTACCCATGACCATGCCAGCTCATCTTTGCTAGTCTGCTTTGTTTTAAAACAGATTCTTATTCTTCCTAAATTTGCATTTCTTTGCCTACTAGTTAGGGTACATGATTTATTTGCTTGTAGGCAGCTTAGAATTCTTTTATTAGTTGTTTGCTTGTTTCTGTAATTTTTTACACTAGAGTATTCATAAAAGTTATATTGGTAAAAGTTATTTATACCTAAAGATATTGATTCTTTGTAAAAAGTTTCAAATATTTCAAATACTTTTTCCAAGGTTGCATATTTATTTTGACAGATATATAGTATCATAAGTTTGTTTTCCCCCGTTATTTAAAATTTTCACAACCTGTTGAGAGTCTTTCTGGTAAAGGTAGTAAAGTAAGCATATCATTAGATGAATAGTCTACCCTTTATCTTTTTTATTTACTGAAGTCTTAAATATACTCGTGAATGCTTTGCTCTTTCTTTTGTTTTATTTGTATTTTCCATACAAATTTCAAAAATGGAATTCTTACAGCTTTATGCTTTATGATATTTTCTAGTATCTAGTTGGACAAACGCCTTCAGTCATTATGTCAAGGCTATGAAATGTGTGTGTGTAATCATCTCCGACATGCTATTCTGTCAAGCACTGTTGCACTCGCACTCAGGTTTCTTGACTCCAGATTACAAGTTCTTTACCACTATATTAAGCTGCTGCTTCATTTTTTCCAGTGTTTTCTTATCGCTCCATAACAATCTATAGTTTTCTTTGTGTAAAACATACATTTCTCTTTTAAGTTTTCTTAAATTGTTCTGTATTTTTGTCATCCTTAATCAGAACACATATTTATGTGTTTACTAAAAGACACGTATAAGAATGTCCATAACAGCTTTACTCATTGTGGTTCCAAACTCCAAACAACCCAAATGTCCAAGAGTAAAATGGGTATATACGTTTTTCTGTGTTCACACCGTGGAATATTATACAGCAATAAATTATGAACTACTTCTATACATAACATAGCTGACTTTTTACACCATTAAATTGAGGTCAGGCAGTGGTAAGTTTTCTTTTTGTGTATCTTTGCTGTCTCCCCTTTTTCTTTCCTTTTTTTTTTTGCGGTACGCGGGCCTCTCACTGTTGTGGCCTCTCCCGTTGCGGAGCGCAGGCTCAGCGGCCATGGCTCACGGGCCCAGCCGCTCTGCGGCATGTGGGATCTTCCCAGACCGGGGCACGAACCCGTGTCCCCTGCATCGACAGGCAGACTCTCAACCACTGCGCCACCAGGGAAGCCCTCCCTTTTTTCTTGATTAATTTAGTGAGTGCTTTATCTATTTTGTTGATATTTTTCAAAGGCAGCATTTTGATTTATCATTTTCCTTTTTTTCCTTTTACCTTGTTAGTTTCTGCTTGCATCTTTATTTTCTCCCTTTGCTTCATTTTGCTTTACCTTGTTCTTTTTACAGCTTTTTGTGTTGGGAATTTATTTCACACTCTTCTTTCATTTTAATTTACAAATGTATTTGCAGGTCACATTTTCTTCTGATGACTGCTTTAATTGTATCCTATAGATTCTTATATATAGTGTTTTTACTATTATTTTTTTTAAGTTCTACAATTTTGGTTTGCATTTTTCCTTTACTCAAGGATTGTTTAATAGAGTGTCTTAAAATTTTCCAGGTAGAAGGGCCTTTTGGATATTGATTTTTTTTTTTACTTTCTACTTCTACAGCGCTGTGATCATTACAGTCATTACTTTTTACTTTATTGATTCTATTAAGGTTTTCTTTATCACCTATTATGTAGGTACCTTAAAGGAACATTTCATATTTAAGAAAAAGGTACATTTTCTATTACTTGAGTCTAAATTTTAATACATACCCATAATATCTAATCTTTTACTTATGTTATTTAGGTCTTCTTTATCCTTATTTTTGTTCTCATGACAGTCTTGGACTGAGAGTAGTGTGATTAAGTCTTCTATTCCTTCTTCCATCTCCTGTAGTCTTTACTTTTTAAAGGTGTTCACTATACTATGTGAGGCATAACCTTCATTACTGTATTCAATACTGTTGCGTATGTGTTGTGAATGGTGGCCTTCGGCATTAAAAAGTGTTGTTTACTTCTTTTTGGCCTAAATTCTATCCTATATATCAGGAAAAATCATTATGTAATTCTTTGTATATCAGTAACAAACTTTCTGCTTTCGTTTTTGCTTGAATTTGCCTGATTGTGTGTTTATATGTATTGATTTATATATAAAATTTATACACAGTGCAATTCATATTTTTTTGGAGTGTAGTTGTATGAGGATTAACACATGCATAGACTCTTGTCACCACCACAAGAAGGATACAGAACTATTCCAACATCCCAAAGAATGACCTTGTGCTGCTCCCTTTTTTAGGTAAACCATGTCCCATCCCAGTCCCTGGCATTCAGTGATGCCCGTATGGTTTTACCTTTTCCAGAATGTTATGTAAGTGGGATCCTATATGCGGTATGTGGGCCTCTCACTGTTGTGGCCTCTCCCGTTGCGGAGCACAGGCTCTGGACGCGCAGGCTCAGTGGCCATGGCTCACAGGCCCAGCCGCTCCGTGGCATGTGGGATCTTCCTGGACCAGAGCACGAACCCGTGTCCCCTGCATCGGCAGGTGGAGTCTCAACCACCAGTATGTAATTTTTGAGACTGGTTTCTTTTACTTAACATCATGCAGTTGAGATTCCTCTGTGTTATTGTGTGTACCGTTAGTTCATTCCTTTTGATTGCTGAGTACTATTCCTTTATGTGGGTATACCACAGTTTATTTATCCATGTACCTGTTCAGGGACTTAAGGATTGTTTCCAATTTTTGACTCTTATGAGTAATGTTGCTATCAACTTTTACATGTAGATTTTTCTGTGAACATAAGTTTTCATTAAGTGAAATGATATGCAGTGGTTGGGGCATATACGATAGATATGTGTTTAAGTTTTTTTTTTTGGCTGCGTTGGGTCTTTGTTGCTGCATGGAGCTTTCTCTAGTTGTGGTGAGTGGGGGCTACTCTTCGTTGCAGTGTGTGGGCTTCTCGTTGCAGTGGTTTCTCGTCACAGAGCATGGGCTCTAGGCACGCAGGCTTCAGTAGTTGTGGCATGCGGGCTCAGTAGTTGTGGCTTGCGGGCTCTAGAGTGCAGGCTCGGTAGTTGTGGTGCACGGGCCTAGTTGCTCCGCGGCATGTGGGATCTTCCCCGACCAGGGCTCGAACCCGTGTCCCTTGTATTGTCAGGCGGATTCTTAACCACTGTGCCACCAGGGAAGTCCCTGTGTTTAACATTTTTATGAAACTGCTAAACTATTTTCCAGAATGATTGTGCCATTTTGCGTTCCCAGAAGCAGTGTATGTAGACTTCTAGTTGCTCCACATACTTGTCATTTTTAATTTTAGTCCTTCTAATAAATGTGTTGTGGTGTCTTGTGATCTTAATTTGTGTTACTATAATGATTATGATGTTGAACATCCTTTCATGCATTTATTTGACATCTGTGTACCTTCTTTGGTGAAATGTCTGTTTAAATATTTTGTCCTTGAAAAATACTTTTCTTAATGTTGAGTTTTGAGAGTTCTTTATATATTCTGGTAACAAATACTTTCTCCTAGTATGTGGCTTATCTTTTCTTACAGTGTCCTCCCCAGAGGAGACATTCTAAGTTTAATTCATCAATTATTTCTTTTATGGATTGCGATTTTGGTTTATATCTAAGAATTCTTCCTAACCTAAGGTCATGAAGATTTTCTCCTCTGTTTCTTTTTAAGATTTTGTGGTTTTATATTTTACATTCAGTTCTATGATCCATTTTGGGTTAGTTTTTGTATATGGTGCAAGGTGTGAGTTGAAGTTTAGTTTTTTGCATGCGGATATCCAGTTGTTTATAGCAAAAACTTTTTTCCAAAATTCCCTTTGTACTTTTGTCATAAACCAATTGACTATAATATTTCTGAACTCTCTACTGTTTCCCCTTAGTCTGTGTGTCTGTCATTTTGTCAATACCACATTGTTTTGATTACTGTAGTTTTTAAAATGTCTTAAAACCATTGTGTGATTCTCCTGTCTTTTTTCCCCCCAAATTGTTGTGCTTATGCTAGTTGCTTTGCCTTTACATATAAATTTTACAATTAGCTTGTCTGTATCTACTAAAAATCCTGCTGGGATTTTGATTGGAATTGCATTAAATCTATGAGTCAGTTTGGGGAGAATTGATATGTATATTAACTATCTTGAGTCTTTTAATACATGAACAGATAATGTCTTTTATTTATATTTTAAAAATTTTTTCTTACTGTTTTGTAGTTTACTGTGTACAGATTCTTGGCATACTTTTTAAGGTTTATACCTATATTTCTTTTGTTTTTGTAGCTATTTAAAAAAAATTGTTTTCCAGTTGTTCATTATGACTGGAATGTACAAATTCCAGTGTATACAAATACATCATATCTTGCTAAAACTCACTTATTAGTTCAGAAGTTGTTTTTTTTTTAGATTATTTGGGCTTTTCTATATTGTCTTGGTATCTGATACTATTTCTTCCATTCCAATCTGAATACCTTTTACTTTTCTGTCCTTATTGTACACTGCCTATGACTTTCAGCAAAATATTGAATTATGAATGATGGGACAGCCTTGCTTAATTCCCAATTTCAGGGTGGGAGGAAGCATCAAGTCTTTGAACATTTAGTAGTTAGCTGTAGGTTTTTTTCTAGCTGTTTTTGAGACAGGGGAAGTTCCCTTCTATTCCTAGTTTGGTGAGAGATTTTATCATGAGTGGATATTGAATTTTGTCAGATGCTTTTTTGTTATCAACTGATGTGATTCTGTGGTTTTCCTTTTTTAATCTATTAATATGGTGAATTACACTGATTGATTTTCACATATCGAACCAGTCTTGAATTCCTGGGATAAATCCCACTTGAGTGTAATGTATCATACTTTTAATATATTGCTGGATTCAACTTATATTCTGTTGAGGATTTTTTTGCATCTGTGTTCCTAAGGCATAGTGTCTATACTTTCTTTTCTTGTATAGCTAACTGTTTTGGACCTTTTTTATGTCTAGAAATGCTTGTTTAATGATACTTCCTTCTGATTGAGCTGTTATATTACAGATTCCCTCTGTTTCATTTTTTTGTTTTGCTTGGGTGGTGTTGGAGACTCTTCATTGGCTGAAGTACTTTAATTCTCACTTTTTGTTGCCTTCTTAGAATAGCTTTATATGAAACTTGTGTCCTGTGTTCTGTACATTTTGAAACGTCTTAAATTATTCTGGGATAATGTTCCATGTAGAAGAGATCAGAGGTTTCAGTTGTCTCTAGGGCTCTTAGTTATTTTCATTTCCCTTAGTTCTTTTTGTGTTGTTGTTAGTGATATTTATATATCAAGAAATTTAGCAATTTATCCATAAAATGTGCTACAATTATCTTACCTTGTTTATGCAATTCTTTTTTGTTCATTTATAGTGTTTTATCTCCATATAGAATTTAACATTTTTTGGTATTCACATTTCTCATGCTTGCTTTCTTCCTTTCTAATACATTATTTATGAACATTTTCTCAAATCTGAGATTTTATTTATTTATTTATTTTTGCGATACATGGGCCTCTCACTGTTGTGGCCTCTCCCGTTGCAGGGCACAGGCTCTGGACGCGCAGGCTCAGCAGCCATGGCTCACGGGCCCAGCTGCTCCGCAGCATGTGGGATCTTCCCGGACCAGGGCACAAACCCGTGTCCCCTGCATCGGCAGGCAGACTCTCAGCCACTGCACCACCAGGGAAGCCCTCAAATCTGAGATTTTAAATATGCATAAATATGTATCTGTATCTTCCATGGCATCTTCTAGATCTTTTAATCATTTGGTGTTTATTTTTTAAATCTTAGATTTGTCTAGGGCTTATTTTCAAGTAGGACAGAACCACCACTCATGACTCAGTGTATTAATTTTGGTTAGATCAACATTTAGCAAACTTTTATAACATCACTTTTTGTTTTCAAATTGCATTCAGATGCATCAGGTATTCTGTCAATTTTTTCTTCTTAAAGATATCTCTCCTGGAGCCTTCTGACCAACTCTGTTATGAATAGGCAGCCTCTGTACCTGGTTATAGTAGCTATCACCCTGGAATCATCCTGGGATTCCCTTTGCCTCTCTCCTGTGTTCTCCGCTTCCTTGGTTTATTTCCTCATGGTGACTGTTGGGAGTATATGAGAGGAGTGGTAGTATGATAAGTGATTTTGGAAAGGTAATAACAAGCCAGATCATGAAGGACCTTGTATGCCGTGATAAGGGACTTTAGCTTCTCTCAAGGGTTTTAGCAACTGCTGAGGATATTTTATAGGCGAATAATGTATTTGCTCTTATGGAAGATCACTGTGGCTGCAACTTGTAGAATACGTGGAAGAAAGCAAAGTTAGACAAAGCCTGCTACAGTAATTCAAGAAAGATATAAGGATACATTGAAATAGGGCAATGACAGTGTGAGTGGTGTTCTCATAGAAATTGGGTATCAGTTGGACACCTAAGAGAGGAAGGAAGAGTCAAGGAGGGTGCTCATTGATGACCTTCATAGTAGGATTATCATGCTTAGGGTAGGTGCCAAGTTTAGTGTTGGATGTGCAATACAAAGAATTGCACTATATCCTGTACCCACATTCACCAGATGTTAACGTTTTACCTTATTTGCTTTATAGTTTCTATCTTTTACCATGTGAGTGAGTGTCTGTGTGTGTGTGTGTGTATTTCTATTCATTTGAGATGAGGTCACAGACCTGATGCTCCTTTACCTCTAATTACTTCACTGAATATTCCCTAAAAAATAAGCCATCAATTTAAAAAGCAAGAAGCTAACATTTATTTAACATAAATTGCTAATCTGGACCGTATTCAGATTTTGAAATTGTCCCAGTAATGTTCTTTGACGTGAAATAAAACTTCCAGATCTTGAATTGCAGTCAGTTATCATGACTCTCTAGTCTTCTGTAATCTGGAACTGTTTTTAAGTCCATGGCTAGTGGGTATTTGAATGGTTTTGGAATTAGGCACGTGGATGTGTGGGAGCAATGTTAATGTGGGAAACAGATTTGTGGTTTTGGTCCTTGGACCACAGTGTATAAATTAGAACTTGGGAGCTGACTGTGGGGAAATGGGTTTTCTACTGTCGACTGGAAAGGTGGAAACAGATCTATTACTCAAAGGCACCTTGGAGTTGATTCTGTTTTTTACTCCAATTGATGAATTAGTTTATTTGGTTCAGGATCTAGGTGAGCCTGATGCAGAGGTACAGATAAATAGTTATACAGATGTATAGGTATATCTCCATCCTTAAATAGAAGCATATACCTGGCTGTGTAAGCTCTTCCTGCCTGACAATATAGCACTCAATGTAAAAGAACTTCGGCAAAAAATTGAGCTTTTTACATCTACGTTGGACACACAGTGTCACTGCTAGGTGCTTACCTCTGTCAAGGACTCTAGGGAACTTAACGTTCCTGCTCTCTGTAGCCATCTTGCTAACAATACGATTCCATATTTCTGCCTGCTTAACATTCATTAACGCTGTGTGTGTGTATTCCATTTTTTTTGCATATCAATAGGCACCTGAAGTGATGTACAAATCTGTCTGTTAGAAGAGAAAATGACACTAACACTCGTCAACAGTTATTCCTCTGTGTTGTATTAAACCTTTAATTAAAGAATGTTATAGAAATATAGGTTTTTCTTTTGTGTCCCATACTGGCTGTTTTTTTTTTTTTTTTTTTGCTGTACGTGGGCCTCTCACTGTTGTGGCCCCTTCCGTGGCGGAGCGCAGGCTCAGCGGCCATGGCTCACGGGCCCAGCCGCTCCACGGCATGTGGGATCTTCCCGGACCGGGGCACGAACCCGTGTCCCCTGCATCGGCAGGCGGACTCTCAACCACTGCGCCACCAGGGAAGCCCTGGCTGTTGTTTTTATTTTATGTCTGTAGGACCTCAGCTGTGTACACTAGAGACGTGATCTCTGTGTGTGCAGGTTTGCTCAGAAGTTGATGCCTCCATGCAGTTGTGACTTTCAGTTCTAGTTATTTATTGCTACGCTTCTAGTCGTGTGATGGAGGGGTTAAGAAGCAGGCTTTGTCATCTGCCTGGCCTGGATTTGAATTCAATTTTGTGAATTGGGGCAAAGTGCTTAAATTTTCAAGATTCCTTTTCCTCTTTAAAATAAGGATAATATTATCAACTCTTCATAACTTCTTTTCAGGTTTAAATGAGATCATACATATTAATAACTTGGTATAGGGAGCAGCACAAATTAAAAATGCAAAAGCAATAGCTGATATTATTTTATTTTCTGCTATCTGTTTGGTTATTACAGTCTATTGACCCTCAGAGTTGACTGCTCTATTTATTTCGTGTTTTCTCAAAAAATATTCTAACGTCTCCCACAGGATTTTGTCTCTACAATTATCCGTTTACTGGACAGCCCCTCGACATCCATCAGAGCAAAATCCTTCCTGGTTCTTCTGTATATTTTGATTCATAACCACGAGATGCTGCTGCTCAGCTGTCAAGCACGGTAAGATTTTCTCTGACAGTTTCACCAATGACGTCAATTTGACCCCTGTTTATTAGTTTTATTAGTAGTATTTCCTGGCCCCTATGTACCTGGTATTCAAAATTTTTTTCCTAGATTTTTCCAAGGGTTTCATGTTTCACTTGTCACCTCAGCTTGGAAACACTGAAGCAAGATGTTGGGAAGTGCTTGGAGTTTCCTAGATCTGAGTACAGTCCAAGGCAGGGTGTTAAAGTTGGTTCTGGTTTACATTTTTGCAAGGCGGTCTTGACTGGTGGTTTGGTCATAGTTCTGATTTGTTTGAGCTTCTGGAATGAGTAGCCGAAAGCCCAGAGGAGCAGCCTAGAAAAGCGGAGGAAGAGGCAGGGCGAGGATCAGGAGTACATGGACTGGTTCTCAACTAGGCAGATCTCTCACTGTCTCTGGGTCTCACCTCCTTCCTCTAAAAGGAGAAGCTGTTCTGATGCACCTCAGGTTCCCTTCATCCTTTTTTTTTTTTGCGGTACACGGGCCTCTCACTGTTGTGGCCTCTCCTGTTGCGGAGCACAGGCTCCGGACGCGCAGGCTCAGCGGCCATGGCTCACGGGCCCAGCCGCTCCGCGGCATGTGGGATCTTCCCGGACCGGGGCACGAACCCGTGTCCTCTGCATCGGCAGGCGGACTCAATCACTGCGCCACCAGGGAAGCCCCTCCCTTCATCCTTTGTTGCTTCTCGATTAACGTTTTTGAAACTGTCTGGTCCGTGCTCTTGAACATATGGTTTATCGCCTATTTCTCGATCTGGCTTTTTACTTGTTGTAGGATACTGGGGAGATCCTAGAATTGCTGAGATGGATCTAGGTTAGGAACTAGAAAACTTCTGGAAACAGAGAGTAAATGTTTTAGGATTTACGGGTCAAGAAGCAAAATTGCTAACACATATATATGGAATCTAAAAAAAAAAAAATTGTTCTGAAGAACCTAGGAGCAGGACAGGAATAAAGACGCAGATGTAGAGAATGGACTTGAGGACACAGGGTGGGGGGAAGGGTAAGCTGGGACGAAGTGAGAGAGTGGCATGGACATGTATACACTACCAAATGTAAAATAGCTAGCTAGTGGGGAGCAGCCACATAGCACAGGGAGATCAGCTCGGTGCTTTGTGACCACCTAGAGGGGTGGAATAGGGAGGGTGGGAGGGTGACACAAGAGGGAGGAGATATGGGGGTATATGTGTGTCAAAACTCAGATTTGTTTAGGCTTTGTAGATTAAAATTACTAATATAAATTACTTTCAAAATCACATAGGTAGCCAGTCCAGACTATGGAAGAATGGTTGGTATTTGTTCCTTTTTGCTTTGCAGCCCAGGTATTACACTAGTGTGCATATAAAATGCAATGTTGAATATAAAGGTATGCGAAAGGGAGGCAGACTTCAGGTTAGCGAGATGTTAAAATTCTCTGTGATGAGTTTGTATAGCAAACTCTTCTCCCTTCCACACCTGTGCCTTGAAACTCCACTAACAGCTGTGTTTCCGAGCTAACCGTGATGCTGCCTGTCTGCCGGAGAACTGAAACCTCATATCAGGAGCCCACGATAACCTTTGCTACATTATGTAGATATTTTTTCCTGTTTACCATCATCGCCATCAGCCTTTTATGGATTAAATTTCAGCACGGTTTCTATGATGTCAGCTCTCAAATCTATCTAGTACAACAGGCAGTGAAATTGAGCTGTCAGGGTTAGATAAAAATGATATAATAGCCCCCAAGTGTTCACCTATTTCTCCAAACGATTTCATACTCATATTGAAAATGACAGGAGATAAAATAGGGTCTTGTGTGTCTCTAGAAATGATAACCCTTTGAGGGATGAATGGTCTTGTAAGTTCATTGTGTAGGTTTGCTGTGAGCCTGCAATGTCAATGCCTCCTGATGGATCAGGTTTTCCTAGAGGTTTTTTTTTGTTTGTTTCCCCATAGCATTGCTATTAATATGGTAATCAGTGGGGAAAAAATCTGCTTTGATCTTAAAAGAAAGATTTTTTTTTAAAAAAGGAAACGTTTACTTTGTATAATTGGTTAACTGTGTGGGAAAATGTTTTCTCAGCTTATACCATACAAAAGTCAATTCCAGATGTATTAAAGAATTATATATGAGAAAGAAACTGTAAACAGCTGGAAGAAAATATGTTTACATATGGGCAAGGAGAGCTTTTCTGAGCAGAAAAGGGTTGAAAGAAACCATGAAAGGAGATAGTGATAGTTTAGCTATATATAGTTTAGAAACTTTTATATCCCCCGCAAATCATAAATAAAATTTCATGGTAAGAAAATCTGTAAATTATTGCATCGTATATAACACAGAGTTAATCTGTGTACTGTAACAAAGATTCATAAAGATATTCAGCTTCAAGTCTAATCAGAGAAGTGCAAATTAAAATGATAACCAAATACTGTTTCTATCCATCATAATGGCAAATTAAGGGAAGAAACCTTGCACTGTCTTATATCCAAAGTACTATCTTATATCCAAAGTACAGTTACAGGGGCAACTTTTAGCCAGTAGGTGAGGTTACCTTTTTGAGGGCATTTAAAAATGTGTGTCATGAATCCTTATGATTCAGAAGTCCCACTGTTACAAATAAACTTGAATCACAGATTCGTACTTTTCTGGGGATGTCAAGTACCTGAAGGATCTGAACCAGCCTTTTCTTGGTTGCTTAGATTTTTGTTAACTTTAGCTTTTAGATGTGGAAGTACCGTGAGGCTCTTCAGAGAATCTCCTGGGTAGCCCCAGTCTGCACTGTTTGACAGCAACGTAATATTCCCTTGGTGATCATGAATCCCTCACTCTTAATCAGTAGAGTAATCCTCTTCATCCCCCCAAATGGAATTTTTGCTATGTCCTCTGGTGGAAATCTTTCTTCCTTGGACCCATTCCAGCAGAGCTCAGGGTCATGGAGACTGGAAGTAAACATCTTGTGAGTGGGCTCTTAGGTATAATACCGAGAGGCAGTCACTCCCACTTCTACCCCTTGATTACCAGACCTGTGTGTTTTGACTGTGGGGAAGGCAAAAGCATATATTTTGTTTACTGGTTCAAAGCATACACTTGTTATTGTAAGGTAGGACCCAGTTTTTCGTTGTGTTGTTTCCCAGCTGGCAGCACGACTGAGTTTGCAGTCGGCCATTCCTCCTTTCAGTCAAGCCAGGTGCCTCTGGGTGATGGCGTACTCACTGATGAGCAGATTTAGTGGGCTTGAGCGTATTAACACATTTCTTTTGCTATTAATAAGTTCCTTGATCAGATATAGTGTTACATTGGTTATCATGATGATAAATGAGGTATTTCTTAAGTCTCTACTTAGTGGCACTGGCAGAAGCATGTGGCAAGGACAGTGAGTCCATATTCAGGGTATAACTATTCCAGCGAGGAGAGTTTACTGCCCCTTTTGTACACCGACCTGTTGCTAGATGACTGGCTGTTGCCCCCAGGATATGGGGCCGGGCTGAGGGCTCAGCACTGGTTTCTCGTGTTGGCTGGAGTGGCAGAATCTAGGCCATCGTTGATGACGAGCCTTCCTTACATTGAGTGTTAGGATTCTAATGTACATTTTGGGGAGGACACAAATCTTCAGGATATAGTGACCCAAAGATCAGGGTTGTGATTCACTTATTGATGCTTCCCTGGGGCTCCATGCATCACCCCTATTTTCCAGGCACCAAGAATATCAGTAGACAAGCTAGGTCATAAGGCCCAGCATACGGCAGAGCAGCTACACTGCAAGTTGGAATTGCAGCAGAGTCTTTATTCACTCCAATTCCATTAAAAACTATTAAATTTATGAATCTCTCAGATAATGAGTCAGAGGGACACATTCAAAGGTGGTATGTATGTATTGCCTCCTAAGTTCACAGAGCCCACTTTTTGGGTCATAATCAGTAGAAGACGCAATAACTTGTCTTTGACCTGGAGGGATAGCCCAACATGCTGTAGACCACTGAGCCCTAGGAACTTCATTGAGGACTAGCAGACCATGGATTTTTATGGGGTTTATCTGTCTCTCACATGTTTTACTAAGCCAGCTAAAGTGCTTGCTGCTCCCTGTTTCTCAGATCCAGTCAGCCTCATGTCATCAAAGTGCTAGTGTGCAAGTACAGGTGTGATGTTGGTGGGCCATCAAGAGGATGTGGATCTTTGCGGACTGTTTTGATGGCCAAGAGCAGGATCGTCAGCATAGCTCAAAGGCAAGGCAGTGAACTTTACTGTTTGCCCCGAGTAAGAAGCAAACACGTGCTGGCGGTTCTTCCAGATGCATACGTAGAGCAAAGCCTTTGCCAGGTCGGTAGCGAGTACCACGTCAGGGCGATGTTGATTTGCTCCAGTAGAGGTACCAAACCTGAAACTGCAGCTGCAGTTGGAATCACAACCTGTTTATATTTTGGATAATCCATGCAGTCATTTTCTAAGATTCTTCACAGACCAGACAGGCGAACGGGGATAGGGTAGATTTTATCATCCCCGTGCCTTTCAAGTTTTTGATGTTGGTATCCATTCCTATGATTTGGTTTTCTATGGTTATGGGTTACTATCTTTTTTTAGAGAGGGGACATGCCAGGGGCTTCTGTTTGTCCCTTTTTACCATAATAGCCCTCACTGCACAGATCAGATGGCCGATGTGTGGATTCTGCTAGTTGCCAAGTATGTCTATTCCAGTTATAAATTTAGGAGCTGAAGAAATAAGCATGGAGTAGGTCCATACATGTGGTGTGTCAGTGTAATTTGAATTTGGGCCCAAACTGACTCTAGCCTGACCGTCATAACCCAAGAGACAGTAGCTTTCATTACAGACAGAAGTGTTGGATGATGAGTTTGCTGAAGATCCCATATTTATTTTTTTATTACTATTTTATTATTTATTTATTGAAGTAGAGCTGATTTACGAAGTTTCAGGTATACAGCAAAGTAATTCATTTATATATACATATATATATTTTTTCAGATTCTTTTTCATTATAGGTTATTACAAGATATTGAATATAGTTCCCTGTACTATGCATTAGGTCCTTGTTGTTAATCTATTTTATACATAGTAGTCTGTATCTGTTAATTCCAAATTTATCCCTCCCTCCCAAGATCCCATATTTAAACTACAAATTTTTCCTTAAGGGGGAAGATACACTTATAAGTTAAAGGATGTGCAGTAGAGAGATAAAAATGGGTTTAGATTGAAGTGAAGCAAAGACAAGCATGGTGTCTTGATTTTCTGGAATAGTATATGGTCTCAACAAGGACCTGTTTGTGAGGTGGTCCAGGGTGAATCCAAATGGGATAGATTAGCCACAGTTTGCATCTCATGTCAGCATCATACTGCACATGGGGAGATCTGCAGTAGAAATAGACAGTGGAGTAGTCCATTGATGGGCACCGAGCCCAGTAGGACCAGAAGGGGAGGGAGGATGTCTCAGGGGGGTAGGAGTGGGGGTGGGGCAGGGGTGAGGGCGTCCTGGAGGAACCCGGATTAAGGTAAAGCAGGGGGTGTGGCTTCTTCATGTTTAAACCCCGTATAATTGATTTCTCACCGTGTGAATGTGCCATCCTCTCAGTAAGAGACTGGTGGAGTCTTGTCTGCGGTTCACACCATTTCCAGGCAGCCAGCTCTTCTCTGCTCTTGAGCTCCCTTCTGTTTCTCCTGTTCACCTGCATACTCGTAACTCCTAATTGCCCGCCCGGCTGACTTCCTCTCTCATCATTTATCTGTGCCATTACCAGATTCATATTCCTCAAATGCCACTTTCATGACATCATTCCTTTGCTTTTTCCTTCAGTCTCCCTGTGATCCCTCTCCTCTTAGTTACCATGGCCTTTGTTCCACGTTTGCTGATACTAGTTCCTTTAAAAATGGTTCATAGCGTTGAGAAACTCACCTCTTCGTATCAGCTTCGAAGTGTAAACTTGTTCCCCTGCCATTCAGAGCTTAGGGTTCTGCTGGGGTTCTCCTTGCTTCCCAGGCACGTTTTTCCTTCATGTGAGCTTGGGCCTTCCCTTAATGCACTTATATCTGCACCATCATCCTTAGGAAATTCTTTGAAGGTTCTGGCTGTGAATGGTGCAATTTCCTGTTTTCCGGGATAATGTGAATCTCCTTTGGGAATGTGAAGAAAAAAAAAAAGGGAAGTATAATATTTGGGTTCAGCTGGCCAACTTGAACCAGAATTTGCCTCTGTAGTTACGGGGCTCATGGTAGGAAGTTAGCATACATTCTTTGCTTTTGTCCCACCTCAGTCTCTTCTTTGCTGCTTCTCCCTCTTCTGCATCTTCCTGGGCCCTCTGTTTCTCTTACATTGCTATCCTAATGTGATTTCACCTAATCCAGTGGCTTCAAATACCATCTATTTATTGATATGCACCTGTATGACCTCTCTACACTCCAGCCTTATATTATCTTAACATATTCAATGGCATGCCCGAGAGGAATCTTCAAGTTGCCATAAACGAACCAAATCTGTTCCCGAAGTCCACTTCCACTGCCAGACTCCCCCCATCTCAATAATACTTGGATTACTGTTCAGATTGTTTATCTTTTTAACTTGATACCCTTGTAGACCACTAAGAAATAACATTTGCAGTTCCGTCGTAGAACAATTTTGAAGTGTTTATGGACACTACCCTCAAATGTTTCCACATCTTATTTCCTTCATAGAATGTGAATTCTTTTACTAACTAATGTTCCGCTGTCAGTATAGTCAATTTATTCTACTATAGCCTGTGTAAACACATCCTGTAATGTGAAGGCGTCAGGGAGGGCATGAAGAAATGAAGCATCATTCTAGAGTGAGTTTTATATTATTTATAAATATATTATTTATAATATATTATATGGATCCCTTCAGTCTTTTATTTCTCCCAGCAGAGGTAATAGATATTTTCTTATGTGTTAACAGTCTGTGCTAGTGGTTGAAAAGTGAGTAGTTTTTGCCTTAAAGAAATGGTATTTCATACTGTCGTAATTAAGTAGCACATTATTAAATTTTGTAATAGATAATACGGATTTTAGAAAAAATTGATTCCTTAGAGACAAGTGTGAATTTACTTTTTATACTCTGTAAACTTTGATGGGATTTCTTTTGTATTCTCTGATTTCCAAAAGATAAACATTTCCATTTTCCCTGCCCTCTGTTTCTGGCAACCCTGTTATTTATATGGAGGATTTCCAGGCATAGGGAAAGAACCACTTTTGAATCATCTCAATCTCTGGTTGGGTTAAGGTGATCCAGGATTGTATGTAAATCCTGTCTCGGGAAGTCTAACCCTAGGCCTCAAAATATCCTTCCACTGTTCACAGACTGTGTGGATAGAGTCTAACACTCATCAGCAAGTAATCAGGCGTATGAGAAGATAAGATGATATGATACAAAAACCAAATGAGATAAACTACAGTATCCCCAGGGGTTACAATGGAGTTAATCAGATATAGACCTTAAAATAACTACGATCAGTATACTCAAAGAATTTGGAAGATGGAGAATTTCAGTAGACAATTAGAACTATAAAGACAAACAAAGTGGATGTTCAGTAACTGAGAGGAAGAACTCAGTGGATTGGGTTAACTGCAGATTAGACACAGCTGAATAGAGAATTAATATACTGTACTCAAATCATCTGGGATCAATGGAGAGTGACAAAAGGATGGAAAATATGGAGAAGAGCAGAAGAGACATAGAAGAAAACAGTGGGGAAATGATGGTTTTTAACAATAAATGGTGCTGGATCATTTTGGCATCAATATAAAAAAACCCTTTATCTCTAAATTACACTGTACAAAGGAGTTAATTCATGTAGATTGCACATTGAAATGTAAAAAGATAAAACAATAGAATTTCCAGTAGATCAGACACATGAACATTTCTTCATTACCTTGGAGTAGACCAAGAGTTTTTAGCAGGGCACAAGAGCACTGTCATAAAGGAAAGTACTGATAAATTGGATTGCCTTAAAATTAAGAGCTTCTGTTCATCAGAATGCATCACTAAGAAAGTAACAAGAGAAGCCATAGAATAGGGAAAAGTATCTGCTATACACATAATCGACATGGGCTCTTAACTAAAATATATAAACAACTGAAGGGCAGATAACCCAATAGAAAACTGAGCATAGACTTGAACAGGAACTTTACAGAATTGGTTTTCTTTGAATGGCCAATTAATACCTGAAAAGATATGTTAATAATCATCAGGAAAATGCACTTTGGTCACAATGAAATACCAATGGATGTCCCGAAGCATGGCTATAATTAAAAAGCCTGATAATGCAGAATTGTGGCAAGGGTATAGAGCAACTGAAATTCTTATACCTGCCTATTGCAGTGTAAATAGACTTAATCACTTTGGAAAACTGATCATCAGCAATGCCTATTAATCTGAAGCTAGGCATACCTTATGATCCGGCAATTTCACTTCCGAATATATATCCAACAGAAATGTTTCCATGCATTCAGCATAAGAAGTGCTTGGCCATATTCATTAATTGAAATAGCCCCAATGTCCATCAACAGTAAAATGAATAAACCGTGGTATATTCACACACTGGAATACCACACAGCAAGGAAAAAGAATGTAGATGAAGATCTGCAAATATAATGTCAAACAAAGAAGGCATGCTCTCAGATAACTGGTAATATTTAGTCTGGTGGTTGAAGAGTTGAGGGAATGCCAACCTGTTCTAGAAGTACTCAACGCATGGGCGGATTTTGTTGACTTTGAACTTCACACCAAGATCATCTCTATGGGCATTCTGACATGAACTTTAGCATCAATATCTCTAGGGTGTTTCTCTTGGGCCAGTTAGTTTCACCGAAGTGCATTGGAGGTGTCAGCCTGGAGGGCAGGGACCTGGCTGCCTGGGTCTGGGGAGCCACCCTGGGGAAGGTGGCTGGAAGTTCTAGTATTCGTTGTGCAGAAATTCACCTAGTCTCCTGGTTTTGTTTGGTGGCCACCTCCTTTTTTTTTTGGCTGTGCCATGTGGCTTGTGGAATCTTAGTTCCTCTACCAGGGATTGAACCTGTGCCCTCGGCAATGAAAACACAGAGTCTTAACCACTGGACTGACGGGGAATTCCCCTGGTGGCTCCCTCTTTGACTTGGTTTGCTTTCTCCTAGTCTAGAAACTTTCTGTTTGACTTTCTTTAGAGAATACATCTCCAGACTTCCACCTGTGTGCAAGTCTGGCAGTAGTCACCTAGATTCACTGGGTAGAGGAGGTAATCTAAACATCAAACACTTTTTAATCAGATTTTGCCAAATATTTGTACTTTTGCTCCTTTTCCTTCACCCTTAGTTTTTAGAAGTATCTTTTCAATGCATGGTACCAGGGCAAGTGGTTATCTACTTGGAAAAACAGTGGAATTAGCTTTCTTCTGAAATCCATATGATGAATCGGTTTCCAGTGGATTGAAGACTTCTGTGTGAAAGACACTCAAAGGAGAAGAAAGAGAAAGAAGAAAAAAAAAAAGGAAGGGGAAGAGGGACAGTTCTGGATCATATAAATAATGCCTCCAAGTCAATAACAAAAGATCAATAACCTGTGGGAGAATGTGCAAAAGACCGGAACAGGTATTGCAGAAAAGAGAAAATATGAACAACAAAGAAGTAACAGAATATGCTTACCATATTAATAATTACTAAAGTTCACATTAACACCACAAGATATAAATGAGTAAAAATTGGATACTACTAGATATTGGTGAGGTGGTTGCTCAGGGGGACTTGTACGCTGCTGGTGGGAGTAATTGGGACAACCATTTTGGGAAACCATTTGGCAGTGTTGTGAAGTGGGACATTTGAGGTTCCATTTCTTTTTTTTTAATTGAAGTATAGTTGATTTACAGTATTGTGTTAGTTTCAGGTGTACAGCAAAGTGAGTTAGACATATATATGTATATCTATATTTTTTCAATTCTGCTGTAGTTTATTATAAGATACTGAATATAGTTCCCTCTGCTACACAGTGAGTCCTTGTTGTTTATCTGTTTTATACATAGTAGTGTGTATCTGTTAATCCCATACTCTCAATTTATCCCTCTCTCCCCTTCCCCCTTTGGTAGCTGTAAGTTTGTTTTCTATGTCTGTGAGTCTGTTTCTGTTTTGTAAATAAGTTCATCCCATTTATAATTAGAAAACTGAAGCTTTAAAGAGCTTAAGAAATTTGGGCTTCTCTGGTGGCGCAGTGGTTGAGAGTCCGCCTGTGGATGCAGGGGACACGGATTCGTGCCCCGGTCCGGGAGGATCCTGCATGCCGTGGAGCAGCTAGGCCCATGAGCCATGGCTGCCAGGCCTGCGCACCCAGAGCCTGTGTGAGCTTAAGAGATTTGTTCAAGATCACGCTGTTAGAAAGTGCTAGGGCTGGGAATTATAGCCAGATTTGTTGAAATCTCTGTCAATATTATCAAGTTAAAAGAATGACCCTACTGAAGGAAAGGAGAAAAATAACCTAGAAATCATAATGGGGCACAGGCCGTAATAAAGTTTTGGAGTACTGGTGTGGTATTGCTGTTGATTTACCTCTTTTTTAAAGTCAGCCTGACTCTTGGCACAGTGAGAAGATGGAGGTCTATAGCTCTTACAGAAAGTGGTAGTCTGTTTGCTGGGCACACAGCATTTATCACCTGGTAGCGTATCCTGTGTAATTGAGCATTACATCACCTAAAAATATTTTTAAAAAATTGGCTGTGTAGAGCAATGATACTACTTCATGTTTTCAAAACATTTTAACTTAAGTTTTGAATAGGTAACTCCTACTCATGGTTCATAATCCAGAAAAATTCAAAAAGTAAGAAATTACACCTCATGCTCCACAGCCCCAGATTACCACCATACGAAATAAAGCATTATTATTACTTGTTTATTCATCCTTCCAGAATTTTTTTTAAATCCAAGCAAAAGTGAGTATAGATTATATTCCTCTCTTGTTACACAAAAGCATGCTATTTTGAACTTTGCTTGTTTTACTTAACGTACCTTGTGTTTTTTCCCAAAATATATGTATGCTTGCTCATTTTATTGGTAGCTACATTGTAATGGTGGACTGTATTTTATTTAACCAGTCCCCTTTTGCTGGACAGTTTCCACCTCAGATTTTTGCTGTGTGTCATATGTATACAAGTATTTTAATAGGAATTGGAAATGTTTTTTCCCAATTTGTCTTAAAAATTTTTTAGCTTTATTGAGATATAATTGACATATAGAATTATAAGATACTTAAAGTGTACATCGTGGTGCTTTGATATATACATACGTTGTGGAAGGATCCTCCCATCTAGGTAACACATCCGTCACTTCACATATTTTCTGTTTCTGTGTTTGGTGAGAACATTTAAGTTTTACTCTTAGCAAATTTGAACCGTATAATACAGTGTTCTCAATTATAGTCACCAGGTTTTACGTTAGACCCTCAGACCTTATTCATCTTGTAGCTTAAAGTTTTGTACCCTTATACCAGCTTCTCACTATTTACCCCAATCCCTGGCAACCACTTTTCTATTCTTAGTTTTCTATGAGTTTGACTTTTTTTTTAGATTCCACATATAAGGAATACCATGCAGTGTTTATCTTTCTCTGTCTGGCTTATTTTAACCTAGCATAATGTCCTTAAGTTCCATCCTTGTGTTGCAAAGCAATGATAATTCCATTGCATGTATACACCACATCTTTTTTTATCCATTTATCTATTGATGACCAAATGGGGGACATAGTTTTCCCCAACTTATTTGTCTCTTGGTTTTGCTCATGGTACCTTTTCCTAAGCAGAAGATTTTTTTTACTTCTTATGTGATCCAGCAGTCTAATCAAACAGTAGAATTAAGAAAAAGGCCTTGGGGGAAATAAGGACCAAGGAATTGATGTAGAGAACTAGGTAAAGTCTTACAGCAATCTCAACAGCCATATGTATCTATTCAGCTGATGTTTATTGAGCCCTTATTTTGTGTCAGGAACTATGCCCATAAGTGCAATGATGTTGTGGTGAGAAAAATCAGATACAGTCCTTGCCCTTGGCTATTTTTAAATTTACTGGAAAGACAAACATTATCAGATAATAACAAATATATCAAGAAATTGCAGTTGGGTAAGGGCCTTAATGCTATGAGACAATGTCATAGGTTTAATTTAAGAAGTCGGTGAAAACTGCAGTGAATTATGAAATATGTATAGGAGTTCACTGGCAAGGAGCGGAGAGAAAAGCCATGCAGGCAGAGAGGCAGTACCTTGTTGCTGGGGGAGGTATTGAGTTTGAGGGACTGTAAGAAGAACAGTATGACTGCCGGGGAGAGAAAGCAAGTGGAAGCTGGAGAGATAGTTGAGAGTGTTGTAAGTTATGATAAGGAGTGTTAAGAACTCCCATGTTAAGAAGAGTGGGGTTCCACTGAAGGGTTTTAAACATGGGAGCAAGGTGGTGGACAAGATCAGTTTAGATGTAAGGTGTGTAAGGGTTAGAGTAGAAGTAGGTAGGCCAACTAGGAGGCTCTGGTGGGAGAAGAAGGAGAAGGGAATTTGGAAGCTTGCATTTGGTGAGGAGTGGAAAAGTGTAATGGTTTAAGGAGTATTTAATGATTGACTTGGTGTGGGAAGTGAGAGAAAGGGAGGTGAGAAGGATGACTCCTGGGTGTCTGGCTGGTAGAGAGTGGCGCTGTATGGTGGAATATTATATTCTGAAAGACAACCAGTTTTGTTGGGATGATAATGGTGTTTTTTGGGGATCTGTAGCGTTAGGAATGCCTTTGAGACAAGCAAAAGCAGATGTCAAGTCAAGTCAGCAGTTGAATGTACAGGTCTGTAGCTTGAGACACCAGGTTTGGGCTGTACATAGGTGACTGGAAAATGTCTGTGTAGATAGGTGGTAAATTAAATCATGGGTGGGGATGAGATGACCTGCGTGAGATGGGTACAAAGGAAAGAGTAGTGGACCCAGAACTGAGTTTTGATAGGTTTGAGCATTTAGGAGCATGAACCAACAAAAGACACAGAGAAGGAAACTAGAACTGTATGCTGTCATGATGTATAGACAAGCAGGAGTGGCAGGTGTATTGAACCCTGCTGAATTGTTCAGACAGGTGAAGGCAGACAGGTGTCCATTGGCTTTGATGTCATGGAGGTTGTTGGTGACCTCAGAGCAAGTGATGGGAGTGAGAGCAGATTGTGGTGGGTTGAGGAAGTTAGGAGGAAAAATGGAGATACAAGGTGTAGATTTCTCTTTTAAGAGGTTTTACCGAGAAAGGGAAGAGAGAGGCAACGGGGCAGTTTGTAGAAGGATGTGAAAAGCGTTTTGTTAAATGGGAGAGAGTGAATATATAAAAGCAGAAAACGAGTAATTGGCAGTTTTAAGGTTCTGAGAAAGTGGAAGGGAATGTGATCCAAAGCACAGTTGGAAGGAGAGAGAGGTCTGCGGTTGTGATGGGAGGAACGGAGCCTAGGATAGGACGCACAGTATACTGAGAATTAGGAAGAAGAGTTTTTTTCATGATGCTCTCTATTTTCTCTCTACAGTAGGAGGCAAAAGCACTCACTGAGAGTCTCATGAGAGGATGGAGATTTCAGGGTATAAAGAGAAGAAAAATTTGAAGCTAGACTGAATAAGTCGACCAGCGAAATGTAGTTGGGTCGCTGGTACTGTCCAGTGCCGCTGAGTATTGGTGACATGCATTTACAATAGAGTGAATCTGCCCCATATTTAACTTGAGCAGCCTCTCTGCAGATGTACAGAAAGTATATAGATCATTGGATTCATCCAAATCATTTGGCTACATGGGTGCAAAGAAAAGAAAGAGGGCAAGAGTGTAAGTGAAGAAGTGCTGATGGACTGGGAGAAGATGTCATGGATTTAATTAGTGGAAGTTCCCAGCAGGCTGAAGAACTGTCACAGTGGAAGATCGTGCAAGTAGGAATAAGAGCAGATTATGGTCAGAGGGCATGTTTGTAATACTTAGCTTGGAGGGGATGCAGTTAAATGCCGGAATCTTTAATGTTGGAAAAGCTGTTCAGCAGATGGCGAGACTGGGCAGGGAGATATCGCGACCCATCTTGGGGAACCGAAAAGGAAGATGGTATTTTCTGGTCCCGCTCCTTAGCTGGGCTGATGGAACGGGTGTCAACTAACCAAACTTCTGATTTGGTTTCATTCCCAGGTGTTTTACTAATAGGGCTCCAAAAAATAATAAGCAGGAAGGCAAAAGGCTGCATAAATCTACTAAGAGAACCACGTAAATGCTAAGTGTTAAGATTTCAGTGTACGTTACGTATGTGTATTGTGTCCAGAACCACCCCTTTCCGGTTTATAGTGGGAATTTTTGGAAGTTCTGAGAAGTAGAAGTTGGATGGGATGAGTGATTGCAACAGAGCTGGAGAGATGGATAATGGCAAGGGAGTCCAGCAAGGGAGATTGCTGTAAAGGGGCCTTTGAAGTCAGGGGACTCATTGCCTTTTAGGGTTTCGGGGACTAGGAACTTGGTGAGTGGGTCCAGCAAAGGGAAGGAAATGTGGGCCTAAAACTTTTCAACAATACCCTAAGTAACCAGACTGATGGTTCAGTATGTCCCCTAGCTCTGGATTGGAGGCAGTTGGTTCAGAGATTAATATTTAATAAATGCCAATTGTTTGAAGAAGAAATAAGTTTATTGAGACAGATTTCATAAAACCAGTGGACAAAAGGGCACGTGAAATCCAGATGTTCAAATAGTGTCTGCTATCTATATCACCCAGTGCTGAAATGAAACTTTTTCTTTGGATTTATATACACCATTTAATGAAAGAACTGGAATTTATGTGACTTGCCTGGGGTTCAGAGCAAGTTTAAGACTGATGACCAACACAAGTGCAGACAACTTGTGGTTCTACGTTGAATCTTCAGAACACCAAAGCCCTCTTCTCTCCAGTCGCTTTTGTTTGCCTTTCATCTGTCATCTGAAGAATGTGGTTTCCTTTCATGGGCCGGAGGCAAATGAAGTCAGGGCATTGTTTTGTAATACATTGGCAGAGAGGTTCAAAGTTGCCTTATTTTCTCTCTGCATGAATGTTTCGATTTTTCGAAGGCAAAAATAGACTGTGCTTGACAAGTTGCTCCAAATCTAAATGTCAACAAGATGGGGACTGTGCCCCCTGGAAACACTTGCCTTGGTGGCATGTTCGGGCAGGTGCTATCAACTGTTTTATCATGAGAGGTAATCTTTTGCATTTTGCTGTGTGTAGACTGGTGATGTACATCGAGAGAGACAGCAGAAAGACCACTCCAGGCAAGGAACAGCAAAGCGGCAATGAGTACCTGTCCAAATGCCTGGACCTGCTCACCTGTCACATCGTGCAGGAACTGCCACGAATCCTGGGTAAATTGGAGCCTCGTCCTCAGGCCCCTTGCTGCTTACCTTTCTGCGACTTGGCATTTAGGCATCCCTTCTTTTTTTGTTCTTGCCGGGTTTTTTTTTTCAGGCGAGTGCAATGACGCTTTGTCTTGAATGTGGAGTTTCAAAATTTGAATGTGCCTTATCTGTTTTCATAATTATTTTGTATCAGTGACATGAATGAGGCAATGAGCAGGCTAACGGTTACATTGAGTGTCATCTAGCAGTTTTGGAAAATAGAAGGAAAGCGTTTTAATTGGTTAAAATTGGACTTAGGCTATCATTTTAGGTAACTTTTCTCAAGATTTCTCTCTGCATAATTCTGAAGAAAAGCTTTTTCCTTCAGGTTATAGCCACAAATTTATTTTTTGTTAAAAAAATTTTAAATGCATAGGCATTAACATTTAATATTAGAGAATTTTGATATTAAAGTTCAACGTTTGAAATTTTCTTTGATCTGAATAAAAGATGAAAGTAATAATGATTTGCAAAGGATGTTTATTACAGCTAGCAAAATTGGTTATCCCACTGTTATTTACAGACATGAAAATAATCTAAGGAATGCGTACACGTACGTTTAGTTTAAATCTCATTCCATGCTTTTCCAGCAGATGTAGCTATAAACCAGAAATGTTTAAAATGTTAAATTTGACCCAACCCATTACGGTAAAAGATATTTAGATGCAGAAATTCAGAATATTAAATCAAAGTAATGAAAATATCTTCATGGCTGATTTGACAGTAACTTTTTGCTCCTTACTAAGACTGTGGGAGATTTTTGCCTGTTAATGACTGAAAATAGAGCATTTCAAAATTTATTTGGATTGTAACCTTTCTAAAATCTGCAAACCAGAGGCCATGAGCTGGTCAATTGATAGTTGAGTTTCTTATTACCTGACTCGTCCTATCTTAGGAGATGAGGGATTCAGGTATCCAACAAACAAGTTTTATTTATTATTGGACTTGCCATCCAATGAGAAGTATTAGGAATTGATATAGCTACCATCCTGTTCTATTATTAAAAAATTCTGATCTATAATCTGTTCACTTGTAATTTTTTAATAACTTTCTTCTGTTTACAAAAGTAATGAGTGCTCATGGTTGAAATTCGGAAAGTACAAAAAAAAAAAAGAAGAAAAAAATCATTTCTATTTTAAATTTCTAGGTGAGCTATCAATTTTATATCCATCCTGACCCCAGAGGCCACAACTTTCCGTAGTAATGTCAAGAGTTGTGAATAAAACAATGCAGCTCCTACCCACTTCTTTTATTTGGAGATTAATTGCCTCACTCAGCAATCCCATTAGTGTTCAACCCACAACCAGTGGTCCCTACGTATCTGTGGTCTCTAACCTCACGTGTGCTCTGGGGTGTGCTTCGCAGGTGACATCCTGAACGCCTTGGCTAACGTTTCCGGTCGTAAACACCCATCCACAGTTCAAGCGAAGCAGCTGAAGATGTGTCTCCCCCTCATGCCTATAGTGCTTCACCTCGTAACGTCTCAGGTATCATCCTGTTTGGAAAAAATGTATATAAATGTGACTCCCTTCTTTGTAAACTGGAGCTGAGAAACATCAACTCAAACAAAACATTTTCATTTTTCTTTTGTACATGGCTTTCGGGATTTAATCTGTGGAAACTTTCATCACACAGGTATTTCGACCTCAAGTTGTAACAGAAGAGTTCCTTTTCAGTTACGGAACTATTCTTGTGAGTAATGCTGAATTCTTCACGTTCCTAATAAAAATGTGGCTGTCTACTGTTTGTGGGATTTGGTGTCAGAATGAGGTAATTTTAAAGTCTTAGTGGTATTTATTTGTCTCTAGGGAAGTGACCTTTTTGTATTTTTATCTGTTGACTGTAAGAAAATTTGACATTTGGAGGAAAAATACATTCTCTCCTGATAATGCACTTTGTTCAGAGACAGACCCAAGTAGCGTAAATAAGTCCATAGAAAACATTTTCATAGATTTTGATATTAAACATCATGAAAAAATTTAAGATAATAAATTAAAAATTTTAATATATTTATATTTAAAGTGTACACTTTGATACACTTTGATATGTGCACCCCTACATTTGTAGCACCACTGTTTACAACAACCAGGACATAGAAATAACCTAAATGTCTGTGGACAGAAGAATGGATAAAGAAGATGTGATACATATATACAATGGAGTGTTACTCAGCCATAAAAAAGAATGAAATAATGCCATTTGCAGCAACAGGGATGGACCTAGAGAGATTATCATATTAAGCAAAGTCAGTCAGACAGACAAATATCATATGATATTGCATATATGTGGAATCTAAAAAAAATGATACAAATGAACTTATTTACAAAACAGAAACAGAATCACAGACATAGAAAACAAATTTATAGTTACCAAAGGGGAAGGTGGGGGAGGGATAAATCAGGAGTTTGGGATTAACATATACACACTAATATTTAGAAAATAGATAACCAGAAACGGCCTACTGTATAGCACAGGGAACTGTATTCAGTATCTTATAATAACCTATAATGGAAAAGAATCTGAAAGAGAACAGATTTATACATATATAAAAAATGGAATTCTGGGAATATAGTATCATCATTTACTTTGGCTAGCGTTGTTGAGTTTTGTGCAGTATCTCTTTTTGTGATGGTGTTTCTCTAACTTGAGCTCAATTTTTTTTTTTTTGAGCTCAATTTAACCTTGCCTTTAATTTTGAAGAGATGAGTAACAATGAAAAACAAATCATCATATTATCTTTCACCTTGAATTTTGCTCACAAAAAATAGCCTCTTTGTTCAAGTTGTGGCTCGTGAATTATGTTATCTTTTTCCCTTGCCTGGAATAGTTACAGTATGTACTATTGATAAAATGGGGAGCTGTACAAAGGGTCACATAGCATCTTCGGTCTTACTTTGATATTAATAATAAACAGTGAACGGAGATTTTCAAAATGCCATGTCATATAGGTATCTAGTTAAAATGAAGTAAACATCTCAATTTTATTGCTTGTTTGGAATAAAAAAAACAGATTGCCACCCACAAGAGAGAATATAGTTTTCTAGAAGAGTCATCATACGGTGAAGTATGATGTTTTGAAGTATGAATGTTGAGAAGAGAGGTCACTGATTTTTGTAAGCAGTGTGTTTAGTCAGCGCAGTACGGGTCCTTTTGTACTCATTTTCAAAGTGTTATCATCCTTGAGTCCTGAATTCTACAAAGCACATAATTTTCCTAGTACATTCATGAATTTGAAAATTATTAGAATTTTGTCTGCCACCTCCTTTAATTTGCTTTTTAATCGTTTTAAAGGACAATGTGGGCATCATTTTTAACAGAACTATAATTCTATATTTGTAACTCCACTGCACTAACATATTGATGCCTGAAAAGAGTAATTTTGCCCTTGTAGCCCACCTTGGAATATTTTGGCACAGTGATCGTTTGGGACAGATACAATTGTGTTCATTCTCTTATTTTTTCTCATGTGTAGTACTTTTCTGGGCCTACATTAACTGAGTACAGTTTAGGTTTTCAAGGAACTACCAATATAAAAGTCCTCCAATATAAAAGTCTTTGTGGACTTTAGGGAGACCTCATCTGCTCCATGTAACTCATTGGCTTCCACTGAGAAAGGGCCTCCTCATCTTCTTCTCCCAGGGGTGGGTGTACCCTTTGAAGGTTGGGGGTGTTCTGTAGGGCTCTGTATGGGTTTTCTTAACAAAAGCACTTTCAGGGCATAGAAAATAACTTGCCTAGTTCAAAGGTAATTGTGATACTGAAAATTCTTCAGCAGTCTTTTCCCTGATAATGTCGCTCAAGTACTGCGAGTTCATACACATAATGAAAAAGGTCTTTTGGCTCTCTTTGGACCATTTTCCTGGTTTGAGTCATGGCCAGTCCTGGAAATCTTTTGTTGTTTTTCTTACCTCATCTGTTATTTGGCCTTAGCTGTGTGTTCATCTTTCCTTACTCGGTGTTGATGGCACTGATGAGACACTAGTCCAGGCAGAATAGTATTGGCTAAAATCAAGGACCTGGATTTAGTTGCCCACCCAGCTCTAGTGTATGTTATGATGAACCGTTGAGAGTTAGATGTTGCTTCTGTGAGTTGATTCACAGTCTACTCAGAAGATGCCACAAATACTGTTGAAGTCACAGTGCCCCTCTGGTGCCGGAGGCATAGGCAACTCCCCAGCAGCCTACAGCCCCTTAGAAGTTCATGGTGTTCATTTGCACAGTAAAGCCTCTTGAGTTTTCTGCTTTAAAAGAATTACTTTACGTTTTGCATAGGCAAGGCTTTCCTGAAGTTGTTTGAGAGGTTTTGGGTTTGTTTTTTCTGGGGGGGGTGGTGGTGGGAAGGTTGCACAATTATAAATGTTTGTAGGCCAGTGTGCAGAATGGCTTTGTGGAAGTGGCCAGAGCACAGTGCTTCTCCCGTCCTGGTGGCCTGAGGGACCAGACCATTCATGTGTATACACTTAGCACTGTGTTGTGAAAGCCCTGTTGTTCTATCTGGAGGTAAATGTTAGTTTTAGTGTTTCTCAAAATATGTCTGGTTGAGTAGCTACTGTATTATGGCAGGCCTGTTGTCCATTTATATTTAAAAAATACACCTTAATTTGAGGTATCCAAGTTTGGTCCACCTTTAGTAGCTGTATACTTGACTTCTGCTGAAGGAGCTCTCCAGGAACTGCTGGCCTGCCTCAGGTGGTATGATCTCCCCTCATTAGAAGGCTCCTGACGGCACAGGCCGGAGGGGGCATTGGAATTGTGTTTCCCATTGGCTTCCGTTTTCCTACTGGCACCAGGCATGGTTTGCCTGTTAACCTATAGACATCTTTTATCTTTTTGGTAGAAAAATTCAGGGTACTTCTTAGATGGAGGCATGAGTAGAGGAATTAACTTTTTGTAAACACTTCTTCTTCCCCAAGTAAAATGAAGTTTTGGTCTCCTTATGTTTTAAAGAGGCAAGTGTTTGGAAGCAATTTAACAGGGCACTTTTAAACCATTATTAAGCTTTCAAAGGGTCCAGGCCAAAGAGAACTACATAGCTGATAATTTCTATTTTCACTTCTTATTGGCAGAAGCAATGTGCCATTGTATCTGCCTCCCTCTTCAGTTAAAAAAAAAAAAAGTACCTAGGGATACTTTTAGCAGGGAAGCATCTAGGGAGGTGCTATGAGGAAGTTCTGCGGTTAATTTCACCATAGTTCTTTCCAGCCTCCGTTGAATTGGGCTGAGAAACAGGAAGTAATGACAGGAAGGAAATCTGTTTGAGAACTCATGATGTGTATTATCCTTATGTTCACTGTGTTTCTTGTGTCCTTCTGAAAGTGCTCTTGATTCTTGAGCTGAGGAAGAGGACTTTGTTCTTAAGTTCTGGGCCTCATCAGTTTATAAAAGTACAGTGGTTGTGTGGTGGTTATAGTTCGCTACAAAAAGACATCAAAATTCAAATTTTCAAATGAAAGAAATGATAAAAGTATTGTGATTTTTCACATAAGAATATAATTACAGTCTCTGTCGTTGATAAATCTTCACTCATCCTGGGCATTGGGATGATTATTAAAAGACATACTCCTGCCCTCTGCAGGTATTTATTTATTTATTTATTTAATTTTATTGTTTTGGCTGCACTGTGCAGCTTGCGGGATCTTAGTTCACTGACCAGGGATTGAACCCGTGCCCCCTGCAGTGGAAGCTCTGAGTCCTAACCACTGGACTGCCAGGGAATTCCCTGCAGATTTTTATTTTAAGTGAATGTTGTTTTGTTGATAGATTGTGACTTCACTTGTAGCAGATAAAGCAGAGAGAGTGTACTCTTGTATTTTTTTAAAATATAATTTTTTTTTTAAACATCTTTATTGGAGTATAATTGCTTTACAATGCTGTGTTCGTTTCTGCTGACTATATACTTACTCATTGCCACACGAATGTTCTTGTTGTAAGGTTTTTTCCTTTTTTTCCTTTTTTCTTTTCTTTTCTTTCTTTCTTTTTTTTTTTTTTTTTTAATACAGACCCCGAATTGATATACCCACCTTGCTTTGAGAGCTTATTCTCAGCTTCTCTGAAGTACTGGATAGTAATGCAGGGCACTGGTCTGCCCTGGAGACACAGCTTTCCCTTTTTCTCTCTAGATAGGGCCATTTTTTTGCCCCACAGTAAGTGCCCATCCTATTTGTTCCCCTGCTAAACTCCCAGCTTTGAAGCTCACACCCTTAGAAGATGCCCCACGTACTGTGGTCATCTACAGATTTTTCTGGGTCATTGCTTCTCGCTCAGAGTCTTTTAGCACTGGGCTCACTGTCATTCTTAGAGAATCGGGTATCCCTAGGGAGGATCCTTCCAACATCTCAGCCTCTCAGCTCCTCAACCACCTCTCTCCCCATGAGCTTGTCTTTCCCTCCCTCAGTTCCCTCCACCCATGGCCTTATATTCAGCGTCACTGCTCTCTGGCTCCCACACCTAATTTTCAGCTCTCTAGCCCTGCTCCCCATCTCCAACAGCCTTTTAATTCCTCTGAGACTTAAATTGGCCACTTTGCACTCACCATCCTGCCCTCCCTGGGCCCAGTGACTTTTCTCTTTACTCCCCTTAGAGTCTCTGGTTCAACCCCTATCCCTGCCACACACACCCGTAATCCCTCTCCTGTCTCTTCCTCCGTTGTCCTCCTCTGGCAAACCCAAGTCCTCGTTCAGTTTAATTCTCTACCTACCCCACCGCTGCTTTGAGTGACTAAGTATGGCTAGAGGAAAACACGACGAAAATAGCTGGTCTCACTTTAAATTCATGACTGCTCATCTCAAACAAGCCCTCTCTGCAGACTGGGACATCTAGTTCCTTTTCCTAATTTATACACCTTCACGCTCACCTAGATGACTCTTCATACGTTCCCTCCTCTCCTTGAATCTGCAATGCCTCCTGCCCTGTCCTCACTCTCACCTGATTAATTCCTATTACACTGAGAATGAAAAAGAAGGAATAGATCCAAAGAGATTTAAATTGGTAAATCAATGAAACATTCAGTAGGGATTTTTTTTAAATTAAACTGGGGAAGTATAAGGAAGAAAATAAATTGAAAGAACCCTATAGTTTCACCATCTAGAAAACCCTTGTCGCTGTTAAAACAGAAAAAAAATGAATGCATGTGCATAGCTAGAAAATTCCAACAGTGCAGAAAAGCAGAAAATGAATAGTGAAAGCGTACCTCCTGGGCCAGTAGTCCTCCCCAAAGGGAGCCTCTGCGAGTGGTTCCTGTGATTTCTTCCTCGAAAATTTTTGTTCACATCTGTGTTTGTATATTATCTATATATTCTTTAAAAAATTATATAGAAAGATCATACTATAAACACTGTTCTCCCTCTTCTTTCTTTACTTAAGTAAGCTATTGACATTTAAGTAGATTTATTGAAGTCAGAAGACATCTTTTTATGAACTCTTTTCAACATCAAATCCATATTTATTCAGCCAAAGTTATGTGCCCATGTTGAAATTTTATGAAATTATTTCAGCCAAATTATTACGAAAAGCTTACAGTGCCTCTTTTTATTATTTATTGTTATTTCGTTGTTAGTCTTTTTTGTTTTAGTTATAGACTGAAAAAGAGAATTCAAGCATTTATAAGATATATGCTTATTAAAGAAAATGTAGAAAATTATAGTGATATTGGAAGAAAAATATCACCTATAACTATCAGTCGTTAACAACCATTGTTAACATATTGTTGTTTACTTAGTGTTTTCATGTATATGCATTTGTGTGTAGAAATCTACGTATGTATATATAAGATATGTATATGACTTATACCAATACATGTGGTTGAAACTATGTTGAGTATATATAGATTTGTATTCTTTTTTCCATTTAACATTGTATCATAACTATTTTCCCATATCTTAAATTTTTTTTTCACTTTTTTTTTTTTTTTTTTTTTTTTGCGGTACGTGGGCGTCTCACTGTTGTGGCCTCTCCCGTTGCGGAGCACAGGCTCCGGACGCACAGGCTCAGCGGTCATGGCTCACGGGCCCAGCTGCTCTGCGGCATGTGGGATCTTCCCGGACCGGGGCATGAACCTGTGTCCCCTGCATTGGCAGGTGGACTCTCAACCACCGCGCCACCAGGGAAGCCCTTTTTTCACATTTTAATGGCTACATACTGTCCCATCTGTATGAACTGTATACAGTTTGATATCATTTCAGTAAAGTTTAAAAATACTGAAACAAAAATAGTATTTAGAGACATATGTATATGTGGTAAAACTATTAAGAAATGCTGAGGAAATGATAAATTCATGGCAGTGGTTATGTCTGGAGGAATGACAGGCAGGTGGGATGTGGGAAGCTCATGCAAAGAATTGGGAATATCTTAGTTCTTAACGCGAATGGTAGGTTTAAGAGTCTTTATTCTTTATAACATAAAATCTATCTATATATCTTCTTTTGTGTATGTTATATATAGTCTTGTTTTTTGAATTTTATTTTATTTTTTTATACAGCAGTTTCTTGTTAGTCATCCATTTTATACACATCAGTGTATACATATCAATCCTAATCTTCCAATTCATCACCCCACCACCCCACCCCCCACTGCTTTCCCCCCTTGGTGTCCATACGTTTGTTCTCTACATCTGTGTCTCAATTTCTGCCCTGCAAACCGGTTCATCTGTACTATTTTTCTAGGTTCCACATACATGCGTTAATATACGATATTTGTTTTTCTCTTTCTGACTTACTTCACTCTGTATGATAGTCTCTAGATCCATCGACGTCTCAACAAATAACCCAATTTCGTTCCTTTTTGTGGCTGAGTAATATCCCATTGTATATATGTACCACATCTTCTTTATCCATTCGTCTGTCGATGGGCATTTAGGTTGCTTCCATGACCTGGCTATTGTAAATAGTGCTGCAGTGAACATTGGGGTGCGTGTGTCTTTTTGAATTATGGTTTTTTCTGGGTATATGCCCAGTAGTGGGATTGCTGGATCACATGATAATTCTATTTTTAGTTTTTTAAGGAACCTCCATACTGTTCTCCATAGTGGCTGTATCAATTTACATTCCAACCAGCAGTACAAGAGGGTTCTCTTTTCTCCACACCCTCTCCAGCATTTGTTGTTTGTAGATTTTCTGATGATGCCCATTCTCACTGGTGTGAGGTGATACCTCATTGTAGTGTTGATCTGCATTTCTCTAATCATTAGTGATGTTGAGCAGCTTTTCATGTGCTTCTTGGCCATCTGTATGTCTTCTTTGGAGAAATGTCTATGTAGGTCTTCTGCACATTTTTGGATTGGGTTGTTTGTTTCTTTAATATTGAGCTGCATGAGCTGTTTATATATTTTGGAGATTACTCTCGATTTCGTCTTTTATAGCTGTTATCAGTTGCCTTATGTATTGAGGTGCTCCTATGTTTGGTACATATATATTTATAATTGTTATATCTTCTTCTTGGATTGATCCCTTGATCATTATGTAGTGTCCTTCCTTGTGTCTTGTAACATTCTTTATTTTATTTTAAAGTCTATTTTATCTGACATGAGTATTGCTACTCCAGCTTCCTTTTGATTTCCATTTGCATGGATATCTTTTTCCATCCCCTCACTCTCAGTCTGTATGTAGGTCTGAAGAAGGTTTCTTTTAGCCAGCATATATATGGGTCTTGATTTTTTTATCCATTCAATGAGTCTGTGTCTTTTGGTTGGAACATGTAATCCATTGACGTTTAAGGTAATTATTGATATGTATGTTCCTATGACCATTTTCTTAATTGTTTGGGGTTTGTTTTTGTTTTGTGGTACGCGAGCCTCTCACTGTTGTGGCCTCTCCCGTTGCGGAGCACAGGTTCTGGACGCGCAGGCTCAGCGGCCATGGCTCACGGGCCTAGCTGCTCCATGGCATGTGGGATCTTCCCAGACCGGGTCACGAACCCGTGTCCCCTGCATCGGCAGGCGGACTCTCAACCACTAAGCCACCAGAGAAGCCCTGGGGTTTGTTTTCGTAGGTCCTTTTCTTCTCTTGTGTTTCCCACTTAGAGAAGTTCCTTTAGCGCTTGTTGTAGAGCTGGTTTGGTGTTTCTTAATTCTCTTAGCTTTTGCTTGTCTGTAAAGCTTTTGATTTCTCCATCAAATCTGAATAAGATCCTTGCTGGGTGGAGTTATCTTGGTTGTAGTTTCTTCCCTTTCATCACTTTAAGTATATCATGCCACTCCCTTCTGGCTTGTAGAGTTTCTGCTGAGGAATCAGCTGTTAACCTTATGGGAGTTCCCTTGTATGTTATTTGTCATTTTTCCCTTGCTGCTTTCAATAATTTTTCTTTGTCTTTAATTTTTGCCAGTTTGATTACTATGTGTCTTGGCGTGTTTCTCCTTGGGTTTATCCTGTATGGGACTTTGTGCGCTCCCTGGACTTGGGTGGCTATTTCCTTTCCCATGTTGGGGAAGTTTTCGACTATAATCTCTTCAAGTATTTCCTCGGGCCCTTTCTCTTTCTCTTCTCCTTCTGGGACCCCTATGATGCGAATGTTGTTGCGTTTAATGTTGTCCCAGAGGTCTCTTAGGCTGTCTTCATTTCTTTTCATTCTTTTTTCTTTATTCTGTTCCACAGTAGTGAATTCCACCATTCTGTCTTCCAGGTCACTTATCCATTCTTCTGCCTCAGTTATTCTGCTACTGATTCCTTCTAGTGTAGTTTTCATTTCAGTTATTGTATTGTTCATCTCTGTTTGTTTGTTCTTTAATTCTTTTAGGTCTTTGTTAAACATTTCTTGCATCTTGTCGATCTTTGCCTCCATTCTTTTTCTGAGGTCCGGGATCATCTTTACTATCTTTATTCTGACTTCTTTTTCTGGAAGGTTGCCTATCTCCACTTCATTTAGTTGTTTTTCTGGAGTTTTATCTCGTTCCTTCATCTGGTCCTTTTCATCCTGTCTGTCTTTCTGTGAATGTGGTTTTCGTTCCACAGGCTGCAGGATTGTAGTTCTTCTTGTTTCTGCTGTCTGCCCTCTGGTGGATGAGGCTATCTCTAGCTCATTTTTTAAAGGAAACAAACTGATATATTTTCTGATTGTGTGTTTCATAATAAACTGGTAGGAACACTTTAGTGATTGTGATGAATTATTGGAGAGTCAGCATGAACTAGCTTGAGAGTTGAAAACTCCTGGGGGCTCAGTCTGAGGTAGGGGACACTTTGTGGGTTTTCCCTCCAGAAGCTCCACCTAGTTCTCACATTAAAGATTGGGGAAAAAATCTCATGTTCTTGACAGTCCAGTGATTAAGACTCTGCGCTTCCAATACAGGCGCTGCAGGTTCGATCCCTGGTCTGGGAACTAAGATTCCACATGCTACTAGTGTTGGAGGGTCTCCTGCAGAAGTAGGGGGGTGGCTGTGGTTTACCATGGGGACAAGGACACTCTATAGTCTTGTATATGTACCAAAAATTTTAAGAAAATCATTGGATTATAATAAGATCTATTGATATTTTCCGCTCCAGGCTAATTGCTGACATAATTATTTTTTATTCCAAGGCTATCTTATATTTTATTTGCTATTTGTTATCATATCTAAAATATGATATATGTATTATTTTGTGAGCTAGGGGCAGGCACTAAGCTGCAGTGTCTCCGTGCAGCACCAGCACAGGTGCTCTGCCTGTTATTAGCTGGGGCAGTGATGGTTTCATTCGCATCACGTTCACAGAGCGCCCCTTCTGTTCGGAGCACTCACTTGGGGTCTGGGAGGTTCACCCCAGGTTGTTCACAGCTGAGCTGCTCAGGCCTGCCTCTGAAACATTGTTGGGGGTCATCCCACAGGGAGGCATGGACATGGTGTGTGGGGCACAGTTAAGGGAGTTGGGGTCGGGGTTCAAAGTATGTAGGAGGGTCTCAGAACAGTGGTGAATTTTGAAGACAGGCCTTTAACTGCTGCATCTTGATGCAGTACTGATGCTCAGGGTAGCTAAAGCTTGACCTCCCTTTGAGATGACTGTTGCTCCTGATTCAGTGCCATCCTCACTAATGTCCCAATGTACTGCGTGAGTAAGTGTGGCACGTTGGAAATGGTTTAGGTGTCAACTGGATTATCCTCACTTTACCAGGTTGACCTCTCTGTGCTTATATTGCTATTGATTTTATTTTAACATTTCGTCTCACTGGTAGTGATTTGTATATTTAAAAATGATTATAGTGTATATATACTATTCATATGATCATGTTTCATAGCTATGATTATAGTGTTCATAATATGTATATAGTACTTAATGCCTTCCATGAGTTATTTCGTTAAGAATGATAGATAGAGTTTTGGGCAAAATGTTACTGTTTTTTTAAGGACTGCCTTATAAATATTATTTATTTGCAGTTACCATTCATGTGTAGTGTAGAATTATCCAAGTTTTAAAAAAAATTTCTAATGACTTTTGTGCATTAACTCCATCAAGAGACTTTCTAAAAATATTATCTTTCTGCTTCTGGATAAAGAAATTAATGCCTACTTATCCCATGAAATTTAGAAACTGTAGAAAAATATAATGCGAAGCTAAAAATCACTTGATTCCTACTGCCTGGAGTTCATCATGGTGAACATCTATAGGATCATATATTCAGTTTTTTCTGTGCATGATTCTTACATCAGAGCTATTTTAAAATCTCTATTTATTAACGTTTTTATTTTTTACAGAGTCATATTAAATCAGTAGACTCAGGAGAAACTAACATAGATGGAGCTGTAGGTGAGTAGACCATGGGACATTTTACATCTGTACTTGAGGTATTCTGACATTATGATTTTGGACATATAAATAAACATCTATAATAATTAACTGTATTTCTAGGACTGATGGCATCAGAAGAATTTATCAAGATCACCCTGTCGACTTTTGAAGCAGTGATACAGTATCCTGTTTTATTGAAGGACTATTGCTCTACGGTCAGTTCTGGCAACTTTGGAGAAAGACACTTCTTTGTTTACTTGGTAATTCCGTATATAAAGAGACTAGTTTACATGTGCTTGGTTCATATATGTTCCTCACATGAAATAACCATTGAGAAAAGTTGCCCCTTGACAGGATGAACATAAGAAATCCCTTCCTTCCTTGTTGACTTGTTTTTGGTGGTTCTTTGCTCATTATTCTCTTTCCCTTCTGGTCCACACCTTACCCCCAGTGTGCTCCTTCTTACTCCTTGCCTGATTATTGGTTGTAACCAACAGCGAAGACTCTTAGAACAGAGTTTCTCAACCTTGGACTATGGGCATTTGGCGATGGACAGTTCCTTGCTTTGGGGCATGTCCTGGGCATTGTAGATGTTTAGCAGCATCCCTGGCTTCTGGATGAGGGTAGCACCCAGTCCAGCCCCCCTCGGCTGCAGCAACCAAAAGGGTCTCTACACATTGCCAGATGTCTTCTGGGCAGCGAAATTGCCCCCATTTGAGAACCTATTCCTTAGGGTGATCCTTAGGTGAGCTGAGTGATGACTTTAGAGGAGGGAGGAAAGTTTTGTGACTACGTTCTCATCAGCAGAAAGCCCTCAAGAAAAGGAGCCAGGTAAGACGAGGACCACAGCAATCATTTTCGTATTCTCTCTCCTGGTTCTAGGGGTTGACTTAGGTCAGCAAGGCAGTTCTCAGTCAGGGTCTTTCAGGAGGTTCCAGTCAGTGGTGCTTGGGGCTGGAATCATCTGAAGGTCACTCCCTCACATGTCTGCCTCCAGCTGGGACTCTGCAGGCATCCCTCTCCATCTCTGTGGGTGTCTCCAGCAGGGAGACTTTAGGGTGGCCCGACTTCTTACATGGCAGCTTAGGACTTTAATGATACATTCTCAAGAGAGAGGGGATAATTATTTTTTGAGGGTAGGAAATGTCTACCAGCTCTTTATGGTTGTTTTCTTTTCAATATGTTTTATTATAAAATATAAAATACAGAAAAGTGTATTAACGTGTGTAGTTTGATGACTAGTTGTAAAGCAAGTGCTCAAGAAATCACCACCCAGTTAAAAAAGAAAAACAAAACAGAATGTTACCATTCTGAGCCCCGAAGTCCCCTCAATCACAAATCCTTTCCTCCCTGGAGAGGGGACCACTGTCCTGACTTTCATAGTAATCATGTCTGTGCGTTCCTTTGTGGGCCTGTGCCTGCATTCTTAAACAATATAGGCTGGTTTTGCCTGCTTTTGCTGTTTGTTTCTATACGGTATGTATTCCTTTGTGACTTGTTTTTTTTGCTCAGTGTTTGTAACATCCATGTTGTTAAGTATCTTTGTGCTTTTATTCTTCATAAGTGTATAGTGTCCCATTGTGGAAGCCTGAGTATATGAAATATCACAGTTTACTTATTTATCCTTGATAGACATTAGGCTATGTCTAGTATTTGGCATTTACAAACAATACTGCTATAGATATTCTTGTTTATGTATTTTGCTCCACATAAGCATGCATTATTTCTGGGGTACATACATAGGAACGGAATTAGTGGTTATAGGAAATATGCAAACTCAGTTTGTCTAGAACGTGACATTGTGTTTTCCAGAGAGGGGGTGCCAGTTTACTTTCACACCAGCACTGCAGGACCTCATGTCCTCGTTCTTCTCAATTCTTGTTATTTCAGCCTTTTAAATGAATGGGTGTATAGTGATGTTTCACCATAGTTTTAAATTGTATAGTCAAGACTACTTATGAGGCTGAGTGGTTTTTCAGCTGTTTACTGGCCCTTTGGGAATAATCTTTTATGACATGCTTGTCCACATCTTTCTAAGATTTTGGTTTTCTTGTGTAGTTTTTCAAATTTATTGGCATAAAGAAGTTCATAGTATTTTCTTGCCAATTTTTCTTAGTGTTTGTGTAATCTAATAATATATCCTTTAAAAATATTTGCTATTTACTGTTATTCCTTCTTTTTCTTCTCTTGAACAATCTAACTAGAGGTTTCTTAGTTTTACTGACTTTATCAAAGAGCCAGCCAGTGTTCGGTTTTGCTAATCTCCTACATACTATATGTTTCTTTTCTCTTTTATTAGTTTCTGTTCTGTTTGCTTAATTTTGTTCTAATTTTGTTAATTTCTGTTCTGTTGGCTTCCTTTCTCCTTTCTTTGGATTTATTCTGCATTCTTTTCCTAACTTTTTGAGATAAATAGTTGATTTTTAAAAATATTTCTTCCTTTCTAACATATGCATTGAAGATTGTGTCTCCCTCCTAAATACTGCTTTAGCTGCATTCCACAAATGTTGGTATGTAGCATTTTTGGTATATTTCAGTTAAAATATTTGCTTTCATTCATGGGTTATTAAGATAAATAAATTTTCAAACATATGGGCACTTTTTAGTTTTTTTAATAATTGATTTCTGACTTAATTGCATTGAAGTTAGAGCAATACTCTAATTTCAGTCTATTGAAATTTATTAAGGCTTGCTTCATAGTCCATTACAAAACTTTTTGGTAGATGTTCTGTATGTGTTTGGAAAGAATAGGTATTTTGCAATTCTTAGGTGCAGTATTCGGTTATATGTCTGTTAGGTTAAATTTATTAGTTATCTTGTTCACATCTTTTCTATCTTTTTAAATTTTTGTCTGTTTGTCCTAGAAGTTACTAAGAGAAGTGTTTCTAAATCTCCTTTAAGGCTATTATGAATTTGTTTATTCTTGTGTAGTTCTGTAGTTTTTGTTTTATATATTTTGAAGCCATATTATTAGGTGCATGCAAATTTAAAATTATTATGCCATTTTATGAAATTGACCTTTTTCTCATTGTAAAGTGACCTTTATTTTCTAGTAATGTTTTTGTCTTAAGATCTGTTTCATCCCAGCTTAATATAATCATACCTGCTTGCTTCCTGATACATCTTCTCTCATCCTTTTCCTTTCAACATCTCTGTCCTTATGTTTAGATCTGTGTCAAGTAAATATCATATAGTACTTAAAAAAAATCTAATTTGACTTTTCCCTGGAACATGTACTCCATTTACATTTACTGTAATTGTTAGTATATTTAGATTCATTCCACCATCTTCTTTCAAGCTTTGTCATACATATTTTCTCTTTTCCTACTTCTACTTTCTTATCTTTCTTTTCTGTTGGCTAACTTTTTTCTGCATTTTTTTTCTCTATGTAAGGTTGGTAGCAAAAGCTGAACTTAAAAAGAAATGATCTTTTCTTTAAGTAAAGTACAGGCCATAGCCTACTCAACTCCATTTAGTCCTCTCATGATATATATGTAACTTTTACCTGATATATATATATTTTTTGATATTTTAAAGTCTGTCTTGTTTCTCTCTCTTTTTAACTCCCTTTTGTTATGAAATGATAAAAGGATACTCATTATTACTACTATAATATGTTCATTTGCCTTTGCCCCCATATTTACTACTTTTCTTGCTTTTCTTTCTTTCTTACTTCTCAGTCCTTCCATCTGGGTTCACTTATTTCTGACTGACATTCATCCTTCACAGTTTTCCTTAGCTTTGGGTGAGCTGGTGGCAAACTCTGACTGATAAAGTCATTGTTTCTTTTTGTTTTTCCCCAAGTATTTATTTATTTTATTTGGCTGTGTCGGGTCTTAGTTGCGGCATACGGGACCTTTTAGTTGCAGCATGCAGGACCTAGTTCCCTGACCCTGGATTGAAACCCAGGCCCCCTATATTGGGAGCACGGAGTCTTAACCACTGGACCACCAGGGAAGTCCCAAAGTCATTGTTTCTTGAGGGAGATTTTTTTTTTTCTGAGTGTTGAATTCTAGGTTGGCAGTTACTTTCGTTGTTGTTTAGTACTGTGAAGATACTATTTCATTATCTTATGTTCTGGGTTGTTGCTATTGAGAAGTTCACTGATAGTTGGTTTTTCCTGTGAAGATAATCTGTCTCTCTGTTCCTTGCTTCCTCCTAAGACTTTTTCTGGGGTGGAGGGGGGAGGGCCTTTGGTTTCTATAGACTCACTGTGTCATAACTAAATATGAACTTCTTTTTGTATATTCTGCTGAGGATTCTGTGTACTTTTTGAATCTGTGGATTGTCCCTTTTTCTTCAACGTTGCCACATTCTCAACCCTCATCTCTGCTTATCTTCTCTCTCCCCTGCTCTGTCTCCTTTTAGCAGCTCAGATCCCGTGTATATTAAGCTTTCTCACTGTATTTTCTATACTTCTTACTGTCTTTCTGTATATTTCACCCTTTCTCTCTCAGTTATATTGTGGTTAATTTTGCTCTGTTTCTGTGTTCAGTCTGGTGCCAAATACATCCACAATGTTTTAAATTTTGGTTGTTTTTCATGTGTAGAAGTTATGTTGTCACTAGAAATTCTGCTTGTCTGTTTTATTCAATCTACTGTATTGCTTTTTATAATTTCCTCTTCCTTGTAGTTATTTCCCAGTTTGTGCTTTGTTTATTCACATTTGTTAGATGTAGTTATTTTACAGTGTCTCATAATTTCAGTGTCAGAAGACTGTGATGTGGTGTCTGTTATATCTTGCTCGTACCCACTTCGTCTTGTTTTCTTGCACACCTTGTTAACGTTTACTGCGTGTTGGTCATGGGACTTGAAATCTGTTTGTGGGCATTTCCTCAAGCCTAGTGTGGATGTTCCCTCCTTCAAGAGGCTTCATGTTTGTTGGGGCCCTGCCAGCCAGGGCTACCTCAGACCACGGTCATTTGTACCCAGTGTGAAAATTCCTGAGACCGTAGGTCTGAGAGCATAACTTCTCAGGGCAGCCTTCTCAGCAGTTCCCAGGAGTGTGAATTTATGTGGAGGGGTTGGTGACTAGATCTGGTTTTCCTAACTCTGAGGGTATCATCCCCACACCCGCCCCAAAGTGCCCAGCTCCGTGTAGAAGACTCCCAAAACTCCACACGCTGGGCAGACGTGAGCTCAGACCCCTGTCTCTCTGGTCCCACTGGCCTCCATTGGAGCCTTGTGTTTGTGGTATTGGTAAATGCCTCCAGAGCACTATCAGTTCCGTGCTCATATGTTCTACTCGACTCTCTAGTTAAGGCTTTCATTCAGAAATTGGTAGGAAGGCTCCCCCGCTGCCTTTTCAGGTCTTAAATATTTTAAGGTTTTGTTTGTTGATATTTTATCTGGCAATTTTTCATTGTGAATTTTCAGTGAGAGAATTAATCCAAATAACCATACCCACTATTGCCAGAAAGCCTGTTTGTTATGGTCACTTTCTTAGCAATGATTTCTCAGTCTTCCATTGAGATACTACTTGCTTGAGTGTTGCTTATTGATTCTTTTCCTTAATGAGCAGTAACCCCATGGATAATTTGTTAAGATCCAGTATTTACAAATGTCTATACTTATATTTAATGAGACATTTAATTAGTTTACTTTCTAATCATGAAGTGCTACCGTAATAATCATTGCAAGGACAGCCTGTGTTACTGTAGGGAAGCTATCATTGTAACTCATGGACTTCCTAAAAAATATTTTTTTAATGCTGTAACTCATGGGAAACCCTCTAATTACCTCTTGTTGAGCATGACTGGAATACGTGAAACTGAAGATCCAGCACCGCAAAGGGTATCACATTGTTGGAAATGTTAGCACAAACTGTATTCAAGGGTACTGGTCAGTACTTTGTTATATGGAAGTGGTTACATGCACTTAATTCTTGCCGAGCACAGATAGTTAACTCACATTTTTTCCCATAGTTGAGATCATTTAGTGCCTCATAGTTGGAAATTATCAGTGTGGCTTGCAGAGCAGTTAGAAATACCATAATGATTTGGTTTGTACAGAGAATTTGTTCCCATTCATGGTGGTTTCAAAAAAAATGTTATTAATAGCAAAGGGGAAAATAAAGATGATTCTTTATTAGAAATTTCTAACAGTAATATACATAAGTTGCCTAAAATATAATCTGTTTAAACTTTAAAAACCATAAAAGCTTAAGCCATGGCTTTAAGCTAAGCCATAATACCTTCTTTAATGAAAAGCCTGTCCTTTTGTAAGTTTTTAAACTGAAGGCTGGAGGCTAATAAACATTGAGTAGTTTAACTTGAATGAAACTAAAGTTTTGAGTTAGTACCAAGCGTTGGTGAGGATGTAGAGCAAATGGAACTCTCAGAAACTTCTAGTGGGAATGTAAGTTGGTACAATTCCTTTGGAAACCTGTTTGGTAGTAGCTACTGAAAGTAAACATAAATACATTATGACTCAGCAATTTCACCTATAAATATACATTCAATAGAAATGCAAGCGTATGTTCCCCCATATACACATAGAGGATGCTCATAGCCCCAAATGGGAAACTATCCAAATGCCAATCAACAATCTAATGGGTAAGTAAACTATGATTTGGTCATGTAATAGAATACTATGCAGCAAGGAAAATGAATGATCTGTAGTTACACTTAAGAACATGGATAAATCTCACAAAGTTAATCTGTGACAAAGATAACAAATACGAAATAACATGATCGATTTGCATTAAGTTTAAAAACAGAGAAAACTAATCAGTTACAAGTCAGGTTAGTGGATACCCTTGGGGCAATTAAGGGTTTACAAGGGGGCTTTGTCCAAAATGTCCTGGAAGTACCTTTTTTTTTTTTTTTTTAATCTGGGTGCTAGTAATATGAGTGTGTTCATATTGTGAAAGTTAACTAAGTTATATACTTAGGATTAGTACATCTTTGTGTTATATTAAAAAGTTTTCATAGATACAAAAAATTTTTTCTAATGAAAAAGTGTTTAGAGCTTAATGTAAGCCTATTTTTTAAATGAAGTTAACTGATATGAATTAGCATATCTATGTATCATTGACATGGACTTGTATTCTGTATTAGTTTCCTGTAGCTGCTATAACAAATTACCACAAATTTAGTGGCTTAAAAAAACACAGATTTATTATTTTAGAATTCTGTAGGTCAGAAGTACAGAATGGGTCTTTGGGGCTACAAGCAAGATGTCAGCCTACCTGTGTTCCTTTTAGAGGATCTAAGGAGAAAATCTGTTTGTTTGTTTGTTTGTTTGGCTTTTCCAGCTTCTAAGAGCTGCCTGCATTCCTTGGCTTGTGACCTCTTCCTCCATCTTTGAAGCTGGCAGTGTAGTACCTTCAAATCTCTCTCTCCCCTCTCTCTCTCTCTCACCTCTGCTTTTGTTGTCACATCTTCTTCTCTGACTCTGGCCCTCTTGTCAGGGACCTTTGATTTTACATTGGGCCCACCTGTATAATCCAGGATAAACACCTCAAGTTCCTTAACTTAATCACATCTACTAAATCCCTTTTGCTGTGTAAGGTAACAAATGAACAGGTTTCAGGGATAAGGGTGTGGACATCTTTCTGTCTACCATCATTCTGTCTACCACAAATTCCTATTTTTTTCGATGGCTTCATTACTATAATTATTTTGGTGCTCTAATTATATCAGATTTGGCCTTTCAAGTTGGCTCCTCTGTCCTTGTGACATACCCTCTCATTTTTTGAGTGAGTTTTTACTTTGTGTCACAGCAAGGTATTCTTGCCTCAGCTTGTAACGAACCTGACCTGGCTCTAGAATCAGTCATTTCTTTGAGGAGCCCTGGTTCCCTTTCGTGGGAAATGGCTTTAGAGACCACAATCAGGGCGCTAAATGTCTCCTGTCTCCTGGGATGTCTTAGCTTCTAGACCCTTCCAAGAAACAGAGCTAGGAAATATATACATGTAAGTATACGTATGAACACACAGAGGACACATTTGTATGCATACTTACATATACACGTACACACACATAAACATATTTTGAAATCATGAGTTCACACCAGTGTCTTCAAATCCAGTTCATTCCCACATGGTTCTTTCTTGCCTTGCCCCATTCCATATTTTTGTGTCCTTTCTTCCTTTGTAAAAATTCTGGCTTCCAGCAACATCAGCACATTTCCTCATTTGCTTAATGTTATAATATGTCTGAAATTGTTGCAGAATTGCTTTACCCAGACCAGTACGAAAACAAACCTCATGAAATCAGGATTTGTTTGCAGGATTTCCTCCTCCCCCCACCTCCCAGATGTCACCCAAGCAAGGCTGGGGTGTACAGTCAATACTTGGATTAGTGCCCCGTCTTCCCTTTTAGTGTGGTCATATTGAATAATATTCATTTGAAATATAGTTGATTTATTTTCAATTTGCTTTCAATTTTAGGTTTTCTTTTCTTCCCTTCTTATGCTTTTTGATTTGATTTGATTTTTTTATTTTATGTATTTATTTATTTTTGCGGTACGCGGGCCTCTCACTGTTGTGGCCTCTCCTGTTGCGGAGCACAGGCTCCGGACGCACAGGCTCAGCGGCCATGGCTCACGGGCCCTGCCACTCTGTGGCATGCGGGATCTTCCCGGACCGGGGCACAAACCCGTGTCCCCTGCATCGGCAGGTGGACTCTCAACCACTGCGCCACCAGGGAAGCGCATTGATTTTATTTTTTGAATATGTAGAAGGTTAGCATGCTTCCAAAAGTAAAAACTGTAAAAACAGACATATTCAGAGCAGCATCACTCCCTTCCCCTCTCCCCCCTGGGTATATAGCCTGTTCATTTCATCACCATTCCATCATACCCTCCCTACTCTTATAGGTAACCAGTCTCGTTTTCTGGCTTGTTCTTTCAGTGTTTCTTTTTGTAGAGATAACGTTTTCTTATTTCCCCTTTCTTCCTTATACAAGAAGTAACATACTATATTTTCTCTTTTGCACTTTGCTTTTTCATTTAGTATGGATACTGGAAATTATTCCATCTCTTTCTTCATAAGAGCAGTGTAGCACTCCGTCATGTTTGTGTATATCATAGGTTGTTCAACCCATCTCTGATGTGTGGACATTTGGGTAGTTTCTAATCTTTTCAATCACAAACAAATAACCTTGTGCATGTGCAGTTTCCTTCTGTTGGAGGTGTCTCTTCAGTGCAAATTCCTGGACTGTGGGATCAAAGGGTAAATGCGTATGTAATTGTGCTAGATACTTCCCGAGTCCCTTCCACATGGGTTTACTATTTTGCTTTCCCACCAGCAGTAATCAGAGGGCCTGTTTCTCCCCAGTCTTGCCAGTAGTGTATTGTCAGACTTTTGAAATTTTGCCAACCTGATGTGGCCTCGGGAATTCCTTAACCTCTTTTTAAGCACTTAATATTGTAAAGAAGATTTAAACAGTGTTGTGTCTAGTTTTTATAGTTAGTTGTTCTCCTCAAAAGGGGCCTTCTGAATCATCTGCTCTGCCATTAGCAGTGGTAGAGGTCATGTTCTAGGCACGTTTTTCCTGGACACCTGACAGTACCTTGTGTGGGGTAAGGAGACTTGCAGTTGGTGTGAACATGTTAATTGTTGTGCTGTCAGATGTATCAGATTTTTTTAAGGTCTACTGAAATGAAGGAACTGCTGATTAATTTTCAAAGGTAGAATAGGAATTTTGGTTGAGTGCTTAGAATAGTAAACTTCCATTTTCAAATTATTTACTTCCATCAGTAAAATTTTTTTTAAAGTAAGAAAAAACACCCTCTACAAAAATAAGAGTATAAAGCATACTTTCATTATAAATGATTAAGGGTTAGAAATACACTTTCCATAGGTTATAAGATTGTTGCTTTATTCTTTGTGAAATAAGAAAATTTAAATGTGGGTACGTGGTTACTTACAGTTTAAAGCTGCTGAACTTAAGTATCTCATGTTCAACCTCTCTTAAAATGGAAAAGAAGTTTTTAAAATTATAAACAAATCTTCATCTTGGGCATCAGTGGCTTTACTTAAGAACAAATGAAATATGGTTTAGCGTGAGTGTAATTTACATGTTTCAGTGCATTTGTGATTGTTTAGCTTGAAGGTCTTAGAGCTGTCTTTAGCATCCCTACCTCACAGACATTCATTTCTTCTGAGCCGTGTTGTTGAGGACCATTAGTAGTAATTAATGTGCATATGCAGACACATGTTTTTTGAATGAGGGACCCAGTTTTTGAGCACAGAAATTAAAAAGTCCCTAGACTTGGGAATCTGCATTTTCAAAAAGAGTTCAGAATGACTCTGTTTTTATGACATGTCGTGAAATGGCCTTTAGCACATATGAATATCTTTATTTAAGAAAGCAATACCACTAGCATTAAATATTAAAATTCCTTGGATTGCTCCATATAGGTGTATTACCTCTGCAACTAAAAAAAGTAATGAATGGTGGAATTTTATGATAGAGAAAAGTCATTAATGCAGGGACATTGCATAGAGTTACAGTGGTATTTATTTAAATGGTGTACATGTTGTTTATAAGTTCTGTGGAAGATTCTAGAAGGGGAAGGCACTGATGAACAAATCATCTAACTCCACAGCAGCAAAAGGGCTCTCAGTCTGTTGTCTCAGATGTTCCAGTCTCTTCTTTTTAACAAGGAGACCTAGTACCAGTGAGCAAACCATGCCAGTTAGAAGGGTTAGAAGAGTTTCTCTGTCATAAGCTGTATCAGATTTTTGTCATCCTAGATTCCTCACTGTGACTTGGAAGTGATTTGGTAAAGAGAGTTTTTAGGTTTTTGTCCTTTTTTCTTCTTCATTGTTATCTATTTTATTGCCATTTGGCATTGGGTTGTCATTAAAGCATACCATTTTCCTTGAAGAAACAGTGTGTGTGGGGGGTGAAGCGTAAGGTGGGATGAACTGAGAGAGTGGCGTGGACATATATACCCTACCAAATGTAAAATAGCACAGGGAGATCAGCTCGGTGCTTTGTGACCACCTTAGAGGGGTGGGATAGGGAAGGTGGGAGGGAGATGCAAGAGGGAGGGGAAATGGGGATATATGTATACATATAGCTGATACACTTTGTTATACAGCAGAAACTTAACACAACATTGTAAAGCAATTATACTCCAATAAAGATGAAAAAAAAAGATACACGCAAAAAAAAAAGCATACCATTTTCATGTGACTTCTCAAAATGCAGATTGAGGTTCATCATGGGTCAGACCGCACTCCCCAAGTGATATTTTTGAATCACACATTCTGCAACATGATTAATCGATAATCATTCTTTTTATTTTTTTTTGAAGATGTTGGGGGTAGGAGTTTATTAATTAATTAATTTATTTTTGCTGTGTTGGGTCTTCGTTTCTGTGCGAGGGCTTTCTCTAGTTGTGGCAAGCGGGGGCTAGTCTTCATCGCGGTACACGGGCCTCTCACTATCGCGGCCTCTCTTGTTGCGGAGCACAGGCTCCAGATGCGCAGGCTCAGTAGTTGTGGCTCACGGGCCTAGTCGCTTCTCAGCATGCGGGATCCTCCCGGACCAGGGCTCGAACCCGTGTCCCCTGCATTAGCATGCAGACTCCCAACCACTGTACCACCAGGGAAGCCCGATAATCATTCTTTGTATTGGTATTGAAACTGCACAACCTCAGGTGAGATTCAAACACAGCCAAAACTCAGACTGGAGCTCAGACCCACTGTCTTTTAATTGAAGTCGCACACCGGAAGCTCAGGTTCTTTATGTCTCACTGCAGAAGGAATTCAGTGAGAGGCGAAGTGATAGGTAAGAAGTAGATTTATTGAGAGAGGTACACACTCCACAGACAGAAAGCAGTCCTTCTCAAAAGACGAGAGCAGCCCCAAAATACAGGGTGGTTACTTTTTATGGGCATGGTAATTTCATCGGCTGATCAGTAGGAGGATTATGCCAGCTATTTTGGGGAAGGGGCAGGGATTTCCAGGAATTGGGCCACCGCCCACTTTTGGACTTTTTATGGGTGGCCTCGGAACTGTCTTGGCACCTGTGGGCGTGTCATTTAATATATGCTAATGAGGGAGGGCTTAAGGTGTGCCCTGATTGCCATGGGGGGACTGGAGTCAAGCTAATGAGAAACAGAGCATCCTATGTGGTTTGGATAGGAGAGCATATTTAGGTTTCTCTGGTTGGTCTTGAGTCAAAGGGACACAGTACAAAAAAGAGTGAGGCTGGCAGTTATCGACCAAGTCCTCACCATTCTGAGTTTATGGCTGCAGCTGTTACAATGTGGCTTCCATGCTGTTTCCTGCACAGGTTGCGGCTGGGGTCCTTTTGTCATAAATAGTCTGACCACTGTTCATTTGTATATTCAGACTCTTGGAAGCAAACATTAGGAGAAGGTGAAAAGCAGATAAAATACTAGAGTCAGTGAGGTAAAAACTCAAGCATTGGCAATGAACCATGGAAAGTAAATAAGCCCTTGCACATTCCTATAAATCTTGGAGAGGACACTAGATTTCTTAGAGCGTGCAGGGCTAAGGGTTTTCCTTTTAAAGCTCAAAGTTTGGGGTGATGGCAGCTGACAACTAGGATACAAAATCAAATGAGGTTTTTTTTTTTTGAGAAATTAGCATTCTATAGGACAAGTACCTCTTATGTTTCAAAGTTTTTTTTTACATCCTATTCATATTAATAGGATAAATTAGTATGAATAGAGGTATATAAATATGACACAGAATATGGACACAGAAAACACTTAAGTATTTTGTTAAGTATTTTGTTTACTCATATATTCATAATAAGTGCCTTTTGCAAACCACCTGTTTAAATGAAGCACTGAGAATACACTGGGGTGCTAGAATCAGGCCCTGCTCTGAATCGGTTCAGTGTTGGTTGAGAGGAAGGGACCCATATGGAAAGCAAAGATTGGACCGCCGTAGTTGATTGGACTGTGTTGGTGGTACGCATGGGGCATGCCGCGAGCCCTACTCAGTCTAACAGGGTCTGGAGATGATTTTTTAGAGGAGGCAATTCTTGAGCTAAATTTTGAAGGCACGTAGGAATCAACTCCTGATGGGCTCCTGTGGGAGGAGTGGGTGTTATAGGCAGAAAAAAATCATGTATACAAAGGGAGAGGAGTGTGAAACGATTTCATAAGTCATTTTATGGTTTCTCCGAGTATTATTTTGAGAAACCTAGTGTCATTTACTTGAAACTACTTAACCTTTCACAAGAGGTGTGAAATTATATGCATGATTTAGTTTTTTTTTTTTTTTTTAACTGAAGTAGAATTGATTTACAATTTTGTGTTAGTTTCTAGTGTATGGCAAAGTGATTCAGATATATATATATATATATATATATATATATACACACACATACATACACATATATACTTTTTCAGATCCTTTTATAGTTTATTACAAGATATTGAATATAGTTCCCTGTGCTATATAGTAGGTCCTTGTTGTTTATCTGTTTTATATATAGGAGTTTGTGTATCTGCTGATCCCAAACTCCTAATTTATCCCTCCCCACCCTTTCCCCTTTGGTAACCTTACGTTTGTTTTCTGTGTCTGTGAGTCTGTTTGCGTGAGTTACTTTTAATCTCTGTCCTAGGAGAGGTCAGTTTATATGTGAAGTACACTTTCAGGAATACATCCTCCAGGGGTGATTAGTTAGCATTTGAAAAACTCTGATCAGAAGTTCACACTTGTGAGGTGTCTTTATATTGATGATACTTTTGTTAGAAAGATTTTTTCCTTCGGTGAAATTAGTCCTTTTTGCAAGAGATGTGGATTAGCTAGAAATATTGTACAGGTGGCCCACCCTTGGAAGGGTTCAAGAAACCACTAAGCCCAGCCGAGTGGTGTTCTTGGCATTGGATTCATTTGTTCCTGTGTTTTGTATGCTGGAAGCCTTGGGCAGTCTGCCGAGGTTTGCGGACTCCTTCTAAGAATGGTGTTTTTAAATGCATAAAGCAAATTAAATAAAATGCACAGGGTTATATAGGAAACGATTTGTACTGAAATACAGTTGTCAGGATATTTTTTAAAAAAAATTTGCCCTGCTCCTGGGCCCAAGTAACCATCGTTACTGTGGTTGCAAGAGCCTTTTCCTGTGTTTGTTCTCCCCTGTGCCCCCAGATCACTTCGAGCACCCTTGGAGCTGCTCTTTTATTTTGCAGCAGTCCCCTTCTGTGAGCGAGTACCTGTGACCTCCAGAGATTTGGGGCCGGAGGCTGAGGCTAGAACTTTGCTTCATTTGTCATCTTGAGACAGTCTCTCAATTTAGAGTTCCTTTCTCATCTCTGACTGGAATCTTGCAAATTGTATGTCTAGATGATTGTTTTAATTCTCATGTGAATGTTTTCAAATTAAATTCAGAGTAAATTACTCTAAATATCTCAGAAAAAGAAGAAAGCAAGCCTAAGTCATCGCCTGGATCTCCAGGCCTTTAAATCTAACTTCTGGCAGCTCTTTAGTTTAAAGGCAGTGGCAGCAACAATAAAATACATCCCAGCCTCTTCCAGGAAATGCTGGCTTTTATCTCCACATCCCAATTTATATAATGTTAGTTACTTTATACATATGTGTATACATATTTGTAAATGGGCTCATTTCCCTTCTGGCCCTTAGTAGCTATTAAGTTCTGAGAGTGGTGGTGATAAAAATCCCCTTACCTACATACTGTGAGCTCATCTAAATCATTTATTTTATGTTTGTGTGTGTATGTATATGTATTATACAGAGTTTTTTCCCTTGCTTTTTTTTTTTTTTTGCGGTACGCGGGCCTCTCACCGCTGTTGGCCTCTCCCGTTGCGGAGCACAGGCTCCGGATGCGCAGGCTCAGTGGCCATGGCTCACGGGCCCAGCCGCTCCGCGGCATGTGGGATCTTCCCGGACCGGGGCACGAACCCGTGTCCCCTGCATCGGCAGGCAGACTCCCAACCACTGCGCCACCAGGGAAGCCCTCTCCTGCATTTTATTGAGAGTAGATACCCTTCTGATTTGTATGGGAATTTATTGAAATGGTTTATTTTCTTTAACTTCCTTTGTTACATTTTCTTTACATTTTCTGCCTTAAACGCTACTCCAGGAACTAAAGATGTTTCTTTGCTCTCATCTCCGAAGTAACTAACATTTTAAATGTTTTATTTTCATGTTGTCTTTTTTGCTGGAATCATTGTATATGTAACTTTAAGTGAACATTTTGCCAAAAGATATTTGGTCTCCTTTTTCTTGTGAGGATTTAAAAAACAACAGTCTTTTCCTGAACACCATTTATTATTTCAGTCTCTGTAGTTATTGAATAGAGTATAAATAAAACTAATGAAATTGTTCTTCAGTTTTTATATCCTTTGCCTGGTTTGACTGGCTAAGCATGCAGATATTTTCAGTGTAACTTCATTTTTCAGTTCATGTCTTAATGGGTAGCTTTCGTTTGATAAAGTAGTCAACTGTCATTGCTCACCAAAAATATGAATTAAAGGTGAATAGTCAGATAATGTTCTAAACCTTCTTGTATTCTTCATTTACGTATTATAAAAAGCATTTTATTTTTCCATTACCACCCTCGTGTTACTTCTTCTCAAGGATCATTCTCAGTTGGAAGGATTACATTTGTATCATCTTGGGATGCTATTATAATTGCCTTGAGTTATTCAGAGGAATACTGTGTTAATTTAAAAATTAAATAATATTATAATTAAATAGATTTCTTCTTTTAAGACTTACGAAATACATTTTTAATACAGAAATTTACATTTAGTATGTATTTTAAGATTATAGGTGTTGTTTCAGGATACACAGTGTCATGCTGCCTGTATCATTTTGCAAGTTGATGTTTTCATTAAATAATGAAGTATAAATGTAATGATTTATTCACTCTCTTTTCGCTCCTGAAATCAGATCTGCAGTGAGTGTTTTTAAATATGTCACGTAGAAGCTGAATTGCTGAGTTGTATGCTGTGTTCATGTTCAGCTTTGGTTGGTATTGTGAAATTGTTCTTCCAAGTTAAATACTGATTTACTGATTTTTTTTTTTTGTGGTATGTGAGTACCCATTTCCCCCAGTCTTGGTATTATGTGATTTTCTAACTGGATTTGTGTAAATTGGTATCTGTTTTGTTCTACCTTTCATTTCTCTGATTATTAGTGGAGTTGAGTAGTTTCGATATGGTTACTGGCTATTTAGGTAGTCTCCTTTGGGGGGTCCCCTGTTCATGTATTCTGCATATTCATCCATTGTCAGGTATAGGGATTGCAGAACTTTCTCCTAGCCAATGGCTTTTCTTCTCATTTTGTTTATGAGGACTCATCTTCTACGAGTATTTTTCATTTCAATGTCAAATTTATTAGTATTAAAAAAAATAAATTTATTTATTTTGGGCTGCATTGGGTCTTCGTTACCGCACGCGGGCTTTCTCTCGTTGTGGCGAGCGGGGGCTACTCTTCACTGCGGCGCGTGGGCTTCTCATTGCTGTGGCTTCTCTTGTTGCGGAGCACGGGCTCTAGGCGAGCAGGCTTCAGTAGTTGCGGCTCGCGGGTTCTAGAGCGCAGGCTCAGTAGTTGTGGTGCACGGGCTTAGTTGCTCAGTGGCATGTGGGATCTTTTTGGACCAGGGCTCGAACCCGTGTCCCCTGCATTGGCAGGCAGATTCCCAACTGCTGCGCCACCAGGGAAGTCCCTGTTAGTATTTTCTTTCAGTTTGTACTTTTTAGGTATCATTTAAAAAGCCTTCTCCTACTCTAATAACACAAAGGCCATTCTCTCATGTTTTCCTTTAAGAGCTTTTGTTTTAACTGTTAGATCTTTAAGCCTCCAGTAATTTTTTTTAACATTATGATATTTTTTTTACCAAATAGACAACTAAATTGTACCTATCCCTTCAGTGAATAGTCTATATGTTTTTCCACTGTTGGTAGTACTCTATCTGCTACTGACTGCGTTCCCATATGTATCTGTTTCTAGGCTCTCTGTTCTGTTCCATGAATCTCTTTGTCTCCCCCTTTGCTTGTGCCATCATGTTTATTTCCATCGCAGTAAACTTGGAAACTTGAGAAGGTGAACCAAATATGCCTCATGCTTTTTGGAAAATTTTCCATTATTCCTGACCCTCTCCTTTCCAAATACATTGTAGAATCAGTATGAGGAGTTCATGCAAACCTCGTTAGAATATTTATTTTTATTGAAATTACAGATTAATTTGCACAGAGTTGACCTCTCTGAGGCTTCTCATCAATTACTGTATTTTACCTTCATTTATTTTTTCTCTAACGTATAGATCTGAGTGTCTGACCTATGTCATTTTCCTTCTTTCTGAAAAACTTAACATTTCTTGCAAGGCAAGTCTACTGGCAAAACATTTCTTCAGTTATTGTGTGTGTGTGAGAAAGTCTTTATTTTTCCTTTTACTCTTGAGGGATAATTTCACTCAGAATTCTAGGGTGGTGTTTTTTTTCCCTCTCAGCACTTCAAATATTTCACTCCAGCATGATGTATCAGGTAAAATGAACTGAGATCACTGAGCCGTTAGTGTGAAGTTTTATGTTTATCTGGCTAAGAGCCAGGCTGTGTTTACTGTTTGCCGTAGCTGTAGGTTTCAGAGGCTAAAATTCCCCATAATGTCCTTATTTTGTCTCTCCTGTTGTCTTGGGTTTCCCTAATAGCTCCTTCTGAAATAAAGCCTGTGTCTTTATAATAAAGCAGCTCTCTGTTGTAATCCTGTTATTACACAGGAGCCCTATTGATGTGGTGAGGTGGGGGGAGGAGGGTTCCGTAGCCCCTCTGATTTGGTCTCATTCCTCTTCTGAGCATGTGCGCCTGGGCTGTGAACTTCACAAGTGCTTCTCACCTCACCCCCCTCCCCGTTGTCAGGTGCAGGTGCACGCAGGGCCTGAAGGAGGTTTTCTCTCTTCTGCTCAGACACCAGCAATTAGTCAGTTACCCTTTATGTTTTTGCTCCAGCTGCTGGCTCCACTGGTGGTTTCTGCTCCTGTTAAGCCATGATTCTCTGTCTTTGCCTGTCTCTTCGCTTCTGGGGGACAGCTGGTTTGCCCTGTGACTTGAAGTCTCTGGTATGTCTGAGAAGAGTTGCTGATTTTCAGTTTGTCTTTTTTCTTGTTGTGAGCATGGTTGTGACAGCTTTCAAGCTGTTTTTCAGAAGTCCATCGATGGCTGTCATATATATTTTATATATATATATATATACACACACACACATATATATATATTTCTATGAAAGTCATGATGTCGTAGACACCTTAGAATTTTATTACTGTTGTAAATGGTATCTTTTTCTAATTATGTTATTTGCTTGGTTGTTAGGCATATTGGAAAACTACTGATTTTTGTCTCTTCATCTTCTGACAGCCTTGCTTTTTGGACCACGCCTAATTGTTGGTTTTCGAACTTATTGAGTTGGACATGTAGATAATTTCAGTCCCACTCCTCTCTTTATATGTTCTCTTAAACCTTCAAGATAGATGTTGAGCGTGTTGATAGCAGTTGATAGTGGGATGTATTTCTCTTCTTTGCATAGTTTTTGCTTTTGATGTACCTGGGAGTTTATAGAGTTCTAAAAATTCCTTAGTGAAGCTTGATGTCTATGCTTTGAGTGATGTGATGTCACTTAATGGAAGAGGGTAAACAAAACATCCCTAGTTCTTAGGGTTGTGGTACAAATATCTAGATATAATGTTACGGTAAACTTATTTTGTGGAGTGGAGCTAGAACAGGGTAACACTGACGGACCCCTACCCATGTGTGGAGATCCTTACCCGTGTAGGGTATCCTTTCATTGGTTTGGACAGCAAGAGGGTGGTGTTGGGCCGTGGACTGCTTTTCCTGCCCTTTTGTCAGTGTGGTGAGGAGAGCAAATACACATCTTAGGATCAGGAATCAGTTCAGCTATAAACAACAGGAATTTTGTTTATTGTCACCAAAAGAGTTCACCAAATGAGATAGTAGTTTTCAGAATTACACTGTGGAAATGATTTGTCCTTTCTTCATCATCCATTTTCATTTGGGGGGTAAATTTGTTATTTTGGAGTAGGTTGCAAACCATGTTTGATTGTGCTCTGTCTGATATAACTAGAAAATCGTAGAGGTGGTTTGTGTAATGGGTTTAGATCTTTGGAATCTATTTCTAAAAATCACCAAGATTAACTTGTCATAGCGCTTTGATGTATTTGCAAAAGCATGAGGATTACATATCTCCTTTTCCTCCAACATTTTAATTGTTGTTTACTTTAAACTTGACTAATTATCACCAGCTTACATATCTTTATTTGACGGTTCAATGTCAACCCATGCCAACCAGAGTTTGTATTATATACTAAAGATCCTTTCATAAACTCTGAAGGTTTTGATAAACTACTGTCTTGATGACCATAATGTCATTTTGACCTGAGGACTTTTTCAGATTTAAATGAGCTTGGTGGTTTATTAAATGTCATGCAGAGTTTAAATCCTGGGTAAATTTAGCTGTTGCTTTTTTTTTCACTCCTTTGACTAATGATTCTGTCAGTGGAAAAGGCATGAGTAGTGGTTGATATTGTAATAGGGGTGGAGCGGGTGCGAGTGACAGCGTGTGACCCTTAGTGGGGTGGTTAGATGTCCTGCTCCCCCAACAGTCAGCCTCACAGTGGTCTGCGTGTAGCAGAGAGTGCGGTGAGAGACGGATCGTGGCTGGCTTCTCCTTGGGGCCCTCCAGGCCCTCTGGCCTTGGGCCGGCGGGTGAGCTGGGGGCCTTGGGGGCAGGCTGCGGACTGTGTCCTGCAGGGCTCCAGAGCCCTCACCAGGCCGCCCACGGTCCAGGCTCGGCCTCGAGGCAGCGGCAAACTTCTACCCCATCCCTGCCTCCACGACCTAATGGCGGTGGCGGTGGTCTCCGTGGGTCGCAGTGCGTGGGACACGGCCCCTGATTTGGGCAGCCTGAGGGCCGGCTGGGTCCTGGGCGCCTGGCTCCCTCAGGGATGACGGCTGGGCGGGGTCTGGGGACCTGGCCCTGGGGACCTGGCACCGAGGGCGCCGCCAGCTGAGATCTGCCTCCTCAGCCGGGCTAGGCACTGGCGGGAGGACCCGGGCTGGGTGCTGGACCAGCGCTCCCGGGCAGGGTGACCGGCCCGCGCAGGGAGCCCTCCTCTTAACGAGGCCTGGACCTCGGTGGGCGAAAGTTGAGCCTTGAGATCTTGCCCCTTCTTGTCAGAACAAAGACTAACATTTGTTTGATGGACGTTTACAGCAACATCGTGACCCGACCTCAGGAACAAAGGGTCTGACACCAAGAAGCTTCCAACAACTAACCCCGCCCCTCCCTCACCTTTCCTGTAAAAGGGCTTTGCTCAAAGCTTTCGGGAAGTTCAGGGTTTCTAAGGCAAGAGCCACCCGTCTCCTTGCAGGGCCCTGCAATAAACCTTTGTCCGCTCCAAACTCTGACGTTTCGGTATTGTTTGGCCTCACTGTGTGTCAGGCACACGGACTTGAGTTCGCTAACAATATCAGTTTTTTGTTTGTAGGGATTTGAACCAAGTCTTTTACGTCTTTCCTTTTAGGTGGTTGATTATATCCTGCCACCCTTGGTCTCCTTGGTTCAAAGCGGGAATGGTAAGTGTGACCACATCAGTGAGAATTCCATCAGTTACACATTCTGTTTTCATTCTATCTCCATGTGGTCACGTTCTTGGCATTTTTTTTTCTTTCAAGTGGAGTGGAGACTCTTCAGCTTGCGGCTGCTCTCAGAAACCACATCTCTGCTCGTGAACCAGGAGGTTGGTGATGGCAAGAAGGAGGCGAATGTCGATTCTGACAGCAGTCTTCTGGCTCTCATTAGAGATGTCTTACTTCCCCAGTAAGTCCCATGCACTGCACTCAGGCAGAGAAGTGTAGGGTGCCCAGGATGCTTCTGGCAGACGAGGTCCAATGATGGGCTCGGGGTCGCAGGGACCTTATATTTTTGTCCGGGGGCTTATGCACTCGCTGTAAAAGAGGTCTAGAAAGAGAGGCAGTAACTACTATGCTGCACAGGATGCAGGAGAATCTCAGTCCATCTTCAAAAACATCCATTTAGAACTTTATCTGTTTTCTCCAGGGGACATGACTGGAGTTTTGCAGATTTAAAAATGTTTGTGGCCAGAGGGATAAGGTTTATTATTCAAGGTCCACATGACAAGACTCCTGAACATAAAATTGGGACTTTTCCTGGACCTACTCAGAAATAATAGAGATGGAAAGAAATCTTCCTTTCCTCCCCTCCAAACTCTTGGAATGGAAATTAAGTTGAGTTAAAAACAGAATGTTTTTTTGTGGGGGAGGGATGCTGGCAGAACAGTTAATGAGTATTAATGAACAGAAGGGGAGTATTTTTTTCCTTTTACTCCATTGTTCACACAGCACACACATAATAGGATGACTGCTAAGAGCACCCAGTGCAAATACGTTAAGCTCTAAAATGGCACCTTATAATTCAGACAACACTGTAAATTTTATCAAAGAAAAAAGTTGAAGTTAAAAAAATTGAAGCTTAAAAAAAGTGCATGCCACGTATCACTATTAAATAAATTTTTTATAAAATTAAACAAATGTTGGAAAGCGCGTCAGGCATTAAAGCGCGTGCCTGATCCTGCTTCCTCAGGGCCTGGCCTGCAGTCTCAGTCAGTTCAGCAAGTTTTCAAGGATGGCAGCTCCACCAGATGCTCCCCGATATTTGTGAAACTTCTCAAGATCTGTTCTTATTAAAAAACCTTTTTTTTTTTTGCGCAATATAGAAACCAGACCTAATTATATTCCGAAGAGCTCAACCACTCCTTGTTGGCTTAGGAAGGTATATTTTATGAAGTGTGTAGCCAGCGTGTGACAACCCTTCTCCCAGCTGAGGGAGCCTGTCTTGACTGACGGGAGCTTGACCTGTGACGGCTTGATTCACAAGCTAGCCCCTTGGTTCTTTTTGCTTCCCGTGCTTCTGCAGTTGGCTTCAGGGAGACTCCTGGTAATACATACAGTAAGAATACTTTTGATACTCAGAGTAAGAAAATGATTATCTAAATGAAAAACAATTAAACTTTGTCATGTGGAGCTTTCTCAGTGATAAACTATCAATGAATATATTTTTGGTTGCATTTGTTATATATGCGTGTGTGCATGTGTGGTTTGTACTTAATGTGGGTAGATATAAGATTCCAATCTTGTTTCATGGGGTTAATTAATGCTATCAGTGCCATCTTATCTGCTACCCGACGACTTGTGCTGAAGCATTTTTCAGGACCTGAGATGTCCCCCAAGAGGGACAGGATTTCCTCCAGCAAGACTTCTCAGTTTAACAATAGTTTGTTAGCACCGATGCACATTTGAAATAAAATCTCATCGTTTCTAAAGTCTGCCCACTTATGGAACAGTCTGTAGTATAAAAAGTATTGAATCTATAATTTTAGTGCTCCTGTTTTATTCATTTGAGCTATCATAAATAATATGTATTTCCTTTAATGGGCATCTTTACCTTTTCCAGAGATGAGGAATTAAAGAGGAAAACACAAATGTAAACCACATGGCAACTCAAGAACAAATGTAATGTAGATGAGCTCAGGTTTTGATTAAGCAATTTGAAATGCACTTTGGATAATGTTATGGGATTTATTGGGATGTGGTGTGGAATGTTTTCAAACCTTGTGTACTGATTCTGATGTGAAGTGCAGGTCTTGGCTCTGCATTTAATTCTTTAAGCCTCAGTTTCCTCATCTATAAAATGAGGATAATAGTACCTAATTTAGAAGATTCAGAAATGAGGATTACATGGGATACTTCTTGTAAAGCACTTAGTACAGCGTGTGGGACATAGTACGTTCTTTTTTTTTATTGTTTATTTTATTTGTCTTTGGATGCATTGGGTCTTAGTTGTAGCATGCGAGATCTTCGTTGAGGCATGCGGGTTTCTATATAGTTGTGGCGTGTGGGTTGTTTTTTCTCTTCTCTAGTTGTGGCGTGCAGGCTCCAGGGCGTGTGGGCTCTCTAGTTGAGGAGCGCAAGCTTAGTAGTTGTGTCACGCGGGCTTAGTTGCTCCGCAGCACGTGGGATCTTAGTTCCCTGACCAGGGATCTAACCCACATGCCCTGCATTGTAAGGCAGATTCTTTACCACTAGACCACCAGGGAAATCCCTATAGTACGTTCTTGACAAATATGTAGCACCACTACTGTTATTATTAGGAACATTGTAATCCCTCCTATTAAACTTTAAAATGAAGATTGTAATGGTACAGTGATAGTAATACTACATACTTCATAGAAGTGGCCATTAAATAGATGCTGATGATTGTGCCCACCTGACATATATAGTAAGGGCTCAATAAATATTGTGTAAAAAAATTTTAAAAAATGAAATACAAATGATGAATTCATTTAACTTTGATACTGGAAAACTAGAAACCTTGACAAGGAATTTGGTCTTTGAAGATAGCTCTTGGTAATTAATAAGTTTAGAAATGCTCATAATGGAAAATTCATGTTCTTCAATGAGTATGTGCATATAATGGCTTAAGAATAATGAAGTTTCTAGAGTTTATAAGAGCTATGTAAAACCTGCTTCAATGTGCAAATAGACATATTAACGTCGATCCTTTTAATTTTGTTAAAGTTTTAATCCTTCTTTGACCTTAAAAAATACTTTGGGTAAAGCCAAGGTGACAATCTTTTCACCTGTAAGTGTTGTATTAGTTAAGACGATTTCTTTTTTTTTAATAAATTTATTTATTTTACTTATTTATTTTTGGCTGAGTTGGGTCTTCATTGCTGCACGTGGCTTTCTCTAGTTGCGGCGAGCGGGGGCTTCTCTTTGTTGCGGTGTGCAGGCTTCTCGTTGCGGTGGCTTCTCTTCTTGCGGAGCACGGGCTCTAGGCGCACGGGCTTCAGTAGTTGCAGCACGCAGGCTCAGTAGTTGTAGCTCATGAGCTCTAGAGTACAGGCTCAGTAGCTGTGGCACACGGGCTTAGTTGCTCCGCGGCATGTGGGATCTTCCCGGACCAGGGCTCGAATTCGTGTTCCCCACATTGGCAGGTGGATTCTCACTGCACCACCAGGGAAGCCCCAGTTAAGACGATTTTATTTGCAAACAGTAATACTTAACTCAGACTAATTTGCAAAGTCATTATTTGCTCACATAATGAAGAAGTCAGAGACTTGTGCTGGTGTCAAATATAGCTGGATTCAGGGGTTTGAATTATGTCTACAGTACTGTGTGTATGTCTCTTTCTTACCATCTCTTCTCTGCCTACATCTATGTGGCTTTGTTCTCAAAGAGGCTCTTTGTACTTGGTGGTTAAGTGGCTCCTGGTTGATGATTCTAGCGAAAAGAGTGGATGTCTTTTCTAATGGCTGTTACAAAATTTTCAGGGAGCACAATAATTTAATCTTGTTAAATACCATGTAATACCTCTGTTCCAGGTGCTTTTCAGAACTGCGGTGTGATATGAATGAAAATTCAGTTGTAAGAATAAATATCATATTAAAATAAGTATTAGTTATGGTTCTCAGAACAAATAGGATATATATATATATATATATAGAGAGAGAGAGAGAGAGAGAGAGAGAGAGAGGGAGGGAGGGATTGAGATTGAGATTGAGGTTTATTATAAGGAATTGGCTCACATGATTATGGAGGCCAAGAAGTCTTAAGATCTGCAGTGTGCAGGCTGGGACCCAGGAGAGCCAATGGTATAGTTCCAGTTTGAGTCTGAAGGCCTGAGAACAAGGAGAGCTGAGGGTATACTTACCAGTACCAGTCTGAAAGCTGGCAGGCTGGAGACCCAAGAAGAGTTGATGTTTCCATTCAAGACCAAAGGCAGCAAAAGACCCATGTCCCAGCTCAAGGAAGTGGGGCAGGAGGAGTTCCTTCTTACTTAGTCTTTTTGTTCTATTTTGGTCTTCAGTGGATTAGATGAGGCCTACCCACAGTAGGGAGGGCAATCTGCTTTACTCAGTCTACTGACTCAAACGTTAATCTCATCCAGAAATACGCTCATTGACACACCCAGAATGTTTGGTGACACACCAGTAATCAAACGTTGGTGGCCTGTGGCCCAGTCAAGTTGACGCATCACCCCATCTATCATAGATAACATGAGTGAATGGCTTACTATATAAATTGTGAATATCAAAGAACTGTTACCCCTTCTCACTGTGCATGCTTTGCTTTCTAAAGAGATGAAGTTTAGTTACAAGCATTTGTTTAGTGCCTTTTGTATGTGGAGGATTATGTAATAACCACATATAGAGAGATGGTATTTGAGTTAGACTTTGAAACCTTGGTATGATTGGATGGAAGAGGCGTGGCTACCCCAGGCAGGAATGGGGTAAGCAGAGGTGTGGAAGTGGCAGAGTGGTGGGCAGTAAGCAGACCAGCTTATTTCTAGCAGAAACCTGTATGTGAGAGTTCTGTGAAATAAGCTTGGGAGAAAATGTTTTCTCTCTTCATCAGCCCATTCATTCGCTGATACTAACTGTATCCATCTTATTTCATAGGCATATTTCTAATAATGACTAAGATAGGCACAGCCTCTGCCTTTGTGGAATGGATTGTCGGGTAGAGCCAGGTATTTCATAAATTAATCATTTTTTTTAACCGTAGGAGTTTGTAAGTCATAAATGTTTAAGTATAAGTTAAATAAATATCAAAGCTACCGGCTTAAAACAACAGAAATGTGTTCTCTCACAGTTTAGGAGGCTGGAAGTCTGACATCAAGGTGTCAGCAGGGTTAGTTCTTTTTTGAGACTCTGAGGGTGGATCCACTCATCTCTCCCAGCTTCTGGCGGCTGCCGGGCATCCTGGGTTTATGGCAGCATCTCTCCAGTCTGTGTCTGTCTTCGCATGGCCTTCTCCCCTGTGTGTCTGCCTCACATTCGCCTCTGCCTCTCTCTTGTAAGGACATCTGCCATTATATGTAGGGCCTGCCCTTAAATTCAGGGTGATCTTACCTCGAGATCCTTACCTACATCTGTAAATCGCCTCTGCCTCTCTCTTGTAAGGACATCTGTCATTATCTTTAGGGCCTACCCTTAAATTCAGGGTGATCTCACCTCAAGATCCTTACCTACTTCTGTAAAGACCCTTTTCCCAAATAAGGTCACATTCACAGGGGGTCAGCACTTGGACATATCTTTTGGGGGCCATCATTCATCCCAGTATACAGATGCAGGACCAAAGTCACTGTTTCTGTGCTGCCTCACGTTCTTTTAGGTGCCCATAATTCTTTTCACGTGGCCCCTGCATCTTCACGTCAACAGTGGTTTGTCAAATCCCCTTCATGCTTGCCATTACTCTGACTTCCTCTTTGGCCACCAGCTTGAGAAAACCATATGCTTATTGAAGCTGGTAGTAGTGTTCATTGGTAATGTGGATCTTGTGATTAGAATGTATTTGTATTCAAATCTTGGCTCTGCCATTGACTTGGTGTGTGTGCCCTCCCTTCCTTCTTCCCCTTCCTGCTTCCATTTCTCCTCCTTTCTTCAAGGTAGTTGAAATGCCAGGAACGTAACTGCTATCTGTATGGTTAATGAGGAAAAGTTTTTTTCTGGGAAGAAAGATAAACCACATATACTCAGAAAATTGCCGTGACTTTTTCCAGCAAAGAGATAAGATTGAATTTTAAAGGTTCATGCAGAAGAGAAGAGGCAATATTTAATGGAACTTAAGCCCAGAGTGACCTTATTAATTAAAAGCAGCATCTCTCAGAAGTTTTATATCAAAGTCATTATCAGTGAAATCTTAACATTGAAAGTAGTCCTCTGCTGACTGTTTGAACTTTTTCTTCTGACACTTGTCACGTAAGGGGAGAGCATTGCTCTTTCAGTATTTAGCTATAAACAGGACTAGATCCTCCACTCAGGAAACACATCACTACTCTTGGGGAAGAGGAAATTCTAATATTCCTACAAATGTAAATAATGTAATTTGAACTACCTTGTGTGATTGTTCACAGGAGGTTTAAAACCCTTTCTCTGCTCTCCTCTCCCTCCTTTCTCCCATTTATCATATAAATGATATATCAAGTGACTTCTGTGTGCCAGGAACTCAGAATACAGTGGTGAGAAAGATTGAATCCTTGCCCCTCGGTGTTCTTACAGTATATTGGGTGAGACAAAGCAGTAAACAAATATATAAGGTGATTTCAGTTAATTGTGAGTGCTCTGAAGAAAATACAGAAAATGGTGTAAGTAGGTAGAGAATGACACCTGCCCTATCAGTAAACAAAGGATGTTGTGGCCATCAAGCCCTCAGCCACTGCCACGACCCCAGACTGTGCACCCTGGGGGGATTCAGGATGGAGAAAAGCAGGACACTGGCCCAGGTAGCTAAGGTGCATATCAAAGGAATGATTTCAGTCAGCCCAGACTTTTGCATCTTCCCATACAGAGAAAAGTGCTAGATTCGTTCACTTGAGGTGCCTGGTTTTTCTTTAATTGACAGTAATCTTTTGATGTTCTGACTACCTGCCTGGTTTTTGTTGCAAAAGTTCCTGTATATCCTGGCTCCTCCCTTACTTCTCTGGAGTAGTTCCTCAGATCGACCTGAGAGGCTGCCACTCAGGCTTAAGTCCTCAACAAGTCTGCCAAATAAAACATAATTCTCAACTTCTAGGTTACACTTTTTTTTTTAAAATCGACAAGGGGAAATGGAGGGAGTGCCTATTTTATTTTATTTCAATAGCATAGTCAGGAAAGGCTTTATGCCAGGCAGCAAGCCGTGGGGAAAAAATGCGCTGAGCAATTTGCCTTTGGTAGCCTGGAACCACTTTGCGACATGTTTTGTTCTGTTTTCATCTTTTTCTTTAGCTTTGAGTGTTTTGTATTGAAAAGAGATCACGCTGATATAAATGTGTTTACAGTGTTTTTATGACAGTAGGACATTCAGCATTTCCTCTCCTGGGGAAAGTGAGTACTGTCTTTTTTTTTTTTTTTTTTTAACAATTCTCTTGTGACCTGTACAATCATCAGGGCCATAATGACTTCATAAATTATTAAGGCTTTGTTTTTTAAAATCTCAGAAAGGACTGTATCCTTGACAGCTTAGAATTGTATTTCCTTTTAGAAATTTGAATTTATAAATGGATTTGATTAGTTGCGACACACTGTAGAGTTGATGTCTCTGAAATAATACCCAGCAAAAGTCATGAGTTTCACTACCTGATTTCTGTGTTGGTGGCTCAGAGGACATCCAGATGTTTCTGTATTGCATCTTTGTCTCCCTTAACTACAAGTATTCTATGTTAAAATAGGCATGAACTTGACCATCTTTGATGGGAATCAGAATATATAGGAGTATTTCATTTTTGGCCATTCCTTAGATAAGGTTTTCTTTTTTTGCAGATGATATTTAATTAAACATTTTTGCACCAAAAGAAAGTTCCACTTTGTTCTTTTTACTTAATCCTTTTATGTTTTGAGTGTGTACCTAAATCAGTGCATTTAGGTGGAGTGATTTTTCCTCTTTTGGGGGTACAACCTATGGGAATCTGAATTGGGATAATTTGGGAGTTAGAGTAAAGGTAAAGGTACTTTCATCCTTCTGAATCAGAATAATTCTAGTGCTCCAGTTCTTTGGATAATATTTTGTAAACCTTAAGTGTTGCTTTAGTGAAGTCATTGTTTGGTTGTTTTTTTTTTTAGCCTTTCAGGCCTTCCTAATGAAAATTTGCTGTTGATTCTATCGAAGAAGCCCAGACGTTAGGGCTTACTATCTGAAATTATATTTAATACTTATTTTGAAGTCTTACTTATCTTTCTCTCACTTAAAAAATATAATATATATATATATATGTATGTATATATGTGTCTTCCCACCATTTGTTTATTTCTCCATCCACTGTGTATCCATGTAACTACTGATATGCCTAAGTATCTATGCATCCATGCAGGACAATAGAGTGTCGCATAGATCTTAGGTCACATAAAAACACAAGATTGGAAAGTCTCAGGATACCAACTATTTATCTGATTTATGCCCTCTCTCAGTTCATAAAATTTTGGAGTTGACTCAGGATATCACCTAGTGCAAATTTTGGAAGAACCTGTACAGAAAATGCCCCAAAGAGTAGGCTATCTTCCCCTTTGTCATAGCAGTCCAGGGAAAGTCCGCAACCTTCTCCGAAGGTAGATTTCACCTCCATGCTTTTGCTGTTTGGCAGCCTTCTCTTTATCTAACCCCACACATCTGCTTCCTTTAAACTCTTTAAGCCTGGAATCCACCTTGCACTGTTACAAATGCATTTTAACATAATGCCTTCCTCATAGCTTCCTTTGCTCAGAAACCTTGAAACCTTTAGGTTGCAGAAAATAACATTAATAGTTCTTACCCCGCCATTCAAGACTCTCAGTGTTTTGCCTCTTGCCTACCATTTTATGTTAACATCTGCCTTCTCCACTATACGGTTTCTGCATTCCTGGTGAGATTTACTTAGTACTTTCTGAAATTTCCTCCTTGGAACCTGTGTCTTCCTCCTACCCCCCAGACATCATACTGTGAATATCTGTATCTATACTTATATAACACTCTTTTATTGACTGTCTTGTAATCTCCTTACCTATACCTACATTTATAAATGTTTTAAAATCATTAAACAATTCCTGGTTAGTAAATATGTAGGATTTTCCCAGTATTTCACCATTATATGTACTGCTACAAAGACCATTTTTAGGGCTACATCTTGGGGTGCATACTGATTTCCTTTTGTTGAATCTCTAGATGTGGAACCACTGTGTTGAAAATTAAATACATGTTAAGGGCATTTGACATGTTTTGACAATTTTCTTTTGAAGATGACAAACGGTGTATACTACCAGCTTCTGTTTATGAAACTGCCTGTTTTTCTGTACTCTTAGCTTCAGCTTGCATTCCTTCAGATAGTCATGATGCTGACAATTTTCTCCCCATATTTGTTGGCCATTTATATTCTTCTTCGGTGGATTTTGTACTTTTTTTTTTTTTTTTTGGTGGGATGGTTGTTGGTTTGCAAATAGCTCTTTATATATTAAGAATGTATAAAATATACCAATATTCTGCAAATAAATTTTCCTGCATTTGATTTGTTTATGGTGGTTTTGCCACTGAGAAACATTTACTACTTAAAAACTTTAAAACTGTGAATATTTTTTGGATTCATTTCTCTTTGTTGTCATGCTATAGAGGCCTTCTCAGCTAAGAATATGTGAATATTTACTCATTTTAGTATTTCAACAAAGTTAAAAATTGGTACTTGAATTTTTAATTTATTGATGATACATTTTCTTAAGATATGGCCTGACCATTCTGTCTCCCTTTCTGTGATGACTCTTTCTTGTCCAATGTTGGGTCACCTTTCTTTCCTTTTAATTTGTGTGTCTATTCTTGATCCCACGCTACACTTAACAATTCTAGTGGTTTTGTAAAATACTTTAGCTTTTCTTTTAGCAGCTTCTTCCTCATTGTATTTGTCCTTAAAAATTCCTTGGATATCCTGGAATCACTCTTTCCTCCCAGATTCTCAGAGTACACTCCATTGACATGTGAAATGTGACTTTAGGGTTTAATTCCAGCAGAGTGGACCTTTTCATGCTATGGTGCCTCCCCTTTCCCTCAGTGAAATAGGCACTTCTTTCCATGTGGCCAATTCTTTGGTCACATCCCCAGAATAACTCCTCGCAATAATCAGAGTTATCTAGGTAGCCTGTTTCAATGTTCTGCCAGCCTACCTGCTTGACACTGGTTACTCCAGGCACTTGACAAGGTAGAGAAGAGTCTATCCTTCGGATCCCTGAATATGTGATTTTTAGCACTTTTCTCTCCTCTTGGATAGAGAATTTAGTATGAATGGCTTTTCTTGCCTGGTTTTCAGCTGTTTGGGACCTAGCAAAGATCCCTTATTTGGGGAGGATCCTAGAAGTGGAAGAGAAGGGTGTTGGGACACTATCTGGACAGCATGCTCTCATGTCGATAGCGATCGCAGTCTCTGGCCGGGCTCAGGGCACTTGGAGGGCTCCTCTCCAGCCTCCGTCCATCCAAGTGGGCCAGTTCCTCACTGGACACTCTCCTTTATAGCCATATCAGGAGTCTGGCGTTATCTTTTTTGTTTTGTTTTCCTGCCAAGTCTTATTCAGAGGAGTGCAAAATACAATTACTATCAGCTCAGTTGCATTCTCTCTCTTGAGAAAGACAAGCTTAAGAAATCACAGCATTCTTCTGGCTAGTTCTTGCTGACCATTAGAAACCTATCTAAAATATGTTCAGTAGCTCAATATTTCTATTCTAAACGTATCCATTATAAAATTTGCCCTTCTTTTTCCAAGGGGGGAAAAACATAGCAATATTCTTTGGGAGAATTGTTGCGCGTTAGGCTGGTACAGGCTTCATCCTTCCCTCCTGTTTCAAGGTTAGATAACCTTCAAACGACCTCAACATATTTGTATTTCAGACAGTAAAAGTTTCATCAGTGTTTCGTTTTTAAATGTAGGTTCTACATATTCTTAAGTCCCTTTAAAAATATTTCATATTTTTCAGTCCTCTGGAGTTTGTTTTCTCTATTATATTTCTAACTAATTGTCCATATATTCTTCTCTGCTTTCTATACAAGCATGTGAGTAAGGACATCCCATGGGCAGCTTTTTAAAATTCATAGTTTTGTGGTCCTTTCCTCAGTGATTCCAGTAAGTCTGGGGGTGGGGACGAGGGGAGCTGGTCATCTGGGGTATGTGAGGGACTCCTAAAGAAGCTTCTTACTCCTGCTTCTGTTGAAATTCTCTGGCTGACAATTTGCGAATACCAGTCATCAGTGGAAGAGTGCATTCTTCTCTCATCTCTGACTTTAATGCCTCACTATAAACCCAGCAGTGCCTCCGTTTCCCTGTTAAGGATGTGTGCTGCAAACGCTTAGCTCAGCAGGTGTGGGGTGGTTCAAACCCTGCACATTATGAAGAAACTGGCTCTTGACTCCCTTCTGGGAGAGTCCTTCTGAGCCTTTGGAGTATCCTTCCTGATAAGAGAGTCCGTATCCCTGGGGCCTTGAGCCATGCCAGATAATTCACGCTAACAATGTGAATTAAGGCGGGGCATTGGGCCACACCATATCAGCTTGACCCTCGGAGGGGCTGGAGACAGAGGTTAGCCACACAGGCACTCCACACCTAAGGGACTGACCGCTAATAAAACCCTGGACGCCAATGCTTCCCTGGCTGGCAGTACTTCACACGTGTTTTCACGCCTTGTTGCTGGGAGGATTAAGCTCTGTCCACACAACTGCACTGGGAGAGGACAGCTAGAAGCTTGTTGCCTGATCCCTCCTGGACTCTGTACTATGTGCCTTTCATCTTTGCTGATTTTAACCAGTATCCTTTCTCTGTAATAAACCGCAATCGGGAACATAACAGCTTTTCTGAGTGCTGTGAGTCCGTCTAGCAAATCATTGAACCTAAAGGTAGTCTTGGGTGCTCCCAATTGAGGATGATAAGAGCTTTTTATTTTATAAGACTATTAAGAAAAGGAAAATGCTGAGTTGTTCCTTTTTAAAAACATTTCAAATTGTATGCTGATTTCACAAATATATTTTTATCACCTCTAAAGATGTTCCTTGATTTTTGTTTTATTCGTATGATAAAATGTCTGGTTTTCCTCAATTTGATTTTTATTTGTTAATATTTTATTTATGAGCGATTGGTATTTTGTCTTTTATCTTTGTCGTACATGGGTGAATCTTTAATTGCTGTAACTTAAAAACATTTCATCAGAAAAATTACTAAAATGTGGTACTTCCTGGCTCCTTAAACAGAGTGTTCTACCCAGTTTAACATTTTCTTGACTCACTACCCCCGTTTTGAACATTATGGTGTGTAATGGGCCCTCAGGTCCCATTGGGGGATGAGCGGCTGCTTCCTCTGCGTTAAATGCTCCCTGGACTGCTTTCTGCTAGGAGTTCCTGGGTTTGCTTTCTTTTGTTTTTCCTATGCTTTCAAGCCCCACTTCTTGTAATTCTTGGGTTGTCTTTCTGTAATAGTCCCTCTCCTCCCTTTATTGGCTCCTTTTTTAAGGACTGTGGGCTTAGAGGCCGCATAATTAAGCTTGTTATGTAATGATTTCCAAAATGAGAGTAAATAGGCTCTGAGTGAGAGCCTGGGGCCCTCTTCTCTAGAGGATAAAACATCTGCTTCATGTCATGGAGTTTTAAATACACATTTTGGATTTTTGGAGATGTTCTGCTCCCTCGTTAGTTGGTTGTTCTGGAGAGTTAAGTCGTAAAGTTGATTGGTTAGTTTGTCCATTTATTCATTCATTCATTTGGTGCTCATTAATTGAGCATCTACATGGTGTTGTTAACTGGATAGCTGAACCTAAGTAGGTCACACACAGTATACAGGCCAGCTCTATATCTAGCAAATAACATGGGAACGCATGGAAACTTTGGATGCAGACATTTTGAGTTTTATTCTCTCTGGTAATACTTTTCATTTCAGGTTCTAAAGTATTAATAAGAATGCCATTCAGCAAAGAGTTGACATAGCAGGTCTGAGCCTGCTCTCCTGAGAAAGCCCTGCTTGCAAGGTTGGCCTTGGCTGCCATCTTGGAACTTGGCTCTCAGAGAGCTGCCAGTCAGTGTTTAATTGATGAGGGTAGTGCACAGTGCCCAGACTGTTTGTGCAGACAGTATGGTTTATGCTGGATGCCTGCTTTCATTCTGGGAGTCTGGGATTTTTGATACATGTTAGGTTGCCTATGCGACCAGCCCCACATAATAAATACCTTGGTCACTTGAGTGTCTAATGGGCTTCCTTGGGCAGTAACATCACGCACACATGCTGCGTTTTTGTGGCTGGGGGGAGAGTGTGCTCTGTGTGACTGCTCGTGGGAGGGAGAGAGGATAAGAAGGTTGGACTTAGAATCTTCCAGCCTCCACCTGTGTCTGTCTCCCTTATGACTCAGCTGTGTGCCCTTGCTGTGCTGCTGTACAAAGTCTGTACTATAAATACAACTGTATGTGAGTCTCATGAGTCCTCTAGAATCCCCGAATGTGAGGGTGGTCTTGCGACACCCAAGACAAATGCCTAATGTTTCTGGGCCTCTTACTGTGTGTGCAGCTCAATACTAATCATTTTACCTGCATTGTCTCATTGAATTTTCACAACATCCCTACTCTGTGAGGTAGGTCAGTCTCATCACCACCATTGGCAAATGCCGGTCCTATATCTCCTACATTTATCTCAGTATCTATTTTCTTCCACATGTTTAAAACATGGAATATTGTTTCTGTTGTTCAGAGGAAATGTTAAGTGACAAAAGCACTGAGTGTTTTTTAATCACGTTGTCATTTCAGGTACGAGCACATCCTCACGGAGCCTGACCCCGTACCAGCATATGCTCTGAAGCTGCTAGTTGCCATGACTGAACACAACCCAACTTTTACCAGGTACTGTCACTTCAAATTTTCTTTTCTTTGTTTCTCATCTAGAAAGTGAGTTTTCTGTGTTCTGAAAATGTTGTTAAAGATGATGAGATTCTACAAGGCTTATGTTTGAGTTACCAAAGTGGTAAATTTTCATGTTTTATGGTTTGTAGTATCTGTCATCTGTGGTGTTTTGGGTCATGTTCTCATATTTTTATTCTTTATTAGAGTTTGCATACTGTGGAATTCATAATGCTTTAAAATTATAAATTCTTTAAAGAGAAAATACTAACACATATACTTTTATTCTTTTTAACATCTTTATTGGAGTACAATTGCTTTATAATGTTGTGTTAGTTTCTGCTATATAACAAAGAGAATCAGCTATATGTATACATATATCCCCCTGTCCCCTCCCTCTTGCGTCTCCCTCCTACCCACCCCATCCCACCCCTCTAGGTGGTCACAAAGCACTGAGCTGATCTCCCTGTGCTATGCAGCTGCTTCCCACTAGCTAGGTATTTTACATTTGGTAGTGTATATATGTCAGTGCTACTCTCTCACTTTGTCCCAGCTTACCCTTCCCCCTCCCCGCGTCCTCAAGTCCATTCTCTACGTCTGTGTCTTTATTCCTGTCCTGCCTCTGGTTTCATCAGAACCTTTTTTTTTTTTTTTTTTTAGATTCCATATGTATGTGTTAGTATACGGTATTTGTTTTTCTCTTTCTGACTTACTTCACTCTGTATGACAGTCTCTAGGTCCATCCACCTCACTACAAATAACTCGATTTCATTTCTTTTTATGGCTGAGTAATATTCCATTGTATATATGTGCCACGTCTTCTTTATCCCTTCATCTGTTGATGGACACGTAGGTTGCTTCCATGTCCTGGCTATTATAAACAGAGCTGCAATGAACATTGTGGTACATGGTTCTTTTTTTTTTTTCAGCATCTTTATTGAGGTATAATTGCTTTACAATGGTGTGTTAGTTTCTGCTTTATAACAAAGTGAATCAGTTATACATATACATATGTTCCCATATCTCTTCCCTTTTGCATCTCCCTCCCTCCCACCCTCCCTATCCCACCCCTCCAGGAGGTCACAAAGCACCGAGCTGATCTCCCTGTGCTATGCGGCTGCTTCCCACTAGCTATCTACCTTACGTTTGGTAGTGTATATATGTCCATGCCTCTCTCTTGCTTTGTCACAGCTCACCCTTCCCCCTCCCCATATCCTCAAGTCTGTTCTCCAGTAGGTCTGTGTCTTTATTCCTGTCTTACCCCTAGGTTCTTCATGACATTTTTTTTCTTAAATTCCATATATATGTGTTAGCATACGGTATTTGTCTTTCTCTTTCTGACTTACTTCACTCTGTGTGGCAGACTCTAGGTCTGTCCACCTCATTACAAATAGCTCAATTTCATTTCTTTTTATGGCTGAGTAATATTCCATTGTATGTATGTGCCACATCTTCTTTATCCATTCATCCGATGATGGGCACTTAGGTTGTTTCCATCTCCGGGCTATTGTAAATAGAGCTGCAATGAACATTTTGGTACATGACTCTTTTTGAATTATGGTTTTCTCAGGGTATATGCCCAGTAGTGGGATTGCTGGGTCATATGGTAGTTCTATTTGTAGTTTTTTAAGGAACCTCCATACTGATCTCCATAGTGGCTGTACCAATTCACATTCCCACCAGCAGTGCAGGAGTGTTCCCTTTTCTCCACACCCTCTCCAGCATTTATTGTTTCTAGATATTTTGATGATGGCCATTCTCACTGGTGTGAGGTGATACCTCATTGTAGTTTTGATTTGCATTTCTCTAATATTAATGGCATTGAGCATTCTTTCATGTGTTTGTTGGCAATCTGTATATCTTCTTTGGAGAAATGTCTGTTTAGGTCTTCTGCCCGTTTTTGGATTGGGTTGTTTGTTTTTTTGATATTGAGCTGCATGAGCTGCTTGTATATTTTGGAGATTAATCCTTTGTCCGTTGATTTGTTTGCAAATATTTTCTCCCATTCTGAGGGTTGTCTTTTCGTCTTGTTTATGGTTTCCTTTGCTGTGCAAAAGCTTTGAAATTTCATTAGGTCCCATTTGTTTATTTTTGTTTTTATTTCTGTTTCTCTGGGAGGTGGGTCAAAAAGGATCTTGCTGTGATTTATGTCATAGAGTGTTCTGCCTATGTTTTCCTCTAAGAGTTTTATAGTGTCTGACCTTACATTTAGACTTTAATCCATTTTGAGTTTATTTTTGTATAAATGACTCTACTGCCCAAAGCAACCTACAGATTCATTGCAATCCCTATCAAACTACCAATGTCATTTTTCACAGAACTAGAACAAGAAGTTTCACAATTTGTGTGGAAACACAAAAGACCCTGAATAGCCAAATCAATCTTGAGAAAGAAAAACAGATCTGGCGGAATCAGGCTCCCTGACTTCAGACTATACTACAAAGCTACAGTAATCAAGACAGTATGGTGCTGGCACAAAAACAGAAATATAGATCAATGGAACAGGATAGAAAGCCCAGAGATAAACCCATGCACATATGGTCCCCTAATCTATGACAAAGGAGGCAAGAATATACAATGGAGAAAAGACAGCCTCTTCAATAAGTGGTGCTGGGAAAACTGGACAGCTACATGTAAAAGAATGAAATTAGAACACTCCCTAACACCATACACAAAAATAAACACATATACTTTTAAAAAGTCAGTTCTCGCCTCATTGTACTGAACAATTATTTATTAAATCTCTGTAGTATTTATAGACTATAATTTTTCTGCTTTTTTTAGAATTAATGTTTTTTTTAAAAATAAATTTATTTATTTATTTTTGGCTGCTTTGGGTCTTTGTTGCTGCGTGTGGGCTTTCTCTAGTTGCAGCGAACGGGCTACTCTTTGTTGCGGTGCATGGGCTTCTCATTGTGGTGGCTTCTCTTGTTGTGGAGCACGGGCTCTAGGCGCACGGGCTTCAGTAGTTGTGGCACATGGGCTCAGAAGTTGTGGCTCGTGGGCTCTAGAGTGCAGGCTCAGTAGTTGTGGTGCACAGGCTTCATTGCTCCATGGCGTGTGGGACCTTCCCTGACTAGAGCTCGAACCCACGTCCCCAGCATTGGCAGGCGGATTCTTAACCTGTGCGCCACCAGTTAAGTCCTTATTATTTATTTATTTTTTTAGTTGACATATTTTCATTGTGTAGTGGAGAGCTTTTTGTCTTTATTGAAGACCCTACCTGTGATGATACCAAATTTTTTAGTGCTAGTTGCCTAGGGTAGCAGCAGCTGCTTCACACTTGCAAAGAACGGTTTTTCAGAGAGCACCCAACTCTGCAGAAAGGCAAGAGAAGAGTTGTTGCTTTCAAACAAGAAGACTAGTTTTGGTTGTATGGGTGATGTGTGAGGACCTTTTGGGTTTGGATCCTGTACCTGTAGGTGCAGTGCACCTGTAGAGTTTCCCTTTGATCTTTCTCAGAGAACTAAATCATACAGTCCCAACCACCTGGATTTCACCTGGTCTTCTGTTTACAAGTCCTGCATAGTGATGAGCCAGCATCATATTGTTAGTGCTGAACAAGAAAGGCTATTTGTAGAGTATCTGTATTGAGTGAAAGGCTGACCTAAGACAACCTTCGCAAGGGGTGTGCCAGGGCCCGGGGTATGCCATGACCCAGTCGCAGGGCTGCCCTGGTGCTCTGGGTCTTCAGGTCAGCCACAGTGTGGGGCCTGTCACAGCTCTCAGGCCTATGTCCTGCTGTGAGCAGCCTCATTTGTTTCCAGAGAGTGACATATAAACATTACCCTGTACTCCCTGTTCCACGTTGCAAAAGAATTTGGGGAGCACTTAACCCTTTATATTGTTGGCAATTCTGAATCCTGTGTTTCTGTAGTCTTTTAAAAGTCTGTCCAATGCGCCTTCTAAATTTCTCACTCAGAAGGCACCATTCTCTATTCCTACAGAAGAAGTTTATGTCTAAAGAGTGATCTGTGTTAGGAGTTAAAGCCAAATTCAGATAGTTGTTTCTTTTCTGGACCTTTGATACCAAGTGGGAATAATGTATACTGATTTTATCCTTTCATTAGATGGAACAGATTGCATTTCCTTTTTTTTATGTTGACTCTTGCTCATTGATGTGGCATGTTTTCAGGCTACTTTCTCTTCTTGCCAATTCCTTATTAAATTCATCTGAATATCCTCATATTGAGGGAAAAAACCTAGTGAGATGGAAACAGATAACTGATGACCTATAACCTTTTTATTTTAAAATGGTTAGACAATAGGTTTAGAAGTCAGTTTATTTTTTGTTTTAGTTTGCAAGCAGAATTCAATGGATTAATTTTTATAAACTTTTTCCTTTGTTTTCCTTGCATAATTAATACTTGAATATGTTGTCTTTGTATTAAATTCCAACACTATGATCAAGAGGTCCCCTGGGCTTCCTCATTCCCCACCACTGCTGCACAGGTCTCTCCCCCAGGGCTAATACTTGTTATTATTTTGGTGAGTGTCCTTCCTGAACTTTTTGGGGGGCTATTTAAATTCAGTATGTATAGCTTTGCTTTGTGGTGGTCAGTTTTTTAAAAAATCATAGATAGTATCATTGGGTATGTGTTTTTCTGAAATTTGCCTTTTCATTTATCAAAATTATTTGAAGATCTTTTTGTATCAGTATTTATTCACAGTCTTGGCAATATCTTTGCCAAAATTACGGATGAAAATGGGATTTCATTTCATTTTGCATTCACTTATCTACTGATAAACTCGAACCTCTTAATATTTATTCACTAAATTCAATAGTAAAAGGTCCACAGCCTTCAACTGTCAGTTCTACTTCTAATTATCTGTTCAAGAGAAAAACTCATATATACACAAAGATTTCTGCCTAGGCAAATAATTTTTAAAATGAGAAAAATGGTTTTAAAATTAAGTTATGTTATAGCTATAATAAACACAACTATGTAAGGGTTTGAAAGGGCAAGATACATTTTGAATACTGCTCTACAAAAATATCCTAATAATTTTGTAAACTGAAATTGTTTATCACCCCCAAACCCCATTTAAATACCACTTTGCCTTTTGTAGGGTCTCTTTCTGTCTTCACTGTTCTCCTCTGTTTGCCTTTTCTCTTGAAACAGGATATTAAAATGAGAGTTGTCCCATGTCGATTTTGGCTGGGGCTCCAGAGGTCAAGAGCAAAGCATTAAAGGCCTGTTTCCACCCACCCGCTCTCTTCTCCCCAACCCCTTCTAAAGGGAGGTGCTAGATCCCACAGGCCGTAGCAACCTGTGTGCATTTTGCAAAATCCATTCATATACCTTGAAGCGGGGGGTGGGGGAAAGGAAGTTTTTTATTTCCCTAACTGGATTTTCTTTTTTTTCAAAAACGAATTTTAAGTGCAACATTTCAAAATGGGTAATACATTGCTATTTGGGGGAAAAAAACAATATAAAAAGATAATACCGAGAAGACCTGTTCCTTCCTCTCCCCACTGTGGTCTTTCCTCATCTTCCCATTATATCCCTACGGCTGACTGCTTTATTCCTTTTATGTCCAAAGGCAAACTAATGTGACTGTGTGTTTTGTCATCTCTCCCTTTCACACACAAATAGCATATTATGTATGTTTTTCTACCCTATGACTTTTTTCCCCAATTTTGTTTCTATGTCGATACATAGAGAGCTTCCACGTTGTGTTTTACAGTTATAAACTCTTCCATTGTATAGCTATACCATACTTTGTCTCATTAATGTCTAATGGATAGACTTGAGTTCTTTCTAATCTAGTGATAGAGCAAAGAATGAGTAATCTTATATTCATACTTCATTTTGTATGTATGCATGTACGTCTTACAGGCTAAATCCCTAGATATGGTATTTGTGTATCAAAGGATAAATGCACTTAAAATTTGTTTTCGGGTTCGACCAACTTGCCCTATGGTGGGGACTTTACCATTTTGCATCTCCAAAGGACATGTTTGAGGATACCTGGCCCCCTACAACCTTGCTATCAGAATTTGTTGTTAAACTTTGGAACTTTGCCAGGGTGATGAGAGGTTATTTCATTGTAATTTTAATTTGCATTTTCCTTTTCATGAGTGCAGTTGAATACTTCTTTATATGGTTAAGGACCATTTGTATTTTGCTTTTTGCTCATGTTCTTTGCCATCAGTCCTTGGTCTTGGCAATGCCACCCTTCAAACTGAAACACCTCCTGCTTGGCTTTCCATTGCACAAATACGTTACAGGGCACTAATCCGTTTTACGTCTAACAGTGTCTGCACTATTCCTATTTTTTTTTGCTGTCGTGAGTAGCGTGACCATGGCTGTTACTTTGTATGCTACTTGTGAATCCATGTACGTGTCTCCATTGTGTATCCCTTCTAGAATGGAAATACTGTCTCACAGAGCTTGTGCTTGCCCAGATCCAGTAGATACTGCCAAGCAGTTTTCCAAATTGGTTGTACCAATTTCCATTCCTACTAGCATTGTTCACAAGGTCTGGTTGTCATGTAAGCTTTTAATTTTTTTTTTTTTTTCCTGCGGTACGCGGGCCTCTCACTGTTGTGGCCTCTCCCGTTGCAGAGCAACAGGCTCCAGACGCGCAGGCTCAGCGGCCATGGCTCACGGGCCCAGCCGCCCCGCGGCATGCGGGAACTTCCTGGACCGGGTCACGAACCCGTGTCCCCTGCATCGGCAGGCGGACTCTCAACCACTGCGCCACCAGGGAAGCCCTAAAATTTTTTTTTTAAGTCAGGTTTATTGAAGTATAAGCTTACATAGAGTAAAATTCACTCATTTTAGGTACGCAGTTCTCTGAGTTTTGAGAAACATACACAATCATTCAACCATCACCGCTATCAAGATAGAGTATTTCCATCATTCCAAAATGTTCCCTCATGCCCCTTTGAATGTTAGCTTATAAAAATTCTGTTTGCCTGGAGAATGATATGACCAGACTGATTTTAAGTTTCATTTTAATTTTTAAAATTTATTTTTTAAGAGTTAATATATAACACATTTCAAATTTCAGTGTTTGAAAGAGTTTACATAGAAAAGCATATTTTCACCCCAGGAGATAGCCACCCTTTGACCAGTTTGTGTGTGTGTGTATATTATCTTTCACATATATGGTAGTATGTCGACTGCACCATTCTATACTTCTTTTCAAAAATATGTATAACAGCTTTATTGAGATATAATTCATATACCATCTGTACTTTTTAAAAAAACAGATACATAGTATTACATTTTATGAATATTCCGTGTTTATTTAACAAGTCACCTTTTGGTGAACATTTATGTTTTTCTAATCTGTTGGTATTATAAAACAAGGCTACAATTAATAATGAATTAATTATTCATCATGTGTGTATATATATGGATAAGATAAATAATGAGAAGTGGAATTGCTTCATCACAGGGTACATAATATCATCTGGGGATCTTTTTTTTTTTTTTTTTTTTTTTTTTTTTTTGCTGTACGCGGGCCTCTCACTGTTGCGGCCTCTCCCATTGCGGAGCATAGGCTCCAGACGCGCAGGCCCAGCGGCCATGGCTCACGGGCCCAGCCACTCCACGGCATGTGGGATCTTCCCAGACCGGGGCACGAACCCGTGTCCCCTGCATCGGCAGGCGGACTCTCAACCACTGCACCACCAGGGAAGCCCTGGGGATCTTTTAAAAAGTCTAAAACCCAGGCCAATTAAATCACAATCGCTAAGGCTGGACATAGACATCAGTAGTTTTTGAAGCTCACCAGGTGATTACAGCGTGCACAGAAGAGGATTTTCTTTTTCTATTTCAATTGAGACCTGTTTCTCTGCCTTTTCATTTTGCTTAACTTACTCTGCCTCTGTAAATTTAGGTGAAACACTTAGAGGTTGCTGTCTTGAAGTGTTGTCCTTATATGGGAGTGTCCCTGTGTAGACTGCGCGTGCCCAGTGCCTTTCTTGGGAGATCTGGATTTGACGTGGACCCAAGTCACATCAGTGAGTGCTGGCAGCTCTCTCCTAGGTGGGGGTGGAGCTGGAGATGGAGGGGCTAGAGCTGGCGCCAGGTGTGAGGCAGGACCACCCCTCTGCTCAGTGGCCATCACCACCTAACAGGGGCAGGGTCTGATCCCAGGTTGTAGAGCAGAGGCCCTAACGGTTGGGCCGGAGCTGGCTCTTTGCCTTTAAGCATGTGCCTTCCCTGCTCCGTGCCCTGGGACCCTTGCCCCAGAGGAGGCAGTGCTGAAGTAAGGGGTCCCGTGGGGGCTTTTGGCTCATGTCAGCTGCAGACAGAGGTTCGATCTGTCTCCAGTGCTCCTCCTGCAGAGGCACCAGCAGTTGTTTCCCTTGCTCTGCTCAGACACAGTGAGTCCAAGTCCCCTTCGTCCCTCACAGCCGCCCACTCCCCTAGAGCAGTCCTCAGTTTGCACTCTCCATCCTGCCTCGGGGACAAGCCAGCATGCACTTGTGCAGGAGTGGAGTCCAGGCTTCCCACAGCCCTCCTGTCGGTTCCAGTGGTCCTCCAGCCAGCCAAGAGGGCTCATCTCCCCTGTGTAGGACCCCAGGGTTGGGGCCCAATCTGTGGCTCACAGCACTCCCTCCCCAGGGCGGGTCTCCACCCGTGTATCTTCCCCTTTCCTCTGAGTTCCCTCCCAGTGGCACAGGTCCCAGGCTGATTGCTTTTCTTCCCTTCCTACCCAATTACTTGTGGATCTTTATCCCAGCCTTAGTTGTACAGAAGTCTTTTTTGCCAGTTTCCAGTTAGTTTTCAGTGAGAAGTGTTCCTCATGTGGATGTATTTTTGATGTGTTTGCGGGGGAAGCCGAGGTCCACATCCTCCCCCTCTGCCATCTTGATAGATCTCCCACTGTTGTTAACTATTTTTTGAAGGTAAAATATCTTACATTCTTATGGAAGATTTTATAGATGGATGTGTTTATATTATACTGTCTGGTTGTAGGGAAATCCGGAGTGTATACACACGTATTAGGATGTCTGTCTGCTTTCCTTGTAAACGATTTCTTGATTTGTGACCCTGTTGAGTTTGTGACCCCTGGACTTTAGACAGGATGCTTATTTCAACAAAGGAATCTTTTCTCATTGTTTTCTTTCAACACAGATGTGAATTCATGGTTACATGAATACTTAGCAGCTATTTCGGTGTCAGGAGTGTATGGTTTCAGATTGCTTTTCTGGTGTGACATTTACAAGGCAACCACTTAGAGTTTATTGTACACCTTTAAAAGTAGTGGTTCCCCAGTTGTGTACAATAGAGTGCTGGTAAATCCTAGTAGGGGTTCAGTAAAGCTTTTTGTGTTTCACAAGGCATCCTTATCTGTAGGCTTTCCCTGGTTGTCTAAAACAGAGATTCACAAGCTCTGGCCCACAGGGCCAGGGCCTGTGAGGTAAGAGTGGGGGTTATGCTGTTAAAGAGTTGTGCAGCCTAAGCGGGCTTCCCTGGTGGCGCAGTGGTTGAGAGTCCGCCTGCCGATGCAGGGGACACGGGTTCGTGCCCCGGTCCGGGAGGATCCCACATGCAGCGGAGCGGCTGGGCCCGTGAGCCATGGCCGCTGAGCCTGCGTGTCCGGAGCCTGTGCTCCGCAACGGGAGAGGCCACAACAGTGAGAGGCCTGCGTACCGCAAAAAAAAAAAAAAAAAAAAAAAGAGTTGTGCAGCCTACAGACACAGACGAATTTGAGGCACAGAGAACTTGTGTCTGGCAAAGCCTAAAGATATACTTTCTAGCCCTTTTCAGAGCATGTTTCCTGACTGCTGAACTGAAGGAGTACAATTTTTTTGTCTTTATTCATGAGAATAGAGAAATATTAGAACATTAGCACTATATGAGACTTTGGGGAGATCATTAAAATGTACATTAACAAAAAATTACTCTTGATCGCTGAGATCAACACACCAGGAAATGACTGCCCTCAAAGAGAGGGTGTGTTACACTCACAGATTACGAGAGGAGGGAGCACGCCACGCCACGGGCAGCCACGTGGGGAAGCAACAGAGGCAGTCGGGAGGCAGAGGAAGGAAGAGGAGAACATGGGCCAGAGCCTTTGTTGTAGTTGACAAGGGTAGGAGTGGGTGAGCAGGCTTAGGATTGGCTTCTCGAATCATTTCAGTGGGCTCTGAGGTGTGGGGTTTATCTGTACTTAGCTGGTACCTGGCCCTGGGATGGTCAGGGCAGGGAAACAGTGGCCTGGAGTTTAAGAGCTCCATATAAAGGAGGCTGTTGGGGGTTTGGTTGGCTTGCATAGGAAAGGCGAGCTCAAAGGAGAGTAGTTTGCTATCTCTGGGAACTGTCTGGCCCTGGGAGGGACCTTCCCCCCAGAGTTAGTAAGATCTTAAGATGTCAAAGAATCAAAAATACAGAATAAAAAGACATGATTAGTATCCTGGGCCGATGTCTTCATGTGTAAACATTGAGGAAAGTGAGGCCCCAGAGGGAATTTGTGTGCCCCAGACACCGTAGTCAATGCGAAGAAGATCAGGTTTCAGATCTAGACCTCCCAGTCCCCTGTTGTTTGTACTTATCCAGCAGAGCCACATTTTCAAAGACACCCAAGTGAATATCACAGTGGATTTTGAAATAGGATTGGTTTGAGTTTCTTTGTATCACATTTACCTGTAAGAGTGGTCCAGTTCCTCAACATACTTGTCTTCAGTGTCGTGTGGATCTGATAATAGCACACGCATGATTCTCCTTTGTTTCCCTCTGCCATCATCGTTAGGTTCTGGCACTCCTCTCTCTCTATTTTTATCATTGAGGCAGCTCTTGGCACAATTCTGGTTAGTAATATCCTGGTTGCTGACCTGTGCCTTCCCTCACTCTCCTGGATTTTGAACCCTCCTCTGCTCATGAGTTAAACCACACTTACAGGGTTGAAATCCTTCCTTATTATGTTAATTATGATATAACGCATCATCCTGTCTCCTACAGGAATTAATGTAAGTCTTTTGTTTTTAAATAAACTTATTTATTTTATTTATTATTTTTATTTATTTATTTATTAGTTTTGGCTGTGTTGGATCTTTGCCGCTGTACGCGGCTCTCTCCACTTGCCGTGAGCAGGGGCTACTCTTCGCTGCGGTGCACGGGCCCCTCACTGCGGTGGCCTCTCCTGTTGCAGAGCACGTGCTCCAGAGTGCACAGGCTTCAGTAGGTGTGGCGCGTGGGCTCAGTACTTGTGGCTCGTGGGCTCTAGAGCGCAGGCTCAGCAGCTGCGGCACACAGGCTCAGCTGGTCCGTGGCATGTGGGATCTTCCCGGACCAGGACTTGAACCTGTGTCCCCCGCACCGGCAGGCGGACTCCCAACCACTGCGCCACTAGGGAAGCCCCTAACGTAAGTCTTTACGTAAGCACTCATGGAGTAGGTATTAAATTAATTCTCTCCAACCATCCCAGTCTTCTGATAGAATTATGGAAGGACACCAATCTAAAGCCTTAGGAGTTTGATCCAAGGCATTCTGTTTTCCTTAATGCTTTGTGAGGAAGATCAACAGTAATTGATCCAAATCTGTTTTGATGTTTTTAAAAATCTTTTCAGGAAATAAAAAACTCTTATGTGAGTTTTTCCTGGTGCAAGTGGTAGTAATACTTCTGCTTATTTTCTTCTATTATCTTGTTCATCATCACAGAGATTTCCCCTAAGTTCCTGGTGACTTGGTACACACTTTATTGCCTAACCTTACTGTATGGGGATCAGTTGGGTCCATTGAGACTGTTTATCTCGGGCCTTAGAAACAACTTAATCTCTTGAATCTGTATTCCCATAGCAACCCTGTATGCTGGAGGCTTACTCACTTCAGTTATCCTCCTCTGATTCTCATGGGACCAGTGACAACTTTCCTTATGGAGTGGCAACTAGGGCCTGGCCAAGAGCCCAACATGCTGATGTGTCTTTGGTCACATGATGCCTGGGCTTGAGCCACTCACTTGTCGTGTTGGAAGCCAGCATTTAGTTGAAGTCTTTGGTCAGAGCAGTCCCTGGCGTTTTGGGGGCTACAATCAACAATAATTCGCAGTTCCTTCCTTCTTTATTTAAATAGACGTTAAGGGATTTTTAACAGAATGCCCCCTAACATTTCCTCTTGAAGTAGTTCCTTACTTGCCCACAAGAAAGTTCATTTGTTTCTTTTCTCTTCTTCACAAAGTCTCTCGAAGGTTTACAGTTCATTTCCATTGTAGAATTATGGAACTTCAGGGCAGAATCAGCTTTGATATTTTTCTACCTACAGGAAAAGTTAGTATTATTTATTCATTCACTGAGTCACCTCACAAATAGTTGTGTTCTCTGAGTTGGACAAAACATACACGGTCCTGATTTTCATGGAGCTTATGAATGCATGGGGGTAATAGACAATAAACAAAGAAATCAATTTAAAAAACCCATGATTTCAGCTAGTGATGTAAGTGGTGTACAGAACAGTAAAGCGAGGTTAGAGAATGGAGAGTGATGGGCTGGGGTCAGCTGTTTTCAAGAGGGTGGTTAATAACGAGCTTCTTTGGGAAGGTGACAACATACAAGATTGAGGTGACGAGCTGCATTAATGCTAGCTTCATTATTAAAGAAGCAAGCCTCTGATTTTCTGCAACTTTCAGCTGAGAGGAATAACAACAGTGTCAGATGCTGCTGCGAGTGTAGCTAAGATGAGGATGGAGAATTAACCGTTAGAGCTGGCAAGAGGAGTGATTTCTTAGGGGTTATTTTTGGTGGCATTCAGGGGCAAAAGCCTGGTGGAGTTCACTGAGAAGGGAATGATGAGGTGGAGACAGGGAACATCAGTAATTCTAAAGAGAGTTTTGCTATAACGCAGAGCTGGAAAGTGGGGAGCTGGAGGGAGATACAGGATCAAAGCAATTTTGTCATTCTGAATATTTTAGTGATGCTTCTATGTTGATGAGGATGATCTAGTGCAGAGGTTGGTAAACTACAGCTTAGGGGCCAGATCCAGTGCACCTGCTTTGGTAAATAAAATGTTATCAGAACACAGCCACACTGATTCATTTATTTATTTATTCATTTATTTATTGTTTGTGGCTGCTACAGTGGCAGAGCTGCGTAGTTTTGAAAGAGACCACATGACTTGCAAAGCCAGGAGTATTTACTTCTGGCCCTCAACTGGAACAATTTCCCAACCCTTGATCTCATAGGAAGGGTAAAACTGATGAAGCAACAGGGTGAGCAGTGCCTTGTTAGACTAATATCCTTGCCTCCTAGGTGGGTAGCCCCTGCAATGCTCCCTAAGGGAGAGGTGTTAGAATCCAGTGCATGGGCGCAGGGGTAATTGAGCCCGGAAGTTAGGAAGTGATGCTCTGCCTCTGGGATGCTTGAAAGTGAGACTTTTGAAGTGGTGCAATTAGTAGTCATAAAAGTGTCTAGAAACTGGGTGCCTGAGGGGGGATTAGAAAAGAGTTTGGAAGTGATGAGGTCATTGAATTGAGTGGTCAAGGTACTGAATTCTTATTTGGGTAACTGGAAACTATGTTCCGTATTCCTGTTTTTAGACTATTTATAAAAACGAACTGTACTAAAGCCTCAGTGTTGTCTACATATTTCTGTTTGGGGCTGTTGCCATTTGTTACTATCCTTCGTTTCCTACTTTCAGATAGAGAGTAAAATGGTAACTATTACTGTGATGATTGTGGTCATTATTTTTTATGAGTTCCTCTTTTTATACTTGCGTTTTAAAAAATTATTAAGACATTATTTTCTCTATGGAAAATGCATTATATTTCCCTTATTAAACTGTTTAAGCATGTTCAGAATTACTATTTATTCTTCGCTCTTTGAGGTAGGACAGAGCTCAGTCCTCTCTGGAACCCCGCTTAGAGGTGTTTTTTAGCCTGGGTCTTCTATCTAGAGTAGATATCTTCTGCCTAGAAACATATCTAACCATAGAATGTTGGTTAAATCTCAGGTGTGCTATGCCCTTGGCCATATTTTATCACCTGCTCATTACTTGCTCAGACTTAAGCATTAGAGACACAGTTTGGGCCTGTGATCCTCCATGTCTTCCCTGGTGCAGCTTGATGGAACCTTGGAGTGGTGGGCATTGTGTGCAGCCCATAGGTCCCTGGTCATCTCCTCCTCAGCTGTTCACTGTCAAGAGCCTTGGGCTTTGTGTGCCCCTAGACAGAGCCAGAGACTGTTCTGCAGACTCTGTGGCCATTGTAGAGATGACATGAAAGCGCTGGGAAGATAGTACCGCTCACATACCACAGTTGTTTTAGCCCAAGAGTCTAGCCTGGGCTGTCAGAGCATAATGCGAATTCTGGGACTGCATTCCAAGCCTCCCAAGTAATTGAACACTGGGCTTAATTCAGTGGCAGGCTCCTCAATTCACCAGTCATTATTAGGGAATGAGTCAGTCGCGTAGAGAAACCTTTCTCTGGGTTTTGTGCCAACTGTTTTATAGGTGTGAGTCCGCAGTGAGCTTTTCCTGCCAGTTCTATGAGGAAGTGAAAGCTCTAAGTGGCCTGTGTGCCAGTAGAGATGAGACCTTCCCCTTGGACAGTTCTAGGGTGAGAGTGTCAGTGTCCATGGCTAGATGGCAGTCATGGCCATTGGTAAACCCAAAACCTTCAGTAGCTTTCGTAAGCCATTGCCGTCTAAATACTGATATCCTTCAGTAGAACACTTGATTTCTCATTTACATATAGGGTATGCCATCAGAGCAATCTACTTTATTCTTTACCATAATAAACAGTTTTCCATTTCTTTATCCAGCCACCATAGGCATCATTATCTTTAGGATTTAAAAGGAGTACTCTTTAAATTATTTGTTTATTTAACATCAGATTAACATCTTCATTTAATTGGTTCCTTAAGGAATATGTCAAGATGACAGTTGAACCAATGGCCTCAGACCAGAATATTAATGTATGATATGTTTATTTTGACTGATGCATTTATTTATCTTTGCTTGGTGGGAGTTTCCAACTTTTCTTATTGGCGTCTTTGATTCTTTTTGACTCACCAGCTAATGCCTTTTGGGTATTTTGTACTTGTAAAACAAATTTGTTTTACTTCAGATGGTGTTAAAGTGTGCAGCACTGGGGACTTCCATGGTGGCGCAGTGGATAAGACCCCACATTCCCAATGCAGGGGGCTCGGGTTCGATCCCTGGTCAGGGAACTAGATCCCACATGCATGCTTCAACTAAGAGTTCAGAGGCCCCAACTAAGGAGCCCACGTGCCACAACTAAGAGCCTGCCCGCCACAACTACTACCCACCACAATCAAATAAATAAATATTAATAGATAAATAAATAAATAAAATGACTTGGCTGAAGAGGCCCACCAAGTCACTAAAAGAGCCTTCATTTAAAAAAAAAAAAAAGTGCAGCACTGAAAACGGTGGCGAAAGGGAAAAGATAACATTGGCAATGAAACATTTCTATATTTCATACTTATACAGTTATTAGGTCTCTTTATGAATCATAGTTAATTTAGGAACCTTTGTTTACTTGGTTATTACAGCCAGTGAACCATCATGGCATCCTAACTGTAGAAATAACAGCTAAACAAAGTCTTTTGATATGATCGGTGTACCTTCTGAAGTCTGAAAGAATAAGTCCCTTGATAATTTTTGGCAAGATTTAGCCTCATATTTCTGTTGTCGTGTTTGCACTTTCTTTTGGTGATTTACCAAGGTAATGGACCATTTTAGAATTAGCAATGTACTTATGCTGCAGACTCGTCGTTGTTGTTAATCTCCTGTTGATGAAGCCAGGCGTTGTCTGAATCCATCACATACACCTGTCACTGTCAGTCATCTTTATAGAACAAAGTGAAATCCAACTGAGTGGAATGTAACATGAGGCACAAAGCACAGATTACCAATTCAGTCCTCTTGTTTCAACACCACCCCTCTTCCATGTCAGGTCTTCTGATTTTATATGATGACAGTTATTGGTCAGAATATATTACAGTGTTTGCTGTACAGACGGGGCCTTTGTCATGTAATTAAAGAGCATGAGAGCTGCCAGACTAAACAGTGGTCTGAGTTTCAAATAATGTTCTGAGACTTCCTTGGCACATTTTTATCACCATCTCGAACATGTGTTATTACTTAGTATTCTTTACCATAGCTAGATTACAGAGGAAAACAACCCAGGCAGTGAAGGAGACTAACCCTGGTTCTTCAAGGAGATAAATGCCTCCGAGATAACTTGTACCCTCAGAATGCACCATTTTTGTGTGTGCATCTCTCTCCTTGTACTCATACATCCTGCTTAAACCAGCTGTTTACAAAGTCAACATAACGGTCAGCTTTTACGGACAGACTTCATTAGTTATCTTGAAATTCTAAAGAAGGGTAGGCCCAAAGGGCAAATGGACAAAGAACTTGAAATAAACATGAAAAAAAAGAGCCCCCCTCATTAGTAATCAAAGAAAATTCCACTACAATGATGAAAAACATCAAACTGGTAGAGTTTTTTAAAAAAATAGCACTCGTTCAGAGGCTAGTGAAACATACACTGTCATAAATTGGTACATCTTTTATGACAGGCAAACTGACAGTATGTATTAAACCTTAAATGTAGCCTTTGATTCCACTTCTAGGAATTCATCCTAAGAAAATAGTACAAGATATACACAAATACTTATATACAAGAATGTCCATTAAAACATGATTTAAAACAGCAACAGCAATATTAGTAAAGACAGCTGGTATCTGTCTTTACAGAGAGCTTTGTATGTAACAGGCAGGGCTGGGTGCTTCACAGGCACAACCTTATTTGCTCCTTACCATCAGGAAGGGAAGTAGGCAGTGGTATCACACGGGAGGAAAGTAACGCTTGGAGTTATGTGTGCAGAGCTAGGAAGATTGAATGAGAAGTTGAACTCATTTGACACGATTCCTTAACCATTACATTTGTTTTTTTCCCTAAAGAATACTAGTAAAAAGTGGAAAACAGGGTTTCCCTGGTGGCGCAGTGGTTGAGAGTCCGCCTGCCGATACAGGGCACATGGGTTCGTGCCCTGATCCGGGAAGATCCCACATGCCGCGGAGCGGCTGGGCCCGTGAGCCATGGCCGCTGAGCCTGCGTGTCTGGAGCCTGTGCTTCGCAGTGGGAGAGGCCACAACACTGAGAGGCCCGTGTACCGCAAAAAAAAAAAAAAAAAAAAAAAGTGGAAAACAGGGGTCCATCAATAGAGGACTCATTAAATACAATGTAGGGTAGAAAAGTATACAATGGAATATTACTCAGCCATAAAGAAGAATGAAATAATGCTATCTGCAGCAACATGGATGGACCTAGAGATTATCATAGTAAGTGAAGTAAGCCAGACAGAGAAAGACAAATATTGTATGATATTGCTTATATGTGGAATCTAAAAAAATGATTGAAATGAACTTATTTACAAAACAGAAACAGACCCACAGACATAGAAAACAAACTTATGGTTATCAAAGGGGAAAGGAGGGGAGTTTGGGATTAACAGATAAACACAACTATATATAAAATAGACAACCAACAAGAATCTACTGTATAGCACAGGGAACTATACTCAATATTTTGTAATAACCTATAAGGGAAAAGAATCTAAAAAAGGATATATATATATATATATATAATATATGTGTATATATATATGTATAACTGAGTCACTTTTCTGTACACCTGAAACTAACACAACATTGTAAATCAACTGTACATCAATTAAAAAAAAAAGAAAAAAAAGTTGACCCTAATAACAACAACAAAAAAAGTATGTAGGTATGAGAACTCATACTTTAATTGAATATGTGATAACATGGGAAATGTTTTAAATACATTTAAAAAATCCCAATATATGTAGGATGATTTGAGTTTTTCTCTCACCCTCTACTGTGATATAATACACCTAACGATCTATTAAAATAGGTAGATTCCAGTTCTAACCCCGGATCTATTGTTGGCTTTGTGAGTGAGTGTGAGCAGGTTGCTTCACTAGCCTAAGCATCAGTGTTTTCCTCTGTAGAATGGACTCAGCTATGGTTATTACACATTAAACAAGGCATGGCTGTCCAAGCAACACAGAGTACGTGTACAAGAAATGGTAGCTATTATTTTAATGAGTTGGTCCCCTGTCTTATATGAATCAAAAAACAAGGAAATAATACATTAAAACTTATTATTTTCTTAGAGTGCTGGCATTATAATATTTTATTTGTAATGCTTTGCTATTCTCCCAAACGTAGCATTCAGTGTATTATATTTTATGCCTCCGTATGTATATATTTTATAGAAAAAATTTTATATAAATAGCTACATACAATTATTATGCTTTTTAATAATTTTCTATAATCAAGAAAAAATACATTTGTTAAACACATACACACAGAGACACAGGCTGGTGGTTCTTATCAAAAGTTAAAATGTGAATGACAGTCTCTAATCCATCTTACGGTTTTTCTGGTCAGCAAGGTAGCCTTTGGTTCAGTAGCTTCAAGTTGATCGTCACTCTCTATTTTTGTCTGATAGTACCATAGTATCATGGATTGATCTTAGAAGTAGCCCCTGAAATGAGCTTGGGGATACTGAAATTATTCAGCGTAATGAAAGTACAGTTTATAGGAATTGGGACTGAAGCGAAGGTCTGAACATCAAGGAGGTTGAGCTGAGTGTTAAGCTGTTCTTTTTGACCCTTTTCCATTCCACTCCCATTGACGTCCTTGCTTCCTACCTCCTGTGAACTTTTGAGACTTCCAGGTTTTCTTTTTCTTGCCAACTCTTTAAATGTTGGTGTTCCATGGGTTTCTGTCCTCAGCTCACTTCTTACTCCTCTTTCCAAACTTAACTCACTTCTTCTCCAAACTAGCCTTTCCCCCATACGTTAGCTTAATATTGTATCTTAGAGCAGTTAAAAATCACGAACTCTGAAACTGATTAGCTGTGTACCTTGGATAAGGTTCCATGCTAGTGTCCTCCTCTATAGAATAGGTTACTCATTCCTACCTCAAGGTAAGGATTAAGTAAGAGGTGAAGCCCTAAGCCCAGTGCATTATTGCATAGGAGCTTCCATAGATGAGATCCTTTGCCGTGATGTTTGTTGTTCTGGTGGCGGTCATGGCGGTGGCCTCCAGGTAGGACAAGTCAAGCACCTAGAGTCATTCTGAATTTCCTTCCTCCTCTGTCTCTCCTGCATCCAATAGATTTTCAAGTCCTGTTGATACAACCTCGTTGGTCTTTTCCTATTTACTCCTGCTTTGGTTCTTATCACCTCTTATCTTGAAAGTGGTCATTGGCAGCTACCTGACCTTCCTGTTCCCAGTCCTTTTTGCATTCAGTCCATCCTCTCACTGTAGCCTGAATAATCATTGTAAAAAGGTAAAGCTGGTGATGGCATCATTTTGCCTAATCCTTCTCTTAGTGGTACCCAGTCACCTAGAGCAGGGACATGTGCTAACTCAGCAAACTTTTTCTGCAAAAGGCCAGATAGTAAATACTTTGGGCGTTGCTGGCCATATGGTCTCTGTTGCAGCTACTCTGTCATTGTGGTGTAAAAGCAGCCATGGACAATATGTAAATGAATGAGCATGGCTGTGTTCCAATAAAACTTTATTTATGGAAGCTGAAATTTGAATTTCATGCAGTTGTCATATATCATGAAATATTCTTCTTTTGATTTTTTTCCAACCATTTAGAAACCTAACAACTTTTCTTAGCTCGTGGGCCACACAGATACTGGCTGGTGGCAGGGTTTGGCCTGTAGGATGGAGTTTACCAAATAAGTTGAAGTTCTTCAGCATGGATAACAAGATCTTTTGTGATCTGCCCTGGTTTATTCCTCCAGCCTGATCTTTTAAAAAAATTATTATTATGTTTTAATGCAGACTTTATTTATTTACTTATTATTTTTGGCTGCATTGGGTCTTAGTTGCGGCACACGGGATCTTTCCTTGCGGCGTGCGGGCTCTTTGTTGAGGTGCACGGGCTTCTCTCTAGTGGTGGTGCGTGGGTTCCAGAGGATGTGGGCTCTGTAGTTTGCGGCACACGGGCTTAGTTGCTCTGCGGTATGTGGGATCTTAGTTCCCTGACCAGGGATTGAACCAGTGTTTTCTGCATTGCAATATGGATTCTTAACCACTGGACCACCAGGGAAGTCCGCAGCCTGATCTTCTGTTACCTTCTCCTTACTTCTTCCATTTATTCAATAAACTCACCTTTTCTCTGTCCTTAATGAGTCATCATGTTTTTGCTTTCTCTCATGCTGTTCCCTTTGCCCAGGGCACAACTCATTCTTAGCTGTCCTCCCTCCCCTTCTACCCTGTCTTCCATCCACTACTTGTAGATAACCTACTCCTCTTTCAAGGTTCAGCTCGAGCAGTACTTACTCTGTGCAGTGAGGACACTCATGTCAGCTGCCTGGGTTTATATGTCAGCCCCACTTCTTGTCTCTCGATCATTTCTTTGTCTCTCAGTTTCTCGTCTGAATAAAAAAAGGAATTCATCATCATCATCATCATCCCTATGGTTTCTCTTTGTTAGAATTCACTGAGCTAGCACATGGACAGCACTGGGAATCATGTTTTTCACATAGTTATTGTGCAATCCACGTTTACTCTGCATCTCAGATAGAAGAGGCTATTTCTGTTGTCCCTTCTGTACCCTTTATAGACATCTGTCATAGCACTTATAATACTTGATATAGCTCTCGGCCCAGTGCATTGCATTCAGTAATAATAGGTACTCAGTAAATGTTTATTGGCTGAATGAGAGAGAAAAGGGAAAAATCTTAGCTTGACTTTAAGTGGATTCCAAAACAAAAATCTCTTGCATGTTACTAAGTAACAGGACAAAAAGGGGCCATAGAGAATAAGGTTCATTAAATTGAAAATAAATTTTAAAATATCTTATATACAATTGCTGTTTTTTAGTACCGGGCTCATGTCCATAGGAGGAAAGAAATGCCACGTGGACAGTCTAGTGGTCCTCTTAGGAACCTGTGTTCCTGCCAATCCTTTCTCTTACTGATTTGCGTTTCTTTCTGTTCCTTCCCCTCCCCAGTCCTGCAAGGATGAGCACACTTCTTACCTGTGGTTTCAACATGGGGAGCTGTGGGACCCATACAGAATCATGTCTTGGAGAAAGTGCCAAGGATTCAGTGAATTTTTAGAGTAAGGAGGCCAGCTGCAGAGCCACGGGCTTCAGAAAGACAGAAGGTGAGGGCTCAGGACCCAGGCAGAACAGAAAGCCCTGGGCTGGATGTGGGGAGGCGGGGCCAAAGCCCTTGGCTGGTTAACAAGAGCGTCGTTGCCTGTGCAGGGACGGTTTGTGTAAAGCCGAGGACAGAACAGGACTTTCAGGCATATCACAGCATCTAGAATTGGAAGGAGTCAGAGATGTCTTGTCAATGAGCGATACACTGCGTGGAGAGCCTCTTGGCTACTGTTCTTCCTTCTCACCCTCTGTACTTTCTGTGATAGAAACATTCTGTTGCCTGGATTCATTCAACAGATGTGGATTATCACAGGACTGTATTGGGCATCTATGGAGGTAATAGGTAGAAAAGCATTTTTGAAAGTTGCTAATGTAAAGTTCTTCTATTTCCACCTAAAACCTCCTTTCTATTGGAACATGTTTGCTTTATACATAAGCAAAGTGTCTCTTACTGAAATTCATATCTTTTTCATGCTGTTTTAGGCAGTGGGAGATTTTTGTACATCAGAGGTACATTCTGGTATAGCTCGTGTGCTAGCTTAATTCTGACACTTTCTCAGCAAATGAAGCAGTCAACTTTATAACTTGAGTTAAGTTATTTTTATATTGTTTATGTTTTGTGACCACTGGGGTGCAAATTTCCTCAGGGAATAAGTAGAATGCCTATCCTAAGGAGGATTCTGTAGATGTTGGTAAAATGACTAGATCTGAAATTCTCTGTGCTAAGGCTGCTCACATCTTAACCCTGCCCCTTCTTTTGGGGAAAAATAAGTCTTTATATGTGTACCTTTATTGGTAAGACTTCTGCAGTTCTCTGCAAGAGGATTAGCAAGCATTGCAAGCAAAGGCAAACATTTCAAGGAAAAACCTTACAAATATTCTTGCTTTCAAGATAGACATAATATCATGCCATAAGTAAACATTATGAAACCATTTCCTTTTGAAGTTGATTCACTGAACCAATAATTTGAAATTCAGCTTGATGTTAGAGACCTTTTATTTTAAATGACTATTGTTGGTCCACTAGACTGGTAAATTAGGTGAGCCATAAGAAACAAAAAAGCTTTGTGTGTAGTCTAGCAGTCAGTTATTAACAAATATGAAATCTAAAACTCCTAACCAACGTTGTTGGAAAGCTAACAGACGTCCAGCATCTATTTTGGGTTTGTACACAAGTTGGCCAGAAGCAGCTTAATTCAGAGAATGAAATCTGAATTATTAAAACAAAGGAGGCGGGGGTAAGATGGAATTGGGGTGGGGGGAAAGGTCAAGTTTGTAGTGGGCAGAATTCTAAGATGACCTTCAACACTCCAAGCCCATCTTCTCCCAGTGATTCAGTTAAACACTAACTTAGTCCTGTTGTGAGGGGATATTGCAGATGTCATTAAGGTCCCAAACTAGTTGACCTTAAAATACGGAGATCATTTGGGTGGCCCTGACTAATCATATGAGCCATTTAATTCTGGTCTAGAGGTCAGAGACAGGTACGTCAAAGAGATTTGAAACTTGAGAAGGATTCTACGTGGAGGAGATTCTCCGTTGCTGGTTTTGGAGATGGAGGGAGCCACGTGGCAAGGAGTGTGAGTGGCCTCTAGAACCTGAGAGGGACCCCTAGCTGACAGCCAGCAAGGAAATAGGGGCCTCAGTCCTACAACTGCAAGGAACTGAGTTCTGTCACCAGTGATGGAAAATGGATCCCTTCCACCCTCCAGATGAGAATTTAACCCAGCTGGCATCTTGATTCCAGAATTTTGATACTCTGAGCAGATAACTCAGCCATGCTGAGCTAGACTTCTGACCTACAGACTTTTGAGCTAATCAGCAGGTGTGCTTTAAGCCATGAAGTTTGTGGTCATTTGTTATGCAGCAATAGAAAACTAATATGAGGCCTCTGTCATGTCTCCTTTGCATCCCTGCAGTAGCCTATTAACTGGTCTCTCTGCTTCTAGACCAGTGTTGCTCAAACTGGTGAAGAAACAGTTTTTGAAATTCCAGTGTGTTGCAGACCAATACTGTAGCAGATTGTGCAGATGGCTGCAAAAACATCTCCCGTCCCTGTGCTCGTCTGTCACGTGACCATGCCACTCCTTCTCTCAGGAGGCTCTAGTTTCTTCCACCTGAGTCTGGGCTGACCTTAATGACAGGCTTATAACCTCTTACCATTTTCAGGTGATGCCCTGTGTTGCAAGGCCGTTAGAAAAGGCCATGCAGCTTCTGCCTGGTTCTCTAGGAAGGCTCCTCCTTGGCGCTCAGCTGCCATGCTTTGAGAGGCCGTGCCACGTGGAGAGGGCAGTATTGGGTGATCCAGTCAACAGAATTAATAGCCTTCCTTGAGTCATCGCAGCCCAGATGCCAGACATGTGAATGAGAAGCCTTGAGATAATTACAGCCCCTAAGCTGGTCTAGTCACCCCCAGCCTTGTGTCTTCCCAGCTGAGGCCTCAAACATCGGGGACAAAGACAGGTCATCCCCACTGTGCCCTGTCCAAATTCACGACCCACAGAATCAGTGAGTGTCATAAAGTACTTACTGCTTTCTGGCACTACATTTGGGATTGGTTTGTTATGCAGCAACAGATAACTAGAATAAACATTTTAATAAAATGCTATGAAAGCGAAATTATAAAAGGACAGAATATAAGCAGAAAACACATAGTGTCACTGCTATGCTACTCTGTCGGTCAAAGTAGTTACAAACCTGCCAAGGTTCAAGAGGAGAGGATACAGGCCCCACTTCTCAAAGAGAGGAGACTTGAAGAATTGGGGAGCCATTAAAAAAAGAAATTTAAATTTTGAAATAAATTTAGCCTTATCGAAAAGTTGTAAAAATATTACAGAGAATTTCCATATGCCCTTCACCCAGCTTCCACTAATGGTAACATCTTATTGGAACCATAGTACCGTTGTCAAAACCAGGAAATTATCATTGATGTAATATTGTTAACTGATCTGCAGATTTTATTCCTATTTTGCCAGTTTTCCTAATAATGTCCTTTCTCTGGTCCCGGGTCTAATCTAGGACCCCATAGTGCATTTAGTTTTCAGGTCTCCTTAGTCTGCTCCAATATGGGACAGTTCTCACCCTTCCCTGTCTTTCATGACTAACGCTTTTGAAGTGTACAGGTAGTTATTTTGCAAGATGCCCCTCAAATTTGCTTTAATTTTTTCATGGTTAGATTAGGGTTATGCATTTTTCACAAGAGTGCCCCAGAAGTGATGATGTGCCCTCCTTTGTGTGTGATATCAGGGGTACATGATGTCAGTATGTCTTATTCCTGGTGATGGGAAACGTGCTCCTTGGGGAAGGTGCTCCCTGCCAGGGTTCCCCACTGTAAATACCTTGTGGATAGGTCCTTTGAGACTATGCAGATATTCTGTTTGTCATCATATGTTGCTGGGGCCTTGTTACAAAACTGCCACAAATTTTAAATTTTTTATCATTAGATCCAACAGATTAAAACTTAATCTTTCCAGTTTCTGTCGTTATAGTGTCATAGATGTGGGCTGTTTGCAGACTGGCTCTGGTCTGCAGACCACACTTTGAGGAGCAATGTTCTAGGCTGCACTGCTTCACCAGTTCCTTTATTCCTATTACTGTCAGACTGGAGTTTGAATAGCAAATCCAACGGTGTCATTCTTCAACTTAAAATTTGTCAGTCTTCCCATCCTTTTAGGGTGCAATCCAAACTTCTAAGCCTGACGGTCAAGGCTACATCATTCTGCTCCATCTTTCACATTGTCCCTTTACTAGTTAGACTTCTCCGATTATCCTCACCATTGTATCCATGTAGGCACACCTGGCTCCTCCACACACTGTAGCTGGCCAATCCCCTGTCTTTCAAGGCTGATGAGCACCTCTTTTCAGTAGTCTGCGCTCACTAGGTTTTCCCCACGTCTAGTCCCCTGTATCCTGTGCATATATCTCTGATAGAAGTTGAATTTTGTTTTTATGTTTGGTTATGTATATGTCAGGCCATTTTTTAAAAAAAATTTTATTGAAGTATAATTTATTTACAATGTTGTGTTGGTTTCAGGTGTACAGCAAAGTGATTCATTTATATATTAGCTATATCATATGATATTTGCCTGTCAAGCTATTTGACTTGACTGAGCTTAAAGGCATCGATTTTGAGTTATAAGATTAGCCCATGACAAGGGTTCAAGAGTGTTAATCATAACTTGAGATAGTATCCACGAAGAAATGTCTCCAGTACTAAGTAAGATCTGTATGACCAGATGGATTCCAGAAATGCAGAGACAGTGTGTGGAGAAGCCCTTTGGGGAGGACATTGTCCCTGATGGATAGGGTTGACTGTTGGGGCCTTTGGCTCTAGACTTGTGGCCCTTCTTCCTGTGTATGGTCTTTACCCCAGGGGTAGATAAAAACTTCAAGCGAGGAAGCAAACTCAAGACAGTGCAGTTCCATGGGTGGACCCCTATGTCTCCGTAGGCCTGTTTTATTGCTTTTGGGGACCACTTTCTTTGTCCTGCAAAACTGAGCAAAGAGCAGGTGGAGATCCTTTGCCTTCCTCTCCCTGCACCTCCTTCTAAGTTTTAAAGGAAAATTTTAAAGAATGCTAATAATGGTTTGAAATTCAACCCAACCAAGTGTTAATAGCTCTCTGAACAGAACAGGAGTGATCTCCCTGTACCAATTTTTCCTGTGTTGCAACTAGTCTTTTATATCTAAATATTGCTAGGCTTACTTTATATTTAGCCCTATTTTCAAAGTATATGAAATGTAATTGTGCCAGAAAATAGAGAAAAGCAAGGCCGCCATGATTCCATAGGTCACTGCTAATAACTTTACCTCGAACGCAATTGTTCTTTCTTACGTCAAAAGTGTTGACCTATTATTTAAAGTATACATTTTAATCTTTTTGGTAATCATTTAGCACATTTTGTGATAAAATCTTCTTAAAATTTGTGCTTATAGCTTCCAGAGATAAATCTCAACTAAGTATTTATCAGAATTTAAATACATGGTATTTTAAATGAGTTATCAAGCATTAATAAATACATGAAAATGTTATCAATAAATGATTTATCAATTAAAAATTATCAATAAATAATTTATCAATAAATAGATTTTTAAAAATTTCCCAATACCAGTGGCAACATTTACATTAAGAACAGGAGGGAGTTAGAATGCCAAATAATGTATCCTAAAGATTTTCATAAATTCATTCAAAATTTTCTAATTCAAACAGCACCTCTTTTGTTAATAACATAAACCACATATATACAAAGTCTCAGTCAATCTCCTGTAATAAAACCTTGTACGGAAAACTCTTTCACCATGTACAATCTTATCATTAAATTACACTGTTAAGGGGAAGAAGAACCGCCCCTCCCCAACAAAAAACCCAAGGTAAAGTAGTCCCAAGAATGGAATTTGGAAGGGGCAGTATATTTCAATTTAATCATCTGGAATCACTTAAATACAGTGTGCTTAGATGGCTAACATACAGGAAGAAAAGTTTACTGTGCTACAGTTACTAGCTTCACAATCCTTTGAAGATTTGGGATAATTTCAAAAAGATCTCTACTTTGTTTTTGGTTTAAAAAATTCAGATAAATCTTTTCCCTTCCTGTCCTTCAGGCTGTCTATAAACCATAGAAATTTCATTCTTTTCAAATTTAGGAAATAACAGACTCGTAGTAAGATGATACTGGTCATTTAAATCATGGGGGCCAACCACAACAGAGCCCCAGGATAAGATAGCCTTTTTTTTTTTTGCGGTACACGCAGGCCTCTCACTGTTGTGGCCTCTCCCGTTGCGGACCACAGGCTCCCGACGTGCAGGTTCAGTGGCCATGGCTCACGGGCCCAGCCGCTCCGCGGCATGTGGGATCTTCCCAGACCGGGGCACGAACCCGTGTCCCCTGCATTGGCAGGCAGACTCTCAACCACTGCGCCACCAGGGAAGCCCAAGGTAGCCTTTTGAGTCATGATTTTCCAAAGTCTCTGTGATGACTTAAGACCTGCTGCCTGAATAAATCCCTGAGAACCGGCCACATCCACTTTGCTTAGAGGTAAGCCTCCTCCTCCCTGCTCTACAGAGGCCTGAGCACCGGAGCTGCTCCCCAGAGGACCAGGTCACAGCAAGAGAGCTCCATTACTCAGAGCACATCAAGGGTTGATCATTTGAGAACCGAGCTACTAATTGGACTTATAATGATATGAAAGGAGATGCTTAAAGTAAGGAGACGTATTTTTTAAAATCAAAATTTAAGAACATATTGAAAACTATGGTCTCTAAAGCAGTCTAAAATCTGTGGATTTCAGGTATTTTATATACAACTCACAATAAAACAAAATGCATTTTATGTCACTACCCAGTACACGTATTCAGACCCATAAGTGAAATAAAAATGCCACGGACAATACTGTGTGTGACACCCTTGAATATTTTCTATTGTATTGTTTTAAATTAAGAAAATGCTACTCAGTAGCCAGTAAACTCATTGCCCACTTATCAGTCACTTCCCATGGTCTGGAAAGATGCTGCCTCAGATAGTTGTAAGTGTATGCAGCCACCGTTGTCCCATGCCTGCTCTAGAGTGCTTTTGGGATTACGTGTGAGGTTAGTGCACGAGTCACAGAAAATGTCATAGAAAAAAATTTGTTTTCACTAAAAGTGATTTCATTTAGCTTGAGTTCCCTTTTTATTTACCAGATGTGGCTCTAAATTATGTGTTAGTCAAATCAAAGAACGAAATTTTTCTGGTTGATTGTGTTCAGAAGAATGTGAGGATCGAAGTGTTAGAACTTGAAGGAGACTTAAGAGGTAGTGCAGGCCAGCCTGCTCATCATGCAGAGACCGGGAGACGAACTAATTGCAATTTTTAAGAAAGAATTAAGGTCGTTTATGTAATCATATGTTAGTAATAGAATGTATTTTAAAATACCATCACAGAGAGGCTGGTGTTGTGAGTGGCTGCTTCTGGATCTGAATGTTGGGGTAGACTGTGATACAGGGAGCTGTCACTTCTAGGTACCGTTGGGGAGGCAGTGGTGCCTGTGTCCCTGTGACTTTCTTGGCTGTGGTTGCTAGGGCCACTTGGAGATGTATGTGCTTGGCTCTTTCAGCCTGGGCCTAATGAAAGTATATATCATAAAAATTGCAAAAGACCTATTTAGCAAACGATATGGTTAACGTCTAGGAAGCTGAGGAAGAAGATTAAGAATGTGCTGACGTAAAGTTGCGCTTGGTCCTGAGTCTGTGCATTTCCTGTCCTGCCCAGGCATGGTATAAGGAGCTCCATCCTCACATCTGAGCCTTCAGTTGCCCAGGAAAGTGAGAGAATGTAAATGAATTTAATATTTGTAGTCAAAACCTTTTCCCTCTAATATATCGAGACTACAGAAATCATCGCGTTTATTTTTGCTAGATACTGAGCTAGGGCTTTCTAAGTGCTTCAGTCTCTGAGACTTCTCTCTGTATCTCACTTTTCCTTAACAGATATTTGTAAAACACTGTGATCTTTTTTTTGGCTAATCTCATAGGCTTTTCTTTCATCAATGTATTATCATAGACAAACAAGCTCTAGGGAGGCCAGGCGATAAATTCCCTTCCTGTCCTCCTGGCGTTTTCTGTGAAATAGACAAACAACACATACATGCAAGGAAAACAACATGCTTGTCTTAAGTGCTGTAGTTTATCCTACAAAGTAAATTCTAGTGAAGTTAAGGAATCTGACTGTTTTTTTTAAACCGGAGCAGGATCAGAAAATTATAGCTTGTGGGCCAAATATGGGACACTGCCTGCTTTTATAAATAAAATTTTATTGGAACACAGGCATGCCTATTCATTTATGTATTATTTATGCCTGCTTTTACATTATGGAGACAGAGGTAAGTAGATGCTATAGAGACTGTGTGGCCTGCAAAGCCTAGAATATTTACCATTTGGCCCTTTATAGAAAAAAGTTTACTGACCCCTGGAATAAAGGAATATTTAGAGATTGAAGTATTGTCCTTAAAAAACTATCACTTTTGAATCAAGGCTATTTTCCCTTCAGTAGCATGAAAAAATTCTTCTGTTACAAACAGATGACAATTTATAACTAGGTTTGATGAGAGAAAGTGCCTAGAAACTATTGAGTGATTGATGTCTACCTTTTTTAAAGATCATTAAAAATCATTGTACATTAAATCATTAATGCTGAGAAGATAACTAATGAGGCATATATGAAAGATTACAGTGTGGCATGCTAATAATTTAACTACAGGGAGGATTGGTTACATTATTTCAGCTGGCATTGCCTGTTTTGACAGTCTTTATAATAATTGTGAACTTTAATAAAATTTTACATTTATAAATATCAGTCTGAGGTTTTACTTGCTACAGTCCAGTGAGGCTAAGCTAATAGTCATTTGCAAAGAAGCCTCATATTTCTTGTGTTTAGATGTAGTTCAGTGTATTAAAATGAGTATTTAGTCATAATATTTTTCGGTCACAGAATTTAAGCAATAAAACATGGGGCTGCAATGCTCCATATCAGGGTAGCAGTTTAAATAATTTTAAAATAATTAATAAATTATCTTTTCATTTTTTAACAGACTTGTGGAAGAAAGCAAACTGATCCCACGCATTTTTGATGTAATTCTGGTAAGAGAAGAAATGTGCATCTGAAATTCAAGTGAAATTTAAAAGTTTTTAAAGTTTTGACCACGTTGTTTGGTTGGGTTCTAACCCGAACTCTGCCCAGAAGGATTGTGTGTCCATCATGTCACTTAACCTTATTAGGCCTCAGTTTCCTTGTATGAGCTCTTGTCCAGCTCTGAAATTGTGTAGGGATGCTGTTTAATGACCTGCCCTCTTTCTGAAAATCCTTTGCATTTTATTTCTATAAAGTTAAAAAATATGTTATCTAATATAGAAAGAATACTGTATCTGAGGTTGGTTTGTGGAGGAAGGGCAGAATGACGATCACTGTGCTTCAATATGAATTTTCTGATTTTCACCATGAAGCTCTCTGACTTTGTCATCACTGGGTCAGATCAACAATTTTATGCCTATGGGCAGAAGTTGTCTTCTTCAGAACGTAGAATAGCTTAGCTTCTGTACACCATTTTTTCCATTCATAGGACACAACTTGATTGAAAACCATCGGTTAAAGAAAACCTTTCCTCTCTGGTTCCTATGTGTAGAGAATAAAATGGGACGTAGGGTTGGCTTTTCTCACTTCTGATAAATCCCTATTTATACTAAATAGAAATCTGAGAATTAGGCTGAAAACTCAGTTGGTACTTATAGCAAGGGAGTGCCCTTAGCCAAAGAAGTGTTCTCTTGTACCTGAGTGGGTTGTCCCCCCTTTACCAAAATGTTTCCCTCCATGGCTGACTGACAGTGCAAGGGACAAAGGAGGGGGACATGTCCGCAGTCAGATCAGCCGAGCCTGCCTTGGTCATCAGTAGAGCAATAGCTGTTATTGTCTGATAACCCTACCAATGGAAGATTAGCCCTGTTTAATCATCCTAAATTATTAATCTACAAGTTGTTTGTGTGCTGATAGGGCTGTATGGTAAAAACATTATTTTTCTTAGCTGCAGGTCGCCCTTTTTTTGGTGGAGAGCTGTGGGGTTTGCTGAGCTCTTTGAGTTAGGCGGGGAGTAGGGGTGGGCATGCGTAGTATTCCCAAAGCACGCTCAAGTGACAACAAGATGACCCAGAGCTGCCATGCTAAGAGGATTGAATTGCTTCAAATAGTCAAAGGGGATTTTAGAGGCAGTTTCAGGAGAAGAAAGGGAGAAAAGGAGATGAAGAACCATGGAGATCATCAGCTGTCTAGTGGGGATTTTTAAGCTTTGCCCAGTGGTATGTGCATCTCCCACCTTCAGTAGGACATACATCACTTGCTAATTCGTTGTGGAGTTGGATTTGTTTTTGGAGGACCACGGGGGCCGTTAATGTTGGGTTCGGCTGCACGGTTGGGCAGGGGGCAGGAGCCAAAGCTGTCCACATTCAGCCACCTCTGGCTTGCACTTGAAAAGAGACTTGGTGCTGCAGACAGAGAGAGCTGGAGCTAGACTGGACCTTAAACTCATGGATGTGACTCATCCCCTTGCTGTGCCAGGAGGGCTTCTGACCTGCTGAGGTCAATACAGCTCCTTTTGTGACTGATAGAAAGTTCTCTACCCAGCCTTTGGCAATCATCTCAAGGTCTAAAATCCCACACATGGAAAATTCTTCCGTGTATGTTACCGAAACCCCTCCATACGTGATGAATCTTTGTATAACAAGCACCTAGCAAGGCTTCATATTGCGCAAATGTTTAACTGATTAATGCCACCATTGAAACCCCTGTCATTGTGTTGTAGCTGTCGTTGGGGGTGCGTAGAAGTGACATATACTTTCCAGGTCAGGATTTCAACTTGTCCTGAGCCCTGTGACCTCGGAGGCATTTCTGGGAGGAGGCTTTTCCTCCTGCCGGAACAGCTCCATACTCAAGTGTTTTGTAGGCCCTTATTTTGAAAAGAGGTCCTGCTGCTAAGAAAAAGTAAAGAAAAAAAACTGTTGGAAATCACTGCTTTTTGGGACAGGACTTTTGATGTATTTGAAAAACATTATTGAATCCCTATTCTATTTTTGACTTTCTTGAGTTGAATAATCACTACTTTTTTCTCTGTATAAATACATTTTTAATCAATGAAGTATCTTTGTAGCAGTTATCCTATGAACTATTACCTTATCCTTTCTAAATTTTTGTCACCGAGCTAGACATAATATTTTATTGATTCTATGCTGTACTTTTTTTTTTCCCCCTCATATTTTAACATTTCTGAATCCAGGCTATACTTCCCAAACCAATGACATTTTACAGTTGCTTTCAGCCAGGTGACCTGGTTGTCATTGCCTTAACCAATTCACTTCAGTTTTATTTTTCTTTTTATTAGTGCCCAAGAACGATATATTAGAAAAATATGTCTAAGTTTAAAAGCGCTCTTTCAATAAAAATAAAATGAAAATTCTAAGTAATGAGAAACCATGCCATAGTTTAATTGGCAGCATTTTTCTTCTTTAGTGCTTGATAAAATAATGGTGTATCTTAGAACTGATGGATTCCTGGATTCAAGAAAACACAGTGTATACTTCAGTTGGGTTTGGTTTCTAAGTTCAAGGGCCTAGGTGGTGTCTGGCGTATATATAGCAGCTTCTAGCAATGGTTTGATCAGAACGAGACGTAATGAAAAGATTGTACAAGACCCTTTGGCTACTGCTTGTGTCTTTTAGCCACTCATTAAAAAACACAGCAGCATTAGACTCGTTTAGCTGGTGGTCCACTGTGACCTCTTGATGATTTTTTTCTTCACTCTTAGCACATAACTGTTTTCCATCTTCGGTTTGATGTACTTAGAGCCTGATAATGGGCTTTATAACATCGTTGTTTTCTAGAGTTCCTCGTATGATATGCTCTTACCCACAGTGTAAGACATCCTCTCCTAGATGTTTTTCATTACAAAGCAAAGCTGTTTCTTCTGGTGGGCAGGAATTGCAGTCAGCTTCCATGTCTTTCCTGCAGGCTTGGAGGGAGGTGAAAATGAAGGCAGCAGAATTCTAAATTTGTCATCCTGTTTGGTAGGAGGTTTCTCAAGGGAGAAAGAGAATACTGTGAACTCCAGGGGAGGGAGTGATTGGCTCTGCTCCGTGTAGGGAGAGGAGTTTCACAGAAGAAGTAACCTTTGAACAAGGGCCTTGAGCGGCTTGTTGTGAGGAGAGGGGGCATTCCAGCTTTGGGGGTGGTGAGTACTTAAATGTGCCTGCACCAGGGCCGTGGAGAGATGGTAGGGAGTGAGTAGTTTGGGACCAGATTCCCGCAGGGCTGTGGTTCTTTCTTATTTGTTGGCTTTGCAAATAATTTATGCTCTTCAAAATCACAGTCCTCTAAACAAACTAGTGGTTACCAGTGGGGAGAGGGGAGGGAGGAGGGGCGATATAGGGGTAGAGGATTAAGAGGTACAAGCTATTATGAATAAAATAAGCTGCAAGGCTATATTGTACATGGGGAATATAGCCAGTATTTTATAATAACTGTAAATGGAGTATAACCTTGAAAAGATGTGAATCAATATCTTGTACACTTGTAGCTTATATAATATTGTACATAAACTATACTTCAATTTAAAAATTAAAAAAAATCAGGATCCTCTATTTAAAAGAAGACTTTTTGAGCCCCTCTGCTGCCTGGCCATTGAGGTTGGGTCTGGGAGAGGATCAGGATTAGGATCATGGGCTTATACTGGAAACTTGAAATGGGTTGAAAGCTGGATTCTGGGAGTCACCCGTAGGACTCCATCAGCGAGGCTTTTGACATCAGCCAAAGGGACTGTGGGAAGGGAGCTTAAAAGATAGAGCCGGTCTCAGAGATCTCATCTAAGGGTCCAGGAGTTCTAACACCACATTCAGGCCAGAGGACAGGCAGGATGTTTTTAATCCTGTGTTCCAGCTGCAAGTGTCCCCACTCTTGGCAGGCCAAGCGGTGGGAAGAACCAGGTAGCTGATAGCTTACAAAAGGGAGCTGTCACAGCAGCTCGGTGCTGCTTCCCTGGCAGACACCGCATTTTCACTGGCAGCACAAGGCAGCTGTGTTGAGGGGAGTGGAGGCTCAGGCAGCCTGCATTGATTTTAGCTGACTCAATTCCCACATACAGCCTTCAGGGTCTATGACTGAGGCAGTCTGGATCTGCTCAATAAATGTGGGCTCCTGGAGAAAGTCAATCATAGGAGGACCTGGTGGCTTGATTTTTGAGTGCAGAGTTGCTTGGCAAGCAGGATGGAAAGCATTCTTCTTTCTCCTTTGCCACTTTCCAAAGAGTAGATATTGCTTTGAAATGTGTCTTAAGTATGAATTTGGATGGATCAGCCTTTGGGTTTTGCTATAACTCTAATCTCTCTTCATTTTATTTCAGTGGTTTATGTTTTGACCTACTTCCGTAAATCATTTTAATGCCAAGTAATATGGGCAACCTGTATTTTATTGGAAAAAAAATCTATATTCATAGCAGATTTTCCAATATGTGCCAAAATATTGCTGTCATGATATTTTATGTGTCTATTCCAGAGCAGACAATTAAAGAGCAATCTCACTGGCAAATGTTAACAATAAAAATGGGATTAACAGCACACGAGTTTGACAATTATATTGTTTTAACAGTTCTCGAGGATAGCAGTTGAAGCAAGCTTGAGTAAATCTTCCAAGTCAACTGTATATTTAGAAAAGAGCCTCTTTACCAACCTTTGGAACCTAAAGGATTTAGTCCCTGAAATACCAAAGTAGTACAGACTGGTACCTCATCCCATTTAAGGAATGTTTCCAATCCTGAGCGTTCATCAGGCTTCTAAAATTACTTTGCTCCATTCTAGTTGCAGCCCATCTAATGTGAATTGGTTCTCAGGGTTAAAATGACAAGTTACTTATAAGTTTAAGCGTCTGCATGCTTGTGTCCAATATGCCATTAATAAGTGCTGCTCTGCACTTGAGCATGAGTTGCTAAAATAGAAAACATGACTTGATTAAAATTTCAAAATGCTTGACTCAGGAGGTTACTTTAAAAGTTACACAAAGAGTACTTACTGGATGCAGGGGATAAATCTGAATCTTCAGTCTACATGGATACCTATCAGGGATTCTGTAGATTGTAAGATGGAGCTCTGTAACCAATTCCTGGTGTATACGAAGATGATTTTATACACTGCTAACACTGCCATTAAAGTATGTACTTCGAAGTGTTTTGTTCAGTGGGGGTGAGGAAGGAGACGGATTTGTGCAGATCTGTTCTGTAAACTGATATTTACAGAATAACTCTCTGGGGCCAGTGTGCAATGTATTGATACTGGATTGAATGAAGTGAAGTTGCCCATACAGCAGCTGAACTAATGGCTTTGATCTGATCGATACCATGTTATCTGGTTAGCTGAATAAATGGGTTGAAGCTAAGTAAAATAAACTTCTATCAGTATACTTGGACTCAAGCATGACTAGTTACTGCATCATCAGCCCAAATGGTTTGAAAGAAGATGGACTGTATTAAGATAAAAACTACATGTTATATCCACTGAAAAAATGCTGAAATAGGGCTTAGGATATCTTTGGCCAATCACAGAGCATATATTGGGAGTGTGTTACATAGGGCTTCTCCCAAGTCAGTGTAATCTTGCATGATATCATCATCATTCTTGTTTCTAGTTCTGCTCTAGTTCCTGGGCTTCACTTTGAGGAAACAGGTACTATTCCCTCTTCCTTCTCTGTAAGGAGATGGTCTAGTTACAAACCGTAGAAGTAGAAAGTGATAGGATGTCAAATAATGTACGTTCTAAGAGTGTTAAGCTTTTGTGTTTTTTTTGGTTTTATTCTTAATTGATCGTGGGATTAGACTTGTGAAGAAGTAAGTGTAAAATTAGGGCATAGCAAATAAATGAAACTTCAACAAGAATGAGTTACACACCAGTGAAAAGAGGCGCATGGTCCAATAAGGTGTTATAAGGGAGAATCAAGAGAAAACAAACACTGGATTAAATTTTGAACAAGCAAAAGAATTAGTATAGTACTGGAAGAAGAGGCGGTGTTCTTGTTTGAAGGGCTGTGAATCTTAGGTACTTATGTGAGCCTGTCCCCCTGCACTCATCTCATTGCCTGTGCTGTTGATTAAATTTCTCCTGCAGACCTGCGCTTTTCAATATGGTAGCCAGTAGCCACATATAGCACAAACGAGCACTTGAAACGTGGCTGTCTGAATTGAGATGCGCTCAGAGTGTCAAATAGATACCAAATTTCCAAGGGAAAAAAGAGTGTAACGTAGCTGATTAATTTTCCTGTATTGATTACATGTTTAAATGGCAGTATTTTGGGTGTGTTGGGCTAAATGGAATATTATTAAAATTAATTTTATCTTTTTCTTTTTTTTACTGCAGCTTTCAGAATATTAAAAATACGTGGCTTGCATTATATTTCTGTTGGATAGTGCTGCAGTAGGTGATTTCCTGTCTTGTATCCTCAGTCACATTGTGACTTTCGCTTCAGGAGGAAATTGCTCTATGTACAACCAAACCGCGTTTGTCCCCAGCACATTGCCCTCCCTGCTTTTGGTTTTTCAGTACGTTTTGATTTATTAGTGAACAAGTGAGGGAAGTGAGGCATGGCTGTTATATTTAGACCCTTTCTTCAATCACAGCTGACCTTTCGCCCCTTGATGGTGGATTGGAAGATGAAACGGTAGGAAGCGCCAGTGTTCTTCAGTATAATGTACTCACAAAAGGCAGTGTGGTTGTAGCTCCCCTGAATTTCGGCCATGACTAGTGATACCACTCAATTTTACTTCTTTCCTAACTCTGCAATATATGAGGATGCCCAGTGATTGGCCATTGGTCAACTTTGGGTTCAGGCTTCTGTTAAAATGCCCACTGTGGTCATCAGGCCTTGCCCATTCTCACTACTCCAAAGCCCTGTGTGTTTGGGGCCCTTTGATAGATAGAACAAGGTGAGGTAGCTTGTGGTATATACAAAGAGGTACTGGAAGAGCCAAGTTTAAAAGCAGTGATCATTCATTCTCAATATATGACCAGTGAATGTTATGTTATCTGAAAGTTCCTCAGTAATGTAGGACCCCATAAGTTTATTCATGAACAAAATTATTGAGATACCCATTTTTTTGAGAATATGGAAATATCAGTAAAAAGTTACTAGTTTTGATTAAAGCAGCAAACATCTACTAGCATTTGCTTTTGATGCTCTTTGCGTTTGTTTTCTTGGATGAGCAAGAAAAAGCAGAATTTATGTGCTTACCGCCTCGCTGCAAAGGATTTTCAAGCTGAGCCAGGAAATCTGATGCAGTAAAGCAGTTTACAGATTTATGGGGAAAGGAGAGCTTTTTAAATAGCTCTAGCAAGTGAATTGCGTTTTGGATTTATTAGAGGTACCAAATTGGAGAAACACTTTGATGAGATGCCAGTAAAGGCAAGTTATTACTCAGGATTTTTTGGTTTATTTTTTTCTGACAACAAAAACAACACGTGCTTGTAAAAAGTTCAGATCGTACAGAAATGTCTAAGATAGAATGGGAAATTCTTCCATAATATCACAGCCTACAACTTGATGCATATTTTCCTCATTGTTTTTCATGTATGTATTTTTTAAAAAATATTTATTTATTTATTTGGCTGCACTAGGTCTTAGTTGCAGCATGTGGGATCTCTGTTGCGGCACACGGGATCTTTAGTTGCGGCATGCGGGATCTCTAGTTGCGGCATGTGAACTCTTAGTTGCAGGATGTGGGATCAAGTTCCCTGACCAGGGATCGAACCCAGGCCCCCTGCATTGGGAGTGTGGAGTCTTAGACACTGGACTGCCAGGGAAGTCCCCCACATATGTATTATCTCTCTCTTCTTTTTTAAAAAAAAATGGGACCCTACTAAATAATATATTTTATATCTGTCTTACTTTACAATGTCCATGGCAGCAGGGTGTGTGTGTGTGTGTATGTGTATGTATGTATGTACACCCATATGTATTATTTGTTCTATTTGATGGCCATATAATATTTTTTGTATTAGCACAATTTATTTAGCCAATCCCCACTGACGGACATTTCAGGTTCCCCCCCCCCAACTTTCTGCTAATATGAGCAGCACTGAACAGAGAATATCTTTGTACATCTGTGTGAGTTTCTATAGGATACGTTCTTAAAAGTTGCATATTACACCAAAGTATATACATCTTTTGTATTTTAATATTACTCTCTGGAGTGGTAATATAAAATTCCCCACGCAGCAGTAGTATAAAACAACACCTGCCTTGCCATACTCACAACTGAGTGTTACTGGTCTTTTAAATCAGGGGTCCCCAAGCCCTGGGCCACAGACCAGTACCGGTGGTCCTTGGCCTGTTAGGAACCTGGCCGCACAGCAGGAGGTGAGCGGTGGGCCAGTGCGTGAAGCTTTATCTGTGTTTACAGCTGCTCCCCATTGCTCACATTACCGCCTTAGCTCAGCCTCAGCATTATGGTGAGTTGTACAATTATTTCATTATATATTTCAACGTAATAATAATAGAAATAAAGTGCACAATAAATGTAATGCACTTGAATTATCCCCAAACCATCCCCGCACTCCGGTCCGTGGAAAAATTGTCTTCCACGAAACCAGTCCCTGGTGCCCAAAAGGTTGGGGACAGCTGTTTTAAATTGTCAGTTGTTTGTATTTTGACCCGTGTGCTTTTTAATATCAGAGTCAAGTTTATCAGGTTTTTTTGCTTATAGCTTCTGTTAGGAAAGAACTTCTCTTCGACAAGGTTATAAAGTATTAATCCATCTTTTATTCTATACATTTATGGTTTTATCATTAAATCCTAAATCTTTGCTCCAAAATAACTTTGTTGTGAGGAACGACTACAAGTCCAGCTTTTCTCTTCCCCATACCTCCCTCTCACCATCACCAAATTCTTTCAGTGGTGTTCGTTGATGTAATTCATCATGATGGTGACTTGAAATGCCATATTTATCATTCATTCACTGTATTTTGTTTATTGTCTGTATTGACATATGTAAGCTGCATATATTAAGTGTATCAATATAATTTGATGAGTTTTTACATAAATATTCAATCAAGATAATGAATGAACATACCCATCATCACCAACATTTCCTTGTGCCTATTTTTAACCCAGCCCTCCCTACCCCCATTCCTGTCCCAAGCAACTATTAATTTACTTTGTCTCTGTAGATTAGGTTACATTTCCTAGAATTTTATATAAACTAGTAATAAGGGATGGACTCTTTTCTTTTTTAATGAATCCCTGGCTTCTTTTGTTGAGCACACTTACTTTTTCCTAGGGAGAAAGCATTATGTCTGATTTGAACCATTGGGTTTTGTTAGAATCCTTTAGCAGGTTGAGAAGTTCCCTTTCATTCCTAGTTTGCTGAGAGATTTCACTGATGGATTTTTTTTTCTTTATCTCTTAAAATCATCATGTAATCACCTTAAAACATTTTTTAATATGGTGAATTTATTGATTGATTTTCGTATGTTAAAACAGTCTTGCCGCCTGGAGTTAAAACCCATGTGATCATGCTGTATTTTTTTCATATATAATGCTGGATTTGATTTAGTAAAAATTTTAAGTACTTTTGTGACTATGTCCATGAAGGATATTGTTCTATAGTTTTCTTTCCTTATAATCTTTTTCTGTTTTTTGTATCAGGGTAGTGTTGGTCCCAGGGAATGAGTTGGAACATGTTCCCTCTTCTGCAAAGTTTTGGGAAAAATTTTCTTTTAGAATTGGTATTTATTTTCTCCTTAAATGTTTAGTAAAAATAACCGGTGAAGCCACGTGGGCTTGAAGTTATCTTTGTGGGAAGCTTTTAAAGTACAAATTCATTTTCACTACTGGATAGAGGGTTATTCAGTTTCTTTCTTTTGGTATCTTTCAAGGAATTTGTATATTTCATTTAAGCTGTGAGATTTATTGGCATGAAGTTGTTATGGTGTTACCTTATTATCCCTTTAGTGTCTGAGAATCTATAGTGATGCCTCCCTCTCATTTCTGATACTGCTTTTTTGAACAGTGATGAAAAATTGAGTGTTCTCTTTTTATTTCCCTTCTAATTTAGTTAGCTAGAGGTTTACTGCCTTTATTTGCCCTCTGAAGGAACTAGCTTTTGGTTTTATTGATTGTTTTTCCTATTTGTTTTTTCATTAATTTCTGTTCTTTATTATACCTTTTCTGCTATTTCCTTTGGGTTTCATTTTTTGCTCTTATTCTGATTTTTTAAGAGATGCTGAGGTCATCAGTTTGTGACTTCTCTGTTTTATTACTGTAATCACCTAGTACTATAAATATCTCTCTAAGCACTGTCCTAGTTTCAATTTTGATATGTTTTATGTCATTTTCATTTAGTTCAACATAATTTCTAATTTCCTTTGTGATTTCTTCTTTGGTTCATGGATTATTTAGAAGTCTGTTAGTTAGTTTTCCCATATTTGGGGCCCAAATGTATTTTTTATTGATTACGACTTAATTACATTGTGGTTAGAGAACATACTTTGTATGATTTGCATCCTGTGCAATTTCTTCAGACTTGTTTTATGGCCCAGTCTATGGTAAATGTTTCCTATATACTTGTGGAGAATGTGTAACTGCTGTTGTTGGTTGGAAATGTCCTGTGAATGTCAGTTAAGTCAAGTTGGTTGTTAGTGTCGCTCAAGTCTTCTGTGTCTTTACTGGTTTTCTGTCTACTTGTCTGTCACTTACTGAGAGAGGGGTAATAGTGTCTCTGGCTAAAATTGTGTCTTTGGCTAGTTCCCTTTCAGTTATATCACTTTTGTTTTCTGCTTTGAAGCTCTGTCGTTCCATGTAAAAATTAAATTTGGGATTATGTGTCATTTTGAGGAATGGAACTCCTTATCATTATGAGATGCTCCTCTTTCTCCTTGGTAATATTCTTTGTTCTAAAACCCACTTTGTCTGATGTTAGTATCACCACTGCAGCTTTCTTTTTCTTTTTTTTTTTTTTTTTGTGGTACGCGGGACTCCCACCGTCGCGGCCTCTCCCGTTGCAGAGCACAGGCTCTGGACGTGCAGGCTCAGCGGCCACGGCTCACGGGCCCAGCGGCTCCGCGGCATGTGGGATCCCCCTGGACCGGGGCACGAACCCGCGCCCACCACATCGGCAGGCGGACTCTCAACCACTGCGCCACCAGGGAAGCCCATGCAGCTTTCTTTGATTAGTGTTAGTAGGCATATCTTTTCCCATCCCTTAACTTTTAACCTGTCTACATCTTTGTATTTAAAGGTGTTTTCCTGGAGATAGATGTACTTTGATTTTACCTCTTTATCCAGTCTTACAATATTAGTCTTCTATTTGAGGTGTTTAGAACATTTTCATTAAAAATATTTAAATCTACCATCTTACTACTAGTTTCATGTCGCATCTTCTGTTCTTCTTTCTCATTTATTTCTGTCTTTTCCAGCCACCTTTTATATCAGTTGAGTATTTTACCTTTTAATGGTTGGTGTAGGGTTTACAATATGCATCTTTAATTTACCTCAGTTTGCCTACTGTCATGTAGGTAATTACCCTGATGTAACGATTACCTCCCAATATACTACCAGGCAAAGTAACCAAGGGTCATTGGACATAGGGGATCACAGATCAAATAAAAAAAACTCACATCACGTGATTTATTGACCCAATTAAGTGCGTATAGTGAGAAGTAAGGCATAGGGTAAATTAACACGTTTTAATAGGGTGCAAGCAGAGTGAAGTACACTCCACCTGAATCCTGAGGAACAGTGTGTTCGTATGCTCTCCCCCCGCACCCCCAGGCTGCATCAGCCTTCCTCAGAGTTGCGTCTGAGGAACAGTTCCCACCGATGGCAAGTATCTCAGGCCAACAGCACATACTTGGAGCGACATGTATAGTTGGCCCTGGCCGTACTTGCCAGTGAACTTGCTGACCATCCATGGGTTTTATTTGTGTTTCTTAAGCAAAGAACACACCTGAGTAGATGTCACCAATGTGTGGCTTAATTAAAACTTCATGTATTGGTATCTGCTATTTTAGTATTTAGTTTAATATTTAGTGTATCATGAACATTTAGGGCCCAGATGTCTTATGTATGTTTAATGACTCGTGAATACTAGGTATCTTCTGGTCGTTTCGTCCATTTTTATTCATCTCTAGCACACTTATGCTCTATCTTTATATGTCACATCGTATGGGCATCAGACATTGCATTTTCTCTTCCGTCTCAGAATTAAATCCTCCATGTAATATGGAAGTGTACGTCACACCACTCCGTGTCTTATGTGAGAACCTTTCAGCAGCATATTTCTATTTGTAGTGGCTTCTTATCACCTACATCATGAGATCCAATTCCTTCCGAACCCTGCGTGATCTGACTGTGGTTTCCTGTCCCGCCTCATGTCATCCTCACTTTCCCTTCCTGACTGTGCTGTCATCATGTTGACAGCTCAGTTTACTGAGTAGGCTACGCATAGGCCTCCTTTTCTCCTCCTCAGGACCTTTGCTTCTACTAGTCCCTCTCCCCAGAATGTTCTTCTCCCGTCTCCTTGCATGGCTGAGTGCATCTCATCCTTTGAATTTCAGAGACCTCTCTACCTCGTCCGCACTATGAGAATAAGGAGCCACACCTGTCTCTGTAGCCTCGCCTGTCATCTGGCACAGAGTAGCCTTAGGTGTTACGTGGCTATATTATATAGTTGAGGTATAATGCATTATTATTTCTAATGTTGTGCTAGATTTAATACGTGAACTTGTAGAAGGGTTTTTACTTAAGTATTTGTAAATGTATGAAATTGGTCTGTAGTTTTCATGTCAGGCCTACTACTGTTCTTAACTTTATATTGGGATACAGCTGTAGTTTCACAAGAAACTGGAAAGGTGGCACAGAGAGGTCCTGTGTACTGTGCTCAGTTTCCCCCAGTGGTTGTAGCACACTTAACTATAGTACAGTATCAAAAGCAGAAAATCTACATTGGTACACCATGTTCTGCATCATTCAATTTGTGTACATTTTTTGAGGGTTGTTTTATGGCCAAGGATATGGTCTTTTGGTTTATGTTCTGTGGATGCTTGAAAGGAATATGTATTTTGCTGTTATTGGTTGAAGTGTTGTATAAATGTTGATTAGACTGTTTTGGTTGATGGTGGTGTTGACTTCTATATCCTTGTGATTTTCTTTCTAGTTATTTTATCAGTTGAGGAGAGAAGGGTGTTGAAGTCTTTAATTATAATTATGGATTTGTTTCTTTCTCTTTTCTCGTCTCCCAGTTTGTGTTTCCGTGTGTTTGCATCTCTGTTGCTTGGTTCATACATATTTAGGATCGTTAAGTCTTCTTGGTGATTTGAATCATCATGTCATTTTATCATTATAATTTTGTCATTATGTAATATCTGTGTTCCTTTTAATTTTCTTTCCTCTAAAGTCTGTGTTTTCTGATATCAATATAGCCACACCTGCTTTGTTTTGATAAATGTTTGCAAGGTATGTCTCTTTCCATCCTTTAAATATTCAGCCTCTCTTTATCATTATAGTTAAGATGAGTTTCTTGTAGGCAGCATATAGTTGGGTCATTTTTATTTCTTAATCCACTCTTCAAATCTGTCTTTTCAGTGATTTATTTAGACCTTTTATATTTAATGTAAGTATTGATGTTAGATATTAAGTTTGCCATTTTATTTTTCTGTTTTTCCTTTTTTGTTTTTGTTTTTGGTTCTTTCTCTGTTTTCTTTCTCCTGCCTTCCTGTGGATTACTTGAATATTTAGTTATCATGTCTCCTTAATCTTCTCTAGGCTGTGGCATTTCCTCAGACTTTACTTGTTTTTGATGACCTTGGCAGTTTTGAGTGTTACTAGTGTTTTGAAGAATATCCCATAATTCGAGTATGTCCAATTTTTTTTCATGATGAGATAGTTATGGGCTTGGGGGGGGAATACCACAGAGGTAAGGTGCTGTTTTCATCACATCATATCAAGGGTACAGGCAATCAACAAGACCTGTCACTTAGTGTGTTAACCTTGATTATGTGGCTGGGAATTGTCAGGTTCCTCTACTCTAAAGTTACTTTTCCCCCCATTTCCATCCTTTACTCTTTGGAAGCAAGTCATTAGGCACTCAGAGGTTGGGGATTAAGTTCCACCTTCTTGAGGGCAGAGTAACTAAGTAAATTATTTGGAATTTTCTATACAGGAGATTTATCTCTTCTCCTCATTTAATTACTTTTTGACAACTTTAAAATTTCTCCCCTGGTTATTGGCTCTTCAGGGTTTTTTTTTTTTTCCTTCTTTAATTTACTTTGGAAATTTGAATTTGTCTAGAATATCCAATCCATTATTTATTAAAGTACATTGTGTAAATATTTATTTTCATATTGGACATTTACCTTTCTTCCTAATTTGGTGTATTTGTGACTTCTCTCATTTTGTCTGCATTAAGATAGTGTTTAATGCTTTTTTTCCCAAATCACTAGGTCTTGGATATTTACCAATTCGACTGATTGTATTCTATTACATTAACTTAAAAAAATCATTAATCATTCCTTTTTCTCTTTTTTTTTTTTTTTTTGGCGGTATGTGAGCCTCTCACTGTTGTGGCCTCTCCTGTTGTGGAGCACAGGCTCAGCGGCCATGGCTCACGGGCCCAGCCGCTCTGCGGCATGTGGGATCTTCCCGGACCAGGGCACGAACCCATGTCCCCTGCATCGGCAGGCGGACTCTCAACCGCTGCGCCACCAGGGAAGTCCCCTTTTTCTCTTTTCGTTAGAATTATTTTGTTCTTGTCCTGGTCTCTTGATTTAAGTGCTTTTATCCATTTATCAATTTTCCTTCTGAGAAATAACAGGCATCAACCTGAGCTACATCTGTTTCCTGAGTGTGTGTCAGGGAGAGAAGTGGAAAGTGGTATCATGTGGAGTTTTGGGGTGTGACCTGTGGCCATCATTGTTGTTCAGTCAGTTGGTCATCAGGCACTGCTGGGATTAGAGAGGAGAATGAAACACAGGTCTTGGCCTCAGTGAGCTCACAGTTTACTGTGGAGGCAGACATAACTCGAAAGCTATAACACAGAATGGTGTAAATTGTAACAGAGACACAGTGGGCCAACTCCCTGCTATGGGGTGATCAGCGCCCCTTCCGGGAGGGAAGTACACTTGGGCTGAGCAAGAAGTGTTGCAGTTTGCACATTGGACCATATTCACCAGCAGAAGTGTGTATTTGTTCTGTCTGCTCCCTTCCCCAAAGGGCGGGCGTGCCTGTCCTTCCTGTGCTTGGATGACTCTGTTCTCCTGCCAAGGTAAACTGGCAGTGAGTCCTCGTCTCTTTTCCCAGCTGTCTCTTCTGAGGATCACCTGGTCTCTGTTGACCAGGTGAGAGGCCTTTGTCACAGGTGCTCACAAAACCCTGTCCTTCTTCATAGCACTTGTCATTTTGCAGTTTTATGCTTGTTTTGTGTGATTAGTTGATTAAAAGTCTACCGCATGATTACTGACTTCGTGAAGCAGGAACTATGTCATATTTGGTCGCCATCGTATCCCTGCACTCAGATCACTGACTGGCACATAGTAGGTGCTCAGTGAATACCTACACGGTCGAGTGAGTGTGTAAGGGGGAGTGGTGGTGGATGGAAGGGAGGTGCTTGGGGTCCACACCTTTGCCAAGGGGTTCAGACTCTGCTTCTTGTCCTCTGTGAGCCTCAGAAGAATATTAACCAAGGATTTGACATGGTTCCATTTAATTTAGAAGTATCTACCCGGGAGCCATTTGTGTGCAAAGCACATTTTACAACACGTGAGTAAAACAAGCAGTGTTAAGTAGATTATTTTTGTAGATATTAACCAGTAGTTATTATTCACTAACCTTCCCATTTTGAAAATGCCTTTTCTGAGCAGTCTTTTTATATGTTAATGTAGATTCTCTCCTGTGCTGTGGGTAGGAGTGATGTTGAGAGGTTTTACCTATGAATATTGTCTCCACCCACCGAGATGTCCACGTCCTAATTCCTGAAACCTATGCACATGCTAGGTTGCTGGGCGACGGGAATTTAAGGTTGCAGGTGGAATAAGGCTGTTAATTAGCTGACCTTCTGCTAAGGAAATGATCTGGATTTTATCCCCCTGGGCCCAGAGTAATCACAGGGTCCTTAACTGTGCAAGGAGGAGTCCTCAGAGATGTGAGCAGGACTCCACGGTCACGGGTGGCTTTGAAGGCGGAAGGTGGGGCCCAAGGGATGCAGCGGCCTGCAGAAGCTGGAAGAGAGAAGGAGACAGCTTCCAGGAAGGAATGCAGCCCTGCCAACATCTTGATTTTCAGTTCCGTGAGACCCGCCTTGGACTTCTGACCTCCAGAACTGTAAAATAATACTTTTGTGTTAAGCTGCTAAGTTTGTGGTTAATTTGTTACAGCAATAATGGAATACTAAGGGAACACCGCTTACTGTATTTTATGATAAGCCTATCTTGTAAACGATCATGAGGAACATCACAGAGTAGTCTTTGTAGAAGCAGCAGCTGAGACTGACTTGGAAATCTGCTTGGGTCTTTTTGTGTTGGTGTATTTGGTAAGTGATACAAATATCCACATATATTTGATGTTTTCTTAGATTAAGACTCACATGATGATTCTTGATCTAAATTGGTCGAAGCAGAAGAAATGTTCTCTTTTTATGCTGATGCTGCCCACATGATTCACACGTGAATACTTCCTGCCGCACCAAATAACTACGGCAGTTTCTAGGTTTCGTTGTAAAAATGATTCATTTTGCTCTCCATGACAGGCTTTCGTTTGAAATATATTACTCGTGCTCTGGGAGATTGCTCGCATACGTCTCTCTCCCCCTGTCTGGTCTCCTGAGATGCTCTGTATCCGTTGAATCACTGGAATTTTATTTTACTTCACTATAAAATGTTTTATGGTTTTCCATAGCTCCAGTTGAGCTACTTTTTAACAATTAATATTTTAGAGGGTTTAGTTGAGAAAGTATGCAGTGCTGTAAACTGTTTAGACAGATGCCGGGGGTTGCAGCTGGAGCCAGGCCAGGCCTTTCTCCCTGCGATGGAGGCTGCTCAGCTGTGGGGTGCTGAGGTCAGCTGGGACCAGGGCGAATCTGCTTTCATTGGTTTTGCATGTTGGGGATACTTGTAATGTTTGGTGGGTCCACTCAGCCCTCAAGGGCCTTAGAACTCTTAAGGGTTATTAGCTTGGGTCCTTTGGGAAGTCAGGGATTGCCAGTAATGAAAGGAATGCTTAGAAAAGAGTTTTTGTTTTTTTAAGGAAGTGGTCATTATTTTTTTAATTTAGGGAAATACATGTCAAGAGGCACGTTTTGGTTTTCCCTTTTTGCCACGTGGTATGTTTTGCCAATGTATCTCCCTTGGTCCACACAGAGAAAAGAATTCTTGGATCCTGTTGAGTTGCCTCAAGAATCCTTAAGGAAGGCCCAGCTACAGAAGAAGAGTTAGCTCTTGGGTTGGCTTTGGATGGCACGTGGGGACATATGTCCCTTAAGGCTTTTCCACGGTGCCCCACCAGAGGGTGGGGAGATACCAGAACATCTGGGTGTCCACTCTGGGTGGGACTTCCCTTCTCAGTCACCTCCATGCTGCCTGCGAACAGGGGCGCTCAGAGGATTTTACCCCTGACTCTTAATTGAGGACTCTGCAGGTGTGGCCTGTTCTCAGGCCTGGCCGCCCACCCAGGGAGCTGCAGAGACACTCGGGTGGGATGCTGCCTCTGTCTCGAGGGTGGAGGTCAGGGATGCTATGGTAGCATGCAGTACACAGGGTTGGCCCCAACAGAGACCTCCCTGGCCCCAAATGTCAGTAGTGCTCACGTTGAGAGAGCTTTTCCTGGAACCTGGCTCACTTTCTTCCTTCCCACGTCTACTGCTGTCATCATTCTTGGTAACTTCAGTTTTCGTGTAGATGGCCATCAGTACCTCAGCCGTCTCACTTCTGATGTGCTGTTCCATCCCCTGCACATACCTCGTGTGTCCAGCCTGGGGGACACATTTCTAACCTTGTCCTCGCTCATCAGGGAACTCCCTTCACAGTCTCACTCCAAGCAGCCCACTTTGACTGCCCCTCCTGTCCTTCCAGCTCACCTACTGTGGTTCTCTCAGGAGTCCTTCTGCCTCATGGGGGTGTCCAGACCCTTGATGCCGCCATTCTCACTATCTGCCCGTCCCTTATGTCCTCACTTGCCTTTCTCTGCTCCGTGATGTATCCGTCTCATGCTCTTGGACCCCAGTTCCCTTACCGCCCCCCCCATTCCTTACCTGTCACAGCCACAACTTTTATTAAGCCCAACTCTCTTCCTGTTTTCCATCAACCCTAACCTGATAAATTAAAATCTGCTGGAGAAAAACACAACCATACTGACTATACCGGTTTCTCTTTAACTGACTAAATCTCAACGGGGAATCCGTGGTGCTCTGTGTGTTCCCACTTTCAAACCACAGCTCCCACTACCAAGCGGCCTTTAGCTTCATTGAAACATTTGCTCACCCAGCACCAAAGCTGCCGACCTCTAGGCACGTGCACCCGTCTCCTTCTCTTTCTCCCCCACCGTCCCCTTGGTGGAATGACTAGAATAACCCTCCTTTTATCGATGGCAAACCAAGTCTTCGACTTGTGTTCTGGGCCCACCCCCTCTGGCCTTTGTAAGGTTTTTCTCTCAGCAGTTGTCTTCTCTGGCTCTCTTGTTACGAAATAGTAGACACGCTCTTCTTCCCGCACTCCTCTGCAAGCTATTACTTAATTTCTCTTAGCATCCTCATAGCTAAATTTCTTGAAAGAGTTGTGTTTGATGCTCGCTTTTTTACCTTAGGCGGTTTCCTCAGCTACTCTGTAGGTTTTTGTTTCACTTCTTTACTGAGATTGTGCCTGTCAATGTCAGCAATGACTTTCACACTTGCACATCCCGTGGTCTCTGTTGTTACTTCCTTGACCTGAAAACAGCTCTTGATAAAATTGCCTGCCCTCCCTTGTTGAGACCATTCTCGGCCTTGGCTTCTGTGGCCCCACCCTCTGCAGTTTCCCTCCCACCTCCCTAGCTCCTGCTTCGCAGGCCCCTTTGCAGACTCCTCAAGCTGTATTTGACCTCGAAGTTACAGGGCGCTGCAGAGCCTGTCTTGGGACCCCTTCTCTTTTTTATCTGCATACTTCGCCATAAGTAAATCTATCCATGTCCGTAGCTTCAAATACCATTGCATTAGTAATTCTCCATTGACTGCCCTTTTTAGGACGAACAAACTGCATTTTTAGCCTGCTCAGTGCCCCGGGAGGCCGACCCAACCAGCTACATCACCTGGTTTCCTTAGCCTCTGGCTTCTTTGGGGTTCTGCCAGTAGGAGGTGCTGGCGTGATTGAGGGCATCTCCCCCACTGGTGGCCATCCTGGCAGTGGCTGAATTCCTTTATAACTGCACTTCCTGTCTGGGGTCCCCTCCTCTGTGGCTCCAGCTCCTCTGGGGCTGTGGCAACATGATCCCTTTCCCTTGTCACTTCGGGCCTAAGAGTAGCCACTGCTGGTCCCTGGGTGCTTCAGCACCCCTGCAGGCTCTCTCCAGCTTGCCTACGCATCTGTGGAGAGTCCCTTCACTCTGCATTTTCAGCTGAGTCCTTTTGAGTGTGCCATGTGTCATCTCATCTGTGCACCACCTGTAATCTGATAACACTGTCTGTATCTGCTGCAAACTTCCAAATCTTATGTTCAACCTTGGTCTTTCATTTGGAGCCCAGAGTCTTGTGTTGAGCTGCCCATTTGAAATCTCCACATAGGTGTCTTAAAGGTATCTCAAACTTCACCTAGGCAAAGAGGTTTTCTGATTCTGTGCCCACTGCCCTTCTTCACCCATACCCAAACTGTTGCTTCTATGGTTTTCTCCATCTCTGTAAAATATACCTCTCTCCATCCATGTAGGACGATCCCAGATTATATTCTCTTCTTCTTCTAAACATACCTCCATTTGCCTACTTTTTCCATCTCTGTTACCACCACCCTGTCCAGCTCACTGTCATATCTCACCTGGATTGCTGCGATGTGTCCTGCCTGACTCATCTCTCTGCTTCATGGTTTCTTTTTCTTACTATCCGTGCTCTAGATGGCAGCCAGATTTTACCTTCTTAAAATGAAAATTATATATCCCTCTCCAGTTTAAAACCTGCCAGGGCTTGCCATCCCACTGAAAAGAAAACCAAGCCTCTTTACTCGGATTCACAAAGTCCACATCATCTCTTCCTTGCACCCCTCACCACTTGCCCCATCACCTGCTTCAGCCACAGTGGCTGTCCTGTTTCTCCAGCTTGTGGACCTGATATCCACTTGGGACCGTTATGTAAAGTTCCATTTGCCTAGAATGCTCTCCCCTCACCTTGGTATGGCTGGTATCCACTTATCATTCAAGTTTGTCTAAATCTTACCTCATCTGGGAGGTGCTTCCCCCAACTGACCCAGTATTTACTTAGTCACTATTTATCAGATCACACCATTTTAATTCTTAATGTGGCCCTTAATACTTTTTGATAGTTTTGTTGCTTATTTGTCAGTTTTGTGTCTTCACTCAGTAAGATTTAAGCTTCATGAGGGCAGGGACCTTCTTTGTCACATTCAGCACTGAAACCCCAGCACCTGGAAGAGTGAGTGACATTACTAGAAATTGTATTTGTTTTTCTATCGATTGCCTATTCATGGCCTTGCCCATTTTTCAATATACATATGTATCATTTTCTTAGTGATTTATAAGAGCTCTTTATATGTTAATTACATTAAATTTATCACATATGACCTATATATTTTCTTCATTTGTCATTTGATTCTTAGTCGTATTTGTTGATCTTAGACATTTCAGATACTTTTGGAGTCACATCTATATACTTTAAGATTTTGGTTTTGATATTAGACTTTAAAATAATTTCCCTGCTCCTAATTAGAACAACATTTCTCTCTCTTTTATGGTTGTGATTTTATTTTCTAACATTGAACTTTTGAATCTACTTAAAATTTGCTTTGGAGTGTGATTTAAAATAAAGATCTGAAATTGTCTTTCTCCAATATTTAATGATTTAACACATATTTAGGGCGTTTAGTATATACAAGGTGCTTTATACATATTAACTTCTAATCCTCATAACAACCTTATGAAGTAGTTTGCCTCATTGTTACCATGAAGAATGCAGAGGCACGGAGAGGCTAAGTACTTGCCCAAGGTCACAGGGTGGTAAGAGTCAGTTCTGTCTTGCTCCGGAGTTTTGTACTGTTAACCATTAACAGTCTGCTACCTCTGTTACTGTTAAATATTCATTTCTGCACTGTTTTGTAAGTAGCCCATCCATCTCTACTGTTTGGAAAAAGCCACTTTTAGCATGATGCGAAGCTATATACGTACTCAGGTCTCTTCACAAACTTTCTCACCTGCTTAATTGTTTTAACCTCTATTGTAGTGAAAGTACCACACTTAAAAATTTCGACTTTCATTTAATCTTTTCCTCATTCTTCTTCTTCAGGTGTTTTAGTATCGTTATACATTTTTACTAAAACCCAACTCTATAGAAAAATAAAAACCTGGACCATCTCTATTAAGGTTGTTTCAATTCCATAAATTCTGGCTTTATTATAAGGAACCATGAACAGACTCTTAGTGGGATATGAGGAATTACTTTTTCACACTATGATGGCTCAACTCTACGGCCACTGCAGGTCGAGTCTTCATTGGACATGAAATTGTAGTGTGAACGTGATTAGCACAAGGCTGGTGACAGAATAGATGCTCAATAATTATGCTATAAATGTAGAAATGAGAATAATGTGTCAGTCTCCACATTCTTTTTCTAATTTTCATTTGTATCCTTTCTGTTAGCCTTACATATTTAATGAGTAACAATGACTTTACTCAAATGAGCTGAGGCATTGAAATCTATCCCCTTGTGCCAGTTCCTTTTGGGGAGAGAAAAATGCTGAGTTTCCAGGGTTACCCTTTCCTCCTCCACTGCTATTATCATCCCTACTGGAATGGATTAGGAGAGGCACCAAGATGTCTGGCTTCTCTGCAGGGACTTTCAGAGATTTTATTTTCAGAAAACTTTCCTCATTAGAGCCTAGGCAATTTGGGTCCACAAGAAGAAGTTTAGTAACACAAACCCATCGTTTCTTATAAGGAATCGTTACGTAACCCATTGTTTCTGAGAGAAATGGAAGCATCCATTATATGAAACACTAGTCATTGGAAACCAAGATGAGCAGGGAGATAGAGAGAATATCACTGGGTAACCTTTTGTTCTACTGAGATTGGCATTATGTATGGCATCTTTCCAAAACCGATCTATAAATAAAATTCCATACCTTTTTTTATTATGCCGCATGCTTTTCTTTAGGTCAGCCTAGCCACAGAATGGTTTATATCCTAGGGATGAATGATGTCATTCCAGGAAGAATGTTTTCCATTGAGTATTTTCATAGAATGTTCCATATATCAATATTTGTAATGGATTTCTTATGATGAGGCTTTGGAATTGATGTGCTACTTTGAGGACCACATTGTTTTCTTTTTTAAAAAAATTAATTAATTTTTAAATTTATTTTTGGCTGCATTGGATCTTCCTTGCAGTGGGTGGGCTTTCTCTAGTTGCCGCAAGCGGGGGCTGCTCTTTTTTGCGGTGCATGGGCTTCTCATTGCAGTGGCTTCTCTTGTTGTGGAGCATGGACTCTAGGGCACGCGAGCTCAGTAGTTGTGGCTAATGGGCTCTAGAGTGCAGGCTCAGTAGTTGTGGCTTGCGGGCTGTAGAGTGCAGGCTCAGTAGTTGTGGTGCACAGACTTAGTTGCTCAGCGGCATGTGGGATCTTCACGGACCAGGGATCGAACCTGTGTCCCCTGCATTGGCAGGCAGATTCTTAACCACTGCACCACCAGGGAAGTCCCCATATTGTTTTCTAATAGATAAGATATTAACCTCCCACTTATATGGAGTAACTGTTGGTCCTAATGGTTAATCCTTGAAAACCAGCCCCTCCCCAAAACATAAATAAAAAATGTCAACTGAGTCAGGCAGTTTGGCTTGTATTATGCATGTATTATATATGGCTTGGGTTCAGTTGAAAAGTGAAAACAAAACTGGACTTTAGTGACCTGTGGCAACATTCACACTTTGCAGTGCAGATGTATGGTTCTATATGACTCAGTGTCAACTGAATATATTTTTTCTGTGTGTGGTTAGTTTGTGTGTCATTAATGAGGTTCGTGATATTAGTTTCTTAAGAAAAATACACTCACCAAAAAACTAGGGTGGGAATGTTAATGTGCCTACCAGAAAGCAATTGTGTAAGTAATCAACTTAATGGTAATATTATTTTATACACTTATTTCTGCATGTATTAATAGTTCCTCTTTTATGTTTCAAGTTAAGGGGCCATTCAAGGGTAAAACACTTCACATAATATATGGATAGAGTTTGGTAAACTCCTAGGCCAAGCTAAGGGTAGTGCAAGTTTTTGTTTCACTTACTGTGTTGTTTTGTGCTTTCACCATGTGTGTACAAACTCTATACACATCTGCATAATTATTGACATGTACACATCAACATTTTTCCTTTGACATTTTCTCAGGCAAACTCGTTGCACTTATATTGTTGGGGAGAAATAATTTATGCCAAATAATTTTAATAAGGTAAATATTTAGGGAAATGAGCTATGACTTTTCCCCCCTGGTTAAATGTTAAAATATATTTACAGAACCCATCACTGCTATAGGAGTCAAAGAACTTGGGAAGAGGAAGAAAATGTGATAGTTTGTTCATTGGAAAAGGAAAAACAAAACGAACTAGAAAATATTTGCGGCACTGAGATGAAGTAGTCCCTGTGACGTTTGATCAGTATTTACCTAAGGAAAACTGTGAAAAAAAATACGCATTTTCTGATTTCCGGTGTTTTGTATGAGTTTAAAATTATATATATTTGGTCTTCCCTGGTGGCGCAGTGGTTGAGAGTCCGCCTGCCGATGCAGGGGGCGCGGGTTCGTGCCCAGGTCCGGGAGGATCCCACATGCCGCAGAGCGGCTGGGCCCGTGAGCCGTGGCCGCTGAGCCTGCGCATCTGGAGCCTGTGCTCCGCAACGGGAGAGGCCACAGCGGTGAGAGGCCCGCGTACCGAAAAAAAAAAAATTATATATGTTCTACACCAGGAAATGGTAACAGCCTAGATCATCAGTTTAAAAAACTTAGTATTGTCCTTTAAATATAATGATTGCTTTTCCTTTTTGTACAAGTGTTACATTTAGATCTTCATTGTATGAAAACTGAAATACACAGAAAAGCCCAAAGAAGAAAATAGAAATCAGCTATAACCCCATACCCAGAGATAATCATAGTTAATATTTAGTGTATTTCTGTGTTTGTTTCTATGTGTCTTTCTCTCTATACGTCGTTTCTGTTTTAGATATGAACTAATAAATTTCTTTGTGTGGTTCCAGTATGCATGAATTTCAACTACTGTGGTTTAGTTAAGTAACTCCAGTTTCCTAGAAACATGGCTCACATTTCACTGGCCATGGTATATAAACTGTGAGTAATTGCATTAAGTATACAGTTCACTGCTAGCTTTTTAAATCAAGTCACTAAGTGAATAACAGATGCACATCACAATGAGTGGCCTATCACATCGCTTCTTTCAAAGTCTGTTGGTGATTTGTCACGGTGTTTCTGTTCAGGCTTAGACAGCAAAATCTGTAGTTGTGTTTCCTTCTCATCTTCCAGTGATAAACCCACATGACATTTCACAAATGTGGATAATTGAAAAAGAGATTGAAAGACAAAAGCTCGGCAGAGAAAGGAAATGTGATAATGCTGGAAATAAAATTTTAATCAAATGTAAATGGAATTAGAGAATAAAAATCTGTGGGAATGTTGACCCCTGCTGCCATTCCAGGAAGTCTATATATGTAGCCAGAGGAACTCAGCAAAGGTGCATGTATTGACACTAGTGAGGAAGGTGGTTGTGCTGAAAAGAGTTAAGATCTCCCAGAGAAAGTGACATCAGTTAAACAGTAGCATGAAGGGAGCTCTCAGAGATATTTCACAACATGGAAAGGCAAATGATAAAATATTAGAAAATGAGTATGACAATTCCCCAAAGCATAGAAGAGATGATCAGTTTATAAGTTATATGATGAGGAAAACACAAGTACTGTTCAAACTGTCGTTTGTTGGTGTTTTACAGCGATGAAATAAAACACTTTAATTCTCAATGTTTCTAATGTTTCAAATGACAGTGTAGTAAATATCAGGGATTAAAAATTCCCCTCTACATGCATAGCTGATAATAAGAGTTTTGAATGTTTCGACAACAAATTTTAAAGGTCATGCAACAATTATATTTTTTTCCCATTAATTATTAAGGTCACTTTGTGTGATTTTAACTTGCACGGTCGTTGTAGCAGTAGTTTCTGTAATAACTGTAGCGGTTACAGATAGTATATTTTCCATCAAAGAGAGATCCTTTTTTTCTTAGGCATTTAGGGTAAGGGGTGGATCAACTTAATCCAGTCAGAAAGCAAGCTGTGTTAGGGCTGTCTTATTAAGACTCCGTTCTAACTTTGGTACAGTCTGTCCTTTAGGTGTGGCTTTCCTGGATGTTTGACTGAGACCTCTTAGTTCTTTGTCCCCTCAGCTCTGTAAGACTGGAAGATTCAGCTCTATGCTTCAGAATGTCCCAGCCTCATTCTCACATCTAATGCCTCATGTACATGCAAACATATTAAGGCAAATATCTTAAGGGAGAGACCATCTGAATGCTTGAAATGGATTGCTTTTCCTGACTTGTTGTTGTTTCTTTCTTTCTTTTTTTTTTTTGTTATTGGAGTATAGTTGATTTACAATGTTGCGTTAGTTTCATGTGTAGAGCAAAGTGAATCGGTTGTACATATACATATATCCACTCTTTTCTTAGATTGTTTTCCCATACAGGCCATTACAGAGTATTGAGTAACTCGAGTTCCCTGTGCTATGCAGTAGGTTCTTATTAGTTATCTATTATATATATAATATATATATATATTTATATAGTAGTAGTGTGTATGTTTCAGTCCCAATCTCCCAATTTATCCCTCTCTGCCGCAGAGCAGAATAAAGAAAAAAGAATGAAAAGAATTGAGTACAGCCTCAGAGACCTCTGGGATAACATTAAATGCAAGAAAATTTGAATTATAGGGTTTCCAGAGAAGAAGAGAAAAAGAAGGGGTCTGAGAAAATAATTGAAGAGATTATAATTGAAAACTTCCCTAACATCGGAAAGAAATAGTCAATCAAGTCCAGGAAGCACAGAGAGTCCCATACAGGATAAATCCAAGGATAAACATCCCAAGGCACATATTAATCAAACTATCAAAAATTCAAAGAAAAAATATTAAAAGCAGCAGGGAAAAGCAACAAATAACATACAAGGGAAACGCCATAAGGTTAACAGCTGATCTTTCAGCAGAAACTCTGCAAGCCAGAAGGGAGTGGCAGGACATATTTAAAGTGATGAAAGGGAAAAACCTACAACCAAGATTACTCTACCCAGCAAGGATCTCATTCAGATTTGATGGAGAAATTAAAACCTTTACAGACAAGCAAAAGTTAAGAGAATTCAGCACCACCAAACTGGCTCTACAGCAAATGCTAAAGGAACTTCTCTAGGCAGGAAATACAAGAGGAGGAAAAGACCTACAATAACAAACCCCAAACAATTACGAAATGGTAATAGGAACATACCTATCGATATTTACCTTAAATGTAAATGGATTAAATGCTCCAACCAAAAGACACAGACTGGCTGAATGGATACGAAAACAAGTCCCATATATGTGCTGTCTACAAGAGACCCACTTCAGACCTAGAGACACATACAGACTGAAAGTGAGGGGATGGAAAAAGATATTCTATGCAAATGGAAATCAAAAGAAAGCTGGAGTAGCAACACTCATATCAGACAAAATAGACTTTAAAATAAAGACTATTACAAGAGACAAAGAAGGACACTACATAATGATCAAGGGATCGATCCAAGAAGAAGATATAACAATTGTAAATATTTATGCACCCAGCATAGGAGCACCTCAATACATATGGCAAATGCTAACAGCCATAAAAGGAGAAATCGACGGTAACACAATAATATAGGAGGAGACTTTAACACCCCACTCTCACCAATGGACAGATTATCCAAAATGAAAATAAATAAGGAAACACAAGCTTTAAAAGACACATTAGACCAATAAACTTAAGTGATATTTATAGGATATCCCATCCCAAAACAACAGAATACACTTTCTTCTCAACTGCTCATGGAACATTCTCCAGGATAGATCATATCTTGGGTCACAAAGCAAGCTTTGGTAAATTTAAGAAAATTGAAATCGTATCAGGTATCTTTTCCGACCACAGCCCTATAAGACCAGATATCAATTACAGGAAAACAACTGTGAAAAATACAAACACGTGAAGGCTAAAAAATACACTACTAAATAACCAAGAGATCACTGAAGAAATCAAAGAGGAAATCAAAAAATACTTAGAAACAAATGACAATGGAGACACGATGACCCAAAACCTATGGGATGCAGCAAAAGCAAGTTCTAGGAGGGAAGTTTATAGCAATACGATCCTACCTCAAGAAACAAGAAAGATTTCAAACAAACAACCTAACCTTATACCTAAAGCAGTTAGAGAAAAAAAAAACCAAAGTTAGCAAAGGAGAGAAATCATAAAGATCAGATCAGAAATAAATGAAAAAGAAATGGAGGAAACAATAGCAAAGATCAATAAGACTAAAAGCTGGTTCTTTGAGAAGATAAACAAAGCTGATAAACCATTAGCCAGACTCATCAAGCAAAAAGGGAGAAGATTCAAATCAACAGAATTAGAAATGAAAAAGGAGAAGTAACAACTGATAGTGCAGAAATACAAAGGATCATGAGAGATTACTACAAGCAACTCTATGCCAATAAAATGGACAACCTGGAGGAAATGGACAAATTCTTAGAAAAGTACAAACTTCCAAGACTGAACCAGGAAGAGACAGAAAATATAAACAGACCAATTACAAACACTGAAATTGAAACTGTAATTAAAAATCTTCCAACAGAAGCCCAGGACCAGATGGCTTCACAGGTGAAATCTATCAAGCATTTAGAGGAGAGCTAACACGTATCCTTCTAAAACTCTTCCAAAATATAGCAGAGGGAGGAACACTCCCAAACTCACTGTATGATGCCACCATCACCCTGAAACCAAAACCAAAGATGTCACAAAACAAACTAAAGACCAATATCACTGATGAACATAGATGCAAAATCCTCAAGAAAATACTAGCAAACAGAATCCAACAACACATTAAAAGGATCATACACTATGATCAAGTGGGTTTTATCCCAGGAATGGAAGGATTCTTCAATATACACAAATCAATCAGTGTGATACACCATATTAACAAATTGAAGAATAAAAACCATATGATCATCTCAGTAGATGCAGAAAAAGCTTTTGACAATATTCAGCACCCGTTTATTATAAAAAATCTCCAGGAAGTGAGCATAGAAGGAACATACCTCAACATAATAAAGGCTATATATGACAAACACACAGCCAACATCATTCTCAATGGTGAAAAACTGAAACCATTTCCTCTAAGATCAGGAACAAGACAGGGTTGCCCAATCTCACTGCTATTATTCAACATAGTTTTGGAAGTCTTTGCCATGGCTCTCAGAGAAGAAAACGAAATAAAATGAATCCAGATCGGAAAAGAAGTAAAGCTGTCACTGTTTGCAGATGACATGATACTACACATAGAGAATCCTGAAGATGATACCAGAAAACTACTAGAGGTTGTCACGGAATTTGGTAAAGTAGCAGGATACAAAATTAATGCACAGAAATCTCTTGCATTCCTATACGCTAACGATGAAAAATCTGAGAGAGAAATTAAGGGAACAATCCCATTTACTACCGCAACGAAGAGAAAAAAATACCTAGGAATAAACCTTCCTAAGGAGAAAAAAGACTTGTATGCAGAAAACTGTTAGACACTAATGAAAGAAATTAAGATACAGACAGATGGAGAGATATACCATGTTCTTGGACTTGAAGAATCAACCTTGTGAAAATGACTATACTACCCAAAGCAGTGTACAGATTCGGTGCAATCCCTATCAAACTACCAATGACATTTTTCACAGAACTCAAACAAAAACTTTTTACAATTGGTATGGAAACACAAAAGACCCCGAATAGCCAGCGCAATCTTGAGAAAGAAAAATGGAGCTGGAGGAATCAGGCTCCCTGACTTCAGACTATACTACAAAGCTACAGTAATCAAGACAATATGGTACTGGCACAAAAACAGAAATACAGTTCAGTGGAACAGGATAGAAAGCCCAGAGATAAACCCATGCACCTGTGGTCACCTAATCTATGACAAAGGAGGCAAGGATATACAATGGAGTAAAGACATCCTCTTCAGTAAGAGGTGCAGGGAAAACTGGGCAGCTACATGTAGAAGAATGAAATTAGAACACTTCTTAACACCATACACAAAAATAAACTCAAAATTGATTACAGATCTAAATGTAAGGCCAGACATTATAAAACTCTTAGAGGAAGACACAGGAAGAACACTCTATGACAGAAATCACAGCACAATCCTTTTTGACCCACATCCTAGAGAAATGGAAATAAAAAGAAACAAATGGGACCTAATGAAATTTCAAAGCTTTTGCACAGCAAAGGAAACCATAAACAAGACGAAAAGACAACCCTCAGAATGGGAGAAAATATTTGCAAACGAAGCAACGGACAAAGGATTAATCCCCAAAATATACAAGCAGCTAATGCAGCTCAATATCAAAAGACAACCCAATCCAGAATTGGGCAGAAGACCTAAACAGACATTTCTCCAAAGAAGATATACAGATTGCCAACAAACACATGAAAGAATGCTCAACATCACTAATCATTAGAGAACTGCAAATCAAAACTACAGTGAGGTATCACCTCACAGCGGTCAGAATGGCCATCATCAAAAAATCTACAAACAATAAATGGTGGAACAGGTGTGGGGAAAAGGGAATCCTCTTGCACTATTGGTGCGAATGTAAATTGATAACGGCCACTCTGGAGGACAGTATGGAGGTTCCTTAAAAGACTAAAAATAGAACTACCGTATGACCTAGCAATCCCACTACTGGGCATGTACCCTGAGAAAACCATAATTCAAAAAGAGGCATGTACCACAATGTTAATTGCAGCACTATTTACAATAGCCAGGACATGGAAGCAAGCTAAGTGTCCATTGACAGATGAATGGATAAAGAAGATGTGGTATATAAACACAATGGAATATTACTCAGCCATAAAAAGTAATGAAATTGAGTTATTTGTAGTGAGGTAGATGGACCTAGCATCCGTCATATAGTGAAGTAAGTCAGAAAGAGAAAAACAAATACCGTATGCTAACACATATATATGGAATCTAAAAAAAAGAAAAGTTCTGATGAACCTAGGGGCAGGACAGGAATAAAGACACAAAGGTAGAGAATGGACTTGAGGGCACTGGGACAGGGAAGGGTAAGCTGGGATGAAGTGAAAAAGTATCATTGATATATATACACTACCAAATGTAAAATAGATAGCTAGTGGGAAGCAGCTGCATAGCACAGGGAGATCAGCTGGGTGTTTTGTGACCACCTAGAGGGATGGGATAGGGAGGGAGGGTGGGAAGGAGGTGCAAGAGGGAGGGGATATGGGGATAGATGCATACATATAGCTGATTTAGTTTGTTATACAGCAGAAACTATACAGCAGCATTGTAAAGCAATTATACTCCAATAAAGATGTTAAAGATGTATATATACCCAAAAGCATTGAAAAAAAAATAGTACTGCTCATTGACAATGCATCTAGTTATCCAAGAGCTCTGATGGAGATGTACAACCAGATTAATGTTGTTTTCATGCCTGCTAACACAACATTCATTCTGCAGCCCATGAATCAAGAAGTCATTTCAACTTTTAAGTCTTACTCTTTATGAGAGACATTTCATAACGCTGTAGTTGCCATAGATGGTGATTCCTCTAAAGGATCTGGGCAAAGTCCATTGAAAACCTTCTGGGAAATATTTACTATTCTAGATGCCATTAACGTCATTCATGATTCATGGGAAGAAGTCAGACTCTCAATATGAACAGGAGTTTCGCAGAAGTTGGTTCCCACCCTCGTGGATTACTTTGAGGGGTTCAAGACTTCAGTGGGAGAAGCAACTGCACACGTAGTGGACGTAGCAAGAGAACTAGAATTAGAAGGGGAGCCTGAAGATGTGACGGAATTGCTGCAACCCTGTGATAAAACTTTCATGGATGAGGAGTTACTTCTTGCGGATGAGCAGAGGAAGTGGTTTCTCGAGATGGAATCTACTCCTGCTGAAGATGCTGTGAAGATCGTTGAAATGATACAAAGGATTTAGAATAGTACATACACTTAGTTGATAAAGCAGTGGCAGCGTCTGAGAGGAGTGATTGCAATTTTGAAAGACGTTCTGTGGGCAAAATGCACTCAAACAGAATTGCAAGCTACAGAGGAATTGTTCATGAAGGGACGAGTCCATGGATGTGGCAGACTTCATTGTCGTTTTAGTTTAAGAAATTGTCGCAGCCGTCCCAACCTTCAACAGCCACAGAAATGACCGGGCAGCAGCCATCGGGATCAAGGCCAGGCCCTCCACCAGCAAAAAGATTGTGACTTGCTGAGGGTTCAGGTAGTGGTTAGCATCTTTTAGCAATAAATTATTTTTAAATTAAGGTATGTACGTTGTTTCTTTAGACATGACGCTTTCTCACAGTAGACTATAGTAGAGTGTAAATGACTTGCACGTGCCCTGGGAAAGCAAAAAGTTTGTGTGACCCACTTTATTATGATATTTGTGTGTTTGTGATGAAACTGAACTTGCAACATCTCTGAGTTATGCCTGTACCACTGACTGGGGGAGATTTTACTCAGCCTTTACAGACTTTCTGTTCGGCTTCCTAGCCTTGTGCAGCTTCAGAATCCATAAAATGTCTTCCGGGGACACTGCTTTTGCATTCGAGGCCCCTGAAGTTTCCTGTTTGTCATTCCAGCCCCATACAACCTTTCAAACCATTGCTAGTTTCTCATGCCTTCAGTGGAGGCCCTCTCTAGGTACCAAGCTTAACTTTCAGCCAGCATCTAGAACCAGCAGATGCCCCCCTCCCTAGTGGGGGAAATGTTTGGAAGTGTCAGTTCACCCTGGAACAGTTCTCTACTTTCTGGATTTTAGTTCAGTTACTTCTTGGTGCTTTTGAGCCCCCTGTTATCTCTACAAATATGATTTTGTAATTTTTCTGGAGTTTTCTAATTGTAAGGTGGTATTATTGGCCTGTGTGACCCATTGTATCCTACTAGAGGGAGAAGTGTCCTAATTCATTATACTTTGCTTTTATCTTTTTGAATTTCCTTTTGCTTTCTTTTGGTAACTTCATCTTTTCCTTAGCTTTTTAAAAACTGAGTGTGTATTTGTATATTTTTATTGTTGTATCTAATGCTGTATGTTTTCCTCTGATAACTTTAGCAGTATTCCATAGATACTAACGCGTTGTTTTCATTATCCTTATTTTCATAGAACTTTGCAATTTGGATCTGTATTTCCCTCAAGAGTTTTAAAATAGCATTTCAGAAAAGCTTGTTTGGTTTTTTAATTACTTAATAGTATTGGATAATTGCACTGAAGAATTTTTATTTTGAGGGAATTTATTGATGTTTGCTTTGTGTCTGCTCTGTTGAATTTTCATGAATTCTCTGTGTATGCTTGTGTACACTCTGTGTACATGTGTCAGAATTTGACACATATCTCTAAGATATGGCTTATGGAGCAGTTATCATGCATAGCCATACTAATAAGCTATCTCAGATGGAAGGAGGTGGTATATAGTACCCGATTATTAGTATGGTTTCATGTATCTCTCTTCACTTCTTCTGACTTCTGAGAGTTGGTGCTGTGTTATTGGGCGTTTACATATTAGTAATCATTATGAACTTATTACATTTTATGATCTCTAGTTAAAGTTGTTTCGTAAGTGTATCCTTAATAATAATTTTTTTTCTTTCTCTTCAGACCTTAATACAAAGTTAGAATGGAAAGTTGGTACGGATTTATGTCTGTTCATCATATAACACCCTCCCAACCTCTTTTCCCATTGGTACCATTCTTGCTAAATGTGAGTTTTTCTACTAAGTCCTTCATTTCTTAATAGCCTCCCTTAGGATTTGGCCCAGAGACTCATTTAATTAGCGAATGGTGATTCTAGTTAAGCTTCATAGCTTTATCATCGTGACACATTTTGCAAGTAAACATGCTTTGGAAAGAATATCTAAAACCCCACCTACCTATTCTGACAGGTGCTTCCAGTTCTCTGCAGAGACCAGAATGAACACCCTCTCCCATCTTCCTCTATGGCATTCCATGAGAGATCGCATGATTGTTGACAGTCGTTTGCCTGCCCCTTGACAGATTGTGTGATTGTTCCCAACTCACGTACTCAAGGATTCACATCTAGATGGCTATGCGGGAGCGTCTTGCTGGAAGCAAACAGTCCGGCAGTTCCAGTCTGTAGTAACAAAACACTCGGAACATGGTACCAGTCCATCAAAGAGTCGTAGGAGGAGAACAAGCACGGGGGCTAAGTCCTGAGGAGGTGAGGTGGCTGGTAGTGTGGGACCCACCAGCGGCTGAGGTGGGGATGACTGTGACTCCCTTTCAAGCCTGGTCTAGAAGGAGCTGCCTGGTTGGAGATAGTCTCTCTAGCAGGTAATACGTTACTGTTGAACAGGATTCTAATTAGAGTGTAATGTTTTCCTCTGAAATAAATATAAAACAAAGTATTCATCTCTCTGAATGGTTACTTCCTCATTGCAGAATGAGTAAAATTTTAGATGATCCGTCTCATCTTATTAATCCCACTGGGTTTATTAAATGAGACTTGTTTATGCTTGCAACTCAAATTGCTGTAAAAGGTTGTTTCAATAGACAGAGGTAAAATCATAATAAAATAATTTAGTAAAAGTGGGAGCTAGGAGTATGCTTAATGGAACATGATTAGATTTAATTTTCTTACTGTTTCCATCATTAAAGCTCCATTATCTTTTCTGAAACCTCATTTAGGCTTCCAGCCACAGCACAACTCTGAGGCATTTCTGGAGAGCACATAGAAGCCGTGAGTTCCATTAAAAAACAAAAATAGCCAGTAATATGCTGTTCTTTCATTTTTGCTATTTGATATCAGCATCTCACATCCAGAGTATCGTGTATCCTGTGTCTAACCTCATCTCTCTCTTTTTTTTAAAATTTTTTTAGGCATAATCACCATGTGTGGTTATGTTTTTGTTTTTGGTTTTTGTGTTTTTTTGGCTGCATTGGGTCTTCGTTGCTGCCTCTGGGCTTTCTGTAGTTGCAGCGAGCAGGGGCTACTCTTGGTTGTGGTGTGCGGGCTTCTCATTGCGGTGGCTTTTCTTGTTGTGGAGCACAGGCTCTAGGTGTGTGGGCTTAAGTAGTTGCAGCACGCGGGCTCAGTAGGTGCAGCACGTGGACCCTAGAGCATGCGGGCTTCAGTAGTTGTGGCTTGTGGGCTCTAGAGCGCAGGCTCAGTAGTTGCAGTGCACGGGCTTAGTCGCTCTGCGACATGTGGGATCTTCCCGGACCAGGGCTCGAATCCGTGTCCCCCGCATTGACAGGCGGATTCTTAACCACTGCGTCACCAGGAAAGCCCTCTGACCTCATCTCTTGAAAGCCGTATGTATCGTTATCTGAGAGCTTTCATACAAAAGAAGTTTGGTTTTATAGTTGAAAAGAAAACTAAGACTTACTGATGACTGTCCCTAAAGTGCAGAGGCTCTGAGAATTCCTAAGAATCCTTCTGGTTAGCCCTTTGCCTTCAAGGATATCCACAGCTACATCATATTTGTAGATAATAACAGAATCAGTGTTAGCCTTCTACTCATGGTAGAAGGATAGTTAAGAATCCATACGCCTTAAAAACCTCCAGAAGTTTTTGCCCCCTCTGTTTGCTGTAACTAAGGAGTGAGAACTGGCCTTTCCAGCCAGAGAGGTAGAGCCTAGTGAATTCAGGCTCAGTCTGAAGTCAGTGCCCAGAGGCCCGCAGGGCCAAGTGAAAGCAGGAAGGGAGGTGTGGAGGCCAGGTGACGAAGGCTGCTCAGAGGTGAGCTGAGCGAGGTTGGCAGGGAGTGACCCCTGTGGAGTTGACCACGAGGGTGACGTGGTGCCACTCCTGCCCACTCTGTGCGGAGATGATGTAACTCAGATCCGTGAGTCATAGTGACAGTGGATGTCTAGTTTGCTTTCAACTCCACTGAATCCCCAAGAAATTAATATCCTGGGCATTTACTATAAACCAGGATTTAGTGTGGGTTCCAAAAGTCTTAGCCAAGTGTTGAGAGTAACCGGCCTCAGTGTGCCCTTGGAACGTCTTCTGTCTCTCAACTGCATGTTCCTAAGTTGCAGGGTCTCTGCTTTTCCTCAGGTTCTAGACCTCCCCAGGTTCCTTCCCAGGTCCGTTCCCGTCTCCTTCCTAAAATCTTCTTTCATCATCTCAGTTCTCCAAGGTCTCATTCCCTGGGATACTTAGAGTAGGGCTTGCCTTGATTGGCACGCTGTGCTGCCCCTTAGCCTGTTCTGACTGTCTGCCCCGCCCACCCACTGGATGGGAAGCTCCCCAATGGCAGGTATCTCGGGGCAGGTTTGGGGCGCTTCATCAGGATCTAGGGCAGGCCTGGCATGTGCTGGTCTTCAGTACAGATTGTTGAAGGAGTGACATTCACTTGTGTGCAGAGGAGATTTTTCATTTTTTACCTTCTTCAAAATTATATACTCTATTTTCTGTAATACAGCAGGGTATCAGTTGGGCAGACTACTGAAAGTGATGAATAATTAACAAATTGTTCATGTAGTACTTTGTAAAGAGTTTTGTATATGTCTGTGCAAGTGTATGTGTTTGTGTGTTTTTAAATTTATGCAATTTCACACTAAGACCTTTTTGCTTTCTTAGTGTGGGGTCTTAGCTGCCATCTATTTATTCTGTCCAAGTCAGTTTTGTTTTCTATGTTATAAAACCCTGTGATTCAGCAGACAGTAATTCATAAACATACTCTTTTTCTCCCTCCCTTCCAAAATTTATGCGGTGAGGTTGGCATTGATGGTAACTCAGCTAGATTTTGCTGTTTGGGGTTCTTCTAGGGGGCTGAAGAAAGGCAGGATTCTGAGGACTTTTTTCCTCACATTATATCACGACTTTATGTTGTTCTTGGGTTTGATCAGTGAGCATTCTGTGGAGGGGTAGACGGGGGGATGCCAATCTAGTGCTAAAACTTATTTTTAAGTGATCTTTGCCACAACCCACAGATAAATATTTGAGACTGTGCAGAACAGTTTCGTTTAACTATAGTCACAAAGCTTAGAAATTGTTATGTAATTTGACATTGTTTAACCTCTCATTCAGAGATTCATTTGGGAAAGACACAGCATCGGGTATAGCATCAAAGGATGTTAGGGAAGAAAAGGACCTTAGCTTGAGTCTCCAAGTAGATCGTTTCTCTCTGGGCACCCATTTCTGCAGCCACAAAAGACCCCTGCTACTGCTTCCAGTGGAGCTCGCAGCCCTGCACCTGGATAAGGCAGCTGATACAAAATGATGCATCTGGCCGCTCTGCCCCTCTGAGTTACTGTAGGGGAAGGTCTCCCTGTCATCTGTATGGCTTTAGACAACGTGTTTCCAGCTGCCCGAGGTTTTGCCTCTTTCTCTGCCCATGTTGGATCTGGTGACAATGAGTTGGACGATGTGGCCTAGAGGCATTGCTCTCGGCCTCTCTCTCTGGTGGAGTGCAGATCCCTGGTGGGAGCAGAACCCGCATGTTTTGTTGAACTTCAGAGCACAGAGACGTGCAACGTTTCAGAACTGGAGCTACGTGAATTATTTCTTCTGCTTCCTCAACAGGTTTTGGTTGGTTGATTGGTTTGCTTAACCTGCTACTTGTGCCCTGAGAGATGAGATTCTAAGTTTAGCCAATAAGACTGGCGAATGATAAAGTCCAGTCCTCCGGGAGTGGGCTGTTTATGCCTGTGAAGCTCAGGGCCATCGCCTAGGGATCAACACCCCTTCTCTGTTCACCCCACACCAACACAAGCTCATGACAGCCGTCACCATTCATTATCATGCACCCCAACAGGAGGAAGGATTCCCGGCCAGCCAGTCAGCCCGAGGGGACCAGGCATCTAGTCATTTGCAGCTCATCAAAATTCACATGCAGGCCCCCACTCACTGCAACTAGAGAAAGCCCGCGCGCAGCAAGGAAGACCCAAGGCAGCCAAAAAAGAAATAAATGTAAAGTAAAAAAAAAAAAATTTCACATGCAGGAGGGGCTCTGACACCATCACTCTACTCACAGGTGAGAGTGTGGTAGCAAGAAAGCAACCCAAAAGGAGGGCTCCACGAATCCAGAAACAGCTGGAAGTGCCCAGAGTTAAAGAGAACAGTTAAAGTGCCCAGACTTAAAAAGCACTTCCTCTTGCTTTTCTGCTCCCTGACTGTTGAGAATGGCAGGGGTCCCCTGGGGGCTGACAGTAGACAGTGGTACCGTGTAGGAACAAGAGCTCTGTGTGCACCTCCCTCTGAAACACTGGTCAGCATTTCTTTGCAGGCACCCAGTGGCTGGATGTGTGCTAGGTCTCTGCCTCATTTTTCGTTCCAGACGGAGGTGAACAGCTGCCTTGGATGCAGAGACCTCTTGATTCAGCACCTGCAGACGGGGGGTTATTCCCTGAGCTCAGCCCTACTGGGCTGACTTTTCCTCTTGGGGAAAATCCTTCTGACCCTCTTTTCTTCCTTCCCATCCTTTCTCCCTCCGTAGTCTGTCTCCCTTCCATCCTTCCTCCCTCCCCTTATTCTTAGCACTCGTTCTGATTTCTGGTTTTCTCTCAGACCTGCATGAGGAAAATTTAATGATGCCAACTTGACATCTAAGCTCTTCAAGCTGAAGTTCATTTATTGAAATACAGGAGTTAAAAATATGAAAACACCATAGCTTTCCCTTTTCCCTCCTCCTCACTTGCTCATTCCTGAGCTCAAGGGACTTTTCAGGAACTGGTGGGACTGCTGGTTTCATGCAGAAACAGTGCCGCGACCAAATGGGCACTCCATAGATGAGTCTTGGATGCCTAACCTATAGCCAAGGCTGCCAAGGGTGTTTGTCCCAGAATAGATATTAAAGGGGAGGGTCAACTGATGTCTCAAGGCTCTTAGACATACTGCCTCGTTTGGCATAAGAAATTAATTTAAACTGTCATTTCCCTTTTCAACTTCAGAAATGGACACTGGCAAGTATATGGTCACTTTCTCCCATGGTCAAGTTGGTCAGTCTCCTGACTCTTCTTGTTTGCCCAGCCCATGCCCTGCAGGTTTATTGATCCTTTTTCTCAAACCTTTTCCCAGCAAAATACACCTTGATCCCCCCTGTGGTTGTCCAGCATGAACCACATTAACATTGACCAGTTTATGCTTATATCTAGGGAATCTTCCAATTCCATTTAATTTTTTAAATGCTAGTAAGAACACAAAATATCATCTAGGAAATGAAAAATTCCTGAGATGATTTTATCACATTGCAGCCAGTTTGTTTTCCAAGATGTTATAGTTTTTATCGTCGTGTGGCCAAAAATGAGCTTATCGAACGTTCCAACAAATATAACTGTTATTATCTAAGTAGAGTCTAAGAAAAGGAAAACTGCCCTCCATTATGGAGATTGAGAACAAAAGTGTGATCATGCATAAAATACCAAGTGCAGCAAATTTTAGGGAGAGTGACAGAGATCTGGGCTGCCTTAGATGCTGCTGATTTTTAAACATCACATATATGTGTTTGCAGTTCCCCTGACGTCTGATTTGTTACCTGCTCAGAATCATTTATTGGGAAAAGGTGCTCCTTGTTTAACATTTCTATGAGATGGCTAGGCTCTCCTATCACCTCTTTAGAGATAACCCTCTGCAACAAAAACTGGTTGAAAAAATCCTGTCAGCTCCAGAAAGTATGTGCTTCCCAGGCATGGGGGTCAGTAGGCATTATGTTGAGGTTTTCCCATTTCCCCAACGCTATCTCACCTACCTGTTCAGGGATAAGAGCTGACCTATCAAAGAAGATGCTAAGGACAAATGAGTCTGCAGCCCTGGGGAGCAATACTTAAAGCACTACTCCAGTGTGCACAAAATTTGTATCCATCTTTAAAGTTACCTCCTTGACTCTGCATACCTCGATATGATCGTTATTTATTTTTTTATTGAAGTATAGCTAATTTACAGTGTTTTGTTAATTTCTGCTGTACAGCAAAGTGATTCAGTTATACATGTATATACATTCTTTTCCATATTCTTTTCCATTATGGTTTATCACAGGATATTGAATATAGTTCCCTGTGCTTTACAGTAGGACCTAGTTTATCCATTCTGTATATAATAGTTTGCGCCTGCTAATCCCAAACTCCCAATCCATCCCTCCCCCACCCCCCTACTCCACCTTGGCAACCACGAGTCTGCCTCTATATCTGTGATTCTCTTTGTTTCGTAGATAGGTTCATTTGTGTCATATATTAGGTTCTGCATATAAGTGACATCATATGGTATTTGTCTTTCTCTTTCTGACTTACTTCACTTAGTATGATCATCTCTAGTTGCATCCATGTTGCTGCAGATGGCATTATTCATTCTTTTTTATGGCTGCGTAGTATTTCATTGTGTATATGTACCACATCTTCTTTATCCATTCCCTGATGTGAATTTTAGAATCGTGAGGGCAAAGTGAGGTAATGGAAAAGGAAGATGCACTTCTGAGTTGAAGTCCTGGCCCTATTCCTTATGTTCCTTTCTCAGGGCTTTGATTTCTTTATTTTTAAAATCAAATGATTGACATAGAAAGTCCTCTCCAGTTCTTCCAAAGTCTGGTAGTATGATTCTTGCTTTGCTCCAGGCTTGCCAGCTGTTTTGGGGCAGGCCAAGGAGCTCTTATGTTTTTTTCAGCCCACTTTTTTTTCACTTACTGCACCATTTCTTTATGTGCCTTGCAACCCTAGGTTTAAGTAAACTTCCAGTCGTTTCCCGGTAATACCTTTTTCCTGCAGGTTTTACTGGTTCTGCTTTGGGACAGGAACCACGAGTACCAACGCCTGGGGAACTCCCACTGCAAAAAGTGCCAACTCCCACAGTCACGATAGCTGTAATTGAAAGCTGTCTTGTGCTAATTCTGTGTATTGATCTTTTCATTCATTTTTGCCTTCTGTAATATTTTCTTTCTTTAGAATAGGACACTTCTTTATATTTGTGAGCAGTTATCTTTAACGGAGGGTCCCATTAAAACTGTCAACGTCTTTCAGAATTTTAGAGTGTACATTTTCCATGCTGATTCAAGTGCTTCATGAGTACTTGACAAATATGTAGCAGGTGAGAGATTTTATGTGTTTCATTTTAAGTCAAAATATCTGAATGCATCACTTATTGTAAACATTATTCAGATGTAAATAGATACTGGTTGAAAACGTTTTGAGAAAGGTCATTTTTTTTATCCTTTTGTAGTTCTGTTTCACACCCTTAAATAGCAAACTTTAGGCGCTCCATAAATATTTACTGATTGCTTCATTGAAGGCAGTTTCTAGTTGCTGACAAGTTCATTTCTCGAAAGAGCATCCCACAAGCTGTATATCCCTTCCCAAGCTGTGTTTGTATAAGCGACATTGAGCGTTTCCTTATTTTACCAGAGGCCACTGCATACTGGGCACTGCACCTAGGCTCTGGAGACCCGGCTAAAAGTCCTGATTTTTCCCTCAAGGGGCTCGGCACTGGCCGAGGAATCGATGAACAACAGTTAAGGGATGTGGTAGGTGCTGTGATGAAGGCAAGCACGGGAAGGTGATAGAATCGCCGTCCAACGTGAGAAGGGCAGCCTTCGTGCCTGCCCGCACCCCAGCTTCAGCAAACAACATCTGGCCTGAATTTTTAAGAAGGAATATGAGTTTGCCAAGCCTTTAATGTTGTTTTTTTATTGTTGATGTTCTTTTCCTTTTCTTTTTTTAATTCGGGTATAGCTGTTTTACAATGTTGTGTTAGTTGCTACTGTACAGTGAAGTAGAGTTCCCTGTGCTATACAGCAGGATCTCATTAGTTATTTTATACATATTAGTGTATATATGTTAATCCCAATCTCCTGATTCATCCCCCCCTCCTCCTTGGTGTCCATACGTTTGTTCTCTACATCTGTGTCTCTATTTCTGCCTTGCAAACTGGTTCATCTGTACCATTTTTCTAGATTCCACAGATAATATACAATATTTGTATATTATATACAAATAATACATATAATAATATATAATAATATATTATTATATTATATATAATAATATACAATATATAATAATACACATATATATGTATATACATATATATAATATAATATACTATATATAATAATATACAATAATATACACTGTTTCTTTCTGACATACTTCACTCTGTATGACTCTTATATACAAATAATATATATAATAATATATATATAATAATGTAATAATATACTGTATATAATAATATACAATATTTGTTTCTCTCTTTCTGACATACTTCACTCTATATGACTGTCTCTAGGTCCATCCACATCTCTACAAATGACCCAGTTTCGTTCCTTTTGTTGTTGTTATTCTTACTTTGCACGTTGGCAGGGATGCTAAGAGAAGGCAGGAGGGGTTTTGTGTCTGGATGCACACTTGTATTTTCTCTTTCTCATCTGTCCCCGCTATTTCAGGCCTGTATTTAGCTCAGGGAGTGTGTTGTGGGCCAGAGTGGCCTGTCTTTCAACACTCCAGGCAGACACATGAAAGGGGTACAATCCATCCCTGGGGACACTGGTCCTGGCAGCTTCCCTTCGGCTCCACGGCCAGGGTTCTCCCTCCTGAATAGTGTTGGCTCGGGCCTACTACGCCTGCCTTGAGGCCTAGGGCCCTGCTGGGAGCCCAGAGGACGGAAGCTTCCTGCTAGAAGCCTAAATAATGTGAAAGGGCACGGCTGGGGAAGCCAAGTGACACAATTAACCTGCCGGAAGGGCATCCACAGTGCACTGCCATGGGTGTTGCACAGGACTGGGATTCTAGAGCCGAGCTGGCACGCTGATTGACAGATGGTACCAGCCGAGCCAGACTCCCTTCTGTGCCAGCTGGAATGTATTGCTGATAATAACTTGTGTTTGCTGCCAGAGGGGCTCTACCATGTTTGTCAGTCAAATTTAAAAACAATTTGAAACTCTTTTCTCTTGTGTGTTTAACCAGAAGGATGGAGGGAGATCTAAATAAAAGAAAGGACTTAATTTTATACCTCTAGGCCCTTAGGGTGAGAGCATCATATGTTTTTGGCTACAGATTGGAGAAGAACATTTCCAGGCCCTTGGAGTCTCCTCAGAGCCTGCTCAGCCCCACAAAACCCTGACCACAGGGCAGAGGAGCTGGTTAACTGCTTCACAGCTGGTAGAGCAAAGGCCCAGTAGCGGTTACCCCAGCACCAATTTCCTCATACCCCAAACTGTCCCACTTTGGACCCCTACATCCTGGTCTTTCTTCCCAGGAAATCCCATATATATATTTATGAGTGAATTCATTTTAAATCACTCTGTGCCCTTGCCGTTTAATCCAGTTTGTTTCCTTCCCTGTTTCTCACCCCCAGGGGTCAGTATTTGTCTCGATAAGTCTTGAGACTATTTCGAACTCATAATGCAATGCTCCTCTGGGATTGAAAGCCTTGGAGCTCCAGTGCCCTTGCTCTGTCATCTCCTGGTTCTTGTGGCTTCTCCCCCTTTCAGGCCTTGGAATCCCACTGGGACTTTGGACACAAACTGGACTGTGGGAAACAGGGGCCTCCCTCCACCCTGGATCTACTGTAGACTCCGACACACTCACTCCCCAGGCCCGTGGCCCCCAATGTCAGCCCTGAGAGTGGAGCCTAATCTCTGCCACTTTAGAAAGAGGAAGCTGGTTAGCAGTCAGAACGGTGAGGCCGGAGACGTTAGGAGACGGTGGTGGCCCCGGCCAAAGAGGGCAGTGGCAATGGGGTTGGAGAGCAGACGACAGATTCAGGAGGGGCTCGGGGAGAACCAGGGGACTGTCATGGCTGATTGGATGTGGGAGATGAGAATAGAGACAGCAGTCCCGGGTGATTCCAAGATTTATGACTGGGTAGCTGGGCAGATTGGAGGGTCATTCATTGAATTGGAAAATGGAAAAGGAGAAAGTGTGAGGGGAAAGGAGCTGAGTTCAGTTTAGATTCCACTGGGTTTGAGCTGCCTGTGGGACAGCCTTGTGAAAAATCAATAACATGAAAGTGTCCTCTTCTGCACGCATGTACTCATGTGGTTTGGGTGCTCTGAAGGCTCGATTCTGCAGGCTCCAGATCTCTAGCATTCTGGGCACGCAGGAGAACGTATGAAAAGGAGAGTGGGTGGACACCCCACTACGTCCTGGGGCAGCACATCTGTATCAAGTGCAAGTACATGTGCAGTACAGGGGCAGCTTGCAGAACAACGTAAGTTTTTCCCCCTGAAAGGTAATGTGAATGTGTGTTGAATGGGATATGCTGTGTGTTTATTTCTAAGAGATCGTGGATGTCACGTGTGCATCACTTGTGTGTGCTTCTGCTTTTCGTTCTCTCGGTGCTCTCTCTAACCTTGTAGGATCGGTTCTTGTCTTCTAATGTGTTGTCTTTTGAATCCCGACCCACACCAAGGGCGGAAGAGAGTTGCCACAGTTCATTATTATTTTTGATCGTTAAAGGTATCTCCTACCTGGACTGTTCAGACCCCAACCCCACTTTTTCATCTGGACATCTGGAGTCTTCTAGTGCCGTTTCCATCGTCAGATATTAGCGTCAAGTATAATGCTCCGTTTACAGTGAAAGCACTTTGGGAAGGCTGATCGTTTTTTAGCGGTGTTTCCTTGCTGTGCCCTTGGTGTTGCAGAGCTGTCCTCTTCAAGCACTGAAGCAATTAGTTTCGAGAAGGCTGATTCTTCAGGGTCCAGTGCTCTCCTACCTTTCATTTGCTGAAGCTGTACATTTTAATGAAGTTGTTTCATCTATGTTGCCAAACACTAGAATTTTGTGGCTTCCATTCTAATTATCTCTACTGGCAAATGCTATGTTTTATTAGAACTCTCAAGTGCCCTGTTTGTTAAATGTCCGTACACTGTGGCGTTGGGCACACAAATTAGGTCGGCCTTGCTTATTGGGCTGTGGATGAAGGAGTTAAAGATTTTTGTCATAATCTTAAAGTGCAGTAGGATCGCCTTGGGTGTCTTTGTAGGACAGCAGTGATGGCTTCTCCTGTGAGCTCGGCTTTCTTTCTCACCCGTCAAGCCTACACTGACACTGAGCGTCTCAATCATGTGGCTGTTGACTGTGGGGCCAGTATGTGATTTCATCCTTGGGGGTAGTATGCCCATTCTTCCCTTTCCTTAGTTGCCTAATACCCACATCTTGCTTCCCGGGTTGCATGTCTTACAGCAAATGATCTGTATTAAGGGCTCTGGTGAAGCCAGGAGTTCCCAGTGGTGGTGACACAGGGCTGGTCACATTGTAGCCGAAGACGGAGGGCAACATTACAGTAGCGGCCCCAAATCAGTATGTCTGTGCCTCTTTCCACCCCTGCCTCTGGATTCTTTTAAGTCCGTGGGTCCTCAGGTCATGTTGGCTAACTGGGGGTGTGCTGACTGGTGACCCTGACACCCCACCCTCCGCTCTCCTGCTCCAATAATGTGGTCACCAGGCAACGTCGCTTGGTGATTAGGGACCCCTGCCATCCTACAGACTGGATCCCAGCTTCACAATAGAGGAGCTGGGTGATCCTGGGCAAGTGACACTTCATCTCGCTAACCTCAATGTCCTTATCTGAAAAGAGGGGAGAACTGTAGTCACTTCAGGATTTTGGTGAGGATTAAATGAGATAGAATGCTTGGGGTAGAGGCCATGGCATAGTACCTTATCAGTATATTGTCAGTGCTGCCTTGTCCTGGCTCGGGCCCACGTGGCAGCTCTGCTTCAATCAGCACAGAAGGTGCTGGTGCCTGGGCCCCAGACCCTGTGCCAGAGACCCTGTTGCAGGTCATTAAAAGCTTCCTTCTCTCCGCACACCACTTTTCTTCCATGTGTTGGGGTGCCAGCGGTGTGGACCCCTTTCTTTATTAGTGAGCCATGGGGATTAAAAAAAAAAAAAAAAGACACCAGGATTTTACCTAGGCTTCTCTTACAGTCCTTTCACCCTGGGGCTCAGGTAGACTTTGTAGGGAGAGGGGTTGTCTTAGAGGAACATCTAATGAAGACACAGCCTTTAATCAGCATCTTCCCTTCCCTCCAGCTCTGACCCAAGGTCTTTGAATCAAATTTGTGGTTCCCTTTCCTCTTTACATCAGTCTTCCAGGGGCCCAGGAAGAACCCTTGTCCCACATGTTTACCCTGGTGGTTTCTCCCTTCATATAGTTCTCTACTCTGACTTTGAAAGTAAATATGATGTTTTTCAAAGCATAATTTATCCCCTGTGGGCCATGAATATGGTTGTGAACAGCAAGAACAAATCTTAATAAAGTTGCTAAGAGAAATGAAATAATTCAATTTGATAGAAAGTAATAGAAGTATGCTTAATTCACATTTATACCTTCTCAACTACCCTTCGCCTGTCTTTAGCATTCTTTCTGGGGGAAGTTATGATCTAGGCCACAGCAATAACTGTCTAGTTTCCCCCTAGACAACCATGTTGTCATCTTGAGCAGGAACAGTGACTCTGTTCCGTGGTCTCCCTCCCTCATACTAGGTAATAAACATTTATACCTACAAGAAGGAAGAGGAAGTAAGTACAATTTTATAATATAATCTTAATAATGCCCCTACTTTATTTAGAACAAAGTTCAGTCTATGAATGGTCTGAAAATCAACAACAAAGAAAGTAAAACACAACAGTGTTTTGAATAATGGCTAGAATAGAAAAGGAATCATGCCTCCCAGTCTGGTTGTAGGATTATTGGTCTCTATTCTCTGCATCAAATATGGTGCCCTGAGTGTTTCCAGTGATAAGGTTAGTGGGGGCTTTTGATAGAGTGTACCTTTATGCCCCTCTGCGGATTGAGTAGTGGGGCTGGCAGAGCCCTTCCTTCTGCAGTGATTCTGGAAACTCCAGGCCAGGAGTCTCAGGACCTGGTTGGCTGGGGTACGGTCCTGGGTTCTTAGTGTTCAGGGATAACGGAGGTTTGGAAACTTGGCTTTTGTACTTAAGGGAAATGCCTACATCAGCAGGTGGCTGTCACTCTGTGAGCACAAGGAAAAACCAAAGTATTGGCTTTGCAATGAGCCAGAAATACTGCCAAGAGCACAGAAAAGGTGCATTTAATCATAAAAACATGTATATGGAAGGAACAATGGATTTATCTCCAGTAAAACTGACCTATATTTGCCGACAGACTGGCCTTTGAACCAGGAGTGGTATGTGTTATTTTACCAAATGGGACCAAAAGAAGAGATTTGTTAGTGTCTTTATTCTTCACAAGAATATGTTTCCTGTGTATCGTTAGTTACTTTATCATGAGTAACATGTCACGTCATCTTCGTGCTTATTAATCACCCTTTCCTTCCAACCAACTGTAAGAATAATTAGATGAAATTGGTGGCAGCCCATTGCTTCCACATTAATATTCTTAAGCTGGTGTCAGTGAATTTTATATGGTTGAGGCTGTTCAGTTTGGCTTCTCCATATCTATCGATTGCCCTTTTTGAGCAGAATGAAGGTGTTTTTATTAAGCTTGGATGCCAATGAGAGTTATTTTATGGTGACCACAATGCAAGGCACTGTCAGCATGTCGGGGAATGGCAGGCGTGGCGCTGGACGGGCTCGGCTGTCCCCCGGGCCCGGCTGCCAGCCCCGCAGCTAGTAAGTCTTCTGTTTAGGCTCGTCTGATGTCTTTCTCTCACTTTTACTTTCAATGACCTTTTGTGTATCTATCTGTAAAGGTAAAACAGAGAAACTCACAGCCTAATAGCATCAAACATTAACATCCACTCTTAAGCCTGTGTTTCTAAAGAATATAAATTTTCAGCCAGTGGTATTTGGAAAGCAGACCTTTTGCCTTGTATTAAAGATATAGATGGTAAGACTCATGAAATCAAGTGGCTCCTGTTGGTGGGATGTACAAGTCTGTTAACTGCAGTTTCAGAGCCTGATGCCGTGTTGGTATTTTGGTGCGCTTTGGAAGCCGTGTGTTCATCAGGGGAGTCCCGGTGTCTCTGCTGCACGTCCTCACTCTGAGACCTGGGCTACTGGAGCCTCTACCGTCTAGACCATCACTGGTCTTAAGGGCAGAGGAAAGACAGGACGGCGAAGCCCTCTCTGACCCTTAAAGCGTCTGCCCAATGAGTCTTAATTGGCCAAAGTAAGTCCAGTTATGGGCATCTCGAATTATGAGGGGGCAGGGAAGTGTCATCCTCCTGCATATGTAGGAGGGGGAAGTGGGAAATCGTGTACATTTGTAATGACTAACTCGAAGTCACAAATGTAGATTCTTGAGTGAAACGGAAAGCTGGGTCCTTGAAAAGACCAATAAAATAGGCAAGGCTTTGGTGAGTCTGACCAACAAGAAGGAGGGAGGAGACAGGTAAAAGGTGATGTCAGTCGGTTCAGAGAAGACAGGTGAAGACTGGTGACTGCTGTGTACGGTTCTATTACAGTACGTTTGGAAACTTGGACATTATAGGTGATTTTCTTGGAAAATGGAAATAAAATTGGGTCAGTGTGTACATTCCTGAGTATAAGATGTTTTTCAAAAAAATATTTAAAGATCTACTGGTAAAAATACACTGAGCCCAGTTGCTCTTATTAGTGAGTTCTACCACATCACCCAGAAATAGATGCACAATAAGTTATTTGTGGAATAAAATGGATGGACAAGGCTAGCGTGAAACTGATACTAAAATCAGATGAGGATGTCACTCATAGGCCAATAACATTGAAGAACATTGATTCAACTACCCTAAAACAAAACTAGCTAACAGAACCTGGCAGCATAAAGAGTAAATCCAAACCAGCTCAGGCGCTGCCTTCCGAAGGAGGTATGCCTTACGTGCCTTGTTTAAAACTGCAGCCTTCCCCCGCGGCACTCCCAAGCCACTTTACCCTGTTCTGTTTTCTCCTGTAGTGTGTATCATCTTTAACATACCATGGAATTATTTACTATGTTGTCTTCCCCCTCTGCTTCAAGGTAAACTCCACAGGGCAACCGCAAGGGCAGGGCTGTTTCTTAAAAAAAATTAGTGAAAAAAAAATTTTTTTGGTCTCTTCTATTCACTGACATAAGCCAAGTACCTAGAACAGTGGGCACTTAGTAAATATGTATTGCAAAAATGAGTTAATTCTAAATGCAATATGGGATCCTGGATTGGATCCCAGAACAGAAAAGGATGTTAGTGGAAAATGTGAAATTTGAATAAAGTCTATAGTTCCACTGTTAGTTTTGTATCAGTGTTAAGTCCCTAGTTTTGTTTCTTATTTTAAAGATTTATTTATTTTATTTATTTTTGGCTGCGTCAAATCTTAGTTGCAGCACACGGGATCTTCGTTGAGGCATGCGGGCTCTTTTGCTGTGGTGCGCGGGCTTCTCTCTAGTTGTGGCATGCGGGTTTTCTCTCCCTAGTTGCGGCATGCAGGTTCCAGAGCGTGCAGGCTCTGTAGTTTTCCAGCACGCAGGGTCTCTACTTGAGGCGCGTGATCTCAGCAATTGTGGATCATGGGCTTAGTTGCCCCGCGGCATGTGGGATCTTAGTTCCCTGACCAGGGATTGAACCTGTGCCCCCTGCATTGGAAGGCGGATTCTTTTTTTTTTTTTTTTTTTAACGTTTTTATTGGAGTATAATTGCTTTACAATGGTGTGTTAGTTTCTGCTTTATAACAAAGTGAATCAGTTATACATATACATATATCCCCATATCTCTTCCCTCTTGCATCTCCCTGCCTCCCACCCTCCCTATCCCACCCTTCTAGCTGGTCACAAAGCACCAAGCTGATTTCCCTATGCTATGCGACTGCTTCTCACTAGCTATCTGTTTCACATTTGGTAGTGTATATATGTCCATGCCACTCTCTCACTTTGTCTCAGCTTACCCTTCCCCCTCCCCGTGTCCTCAAGTCCATTCTCTAGTAGGTCTGCATGTTTATTCCCGTCTTGCCCTTAGGTTCTTCATGACCTTTTTTTTTTTAAGATTCCGTATATATGTGTTAGCATACAGTATTGGTTTTTCTTTTTCTGACTTACTTCGCTCTGTATGACAGACTCTAGGTCCATCCACCTTGCTACAAATAACTCAATTTTGTTTCTTTTTATGGCTGCATAATATTCCATTGTATATATGTGCCACATCTTCTTTATCCATTCATCTGTCGATGGGCACTTAGGTTGCTTCCATGTTCTGGCTGTTGTAAATAGAGCTGCAGTGAACGTTGTGGTACATGACTCTTTTTGAATTATCGCTTTCTCAGGGTATATACCCAGTAGTGGGATTGCTGGCTCAAATGGTAGCTCTATTTTTAGTTTTTTAAGGAACCTCCATACTGTTCTCCATAGTGGCTGTATCCATTTACATTCCCACCAACAGTGTATGAGGGTTCCCTTTTCTCCACACCCTCTCCAGCATTTATTGTTTGTAGATTTTTTTGATGATGGCCATTCTGACCGGTGTGAGATGATACCTCATTGTAGTTTTGATTTGCATTTCTCTAATGATTAATGATGTTGCGCATTCTTTCATGTGTTTGTTGGCAATCTGTATATCTTCTTTGGAGAAATGTCTATTTAGGTCTTCTGCCCATTTTTGGATTAGGTTGTTTGTTTTTTTGATATTGAGCTGCATGAGCTGCTTGTCAGTTTTGGAGATTAATCCTTTGTCAGTTGCTTCATTTGCAAATATCTTCTACCATTCTGAGGCTTGTCTTTTTTGTCTTGTTTATGGTTTCCTTTGCTGTGCAAAAGGTTTTGCGTTTCATTAGGTCGGATTTGTTTATTTTTGTTTTTATTTCCATTTCTCTAGGAGGTGAGTCAAAAAGGATCTTGCTGTGATTTATGTCATAGAATGTTCTGCCTGTGTTTTCCTCTAAGAGTTTGATAGTGTCTGGCCTTACATTTAGGTCTTTAATCCGTTTTGACTTTATTTTTGTGTATGGTGTTAGGGAGTGTTCTAATTTCATTCTTTTTTTTTTTTTTTTTTTGTGGTACGCGGGCCTCTCACTGCTGTGGACTCTCCCGTTGCACAGGCTCTGGACGCACAGGCTCAGCGGCCATGGCTTACGGGCCCAGCCGCTCCACGGCATGTGGGATCTTCCCGGACTCGGGCACGAACCCGTGTCCCCTGCATGGGCAGGCGGACTCTCAACCACTGAGCCACCAGTAAAGCCCTAATTTCATTCTTTTACATGTAGCTGTCCAATTTTCCCAGCACCACTTATTGAAGAGGCTGTCTTTTCTCCATTTTATATTCTTGCCTCCTTTATCAAAGATGAGGTGACCATATGTGAATGGGTTTATCTCTGGGCTTTCTATCCTGTTCCATTGATCTATATGTCTCTTTTTGTGCCAGTACCATACTGTCTTGATTACCATAGCTTTGTTGTATAGTCTGAAGTCCAGGAAGCTGATTCCTCCAGCTCCGTTTTTCTGTCTCAAGATTGCTTTGGCTATTCAGGGTCTTTTGTGTTTCCGTACAAATTGTGAAATTTTTTGTTCTCGGTCTGTGAAATATGGAAGGCAGATTCTTTACCACTGGACCACCAGGGAAATCCCATTTCTGAGTTTTGATCAGTGTACCTTGGTTGGATATGCTGTTAACATAGGGAACATCTGGGTGAAGTGTATATGGAAACTCTCTACACTGTCTTTGCAACTCTTCTGTAAATCTAAAATTATTTCAAAAGAAAATTTTATTAAAACTAAGTCCAAAGAATTCTAAGATCCTTCAGCATTTAAAAAGTAAAAAAAATAGTAAATAAAATTTCCACTCAGATGACACCTTCTCAATGAGTCCCACCCTGACAACACCATGTAAAATGATGGACAGCCTCACTGCTGAACTCCCAGCCCTCCTTTCCTGCTCTGCTCTTTTCTTTTTCTACCATAGCACTTGTTATCTTCTAACACGTAGTCCAGTTTACTTACTTACTGTGCCTGCTTTTTTTTTTCTTTTTTTAGTATTTATTTATTTATTTATTTGGCTGCTCCGGGTCTTATTTGTGGCATGCGGAATCTCTGGTTGGGGCATGCGGGATCTAGTTCCCTGACCAGAGATCGAACCTGGGCCCACTGCTTTGGGAACACAGAGTCTTAACCACGTGACCACTAGGGAAGTCCCTGTGCCTGTTGTTTGTTGTCTCTTTCCATGAGGACAGGGAACCTTGTTTTGTTCTCTCAGGTGCCTAGAACAGTGCCTAGAACAGGTACATAATAGGTCTTCATTAGTTATTTGTTGAGTGACTTAATAAATATGATATAACTTATGTTTAGATAACAGAGCAAACCATGTATTCTGTGTGTGTGTGTGTGTGTGTGTGAGAGAGAGAGAGAGAGAGAGAGAGAGAGAGAAAGGGAGAAAATGAATAGGAAAGGGTCTGGATGGAGTCTACTAAATTGATACACCCATAACTCTTTAGGATAGGACTCGTTATTAACAGAGTGACCAAGGGGCGGGGCCAGGGCTAGTGTGGGACAAGCTAGCCGCCTAGAAGCACTCACTTCCAGCAAGTGCTTGCATTGGCACCGTCCTGAGAGCGAGTGCCTCCATTCTTTCTATACTCTGTGCAGCTGGCTTGCCTCCCCTAGTCCTGGAGCTTGAAGACTTTATTTTTATACTATTTGAAATTTTATAGTTTCAATCACAATCAGTGCTAGTTGTTTAATTTTTAAAAAATTCAGAAGAGTGAATAGGAAACAAAACTAAAGCAAGTTATTTTTTTTTAATTTATTTATTTATTTTTGGCTGTGTTGGGTCTTCGTTGCTGTGCATGGGCTTTCTCTAGTTGCGGCGAGTGGGGGCTACTCTTCATTGAGGTGCACGGGCTTCTCATTTCTGTGGCTTCTCTTGTTGCGGAGCACGGGCTGTAAGCATGGGGGCTTCAGTAGTTGCGGGATGCGGGTTCAGTAGTTGTGGCTTGCGGGCTCTAGAGCGCAGGCTCAGTAGTTGTGGTGCACGGACTTAGTTGCTCCGCAGCATGTGGGATCTTCCCAGACCAGGGCTCGAACCCATGTCCCCTGCATTGGCAGGTGGATTCTCAACCACTGCGCCACCGGGGAAGCCCCAAGTTATTTTTAAGATCCCTTAAAAGTTACAAAGAAGTTGTCTTTTGTGTCTTTACAATGAGAAATGAAGGCCAAAGTTACTCCCTGCTGTATGATGCAAAGCGTTAAGGAAAGCAAAATTCACTTTTTCAGGTCCCAAGTGTAGTTTATTGCACTGAAGCAGTGATGCAATAAGTCATATCCGACATAACCAGCAATGTGTAAGACTAAAGAAGGAGAACAGCAGTTTACTCTCCAAACTGCAGAAATTATTTCTTTCAGAAGTTTTTCTTCTGTGATCTCAAAATCACTTTCATGTGGTTTCCTAAGTTCCACGTACTTGATCTCTGATCTCTCTGACTCCTTTGGTGCCCTTTGAAAGCACAGAGGGCTATGTGGTTGTCCCTCAGTGCGTGGGCAGGGGACCGCATGCAGCAGTGCTGGCACTGAGCGATTCGTACTGCCTCCCGCTCACCTAACGCACTGATGGGGCCTTGCCACAGAGGGGTCTGCTTCACCCAAGTGCAGAAGGATAATCATTCAACCTTGTAAAAGAATGCAGGGATGGAGGTCGTTTGATCATTTGTCTTTATTACGATGTAATGCTATTTCTGTACTGTTCTGATGGAATGGTGGTCTGTTGCAGGAACATCAGACGAACATTCTGGGTAACACCATGCAAAGTGTGGTTGCATTGCTCAACAATCTGGTCACCTGCAAAGATTTGAATATGAAGCTCCTTTATGAACAAGGTAAATGCTTCTTAGACTTCATCTTTGATTGTGTTGAATTTTGCCTATTTGTAAGTTTCCTCATTTTACCTAGTAGAGAGTCAAGAAGTACTATTTAAAGTTGATCAATCAAAATAGATGTTTAAAGGTGTACAAATAATGATAACATTACCAGCAAAAATGGAAAGTGTCGTTAGATTGTGATAGATTCTCTGAGTTAATTCATTGTCCTTCATGGCACAAAATCAATACAAACTCCTTACAGATGAGAAACCAAGAAGTAGAGTGTAAGCAGAGTATTTAGACTTATTTGTGCCTATCAAAATGAAAGCATATATGGTCAAAAGCACCTTGGAAAATGAGACTGGATGAATTGAGGGTGGCTTTACTTTGCACTTTATGCATATCTGTAATATTAAAATGAAAAACTTTTTAAGGACTTCATTTTTTTAGAGTAGTTTTATGGTTAAAACCAAACTGAGAGGGAGGTACAGAGATCTCCCATAAAACCCCTGTGCCATTGTCAACATCACTCACCAAAGTGGTATGTTCTTTACTAAAGATAGACCAGCACTGACATCCTAGTCACCCAAAGTCCTTAGTTTACAATAGGGTTCACTTTTGGTGTTGTACATTCTATGTGTTTGGACAAATGTATGACATATATCCATCATTACAGTATTACACGGTGTCTTTTCTTCCATTGCCCTAAAAATCCTCTGTGCTCTGCCTCTTCACACCCCTGCCTTCCGCAAACTCTGATCTTTTTATTGTCTCCCTAGTGTTGCCTTTTCCAGAATGTCATAAAGTTAGAATCACACAGTAGGTAGTCTTTTCAGATTGGCTTCTTTCACTTAGTACTGTTTATTTAAGGTTTCTCCATGTCTTTTCATGGTTTGATAGCTCATTTCTTTTTAGCACTGAATAATTCTCCGTTGTCTGGATGTACCACAGTTTATTAATCCATTCACCTAACAAAGGACATCTTGGTTGCTTCCAGGTTTTGGCAGTTCTGAATAAAGCTGCTGTAAATATCTGTGTGCACCTTTTTTGTTGTTGTTTAACATCTTTATTGGAGTATAATTGCTTTACAGTGGTGTGTTAGTTTCTGCTTTATAACAAAGTGAATCACTTATACATATGTTCCCATATCTCTTCCCTCCTGCGTCTCCCTCCTTCCCACCCTCCCTATCCCACCCCTCTAGGTGGTCACAAACCACCTAGCTGATCTTCCTGGGCTATGTGGCTGCTTCTCACCAGCTATCTATTTTACATTTGGTAGTGTATATATGTCCATGCCACTCTCTCACTTTGTCACAGCTCACCCTTCCCCCTCCCCGTATCCTCAAGTCCGTTCTCTAGTAGGTCTGTGTTTTTATTCCCATCTTACCCCTAGGTTCTTCATGACCTTTTTTTCCCTTAGATTCCATATATATGTGTTAGCATACGGTATTTGTTTTTCTCTTTGACTTACTTCGCTCTGTATGACAGACTCTATGTCCATGTGGACTTAAGTTTTGAACTCCTTTAGGTAAATACCAAGAAGTGCAGTTGCTAATCATACACTAACTGTTTGATTTTGTAAGGAACTGCTAAATTGTCTTCCAAAGTGGCTGTACCGTTTTGCATTCCCACAGTGAGGGAGAGGTCCTGTTCCTCAGCACCCTTGCCAGCAGTTTGTGTTGTCAGTATTCTGGATTTTGGACATGCTGATAGGTGTGTAGTGGTAGCTCATTGTTTTAATTTGCCTTTCCCTGATGGCATATGATGTGGAGCATTTTCTCATATTCTTGTTTTCCATCTGTATATCTTCTCTGGTGATCTCTGCTAATATCTTTAACCTAATTTTTAATTGGGTTATTTGTTTTCTTACTGTTGGGTTTTAGGAATTCTTTGTATATTTTGAACAAATGTCCTTTGTCAGATCCGTCTTTTACAAGTATTTTCACCCAGTTTTGTGGCTTGTCTTCTGATTCTCTTGGTATTGTCTTCTGCAGAGGACAAGTTTTCAATTTTAATTAAGTCCAGCTTATCAGTTATTTCTTTTATGGATTTTGTCTGTGGTGGTGTATCTCAAAAGTCATCACTATACCCGATGTCATCTTGTTATGTTATCCTCTAGGAATTTTATAGTTTTGAATTTTTTACAATTAGGTCTGATCCATTTTGAGTTAATTTTTGTGAAAGGTATAAGGTAGGTTTTGTGTGTGTGTGTGTTAATTTTTGTGAAAGGTATACGGTAGGTTTTGTGTGTGTGTGTGTGTTAATTTTTGTGAAAGGTATAAGGTAGGTTTTATGTGTGTGTGTGTGTGTGTGTGTGTGTGTGTGTATGTGTATGTTGCTGTCTAGTTCCAGCACCATTTGTTGAAGGGACTGTCTTTGCTCCATTGTATTGCCTTTACTCTTTTGCCAAAGATCTTTTAACTATATTTATGTGAGTCTGTTTCTGGACTGTCTGTTCTGTTCCATTAATCTATTTGCTTATTCTTTCACCAGTACCACACTGTCTTTGATGTCTGTAGCTTTATAGTAAGTCTTGAAGTCGGGTAGCATCAGTCCTTCAACTTTGTTCTTCTCCCTAATATTGTGTTGGCTGTTCTGGGTCTTTGCCTTTTCATATAATCTTTAGAATCAGTTTGTTGATACTAATAAAATAACTTGCTTGGACTTTGATTGGGATTGCATTGATTCTATAGATCAAGTTGGGAATATTGTTGCATTTTAAACGTAATGTCTACTACTTTTATATTAATAAAATCTTTCATTTGAATGTTCATAAAAATAAGACTTGAATGAGATCAGTCAGTGGATAAGATCATTAAGTCCCTGTTCTGATTTTTTCCCCCAAGAATTTAGAGTTTTGTTTCTATGTGGTCATTATATTTAAATGTTGGCAGTATTTTTTTCCTCCCCTAAGAAAAATGTACATTCCCAGTAGTAATAAATATTGCCAACAGTTGAGGGATTTTAGTGCATAGAAATATTTATTCTTTTATACAGCAGCATCCTATTCTGTTTTATGAGTATGTCAGAATAGACCAGTACTCTAATGGATATGGGTAATGTCCAATCTTTTGCTGTTACAGATAGTTCTGCAATGAATAACCTTATGCATGCATACCTTCACACAGGAGCAGGGCTATCTATAGGGTAAATTCCTAGGGTTAGAATAGCTGGATCAAGGGGTATATGCATCTGTAATTTCCATAGATATTGACAAGGTGTTGTAAGTAACATGCCAATTTGTACTTCCATCAAGTCACATGAGATTGGTTGTCTTCGGACCTAAGAGTATGTTATGTTTTCCCATTTGTTTGACTTTGTTTCTTTATAGTTTTCCTTATATAGGCCATATGCATTTCTTGCTGTTTATCTCTTCCCAGGTTTCTTCCCATCCTTTTATGCTTGCTGTTAGAAATAAGGAATTTTCTGCCAATATAGTTTTCAGTTATTTTTTTAGCATGTGTTTTTGATTTCTATTTATTCACTTTGTTCCTAGGTTAATTCTCTTATTATTTTACATAGTAATCGTTTCTAAATGATTCTGTTTACTTTCTGGTTATATAATAATAACCATTAGTAACCATCTTTCTTTTCAACTTTTATAGTTCTACTTTTTCCTCTCTTGTCCAGCTGCAAGATTCAAAGAGAATGAGGTAGAGGATACCTTTGTATTACCTCAGAATCTTTTGTTCTGTTTAAGAAGTACCTATCTATTTAAATTTTATCTTTTGTAATCAAAAATAAATAATGACTTTTGTCAAATGCTTTCTTGGCATCTCTGGAAATGAGCAAATGATTTTTCCTTGGATCTATTCATGTAACAGATTATATTTAATAGATTACGTAATATTAAATCATCCTAGCATTTGAGTCAATAACCACACTTAATTGTGATATAATATTCTTTAATTGTGCTACTTAAATTCTTTGTTAATCTCTTATTCAGGATTTTCCATTGCTACTCATAAGTGGGATTGGTTTGTAGTTTTGTTTCCTGTTTCTTTTTTAAAAATACTGTTTTTTGCTAGATTTTGGTGTCATTGCTATGTTGCTTCTTTTTTTTTTTTTTAAAGGAAGTTTTCTCTCTTCTTTTCTCTCTTCTTTTGAACTGAATTGAGATAGCAGGAATTATGCAGTGATAGGAGATGTAGGAATTCCATCCTAGCAGAAATTATGCAGTGATAGGAGATGTAGGAATTCCATCCTAGCCAGTGAAGAAACCTTGCTATGCACCTAAGTAAAGTTACACCAGCCTGAAACTAAAGGCTACTCTAGACCTGCCATAGAGTTTCGACCATGTCCTAGGACTAAGGATTAAACCACTATAGACCTTTCCTAACAAATAATAAAACTAATCCCTTAGGGTCAAAAGATTCACAAGGAATTTAACTGCCTGCTAGAACAAAATACCACTTAAGAGATGACAATATAACCCACACTCTCTACAACGTATTATCCATAGTGACAAGTATACAGCCAAAACTTAATGTACATGAAAAAGAAGCTAGAAAATGTGGCCCATGATGATGATATAATGGTGATGATGATGATAATAATAATAATAATAATAAAATGTCAGTTCAAACCAAGCCCAAGATCACCCAGATGTTGGGATTACCGATCAGGCACTTTTTTCCTATCTGTTAAAAATGTTTTTTAGCAAATAATAGAGAGGTAAGATAACCCTAGCACCCAACTGATGCTTTCTTGACAATCAGGAGATTTGAAAGGAGAGTAATGCTCTCACTGTATTATTCAAGGTGATTTCATGTCATCTTGGCATTCTTGTACTTCCTAAAATCATCCCAAATTCTGAGAAGCTCAAAACCAGGAATCTGTACCAGTTTTCATGTGTTGCACTTTTTTTTTTTTTTTTTTTTTGGTTAGAGTTTTTTCCAGCTTTTTAAAGATGCAGCTGAACTACAACAATGTGTAAGTTTAAGGTATACAATGTGATGATTCGGTAGGTGTATATATTGTGAAATGGTAGATCAGGCTTTTAAACAACTATTATAAATATATCCAAGGCCAAAGAGAAAAGAGGTAGGGAATTTCATCAGAGAAATGGAATCTATGAAAAACTAGAGCCAAGTAGAAGTCTAGAACCAAAAAGTATAATATCTGAAATGAAAACTTCCCTGGAGTTTAGCAGATCAAAAACTGCAGAAGAAACAGTAACTAAACTTGTAAGATTAGTAAAGTTTTCCCATTTGAAGAACAAAGAGAAAGATTTTTAAAAAATGAAAGAACGTCAGTGACCTGCGGGACAGTAATCAAGCATTCTAATATATGTGTAATTGGAATCCCAGAAACAGAAGAGGGATGATGGGGCAGAAGAAGAATTTAAATAAATAATGGCCAAAGTATTCCCACATTTGGTGAAAATATTTGCTTATAGATCCAAGAAGCTAAGAAAACCCTTAGCAAGACTGAAAAACAGAAACTACCTAAGGACACAATATCCAAACTTCTGAAAATTGAAGATAAAAATTTTGAAAGTGTTCAGAGAAAAATGACATATCAAGGAGGTCAGCAATACAAATGATGGCTGATCTCTTGTCAGAAGCAGTAGAGGCCAGAAGAGCAGAAAAATACCTTGAGTGTTGACATAATAAAAGCTGCCAACCTAGATTTTTATATTCAGTGAAAATATCCTTTCAAAGTGAAGGTGAAATATGGACATTTCAGATAAATGAAAGGAAGGGGAATTTTCTGCCTAATGGTAAGTGTTAAATTAACTTTTCAAGATACAGGGAAGGGATACCAGATGAAAACTGAAACTCAGATCTACAGAAAGAAATAAAATATACAAGGCAGGGCTTAACTAGAAAAGAATATCTTTTTTTCCCTCTTCTCTGAAATTCTTTAAAAGAAAACTTACTAGGCAGGCTTCCAGAATGGGTACATTGATGACCCCCATAAACCTATCTTGCCATGAAAGTAACAAAAACACTGGAAAAAAAAGTTTGGTAGTAAACTTTGTGAGCTCTGGAAATTACCAAATTACTATAGGCTTGCAACAATGTAAGGAATGTTTATTCAAGAAAAACTGATGAGTCTCTATAAGAAGAGAAGAAGGCTCTCTGGCTGGAGCTGTAAAGTGCCTAAATGTTGAAGGCATTCTCCAACACACACACACAGCCCCTTGGCAAAGGTGGAAGACTTACTGATTCAAGGCATTTAAGGAAATCTCTGGCCAGTCTTTAGCTGGGTGCTGAGCTAAATGACACACACTTCTGTGGCTTGACACTACAGGTAATACAGACTTAAAGAATTAGCACAGGAAAGTCACTGAACTAACTACAACAAAACAGCAGTAACTGAAAACCGTTAGTGTGTGTGTGGGGGGGGGGGTCTGATTTCCAAAGTTTACACATTATATGATCTAAGATATCCAGTTTTAATCAACAATTACAAAGCATGCCCAAAAAAATAAAAAATAGGAAGGTATGGCCCATATACAGGAAAAATGCAGTCAATAAAACTATTTCAGAGGAGATCCATATGTTGGATTAACTAGACAAAGATTTTAAATCAGCTGTTATCAATACATGCAAAGAACTATAGGAAACCACGTCTAAAGATTTAAAGGGAAGGCATGAAAATGATGTCTGCACAAGTTGAGAATATCAGTAGAGATAACATTATAAAAAAGAACCAAATGGAAATTCTGAAGTTGAAAAGTATAATAATTGAGATGAATAATTCACGAGAGGTTCTCAACAGTAGATATGAAATGGCAGAAGAAAGAATCAGCTAATTTGCGGATAGGTACGTCATTACTACTGACCTTATAGAAATAAGAAGGATTATAAGGGAATACTATAAACTAACTATATCCCAGTAAATTAGATAACTTAGATGAAATTTCTAGAAAGGCAAACTATTAAAATTGTTCAAACTATTAAAACATCTGAATCATTGTTCCTTTTCCATAAGAATGACCCGTATTTATAGCTTAGTAGGTTTTTCAGCCTGATGCCTGTGCATAGAAGTTAGGGGGCCCCAATACCTCTTTTCATTCTGAAAATGAATTATCCCTGTCCTTTTTAATCCAAGCTGGTGGTTCTTCTGACGTTATAATTCTAGCAAAAACTTTGTTAGTTTCCTGTAAATCTTATTGAAGTTTATTCCATTAAACAAAAAGCCTACCCATGAATCCTTCAAAACATTCTCCTCTCTAAGGTGGGCTGAGAATCAGGATACTGTGGAATAATGCCTGTAAGATTCTTAGTAGCCCTATTGGCCAGCTGAGAGAGTGGATGAGGAGTCAGGTGCCTGAAATTGAGATTCCAGAGGTTGCAGCTACTAGCCCATGAAAGCATGGGATTGCATGGCCAAGGCAGGATAAAGGAAAAAATCCTAGAAGACAGAATCTTAGGGAATTGAGAGGTCAGGCATGGAAGGATTGCCTATGATGATGGAAGGCATCTACTGAAATTTTGTGTTCAGCGGACTGTTAGATTTGGAGCACCGGAAGAAGCACAGGCGGATTTAACACGAAGCTTAAGTGTCAAGGGCCTTCATTTATGCAGGGACAGTTTACATTCATAGTTTTTTTTCTTCTTACAGCCTATCCCCACTCCCCAACTGGATAAGCTTCAGTTCTCATAATATCTAGCCCCTTGCCATGTTTTGTGGAGTGGAGTGGACATCACAAAAGTAATTATGGGAAGAATAGTGTTAGTGTAACGTTGAGCTCAGAGAATAAGGCGGCAGGGGTGATCTAGGATGATGGCAGTTGGAGGAGGGGAAGTAGGTGGGACAGACTTTTGATCTGAGATTCAGTACCTTATAGCCTGCCAGCTGGCTGCTTACTTTTACAAATACATTTTTGTTGAAATATAGATATGTCCATTCATTTGCATGTTGTCTATGGCTGGCTTTGTCGTATAATAGCAGCGTTGAGTAGTTGAGACAAAGACTGAAATATTTTCCTCGGGGCCTTTTAAGAAAAAGTTTGCCAACATCTGGTCTAGAAGCAGCAATAGGGTAGAAGGCGACACCACTAAGGCCCAGTGTTAAATGCGGACAGAGTGGACAAAGAAGTATCCATCACTTGAAGGTCCTGCTGAGGAGACAAGGCTGTAAAAGGGGCAGGTTTCAGGTAGAGTAGCAAGATAAAAGGTACATATAGATGAGAAGTGGATGATTTGAGGGATTTAGCTGATAACTGACTGTGAGCTCCAAATATCACAGTGGAAGGGGTTCAGAGGTTGGGCAGGGATGGGATGTGGCCTCTGAAAGGAGATGCACAAATCCTCTTGCTGTTTCTACTATTTGTGAGTGACTGGGAGTCCTGAGCTTCTTCTGACAGCATGAGTAGGGACAGAGGGCATGTTGAGTCCAGGTGGTCTTAAGGCTGAGAAGGGTGGTCAGGCTGCAAGTGTGGTGGGGTGAGGAAGGGTAGTGGGATTCCAGGAGTACACCAGGGTTGGGATCTCCTTCCTGGCCCTTGCTAGGGGAGGTTAGAGGGGAGGAGAGGCGAGGCCCTTGTGGCTGCAGAAAGTCTGATTTCATTCTCCAGAGATAACACCAGGTCTGACTTTCCGTTATACTCTGCTGCTTTCCAGACCCTTTGGCTACTAAATGTGTGGGCTGATTTTTCCAAAGTTGGGTAAAAGAGCTGTTGGATGTTTGCCAACCCAGAGTGTATTAAGATTCAGTGGAGCATGGCCACATGAAGAGTTACTAATGATCTGCCCCTGTATGGGCTTGAATGTATATGGTTGGCTTGAATGAAATCTTCTTGTTAATTTTTATTTTGGATCAATTCTGGCTCAATCATTGGTTTATGTATTCATTACTTGTCATACGGAATTAAATTCCCTCTTCCAAACATAGTTAACTTGTAACATTAATACCTTAAAAAATCACCCCAATATAAGTGAGCTGTACTGCAGATGGAGTAGAAATGATTATTCCTGCCTTGAAGTGCTTCATTACGGTGCTGTATCAGGCCAGTCAAACTGAGTTTCATCCTCAGACCACACACTAACACCCAGTGGTAGAATGAATTCTAAGGCATACATTTTTTTGCCCCTCCCATTTTAATATCTCTGAAATAAGTACATCAACCATTGCTATCCACATGGCAGTCCTGATATAGTTTTTGCTGCTGACATGTGTGTGTTGAACCTTGTGGACTGGGTGTGGGTGCCCTGGAAGTGAACCCAGAGACCTCAGGAGAGATGCTTTGCAGTGCGCTCTTGCATCCGTGTTCTCATGGAACAAAGCTTACGGAGCAATGGGGACGTTGATGATTCCGAGTTGACAAATGAGAAGAGTCAGCCTCCAAATGGGAAGAATGTTTTAGAAAAACTCAAGCGATTAATTTTACTTAGATTTCCTTTTTTATGTATTATAAAGGCAATATATGAGAAAATCCATATCAAAATAAGTCTCAGAGCACTTGCACTGAGTGTAAGACGAAGTTCTAAGTGATAAAGCGTGTGCCATGTAATTGGTAGCGTTTTTTCGTTCTTAGTGGTACATAAAATAATACTGTTCCTTCTGATCACTGGCATCTTAGGCTCACTGAGGTGTGGTAGGTAATATATGTGAGGACCTCCGTACAGCGTCTGCCACCTGGTAGGCATCCCACAAAGTATGCAAACTCTGAGAAGTAGAGTCATTGACACATCTCCAGTATGCAGCTGCATTGTATAATTCAGGTGTTTTGCTTAAACATTTTCATTTTTAAATGAAACGTTTAGGGAAAGAATTAGAAAACAAAGACCTTTTGTTTATATTTGAAAAAAGTGTTAGAGTTATTAACATTTTAAAATGGGCTGCGGGCTCATCTCGGTGCAATGACCTTTTGATAATGGATATAAATTCCAGCTTCAGTTTTACCAGCAGAGCTGTTAGCATAATGGATGTACATGAAAAAAACTGTAGCACCTCCAAAGGAGCATTTAAGGAAATTGTTTGTCCCTGTTGGTTTATGGTGTGTCAGAAATCAAAACACTCATTTCTTGCTAGGTTTATTATAAAACTGCCTAAATCGGTGTTTCCTCAAGAGACCAGAAAATCACTATGAGAGCTGTTTGGGCTTTGAAGGTGTACTTGATAGCTCTCTTAGATTCCTTTATATTTAAGAATAACATTCAAAATGATGTCACAGAGCAGGAGTTGGCAAACTTTCCTGTAAAGGACGAGATAGTAAGTATTTTAGGCTTGTAGGACCATATGATCTTTGTCGCTACTACTCAATACTGCCAGTATAGCAGGAAAGCAGCCACAGAGAATGCATACATGAGTGGTTATGACCTTGTGTCCATAAATTTTCTTTAAAAAATTAGGTGGCCAGCCCACTGGCCGTGGTTTGCCAACCCCTCTTGTACAGTAACTAACTCAGACTCTCCCAAAACTACTCTGAAATTTTCACATCAACATACTGGTAAAATTCAGTTATTAAACTATGATTCGACTTAAGAAGTAACCGAAAATTACATTTAAATGAATATATTCAGAAAGAGGCCACTGCCTTCACAGTTGTGTGAGGATTTGTGACGAAGAAGTGGAATATTTGCCCTAAGGGCTTAGTCTAAAAATCATAATAAATACATCTTACTGAGTCAATTAGCCTTTGTTAGATAATAAACCACCCCTTAAAGCTAAGTGACTTAAAATAATATTTGCTTACTCTTCCGTGGGTCGGCAGCACAGTCTGGGCTCTGCTGGTGTCAGCTGGACTCGCTCGTGTGTGTGTGTGTGTGTGTGTGTGTGTGTGTGTGTGTGTGTGTGTGTGTGTGTGTGTGTGTGTGTAGCCTTGTGTGGCTGGGGTGATGCTCACCCTCAAGGAGGCGCCCTCAGGCTTTTTCCCATGGTGGCAGCATTCAAGAAGAGTCTGCGTGGAAGCTGCAAGGGCCCTCGTGGCCTGGGCTCGGGAATCTTCTGTCACTTCCATCACGTGCTATTGACTGAAGGAAATCACTAAGCCAGCCTGGGTCTAGGGATAGGGAAAGAGGCTCCGTCTTTGATGAGAAGAGCCGCAATGAATCCATGGCCGTCTTTAGTCTAGTATAGTTACCTAGACATTTAGAACCAGAGCGTTACATGACACCATGACTGGCGCAGTTGGGGTTGGCACACTACCCTGTAAAGAGCCAGATTTTACATATTTTAGACTTTGTCGGCCATAATCTGTTGCAGCTACTCAGTTCTGCTCTTGTAGCAGAAAAACAGCCATAGACAATAAATACATAAAGGGATGAACATGACTGTGTTTCAGTAAACATTTATTTACAAAACAGATGATTTTCCACCCTGATCTAGATCATCCAGTCTTTCAACAAGTATTTGTGCGCCAGGCATTGTTCTCGGTGTAAGGAATGTGCAATGGACAAAACTGGCAAGACCTCTGCCTTGGGGCAGACATTCTGGTGGAAAAAAATAGACAACAAACCAAAAAAACGAACAAGAAGTTTACATTAGATAAAGTTAGATGTTACACGGTGATAAATACTGAAGGAGTCAAAAAAGAAAAAGGGGGTATGAGGTGTCTGGATGGGAGTGAGGTCGACATCCTACCTTGGGGAGCCAAGGAAGGCCTCACTGTCAATATGGTTGTTAAGTAAAAGCTGGAAGGAAGTGAAGAAGCAGCCATAGGGATAAACCTGAGGGAAGGTGGGCGGAGAGAACAGTAGGTGTGAATCCTAGGTGGGAGCCTGCCTGGCAGGTCAGAGGAACAGTGGGGAGGCCAGTGTGGCCGCAGCAGAGGAAACACTGGGCAAGACACGAGGAAAAGCCAGCAGAACTGGCTGGTGCCTTCGGGGAGTACAGAGTCATTTTTGTCAAAAGCTGTTTGGAAACTTATGGCTAGACTGCAGTTCAATTTGAACTGAGGATTAGGAAATTGGTTGGTAATTACTGACTACCTACTTACCCCTCTATCTTGGTTGACTTGTGAAGATTAGACCAGTAGCTTGGGAAGCAGTGGGACTGAGGACGGTTCCAGGTGAGGCTAATGATAACCCAGGTTGGAAAATCTTTGCTGTATGGACTCAGCTCCCACACAGAGCCGGACTCTTGTTTGCTGTCACCCTGAGGGATTGCTGTGTGAATGGGTCTGGAATTAGAAAGCCCTTTTCCCACAGGAGCAGCATACTCCATCCTTTGAAGAATTCTGATTGTTAGAAAGTGTTTCTTTACCTTGAACTAAAACTGGCTTATCTGTGATTTTTACCTTAGTTGATTCTAGTTTTCCCTGTTGGGACTACTTAGACAACATTTGTTTCCTTCCTTCTTCCTCCCCCTCCCCCTCCCCCTCCCCTCCTCCTCCCCTCTCCCCTCCCTCCTCCCTCCCTCTCGCTGCATAGGGTCTTAGTTGCAGCACACAGGATCTTCATTGAGGCATGTGGGATCTTTCATTGTGGCACACGGCTTCTCTCTAGTTATGGTGTGGGGGTTGTTTTTTCTCTTCTCTGGCTGTGGTGCGTGGGCTCCAGGGCGCATGGGCTCTGTAGTTTGCGGCACGCAGGCTCTCTAGTTGAGGTGCGCAGGCTCAGTAGTTGTGGCACATGGGATTAGTTGCCCCGCAGCATGTGGGATCTTAGTTCCCCGACCAGGGGTCGAACCCCTGTCCCCTGCCTTGGAAGACAGATTCTTTACCACTGGACCAGCAGGGAAGTCCCTTAGATACCATTTGTTATTTCAGTTACTTATAGGAGGAATTAAATACCTTCCAGTATGCAAGTAAAGTTTAGACTGTAGTAATATCACAGTTGCTATCTTATAATATTTTACATTTAAGATGCCAGAAATATTGTATTGAGTTTTTTCAGCTAACTATTGATAAGAGGCATGTGTATTTCTTTACTACCCTGTGTAACTATTTATAGCATCCCTTGTTAACATATCTGTCAATGTTTGGTGTTCCTTGATTTCAGTGTTCACTTTACTTGTCCTTTATTGAGGGGATTTATTCAATTATACGTATTCATTCTAGATGGAGTTTATTTCAAGTTCATTTGGCTGTTGTTGGATTACAAACCACCCCATAACTCAGTGAATTAAAACAAAACCAAAAATCTGTTATTTTGACTCTCGTGTCTGTGGGCTAAGCTCTAGGGTAAGCTGTGGAAACTCTTACATTAACAAATTGCCTAAGTTGGGGTAACTCCAGTGGAGCCCAGTGAAGTTGGGTTCTTCTAAAGTTCTGCTTGGTTCTGGGTTGTCTTCCCAATCCTTAAATGCATTCAGTGGCCATGGTCAACGTCACCAAAATAAGCATGGTAGTCTTTTACCAAACAAGGGCCCCTGACTGTGACTCCCTGACTGCTATGGCTTAATTTCCTTAATGGTCTCGAGCATTTCACGTGAGTTTCCTGCACCCTCATCTTTCTGAATGCCCTGTTCTACCTATCAGCAGTTCCTGTGGTCTCCATGCCTAAAGATTCTGTGATGGGGGAGCTAGGACTGATTTAAAAAATTTTTATTTATTTATTTATTTGGCTGCATTGGGTCTTAGTTGCGGCACGCAGGATCTTCGTTGCGGCATGTGGGCTCTTCGTTGTGGTGCATGGGCTCTCTAGTTGTGGTGCTCGGGCTCCAGAGCACACAGGCTCAGTAGTTGGGGCACACGGGCTCTCTAGTTGTGGCGCACGGGCTCTAGAGCACACCGGCTCAGTAGTTGTGGTGCACAGGCTTATTTGCCCCATGGCATGTGGGATCTTAGTTCCCTGACCAGGGATCGAACCTGCGTCCTCTGCCTTGGAAGGTGAATTGTCATCCACTGGATCACCAGAGAAGTCCCAAGGATTGATTTTTTTTTTTTAATGTTACCTCCAAGATAGTTCTAGAAAATGCTTAACTCTTCTGTATTTAGTGAAATTTCACTTGTTTAATGTGTAGGTTTAAACACTGAGGTGTAATTCACATGCCATAAAAGTCACCATTTTAAAGTGCACAGTTCACTGCTTTTTAGTGTAGTCACAAGGTTGTGGGACTATCTCCATTATGTAATTCTAGAACACTGTCATGACTTCAGACAATCCCGTGTACTCCTTAGCAGTCATTCCCATTCGTTTGTTCCCGCAGAAACCACTAACTCCTTTCTGTCTCTGTGGATTAGCTTATTCCGGACATTTCATATAAATGGAATCATATAATATGAAGCCTTTGTGTTTGGCGTCTTTCACTTAGCAAAATGGTTACATTTTAATGTTAAAAGAAAAGGCACAAATAATCTAATTTATTTTTTTTAAGTCTTTATTGAATTTGTTATAATATTCCTCCTGTTTTACGTCTTGATTTTTTGGCCGCGAGGCATGTGGGATCTTAGCTTCTCAACCAGGGATCGAACCTGCACCGCCTGCATTGGAAGGTGAAGTCCTAACCACTGGACTGCCAGGGAAGTCCCAAATAATCTAATTTAAAATCTTGTCACCTGAGAAACTTCTGTATGTTTAAGTAACAGTTATTTTCATCATGTACTTGAACTTTTCTGATTTCTCACTACCTTGATATCACTAAAACTTTGCATTAACAAACTGTCCCTATTAGCTTCAAAGAGTATTTAAACATATCTACATGAAGTTTTGAATCTGAAGTAAATTCTTATGCGATGAGTAGGTATAATCCAGCTCTTAGTTTTAAAAATTGTTCTTATTTTAAGTGACTATAGGGGAAATGTATAAGATATGAATGCTCTCAAAAATATTGAACTTAGGCTGAACATAGAGTGGGCATTTCTTGAATTTGACATGACATTATTCAGTAAGATAATATTACCAGACTTCATTTAAGGATAGTATAAGGTGGATGTCAAGTTGGCTTTTCTTTTCTCTTAAAGATGCTTTGAGAACTCTTCTCTGTTAAGCTAATACTTGGATAAAGATAGGCTTGTGATAAAACTTGAGGAAAACAAGGATCCCAACTTAAATCTCAGGTTATATCTTCCTTCTCGGACAAGAACACACTGCAGCATTAGTTTTCAGCGCTGCATGTGGGTACGACATAAAACTAGGTATCTGGAAAAGCCTTCATTGAACTAGATATATTTTCCTTTAATGGAATCGCGAGGTAAGACACAAGGTTCTCTTTCAGTTTCTATTGCTACGAAGTGTATCTTTTCATTTCTTGTCTTGCCACTCATATGAACCAACAGTTTACTGTACTGAATGAATCAAAGAAAAAGCAGATACTTTTCCCTTTTCCCCATTTACTTGGCTTCCTACTTGTAAAGTGGCTGTGGTATTACTTGACTCATTCAGGTACTATGCAGGTAAATGAAGTCTTAAAGACTTCTGAAACCTGTCAGGAAAGATGCTGTAGTTAACAAAACCCTCCCGAACAAGTGGGCTGTAAGATGAATTCTTGATACGTAAATGTCTGTGTCTATAAATTTCCATTGATAAATTCAAGTATACAGTTAGACCTAAGCTCTAACAGAAAATCATAAAAAAACATTGACCTGCGAAGGCAGTAATTTGAAGAGTGGTTTCAGGGTATAGTAGTATTAAGTGACCTCCAGCCTAGACTGTGCCAGTCTGTGCTTCTCAAGGGCATGTCTGTCTGTGGGCTGTGGTCAGTCTCCTGTCTGATCGTTATTTATACCTCCTGCTCTCTGAGGGAGTACATTATTTTAATTTTCCTTTCAGAAAGTGAAAATTTATGGAGATCTGAAATTCCATCATTCTATTCTGTCCTTACAGTAGCACCGTGAAGTTGGTTTCCTCATCAGTAAAATAGAGCTTAAATCTTCTTTGCAGGGTGGGTAAGATTTAAATGAGATAATTTATCAATATGTAAAGTGCTTAATAAATAAAGGACTCCCAACAAATAGCTGTATTATTACCACTATTTGTTACCATCCTTGGGAAATAATAATGACTTGCTAGATGAATTAAAGATTTGATTTTTAAAGGCCCTTTTGAATGTTTCTGGTAATAGGAAAAAAGTGACTTTAATTTTACATCTACATTCCCAGACCCAAATGGAGCAAAAGTACAACTCCATTTTTAGTGAAGTTTTTAAAAATTGCAAAACCTTTGAAATATATCTGCCAAATATTGTGAATTTTATACAAAGGTAAGCAATATATACCTCATTAGGCTGAGCAAGGTATATATTTTCCCCACATAAGCGCCACAGTCCTGAAAGACAGCTTCCTGGGCCCTGCGTGGCACCCAGGGCTGGGTGGGGAAGGGTAGAGAGTGGATTGGGAAGGGAGGCAGGAGACATACAGCAGGGGAATCAAGATCATTTTTTCTTGTTAGTTAATCAAGAAGCTAAAATTAGTTTTGGATTCTGTTTTGTTTATAGGAATAGGCAATGCTGTCTTAATTCCCCTCCAGCCATGCTGTAGGACTTGGGTCTCAGTGAGGCCCTGTATGAGACCTACAAGAGATGGGGGGCAGAGGGGGGCTCTCAAGAATCTTTCACTTGCTCAGTGGGCGCAGATGCCCCAGTTGGACAGTTGTGTGGAATAAATCACAGCAGAGAACAGAAGCAGTGTTGCAGAATCCTAAAATGTTTATTTGGACCCTGTTATATTTTCCGGTGATGTTCTCAGTCCCACCTCTCACCTGGGTTTGCCTTCTTTACTTCAGCCTTCGCTCTTCTTCCTCTCTCAGGTGTATTCCTGTCTCTGGCCTACTTCAGGCCAGTGGACTCCGTACTTGGTCCCAGTTTTCTTTTCAGCTCTAATCCTGAGTATTTTGGAGATCAGGAAAGACTGGAGGAGAGCATTGAGGGCCAATTTTAGGACTGTGGTATTGATGGGTTTTCCCTGTACTTTCTCCTGGACTCCTGGTTGGCCATTGATTTGTTACCAGGGTCACTACTGGGCATCCCTTTGAAAGTCCATTCAAAGGATGAAGAGGTGAGAGAAGGAAGAATAAGAATGGGGAAGGGGAGGATGCATTTGGGTGAATGATAATCGCTTGTTCCTGGACTCCCTCTACCTTTTAGTCACTGTTTTAAAAACAGCTTTATTGCGATTTAATTGACATACCTTACAACTCAGCCATGTAAATGGTACAGTTCAGTGGGGGTTTTTTTGTGTATTCACAGAGTTGTGCAATCAGTTTTAGAACATTTTTTCATCCTAGAAAGAAACCCCATGCTGGTCAGCAGACATTCATCACATCCCCCCAATCCCCTCTGTCTAGGAAACCATTTATCTATTGTGTTTTTATTGATTTACCTGTTCTAGAAATTTCATATACATGGAATTATATAATATGTGGTCTTCTGTGGCTGGCTTCTTTCACTTAGCATCATGTTTTCAAGTTTTATCCATATTGTAGCATATCTCAGGACTTCATTCATTTCTTGCAGAATAATATTCCACTGTATAGATATACCACGTTTTGTTTATCCATTCATCAGTTGATGGACATCTGGTTTTTCCATCATTCAGTTATTGTGAATGCTGTGAATATTCATGAACAAGTTTTTGTGGGGACATATGTTTTCATTTCTCTTGGCATATATCTAGGACTTGAATTTCAGGGTCATATAGTAACTCTATTATTAATCTTTTGAGGAATTGCCACACTGTTTTCCAAAGTGGCTACACCATTTAAAATTTCTACCAGCAGTGTTATGGGGGGTTCCAATTTCTCCACACCCTTTCCAACCCTTGTTATTATGTGTCCTTTTTTATTATGGCTATCCTAATGGTATGAAGTGGTATCGCACGTAGTTTTGATTTGCATTTCCCCAAAGGTTAAGGATGTTGACATTTTTTTCATGATTTGTGGAGGACTGATCTTGGAACAGAAGAATCTTGGAGAAGGAGATGAGAACTCTCTGATGTATTTTTCATGTAGCGACAGCCAGAATGATCATTTTAGGGGGCAAATTTTATCATATCACTCTGTCTGCTAGCTTTCTGCTGCTCTTAGGAGCAAGACTGGAATCATTAACATAACCAATAGCTCTTATTTCACCAACTTCATTTCAAGCCACTTTTCCCTCTTTTGTCTGTGCTGTAGCCACAGTCACCTTGTCTCTGGTTCTGTCAGGTACTGTGTTGCTTTCCACCGCATGCCATCCCACGTACCATTCCCCACCCTTCTTACCTTATTACTTCCTTCAGTGCTCAGTTCAAACACCATTTTCTCCAGGAAGCCTTCTTTGATATCCCATATTCTCCTTTGTTGCACATATTACAATTTTAATTAAAATATGAATTATGTAATTAATTGGTTAATGTCCATGCCATCTGCTAGAATGAAAGCCTCACGGAGACAGGAACCTGCCTGTCCCATTCACAGTTGCATCCCCTGCACAGTTCCTGGTGCGTGGTCATCACTCAATATGCACTGAGCAAGTAGTGAGTGAGTGATAGTGGCTAAGAGTAGGGCTCACGTTCCACAGTCTCAGCCGCAGTATGCCCTATGCCATATGTGTTGTCTGACTTCAGACCTCATCTGCAGTGATGTGTTTCTTATATTTATTCCCTCGACGTATGTTTATTCAGAACCTGATATACGTAAGACAGTAGAAGCTGAGTTCTTTTAAGGCCACCAAAATGGTTAAAATTTGGGCTGCTTACCCAGGTCTTACCCAGTTCCTCACTTTTGGAATCCAGCTGACTAATCTCCAAGGGGCAGATCCTGTTGCTTTGGAGCACAACGAAAACCACTGGTAGAAACTGAGAACATAATCTTGGATTTTGCAGAGCAATTTTTGGGAGCTACAAACTTACAAGCAGTGATTCTATTTTTGCTTCCTTCATTTTGTCTGACCTTAATCTTGAAATATGGAGAACTATGTGTTAAATAGATTGAACTGTCCACTTTTCCTTCTTTAATGTTTCATTGAGATGGAATGTCTTTATTCCCCTTCCCAAGAGTCTTGTCACCAGTGCTCACTTACGCTTCTTAATCTGAAATACTCTGAGATATCAAAGCCATATTATAACTTACCAAAAAACTTTTTTAATAAAAGAAAAGACATTTAACAAGCTCTTTGGCTAGGTCAGATTAAAAGCATGTTAAAAATAGGAAGGAGGGACATATAATAGAAGGTGCAAATCTATAATAGTGTCGGGAAATAGCATACAATGAGTTGTACCTCTTATAAATATATCTCAAAGAGCTACTCAAGGAGGTTTGAAGTTATCTTCCCAGAAAAAGGAAATATGTAAGTCCATTATTTAGGGAAGAATTTGAGAAGTTAGCATGTGAGTGGAAGAAAGTAATATGGTATGGTCATTGAAATAGCTGGGTTTAAATCCTGAGTCTACAGTTTATTTGGTGAGATATTTTGGGTCTTAATCTCTTTAGGATAACGGTACCTATTTCATATGTTTGTTTGGAGGATTAAATGATCATATATGTAGATTTGTCATGTATAATTAATACACTTAGCATAAGTATTTAAAAATAAGTACTAAAAATAACTGAGTGGTCCTCGCATGGGACCATATAAGCAGATCATTAGAGTGAGAAAAGTGAAGCCCAAGATAAGATATTAGATTCTAAGACAGTATCAGGCATTTTAAATGAGTTAAACTTTACTGCTCCAAGTAGGTTACAATGCAGTGTATTGAAAAATTCACAAATATGATCTCAGAGCCCTTTTTTTAAAAAAAAAAATTGAAGTATAGTTAACTTAAAATGTTGTGTTAATTTCAGGTATACAGCAAAGTGATTGTTATACAGGTATATATATATATATATATATACACACACACACACACACACACGCGTGCACACACACATATATATATACTTTTTCATATTCTTTTCCATTATAGTTTTTTTCCACAAGATACTGAATATATTTCCCTGTGTTATACAGTAGGACCTTGTTGTTTATCTATTTTATACACAGTAGCTTGTTGCATCTTCCAATCCCAACTCCGAATTTATCCCCCCACCCCTTTCCCCATTGGTAACTATAAGTTTTCTTTATCTGTGAGTCTGTTTCTGTTTTGCACTTATTTAGTTCATTTGTATCATATTTTAGATTCCACAGATAAGTGGTATTGTATATTTATCTTTTTTCGCCTGACTTACTTCACTTAGTATGATAATCTCTAGGTCCATCCATGTTGCTGCAAATGGCATTATTTCATTCTTTTTTATGGCTGAGTAGTATTCTATTTTGTGTGTGTGTGTGTGTGTGTGTTTGTTTGTATATCTCACATCTTCTTTATCCATTTTATATGTGAATGGACATTTAGGTTGCTTCTGTGTCTTGGCTATTGTAAATAGTGCTGCTATGAACATTGGGGTGCATCTTTTCGAATTAGAGTTTTCTCTGGATATATGCCCAGGAGTGGGATTGTTGGATTATATGGTAACTCCATTTTTAGTTTTTTAAGGAATCTCCATATTGCTTTCCATAATGGCCGCACCAGTTTACATTCCCACCAACAGTGTAGGAGGGTTCCCTTTTCTCAACACACTCTCTAGCGTTTATTATTTGTAGGCTTTTTAATGATGGCCATTCTGACTGGCTGTTGTTCTTTTTTTATAATTAATATTTATTTGTGGGATCCTTCCTTCCTTCCTTCCTTCCTCCCTCCCTTCCTTCCTTCCTCCCTTCCTCCCTTCCTTCCTCCTTCCTTCTTCCTTCCCTCCCTCCCTCCCTTGCTTCCTTCCTTTTCTATTGAGATATAATTTACATATAATGTTGTATATGTTTAAGGTATACACTGTTGATTTGATACACATATATTGCAAAATTATATTATGCCACATAATTACCATTTCTTTTTTGTGGCGAGAACATTTAAGTACTACTGTCTTAGCAGCTTTCAAGTATATAATACTGCATTATTAACTATAATTACCATGCTGTACACTAGATCCCTAGAACTTATTCATCTTATAACTGGAAGCTTATACTCAGAGTTATAGTTCTTAAGAAGTTACAAAGAAATAGGGGTGCCTAAAGAGCTTAGGATGGAAAATATCTCATTTACAGAAAGAAGAATGGAGGAATTTCAGAACTATAGATAAATCTGGCTACATAAAATGATGATGATGTTAGTCTGTGATAATTGAAAAACAGAGAGGCTAATCAGGGAAGGCCTGAGACCATAATTAAGAGGCACTAATAGAGAGGACATCTTGGAGATGGAGATAATTAACTCTTAGATGATATAAGTAGGCTGTGAACATTTGTACAGACGACTGTTAAGTTGGGTAATGCTAGCTTGTGGGAAAAAAAGAACCAAAATTTCAGTAGATTAACACAAAAGAAGTATATCAGTTGTATAATTGTAGAATTTGTGGCCTTCCTGGTCAGTGGGCTGCTTTCTTTCATCTCATTCCATTTCATGCGTCTTGAAACTGTAGGATCAGAAGATCCTGAAAAATTCTTATCAAACATGAGCCACGTAAAAGAAATGAATATTAAAGTTCCCATTTTACTAATTATAGTGTATGAAATGTTTAAAATGAGTAAAGTGTTCCTTATATTGTTTGTGTTTGTTCCATGTCTTATTATTAAGGTTTCCATGAATGTACTTTGATTTTCCTGTCCCTGTTTTCCTCATATGTTCACACGTGCTTCAACTTCAAATTCTCGACCACATTGCTTTCAGCAGGTGGACTACTGTCTGATGGCCCAACTGTGGGGCATCAAATGACTCGTCTGTATAAGGAAGAATGTTGAGTTTACTTCTGGGTTAAACATTAAAGAAACGTTGCAGGTAAAACTAGAGGCTCCTTAGCTTTAGGCATCCATGGTGGAGAGGCTAATGGAAACCATTCCTTCTAAGGAGTGCAGAGGATGCTGGGATGTTTGGCTTGTAAGCCAGATGATTAATCAGAGCTTCCAGCACTGTCTGCAAATGTGTCTGCCTCTCCTGGGAAACGGGAGGAGGTTCATGTTGTGAGTTGCTCCAGTAGGCAGGACTTTGGGTCCTAGGGAAAGTTCCAGGGCAGCCACTTCCTGTTCAGCATAAGACAGTTCTTTCCAAGGGTCTGAAAACTTAAGTAGAAAGATGTCGGCTTCTGGACAAAGTGAGTGCCACAAGTCTTCAAGGGAGACCAAACAGATAAGCAATTCCAGTGTGGGTGGGAGGTTGGCTGAGGGCCTCTAGAGCCCCTTGACAGCTCTAGAGATTCTGTGATTCTTTCTTATACTTGCCAGTAGTTTGCAAATATTCCTACAACCTCTAAGATGAAAAGCAGAGGAGAAGTTAGCGTAATGAAAGAACACTATTAAGATGTAAATTGTTTTCTCTGTTAAGTGCTTTCCCAATGTGCTGAAACACACATTTACTTTTATTCCCTCCTGTCTAGGCTGCTGACACGCAGGAACTAAAGACGAAAATGTGGAGTCAAGCAGGTTATACCTGTACAAAGAGAGACAGCTAACATCTGGCTCTTTCTTTTTTCCTTTAAATGATATAATCAGTGTTGCACAGTGTGTCTAACGCCTTCTCTTTTATATCCTTAGTTTTAGAGAAAAAAAATCAAATGCCAGGTGACCATTATTGCAGCACATTGTTGACATATTCAGCAAACAGTAGGCCATTGAAAGTGATGACAGTTATTAATGGGATTAGAACAGTAATAAAACTTTATAGAGGAGTTCAATAACTCGTTTACAGACCATGAAACAAAGCTAATAGTCAACCTTCATGGGTGAAGTGTTCTATTTGTCCTGTGGTCCACTGCTTTGACTTTCAGTCCAATATCAAGAGATCACTTAGATTTCAAATGTCTTAATGTGCATCTTATTGTTAAAGCCTGTAGAATTTTGCACAATTAAAAAATGAGTCCCCAAAGAGCAATGATTTAGTGTTAACATTTTCAGTAAAATGTAAGCTATCAGCTCTTTCCATTTACAGATACATAAATGAGTGATTGGCAGACAGTATGATCTTCTGTCTATATAAGCACCAAATTTTGGATTTAATCCAGTTTTTTTCTTTAGGTATCTCTTGGATATTAGGTATAAATAACTGAATAAATCATAGGGCTTTTGTTTCTCATTCTGTTAACAGTTTCCACCGTAACTGAGTCTGGGCATTATAGTTTGTCCTCCCCTCCCTCCTAAGAGCTCTTCCACTGCACCATGCCCAGAAGACTTCGTTCCTGTTGGAAACAATTCTTCTGATTTGGGTTTTGTTTCCTTCAATTTCATTCAGTAACCCTTTTTTGAATCACAGAGGGTTTAGAGATAGAGTATTCCTGAAAATCATTTATTCAAAAACTGCTCATTGTACGGATGATGAAAGCAAGGCCAACAAGGTGCAGAAACTTGCCCTGGGCTCCCCGAGCTGGAAAGCAGCTGGGATGACCCTGAGATGTAGAGATCGTAACTTGAGCCCCTTTGCTCCCTATGCCTTCTCCAAGGGCTGGCTTACCTCCATCTTCAGAACTGCAGGTGTTTGGTCAAAGCACCATTGGGTATTTTCTTCTGCCTCTCATTTGGAACCAAGCTTTTGCTTTAGTTTTGTTTGCTGTTGATGAAATTGACTGGAACACTGCCTTCTTTCTTTGAGGGTAATATTACTGATGACTCATGGTCCTCCTTTAAAGACATGGGTCAGTATCTTCTCCCTTGATGTCCTTGGTGACCAGTGGCATGCCATATCTATCTATCTATCTATTTATATATAGATAGATATATATATAGATCTATCTATCTATATATATATAGATAGATAGATATCTGGCCAGTGTTAAGAAAAGACATCTCTGCCCAGAGAATAAAGCCATGCATTCTTTAATCCTGGGCTTCCACCAGCTGAGCTTTCTATCTGGGGATGGCATTCACCCTAGTTCTCTGATATGTAACTGGTATGGAAAGCTTGATACTTACTTTAAAGATAGGTTTCAAATAATCAAAAAAGTGGGAGTTGTTATATTTGAAATAAAGAAGAAAGAGTAATTGTTTGGGAACAGGTCCATTTTCTGAAATTGAAGTAGTAAGCAGGTTGGTGGAATTCTCAGTCCTCCTAATCATGTCTTGACAGGGTGGCCAATCCAAAGGGTTTTGACTCAGACAGCTTGATCAGGTATTTGTTATTGGGTAAAGGGATACTCATTCAGATTTTTCTAGCACAACACTGGGCATGTCATTGTTGCTCAAGAAATATTTATTAAATGAATCAGTAAAAGAATGAATGAGCAAATGCACTTGAAAATTAAAGATCATTGCATATGGTGTGTGCCTGTGAGAGGATCAGGTGATAGGAGAGAGAATAGGTCCAATAATAAAAATAATGACAGTAATTACAATAATAAGATGTAGGACCCAAGATGGCATGTTTTCTAAAGACCAAGGTGTCTGTCCTTGAACAACTCTGAATCAGGGTCTCTACCTGGCAAAGTGAATGTCCCTTGAGGAAAACCAGTCATCCACATCCTGGGAGCCCATAGGGGGAGCTTTCAGAATGGCAACATGAAAGTGGAACCTGGTTTTGGCCTGAGGGGTTATTTTACTTTAAAGTTGAAGTGTCTTAAGGTAAAACGTATGTAGCCAATGATGCCGTAGACTCATATATTGTTGAAGGGGCAAAAATGTACAAATATATACCAATGTAAACATTTTCACAAGCCCCCATTACAACTGTGTAGGACTTTCCAATTAAATGTGCCTAATTCTTTTCTGGTTTAAAATGGCCCCATCGTAAATCACTCTGCAGTCTTTTCAAAATCCAGCTCCTTTTGAGAACAGTTTCTCCTCTCCCACTCCTCCCCAAGACAGTCTGGACCTACAGGGGTGCTTGTGTGTCCTGGTGGGCTTGGGGAAGGGCGAGGCTCTTTGGATCCCCTTACAATTAGATACAAATAAAATAAACATTATTTTAAGCTCATTTCCTTCATTTTAATGGTATGAAATGCCTTTTAGATTTTAATCAAATATGCTCCATTATTTTTGAAAATGTGATTTAGCATTTTATGATAGAGCAGTTGGTGATTTAGTTTATCTTTTTCTTAATTAGTAGACTTTAGTTTTTAGAGCAGTTTGAAGTTTATAGAAAAGCTGAACAGAAAGGACAGAGGGGCCCCTGTATGTCGTCCTCCCCTATCTCCCCTGTACGGGTTCCCTTCTTATTAACGTCTTTCATTAGTGTGTTATATTTATTATAATTGAACCAATTGATACATTATTATTATATAAAATCCATAGTTTTCTTTAGGGTTCACTCTTTGTATTATACAATTCTGTGGGTTTTGCCAGGTATATGATGTCATGTATCTACCATTACATTATCGTACAGAATAGTTTCACTGCCCTAAAAATCCTCTGCTCCACATGTCCATCTCTCCCTCCTTCCCACCCCAAGCCTCTGATCTTTGTAATATCTTTCTAGTTCTACCGTTTCCAGAATGTCATCTGTTTGGAAGCATCCAAATGCAGCCTTTTCATACTGGCTTCTTTTACCAAACAATATGCATTTTAAGGTTCCTCTGTGTCTTTTTGTGGCTTGATAGCTCATTTCTTTTTATTGCTGAATAACATTCCATTGTATTTACCTTATTTATTTATTTAGGCTGCTCCGGGTCTTAATTGTGGCACGTGGGACCTTTGGTGTGGCATGCGGGCTCTTTAGTTGTGGCCTGAGGATTTCTCAGCTGCAGCATGCATGTGGGATCTAGTTCCCTGACCAGGGATCGAACCCGGGCCCCCTGCATTGGGAGTGCGGAGTCTCACCCACTGGACCACCAGGGAAGTCCCTACCATATATAGTCTATCAGTATTCCATTGGGTTACCACAATTTGTTTATCCAGTTACCTATTGAAAATACCTTTGTTGCTTCTAAGTTTTGGTAATTATGAATGAAGCTGCTATAAGTATCTGTGTGCAGGCTTTTGTGCGGACTTAAGTTTCCAGCTCGTTCTAGTAAACACTAAGGAGCAGAATTGGCTGGATTGTCTGGTAAACCTATGTATAATTTTGTAAGCAAGGCCCAGACTGTCTTCCACAGTGGCTGTACCGCTTTGCATTCCCACCAGCAATGAGTGAGAGTTATTTTTACTGTGTATCCTCACCAGCATTTGGTGTCAGTGTTTTGGATTTTCACTATTCTAATAAGTTTGTGGTGGTGTCTTGTTTTAATTTGCAATTCCCTAATGATGTACGATATGGAGCATCTTTTCATATGCTTATTTGGCATCTGTGTGTATTTTCTTTGATGAAGTATGTGTTCAGATCTTCTGCCTGTTTTTTAATTGGGTTGTTTGTTGTCTTATTGTTGAGCTCTAAGGAGTCTTCCCGTATTTTGGATACAAGTCCTTTCTCAGATATGTGTTTTGCAAATATTTTCTCCCAGTCTGTGGTTTATCTTTTTATTTTCTTCTGGTTTGATTAGTTTTGATACTTGGTTTTAATGGCTGTTACAGCTGAAAAGTAAACCTCATCACAGTGCATAGATCTTTGTGGAGAAAACGCACCATTGACTCTGCTTCCTAAATTATACTTATTTTCAAAACCGTATGCCAGTTATGCAAATATTTTAAAAAATAATTCGTCTAGTAAAATTTCATTTTCCCAGAACATTGCCTATTCTTACAAACTAATTGGAACACATCACATTCTTCTATAAGAATTGCTTGGAAAACATTTAAGTGGGTGTGAAAATAGCCTCCATTTTTTGGTCCTATCTCATTTACTTTTTACTGAGTTTTAACATGTAGTAATAAACTACATAATTTTTAAGCATACAGCTTAATGAATTTTTACATATGTATAAACTTATAAAACCAACACATAGATCCAGATAAAGAACATTTTTACTACACCAGAAAGTTCCTTCTTATCTCTTCCCAGCCCATGCTCATATCCAGGGCCAATCAGTATTCTTATTTCTATCACCATTGATTACTTTAGTCTGTTCATGAACTTCATATAAAAGAAATATAAATATATCCACTTTTGTGTCTGGCTACTTTCATGGCATAATTTCTGTGAGACTCATCCACCTTGGTTCTTTTATAAGTTTTTTTTTTAACTTAAAAAATTTTTGTTTAGTATCCCATTGTACTAATGCATTACAGATTCTTTCTTTTCCTACTGCTATACATTTGGCTTGCTTTCAGTTTATGTCTGTTATGAATAAAGCCACTGTGAACATTCTTTTTTTATATATAAATTTATTTTATTTTTGACTGTGTTGGGTCTTCGTTGCTGCGCACAGGCTTTCTCTAGTTGTGGCAAGTGGGGGCTACTCTTTGTTGCCCTGCATGGGCTTCTCATTGCAGTGGCTTCTCTTGTTGCAGAGCACGGGCTCTAGGCACGTGGGCTCAGTAGTTGCGTCTCGTGGGCTGTAGAGTGCAGGCTCAGTAGTTGTGGCTCATGGGCTTAGTTGCTCCGCGGCATGTGGGATCTTCCCGGACCAGGGCTCAAACCCGTGTCCCCTGCGTTGGCAGGCGGATTCTTAACCACTGTGCCACCAGAGAAGTCCCTGAACATTCTTGTACATATCTTATTGTGCACATATCCCCTCATTTGTTTCAGAAACATACAGAACCACGCATGCACACCCACACAGACACACATACCTACATACATACATCTACTAGTGGAATTGCTGAGTCATAGGGAAGCCATGTTAGTCTTGAATAGATTTTGCCAAACCGTTTTCTCAAGCGTTATGCTAATTTGTACGTAAACTGGCAATGTAAGAGAATTCCAGTTGCTCTACGTGTTTGGTCTTTGTCTTTTTAATTTTAGTCTTTCTGTTGGTGTGTAGTAATATCTCGTGTTTTAAATTTGTAACATTTTTATATATTGATTGGCCATTTGGATATCCTCTTTTGTGCCTCGCATGTCTTTCACTCATTTCTAATGTTGACTCGTGTTTTTCTTACTGAGTTATAGGTTTCTTTATATATTGTAAGCAGGAGTCCTTGGTTGGATATGTGTATTGCAAATAATTTCTTCAATTCTCTAGTGTGCCTTTATACCCCTCAGTGATAAACTTAAGGAACAAATGTTCTTAATTTAATGAATTATACAGTAAGTCCCCTACATATGAACGAATTCCATTCCGAGAGTGCGTTCGTAAGTCTAATTTGTTCGTAAGTCCAACAGAATTAGCGTAGGTACCCAACTAACACAATCGTCTATATAGTACTGTACTGTTATAGATTTATAATACTTTTCACACAAATAGTACATAAAAAACAAACAAAAAATAAAGAAAACATTCTTAATCTTACAGTACAGTACAACAGGGGCTGGCAACGAGTAAACAGGCAAGAAGAGTTGCTGACTGGAGGAGGGAGAGGAGGTGGGAGATGGTAGAGCTGAAGGGCCATAGCAATAGGAGACAGAGGGCAAGCTGCAATTTCACTCATGCCTGACGTTGATGGTTCTGCTTCCTTGCTGGAACCAGATGCACGTTTGCATCTTTGAAAGTTCTCAACTTGAAGGTCCATTTGTAGGGGACCTACTGTAATTTATATTTTTATGGTTCATGCTTTTTGTGCCTTGTTGAAATATTTTTGCCTGTGCCATAGTCATGAAGATGTTTTCCTATGCTTTCTTCTAAGCTTTATTATTTTCCTTTTATATGTAGGCCTATGAAACATCTCCAATTACTATTTGTGTATGGTGTGATAAAATGGTCATGGTTCATTTTTTATCTTCTGCATTATTCATTTAAAGACATTTTCTCTTTGTCTAATTTTTCTTATGGTATATATCTGAGGATTTTCAGCAGATATTAGAACAAATTATGCTATAGAAAAACTCCATCAGATGATGCTGTATACTTTTTCAAACATCCTTTTTCAAAATGCTCTCTTTATAGTAGTTAACTTTTTCACTCAATGTTAAAACTTCTCTTTCACCTTGAAGGGACAGGTGAAGAGTGTGTTAAGAAGGGATGTGTGTGTGTGTGTGTGTGTGTGTGTGTGTGTGTAATCATCTGCTAGATAGCATACTGACAACTTATTTGTTACCACACAAAATCTTAGCAAGTTTCTTTTTACAAAGAAAAAACTGCGTAAGTCATTTTCAGGTTTAGCAGCTCTTTTAAGATCTTGGTCATGACATTAACAATGATCACTCTATACATCTCATTACAAAATATTATAAAGACATTCCTATTTTAAAGATCTTGCTTTTTTTTTTTTTTTTTTATTGTTTTTAAAAAACTAACCCCATCACTGGCTTAGTGTTTGAGAGTGGGCTCTCTTGATCCAGGTTGCCTGGGTTTAAGTCCTGGTTCTGAAACTTATATCCACAATGACCTTGGGCAAGTCTTAACTTCTCTGTGCCTCAGTGGCCTCACCCGTAACAATAGGTTTAATTACAGTGTCCAGTATAGGGGTTGTTGCAAATAGTACATGAATGAGTGTAAAGAGGTCAGGATGTTGTCTTGTACAAAGTTCATGCTCCATAAATAGTATACATTCAAATACTGTCAAGTATGAAACCTCAAAGAGGCTTCTGTATATCTTTCATTGTTTCCTAAAATGTTGAGAAATACTAGACTGAAAATCACATGAAACAGTTTTATTTTTCTATTGTAGGTGCTTAGTATAAAATTCTTTCCAATGATGGTGGGAGTTAATATAACTAACATAATCATATAATTTCTAGCGAAAATATCAGGATAAAATACATTGCAGGATTTGTTGCTATAGTAGTAGCTTTCAGAATTTTAGTTTTTTAAACTGACTTCTTTTCAGGACTGATTAGGTTGTCATTGCTTTTAGCATCATACTGTAGCTGAGGAAAAGTGTAGGAAGCAGAATTGTTCTGAATTTTTGTTTGTTTGTATTATTAGTATTAACTTCAAGTTCACTTTTTTTCAGGAGTGAGATACTTTACCTTTTTTAAAAAAAATTTTTGGCTGCTTTGGGTCTTCATTGCGGTGCGCGGGTTTCTCATTAACGTGGCTTCTCTTGTTGCGTAACACAGGCTCTAGGCACGCGGGCTTCAGTAGTTGTGGCACGCAGGCCCAGTAGTTGTGGCTCGCGGGCTCTAGAGCGCAGGCTCAGTAGTTGTGGTGCATGGGCTTAGTTGCTCCGCGGCATGTGGGATCTTCCCAGACCAGGGCTCAAACCCGTGTCCCCTGCATTGGCAGGAGGATTCTTAACCACTGTGCCACCAGGGAAGTCCAGTACTTTACCTTTTGATTATAATTTAGTTAATACTAAATAATATAGTTGGTGGCATCCATTGAACCAGATGCACATGAACTGCTATTATGTCCCAGTCCCTGGAATTTTACAAAACCCATGGGATTGCCCACTCTCCCCAAGTCCTGCAGCTCACTCTTTTCCCTCTGGATAACCAAGCGCCACTCTCTTTGTGCAGCAAAGTGATGCATAGATCCAGTGGAAATACCAGTTTTGTTATTTTTTTTGGTAAAAATAATTATAAGTTAAGTTTTTATATTTTCTTATCACACTCCAGTTGATCACTTTGGCCTGTGGTCTAAAATAGCAAAAACACTAGCTTAAGTAACAGAGGACACGGAAATGATTCAATAATGAAGGACTCAGTGTTGGAAGGCAAGAAAATTAATCTGAGAGGAAAAATAAACTATTTATGGGAGACAGGCATTTCTAGTTTAGTTTTTCTTACTATGTGGACAGTTAAAAGAATAACACTACAGAAATGCATTTGACAAAATATAACACCTATTTGTAATTTAAAAACCATTAGCTTACTAAGATTAGAAGGGAATTACCTTAGTTTGATAAAGAATATCTGAAAAAAAAAACCCCAAAACTAAAGCAAAATGTCATATTCAATGTTAGAACATTGAGAATTTCACCCTGGGATTCAAATAAATCAAAGATATTCATCATCATCACTTTATCAGTAAACATTGTATTGGATGTCCTAGCCAGTGCAAGAAGGTAAGAAAAAGAAATAGATGTGTAAGAATTGGAAAGAAATAAATAAAAGTACTATTATTTTCAGATGACATGAATGTGAACCTAGAAAATTCAAAAGAATCTCTGAGCTATTGACATTAATAAGAAAATTTATCAAGGTTACCAGTGACAAGGTCAATATAAAAATCAATTGATATAAATATTAAAAAATCAATCATGTTTCCACCAAGTTTAAACCAAAAATTTAAGACTTGCTGTGTATAAGTAGCATCCAAAATTCAAGTAACTAGGAGTAAATCTAATGGGCAAAATGTCTACACTGAAAACTATTAGATGTTAGTGAGAGGCATGTACAAGGATGTTCATAGTACAATATTTATAATTACAGAAAAGTGGAAACTACTCAAATACTCATCAACTTTAGAATGTTTAAATATACTTTGGCATATTCACACATTGTAATGCTACACAGCAACGAGAATAATGAACTACAACTACTCTTAGTACAGTGTGAATGGATCTCATGAGCATAACTTGTGATTCTAGTTCTGCCGACTACAAAACCAGGCAGTTAATCCTTGAAATTGGAAGTCAGTGCAGTAATGACTTTTGAGGAGGAGAATAATGTCTGGCGGAAGAATAAGAGGATTCTGGGTAATGGTGATTTTCTCTCTCAAGCTGCAGGCTCTTTACATGGGTGTTTTCAGTTGGGGAAATTTCATCTAGCTGTGCACTTATGATATTTACACACTTTTTTTGTTTATATCAATAAAAAGTTTTTCTAAAAAAATCTATTACTGTTTGTATCCACAGATGGTAGGTTAACACTGAGTATATGCCTACCTTAGATTCAGTAAGTCAGATTGGTTTGTCATTTGATAGTACCACATAATAGCTGTGTGACCTTGTGCACTCAGCTAGGGCACATGTGTGAATTGCTTCCTCATCTGTAATATGGGGATAATATCATCATTGTTTAGTTATATTGAGAATTAATATGGCACATAAATGTCACTGAGAAAATGATCATTTCCCTTTAAGGGACTGTGTGTGTGTGAATGTGTGTAAAAAAATATATGTATATGTGTGTGTATATAAAAGTATGTGTGTATGTACACATACACACATATCTATGATAGAAAGCAACAACTCAGTGGAATTTTATATTACAACTCACGATTAGATGATCTTTCTACAAATGAAACCGGGTGTCCAAATGTACGTTTATAATTTACATTTTGAAACGAAAGTATAGCCATATATTTAGCTATGTTCAAATATAGAGCAGAGTTCATTCAAAAATTCTTTACAGTGAGATTGTGGCCGTATTTTTTTTTCCTCTAAAAGCTATTATGAATGATAAAATGTATCATTAGTTACATTTAGGTTGTTATAGATGATAGGTTGGGATCTAATAATGATTTGTCTCCCTTTGCAGCTTGTCACATTTAATCAGTAGGTAATGAGACATTGATGGAAAGTGAAATTCAGAGTTATGCTCTACACTTCCATATTTGCATACATCACTCGGAAGACCTGAGCCGTTTTATAGTCCAAAATAACAGAAATAGCTTTTATTTCCGTTCATGTACTCATTCAAACGTTTATTTATTTGAATATTTGTTGAGAATGACTAATTCCAGCTACTTTTTTAGGCACCAGTCATAGCAATGGATAAAACAAGGGCCCCTGTCTTACCGGTGATTATATTCTAAAGGAGAGAGACAGTAATAATTTGTGTGTCAAATATATGTCAGATCATGACATGAATAAAGGGGTAGGACGTGCGAGATGGGGGTGCGTAAAGGAAGATTGGGGAAAGCTTCTCTTTTAAGATGACATTTGAGCAGAGACGTGAGGGAAGGAAGAGAAAATCATATCATTGTGAAGGGGATGAGCATTCTCTAGCTGACCATCTGAATACCTTGGTCTTAATTCAAAATCAAATGACCCAAAATAAGAATTTAAAAAACATATCTACTTCAATGGAGTGTTTTTCTTCTGTTTGTTTTTGTCTATTTCGACTCAACCAAAATGGCCTTTCCTATTGCTGAAATCAAAGCAGTGATTCAAATGACTAGTTCTGAGTGGTGAGGCTCTGTAATTCAGTATTTCTAGCTCTAGCTCCCCTTTTCAGAATCCTTGCTTTCAAAATGTATTTATATCATGAGGGACTTCCCTGGTGGCGCAGTGGTTGAGAATCCGCCTGCCAATGCGGGGGACATGGGTTCGATCGCTGGTCCAGGAGGGTCCGACATGTCACAGAGCAAGTAAGCCTGTGTGCCACATCTAGTGAGCCTGTGCTGTGGAGCCCACGAGCCACAACTACTGAAGCCCACGCGCCTAGAGCCCGTGCTCCGCAACAAGAGAAAGCCTGCACACAGCAACAAAGACCCAATGCAGCCAAAAATATAAGTAAGTAAATAAATAAAATGTATTTATGTCATGAGTAAAATTCAGATTTTTTTCAGAAGAACACGGTATTGTTTTATGTCATTTTAGAACATTCAGATGTCAACTATTAATCATCAGGTTTCTTCTTAACAAACCAGAAAAGAAAAAGAAAACCAAATGATTCATAAAGCATGTGTACTAATTACATATATGTTATATTTTTAAGTTAAATATAATGTGGGAAAGGGACTTCCCTGGTGGTCCAGTGGCTAAGGCTCTGCGCTCGCAGTGCAGGGGGTCCGGGTTTGATCCCTGGTCAGTGAACTAGATCCCGCATGCTGCAACTAAGACCCGGCGCAGCCATATAGATAGATAGATAAAATGTGAAAAGCTCATTATTTAGGTTAATTTTTTAGCCAGTTCAGAACTCAGTGTCTTTAATCTTTTTCAACATTCTAACCTAAATAAATGATTTCTAAACAAACAAATAAAAATTAGTTATCCTGTGACATTAGCAGGAATTTTTCTGAGATTTTTAGCGCAGACAGGACCTTTGGAGCTCTTCTAGTCTGATTCCTTAGTGTCGGTGAGGAGGTCCTGAGGAAGGTAGGGTGCCTACAAAACTAGATGAGACAGCTGTGATCTGCAGGCTCTAAAACCAATGCCTCTTCCTCTTCCCCAGACCAGTTATAGTTTTGTCTTTTAAAAAATGTGCTGGGGGCTTTCCTGGTGGCTCAGTGGTTGAAAGTCCGCCTGCTGATGCAGGGGACACGGGTTCGTGCTCCGGTCCAGGAAGGTCCCACATGCCGCGGAGCGGCTGGGCCCGTGAGCCATGGTCGCTGGGCCTGCACGTCCGAAGCCTGTGCTCCGCAATGGGAGAGGCCACGGCAGTGAGAGGCCCGCATACCACAAAAAAAAAAAAAAAAAAAAAAAAGTGCTGGACTGAGAGTTCTGGGACATCACCAGCACTTCTCGTGTCCCCCACAGTGTAAAGAAGAGCTGATGTCATGATTATTTGTGTAAATAATCTCTGAAACGTTTTACATATATTTAGTTTGTTAACAACTAAAGTTTGATCTCTGTTGGCTTTGTTATTTGCCTTTGTGCTCCCTGTGGCAGAGCCACTGATGGTCCTTCCGGTCGTCAATTACATCTTAAGCGATGTCCAGCTCCCTGAGATTTTGTTGCATAACCCGGTTTCTTGTGAGAGTTACAAAATTAAATGGTGACTTGTTGAGAAAAGGCTTCCTTGCTTCTAGAAGACTGAGGCTCTGGGCACCTGACATTCATAATTCTAACTTAGTCTTCGGTATGTAGGATTCCTTTTCACAGTCATATGGGGCTAAGTGTTTTCTGTTCTCTTCGTTAATTAGCTGATTAGTTACCATGCCCATACCTTCTCTGAACTTCCGCAACTATTGAAAAGTCCATTAAAAATGCAGGTATTTTCTTCTTAGGCTAGTTTATCAGTCTGGTGTATTTCTATGTCAAAAGGCATTGCTTTTTTTTTTTTTTATAATTGGAGTATAGTTGCTTTACACTGCTGTGTCAGTTTCTGCTGTACAGCAAAGTAAGCATTGCATTTTTAAGGCAGTCGATGCGTAGATTTGGTGTGTGTGTTTAACCAGATTTATTAAGATATAATTTACATGTAATAAAATACACTAATTAGGTATGCAATGTGATGAGTGTACAGTTGTGAAACCACCACCATAATCAAGATATGGAACATATTCCCCAATTTCCCTGTGCCCCTTTGCAGTGAATTTTCTCACCCACTCTCAGGCCCATGCAGCTGCTAATTTTTTGTGTGTCTATAGTTTCGTCTTTTAAAAAATGTGCTGGACTGAGAGTTCAGGGACATCACCAGCACTTCTGGGAATTTCTGAGTTGACCTGATCCTAGAGATTGGCTACAGGGAACATAAGGGCCCTCACTCCATCTCCCTGATTCCTGAAGAAACGTTTCCTACCTTTGCTCAGCTTGGCTTCTCCTTGCCCTTTACACCATCTCTCCTGCCTCCCACCACCAGAGATAAAAAGACTAAAATAAGGAAGCTGATACCCTGGCCCCACCTTAGACCAATGAAATTAGGGTTATTGTACATTGGGACCCTGGCATTGCTATTTTCTAAATATCAGGGTGTCAGCCAGGATTGAGAACCACTGCCTTAAATGGTTTCAGTAGAAAAAAAAAGATAAGATGAAAACTAATGAACTAGGATTCAACTTAAGAAGTTAGAAAAAGAAAAGAAAGGGGAAAAACCCAAAGGAAGGTGATAATAAAGACGAGAGCAGCAATTAATGAAGCAGAAAAGTTCGTTAATACAGTAGAGAAGATCAGCAAAGGCAACACATAGGTCTTTGAAATGATTGATAAAATTGATCAAACTCAAGAAAGCCTCAACAGAAAAAGGACAGAGGGTACAAATAAATAGTGATAAGAATAAAAAAGAGCAGTGACTGAAGAAATAATAAAAGAATATTATGGAAATATTATGGCAATAAATTTGGAAACATAGAAAAACTCTTAGAAAAAGATAACTTACCAAACTTGATTCAAGATGTAGAAAGTCTGAATTGTATTATAACTAGACTGAGTATATAATTTATCATCCAAATCTAGTACTTTCAAAATATTTGTTTAATATGTGTAAATCAGTAGTGTTCCAGACCAAGTAGAATATGTAGTCACCTTCCCAGAAAGAATAAATCAGGCCCAGATGGTTTTACATGGGAGTTCTACCGAAAGTTCAAAGGCCAGATAATTTCAACTTTACACTCTTCCATTATCCCCTACTCATTCTGTGAGGTCAGTTTAATCTCATACTGAAACTAGCCTAGGACAATACATTACAAAAAATTACAAATCAGTCTCATGTATGAACATAAATGGCAAACAGAATTCAGTGAAATATGAAAGAGAAAATACAGTGTAAACATAGGTTTTAATCCAGTAATCTAAGAATGGTTCAGCATTAGAAAAATCTATAAAATGTCACTAACCACGTTTACAGACTAAAGAGGAAAAAAATACAATTGATACAGAAAGCCATTTGATAAAATTCAACACCCCTTTAAGATTAAAAGGAACCCCCCCAAAAAAAGCTCCTAGCCAAATAAAAACAGAAGGAGACTTCCTTAACTTGCTATAGAGCATTTACCAAAAATATCCAGCAAACCTAAATTGTAAGATAATGCCTAAGAGGCATTACTTCTGAAAATTAGGAACAAGATTATTGCCCATAGACACAGTAAGCCCCTATCCAGCACAGAATGATGTTTAAAGAATATAAAAAGTATAACAATTTTAAAGAAACAAATTGTTGCTATTTATAGATGTAATTTTCTACATGGAAAGCCACTACAAGAAAATTATTAGAAATAAAGGGAATTAGCAAGTTGGCTCAATTTAAGATTAATATATAAAAATTATTTCTATATATAAAAATATAATATTTAGCAGTAAAAAGTGAAGTCCCAGTACATTAATCTAAAAATCTATGTGCAAGGCCTTTATGTGGAAAATTGTAAAACTTTATTGAATGACGTTAGTGAAGACAATTGGAGAGATCTGTCTTATTCATGGACTAGAAGACCTGACTATAGCAGAGGTACTAATAGTCTCCCAAATTGGTTAATGAACTCAGTACAGTTAAAATAAGTGTACTATCAGTGTTTTGATTTTGATTTTTGAAAGTTGATTATCTGATTCTAAGCTTTATATCAAAGAAGAAAGGCCATGTATAGTCAAATTCTACTAATTAAGACAGCAGAGTTTTGGTTCAGATATGGTCAAATAAACCCATGGAACAGAAAGATTGCTTAGAATTAGAGCCCTACTTGTTCTGTGGCAGAAGTAGCATTCCAGATCTCTGGAGAAATGATGTAATATTCAATAAATGGTCCTATGATAATAGTTTCTTAGGATAAAGAAATAAATGGGGCCTCTGCTTCATACCATTCACAAGAATCAAGTCCAGATGTTTTATATATTTAAAATACAAAAGAGTGAACTCTAGGGCTTCCCTGGTGGTGCAGTGGTTGGGAGTCCGCCTGCCGATGCAGGGGACACGGGTTCATGCCCCGGTCCGGGAAGATCCCACATGCCGCGGAGCGGCTGGGCCCGTGAGCCATGGCCGCTGAGCCTGCGCGTCTGGAGCCTGTGCTCCGCAACAGGAGAGGCCACAACGGTGAGAGGCCTGCGTACCAAAAAAAACAAACAAACAAAACCGAGTAAACTGTAAAACTTTTAGAAGAAATGTTGAGTGCCTTAAGGTTTTAAAAATTTGTTCATCGTAAAGCACCATATTCAAAGTGAAAAGACAAAGCATAAACAGAGAGAAGCTGTTTCTGACGTACATAATTGGCATAGGATTAGTTTCCCATGTATATGAAGAACTCCCACAATTCAGTGAGAATTGAAAAAGACAAACAGCCCACTAGAAAATTAAGCAAAAGAAATGAATAGGTGCTTACTGAACAGATATATGGCTAATAAATATGAAATTGCAAATAAATATGAAAATAACAGTCTTTTTAATAATCAGGAAATACAAATTAAATTCTCAACGAATTATTTTTATACTATTAGATTGGCTCTAGATTACTGCTAAAGTTAATGGATCAAAGTGAGCACTGTGTATGGGTGTCTACAGTCATGACGCGACTGTGGACAATAGTTACACTATCTTGTAAAATCGAATATTTGTATGTCCTTTGAGCAATTTCTCTCCTACAGATATATCTTGGAGAAGTTCTTGCATATGTGAACCCAGAGAAATGTACAAAAATATTTATAGCAGCATGGAAACAACCCAAATGAACATCAATAGGTAAATGGATTTATCAGTGTGATAAAACCGTATACTGGAATATTTTCCAGCAATGAAATTGAATGTCTCCTAGCTATATGCACCAATAAATATTAAGTGAGAAAAAAAGTAGGCTGCACAATTCTATGTGTAGTATAATAACCAACTTTATAAAATTCAGAAACAAAATTAAACAATACATTTAGGGATACGTATAAATAATAGGATTGTGAAAGCAAAAGCAAGGGAATAGAACATTCAAAATCCAGAATAGTGGGTATATCTATGGAGGATCATCGAGGAAGGTTAAATGGAGTTGGTGAATTTTTAAGTTCAGTGTAACATTTATGTGCATTTTATTATTATGCTTCATAATTTATATGCCAATATTTTGATTACATCAAAATAACAAAATTTAATAAAATGTTGGAACTACAATGACAGATTATTTAGAAAATAATGGCTCAGGAAAAACGATATATTCACACTTTGTTTTTTCAGTTAAGCTCTTCTCGGACTGAAGTTAATGGGTTTGAATTCTTTTGTTAATAAATAAGAAAAATGAAGATAAATGGACCATGTATTCAACTCAGGGAGTTCAAATGAAAGCAGCAATAGAATGGAAGAATTAATTAATAAGTGTTAGGCAAATAGTTCAAAGCTAAAAATAAAGTTAGCAGAACAAATATCAGAGCTTAAACGTTTCTGCAGAGGCAGATAGGGCTATGCAACAACGTCAGGCAACTACAAAACGTCCAGTGGACCTTTGTCTGGAGGTGCTCCTGTGGGGAGCTGAATCCCCATGTAGGAAACTTCTATGCAGAGAGATGGGTGAAACCTCTCAGGAGACGCTGGGCCATAGCACGTGGTACACTGTGGGTTACAGGGACTGGAGAACTTGGTCATTCTGGCCGCAGGTGGGTAGGACTGGGGTGGTGGGTTCGTAGGCAGGGAGTTTCTGGTCAAAAACAACCTTGTTCTTTACCCTACTGTGCCGTGCTGATGTTATCTTATTGTCCCCCACGAACGTGCCATTTCCATCAACATAAAGCTAGCAAGCTCTTGTGGAATTAGTCCATTAATTAAAATTTCAATACATTAATTGTTTATTGCCAGATATTTAAAGCCAAAAGTGAAACTGGACAACTGAAAAAATCTTTAAACTCCTACCCCTTGCATTTTGCAGTGGATTGTCCTACACACAGGAAAAAAGCTGGCCCTTGCCAAGAAACATTAGTATTCCACTGTGATGCCTCAGAGGTTTTGCAAGTATTTATTTACTTCAGACTTTAATGTAGTTGTCTCATAATTGCCCAGGCCACCAGAAGGGGAAAGTGCATGGTTGGAAGGGGGCATTTAAGGATAGATCACAAGCAAGACATCTTTCTCTTCAACAGTGCACCTCTACTCTCAGCTGTTTTGTATATTAGGGTTCTTCATGATATTTCCTAGCAAAAGAGTTTTCATCAGTTAAAAAAATTTTGAAAACCAGTGTTCAATTGCACTTTACCTGTAAGAGTTGAGTTCCTTGCTCAATAAAAGTATTAGCAAGAGAATGAGAGAATGGATGAATGAAGTGGTCCCATGGTAAGAACATGTAACCAAGTCAATTTTAATTCAGCTTGATATTTAAATTGTCATTAGATTTGATAGCACAGTATAATACAGAGGCATGAGATTTAGGGCAGGTTTTTTGCTGGGCCCGATTTCCCATCTGAGCTTTTGGTTTCTAGAGATTTGTCTTTTCAGGTCATTTCACATAAATGGAACCATACAATAGAGTATAGTCTTTTGCATCTGACTTTTTAAAAACTTACATAACACTTTTGAGGTTTATCAGTGTTGTAGTGCGTATCAGTATTTTGTTACTTCTCATTAAAGAATAGTGTTCCATTGTGTTTATTTTTTTTAACTTTTTATTTTGTATTGGAGTATAGTTGGTTAACAATGTTGTGACAGTAACTGGTGTACAGCAAAGATTCAGTTGTACATATACATGTATCTATTCTTTTTCAAATTCTTTTCCCATTTAGGTTGTTACATAATATTGAGCAGAGTTCCCTGTGTTATACCATTGTGTTTTTATTTCTTTATAAATTTATTTATTTATTTATTTTTGGCTGCGTTGGGTCTTCGTTGCTGTGCACGGGCTTTTCTCTAGTTGCAGCGAGTGGGGGCTACTCTTGGTTGCGGTGCTCGGGCTTCTTACTGTGGTGGCTTCTCTTCTTGCAGAGCACGGGCTCTTGAGCACAGGCTCAGTAGTTGTGGCACACAGGCTTATTTGCTCCGCGGCATGTGGGATCTTCCTGGACCAGGGCTCAAACCCGTGTCCCCTGCATTGGCAGGTGGATTCTTAACCACTGTGCCGCTAGGGAAGTCCTAGTTTTTATTTCTTAAAGAATTCTTACTGTTAATTCATTATGATCATATTTTCTTTTATGTCTTTCAACATGTTTTTATTTGCTGCTCTAAACCCTGTGTCATCTTGGTGTCTCTGATGTATCTTTTCTTGGTTATGGATAACATTTCCATGACTTTTTGCATATTTTTCATTGCCTGGTGGCAGTTCTGGAGGCTGTATTGTGAATCTGAATTTTGTTGTCTTCCTTTAGAGAATGTTGACTTCTGTACTGGCTGTCATTTTATTTACTGGTGGTTCTGTTTGATTCTTTCAAGGCTTGTTTTAAATTTTTGTTACCACAGGTTATTAGTAAGGTGTGGTTTTTCTAAGGTCTCAGTTGAATACTCAGTGTGTTTAACAAGGTCTCCTTTTTCTGGATTGTCAGAACTCCTTGTCTCCCAGCTCTGTGCAGTTTTCACACTCTCCATTCAACCTACAACTTCCAAAGTACTGCTCTCTATCACATCTCCTGGAATCTCATCCAGTGAACATTTTAGTATTTGGCTGAAGACTTTAGGGTACCACTAAGCAGGTCTCTAAAACTTTTTTTTTTTTTTTGCCGTACACGGGCCTCTCACTGTTGTGGCCTCTCCCGTTGCGGAGCACAGGCTCCAGACGTGCAGGCTCAGTGGCCATGGCTCATGGGCCCAGCTGCTCCGCAGCATGTGGGATCTTCCCGGACCGGGGCACGAACCCGTGCCCCCTGCATCGGCAGGCAGACTCTCAACCACTGCGCCACCAGGGAAGCCCAATGACCTAATTCTTGCAGATCTGAAACTTTTTTTCTGGACAGCTCCACCCTCTTCATTAGTCTCCCTTGCAAATTCTAGCTGCTTCAGCAAACCCTAGCTTCAGTCTCCTGCTCCTCAGTAAAGTGAGTCTGCGATGCTCTGCTAGGGCCCCATCACCCTGTGCTTAGTCTGGAAAGTTCTTTTGGGAAGAATGCCAGTGTGATTATAGAGCTCATTTCATGCATTTTCCCTCTCTTCAGGAATCAGAATCCTGTACTACTTGTCTCACATCTGAAAAACAGTTGTGTCTTTCATTTTGTCTAGGTTTAACATTATTTATGGTAGAAGGACTAGTTTGATACCAGTTATACCATCACGACTGGATGTCAGATTCCTCAGTCTGTTTTAAATTAGAAGTTTACTTATTATCCGTATCTCATCCTTTATTTGAGTCATTTGTGTTTCCTTCTCTTCAAAAGATATATCTATTTGTTTCCTTTGAGCACTTTTCTTCTGTGTTTTTAGTGTTTTCTTATTGGCTTGTCAGTGTTCTTTACAAATAAATGAACATTGACCCCACCATATGTTATGCAGGTATTTGCTATTTTCTTGTTTGACTTTTAATGTTGTTTGTTAATCTTGCATTTTAGTACAGAAATATGAGATTTTTATAAATATTACTTATAAATCTTTTATGGCTTTTGGGTTTTGTGTTATATTAGGAATGCTTTCTCAACTCTAAATTGAAAGTTCTCTTTTATTTTTTTCTGTTACTTTTATGAATTCAGTTTTGATTATTAAATCGTTGATTCACCTGGAATTTATTTGATTTTAAATTGTGAGAGTGGGATTTATTATTTTATGAATACTCAGTAGTGCCAGTACTGTTAAGTGAATGTTCCGTCTTTTCTCCATTGATCTGAAATGCAATCATATTACATTTCTGTGTATTTTTGTGTGGATTTCAGGCCTCTTCATTTTTCCAAGTTTATGTACTCACATGCCAGTGCCAAACTCTTAATTTTTGTAGTATTGTTAGTTATGTATTTAAATGTTTGATTGAGATAATTCTCGCTTCTAGTTACTTTACCTTTTTCAAAAGGTTCCTTGCTATTTTGATTTCTTTCCATGATAACTTTGTAATTAGGTTGTCTAGTTTCAGAAAACACACTGAGTGCTTATTCTTATCTCAATTACTTTGAATTTATAGATTAATTTAAGCATCAAAATTTTATGATTTTGAGCTTTTCTATCTAAAAACATGTTATGACTCTCCATTTGTCTATCTGTCTGAGTCAGTGTCCCTTGATAGTGTTTTAAGCGTGTCTTCACATAGACTTTGCAGAGTTCTCATTACATTTATTCCTAAGTATCTCATCTTCTTTTGTTGCTATTGTAAATGCGATTGTCTCTTCAATTCCGTCTTCTAAGTGGCTATTACTCTTTTACACTGAATGTTTTTCTTTTTGCAACAAATTTTAATCTGTGATATTCATAACCTTCCTCTAAATGCTGTTCCCTGTCTCTGTCTACTTTTGTCACTGTCAGTCACACAGATATCTGTTGAGCACTGGTAGATGTCAGCCACTGAGATGGACTCTGGGTATATGATGCAGAAGATGTAGTCCATACCCTCAAGCACCAGTGATTTTATTGTCCCTCTCATCTAAATTAATTTACATATGCATTTATTCGTTCAGAAAGTACTGAATATATTTCAAACACCATGATAAGCATTAAAGGACCCACAGAAAAAGCACCCTGTTCAATTCAACTATATATATTCCAATATTTTTTAAATGTACTTTTCATTCCATTATAATTTCTTTCTTTGAGGAACTTGCTGTCTAGTTGGGGAGAAACATTTTGCGTGAAAAGATAAGTAGTACCAGAAGATGATATTTCAAAAATGGAAGGCATAAATGGAAGCTCTCAAAGGAGAAGGAAGTGAGTGGAAGTGTGTACTTTGAGTGAAGTGGAGGCTGTTGGGAAGATGAGGAGGAAAGACCACCTTGGCTTGAAAGAACAGCAGGAACAGAGGTCAGAGGTAGGAGTGAAGGAGGAGGTGCAGGGTGCCGAGAATATGCATCCTGGCTTGACAGTTGGGTCTGTGTTGGCAGGCAGGGTGTGAAGGACCTTGAATGCTGGGTTGGACTCTGACTTGGTCAAGTAGGTGATGGCACAGTGCTCGGGCTCTCTCTTGGCAGTGAAGGGACATTACGTCAGTGATACTGAGCCAAGATTAGGCTGCCCCACTTGTGGGATGGAGATTGGAGGCAGAGAGAACTGACAGGAGGCTGAAACAGTAATTGTAGATCCGTGGTGATACAAGCCAAAACTGGAACAGGAGAGGAACAGCTGTAGCATACAGGGTCATTCAAGAGACACGGCAATAGGGCACAGGCATTTGGGCGGAGAGGGAAGAGATAGCCTTGCTACCAAGGTTTCAAATCTCAGGAAAATTCATCATACCTTTGACCTTTTCCTGAAGATGTCAGTCAGGGGGTCCTATCCTCTGAATCGAATTAACATGTAAAGTTGGGGAAGTGAAAGTATTCATATGTTAGAATAATCCTAGTCATACCCTTTGTGTATTGATATTAATACTATATGTTTTAGTCTTTATAGTTAGAATACAATGATTAGAATTTTGCTAGCCAAGGTAGGTGGGAGGTGACATCTGAAGGACAGTCTCCTTTGAGAGATATCAGTTGAAGAACTCCTCCATGGTAGAACTTGTGTTTACTGGATGTCAGAGTGTTAGTGCTGAATGCTTTGGAAACTTAGCAGCAAAGTAGATGCATTTCTTATACTAGAAACAAGAACTTTGCACGTAGTGCCAACGGAGATGAAGCTTAGGGGCAAAGCATGTATTGGGGGGGTTTAGGGGGAGAAAAGATTGTGCCAGGAAGGGTGATGGTGCTGGCTTTTGGGTCATCACGTTATTAGTAGGATTTGGCTCCACTACCAGAGGAGACCCACCTATTAATTGTGAAACACTGGGCCAAGCAAGAGAATGAAAGCGTAACACCCCCTACCATCTAGATACTCCCAGTCTTCAGAAAGATCCTGTTACGGTTCCCTTGTGCCCAATGAAACATTCTCTTACCAACCAACTGGTGATGAGTGACAGAGAACCCAGCAAGGCAGTGAGAAATAAGCCGTTGTTGAAAATAGATGATCAAATGCTAAAGTGCTTGTAGTGAAGTACTTTTTGAAAATTCTATTGATAACTTTAACAGTAGGAAAAATAGGAAGGAAACAGACTTATCTACACTGTATGTAAAAGAAAGAGAGATAGGGCTTCCCTGGTGGTGCAGTGGTTGAGAGTCCGCCTGCCGATGCAGGCGACATGGGTTCGTGCCCCGGTCCAGGAAGATCCCACATGCCGCGGAGTGGCTGGGCCCGTGAGCCATGGCCGCTGAGCCTGCACGTCCGGAGGCTGTGCTCTGCAACAGGAGAGGCCACAACAGTGAGAGGCCTGCATACCGCAAAAAAAAAAAAAAAAAAAAAAAAGGAAAGAAAAATAGGATGGTAATTTTGAGGGACCACCAAAGCCAAAGCCAGTGGGAGGTTTCCTTTGGATTCAGAAATTGGCTTAGTTGAAAACAACAGATGAAAGGGAGAGAGGAAGGAAACTTAAGTGAAATTGAATAACTCAGAAGTGAGGGTGGGTTGGGGGGAAGTGGGTCGAAGGTTTGGAGAAAGCAGAAGGGTATGGGATAGCAGTCCTGTTTTTTTTTTTTCCCCCATAACATTCGGTTTTTCTCTCTCTCTCTTTTTAAAAAGAATTTATTGGAGTGTAGTTGATTTACAATGTTGTGTCAGTAGGAATGAGACTGCTTTTGCTCTGAGACCTCCAGGAAGGATGACCAGAGTATGTCATTTTCTCAGCTCCATTTTCTGTCTCCTTGACTTTCACATGCTCCTGTACCAAAGCCATCCCAATTAGATAAGCAAAGCCAGTACTTAAATGTCTCACAAGCTTCCAAGTAGTATTTATTTTCTTGGTATCAAGCTTCCTCAAAGCTGAGACACTTGAAACTTTCTTCAAGGTGGAACAAACCTCATGAAAGTGTCAGAATGGAATACAAGTATACTTGGTGTTACAAAGGTTAAAACTGAACTCTGAACAGAAGCCTTACTCACTGCTAACAAATTTGTAAGTTTCAGATCATGATTAAAAAAAAGAAAGTGCTGTCAATTTACAATTCAATTTTTTATAAGATGTAAAATATCTGTATCTTTTCCAATCATAAAAGCAACATATACTCATTATGAAAGTTTATATAATGAGGAAGTGTATGAAGTTAAAAGCAAACCCAGGTGACCTGGGTTATCCATGTACGTAGAGCTTTCCCAGCAGAAGTAGACAGTGAGGAAGAATCCAGGTCTGGAGTTAGCTTGCCTGCGTTTACACCTTACTTACAATTCTCTGGGAGGTCCCCACTTTCTCGTCTGCAAACTAATGGGAATAATAACTGGATGGCCATGGAGGATTAGATGAGATGTGTGTAAAGATAAAGTGTGTAAAACAGCACTGTGCTGAAAAACTAGGAAGTGTTTAATAAAAAAAATTACTCTTAAATGCCTGTAGTCTATATTCTGTTCTACTGTATGTATTATTTATTAACTTGGTTTTCCATATTCTGTGCTGTAGACATGTTTCTGTATCAGTACATGTAGCTCTACTTCATCTTTTTTAATGGTTGCAAATCTCATTAGTCCCCTCCCCACATAGGCTTTTAAAGAAGCCTGTTAACTATGAAAGTAGTTAACTATTATTATTGCCTTGGCTAGATTATCCAACAGCATTTTTATTTTTTTAACTGAAGTATAGTTGATTTGCAACATTGTGTTAGTTTCAGGTGAAGAGCAAAATGATTCAGTTATATGTGTGTGTGTGTGTGTGTGTGTATGTGTGTATGTATAAACTGAATCATATATACATATATATATTCTTACATTCTTTTCCATTATATTCTTTTCCAACAATATATATATATTGTTACAAGATATTGAATATAGTTCCCTGTGCTGTATATACAGTGGGTCCTTGTTGTTTTCCAACAGAATTTTTAATGAAAATTGTGAGAGTGGGCATCCTCTCCTTGTTCCTGCCCTGAATGCATATGCCTCTATTGTTGATTGGCCAGTTATATAAATGGACAGTGGTCAGATCCTATATGAAAATAGACTTCTGACTTACAACCTCTGCAGCAACCATTCCAGGACGCCAGACCATCACCTCTGTAGCATTTGGCCCAAATCGGTCAGGACTTGGTCAGGAACTGCCGGCTTCCTTAATTTTTTCCCCTGCTTCCAACTCAGGACCAGCCACAGAAAGTCAAATATGCTCCCCCAGACAATGACAAGATACCTTGCTCTTAGTTAACCCACCTCCAGCTTCCCCATGCCAACAGCCTCCAATCAGTGTGTTTGCGAAGCCTCTCTGTCTTTTCACTATAAAGCTGTCTCTCTCCTGCCGGCCTGCCTTTGACTCTGCCAAACACAAGTGATGCTAGCTGACTCCTTTGCTACAGCAAGCTCCAAATAGCCTCTGCTTGTTCTCATTTGGGTAATATTTGTTTATTCCCACACACTGTTAAGTGTGTCTTCTATTAATGGTTTTTCTAATGATTGATCAGCTATGAATTTCTAGAATGAGCCCTTCTTCGATCTTGTTGTAATGTCAGTTACTCAACACAAGTTTGTTGAGTACCCAGTATGAGCCAGGGACTGTGCTAGGCTTAGGTGAGATAGGAATAGCCCCAATAGATGTGTTTCCTGCTCTTGTAGAATTTATGGTCTAGTAGGGAAGACAGACAACTCATCAGATAAGTACACACCTTGATTGCGGTGTGAAGGACAAAAGAGCTTCAGGAAACTGAGGAGTGAACGGGGAGGAAACCCAGAAGTGTGGGGTATCCTGTAAGCCGAGAAGGCGGCAGCATTTCCAGAAGGTCAAATGTGTCAAGAGCCATGAAGAGGTCAAGTGTAAGGAGGTAAAGAATGAGTATTACGTTTTTCTGTTTTTAACCAGTATTCCTCATATATTTTCTTCTATGGTTGTTTCTGCCAGCTTCATCGTTTACATTAATATTTAAGTGAGTTTTTTGCAAGTTCTTTTATAGCTTGAATTGATTTCCAATGTGACTACAGATTTTTCAGAAATTCGATATATAAAAGCTACATATAAAATTCTTTGTGAGGATTTTGGCCAGACAGGTGAAAAGGAACCCTGAGGCCAACTGGCTGTAATGAGAGTTAGCCGGAAAGAAGACATGGCCCCAGGAGAATCCTTCCCTGATCCTCTGGACCGGCTCTGCAGTCTCTCTGGTTTCACATCTCATGTCACTTCATTGGTATCTCCCGGTGGCATTTGACATCTTCTGCTTTGGGTTAGATGTGTGTGTCTGGTGTCTCCTCATCCCTGATTTGTGGCCACTTACCCAAGCCACAGAGGGAGGGACCCCTCCGCCTGTGCCTCTATAAACATCAGGAGTGCTGCCTTGTACTTGACAGGTGCTCAGGGATTTTTTTTTTTTGGACTTAAGTTCAGGTGATGAGGATCTAGTGATAGCTATCACTAAGAAGAACAAATTCCAATAACTGTTTAGAAAAATCTTGATGAATTTATTCAATTAGATGTTTGAAAAGAATGATGGGGGAAGATCCATGCTAAGCTCCGAATTTCAAGGTGGAGACCTAGGAGAATGGGGATGGCCGCCACAATGCTGATATTTCCTAACACTGCATTTGCAAGCTCGACATTCAGTGTTTCTTCATTTAGAGTCCGCAGCAACCGCTGGGCAGTGCCGGGTTTTGGCATGAATGCGGAATACTATTGTAAAGATATTTTGCTTCATATAAAGACAAGCACAGCTGTTGTTAAGCATCAAAGCTAAGTACAAATAAACAAGGACCTGCTGTATAGCACAGGGAACTATACTCAATATTTTTTAATAACCTATATGGGAAAAGAATCTGAAAAAGAATATATATATTCATATATATATATTAAACACTTTGCTGTACGCCTGAAACTAATACATTATAAATCAACTATACTTCAATAAAAAATAAAAAAATTAAAAATGCAAAAAAAAGAAATTCTTCCTAATGTTTATTTTCTCCACCAGAAAATGGAAAAGGATATACATTCCCTGCTGATTGTTGTCATTTACTTGACAGCACTGGTGTGGAATACCTAATATTGCTTTGTGTCTCCTGCACCATCAGCTAGAATAGGCTCATTCTGTGTGTGGCATCTGTTAATTAACTAATGTGGAAAGATGTCACTGACGTGGAAGACTGTTGTGGGATAATAGACCTGCTGTGTACAAATGCCAAAATCACTTTTGCAAAATAAGATTTTTTCTTTTTTCTTTTTTTTTTTTTTTTGCGGTACGCGGGCCTCTCACTGTTGTGGCCTCTCCCATTGCGGAGCACAGGCTCCGGACGTGCAGGCTCAGCGGCCATGGCTCACGGGCCCAGCCGCTCCGCGGCATGTGGGATCTTCCCGGACCGGGGCACGAACCCGTGTCCCCTCCATCGGCAGGCGGGCTGTCAACCACTGCGCCACCAGGGAAGCCCACAAAATAAGATTTTAATGAAGCAGATTGACTTTCAAGGCAGAGTGTCTTGGTGCCATGGCAGTCTTCTAGCCCTTCTTTTTGTTTACACTTCTTCTTTAGCCCTTTCTATTTCTCTAGTAGTGGGAGAGATTCAACTTGCTATGTAAAGCCCTCCCCATTACCTTTCTTATCCTTATCTCTTCCTAATTACATCTTTTAAAATAAATCTGGGGGTTTTTTGCATTCACTTATTAGACTGAATAGTTTTATTTTCCTCTTTTTCCTTTTTCAGTCATTTCAGTTACAGAAAAGCAATCTTGCATAGTGTGTAATAGCACAGACTGTGGAGCCAGATGGCCCTGGCAAAGGCATCTAACGTTTCTCAGCCTCAGTTTCATCATCTGTGAAATGGAGCTGTTAAGGAGATTTTTTTTTTTTTTTTTTTTTTTTGGTTAGCTATCTGTTAAAGCACTTAGAATAGTACCTGGCACGTGATAAGAGCCATCTAGGTTTTTGCTATTATTACTGTTTCTCTGGCTAGTTCTAATATCTAGCTTTTAGTTTAAAGTATTGATGTTATTTTATTATTTATTTATTTATTTTACTAATAGTCACAGTTTGTTATCATGAATCTTTATTGAAGTGTCTGCAAATAATTTTCCATGTAGCATTTTAGTAGGTTTAGAGGAACACAATATTCATTTGCCACATTCTGACTTATAATTACAAAGTATCAGAGCTAAAGGAAACCTCAGGTGTCACACAGTGCTCCTTCATCATCATTTTCTAGTAAGGAAATTATGGCTCAGTAAGAAGGAGAGAGTTGACCACAGTCACTCTGTTAGGTTCTGTAGGGCTGAGACCAGGATATGTGTCTCCAGGCTGTCAGTCCATTGTGCTTTCTCTGCTATAATTTGAATGATATAGTCTCCCTCTCCATATTTGGCCAACCAGAAATGAGCCAATTCATAAGCTTTTCCTACAGAACAATGTAATGACTATAGAGCATCTCTAACATTATCAGATTGGATTCTCTAAGGTTTTGGTCTATCAGCTGATGCAAACGCAGAAGTATGTCTCATCAGTAGGAACAGTGGCTGAGGACTTCTTGGTAAAGACGACAGACTAAGCCAAAAGAATTACTTTTGTTTCCTCCTTGTATTAGTTTCTAACAAAGCGACAGGTTTAGCATCCTAAAACAACATAAAAAATGTATTCTCTTACAGTTCTGGAGGTCAGAAGTCTAAAGCCATCTGTTGGCAGGGCTTCGTTCCTTCTAGAGGTTTCTGTTTTCCTGCCTTGAAAACCCAAGTTGAAGAGCTGCTAGAGCTGCTGTATTCCTAGGCTTGTGGCCCCTCCCTTGCATCACTCCAACCTCTTGCTTCTGTCGTCACATTTCCTACTACTATCTCCGATCTCCTGCTTCCCTCTTCTAAGAACCCTTGTGATTACATTCGACCCACTTGGATAATCCAGGATAATCTCTCCATCTCAGGATCCTTAATCACATTTATATAGTCGCTTTTGCCATTATAAGGTAATATTCACAGTTTGCAGGGATTAGGATGTGGATATCTTTAGGGAGAGGGGGCATTATTTATCCTACCATGGTCTCAAAATGCCATTAAAATAAGAGTCAAATTATTAAAATTGAAATTATTAATAACTAATTATTAAATTATTAATTTATCATTAATAATTATTAAATTATCAAATTTTTAAATTATTAAAACAAGAGTTAAATTATTAACTCCAGGGAAAACAAGAAATTTCCCAGGAAAGGAAAAATAATCATAGTTTTCTATATGATTTATTTAAGAATAGTGTTTACAGTCATAGCAATGTAATCACTGAGCATCAATCTGATTAAAAGTAAGAGATAATCATAGTGGGGGATGAGGCGTGGGAATTGTGTGCATGTGAGTTGGGGTGGGGAAAGAGAGCTGCATCTTCATTATTATTTTTTTAATTAATTAATTAATTTATGGCTGTGTTGGGTCTTCGTTTTCTGTGCGAGGGCTTTCTCTAGTTGTGGCAAGCGGGGGCCACTCTTCATCGCGGTGCGAGGGCCTCTCTTGTTGCGGAGCACAGGCTCCAGATGCGCAGGCTCAGTAGTTGTGGCTCACGGGCCCAGTTGCTCCGTGGCATGTGGGATCTTCCCAGACCAGGGCTCGAACCCGTGTCCCCTGCATGGGCAGGCAGATTCTCAACCACTGAGCAACCAGGGAAGCCCTGCATCTTCATTATTGCGTGGTAGGAAGTCATCAGATAATGTCTAAAGCTAAAAAACTGCAAGCGTGTTATTTAGTGATACAGAGAGAAAAAAATAATCAAGTAAAACTAGTTGCCTCTGGGGAGAGGAGGATGACTTGGGGCTGCAATAGACTGACAAAAATAAAAATAAATAAATAAATGCAGATTGAAAGAAAGGGAAGTAGGACAGGGATAACGCATGGAGTCAAGAAAGGATTTTTTGAAGATGACTGAGTAACTTGAAAATTGACAGTTGGGGAACTGCTAATCTATCCAGTTAAAAGAGGACTTAAAAACAAGAACTCCCAGTCTCTGTGTTGGTTAGGACTCTTACCTGCATGTATCAGAAACTTGACTCAAACTAGCCACATGAAAAGGAAGGTCTGCGAGTCCAAGGGTGTCTGATGGCACTCGAGGCAGAATCATTCCTGGGCCCCAGAAACAGCTAGAACCAGGGGCCCGAATGTGACACCCGAAGCCCTTCTCCCCCCAGTTTCTCTTTTCTGTCCATCACTTTCCTTTTCATTCTTGCTATAGCCCTGCATCCTTGCTGTTTGATCCTGGAGATGACGCATCACCACTGCCACTCCCCTGTTTCAAATGCTAAAATGTGTTCCCCAGAGAGATGTGGCTCTCTCCTTCCCTGCCCTGCTTCTGGAACTCCAGGGGAAGAAAACAGGGCTGGGGACACAGTCACCTTGCGCAGAGCATACAGCGGCCAGGCGATATCTAAACTTCCCGGCTTCTCCTTCTTGGGATTAACTTTATCATGGAATTTTATTTAAAAAATGGGATACTATCTAGTTATTTAAAAGAACAAGTAAGCACTTTATATAGTGTGGGAAGATGTCTCTGACAGATTCTTCAGTGAAAAAAAGCAAGCCATAGAATCTGTTCCATGCATGTATGTGTGCGTGTGTTTATGTATATTTCATATGCCTCGAAAGAATCCATAGCAAGCCCTTATGTATCGTGATGTTTAAGGAAATGGAATGTCTGGGGAGTTTTAATTCTCTATGTCACACATTTTATATACAAATACATATATCTGTATTATTCGAATATTTACAGAGTGTAAGAAAAAAATGCAAAATGTGAATTTGTCCATAATGAGTATATATCGCTTTTATAATAAGAAACCAATGGGAGAAATCTTTGCCACTTTGCATTGCCTATAGGAGAAAACCTAGGGTCTTCTGCCTTGGGAATCTGACTGCTGCCACCCTCTCACAGGCCCTGTGTTCTAGCCCTCACACAATTGCTTGACTACGGCATGTTCAAATCCCAACTGGAAATCTTTCTCGTGTTTCTTGACCAAAACTAGTGAGCCCCGCCTCTCTCCTGCCTATCCAAACCCTCATGTCCTACCAAGGCCACTTTTAGTCCCTCCTTCCCCTGTCCTCCCACCGATCATTGGTCTCTGACAGATAGCACCAAGCTGACCTTTTATTCTGTGATGTGTTTCCCATGTGGATATCTTTTTAACGGGCCTTGAAAAGAAGGAGCCACTTGTTGAGTTTTTTCCCCCATTGTCTGGCACTATGAAATGTACATCATATGAGCTCTGCATATTGCAAATGAACCATTGGCTAAGGGACTGATGCATGTTTTCTCCTGAATGTTTACCCACCAGCTGGGAGGTAGATGGCAGGGGAAGGAAAAGGAAGGACTGAAGGTCTTCTGGGCCCTCAAGAGCACATCTCTAGCTCAGGGCCCAGCTCACAGAAGCCCCTTCATAATTCAGCAAGTGCTGCGTTGTAGTCGGAACGGAATTAGACAAAGCTTCCAGGCTTTGGGGAGTGGACTTCGGGCTGTGTTGCTGCTGAGGAGTCTCCCTCCCTCCCAGGAGGGTTTCCTTCCCTGCTCCTCCACTCCACTCTCTTCTAGCGCTTTCCTGGGCGTTGCACGTGTATGATTCATTGTTCTTTACCCATTAATTTCCTGATAAAAACTGGAAAGTTTCTGTACCTTTGAGTTAATAAAATTTACTTAGTCATAAACAACATTGTATTATAAGTTTCAGGTATGAAATTAGCATCCACTTCTACTTTTTATATTCTCACTTTCCAAAATTGTTCCAGGTATATTTGTTTAAATTAATCCTATGCTCTCTTAGCTGTCTCTGAGTAATTAAAATTCACGTTATCTTCAGTGCATAAATCCTTTACGTGTTAAGCTGCTCCTTTCAATGGTTTTTATAATTGAGTTCATTCTGTCCAAAACTTTTACCTCTCAAGTATGCAACTAGAGCCTCATTCTGGCCACACAGAAATAGGTTTATGTGTTGCTAAAATTCAGGACCTCTGTTTAAACCAGAAAAGGGCATTGCAGCCCCTGAGACAGGTGGCCAGGATAAATCATACACCTGCAATAATTCAGTCCAGTGTTCTTTATCTGTGGAACTAAGTGATTCTGTGCTAATCACAGGAGAATCCAGGGACAGTTGTAGACTCAGGGGAGCTGGAGTGAGTTTGTTTTTAAGATACTCTCATAGACAAAGTTTTCTTAGGAAAGTAATTCAGAATGAATGCCCTGAATACAGAGTCCGTTCAGGTTTTCGGAAGAAAAATGTCATTTAAACATTAGTGTCTGTCATATTTGAGAGGTCCCAGCCTATGACATACTTTCCGTTTCAGGTTCAATGAGTTAGTAATTTCAGAGCACAGAATTATGAATTGGCTAGTCATCATCATCTAGCAAGACTTATTCAGTGTTCCTCTCCTGGCCGGGGAAAGCCAAACTCTCATGGGCCCTCGGTGTTTGGGAGGGACAGGTGTGAGGGTGAGGGCTTTAGGTGAGAGTGGACACCAAAGCTCCAGGGCAGAGGCATGCAGAATTGGAAGGGCAGGGACTTCCCTGCTGGTCCAGTGGTTAAGACTCCGTGCTTCCACTGCAGGGAGCGCGTGTTTGACCCCTGGTCAGAGAACTAAGGTCCTGCATGCCACACGGCATGGCCAAAAAAAAAAGAAAAAAAAAAAAACAGAATTGGGAGAGCAGATGCGGGAGGAGGATGAAGGCTGGGGTGAGGGGTTGGGCTGGGACCGGGCACTGTGTGGACACCCAGGGCCTCTTAGGAAGCACCTATGCCAGCCTGTGCAGGCAGGTTGGACACAGATAAACGGGCTGGAAAAACAGAGGCAAAGACTGACACTAAGATGGTTCAGTAATTCTTAACCTCAGAGATGTTTGGACGTGTTTTCGTTTGGGGTCATTTCTGTGTGTGTGTGTCAGCTCCTTAATCTTGGCCAGGAATGGTTGCTGGGATGCTAAGCTCAGGACCCATGCCGTTCACAGATGCCTCCGTTTACCCTTCAGTGTATCCAGGACAGCATTGCCCCTTTCACCCTCCATGTTGTTCTATTTAAAAGGAGACGTTAAACTCAGCTGATGTGATGTGACTTTGGTGGTTTTGGTGGTTAAGCGTTGATCATTTTGGGAAAAACAAAACCATTTCCCCACATCGAGTTGCACAGATACTTTTATACTCCTCTTCCGGATTGTCTGTTTAGGTTGACTCTAATGAACCCTAGTGGAAATGACCACATGTTTGTATGATGTAAATGTAGAATTATCTGCAAGGAAGCCTCTATCTGGGGAGCTTATGCTTGGATTTAGAGTGTTGTTTTCAAATCATTAATGATAGAAATGGAAAGTACTTTCAAAAGCTTGGAATTTTAAAGTGTACTCTTATATTAGTTCTCTGCTCCAACAGATTTTGAGAAAGTAATATTATAATAAGGACACAGTGACCAAAGCTGGGAACAGCTCATGCACATTAATATTTCTGGAATATGAAACGCTTGAAAATAACTTATGGGGATGACCCCTTTAGAGATTTGCTTATAATTAACACAGAATAATTCTTGGATTTTTTTTTGAAGAGTTGGTTATGATTCATGTAAAATAGTTCTTGCGTTCTATGACTTAATGAATTTTGATTTCTTTTAGAGATGCTGGGATGGAGTACTAAGATGACATTATGGCCAGAGGACTGGGAAGTACTAGGACGCTATCCCAAATGTCTTTGTACAGCATCTCTAAGGGAGATGACAGGCAAGCGATGTACAGAAACCCTTTTCATTATACTGGTCTCCATAGAGGACCGCCCTTAGCCCCACTTCTATACTAGGTCCATCTTCTGGCCTAGAAACAGAGTTGGGTGTTACTATTCCTGTGTGTTTGCCTCGGCGTTGGAACTTCACTCTTGGATCTCAACACCCTCCTGCAGGAGAGCCGTCTCTTCCTTGCACACAGATGCAAGCCAGCTAGCCCGAGGGGAGGGCCAGGGGACATAGCAAGGGCTGTGCATTTGCCCTGAGGGTCTGGAGCAGAGCTGACCTTAGCCACAGGTGGCTAGTGTATCTCAGACTGGGTCTGGTTGAGGGAAGAGGAGCAGAAACCCCCTCCCAAGACAGCAGCAAAAGAAATGGCTGGGCCCTTCCCAGGGGCTCAGGCCTCTGCCTCTGCTGTATTGTCATTAGCCTTCTTAGGGGCAGGGGAAGGTAGAAAACAGCCATACACACGTGCCTGCTGACAGGTGAATCCCTTGGAAAGTTTTCACTCTGGAGAACACAGCGTCGCAGTATCCTGGAACTTCATTCAGTCTCTTTGGAGGTGGAGTGTCTTTCTCTTGACTGGGGAGAGTGAAAGTACAGAAATAGGGAATGTTAACTTCCTTTCCTCCCCTTCGCCACCTCCTTAGATTTATGCCTTCACTTTAGTAAAATGCATCATGTGTTAGCTCATTCACAGAGCTTTGCCTATTTGAACAGTCTAATCCTCAGGTTCCATAGGGTGAGGTGAGGGGACCAACAGGCTGCCTCCTTTGCTCCCACAGAGGATGTGGACAACTGGTGTGGTCAGCTTTATGCAAATGCCAGTCCAAGCTCTCCTGCCTTCCAAGAAAGTCTATTTCCTAACTCCCTCTATGGGGAAATTCTGGACAGCATGGAAGCAAATATGTCAAAACCTACATGGTATGTGGGAAAATGCAACAAGGAAGGTCTGGCAACTTGAAGTCTGACTTCAGGGCACAGGACCTAACAAATTTTACCTACAACAGTCATCAGTAACCTGGAAGTGACCCAGTCCGTGAACTTTTCTCAGGCTTTGAACTGTGTCAACTAGATACCCTTGACGCCCTTTTTCTGTTTGATTCTGGTCATTTGTTGATGTCTGTGGCATTATGTTATTATGGCTCTTTCTCTGTTATGTTGGCACCTTTGCCTCCATCTCCCCTGTAAATTCCTCCCCTGTCTGGGACCTACTCATCTCTCAGTCTTTAACTCTGGGCCTCTGTCTTGCCCGTCCTCGGGAACTTTTCCACTTTCTCCAGTCATCTCCCACCTTTTTCCAATCTGACTGTCAGCTGGTTTCTAGGTCTTTATCTCCAGCAGCCTTTGGGCCTTGGCTTTTGGATGTTATCTCAAACCCAGTGTGTCTTGAAAACTAACGTACATTATAGTTCCTGGGAAACTCGCTTGCCCATTTCCTCCAGTGAGGGTCTAGTTCTCCTGTCTCTTACTGAGGCTTTTTGGCCACACCTCACTGTTGCCAGGAAGTCACAAACTACACTTGCTGAGGGATGTTTCTGCCCCCTCCTTGCTTCCCACCTCACCAACACTTGGTCATGGCATAACTGCAGAGGTTTCCTCATTGACCTTCTGGTCTCAGTTCCCCACTGGTTGCTCCCAGAGGCTCCGTGGTATTGACAGAAATGGACCTTGGAGTTATATGCAGGTTCAGATCACTTTGTGACTCCTGCTTACTCTGTGACCTTGAACTGGTTACTTAAATCCCCTGAGTTTTCGTTTTCACATCTAGAAAGTGGAGATATTAGCATCTGTCCCCTGGAGCTGTTAGAGAATTCAGGTGAGATATTAAATGTAAAAAGCCAAGTAAAAGTCCAGTGCCAGGCACAAAGCAGGTGCTCAGTAAATGCTGCTCTCATCCCAGCAGAGACCACACTTCCTGCTTCACTTAACTGCCTCCGACCTCTCTCAGTCTATCCCAACTGATTTTCTTTTAAAATTTAGGTATGGTTTATATACAGTGAAAGGGACAAATGTTATATATACAGTTCAGTCATTTTTGAAAAATGCATACATTCCTGTAACCAACACCTCGTTAAAGTATAGAACATTTCTGTTACCCTAGAAAGGTCTGTTCTGCCCCTCCCTCAGAAGCGGCTACTATTCTGTTTCAATCAACATAGACGAGTTTTCTTTAAACGTATTCATACAGCTGAGTTTATATACCCTCTTTTTGTTCCCGGTGTCTTTCTTTCAGCCCCGTTTTTGAGATTCAGCCATGTTATTATGGGATTTAGTGGTTCACTCCTTTTTGTTGCTGAGTGGTACTCCATTGTATGAATATATCTCAGTTTGTTTATCTGTTCTGCTGTTGATGGACACCTGGGCTATTTCCGATTTGGGGCTATTTTGAACATAGGTCTAATGAGTCTTTCTGTGGACATATGTTTTCATTTTACTTGGATAAATCCCTAAGAGTGGAATTGCTAGGAAATGTAGTACATATGTATTTAAATTTATAAAAAAATGCCATCTGTTTCCCATCAGCAGTATATGGAAGTTCTGGTCATTCTGCATCCTCACCAACATTTGGTGTTGTCAGTTTTTTCATTATAATTATTCCTGTTTGTGTGTGGTGGTATCTCATTGTAAATTTGGAGTTTCCTGATGACTAATGATGTTGAACACTTTTCATGTGCTTACTGACATATCTTTTGTAAACTAAGTGTTCAAGTCTATTATCCATTTTAAACATTGGGTATTTTGGGTTTTTCTTATTGAGTTTAGGAATCATTTACGTATTCTGGATATAAATTCCCTTTTTTTTTTATCACTGGTGTCCCTGGAACTTTATAATGCCACCACTCTCTCTGATTGTCATTGTCATGACAGCGCAAGTGGCTAAATATGGCTACTTGTGATACACATGATATTTGGACTTCAGTTATTCCAATTATTGCTTACTTAAGGTCAGTTCAACATACATGAAAGAGAGTTTTAAAACCCACATCATCTGTCAGTTGACACCATCCATGTCGCATTTATTCCATTTATCCCATGATCATTTGCTAAGAGAAACTGTCAGTTGCCAAGTGTCACTTCTGTGGCCAAAATCTGAATTATTTTTTAATTTTTATTTTATTTATTTATTTAGGAATGTTAAAATATTTATTCAGAGATTAGCCATATATTGGGGGTCCTTTCCTAAAACCCAAACATGAAAACCCCCAAAGGAAAATTCCATATAGACTATGATTGCAAATGACTAATGCAATATAATTTAAGTAAAACATGGAAAATACATTGCCTTTTTAATAAAGATCTAAATTGTGTTCCTTTTTGAAGGCTTTGTTTTGTTTTTGAATTTTATTTTATATTTTTTATACAGCAGGTTCTTATTAGTCATCCATTTTATACATATTAGTGTATACATGTCAATCCCAATCTCCCAATTCATCCCACCACTGCCCCCCACCACTTTCCCCCCTTGGTGTCCATACATTTGTTCTCTGCATCTGTGTCTCAATTTCTGCCCTACAAACCAGTTCATCTGTACCATTTTCTAGGTTCCACATATATGCGTTAATATACGATATTTGTTTTTCTCTTTCTGACCTACTTCATCTGTATGACAGTCTCTAGATCCATCCATGTCTCTACAAATGAGCCAATTTTGTTCCTTTTTATGGCTGAGTAATATTCCATTGTATATATGTACCATATCTTCTTTATCCATTCATCTGTCGATGGGCATTTAGGTTGCTTCCATGTCCTGGCTATCGTAAATAGTGCTGCAATGAACATTGGGGTGCATGTGTCTTTTTGAATTATGGTTTTCTCTGGGTATATGCCCAGTAGTGGGATTGCTGGGTCATATGGTAATTCTATTTTTAGTTTTTTAAGGAACCTCCATACTTTTCTCCATAGTGGCTGTATCAATTTACATTCCAATCAACAGTGCAAGAGGGTTCCCGTTTCTCCACACCCTCTCCAGCATTTGTTGTTTGTAGATTTTCTGATGATGCCCATTGTAACTGGTGTGAGGTGATACCACACTGTAGTTTTGATTTGCATTTCTCTAATGATTAGTGATGTTGAGCATCTTTTCATGTGTTTGTTGGCAATCTGTATATATTCTCTGGAGAAATGTCTACTTAGGTCTTCTGCCCATTTTTGGATTGGGTTGTTTGTTTTTTTAATATTGAGCTGCATGAGCTTTTTCTACATTTTGGAGATTAATCCTTTGTCCATTGATTCGTTTGCAAATATTTTCTCCCATTCTGAGCGTTGTCTTTTCGTCTTGTTTGTAGTTTCCTTTGCTTTGCAAAAGCTTTGAAGTTTCAGTAGGTCCCATTTGTTAATTTTTGTTTTTATTTCCGTTACTCTAGGAGGTGGATCAAAAAAGATCTTGCTGTGATTTATGTCAAAGAGTGTTCTTCCTATGTTTTCCTCTAAGAGTTTTATAGTGTCTGGCCTTACATTTAGGTCTCTAATCCATTTTGAGTTTATTTTTGTATATGGTGTTAGGGAGTGTTCTAATTTCATTCTTTTACATGTAGCTGTCCAGTTTTCCCAGCACCACTTATTGAAGAGACTGTCTGTTCTCCATTGTATATCCTTGCCTCCTTTGTCATAGATTAGTTGACCATAGGCATGTGGGTTTATCTCTGGGCTTTCTATCCTTTTCCATTGATCTATATTTCTGGTTTTGTGCCACTACCATACTGTCTTGATTACTGTAGCTTTGTAGTGTGATCTGAAGTCAGGGAGTCTGATTCCTCCAGCTCCATTATTTTCCCTCAAGACTGCTTTGACTATTCGGGATCTTTTGTGTCTCCATACAAATTTTAAGATTTTTTGTTCTACTTCTGTAAAACATGCCATTGGTAATTTGATAGGGATTGCATTAAATCTGTAGATTGCTTTGGGTAGTATAGTCATTTTCACAATATTGATTCTTTCCATACAAGAACATGGTATATCTCTCCATCTCTTTGTATCATCTTTAATTTCTTTCATCAGTGTCTTATAGTTTTCTGCATACAGATCTTTTGTCTCCCTAGGTAGGTTTATTCCTAGGTATTTTATTCTTTTTGTTGCAGTGGTAAATGGGAGTGTTTCCTTAATTTCTCTTTCAAATTTTTCATCATTGGTGTATAGGAATACAAAAGATTTCTGTGCATTAATTTTGTATCCTGCAACTTTACCACTTCATTGATTAGCTCTAGTAGTTTTCTGGTGGCATCTTTGGGGTTCTTTATGTATTATATCATGTCATTTGCAAACAGTGACAGTATTACTTCTTCTTTTCCAATTTGTATTCCTTTTATTTCTTTTTCTTCTCTGATTGCTTTGGCTAACACTTCCAAAACTATGTTGAATAATAGTGGTGAGAGTGGGCAGCCTTTTCTGTTCCTGATCTTAGAGGAAATGCTTTCAGTTTTTCACCACTGAGAATGATGTTTGCTGTGGGTTTGTCATGTATGGCCTTTATTATGTTGAGGTAAGTTCCCTGTATGCCCACTTTCTGGAGAGTTTTTGTCCTAAATGGGTGTTGAATTTTGTCAAAAGCTTTTTCTGCATGTATTGAGATGATCATATGGTTTTTCTTCTTCAGTTTGTTAATATGGTATATCACATTGATTTGCTTATGTTGAAGAATACTTGTATCCCTGGGATACAAGGGATAAATCCCACTTGATCTCTTTGCTAGTATTTTGTTGAGGATTTTTGCATCCATAATCATCAGTGATATTGGTCTGTAATTTTCTTTTTTTTGTAGTATCTTTGTCTGGTTTTGGTATCAGGGTGATGGTGGCTTCATAGAATGAATTTGGGAGTGTTCCTTCCTCTGCAATTTTTTGTAAGTCTTTGAGAAGAATAGGTGTTAGCTCTTCTCTAAATGTTTGTTAGAATTCACCTGTGAAGCCATCTGGTCCTGGACTTTTGTTTGTTGGAATACTTTTAATCACAGTTTCAATTTCATTACTTGTAATTGGTCTGTTCATATTTTCTGTGTCTTCCTGGTTCAGTCTTGGAAGGTTATATCTTTCTAAGAATTTGTCCATTTCTTCCAGGTTGTCCATTTTATTGGCACAGAGTTGCTCGTAGTAGTCTCATAGGATGCTTTTGTATTTCTGTGGTGTCTGTTGTAACTTCTCCTTTTTCGTTTCTAATTTTATTGGTTTGAGTCCTCTCCCTCTTTTTCTTGATGAGTCTGGCTAATGGTTTATCAATTTTATCTTCTCAAAGAACCAGCTTTTAGTTTTACTGATCTTTGTTATTGTTTTCTTTGTTTCTATTTCATTTATTTCTGCTCTGATCTTTATGATTTCTTTCCTTCTGCTAACTTTGGATTTGTTCTTCTTTCTCTAGTTCCTTTAGGTGTAAGGTTAGATTGTTTATTTGAGATTTTTCTTGTTTCTTGAGATAGGCTTGTATAGCTATAAACTTCCCTCTTAGAACTGCTTTTGCTTCATCCCATAGGTTTTGGATCATCATGTTTTCATTGTCATTTGTCTCTAGGTAGTTTTTTATTTCCTCTTTGATTTCTTCAGTGATCTCTTGGTTATTTAGTAACGTATTGTTTAGCCTTCATATGTTTGTGTTTTTTACGTTTTTTTCCCTGTAATTGATTTCTAATCTCGTAGTGTTGTGGTCAGAAAAGATACTTGATATGATTTTAATTTTCTTAAATTTACCAAGGCTTGATTTGTGACCCAAGATATGATCTATCCTGGAGAATGTTCCGTGCGCACTTGAGAAGAAAGTGTAATCTGGTGTTTTTGGATGGAATGTCCTATAAATATCAATTAAATCTATCTGGTCTATTGTGTCATTTAAAGCTTGTGTTTCCTTAGTAATTTTCTCTTTGGATGGTCTGTCCGTGGGTGTAAGTGAGATGTTAAAAGTCCCCCCATTATTATTGTGTTACTGTCAATTTCCTCTTTTAGAGCTGTTAGCAGTTGCCTTATGTATTGAGGTGCTCCTATGTTGGGAGCATATATAATTGTTATATCTTCTTCTTGGATTGATCCCTTGATCATTATGTAGTGTCCTTCTCTGTCTCTTGCAATAGTCTTTATTTTAAAGTCTATTTTGTCTGATATGAGTATTGGTACTCCAGCTTTCTTTTGATTTCCATTTGCATGGAATATCTTTTTCCATCCCCTCACTTTCAGTCTGTGTGTGTCCCTCAGTCTGAAGTGGGTCTCTTGTAGACAGCATATATATGGGTCTTGTTTTTATATCCATTCAGTGAGTCTGTGTCTTTTGGTTGGAGCATTTAACCCATTGACGTTTAAGGTAATTATCGATATGTATGTTCCTATGACCATTTTCTTAATTGTTATGGGTTTGTTTTTGTAGGTCTTTTTCTTCTCTTGTGTTTCCCACTTAGAGAAGTTCCTTTAGCATTTGTTGTAGAGCTGGTTTGGTGGTGCTGAATTCTCTTAGCTTTTGCTTGTCTGCAAAGCTTTTGATTTCTCCATTGAATCTGAATGAGATCCTTGCTGAGTAGAGTAATCTTGGTTGTAGGTTCTTCCCTTTCATCACTTTAAATATGTCATGTCATTCCCTTCTGGCTTGTAGAGTTTCTGCTGAGAAATCAGCTGTTAACCTTATGCGAGTTCCCTTGTATGTTATTTGTCTTTTTTCCCTTGCTGCTTAGAGATGAGGTTCCATTTCTGGAGTGTGGAATCGGAAATATCTGCATGAACTCATTATTTTTTTTCTGTCTAAAAGATGTATACTTCTTATCTCTGTCCACTGAATCAGTGACCCAGTAGCAATGAGTGTTTCTAGTGCTGAGACCATGGTCTCTAAATACCAGTCTCATTAAAAGAAACCGGGACTCCTTCGAGAGGTAGCTAATGCACAGTCTTAGGCAGGAATTCATAAGATGAGCTTGAGACATATTATCTTAGTAGAAGGTAGGTCACTTTCAAGGGGCTCTCAGTGGCCAAAGATGGAACAAGTTTAGCATAAAAATAATAGTGATTGAAATCAACTAAAATCCATAAAATATGTTATTTAAAAATCTATTATATTCACATTGATGCTCCAAAGTGAACTGATCAGTAACCTTGGTAATTTCTAGCTTCCCCCACCCCCCTACCTCGGTCCCATTTGGACTTGCAAACACTCCAAAATCATTGTTGTGAAAATTGGTGAATGATAACAAAGAAACATTTATCAAACATGTACCTTGCCTTTCCTTTACAAACCATATTTTATGATAGCAAAATAAATTGATAAATGAAGGTTCTTTATGGAAGAAAAGCAGATGAAAAAATATACAAGGAATGACAGAATTTGGAAATTCCGTATTGCCATGTCTAAAGAAATAATACAAGTGGACATTGGTCATTAGTAGATAACGTTTGATGTGGAAGTTTATACTGGATGAGTTAGGCTAACAACGCGTGAACCCATGGGTCAATTTCAACATCATTAAGGGTAGACCAACCAGACAGTATATCCTTCCAGATATAATGCGACAGGATATACACAGTAGCCAGCTCCAAGCATTCTTGCCAAAATAATCAAACCTGAATTAAATTGAGTCTCTAGGTCTAATTACCAGTTTACAGGAAATGCAGGGATGTAAGAACAACCCAACAAGAACATCTGCAGGAAAAATATTCTCATTTCTCCAACAAATAAATGGCCTGAAAAATTGCAGGTGGGGAAGAGGACTGTTAGAGATTGAAGGAGACTTAAGATCTGTGGCCAAATGGAATGTGTGGACCTGCTTTGTATCTTGAGTCAAACAGATGAACTGTAAAAAAAAAAAAGACAGTTTTTTTTATGACAGTTGAGTTTTGAACGCAGATGATATATTGAGTATGTTAAGAAGAGGGTTAGTTGTATTAGGTGGTAATGGCGCTGTGGTTTTGTTTTTTAAAAAAAGGTATTTGTGAGACTTACAAAAGCAGTTACAGGAGAAATAAGATGATATCTAGAATTTGCTTTAAAATACTAAAAAAAAAAGTAGATGGGGATAATTAAACAATATTGGCAAACTATTGATAATTATGAAAGAGGGTGATAAGGATTCATTTTACTGAAATTTCTCATGACTTTCTTTGTTTTCATAATAAAATGTTTAAACAAGAAAAACTTGCATTTTCATCTGAAGTGAAAGTTCTGTCTATGAAGAGCAGTGACTATATGGCTGAGTTAGGCCACGTAACATCGTATTAATGGACTTTGCTGGCATTTTCACTGTTATGAAGAAATATTTAGGTCACACTTCATTTCTAATCTCATATGAGCACCTTCCCTGACAGCAGGTGACTTCCAAGTGTAATGTCAGAGCTTGGTGTTTGTTGCCTGTTTTTTCACAGGCTGGAAAGGCTTGCCAGCCCAGCGTGGATTCGATCGCATTCATTGTTTGTGCTCCTTGCTTGAAAACTGAATAAAGATCAGGAAGAGCACAGTTGTTCATCAGCTGTTTCGTCTGAATCAAGCAGCATGTAAATGGGTATCCAGGGGTCCACCTCCTCCTTCTGAAGGACCGCTGTTCACATAGCTGAGTCCCTTGCATCTCTGACCATCAGCATGATGTGTCACAAAGTAATCATGAACTCCCCAAAAGAGAACATCTCTCTTGCAGCATATGTTTACCACATACTACGTTTTAAAGCCCTTCTACCCTACCTGCAGCTCACAAACGCCAAGTGCTGATTCAGAGTGCACTTGAGTGATGCATGCTAACTCAGAAGAGAACGCCTGTCGGTGTAATGCATGTGTCCTAATAATTGCTTCTCTTTACTATGTGTCATCGATGATTTGTGCTATGAAACCTTGTCACTTGATAGAGAAATTTTGCTAATAATTCATTCAACTTTCCCTTCAAGTGTGTTTATTTTCAGCTTTGTGGCTTATACCGGTTTTTGCCGCAAGGATTACAACTTTGAATGATGCTCTGTAATTTTGGTTTCCCTCTGCCTTTAGTGATAAAATTAATTGCTTTTGTAGTCTAATTACTTTGCACTTGTCTAGGAACACTAGATTGGTTTACTGAAAATGACCGTGTGCAGTGTCTGGGAAAGGTACCAAAGGTCGGATGGCTGTGCCTGGCAGAGTTTCCATCCGATTGTCCTGAGAACTAGCGACCAGTGGATTGCAGGGCCAATAAATAAGTGGATGGCAGGTCCAGCTTACAACACGTCCTCCTTCCTTACCATGTTTTATTCCCCATCTGCTCGTGTAAAATATTTATAGTCGAAGATTCACTTTTTTCTAGAACATTGAGATCTGTTGATACTGAAGGACCCCCTTACCGTTTCGGTTTATAACATTTCATGTTGTCTTTTCACCACGTTTACATCTGAATCATTTTGGGAATTCAAAATGTAATGCTGCGTTACAATAATAATAAAAATGCCAACTTAAATGTATTGGTCATAACAAACTACATCAAAGTGAAAGTTGAGGGCTTCCCTGGTGGCGCAGTGGTTGAGAGTCCGCCTGCCGATGCAGGGGACACGTGTTCGTGCCCCGGTCCGGGAGGATCCCACATGCCGCGGAGCGGCTGGGCCCGTGAGCCATGGCTGCTGAGCCTGCGCGTCTGGAGCCTGTGCTCCGCAACGGGAGAGGCCACAACAGTGAGAGGCCCGACTACCGCAAAAAAAAAAAAAAAAAGTGCAAGTTGATGAAGGCCAGCCACAGTGTGAATATGAAGTTTGCAGACACAGACCTGGCAATTTGTCAATTTCACATTGCTTAAAATCATTATCGTACACTTTGGAATGCATGTGAAAAAAATCACTTCATTTCTTTAGCCTCTGGAGGTGACCCAGTTACTTTTCCATCCTTGATAGCTCCCCAGTTCACTTGTGGTCTCTGAGCCACCCCATGAAGAACTGTACCTTTAAACAGAACCTGGGGACAGGATGTTTGCATACAGCACTGTGCAGTGTCAGGGAGTCTTCCATCCCTGGAAGCCTGTCCATGTAGTATAGTGTTTCTCAGAGTGTAATTTGGGGAACCCTTCCATCAAAATCAGCGGGGGAGCTTTTCAACAAGTATATTCCTAGGCCTCATTCCAGGCTCCTGAGCAGACTCTCTGGGCGTGTGGCCTGGGAACCTGCATTTTAGAAACCTTTCCCAAGTGTACCTGGTACAAATACAGTTGAAGGACTGTTTAGAGTTTATGCAACGTAGACTATGTATGCCTGCTCTGCTGGGTTTACGTGACACGTTATTTTTATATTTTATGATGAATGTTTTCCCCTTCTCCTATTTTACCCCCAGGACTGGTCCATCATGTCTGTAACCTGTTCACTGAAACTGCCACACTGTGCTTGGATGTGGACAATAAAAACAACAACGAGATGGCAGCCGCCCTGCTATTTTCCCTGCTGGATATTTTGCACGGCATGCTGACCTATACCTCCGGGGTCGTGCGACTGGCTCTGCAGGTAGAGGACCTCTTTCTCCACATCTGGAACAACCCTGTGCCACGTCCCACTTCCCTTTCCTTCTCTTTTCTCTCATCTTCCTTGAATGTGGCTTTATTTTTGGAAAAGAACATATGATTCCATAGGGAGGGAATACCATATTTATTAGCCATCTTTGGGTGACCAGTGTCAAGGACAGGTAATTTGAACACAAAATCTGAAAGGAAAGCGGGAGAGACCCAAGCAAAGAATTGGTGAGTACTCATTAGGGAACTGCTGGCGACCCAGAGATCATCTGGACTGTGAGGTTGGCCAAGCAGTGTGTGGTCTTTCCTGTCCAGAGATGGCACTCCAGCCCACCCCCAGCAGGATGGATTAGCTAGCGAGCAGCAGCGGATCGAGGTTCTGGGTGCGCATACACACGCACACATAATGTGTTTGTATGTGCATAGATACACACACATACATATACATGCATATGCAACACACAAACCCTCACACTTGCTTTCCGTTATGACTGATCATGTGGAATTGCAAGATGGTTTTTTGTTTTTTTGTTTTTTAATATCTTTATTGGAGTATAATTGCTTTACAATGGTGTGTTAGTTTCTGCTCTATCACAAAGTGAATCAGCTATACGTATACGTATATCTCCATATCCCCTCCCTCTTGCGTCTCCCTCCCACCCTCCCTATCCCACCCCTCTAGGTGGGCAAAACGCACCGAGCTGATCTCCCTGCTTCCCACTAGCTATCTATTTTATTTATTTTACATTTGGTAGTGTATATATGTCCATGCCACTCTCTCACTTTGTCCCAGCTTACCCTTCCCTCTCCCCGTGTCCTCAAGTCTGTTCTCTACGTCTGCATCTTTATTCCTGTCCTGCCCCTAGGTTCTTCAGAACCTTTTTTTTTTTTAAGATTCCATATATATGTGTTAGCATACGGTATTTGTTTTTCTCTTTCTGACTTACTTCACTCTGTGTGACAGTCTCTATCTCCATCCACCTCACTACAAATAACTCAATTTCGTTTCTTTTTATGGCTGTAATATTCCATTGTATACATGTGCCACATCTTCTTTATCCATTCATCTGCTGATGGACACTTAGGTTACTTCCATGTGCTGGCTATTGTAAATAGAGCTGCAATGAACATTGTGGTACATGACTCCTTTTGGAATTATGGTTTTCTCAGGGTATATGCCCAGTAGTGGGATTGCTGGGTCGTATGATAGTTCTATTTTTAGTTTTTTAAGGAATCTCCATACTGTTCTCCATAGTGGCTGCATCAATTGACATTCCCACCAGCAGTGCAAGAGGGTTCCCTTTTCTCCACGCCCTCTCCAGCCAGCATTTATTGTTTGTAGATTTTTTGATGATGGCCATTCTGATCGCTGTGAGGTGATACCTCATTGTAGTTTTGATTTGCTTTTCTCTAATGATAGTGATGTTGAGCATCCTTTCATGTGTTTGTTGGCAATCTGTATATCTTGTTTGGAGAAATGTCTGTTTAGGTCTTCTGCCCATTTTGGTATTGGGTTGTTTGTTTTTTTGATATTGAGCTGCATGAGCTGCTTGTATATTTGGGAGATTAATCCTTTGTCAGTTGCTTCATTTGCAAATATTTTCTTCCATTCTGAGGGTTGTCTTTTCATCTTGTTTATGGTTTCCTTTGCTGTGCAAAAGCTTTTACATTTCATTAGGTCCCTTTGTTTATTTCTGTTTTTATTTCCATTTCTCTAGGAGGTGGGTCAGAAAGGATCTTGCTGTGATTTATGTCATAGTTTTCCTCTAAGAGTTTTATAGAGTCTCGCCTTACATTTAGGTCTTTAATCCATTTTGAGTTTATTTTTGTGTGTGGTGTTAGGAAGTGTTCTAATTTCATCCTTTTACGTGTAGCTGTCCAGTTTTCCCAGCACCACTTATTGAAGAGGCTGTCTTTTCTCCATTGTATATTCTTGCCTCCTTTATCAAAGATAAGGTGACCATATGTACGTGGGTTTATCTCTGGGCTTTCTCTCCTGTTCCATTGGTCTATATTTCTGTTTTTGTGCCACTACCATACTGTCTTGATTACTGTAGCTTTGAGCTAGAGGAATCAGGCCCCCTGCAAGATGGTTTTTGAGGGCTAGAGATGTATTGGATTGGCCAAAAAGTTCCTTCGGATTTTAAGTAAAAAGACACATTTTTCATTTGCACCAAGAACTTTATTGAACAACATATTCACCCTTTTTTGTTCTACTGCCTTCTGCCATTTTCAGGCAACTTCATAATTCCATTTTCCCAAAACTTTTTATCTTTTTGAGCAAATAACTGTTCCAGGTGCCTTTTACAGTCTTCCACGGAATGGAAATTTTTTACATTAAGAGAATTTTGTAAAGACCTAAATAAATGGAAATCCGAAGGTGCAATGTCTGGTAAATATGGCGGATGAATCAGAAGTTCCCACCCAAGCTGTAACAGTTTTTGCCTGGTCATCATAGAAACATGCGGTCTTGCGTTATCCTGATGGAAGATTATGTGTTTTCTGTTGACTAATTCTGGACACTTTTCATTGAGTGCTGCTTTCAGTTGGTCTAATTGGGAGCAGTACTTGTTGGAATTAATCGTTTGGTTTTCTGGAAGGAGCTCATAATAGAGGACTCCCTTCTGATCCCACCATATACACATCACCTTCTTTGGAAGAAGACCAGCCTTTGGTGTGGTTGGTGATGGTTCATTTCACTTGCCCCACAGTCTCTTCCATTGCACGTTATTGGGCAGTATCCACTTTTTATCACCCATCACAATTTGTTTTAAAAACAAAACGTTTTCATTACATTTCAATGGAGAATTGCATGCGGAAATACGGTCAGGGAGGTTTTTTTCCCTTATGTGGAACCCAAACATCAAAGCGATGAACATAACCAAGTTGGTGCAAATGATTTTCAGCGCTCGATTTGGATATTTTGAGTATGTTGGCTATCTCCTGTGTGGTATAATGTTGATTGTTCTCAGTTAATGTCTCCGTTTGATCGCTGTCAATTTCAACTGGTCTACCCGACCGCGGAGCATCAGCCAGTGAGAAATCTCCAGTATGAAACTTCAGAAACCGCTTTTGACATGTTCGATCAGTCACAGCATCTGCTCCGTACACTGCACAAATCTTTTTTTGCGTTTCAGTTGTGTTTTTACCTTTCTTGAAATAATAAAGCATAATATGCTGAAAATGTTGCTTTATTTCTTCCATCTTCAATATTAAAATGGCTACACAAAAATCCACCAATTTTGATAAGTTTTTTTTTTTTTTTTTTTTTTTTTTTTTTTTTTTTGCGGTACGCTGGCCTCTCACTGTCGTGCCCTCTTGCGTTGCAGAGCACAGGCTCCGGACGCGCAGGCCCAGTGGCCATGGCTCACGGGCCCAGCCGCTCCGCGGCATGTGGGATCTTCCCAGACTGGGGCACGAACCCGTGTCCCCTGCATCAGCAGGCGGACTCTCAGCCACTGCGCCACTAGGGAAGCCCGATAAGTTTTTATTTAAATGCACGCTGATATGACAGCTGTCACTAACAAAATTGTTTCAAATGAAGTTAAAGACAACTAAGTGCCACTAGGGGCATCTTATGGAGAAACTGAATGAATCTTTTGGCCACCCCAATATTTAGTGGCTATAGAAAAGTCAGGTAGCCCCAGACTGTAACCTGGCATCGTGCTCTGAGGAAGGAAGGACATGTGAGTTCACTGAGTAGTACTTTCTTTGTTAGGTACCACCACATGCTTATCTCCTTTCACGTTTTCTCTAAAGAATTGAGTCAGCTGATACTTAGATCATGGGATAGCACACAGCCAATATGAATTCACTGTTATATTTAGAATCCCAATAAAATTGCAAGAGATGGTATATCAATGGTAGCATCCTGGCTTGGACAGATGCAGAAGTTGTTGTTGAAAGCAGACTGTTCTGATACCTTGCCAGGAGTCACAGTAGCACACCCAAGAATGAATCGCTAGACCCCGGTTTAGTGTCTGTTATTCATCGTTATCTTTTACCCACAGTTAAGGTGGTGAAGTATGTAGCTTGTCTTGTGTGTTTTAATAAATAATTCCAAGATCCCCTCAACCAAGATGATAGTTAGTCAATAAGTTTTAACCCAAACTTGTAAAGCCAGTAGATGAAAATGGCCTTTGGACTACGTTGCTGTTTTTATTTGCACATATTCTAAATGAACAGTAAAGCTTGGCTAAGTACTTATGGAATCCTGAATTATGGATTTCTCTTAGTTTTCCCTCTCTTTTCTAATAAGTGTCTCTTCAGAGAGCATTGTTTCTTTTTCTTAAAATTTTTATTGGAATATAGTTGATTTACATTGTGTTGGTTTCTGCTATACAGCACAGTGAATCAGTTATACATACACATAGGTCCACTCTTTTTTAGATTCTTTTCCCATGTAGGTCATTACAGAGTATTGAGTAGAGTGCCCTGTGCTATACAGTTGGTCCTTTTAAGTTATCAAGAGCATTGTTTCTTATTTCAGTTTCCACAGTTGTAGCTTTATGTAATTCTTCAAGGTGTCGTTGATAGTTACTCTCACAAGATGCTTTGATGATATCAATCTGTAAAGATCGTGGGGCTTCCCTGGTGGCGCAGTGGTTGAGAGTCCGCCTGCCGATGCAGGGGACACGGGTTCATGCCCCGGTCCGGGAAGATCCCACGTGCCGCGGAGCGGCTGGGCCCGTGAGCCATGGCCGCTGGGCCTGCGCATCTGGAGCCTGTGCTCCGCAACGGGAGAGGCCACAACAGTGAGAGGCCCGCATATCGCAAAAAAAAAAATAAAAAAGATTGTGTAGGTTGTGGATAAAAAGGATCAGAAGTCTAAAAATTCTTTAAATTCCAGAACATAGAAATCCTCTTTTATTTCAAGTGATCAGGTAGGGTGTTTAAAAGGAAACTCCTTAGTACAAAATATTTTCTAATTCTTTTTTTCAATTTGTTAGTGTACCAATAGATCACTGTTTTTTATTCTTTCATTTTTTTCAGCACCACTTTTTTTTTTTTTTTTTTTTTGCGGTACGCGGGCCTCTCACTGTTGTGGCCTCTCCCGTTGCGGAGCCCAGGCTCTGCACGCGCAGGCTCAGCGGCCATGGCTCACGGGCCCAGCCGCTCTGGGGCATGTGGGACCTTCCCAGACCGGGGCACGAACCCGTGTCCCCTGCATCGGCAGGCGGACTCTCAACCACTGCGCCACCAGGGAAGCCCTCAGCACCACTTTGTATTTTACTGCTCTCATCTTTCTAAATCTTTCCCTATAATATCTGCCAAGTATTGCTTTTGACCTTGATGACCGACTTTGATCTACATGATACCTGGTGTCAGTCTGAAAGAGGTAGGGTCCTTGAGACTGAATTAGGGAAAAGGTTGGGAAAAGAAATGGAGTGGGCACCAACGACACATCCTTCTAGAACACTGAGCTGAAAGTTCTTTCCAAAGCGTGTCACCTCTTCCATTTGTCTGCACACCTGGGATTCTTCTGCATTCAAAGCTTATGTCTGCTTTTAACAGGAACCTCTCGAAAGTAGAAGAGCTGAGTGTTGCCAGTGTTTAAAATGATAATAGTGCTTAGATTTATGAAGCGGTTTTCTTTTTCAGGGAGGAGAGGGATATGATGCAGGAATGTGTACTGGGAAGGTGAAGAGTAGGGGAGGGAGGTGTCAGAATCTCTGCTAGGAGTCCAGTCCCTATCCCCAACCTACCTTGTGAGTTTGTGTGTGAAAGATGTGGAAGCAGAGACAAATAGATGCTCAGGACTCACTGGTGTGGTGGGAGCACCTGGGCCTTGCAGGCTGGAACACCTTGGATTTGAATCCCAGCCACGTCACTTTTTTTTTTTTTTTTTTTTTTTTTTTTTCGGTACGTGGGTCTCTCACTGTTGTGGCCTCTCCCGTTGTGGGACGCGCAGGTTCAGCGGCCATGGCTCACGGGCCCAGCCGCTCCGGGGCATGTGGGATCTTCCCGGACCGGGGCACGAACCCGTGTCCCCTGCATCAGCAGGCGGACTCTCAACCACTGCGCCACCAGGGAAGCCCCCAGCCATGTCACTTTTACCTGTGAGGCGCTGGGCACGTTACTTGACCTGTCTGAGTATCAGTTTCCTTGTCTGTAAAGTAGACATGCTAAGTACTCAGCAGGGGACTTAAATGAGAGAATACAAGATATGTAAATATGGTGTGCCTTAAGTATACCTGGCCCAGGGAGGGTAAGCGATAAATGGTTGCTGTATTATTAATAGCAACAAGATGAAAGGTGCTCACCTCCCCTTCCTGTTTACAGAGGGTTCCTGGGGACCGTGATTTCTTCGTTTCTGTGTCCTGGCACATGGGAGGGCAATCGGTTCGTATTTACGGAGTGAACTAACTCCTAGCAGGCTTATGAGATATAAATTTATGGTTTTATTTTGCATTTGTGAGCCTAGCCCAGGGCTTGGCACCTGTGATTTTGGCAGCAATCAAGAGAAGAAGGGTGTTAAGTGTCAGGGAGCTTCATTTTGGTATGACGGTCAATACCCAAATAGTGGAGCAAATCATCATCTTAATACACTGAGATGCCTCACCACTGGAAGGTACAGGGTCCTGCAGAGTGAACAGCGGCGAGGGATGTTACCAAGTTTGGGGCTAGGGAAAGAAAATATTCAATATTAAAATCCAGGTCACCTGACTTCCCAATCTGGGCCTTGTCTCTCACTTCTGGAGTGATGGGGGACCGCTTGATACATTACTCTGGTAGTAGGACGGTTTAACTGCTGTTGGTCGGCAGGTGTGTCGGCATTGCCTGGAAGACTGAAATGTGGCCCCTGAGTCGTCTTTGATCTCACACTCACGTGAAGGCTGCCAGGGTAGGGGCTACAGTCTCTATTTCAGTATCCCTTGGAGTTACCAGTTCGACTCCTCAGACTTTGCCCTTACTGTTGTCCCCCATGAGCTACCCTGTCTGGTGGCTGAGTGCAAGTGAGATTTGTCTGCTGTAGTCTGTGGTCCTCATCGTTTCTCTCCTGCCCTTGAAAACTTCGATGACATCTCACTATCTACATATCATTTTCTAACTCCTTGGCAAGACGGTCAAGGCCTCATATGATCAGCCCCAGGGTGGTTTTCCAGCCTCGTCCGCCAGCCCTCACGCAGCCCATGCACACGCCAAACAGTCACCTTGGCATTTTCCACATGGATCCGGTGCCTTATCACTCCCGGCCTTTCCTCACGTGATTCCAGCACCTGAAACACCGGCTGTCCACGTCATTCCCTGCAGACCTCGTCCCCACCATCCAAACGGTGACTTTGTGTCACCTTTTCCTACTCCCGCCCCAGCTCCTCTATTCCCTCCTCCACTGTGGCAGTTTTCACACTCTGCCTTTAGTGGAGTTATTTGAAAACTTGCCATTCTTCTTCTTCTATTTTTAAATTTTATTGAAGTATAGTTGATATACAGTGTTGTGTTCATTTCTGCTGTCCAGCAAAGTGACTCAGTTATGCATATGTGTACTCTTTTTCATTATGGTTTGTCACAGGATATCGAACATAGTTCCCTATGCTCTACAGTAGGACCTTGTTGTTTATCCCTTCTATGTATCCATCTTCCCTCCCCCACCCCACTCCTCCCCCCTCGGCAACCACAAGTCTGTTCTCTATGTTTGTGTCTGTTTTATAGATAAGTTCATTTGTGTTGTGTTTCAGATTCCACATATAAGTGCTATCATATGGTATTTGTCTTTCTCTTTCTGACTTACTTTGCATAGTATGATCATCTCTAGATCCATCCATGTTTCTGGAAATGGCACTGTTTCATTCTTTTTAACGGTTGAGTAGTATTCCATTGTATATAGGTACCACATCTTCTTTATCCATTCATCTGTCAATGGAGATTTAGGCCGTTTCCGTGTCTTAGCTACTGTAAGTCGTGCTGCTATGAGCATAGGGGTGCCTGTATCTTTCGGAATTATAGTTTTGTCTGGATATATGCCCAGGAATGATATTGCTGGATCATATAGCAACTCTGTTTTTAGTTTTTTGAGGAACCTCCATACTGTTTTCCATCGTAAAGCACGCCATTCTTTTAATGAAACCGTGGGGTTCTACAGAGTGGGGACTGAGTCGTATCATCTGTGCATGGCAAGCGTGTGGATGATGGTGTCTGGGGAGCGCACCGAGTGTTGACTTGAATTGTCTAGGCCACACCATTGCACGTTGTGCTCTGTTGTGCTTGAACCTGCTTAGGACGTTGGCAGCAGCTGCCTGAGGAATTGACTCTTGTTCACTATAGGCGCCATACCTCTGTGTTTATGTAACAAAGCTCTGTTGAGGACCTGCCCCCTGTGCACTAGATTCATGTAGCAGTGGTAGATGTAATAGAGTTATATTCTTCCTGGCCTTTCTTCTTGTGCCAAGAAGTTAGCTGTATCCCCTTATCTCATTTTGGGTAATGCTGTAATGCCATTTAATATTACATACGGCTCATAAGTTGACATGCCCGTGTTTTATATGTTTACAGCTATTAAATTTATATTTGTACCTAGAGTTCTCGTCTGAGATCCGTACTTAATATATTCAGTAGCTTCCTAAACGTGACCACTAGAATGCCCCACAGTCCCCTCAAATTCAACATGTCTAAAGCGGAGCTCAGGATTCACCTCCCAAATATTCCCCTGCCAGCAAGCCCTGCCCCTCTCATCCTGCTGTGCAAACTAGAAACCTGGGAGTCCTTCTTAAAATTTCCCTTTTTCATATTCCTCATTTAATTTGTCAGCAAATAATTCAGATTTTGCCTCAAGCACTACTGCTAGCACCCAATCAGGCTGCCCTCTCCTCTTGCCCAGGCTGTAACAGCTGGGTGAGCCAAGAACCATGGATGGCCAGGAGTGGGGTTGGTTACCAGCCAGCAAGGACTGGGGCAGTGAGTTGCTGAAAGGGGTCAGTGGGACAGAGGCAGAGGCAGAGGACTGGACAGGGAGGACCGTAGCAACATCACGGCAGAGGTGGGTTTTCTTGCTGTGGAAAGAGCCCCTTGCAGAATGCACATGTAAGGTATCTGGGAATCGAGAGGCTGACTCTGGAGAGTGTACCGTTGGGGAGCTGGAGAGACCCTGAGAGAGGCTGGCCAGGCCCCTGTATTCATTGCTCGGCTACCCACACGTGATCTCCTTGGCGCACAGTTTCTGCTGTGGGCCTGGATTTTTGTGAGGACAGTTGAATTTCATATGCATTTCTGATGTGCACCTTCCTCTTGTGCAAGCTATAGCATTCCCTTTCTGGAACGCTTGGCATCTTTATAAGGAGGTGGTACCCGAATACTGGCGGGCTGGGTCAGGTTGTTTCTTGGTGACAATAACAAATGACTGTAGAGGGTCTGGAGGCCTACTGGATATCCTGGCGGGAAGAGTCCCACAGTGTGTGCTTGTGCTTGTAGCCATGTCTCCTTGCTTATGTGTGTTTGGAAAGGAAGCAGTGGCCCCATGCCCCTCCCTGCCTAGGTGCTGGTTTGCAAGACTGCCTTATTTTTCCCAAGAGACAGTCGGTCCTCTCTAAAGGATAACATATTAATGTGCAAAGGCCGATATTCCACCTCACATGGTGCTTCAGAAGGCAGGATCAACAGCCGAACTTCAGAAAGGTTCAGACCTAGGGTAGTGCTACACGTTTGTTTTCTGGGAGGAAATTTCACGTCTCTAATAGAGGCCAGGGGTTGAGGTAGGGAAAGGGGAGGGGGGAGGTGAGAGGAAACTTCTAGCTACCAATTATTGTTGTCCCCCTCGGCTGCAGAGAGGTGCAAGCTGTTAAAAGGAAGGTGTCTGATTTTCCACAACATCCATTTTGTTTTTCTTTCCTTTTGAACGAAGGAAAGTGCGCCACTTAAATTCTCTCCATACGCCCGAAGGCAGAAGGAACCTTGGCATTTATGAGAGGGTTAGTGACCTAAGGCGGGGCAGCCTGCTTTAAAAAGGCTCTGGCAAAGGTCATTACCTAAAAGTAGTTTTGTTCTGAGTGAAATTAAAAACAGAGAGGGTGTATGCGAATGAAATGTATATGTGCTATAGCAAATACAATAAATAATCAGTGCCTTCTCTCAGTATAAAATTATTCATCTCTATGATAGAAATCTTCTCTGAAATGAGGCAGTTCTATAAAACTCCTGGGAAAGACACACTTAAAGTTAAAGCCGCTCATTTGTGAATTCTTACTTCCATTGTGTACTTCCTAAGCAACGTAGACCTGTATCTGAAGCTTCTTCATGCAGTGGTCCAAAGCCTGTTCATTCGATAAATATTCTAGATGTTATTTGAGCAGGTGTGTGCATATAGAGAAGGAAAGCACAGCAGAATGCATTTGGTCTGCGTCATATAATGTGTATGTATAACAGTGCCCAGAAGAGGTGAGCTTGTGTGATTTGGAGGCATTTAGCCTGGATTCATCCTCCAGCTTTGTCACCCATTGTCTGTGGGACCTTAGACCAACTACTCAACCTCTCTGAACTTCAGTTTTCTCCCCTGAAAAATGGGGATAACTGCACCTCGTCTCAGGATGGTTGGGAAGATAAAGTGCTTTACCACCCGCAGTGTGTGAACATCAATATCATCCCTCCAACGACAGCCCTGGTTATTGCTTTATCTGTGGTCCGCCCAGATCCGCCTCTGTGGCCTCAGCTGGTGGCAGTGTGTGTGTTCTGTCACGTGATTACCGAGCATAACTTCTCTTCAGGGGCCTGAGGTCAGATGCTTCCTCTGTGCCGTCATCTGTTGGGACTGGGTGGACCTGTCTCCTATGGCCAAACTGACTAATCTCCAAGACCCCCTTCCCCTCTCCTCCCCCTGTTCAGGCACAGAAGTCCGGCTCTGGAGGGGACACTCAGGCCGCAGAAGACCTGCTGCTGCTCGGCAAGCCTCTGACAGACCTCATCAGCCTGCTTATCCCGCTGGTAAGAGCTCACACACCTGCTTGTGTGTCTCTCAGGTCGTTGCAGAGGGTGAAGTGATTTTATTTGAATTTCATGATGTCTTGAGTTGCTATGCTCTTTTGATTCCTTTCAAAACTAGAACCAAAAGAAATTTCAGAAGATTATTTAGTCTGGAAATACTAAATTTCTACTTTAATATGCGGTGGCTAATCGTTCATTTAAGTGGATATTTAAGTAAGGCAGAGCCTCAAATTCTTCTTAATGGATGTGAGGTTAAAAAAAAAAAAAAAAGGAAAATCAAGAAATGAATTCCAAGAAGGAAGAAGAAATCCATTGTGGGCATCAATTCTCTTTCAAAAAGATATTTTAGGGTTACTTGGCATGCAGGACTACCCTGAAATGCAGAAGCGCAGACAGAGCTAGAGCATATCCACCACAGTCTCCATAGAAATAGAATGAAATAAGTGAAATTACACGAAAACAGATGAGACTGCACAAGACTACTGAGTATGTGAAAAGAACCCAATGGAGACTTGGATCAACTGAACCTCATTGTAGTTTTGACGTGCATTTCCCTGATAATTAGCAACGTTGAGCATCTTTTCATGTGCCTGTTGGCTATCTATATGTCTTCTTTGGAGAAATGTCTTTTTAGGTCTGCTGCCCATTTTTTGATTGGGTTGTTTGTTTTTTTTGTTATTGAGTTATATGAGCTGTTTGTATATTTTGGAAATATGCAGGACATAGATGGGGCTCCAGTGAACAGAGGGAAGACTAACCAAGTCATGCACTCTTTAAGGACATATAAAAGACTCTAAACAACCCCATTAAATATAACTGATGCAATATATGGTATGTAGGATAATACTCATATTAATAGCATATAAGATTTAAACAAAAAAAGCTTAAAGGCAGTTGAAGAATCTATTTCAGGTAAACTTCTAGGACACTCTATTTCACATATGTATCTTATAGACAGGGTTTTGGTGTTTGCCACATTCTGAGATTTGCTTTAATAGTTGAATTTATGCCAATTAGATTTATTCTTAAACTTATCTTTGGTCTTAATTTTATTGTCTTATTGTATATTTGCTTTCTAAACGTTTTCCTCTATTAGACGTAAGGTTTAATGCAAAACAAAAAACCTTTATCAGGACAAAGAGAAGGACTCTACAATGGTAATTACGGAGTAAAATCCACAGGAAGATACAATAACTATGAACCTTTTTGTGTCATATCAGAGCACAGAACTGTAAAAACAGAGAAGGACCAAAACATACAGGGAAAGACCAAAACATATAGGGGAAAAAAAGTACAGTAATATCAAGAGATTTAACCTGTCTTTCTCATTGCTTGACCACCCAAGTGGATGAAAATGATGATATAGAGCAGGAGTTGACAAACTAAGGCATGTGGACTAACTCTGGCCCACTGTCTCTTTTTGTAAGTAAAGTTTTATTGAATACAGCCACACAAACAATTGTCTATGGCGGCTTTTGCATCTTGACGGTAGAGTTGAGGAGTTACAACAGGGACTCTGTAGCCCACAGGCCTGTGTTGTTTACTATCTGGCTCTTTACGGAAAAAGTTTGTTGACCCCTGGTATAGAGGATATGAAAACTTTAGTAAGATTAATCTAATAGAAGTATATCTGTCTTTCTACCCTGAAAATAGAGACTGTGCCTTCTTTTCAATTTTCTGGAAATACTTTAAAAAGTTCACCATGCGTTAGGTTAAAAGCATATCAATAAATTCCAATAAGTAGGAATTGTATAGACCACATTGTTTAACCGTAATATACTTAAACTAGAAGGAAAAATAAAAACAATAAAAATACACTGTTAGCAAATATTATCGATGAGCACAGTCAAAGACATTGTGATTGCGTCAGTCTGGGTCCCATCAGAAGACAAACCACATAGTGATTTAAATAAAAGAATTTCAGTATAAAGAATTATTAAGCTATAACTGACGAGTAAATGTAAGATTTAAAAAGAACTCTGTAGGGTATCCGAAAGCTGAGGGAGAGGGAGAGTACCTCAGGAAGGACAAACTTGAAAGGGGATACCTCTTCCCCAAGGCTGTGGGTCAGACCTCATTGGAGAAGGTGTGACTACAGCCCACAGGACAGTGGGCAAATTTGCTGGGTTGCCCAGGCCAGAGCTCGCCCACAATCCCTGGGAAGCAGGAAGCAACCCTTGAGAGTGCCGGTGAATCGTAGCTAGTGGGCAGACCCACAGAGGGTGGCAGGGTGCCGCTGCTGGTGGTGGGAGGCCTGGAGGGTCCGACGTCTGTGTAGGGAGGACCACAGGAGAAGAACCCAGAGAGGCAGGCAAGTAGGGGGAGTCGGGGTGCCAGTGCTCGGGAAAGCCTGGAATGTACAGTCTCCACTAGGGAGAGCAGTGGAGCTGTGATCACAGGCCAGGCTAGGATGAGGGCTGCAGAGGGGCCCAACATTGTGGGCCCCCGTAAGGTCAGACCTCCACCAGATGCCACGACACCCGTACTTCTGGCCTACACTATAGCTGCCAGAAACAGCTGGAGAGCCCCTTCTTGCTGCAGTGTATCCTCTGAGATATTTTCCCCAGCCTTTGGGACTCTGAACTCCTGTTACTAGTAACGTGATCACGCTTAGGTTCTAGTACATTGGCCAGATGTCTGCCTAAAGTGTGTGAACTGTGTTGTGTACATACACATTTACCACTGCAGTCATTAGGTTTAAAAATGGCCTGCGACAAACAATATGTCTTCTCTGGAAAAGATTAATACACATTTACAGCTGTGTATACAGTGAAGAAAAATAGTAATAAGGCTATTGAGGGCCTCAACTAGAGCACATACAGACCGAAGATAAATTTTTACAGTGGTTGTTAAAAATGTGATAAGTTACAGAATGAGGTGCTGGAATTGCTTTCCCACAGGGAAAAATAAGCAGACTTTTAGTTTTCACTGGACTTGGGTAATTGTAGAGGTATTTTACCTAAAGGAAGGAGAGTGAACTTGTTAGCTTTTGAGGTTCTTTCCAGATAGGGTCCTGTGAAAGTAAGCATACTTATCCTTCAGGGAGCATGAAACCTGTCAACCCATAATTTACGACCCATGTTTACACTATAAAATCATAGTGAACTGTGGGTATAAGACGGATTCTCAGTCTGTTTTTTTTATATATAAATTTATTTATTTTTGGCTGCTTTGGGTCTTCGTTGCTGCACCCCGGCTTTCTCTAGTTGCGGTGAGCGGGGGCTACTCTACGTTGCAGTGTGTGGGCTTCTCGTTGCGGTGGCTTCTCTTGTTGCGAAGTCCGGGCTCTAGTCGCGCGGGCTTCGGTAGTTGTAGCTTGTGGTCTCTAGAGCTCAGGCTCAGTAGTTGTGGCTCACAGGCTTAGTTGCTCCGCGGCATGTAGGATCTTCCCAGACCAGGGCTCGAACCCATGTCCCCTGCATTGGCAGGCGGATTCTTAACCACTGCACCACAAGGGAAGTCCTCTCAGTTTGTCTTGAGTGTGAACTACTTAGAGTATCTGATGATTCTAGACTCTCCGGGAAAAATGCCTAGACTCACCTATATGCAAAGTTCTGTACACAATACAGAATTTCAAGGGGCTCTTTGAACCCTCAATTGGTAACCGTAGTGTGAGTAAGAATATGGCTAATAAAATATATAACAAGTTGACTATGTCTCCTGAAGAAAAGACAAAGCAGGGTAGTTGTTTGATGTAAATATTTTCTTTTTTTTAAAATAAATTTATTTTATTTATTTATTTTTGGCTGCGTTGGGTCTTCATTGCTGCACGCGGGCTTTCTCTAGTTGCGGTGAGCAGGGGCTACTCTTCACTGCGGTGTGTGGGCTTTTCATTGCAGTGGCTTCTCTTGTTGGGGAGCACAGGCTCTAGGAGTGTGGGCTTCAGTAGTTGTGGTGCACGGGCTCAGTAGTTGTGGCTCGCGGGCTCTAGAGCGCAGGCTCAGTAATTGTGGCACATGGGCTTAGTTGTTCTGCGGGGCTCGGAACTGTGTCCCCTGCATTGGCAGGCAGATTCTTCACCACTGTGCCACCAGGGAAGCCCCTAAATATTTTCTTTTTCAAGAAAATACAAAGCCAGGATATGTATCCCAGATGAGTTTTGTAACTAGATAATTAATTGCTATAAAAATTACGCTGCAGCTTCCTTTTCCCCTATTAAAATAAGTATTTTCAAATTTATGAGAGAGAATTGTTTTTCAGGTTTTCCTTATTATATGCCAAAAATGCCAGTCTTCAGCCTGGCTTATACTTTTCATATTAACCATGCCTTTCTTGGCCACTGGAAAGCTGTCCCTCTGCAGTCTGGGTAGGATTGCAGTCCTCACCTAGCATCTCCTATGTTGATCTCCTGTAATATCCTCTGGATAACTTTTTTTTTAGTGAAGTGTCTGGCATTTCTTCTTGGCTGTAAACTTGTAGCCTCCTGACAAAAAGTTATTGAATTGCAGAGATCCAGCATATACTCTGCAGATAATAATATACAGGATCCTCAGTATACCTTCATAAACATCATGCGTAAGATCAAAGAACAGCCATTGGGTACGCAAACATGCCAATTTATCACACAGTACAATATAGAAATTCTTTTGCTATGCTTCTAGGTTCCCTGGGGCCCTGTGGAGGGAATAACTAACTACATGATTTGGGCCAAGGAAGAAGGGCTGTTTGAATTTTTTCTCTTTTTTTGTTGTGATGAAATAAACATAATGTAAAATTTACCCCGTTAATCAATTTTAAGTGCTCTGTTCAGTAGTATTAAATATATTCATAATGTTGTGCAGTCATAACCACCATCCACCTCTGTAATTCTTTTCATCTTGTAAAACTGAAACTCTATTCCCATTAAACAGTAACTATCCCTTCCCCGCTCCACACAGCCACCATTCTATTGGGTTGGCCAAAAAGTGCCTTCTGTTTTTAAGTAAAAATAAAAGACACATTTCTCATTTGCACCAAGAACCTTATTGAACAACGTATTCACCCTTTTGTTCCACTACCTTCTGCCATTTTTCAGGCAACTTCATAATTCCATCTTCCCAAAACTTTTTATCTTTTTGAGCAAATAACTGTTCCAGGTGCCTTTTACAGTCTTCCAGAGAATGGAACTTTTTTCCATTAAGAGAATTTTGTGAAGACCTAAATAAATGGAAATCCGAAGTGCAGTGTCTGGTATATTACGGCGGATGAATCAGAACTTCCCAGTCAAGTTATAACAGTTTTTGCCTGGTCATCATAGAAACATGCGGTCTTGCGTTACCCTGATGGAAGCTTATGTGTTTTCTGTTGACTAATTCTGGACACTTTTCATCGAGTGCTCCTTTCAGTTGGTCTAACTGGGAGCAGTACTTGCTGGAATTAATCGTTTGGTTTTCTGGAAGGAGCTCATAATAGAGGACTCCCTTCTGATCCCACCATATACACATCACCTTCTCTGGATGAAGACCAGCCTTTGGTGTGGTTGGTGACGGTTCATTTCACTTGCCCCACAGTCTCTTCCATTCCACGTTATTGGGCAGTATCCACTTTTTATCACCCATCACAATTTGTTTTAGAAACAAAACGTTTTCATTACATTTCAATGGAGAATCATATGTGGAAATACAGTCAAGAAGATTTTTTTCCCTTAACTTATGTGGAACCCAAACATCAAAGCGATGAACATAACCAAGTTGGTGCAAATGATTTTCAGCGCTTGATTTGGATATTTTGAGTATGTTGGCTGTCTCCTGTGTGGTATAACGTTGATTGTTCTCAATTAATGTCCCAATTTGATTGCTATCAACTTCAACTTGTGTACCTGACCGTGGAGCATCGGCCAGTGAGAAATCTCTGGTACGAAACTTCGTAAACCACTTTTGACGTGTTCGATCAGCCACAGCACCTTCTCCATACACTGCACAAATCTTTTTTTGCGTTTCAGTTGTGTTTTTACCTCTCTTGAAGTAATAAAGCATAATATACCGAAAATGTTCCCTTTTTTCTTCCATCTTCAATATTAAAATGGCTACACAAAAATCCACCAATTTTGCTAAGTCTTTTTTTAAATGCACGCTGATATGACAGCTGTCACACACGGTCTAACAAAATTGTTTCCAATGAAGTTAAAGACAACTAAATGCTGCTAGAGCCATCTTACGGGGAAAAATGAACAAAACTTTTGGCCAACCCAATATTTTCTGTCTCTGTGATTTTGACTATTCTAAGTACCTCATGTATGTGGAGTCATTTATTATTTGTCATTTTGTGACTGGCTTATTTCTTTTAGCATAGAAGTGGTATTTCATTGCAGTTTTAAGGTGTTTTTCTCTAACTATTAGTGTTATTGGGCACCTTTTCACGTGCTTATTGATCATTTGGATATCTTCTTTGAAGAAATGTCTATTCACGTCCTTTGCCTATTTTTGAATTAGGTTGTTTGGTTTCTTGCTGTCGAGTATTAGAAACTGTGTAATCTGAAAATTAACCCATTATCAAATATATGATATTAAAATACTTTATGCCATTCTGTGGATTGCCTTTTTACCTTGTTGATATTGTGTTTTGACGCACACTTTTTGAAAATTTTCATAAAGTCCAGTTTGCCTAATTTCTCATTTGTTACCTGGTGCCTTTTGTGTCATATCCAGGAGATCATTGCCAAATGCAGTGTCATGAAGATTTTGCCCTATGTTTGTGCCAAGAATTTTATAGTTTTAGGTCTTACACTTAGGTCTTTCATTCACTTTGAGTTTATTTTCACGTATGGTGTTAGGTAAGGGTCTAACTTCATTCTTTTGAACATAGGTATCCAGTTTTCTCAGAACCGTTTGACGAAAAGACTATCCTTTCCCATTGAATGGTCTTGGCACCCTTGTCAAAAATCATTTGACTATATATGTGTGGGTTTATTTCTGGAATCTCTGTTCTCTTCAGTTAGTCTGTATGTCATTCTTCTGGTTTGATCATTGTAGAGTAAGTTTTAAAATCAAGGAGTCCAGCTTTATTGTCCTTTTTCAAGATGGTTTTGGTTATTTGGGGTGACTTGAAATTACATACGCATTTTTGGATGGGGTTTTCTATTTCTGCAGAAAACTTTATTGGGATTTTGAGAGGGATGGCATCGAATCTGTAGATTGCTTTGGGTACTATTGTTGTGTATTAGATTGATTGATTTTCATATACTGAACCATCCTTACATTCCAGGAATAAAGCCCACTTGTTCATGGTGTTTAATACTTTTAATATGCTGCTGAATTTGGTTGTCCAGAATTTTAAGATTTTTGCGTCAGTGGTCATTAGGGATACTGATCTGCAGTTTTATTTTTTTATACTGTCTTTGTCTGGGTTTGGAATCAGGGTGATGCTGGACTCATAGAACAAGTTAGGTGTTCCCTTCTCTTCAATTTTTGGGAAAAATATGAGAAGGATTAGTATTAGTTCTTCTTAAAATGTTTAACAGAATTCATCAGTGAAGCCCTCCAATTCTGGTTGGGGAACTAATATCCCGCAAACTGCACAGTGTGGCCAAAAAAATTAATAAATAAGTAGGGACTTCCCTGGTGGTCCAGTGGTTAAGAATCTGCCAGGGGATGTGGGTTCCATCCCTGGTTGGGAAACTAAGATCCCACGTGACGTGGCGCAACTAAGCCTGTGCACTCTAGAGAGCACGCCACAACTAGAGAGCCCATGTGTTGCAACTACTGAGCCTGTGCGCTCTGGAGCCTTCACGGCACAGCTAGAGAGCCCTCACACTGCGACTGCTGAGTCCATGTGCTCTGGAGCCCACGTGCCACAAATACTGAGCCCGCATGCCACAACTAGAGAGAAGCCCATGCGCTGCAACAAACACACCGCACACTGCAAGGAAAGGTCCCGAATGCCGCAATAAAGATCCCGTGTGCTGCAACTAAGACCCTAAGCGGCCAAATAAATAAATAAAAATGTTAATAAGTAAATAAATAAATGAAAGAAAGGAAAATAGGAGACTATTTTTTAAAAAAATCACGTTATCTCACTTGGCATCCAGCACGGGCAGCAGATTTGGTGTTTGACGTGTAGCTGAGGAGCCAGCCCCATGTGCGTGCCAGGAGATAGCACCTAGGCTCTGTGCTGTTGTGGTCTGCAGAGGTACTTGCAGAAGATTTTTGATTACTAATTCAATTTCCTTACTAGTTACAGTTCTCTTCACATTTTCTACTTCTTCATGATTCAGTCTTGGTTGCTTTTGTGTTTCTGGGAATTTTTTCAGCACGATATTTTCTTTTGTAGGAATTGTTTAATTTGTTCTAAAATGTTCATGAAATACAAAGAACCTTAGTATAGCCAAGACAACTTTGGAAGAAAACAAAGTTGAAGGGTTGACACTACTTGATGTCAAGATGTACTATGAAGTTACTATAATCAAAATAGTGAGGCATTGGTGGAAAGATGCCTTTGAAGTTTGTGGATATGTTTGTTACCTTGATTGCTGTATGTTATAAATATGTGTAGTTTTTTGGCATGTCAGTTATGCTTCAAGGAAACTGTTAAAAATAAGTCCTTTTGAGGCTACTCTATTATTTTCATTTCTTCCTGAATGAATTCACCCGGTAGTCATTGAGTTTAGTGGTTCTCTTTCTCTATTTTAGGCTTCCTTCCTAGTCAGGCTCATTAGGAGTGGAAGTTATTTGTATTTTGTGATGCTGCTGTTTCTTTTCTCTGCACCAGCCCCTTGCTATCTAGTGATATTATGGTTACCTTGACTCTGCTCTGGGTCCCCAAATTCCAATATCATGATGATACTGGATTTATCACAAATCCAGACATCGAGCCTGCAGGGGATTTGGCACAGGTTCTGTTGCTGCTCTTTTCAACAGTAGAGCAGCTTCATTTATTATCCGAAGCCCCAAGGCTGGAGCAGCTTCTTCAGCTTCCTTTTGTGGACAGGAACCCCAACCTCCATTTCACACTCTGTGCCTGACTTTTGTCCTAGCTCCACATGGGGTGTGGCCCCAGTTGTATTGGAGATCCTAGTTGGTATAGATACTTCTAACAGCTTTTGAACCTCAAGCTTCCGTGTGTTTGTTTCATTTCTGGTCCACAAAGATATTTGTATCGTATAATTTTTTTTCTTCTTGTAGTTATTATGGAGGTAGTAGTGCAAAATTTGAAGTCACACACTATCTTGACTGAAAGTCACTTGTCTGTTTAGTTCCCAGCCTTACTACCCACCCTTTCAAAGTGGTTGGCCATCACAAGCTCTCAGTAAATAATTGTGGGGTGCATGAATGAGATATAACAAGTGCCAAAACCTAGTTACAAAATTGTAATACGAGCTGATTTATATCATGCTGTTTGTATGTGCGTATAAAGGACACAAAAAGAAGTGAGGGTAGAGTGATTTATACCAAGGACTTAACAGGATATTTCTCGACAATTTTTTATTAAAATTTTGATTTAGGGTGTGAGTCATAAATCAGAAAGGTTTAGTGTAATGAGGTGGGGCAAGGATCCTCCCGAGAGGGCACAGGACAGGTGACATTCAGCCTCAGCCTTGGAAACATTCTTCCCTCAAGAGTGGCCAGAAGCTGGCCTCAGAGGCAGCTCTCACCCTGCATCAGTGGGAACCAAGGGGTCTTCTTGCTTTTCCCTGAGTATAGTATGTAAGGCATGGAAGCAAAGCAAGGAAGCAGCTTAGTGCCAGCTCTTTCCTCTCTAGAGATATCTGACATTCTGTCCATCAGGTGGAGAGTTGTATCTGGACTGTAATTTTAGCTTCAGAATCTTGAACGTTTTTCCTAATACACCTTATTTTTAGTAAACAGTGAGGTTTTTTTTTCTTCTAAATTTAGGATTCGAATTCTCAGAGTCAGATCTGACGGGTACTCCATGCTTCTTGAATGATTCAGAAGCATGTATCTCTCCCACTATCTCTGCCAGTGGCCAGCACAGTAGGAAAACTTCATAAATATTCACCAGCTCTACAACGCTTAAGTTTCTCACAGTAGCTGCTACAACAGAATTCACTCTTTAATTCTGCCAGTGAGGGTCAACATACTGTTCTGTTCAATGGAGACGAAGAACGATTTGGTTGGATTTCCGGTGGCAATAAATTCGCTCTGTGATGCTATACTAAACTATATTTTGGTCCTCCAAAATAAGCAGCTAGGTATGTCTCAGTAGAGCATAAAAGTTTATGTTGAATTTTAAAATGTTGTTCTTCTACTTTAGGCTCAGGAAGTTCCATGTCTGGGCACCTGTGCTACATCCATGAAATGATAAGAGTAGTAATTTCTTTTAGAAAAAAGCAAATGAAATTTTTTTGATCTACATTCATTGTGATGATTTGCTAATCGTAATTCTTTTTTAAAAAATATTCTTTTATCTTCTTTCCTATTTTTTAAAAAGTGAATCATAGTTAATTTACGATGTTGTGTTAGCTTCAGGTGTACAGCACAGTGATTCAGATATATACTTTTATCAGATTCTTTTCCTTTATGGGTTGTTACAAAATATTGAGTATAGTTCCCTGTGCTATACAGTAAGTCCTTGTTGTTTACCTATTTTATATATGCTACTTGCATATGTTAATCCCAGACTCCTAATTTATACCACCCCGCCGCCCCCTTTCCCCTTTGGTAACTGTAAGTTTGCTTTCTATGTCTGTGGGTCTATTTCTGTTTCGCAAATAAGTTCATTTGTATCGTTGTTTTTAAGATTCCACATTTAAGCGATAGCATATGATGTTAGTCTTCCTCTGTCTGGCTTACTTCACTTAGTATGACAATCTCTAGGTCCATCCATGTTGCTGCAAATGGCATTATTTCATTCCTTTTTTTAAAAAAATTATTTTATTTATTTATTTTTGGCTGTGTTGGGTCTTCGTTGCTGTGCGTGGGCTTTCTCTAGTTGCGGCGAGCGGGGGCTACTCTTCGTTGAGGTGCACAGGTTTCTCATTGTGGTGGCTACTCTTGTTGCAGAGCAGGGGCTCTAGGCATGCAGGCTTCAGTAGTTGTGGCACCTGGGTTCAGTAGTTGTGGCTTGCGGGCTCTAGAGCGCAGGCTCAGTAGTTGTGGTGCTTGGGCTTAGTTGCTCCACAGCATGTGGGATCTTCCCGGACCAGGGCTCGAACCCATGTCCCCTGCATTGGCAGGTGGATTCTTAACCACTGTGCCACGAAGGAAGCCCTATTTCATTCCTTTTTATGGCAGAGTAATATTCCATTCTTGATGCCCTTCCTGAGTAGGTGTGTCACTAGCAGCAGCCCCTGGGTCTCCTTTCTAATTACTGTCAAAGAGCATGACTACCTGGTCCCCCTTCCCAAGCAGGCCATTTTGGGCAGATGGACCCTAACATGTCCTTATCCAGTGACCCAGCACAGCCAATTGACACAGTGTGTAAAAAGCACCTTTTTCATCCAATTTATCTGAAAGGTTCACCAGGGAGTTAAAATGACCATGTCTTGCCTACAGGTCAGTAGTTGGACCAGAAGAGCTCTGCTGGTCCCTTCAATCTCTGTCATTTTAAAATTCACTCCAGAGATAATGAAAACTACCTAGTATCAGTATCAGAAAAGGTGTAGTATTTTTCAGAAAAAAATTCTCAAGGAATCTTGGTTACATGCAGTTCCATGTTCCTACTTTTAAGTATCACTTGAGCCAAAAGATAATTGTATTCATATTTAGTTCAAAGTTATGACTTATTCTCACATAGAATCTTAGCAATTTTAGACTTATTTGGGGCCATGTCTGCATGATCTGGTGAAACAAATTGAGAATCATCAACCTTGACTGAGTTGAACTCATTAGCATACTTCTTAGAAATTGGTGTATCGTTGTGTGGATTCTAAGCCTACGTGTGTACCTTCTAATAGGTATTTTTATTTTTATTTTCATTCGATTCCCTAGGGTCATTAGTAGTCAGGTTTCCATAGTTTCTGTCTGTCCTTGAAATTGAGCCATCTTCGGGAACAACAGTATGACATCACTAAAGACTTGTCATGCAGAATTCATTTCCTGTCATCATTCTACCATCAAGAGCATGCCTTTTGGACTATACACTTTCAAATGCAGTAGACAAACACTCATTTTACAGAGAAGTAGATTTGCGTATAAACTGTTTGGTTAAGCTTCTCCTGGCTTTCTTTTTGTCAGTGTGAATGGAGGGGTTAAATTTTCAACTCACAACTTTTTTTATAAGTGTGGTTTAGCACATAATTAAAGATACACTTGAGGCAAAAACAGGAAACTCACATTTCACATAAATGAAACCTCAAAGCTGTTTGGAATGTGGAGGCCCAGATAATTACAAAATCCATCATGCAGAAACACTGCAAATACAGAAAATTCAATGTGTAACTTTGTGATCAGTTTCTCTTAATTTATCACTGAGAGAAAAATAAATTGAATATTTAATAACTAACCTCTTCTTTCCTGTACTAGTTATTGTTTAAAAATCAGTTCAAAACATTTTGAGCATTAACACTGGGAAAATATAAAGTACCAAAATATAAAATAATAATAGAATAATGTATTATGTTTTTATGCTGGAAACTCACATACATGATGCCAGAAAGTGCAAATGAAAAATGAAACATGAGACGGTAATCCTGATGTATGGGTAGAACAGCTCCCTTCTGAGTTTTCATTTGTTTGTTTGTTTTTAATGCTTATAGTGACACGTAGTTTCTGGGTGTGCCTGTGAAGGTGTTTCTGAAAGAGATTAGCATTTGAACAGTAGACTCAGTAAAGCAGGCAGAGGAAGGTCAATTTGCTCTGCGCTTGAGCTGGGACTTATATCTGCTGCCATCATATGTTAGAACTCTTGGATCTTGGGTCTTTAGACTCAGACTAGGATTTACACCATTGACTCCCTTGGTTTTCAGGGCCTTTAGGTTTGGAGAAGAACTATACCATCAGCTTTCCTGAACTTCGAGCTCATGGATGGCAAATCATGGAACTTCTCAGCTTCCATAACCATGGGAGCCAGTCCTTCATAATACATCTCTTTCTGCATAATTATATATCTCCTGTTGGCTCTTTCTCTGGAGAATCCTGTCTAATATACTAGGTGAAAGGGTTGTAAATTTTAAACTTTGATATATATTACCAAATTGCTATCCTAAAAGGTGGAGAACCAGTTTTCATTCTCACTAAAAGAGAGACTGCCTGTTTCCCCACAGCCTTGCTGATACTGAGTTTTATGAAATTACATCATTTGCTTTTCTTATAGATGAAATTTTGTGTGTCTTTGGTGTTTTGTATTTATTTCATTTTAAATTTAATTTAGCATCTTTTGTGGGTTTGTTAGCCGTTTGTGTGTCTTTTCCTATAAATTGCTTTAGTGTAATCTTTGCTCATTTATTTTCTATTTAGTTTTTTTCTATTGATTTTTAAAAATTCTTTGTATATTAAGAAGTTTATAATTTTGTCATAACAAATATACTTTTTTATTTTCTCTTTGTATTTCTAATTTTTATTGGTACTTTAGCTATAAAGGTAGTTTTCATTCAGTAGTCAACATTATCAGTGTTTTTCTTTCTTTTTTTGGTGGTACTTGGGCCTCTCACTGTTGTGGCCTCTCCCGTTGCAGAGCACAGGCTCCGGATGCGCAGGCTCAGCGGCCATGGCTCACGGGCCCAGGCGCTCCGCGGCATGTGGGATCTTCCCGGACCGGGGCACGAACCCGTGTCCCCTGCATCGGCAGGCAGACTCTCAACCACTGCGCCACCAGGGAAGCCCATCAGTGTTTTTCTTTATGACTTTTGAATTTTATGTCATCTTTTAAAAGGCCTTCTCATTCCAAGACTATAAATATATTCACCTGTATTTTCTTTTAGTACTTTCATGTTTGTTTGTTTTCTACTTTTAGATATTTGATTTAGTCAGGATTATTTTGTTGTAAGGAGAGGGTGGACATCTACAGGGTGGTGTATTTGTAAAAGATTTCAAACATCAAGTACTATTAAGATTTTTGTTTTGTATCCTTTGCCATATAATTATTAGATAAGTGGGAGTAGCACCTGCATATCTTATGAAAATACCATTTCTTTGAATATAATTGATTATATTTATTCTTTGTGCCACAATCATTAAATAATAGGGAGCAGTTTGTGTCCTAAGAGATAATAGGAAAACATGTCCTATGAAAATAGCATCTCTTTGGCCTAATTGGATGTTTTCCTAATAAAACTGAAGGGGATGAAACCATAGTGATTCTTTTATAGCATAGAAAAGGAAGTGAGTAGTAGCCTCCAAGTAGGAGAGCTATTCTGACATATCCTGCCAGGGGTTACACAGAAGAGCCTTGCTTTTACATTATGTGATCCTCCAGAGAAAGTAGCATTTTCAGCTGGTTTCCTCTGTGGAAAGACACCTTTTCTCCATTGGTTAATCAGAGAGAAACAGTCACACTCAAGACATGCGGGGTGATGAAGAAAATTCCATTTAAAGTTGCGAGGTGTTGATGGATAACAGATAACTTGAGATATATATTTATGTGTGTGTGTGTGTGTGTGTGTGTATTGTATATAGGTATTTTATGTCTACTTTAAGGTCATACTGATTGCGTTTTACTTTGTCAATGCTGGTCTTTAAATATCCCGGCCTCGTACAGTGTATGCTAGATTTTTAAACTGTGGAAACTGCTGTTACTTGTCTTCAACAGGGATAATAGCCTAATAACTCGGAGCTCTGCATTTATAGATAACAGCAACAAAAAGAAAATGGTTACATCTTTAAAAAGGGGAAACAAAACAATGATATCTGATTGATTTGACAGTCCATGTGAGGCTGTTTGGCAAGGCACAGTGGCATTTCCATGATGGAGTTGGGTCACCTCTGAACACCAGTTAATTTAATTACGGTTGTGTTGGCTTCATTGGTTGCCCAGATGAAAGACCTTGGGCAAGTTAGTAAGTCTCCATTTCCATGTCAAATAAAGGAGAAAATTTTAACACCACACGGGGTTGTTGGGAAGACTGAAGGAACAGTGTGTGAAGAACTGTTGGCACGGCACTTGGCACATAGTAACCCCCACCACCAGTGTGCTTTTCTCTCTCTGTTGTATCCATACTGGTGGCGGCATTATCTTTATTACTCAGTAGTACAATAACATGCGATGCAAAAACCCCTACGGCTACAACCTCAAAATGCAATTCCCAGGTGCCTTCAGACCGTATTTAAGATGAGCAGTAAACACCCTGAATTTGTTTTATTTTTGCCACCCTGAAAAAAGCCCTTTGATTTCATGTAAATTCAGAAAGCATGCCGGCGCATCATTTTTGAAGCAGAAAAATAATGTGGATATTTACCCATAACTGCGGTACAGTGAAGTTAGCAGTTTTGATAATGGTGTTTGGCTTTTTTGTTTTGCTTAATGCCTGCAAAATTATCCTGCCTATAGCTCCCAGAGGTCCTTCCCATACAGCATGTTCTGTAATCATATTACGGATCTAATAAACATCTCTCTTATTGTAATAAACTCTTTGTGAATAGCCTCATTAATGTGCTGAAATAATGTACCCAGGGGTATTTCCAACAATTTCATTGTAGCTCTAAAATAAGCTGCCCTAACTGCCACTTCATCTCCAGTGAGTGTGCCCTGCAGTGTCTCACAGATCACGAAGGTACAAGGGGCAGAGCCTCCCAGTAAAGCTGCTTTGGGGGCAACAAAGTCCCACAGAATAAAACTTCAGACAAACAGTCTCACTTTTATTTTAATTCTGGATCAGTTTCTTTGAATAAGTGAACCATTAGTTTGTAAAGCTGAGACTTTACCGTATGGAATTTATGCTTAATGTCTAGATAATAAAGCCATAACTATAATTAACCATTTTATGCAGAGAATTTTCTTCTCCCAATTGTAAAAAATTGCCTGGTTTGATAAGTTTTTTACTGTGAGGAAGTGTTTTTTTAATTTTATTAGCCTGGTAACTTTACTATAAAATATCCATTCGTTTAATGGAAATAAAAACCCTTTTTAGGGATAAATGTATTATCTCCTATACATTTTCCTTTGGGGTATATTCTCTACCTCAAACCTGTATTATTTAGATATGAGCTTTTCAGAAATGGATTATTTTAGCATAAAGAGAACTCCAGGTGTTTTTTGATATCCTGGATTCAGTAAACAGTAATTTTTGCAGAATTCTAATCCATGTAATTCTGTAATACATTTTTGAATCTTTTATTATTATTATTATTTATTTATTTATTTTTGGCTGAGTTGGGTCTTCGTTGCTGTGCGTGGGCTTTCGCGAGTTGAGGCGAGCGGGGGCTACTCTTCATTGTGTTGTGCGCGGGCTTCTCATTGCGGTGGCTTCTCTTGTTGCGGAGCACGGGCTCTAGGCACACGGGCTTCAGTAGCTGTGGCTCTTGGGCTTAGTTGCTCTGTGGCATGTGGGAATCTTCCCGGACCAGGGCTCGAACCCGTGTCCCCTGCATTGGCAGGGGGATTCTTAACCACTGCGCCACCAGGGAAGTCCACATTTTTGAATCTTATAACCAAAAAGTAAAAAATTCGAGTTTCTTTGTTCATTATTTGGCAGTCATAAGAAATCATGATGGTCTGTTGCAGGAACTGTTAAATGCAGCCTTAGCCCTTCACATCTTCACCAGCCATTATCGTTCGTTATAGTGAGTCTTGCGTTTACCTCTTGACAGTTTGTGAGGGTCATTACAGAGGGTACCCAGGAAATTTCCCCTTTTTAAAATTTTTGGGGTAGGGAAGACAGCTTTACTTCAAATATTTGAATTACAAAATATGCCATCAGCCCATTAAAACAACTTCAAGAAATATAGAAATGATAGAAGTAAAACTAAAGTCTCCCCTCCCCGAACCAGGAACTACCTCCAGTGTAACTATGGCTTACATTTGATGTGTGTCCTGGCATTCTTTTTACTTTGCTTACAATCACATGCGTTTGTATCATTGTTTTTCTCTTGTATTGTTTTAGCTTCCATTTCTAAAAATAGTACCAGAGGATAGATATTTTGTAACTTGCTTTTCTTTTTACTTATGGCAATAGTATGGACATCTTTCCAAGTCAGCATTTATACTAGAGAATGGACTTGAGGATATGGGAAAGGGGAAGGATAAGCTGTGACAAAGCGAGAGAGAGGCATAGACATATATACACTACCAAACGTAAGGTAGATAGCTAGTGGGAAGCAGCCACATGGCACAGGGAGATCAGGAGCTTTGTGACCACCTAGAGGGGTGGGATAGGCAGGATGGGAGAGAGGGAGATGCAAGAGGGAAGAGATATGGGGATATATGTATATGTATAACTGATTCACTTTGTTATAAAGCAGAAATTAACACACCATTGTAAAGCAATTATACTCCAATAAAGATGTTTTAAAAAATGATCTTGTTCTTTTTATTTTTTTTAATTAAAATTTTTTTTTTCTTTAAACACAAGATAGCATATATTTTTAACATCTGTATTAGACTATAATTGCTTTACAATGGTGTGTTAGTTTCTGCTTTATAACAAAGTGAATCAGTTATACATATACATATGTTCCCATATCTCTTCCCTCTTGCCACTCCCTCCCTCCCACCCTCCCTATCCCATCCCTCCAGGCCATCACAAAGCACCCAGCTGATCTCCCTGTGCTATGCGGCTGCTTCCCACTAGCTATCTACCTTACATTTGGTAGTGTATATATGTCCATGCCTCTCTCTCGCTTTGTCACAGCTTACCCTTCCCCCTCCCCATATCCTCAAGTCCATTCTCTAGTAGGTCTGTGTCTTTATTCCTGTCTTACCCCTAGGTTCTTCTTGACATTTTTTTTTTCTTAAATTCCATATATATGTTTTAGCATACAGTGTTTGTCTTTCTCTTTCTGACTTACTTCACTCTGTATGACAGACTCTAGGTCTATCACCTCATTACAAATAGCTCACTTTCGTTTCTTTTTATGGCTGAGTAATATTCCATTGTATATATGTGCCACATCTTCTTTATCCATTCATCCGATGATGGACACTTAGGTTGTTTCCATCTCCTGGCTGTAAATAGAGCTGCAATGAACATTTTGGTACATGACTCTTTTTGAATTATGGTTTTCTCAGGGTATATGCCCAGTAGTGGGATTGCTGGGTCATATGGTAGTTCTATTTTTAGTTTTTTAAGGAACCTCCATACTGTTCTCCATAGTGGCTGTACCAAATCACATTCCCACCAGCAGTGCAAGAGTGTTCCCTTTTCTCCACACCCTCTCCAGCATTTATTGTTTCTAGATTTTTTGATGATGGCCATTCTGACTGGTGTGAGATGATATCTCATTGTAGTTTTGATTTGCATTTCTCTAATGATTAGTGATGTTCAGCAACCTTGCATGTGTTTGTTGGCAGTCTGTATATCTTCTTTGGAGAAACGTCTATTTAGGTCTTCTGCCCATTTTTGGATTGGGTTGTTTTTTTTTTTTCGTTATTGAGCTGCATGAGCTGCTTATAAATTTTGGAGATTAATCCTTTGTCGGTTGCTTCGTTTGCAAATATTTTCTCCCATTCTGAGGGTTGTCTTTTGGTCTTGTTTATGGTTTCCTTTGCTGTGCAAAAGCTTTGAAGTTTCATTAGGTCCTATTTGTTTATTTTTGTTTTTATTTCCATTTCTCTAGGAGGTGGGTCAAAAAGGATCTTGCTGTGATTTATGTCATAAAGTGTCCTGCCTATGTTTTCCTCTAAGAGTTTGATAGTTTCTGGCCTTACATTTAGGTCTTTAATCCATTTTGAGCTTATTTTTGTGTATGGTGTTAGGGAGTGTTCTAATCTCATACTTTTATATGTACCTGTCCAGTTTTCCCAGCACCACTTATTGAAGAGGCTGTCCTTTCTCCACTGTACATTCCTGCCTCCTTTATCAAAGATAAGGTGACATATGTGCGTGGGTTTATCTCTGGGCTTTCTATCCTGTTCCATTGATCTATATTTCTGTTTTTGTGCCAGTACCATATTGTCTTGATTACTGTAGGTTTGTAGTATAGTCTGAAGTCAGGGAGCCTGATTCCTCCAGCTCCGTTTTTCGTTCTCAAGATTGCTTTGGCTCTTTGGGGTTTTTTGTGTTTCCATACAAATTGTGAAATTTTTTGTTCTAGTTCTGTGAAAAATGCCAGTGGTAGTTTGATAGGGATTGCATTGAATCTGTACATTGCTTTGGGTAGTAGAGTCATTTTCACAATGTTGATTCTTCCAACCCAAGAACGTAGTATATCTCTCCATCTATTTGTATCATCTTTAATTTCTTTCATCAGTGTCTTATAATTTTCTGCATACAGGTCTTTTGTCTCCTTAGGTAGGTTTATTCATAGATATTTTATTCTTTTTGTTGCCATGGTAAATGGGAGTGTTTTCTTGATTTCACTTTCAGATTTTTCATCATTAGTGTATAGGAATGCCAGAGATTTCTGTGCATTAATTTTGTATCCTGCTACTTTACCAAATTCATTGATTAGCTCTAGTAGTTTTCTGGTAGCATCTTTAGGATTCTCTATGTATAGTATCATGTCATCTGCAAACAGTGACAGCTTTACTTCTTTTCCAATTTGGATTCCTTTTATTTCCTTTTCTTTTCTGATTGCTGTGGCTAAAACTTCCAAAACTATGTTGAATAGTAGTGGTGAGAGTGGGCAACCTTGTCTTGTTCCTGATGTTAGAGGAAATGGTTTCAGTTTTTCACCATTGAGAATGATATTCACTGTGGGTTTGTCATATATGGCCTTTATTATGTTGAGGTAAGTTCCCTCTGTGCCTACTTTCTGGAGGGTTTTTATCCTAAATCGGTGTTGAATTTTGTCGAAAGCTTTTTCTGCGTCTATTGAGGTGATCATATCGTTTTTATCCTTCAGTTTGTTAATTTGGTGTATCACATTGATTGATTTGCATGTATTGAAGAATCCTTGCATTCCTGGGATAAACCCCACTTCATCATGGTATATGATCATTTTAATGTGCTGTTGGATTCTGTTTGCTAGTATTTTGTTGAGGATTTTTGCATCTATGTTCATCAGTGATATTGGCCTGTAGTTTTCTTTCTTTGTGACATCCTTGTCTGGTTTTGGTATCAAGGTGATGGTGGCCTCGTAGAAGATCTCATTCTTTTTAATAGCTTCACAGTATTTCATAGTGTGAATGTACTATTGCTTATTCAGTCGAAACATCTCCTGATGCATGTCCAGTCAGGTTGTTTCCACTTATTTGCTATTAGGAGCATAATACAATGCACATCTTTGTTTGGGTTTAGGTACTTCTGTATTTCCTTTGGTAGATAAGCACCCAGAAGTGAGATGGCTAGATTAAAAGGTACTTTTCAATTTTAATAAATATTAATTTCTATATGGCTTCCCAAAAGATTTTAGCAGTTTATATTCTAATTAAAAGTGTATAAATATACTCATTTTCCTACATCTTCAGCACTACATCTTCTGAGTCTTTCTAAAATTTTGTCCATTTGACAGGTAAAAATGATGTCTCACTATATTAATTTGGATCCCATGGCTGTAGCATTGGGAAAGAGAAAGGAAATATAGCCACACAAATGGAAACTGTGTGTAACATTAAGGCATTAACTTTGTATAGAGAAGTAGATGATTTTATAGAAAATTACCAAAATTGGCATCAGAATAGATAAAAATATCAAACTTCAAAAGATGTAAATTTGATCATCTAATAATATGTCTCTCAAACTGTTTAAATAGGAATCCACAAGGTCTAAATTTGTTTTCACCACAAGCATGTGGAAAAGAAGGATATGGCAATCCAACGGAGATGTTATGAGTATATATACCATGTAGAAATTCACAGATGTCAATATAGGTATTATCACGAAAGCAAACGTTGTTAGGTAAGGTAAAAATCAGAATTATTTATGTTTCAAAAGTTACACGTCGGTTACAGAGGACATGATCACCCTCTTTGCCTTCTAGATGTCTTATGAGACTCCATTATTAGAAACGATATTTTCAAGGACTGCTTTATGATATACAATAGATTCTCCTTTTCTGCAACTGCAGGGAAAGAAGGAACATTTTCCTCTTTATTATTCTGCTAAGATTTCTTTCACAAACAGTTAGAAGGGCTGCCAATTTGAAGGGTAGATACTAGAATTGCATTAGTTACTACCAAAAGAAAAAACTTAAAATATAGAAAAAAGCCCCAAAAACCCAGACAACCAGATTCTAATAATGTGATATTTTGCATCTACAAGATCTATCATTAAAACATTGCAGGTCTGGGTGGTTTTACAAGTGAGTTCTAAATTTTCAACAAATAGACAACTTCTATACTATTTAAATAATTTAGAGTACAGAAAAAGATGGAAAGCTTTTTAGTTTATTTTCATAAAGCTATAATAAATCTAATGCCATAACCTACTTTAAAATAGTACAGAACAAATGAAGATCACTTTTACTTATTAACAGAGGTGAGAAAATTTCAAAAAGGTAAATCAGATCTAGCAGTATATTAAAGGACCAGTGTAACCAAATAGGTTTTTATCCAGGAATTCAAGAATAGTTCAAGCACTCGAAAAGCATAATTTAATATTTTAAGAAATTGAAGAAGAATAAAAACATGATCATAATAATCAGTGCTAAAAATTAGTTCAGCTAAACCAGTCTTCATTTTTAAAAACTCCATTTAAGATAGAGTGAATCTTCCAAACATGTTGAAAGTTATTTTCTAGAAATTAATAGTAAGCATGTAAAATAAACATTGAAAGCATTTTCATTAAAATTGAATAAAGAGGAATGTCTTCTACTGTCACGAAGTAGTCAGCAGTGGCGGGGGGAGGGAGATGTGTTGTTGGTAATGCTGTAAGATAAGAGAAATATTAAGTCTAAAAATGACCATTACTTTCAGTTGCTAAGGTTTTTATACCTAGGGAAGAAAAGATTGAAATAAGAAACTTGTTGGACTAAAAGCAAATTTCAGTAAGTTGGTGGCTTAGAATATAATACCCCAAAACCAAGAGCTTTTCTTTATACTGGCATTAATCTGTTTGAAGTTTTTCTGTGAAAAGAACTCCACACCCCTGCCCCCTGCAAAAAGGCCAAAACTAAATGTAACAAGAAAATGCAAGTTATATGGCGATAACTGTGTAACATTTTCAAAGACATAAGATAGGACCTGAATGAATGGAGAGACATGCAGGTACCTGGTGGTAAGATTTAAAAATACAGATTCTTCCCAAACTCATCTACAAATTTTAAGTAATTTTAAATCATAATTTCATGCACACTCTTTACTTCATTAAAATGGTCTTGTGGAATAAATGTGAGATTTACGAAGAAAATCTTGAACAGGAAGGTCTCTTTTCACTGTTCTCACTTTTCACACGTCCATCCCCTGTCTCTCACAAGACGCCTTTAAAGGAAAAGTGCAGGAACTCAAGAAAGAATAAAGCTAGAACAATGAAGAGAAAGGGAACATGGGAGTCAGTAGCAGATTAAGATTTCAGCATATTTCTAGGAGATAGAAGGAAGCCTGTAGAAGGATTAAACAGGCAGAGGAAGCCTGGCCCCAAAACACCCTGCGGGGTTGCCAGCAGGGTGGTGGGAGTTGACCTTCTCACTGAAACCCCACAGTATCTCTGGCCTCTGGGGAGGAGATGAAAATAGGGATGTTTTCAAAAGTCTGTATGAGGAAAGCTCTGCACTTGATCCCTCTTATGCTTTTCTCCAATTTCCACATACAGAAGACCAAGTAGCCCTAGTACATGTCCTCCAACATGATGCCGGGACTTTTCCTAAAGAAGTCTGAAGCTGAGAAGAAATCAGACAGTACCCCAGAGTAACGCCTGCCTGAATTTTCTGAGGAGGTGGTGGTAGAAGTGATTTGAGTCTTCCCTGAAGAGAAGCTTTCCAAGCTCCACACTGCAGTGTAGGGCTGGGCTACCACCCTCTCCCCGGGTGATCTCACTCAACTCCTTGATTTCAGTGGTGGCTATACAAGGAGGATTTCCAAGTTTGTATCTTTAGCCATGACCGTCCCTGGAACTCCACTCACATATCCTATAATGCTACCTACAATATCACCATGAGAATATCTAAGCCCATGGTGGTGCAAGCAGTGAATGAGGATCTGACTCAGGTTTGTGCCGGCTCTGCACCATCTTGCCTCATTGTCTAGCCTCTTCTACCACATTCACTCCAGTCATGCTGCCTCGTTGCTCAGACAGGGTCTTGTCAGCCACAGCAAGGCCTTTGGACTATATCTAAATGCGCTGAGAAGTTTTCGGAGGTTTTGAGCAGGAGGGAGAGATGATCTGATTAAAGTTTTTAAAAAAATCACTGTGGCTTCTGTGTGGAAAATAAATTGTAGGGAACACAAGTGGAAGCATAATGGAACATTTGGTTACTTCTTGGATATCTGTCTCGAACATCTTTCTGTCATCCAATGACAAAAGCAGAATCCACCTGAATGTCTACAGTGGAGAGAGAGAAAAATAGCAGAAAGGGACATATGATCAGGCCAAAGCTTTTACACAGAACCTAGCATCTTAACAGTCGGTGTTGACATCTTTACCCTCTATGGTTTCTGCAACTTTGGTGCTTCAGTAGAATTAGTTAAATCTCCTTCTATATTGACTGGTTATAATTTTTTAAATGAGCTATGTTTTCCCATTCTTTAGTTATTGATGAGGAAAATGTGAAGTTTATTATGAAACTAGTCAGGGCAGTGCAGGAGGCCCAGAAGTCGATGCTGATTTGACCTACCAGTGACTTTCAACTTATTTTTGGATTTTTAAAAAACCCTGGTTACTCTAGTCTATGATATATAGACTTACAACTAAATCAGTAATGGTAATGGCAGGTTTTCTTCCCTCAAAATTTCCACATTTAGGAATATAACGTGCCTGGGGGTCCAAGAAGTAAGGATAACTTCTCAGGGGAAGGGGACAGTGTCAAGGCTGTGGTCAACAGTGTTTCCGGGGCGCTGTCATAAGGAATTAACCACCATTCATCAGCTTAATGCTCTTTTCTGCTGCCTCTTCAGCTGAGTTTGGGCAGGAGGGATGTATTAAAAGGAAGAGGAACAGGGATTCATGGCCTAATGTGAAATCTTGTTAAAGATGTCCTGGTAAAACAGAGGGAATCTTTTCTCCAGGTGTTTAAATAATATCAAAAGGGTAGAAAACCTTGTATTACTAAGTGGTTTTCTTTTTTTCTTTCTTGGTTAATATATTCTCTTCTCTGAAAATAAATATTCCCTTATAATTTTGGCAAAACACTGTACTAGGCAATATTTTAAAAATAGAATATAAAATGAGAAAGGTTTTGAAATGTTGTATTGTATTATGCGGGTTGAGTAAAGGGAAGTAAACAGTACAACTGCGATTTTCAATTGTTTTAAAACAGTTTTTAAAGTTGAAGTATAAGTTTACTTTGAGATATATCCACTTTGTGTGTGTGTTTATATTTGTTATCTCTCTCACAAAGCATTTGAGTTTGCTAATGAGAATGTTTGCTATCAAGTTAGGGTTATCCGGTAAATTACAAGATGCCAAATGGATATACGTAAACTAAAAAAGATAAATTGTTTATCTGAAATTCAAACTTAATTTGGGTGTCCTTTAAAAAAAAGGTCTGGCTGAAATTTCTAAGTAGAAAACGTGAAGAAAACAATGAAGGTAAGATAGGGTGAAGCTTCTATACAATTATGAAGTCTAATATAATTGCTAAAGTTGGGCCATGGTTTTGGCCTTAAGAGTCCTGGTTGCAAGACAAAAATGAGAATATAATCATTTACAAGATGTACCTTGCCCAGTAAGTGGGGTAAGTAGTGGGGTGAGAGTTCTTTGGGGCAAAAAACATATTCTAGTTTTTAGATCTGAAAGAACACTTTTTTTATGGGTCTCCATTAAAGGAATCCTTTGCAATGGGGGTGGTGGTGGTACTATCTACCCCTTATTGAGCATTTATGAACTAGACAGTGTTTTTCAAAGAGAAGTTTTTGATTAAATGAAGTCCATTTTACCTTTTTCTTTTTCTTTTGTGAATTGCACCATATGAGTTTCAGGGATTCCTGAGGTTTGTGGCTTCTTTCATTTACTGTGGATGTTCCTTGGTGGTTCTGAGCTACCTTAGCTAACCCTAGAATTGACACATGCTATCAACTATTTTGAGTTAATTCTGGTACGTGGTAAAAGGTCTAGATTGAAGTTTATATTTCTGCATATTGTTTGAGCACATTTGTTGATACTATATTCTCAACTGTATTGCCATTGCACCTTTGTCAAAACTCAGTTGTATTTGTGAGGGTCTAGTTCCTGGGCTCTGATCTGTGTCTAACTTTATGCCAATGCCATACTGTTTTAATTATTTCAGCATTATAATAATGTCTTGAAATCAGGTAATATTATTCTTTCAACTAATATATACATGTATAATATAAAAACTTAGAATCAGTTTGTTGATTTCTACCAAAAAAAAAAAAACCTATTGGGGTTTCGATTGGGATTACATTTAGTCTTAATTTTGGGAGAATTGGCATTTTAACAAAATTGAGTCTTCTCACTCATGAGCAAGATATATCCCTCCAGTTATATGGATCCTCTTTAATTTCTCTCGGCAGTATTTTGTGGGGTTTAGCATACAGGTCTTTCATCTTTTGTCAGATTTATCCCTAAATCTTTGAATTTTTTAGATGTTATTGTACATGATATTGTTTTTTTATGAGTACATATTATAATTATTTACTGTTGGACATTTAGACTGTTTATAATTTTTTCACTTATAGCATTGCAATGAATAACTTTGTACATGTAGATATACTCACATGTGATTATTTCCCTTTAAAATTTTTTAAAATTATATTTTATTGAAGTGTAGTTGCTATGCAATATTATATAATGTTATGGGAGTACAATATAGTGATTCATAATTTTTAAAGGTTATACTCCATTTATAGTTATTGTAAGATGTTGGCTGTATTCCCCATGTTGTACAGTATATCCTTGTAGCTTACTTTATTTTTAAAAAATGATTTATTTTTTAGTATTTATTTATTTATCTATTTATTTATTTATTTTGGCTACACCAGGTCCCAGTTGCAGCATGCGGGCTCTTAGTTGCAACCTGTGGGCTTCTTAGTTCCGGCATGCAGACTCTTAGTTGTGGCATGTGGACTTCTCAGTTACGGCTTGCATACTCCTAGTTGCAGCATGTGAACTCTTAGTTGCGGCATGCGTGCGGGATCTAGTTCCCTGACCAATGATCGAACCCAGGCCCTCTGCACTTGGAGCACGGAGTCCTACCCACTGGACCATCAGGGAAGTCCCCCTTGTAGCTTATTTTATACCTAATAGTTTGTATCTCTTAATCCCCTACTCCTATTGATATATTGCCCCTCCCCCCATTGGTATCCACTAGTTTGTTCTCTGTATCTGTGAGTCTGCTTCTTTTTTGTTATACTCACTAGTTTGTTGTATTTTTAAGATTCCACGTGTAAATGGTATCATACAGTATTTGTCTTTCTCCGTCCCACTTATTTCACTGAACATAATGCCCTCCAAGTCCATCCATATTGCTGCAAATGGCAAAATTTCATTCTTTTTATGGCCAAATAGTATTCCATTGGGTGTGTGTGTGTGTGTGTGTGTGTGTGTGTGTACATATATTTATTTTTATTTATTTATTTATTTACGGCATCTTCTTTATCTATTCATCTGTTGATAGACATGTAGGTTGCTTCCATATCTTGACAACTGTAAATAATGCTGCTATGAGCATTGGAGTGCATGTATCTCTTTTCCATTTAGTGTTTTTGTTAACTGTGTTAAACTCATTTATGGGGTCTAGTGGATTGTTTGTGAATTCCATTGGATTTTCTACATCGAGAATCATGTCTTCTGCAAATAAGCAGTTAAGTCTTCCTTTCCAATCTGGATGCCTTTTATTTATTAATTTATTTTGGCCTGACTGTGCTGACCAGAACCTCCCATGTTGAGCGGAAGTGGTGAGAGCAGATGTTTCTATCTATCTTTCTGATCTCAGGGTGAGGCATTCAGTCTCTGACATATTTTTTATCAGGCTAAAGAAGTTTCCTTCCACTCCTTGTTTGCTGAGTTTTTGTTAGAAATAGGTGTTGAATATTGTTAAATACTTTTTCTACTGAGATGATCATATGGTTTTTCTTTTTTAGTTATTATGGTGTTATATGGGTTGACTGTATCCCTCAAAAAATATGTGTTAAAATCCTAACCCCCCAGTACCTCAGAATGGGACCTTATTTGGAAATAGGCTCATTGCATGTATATGTAATTTGTTAAGATGAAGTCATACTGGAATAGTGAGGGCTCCCTAATCCATTATGACTGCTGTCCTTATAAGAAGATGGCCATATGAAGCCAGAGACACAAGGGAGAAAGCAATGTGACGATGCAGGCAGAGATTGGAGTTCTGCTGCCACAAGCCAAGGAACGTCTGGGGCTACTGGATGCTGGAGGAAGCAAGGAGGGATTCCCCCCTGGAGGCTTCAGAAGGGGCATGGCTCTGCCTTGATTTCAGACTTCTAGCCTCCAGAACTGTGAGAAGATAAATTTTTGTTGTTTTAACCCACCTAGTTTGTGATCCTTTATTATGATGGTAGCCCTGGGAAATTAATACATATGATTTATTACATTGACTGATTTTTTTGAACCTTAAACATACCTACATTCCTAGGATACACTCTATTTAGTCAGGATGTATTGTCTTATTATCTTTTTAATATTTTGTTTGATAATATAATATCCTTTTAATATTTTATTGTTCCTTTATTTAATATTATTATCCTTTTAATATTATTATCCTTTGATTTGCTATAATTTTGTTTAGAATTTGTGCATCTGTGTTCATGTTTTGTAGTTTACTTTTTTATACTGTTTTTGTCTGGTTTTGGTATCAGGGTAATGTTGGTCTCAGAAAATGAGTTGGGAAGTATTCTCTCCTCTTCGTTTTTCTTGAAGACTTTGTGCAGAGTTGCTATTGTTTTTTTAAAAAAGATTTATCAGGGGCTTCCCTGGTGGTGCAGTGGTTGAGAGTCCGCCTGCCGATGCAGGGGACACGGGTTCGTGCCCCGGTCCGGGAGGATCCTACATGCCGCGGAGAGGCTGGGCGCGTGAGCCATGGCCACTGAGCCTGTGCGTCCCGAGCCTGTGCTCTGCAACGGGAAAGGCCACAACAGTGAGAGGCCCGCGTACCGCAAAAAAAAAAAAAAAAAGATTTATCAGGAAGTATTTGTACCTTTAACCCCTGTAAAGTGTACAGTTCACTGCTGTTTAGTATTTTCTCAGAGTTGTGCACCATCACCATTATCTAATTCCAGAACATCTTCGTCTGAATGTTCAGAAAGGAATTTCATATTCATTAAGAGTCACTCCCCATTCTCTCCCCTCCAGACCCTTGTCAATCGCTAATTTACTTTCTGTTTCTATAGATTGGCCTATGCTGGATATTTCTTATATATGGAACTATATAATATGTGGCCTTTCTCTTAGCATGATGTTTTTTCCAAGGTTCATTCATGTCTGTAGCATGTATCAGTACTTCATTCTTGGTTTTGGCAAATAATATTCTATTATATAGATACACCATAGTTGCTTATCCATTTATTATGGATATTTGAGTTGTTAACACTTTTTGGCTATTTTGAATAAGGCTACTGTGAACAATTGTGTACAAATTTTTGTGTAAATGTGCTTTCTTTCTCTTGAGTATGTATCTAAGAGTGGAATTGCTCAGTCCTATGATCAGTCTGTTTAACCTTTTGAGGAAATAGAGTGCTTTACAAAGCTGCCATCAGCACCAGCAATGTATGAAGGTTCTAGTTTCCCCACACGCTCACCAACACTTGTCATTGTCTGTATTCTTAGTTATAGCCATCCTAGTGGGCGTGAAGTGGTATCTCCTAGTGGTTTTGATTTGCATTTCCCTGATGGCTAATGATGTTGAATATCTTTTCCTGTTGTTATTGACCATTTATATACCTTTCTGGAAGAAATGTCTATTTTCTTTGCCTTTTAAAAATTATGTTATTTGTCTTTTTATTACTGAGTTGTGAGAGTTTTTATATTGTGTGTGTATGCAAGTCCCTTATTAGGTATTAGATTTATAGCAATTTTCCCTTATTCTGTGGGTGGTCTTTTTACTTTCTTCATGGTATCATTTACAGCACAAAATGTTTTAATTTTGTTGAAGTCCAGTTTATCAAATTTTTTTTGGTTGTTGCTTGTGCTTTTGGTGTCATACCCGAGAAACCATTGCCTAACGCAAGGACGCAAAGGTGTAATTACTCCTATGTGTTCTTCTAAAAGTTTTATATGTTTAGCTCTTGTATTTAGGTATTTGATCCGTTTGGAGATAATTTTTGGATGTGGTGTGGTGTACAGATCCAACTTCGTTCTTTTGCGTATGGATATCTAGTTGTCTTAGCAACATTTGTTGAAAAGACCATTTTTCTCACCACCCCCCATTAAATTGTCTTGGCACTCTTGTTGAAAATCAGCTTACCATAAATGTAAGCGTTTAATTAGGGGCTCTAGATTCTATTCCATTGATCATTATGCATGTCCTTATTCCAGTACTACATTTACTGGATTACTGTAGCTTTGTAGCAAAATTTGAAATTGGGAAATGTGATCCCTCCAAATTTATTCTTCTTTTGTAAGTTTGTTTCGGCTATTCTTAGTCCCTTGCATTTCCATATGAATTTTAGGATCATCAATTTCTGGAAAAAAAAAATCCAGCTGCAACTCTGAAAGCTTTTAATCTGTAGATCAGTTTGGGGCATGTTGCCAACTTAATAATGTTAACTCTTCCAATCCTTGAACATGGAATGTTTTACCGTTTATGTACCTTGTTTAATTTTTTCCAAGAATGTTTCACTTTTCAGTGTACAAGTTATGTACTTCTTTCAACATTAGTTCTAAATATTCTGTTATTTTTGATGCTATTATAAGTGAAATTGTTTTCTTAATTTAGTTTTCAGATTCTTCATTGCTAGTGTATAGAGATACAATTGCTTTTTTTTATTGGGGTATAGTTGCTTTACAGTGTTGTGTTAGTTTCTGCTATACAGCGAAGTGAATCAACTATGTGTATACATATATCCCTGTTTTTTGGATTTCCTTCCCATTTAGGTCACCACAGAGCATTAAGTAGAGTTCTCTATGCTATACAGCAGGTTCTCATTAGTTATCTATTTTATACATATTAGTGTGTGTTGATCTCTTATTCTACTACCTTTCAGAACTCGTTTATTTTTATAGTAAAAAAAGTGGATTCTCTAGGATTTTCTGTATGTAAGATCATGTAATCTGCAAATAGGGTTTGCCTTTCTAGATGATTTTTATTTCTTTTCCTTGCCTTATTGCCGTAGCTAGTACTTCCAATGTAGTGGTGAATAGACCTGGCAAGAATGGACGTCTATCTTGTTCATGATCTTAGAGGGAAGGAATCCACTCTTTACCCATTAAGTATGGTGTCAGCTGTAGATTTTTCCCTAGATATCCTTTATCAATTTGAGAAGGTTCTGTTCTATTTATAATTTGTTGAGTTTTTTTAATCCTAAAAGGGGTTTTAATTTTGTCAAATGCTTATTCTATGACTGTTGAAAGGCTCTTATAATTTTTGTCTTTTATTCTATTAATATTGCACCTAACATTGATTTTTAGATGCTAAACTAGCCTTACATTCCTAGGATAAATCCCACTTGGCCGTAGTATACAATACTTTTAATATGTTGCTGAATTTGGTTTGCTAACACTTTGCTGAAGATTTTTTCATCTATATTCATAAGGGCTATTGGACTGAAGTTGTCTTTTCATGGAATGTGTTTGTCTAGTTTTGGTATCAGGATAGTACTGGCCACATAGAATGAGTTTGGAAGTTTCCATTTCCTTTAGCTTTCTGGAAGAATTTGTATAGACTTGGTATTCACCAATAAAGCCATCTGGGCCTGTAGTTTTCTTTGTAGGAAGGTTTTTAACCATAAATTCATTTTCTCTAATGGATAAAGTGCTATCCAGGTTACCTGTGTCTTCAGAGTGAGCTTTGGCCTGCTCTCTTCTCTCTGGTACTTTGTCCTGTGAACTGTAGCTGCTTTGGTTTTCTGAGACTTTTCACTCTGTCTCCTCAACTTAAAATTTTTATCTGCTGGTTTCCACCTCAGTTGCCGTCCCTGTGCTTAGGCCTGGTGACCTCGTAAGCCTCTGACCTGGGACAAGAGTAGAGCTCACCTCAATTGTTCTCCATCCCTTGGGCATCACTGTCCTACATTACCTGATGTCTAGTGTCTTAAAAACCATTGTTTCGTGTATTTTTCTGTTAGTTTGTTTTTGCAAGCACTTGGGTATAATCTTATCCTGTTAGGCCAGGGAAGATGGGAGGATTTTTATACCGTCACAATCTTTTTGGTAGTGGTGGGGCAGAGCACACAAAACTAAACACAAACATTATCAAGTTTACAAGGATCCAAGAAATAAGCCATCTTTGAAATTATTACTTATGATAAGCATCCTCCCATCATTTCAACAGTGAAGCAAAACTAACTCAGAAATGAAGAAATGTTAAAGTAGACTGAAATAGAAGCATGAATGCCTGTTCGTATCTCACTAACTACCCAGAAGCTATGAAAATAGAGAAAGGATTAAATATCTTACAATCATGGGAGAATGGAAGGAGAAGCTGTTAGTGGAAAAGAAATTTTGTGCAGTTACTAGATGATAGAAAGCACATGGAACTGAATCGAAATACAGTGAAGAAACCTATCACCCAGAACATACATAGGAAGAAACTAACCAGAAGGTAGGAACAGATGCAGATGATCTATAAACTCAGAGTGGAAAACTGATGGAGGCCCTAGGCACTTAACCAGACTAATTGAAGATGCACATTTAGAACGGGCAGGCCTGTCAGTCCCCTTCCCTTATTAATTTTGCTCTGCTTTATTGCAACATAATAGGTCAAGAACTGCACTGTAAAGAGAATGAACTATCTGATGTGATTTCTAGTTTGGGGTTATGCCCTAGAGAGAAGCATTGTGGAGCTTGAGGAAATCATAGAACACAGGCAGAGGAGGCAACTTGAAGAATCAGACATATACAAATGGAAAGGAAATGGAAGCCAGCTGCCTATAATAATCTGACCAATCTTTCATTCATAGAATAGAAAGCCAAGGACCACCAGACATTTGGGGAAGCATAACAGCCAGAAGGAGAGAAACCAAGGTGAATAAACAGCTGAGAACAAAAGAAAGTTGATAGGAAGTGTCATGGGTTGAATTGTGTCTGCCACAAAAATGATATGTTGAAGTCCTAACTCCCAGCACTTCAGAATATTAAACCTCATTTGAAAATATTGATGGTCTAGATGTAGTTAATTAAGATGAGGTCATACTCAAGTAGGGGGGGGCCCTTAATCCAATATGACTGGTGTCTTTGTAAGAAGACAACCGTGTAAATTCAGACACACACAGGGAGGAAGCCATGTGATGGCGGAGGCAGAGATGGGAATTATGCAGCCGCAAACTAAGAAATGCCAGAGGTTTCCAGCAAGTCATAAGAAGCAAGCGAAGATTCATACTATGAGTTTCAGAGGGAGCAGGGTCCTGCTGTTTGATTTTGAACTTCTAGCTTCCAGAACCGCGAGGTAATACATTTCTGTTGTTTATGTCACCCAGTTTGTGGTACTTTGTTATGGCAACCCTAAGAAAATAATATTGGGAATAAAAGAGAATTTAATAATACTTAATGAAAACATAAAACAAATGTTCAAGTAACCCACAGGAAGGTTAAAAAAAGAGAGAGGGAATCAGAAAAATAAGAAACAGGGGAAATAAATAGAAGACAATAAAATTGCATGTTGGACTTAAACCCTAGCATCTTAATATTTATCATAAAAATGTAAATGGTCTAAATGCACCAATTAAAAGACAGAGATGACTAGAATGGATAACAAAACATGGTCCAACAGTATGTTGTCTACAAAAATCTCACTTCAAATATGATACAGGCAGGTTGAAAGTAAAAGCTTGAAAAGTATATACCATGCAGATATTAATTTTTAAAAAGCAGGAGTGGCTGCCCTAATTACATGTTAATTTCCTGATTGTGATCTTGTACTATAGTTATGCAAGATGTTTCCATTGGGGAAGTTGGGTGAAGTATGTGTGGTATCTCTTTGTATTGTTTCTTACAATGGTATATGAACCTGCAAATATCTCAAAATAAGATTTACTCACCTGCAAAAGAATGAAGGTGGTCGCCTACTCATACCATATACAAAAATTAATTCAAAATGGATCAAGACCTAAATGTAAAAGCTGAAACTATAAAGTTCTTAAAAATAAATGTAAGAGCTAAAACTATAAAAATTCTCAGAAGAAGCTTAAATCTCAGGACCTTGAAATAGGCAATGGTTTCTTAGGTTTGACACCAAAATCACAAGGAATAAAAGGAACAGATAGGGACTTCCTTGGTGGTCCAGTGGTTAAGACTTTGCCTTCCCATGCAGGGAGTATGGGTTCAATCCCTGGTCGGGGAGCTAAGATCCCACATGCCTTATGGCCAAAAACTCAAAAAAACATAAAATAGAAGCAGTATTGTCACAAATTCAATCAAGACTTTAAAAATGGTCCACATCAAAAAAACTTTTAAAAAATGGATAAATTTGACTTCATCAAAATAAAAAAATATTTTGTGCCTCAAAGGACACTATCAAGGGACTTCCCTGGTGGTCCAGTGGCTGAGACTCAGTGCCCCCAATGCAGGGGGCCCAGGTTCGATTCCTGGTCAGGGAACTAGATCCCACATGCTGCAACTAGACCTGGCGCAGCCAAATAAATAAATAAATATTTTTTTAAAAACAGGACACTATCAAGAAAGTGAAAAGGCAACCCACAGAATGGGAAAACATTTTTGAAAATCATATATCTGCTAAGGGATTTGTGTTTAAAATATATAAAGAACACTTAGACTCAATTCTAAAAAGACATATGGCCTATGTTAAAAAGTGGGCAAAGTATCTGAATAGACATTTCTCCAAAGACGATATGCAAATGGACAATAAGCACATGAAAAGATTTTCAACATCATTAGCCATCAGGGAAGTACAAATGAAAGGCCACCACGAGTTACCACTCCACATGCACTAGGATGACTGTAATTAAAAATATAGGTAATAACAAGTGTTGGTGAGGATGTGGGAAAACTGGAAACCTCACGCATTGCTGGTGCTAATGGCAGCTTTAGAAAACAGTCTGGCGGCTCCTCAGAAAGTTACACATAGGCTTCCCTGGTGGCGCAATGGTTGAGAGTCCACCTGCTGATGCAGGGGACACGGGTTCGTGCCCCGGTCCGGGAAGATCCCACATGCTGTGGAGCGGCTGGGCCCGTGAGCCATGGCCGCTGAGCCTGCGCGTCCGGAGCCTGTGCTCCGCAACGGGAGAGGCCACAGCAGTGAGAGGCCCGCGTACCGAAAAAAAAAAAAAAGTTACACATAGTGTTATCACATGACTCAGCACCTCCACTTCTAAGTATATACCCAAGAGAAACAAATGCTTGTCTGCACAAAAACGTTTGCACACATGTTCACAGCAGTGTTATTCATACTAGTCAAAAGGTGAAAACAACTCAGATGTCCATCAACTGATGAATGGATAAACAAAATGTGGTATATCCATACAGTGGAATATTACTACGTAATAAAAAGAAATGAAATACTGATACATGCTACAGCATGGATGACTCTTGAGAACATGCTAAGCGAAAGAAGCCAGTCAGATAGGGTCATATTTTGTATGATTTCAAGTATCTGAAATGTCCAGAATAGGCAAAGCCAGAGAGACAGAAAGCACGTTAGCACTGGGCAGGGACTGGGGGTAGAGAGGAAGAGATGACGTGAAGGTAGCAGTTACAAGGTACAGGGTTTCTTTTTCAGGTAATGAAAAAAATTCTAAAATTGGTTCTGTTGGTGGTTGCACCACTCTGAAAAATATTAAAAACCATTGAATGGCAGATATATGTTAAATGACTGAATTGTATGTCACAGGAATTATAGCTTAACAAAGCTATTAGAAATAAAATAAAACTTTAAACATTAAAAGGTTAAAATGCTTATGGTATGATTATTATTTCATAATATACCTTTTAATACAGAAACAATGCTTTCTCTCTGCCTGTTTAGTCAATAATGATTTGGAAACAGACAAGTTCAACCTTGTCTGTTTCTTAATATCTTCTAGAAAGTGGGTTTTCCTAAACAAGTTAGGTAAACAAGAATGTAAGTGCTGTGCCTCGGAAAAATCAAACTGTTTCCACACCTACAGATGCACATACACCTGTATGAATATATGCATATATACATATGCATATAAAATATATGTTGGTCCTTTGCTTGTCACAGGTCATTCATCACTATGGATTAAAGAAAGGACTGCAGGATTTCCTTCTGATTTTGTGCTGTTAGCCTTGTTTGAGTTACTGTATGCATTTTGAAAAAGATCCATTCAAAAAAATACTCCTTTAATTAAACTTTGTACTCAGACTGACATTTTATCCGTTACGCCAAATTTTACTGTGGTTCTTGAGGAATACCAACACCATCTTCAGTTAAGCTTAAGTCGTCCAATTTATTAATTTTCAGCTTCCTAACGAGGATCCTGAAATTTTTGAAGTTTCATCCAAGTGTCTGTCTATACTGGTTCAGTTGTATGGAGGAGAAAACCCAGACAGCCTGTCTCCCGAAAATGCAGAGAATTTTGCTGATTTACTGACGTCCAAAGAGGACCCGAAGGAGCAGAAGCTTCTGTTGAGGATTCTCAGAAGAATGGTGAGTCCACACCGAAACTGGGGCTTGGGTGGGTGGCCTCAGTTGCAGCCAGTAGATGGGGAGTAGTCATTTTTTTCGACCTAGTTTCATTAAAGAACTCCCAATTACCTTTCCCCGTAGTCACCTACTGTTAACATTTATCATATTCTGCATATCTATCTGCATATACAAGTATTTTTCTTGAACTGTGAGAGAGTAAGTTAGACACATTGTTCTTGCTTACTCCTTAGTATGTGAGTGTGTATTTCCTAATGAAATGGATGTTCTGTTACTTAACTACAGTTATCAAAACCAGGAAATTTAACATTGATACAAATCTTTTACTAATCTGCCATCTGTATTCCAGTTTTGTCAGCTGTCCCCATAATGTCCTTTATAGCTTGTTTTCTGGTGTGGAAACCAGTCCAGGATCATGTATTTTAGTAGATGTGTGTCCTTAATGTGGAATAGTTCTGCAGCCTTTCTTCATCTTTCATGACATTTCTGAAGAACAGGCCAGATGTTTTGTAGACTCTCCCTCAATGTAGGTCTCTCTGATGTTTTCTGGACAATTGGATTCAGGTAAGCCCCAGAAGAAATACTGTGTCCTTCTCAATCCATCAGATCCAGAGGCTTATGACGTCTGTTTGCCCTTTACTGGTGATGTTAATTTTGATCACTTCATTAAATCAATGTGGTGTTGTTATTTTTAAATTTTTTAATGGTTGCAAAAGGGAGATTTTCAAACTCACAACGTTTCTAATCCCCAGTATGGTACTGTAGGAAAAATTTTCCCTTTCGCCCATTTATTTTTTATTTATTTTATTTTACTTTAGTTTTTGGCGGCGTTGGGTCTTCGTTGCTGCACCAGGGCTTTCTCTAGTTGAGGCGAGCGGGGGCTACCCTTCATTGCGGTGCACGGGCTTCTCATTGTGGTGGCTTTTTTTGTTGCAGAGCACAGGGCTCTAGGCGCACCGGCTTCAGTAGCTGTGGCTCACGGGCTCTAGAGCGCAGGCTCAGTAGTTGTGGCTCGCAGGCTCTAGGGCACAGGCTCAGTAGTTGTGGCGCTCGGCTTTAGCTGCTCCGCGGCATGTGGGATCTTCCCGGACCAGGGCTCGAACCTGTGTCCCCTGCATTGGCAGGCGGATTCTTAACCACTGCGCCACCAGGGAAGTCCATCGCCCCATTTATTTTATTTTTAAAAATACAAATAGCGGATGTTTACTTGAAAGTACTTTTGAAGACTGACTTATTTTCTTTTTACAGTAGATCTTGTTCTGCTGCTTTCGAAGGCCGTTATTTACAGCAGCTGTTGTGGAAGTTAGTCGAGGAGTGGAGGTCCCGTTAGTGTGTGTCGTGTTCTGGCTTGTCAGTCTGTGTTCACTTCTAGATCCAATTATCTTGAGGGGTCCTTTGGCAGTGGAGGCCATGGATGCTCCAGAGAGTTGCCTTCAAGACAGTTTTTATGCTAGTTTGATAGACAGCTGCAGTACGTGACCCAGCTAGATCTACACAGCAGGTTATGGGTGACAGAACTAGAACAGAGATAGGGAGTTACCCTCCTCGCTGCTACATTATGCTTCTGTACGGCCAGACCTCCCGACCGCAGCAATGCTTCCCGTCTAGTGGAGTCATTCCCTGAGTAACCGGATGATGACACAATCTAAGAGAGCCTCCCAAAGTGTAGGATAAATACTTCTGGGGAAAGTAGATCTTGGGCATGGTACTCCAACCTAGCACTAGATGACACTGAATCACATAGTAAGGCAAATATTTCCTCTTCCATTTTATTTTGATCTTTCTGATGATTTCAGGGGAAAGTCTCAATTTGGTACTACTGTGTCTTTAACACCTCTCGAATCCTTCAGAATGTCCCTTTTTAACAGAGAGGAAGCCTCTCAGATGACTAGCTTTTTCAGTAGAGATAAGATATTTCTTTCAAAAAATAGTTTTGTTCATTTAAAACTGGTGAGTCGATGTGAGGTCAAGTACTAGAAAATATGGTAATATGAGTGATACGTACACGTGGCAGAATCGTGTGTTTGGTACAGAAACAAAAGCTTGGGCATATTGACCTCACATCTGATACAATTAATTTTATAGAGATTCACCATCTCGTATTTGAAAATGTTAGGGCCAGATTTAGTTTGGAATTTATAATTTCCGATCTTTTTGGCATGGTGCTTATACTATATATGATATGACTCCGCAGCAATCACCTGGGGTGGTACCGTCGTCAAGCATGGTAATATTTCTGCTGCAAAGTGTGTGAACATTCACACCAAGTGGGTAAATAAAAACTATATGTGACCCCACGTGGGTTAGGTCAGGTTTTGCCACCAAATATGGTTTTGAACCAAACTTAAGAAAAAAAGTTTTGATTTTCAGAGCTTTCTAGATTTTAGAATTGCAGAGAGATTATGGACCTATCTTTGGAATAAATTACATCATTTTTAAAAACCAGGTTAATTTAATCATGCAGGAAACAATTAGACCCCAACTTGGTCAAAGTAACCAGATTACACCATCTTTTAGTTTACTTTACTGTCTGAAATGATTTCCTTATAGTTTCTGACCTGCCACATATAGGGCCAGGTAGGTTTTGTTGGTGGAAGAAAAGTTGAATCCAAGTGACTTTATCTGTGTATGTGAAAATAGAAGTAAGTAGTTTCTGGTTCTGCTCATCTGCTTGTTTTTTTTTTTTTAATTGTAGTAAAGTAAACATAATATAAAGTTTCCAGCCATCTGTGATAAGTGCTTTATATAATCTTCTGAAAACTTTCTAAATTAGCCACAATCAGGGATTCTGGGCCTTGAACTTGCCTGTCCTCGGTTCTGCTTAAACTTAGTACTGAGTTCAGTATGTTTGGAGAGAAACAGCAGCAGATGACCCAGAGTTGTATGATGCCAGCGCGCACTCCCGACTGATGTGGTCCTTTCCCTCTCTCTCGCCGCTTCCTGTCCTCACCTCCGTGGTTGCCATTGTTTTGTAACTGTCAGCTTACCGTCTGTTCTCACCTTCACATTACCCTTGTTCAGGGTAGTGATGTGGTCTTTTTCAGCATGTTATAGTGTCTAGCCCATGAAAGGTGGTCAGCAGATGATGCTTCTAACTGTGTTAAGTTCTTCTGGTGAATTACCTCATTTAATCTTCACAGCTACCTTAGCCGTCAGCTCCAGTGACTGCTTCCATTTATAGGTTAAAAGCTAAGGCTCAAAGAGCTTACGTAACACTCCCAAGGCCACCAACGAGGACTCGGCAGAGCTGGGACCAGCCAAGCTGACCTGACCCTAGCTTGTGCTCTTGCCAAGTAGCTAGCCACCTTGCTGCTGCTCTGTCCAGGACTGATCTGGACTCTGAGGGCATTTGTTAAGCTGAACCTGACTGAATTTCGATCTAGAAGGCACCGAAGAGATTCATTCTTTCATTCATGGGAAAATAATAGTTATTACTATGTGCATCCTCTACGCTGGGGGAACTAAGACAGTAAGATATGCTCTTCCTGCTGCCTGTTCTCAGGGATCCCTAACTGGAGCGAGAGAGAAACGCCAGCTTCATTATAAAGCAGAATGCAATCAGTGCCACGCTAGAGGAGCCAGCAAAGTTCCACAGAAACATTCCCTTTGGGGAGGAGATTGGCCAGGACATGGTGTTTGAGCAGTGTGTAGAAGGATGTGTTAGTCATCCATGCATGGACCAGGAAGAAGCACATCCTGAATCATGGCCCCAAAATCCACAGGGCTAGACTGACAGACATAAGAAATGGACCAGGAGAGGCCAGAGGGGACCAAACATTTGGAGTTCGGACACCGTTGTTAGAATTAGGAAGTTCTGGTCTCTGAAACCAAAGGACAGTGGTAGCATCTCAATTGAATTCAAATTATGTTTACGGTGAAATAAAGCTTTCTCACAGTGCCCGGCATGTAATTGGTATTTAATAAGTATCCACTGAGCTGAGTAAGAAATGTCTATAAAATCTCTACTTTTGTTATTGGCAGTTGTTCATTTTTGCTCTTCAGTGTATATTGTGAGCTCATTTGAGTGCTTTGTAGATGCACAGGCCAGAATGAGAGGGACCTTAAAAGGCATTTAGTTGTTCCCCAGTCTGATGCTTCGGTCCCCTCCACACTATCCCTGCCAAGTTTCTTAGAAGGGGGTGAGATTGCATAGGTAGATGCATAGAGGATGGGAACCTGGGAGATAGAAAGAATGTGAGCAAAGATTTCCTGTGATTTTAAGGGGGCTGGCGTCTCAGGCTCTCCTCGGTGGCCTGGGGGAGCCAGACTTGATAGAGAGGCAGGGGGCAATTTGGATTTGTTACCTGAATCAGTAATTGGATTAAGGAGACTTGTTAAGTGCAGCCTTCTGATTGTAAGAAGTTAAGGAGGTAAAGACAAGCTCTTTAAGGACCTACCTCAAAGGGCATTTATTAATTGCACATTCCTTCTGGGAGCAATTCTTTTTTTCTTAATTGAGGCAAAACTGGCATATAGCATTATATTAGTTTTAGGTGTACAAGATATTTGTATATATTGCAAAATGATCACCACAGTAAGTCTAGCTAACATCCATTGCCATAAATAGTTATACATTTTTTTCTAAGATTTATTTTCTTAGCAACTTTCAATTATACGATACAGTATTATTAACTATAGTCACCATACTGTACATCACATCCCAATGACTTATTTATTTTATAACTGGAAATTTGTACCTTTGAATCCCTTCACCCATTGTACCCACTCCCAACCCCTCACCGCCAATCTATTGTCTGTATCTACGAGCTTGGCTTTTACTTCCCATTTTCTTTTCTTTTAAGATTCCACACAAAATTGAGATTATGTGGAATTTATCTTTCTCTGTCTGACTTATTTCACTTAGCATAATTCCCTCAAGGTCCATCCATGTTGTCACAAATGGCAAGATTTCTTTTTTTTTTGCTTGCACCAGGACTTAGTTGCGGCAGGTGTGCTCCTTAGTTGCAGCTCATGGGTTCCTTAGTTGTGGCATGCAAACTATTAGTTGTGGCATGCATGTGGGATCTAGTTCCCTGACCAGGGATCAAACCCAAGCCCCCTGTATTGGGAGCATGGAGTCTTATCCACTGCACCACCAGGGAAGTCCCAAGATTTCATTCTTTTTTATGGCCAAATAATATTCTAGTGTGTGTGTGTGTGTGTGTGTGTGTATCAAATTTTCTTTATACATTCTTCTATCATTGGACATTTAGATTGTTTCCGTATCTTGGCTATTGTAAATAATGCTGCAGTGAACATTGGGGTGTATATTTCTTTTTGAATTAGTGTTTTTGTTTTCTCTGGATATATACCCAGAAGTGGAATTGCTGGGCCTTATGGTAGTTCTAATGTTAATTTTTTGAGGAACTTCTGCACTGTCTTCCATGGTGTTTGCACCAGTTTACATTCCTACTGACAGTACACAAGGATTCCCTTTTCTCCACATCCTTGCCAACATTTGTTATTGGTTGTCTTTTTGATAATAACCATTCTGACTGGCATGAGGTAACATCTCCTTGTGGTTTTGATTTGCATTTCCCTGATGTTTAGTGTTGTTGAGCATTTTTTCATGTACCTGCTAGCTATCTATATATCTTCTTTGGAAAAATGTCTATTCAGGTCTTCTGCCCATTTTTTATTCAGATTGCATTTTTACTATTAAGTTGTATGAGCGCTTTCTATTAATATATTTTGGATATTATTCCCTTATAAGATATATGATTTGCAGATATTTTCTCTCATTAGGTAGGTTGCCTTTCATTTTGTTGACGGTTTCCTTCACTGTGCAGAAGCTTTTTAGTTTGATGTAGTCCCACTTGTTTATTGCTTTTGTTGCCTTTGCTTTTGGTGTCAGATCTAAAAAAAATCATCTCTAAGACCAGAGTCAAGGAGCTTACTGCTTATGTTTTCTCCTAGGAGTTGTATGGTTTTAGGTCTTATGTGCAAGTCTTTAATCCATTTGGAGTTAATTTTTGTGTGTGTTGTAAGATAATGGTTCAGTTTCATTCTTTTGCATGTGTTCAGTTTTCCCAACACCATTTATTGAACAGACTGACCTTTCTCTATTGAATATTCTTGGCTCTTATGTCAAAAATTAATTGAACATATATGCATGGGTTTATTTCTGGGCTCTCTATCCTGTTCCATTGATATATTTGTGTGTTTTCAATGCCAGTACCATACTGTTTTGATTACTATATCTTTGTAATATAGTTTGAAACCAGGGAGTGTGATGCCTCCAGCTTTGTTCTTCTTTTTCAAGATTGCTTTGGCTACTTGGGGTCTTTTGTGGTTTCATACGAATTTTAGGATTGTTTGTTCTATTTCTTTGAAAAATGCCATTGGAATTTTGATAGAGATTGCACTGAATCTGTAAATCGCTTTTGGAGCATTTCTAAAAACAAGAGGGTTCTACTCTGTGAGACTGTCTCTTTTAAAGCCCTGATTGAGGAGTGCCTCTTTCCCCAAAGCTGAGCAAGCCGGGATGATTTCAGAGAGGGCAACCCCAAAATACCCTTGGCCCTACAGTTTCTAAGGCCACGTAATGAGCGTGTCCATGACCGGTAAACTGTGATTATTAGAGAGCCATCTTAGGAATAATGTGGCAGATTCCTCCCTGTGAGTTACACAAAAGGCCCTTTCTTGAAATATCTGTTTCAGCTCCCAATCTTGTGACTGTAACTTTCTAAAAGCAGAATTTTCACTAACAGATGAAAGAAATAAGATGTTTAATTTGTGCTGATGGGGTTGGGATATGTTTTGCCCCTAGGGTGCTCTTTCTTATTTAGTCTGCATTTAGAACACTGAGAAAATGTTGGGGAAACTTGAGAATTTAATTATGTACTGTAATTTACCAGGATGTTTGGTGGTTTTATAATTATACTTTGTACTCTGGCTTTAAAAATGTGATGGAGATCCTTCCAGTTGCTGCCAGGTTTACCTGTCCCTTAAACTTGATATCAGTGGGAGTTTTCTCAGGGTAATGATCGTGGATCAGCTGCTTGTCACTTAATTAAAGCTAGCTTTACTCCAACACTCAAAATATTGACTACACACAAGCCACCACAAACTTGTTCTGTAAAACTGACTGCTCTCTGAAAGCAGAGGGTGGTCATAACACGCTGAGGTTGCTAACTCCTTTCACCTGCCCGCTCACCCATCTACCTGGTACAGCAGAGGTGGCAGCAGTGGGACTTGGGCTCGCTCTCTGAGGGTGATTAGTATTAAAGATTATTACAAATATCCATCCCTTGGGGACACTTTACCCTGCCGCTTTCAGAAAATCTTGCTATGCTCGCCACCATTTTTCTTCCGAATTCTCATGTAGGTCCCCTGGTCCTTTCCATTTTCCCCATGAGAGCAGAGATGTTGTGTTGCTGAAAATCAGTGTAATAGCATTTCTTCACATACAGGGTTTTTAAAGCTCTGAAGAGACCAAATGAGGAAACTAGGAAATCTGCAGCCATTCTTTTTCTATTTTAGGAGCAGGATGAGTTGTAGATGTAGAATCAGAAGGGACCTAATTTCTATTAGAAAAGTAAAGAACTATTCCTTGAGGTGTAACAAGAAGGCAAAATGATACCTCTCCCTCCTAGCTTATTTTTCTCATGGTAAGGCCTTCTTTTCTTGACTTATTTTCCTAAAGGGAAAGCAGTGGGGAGATTGTTGTGAAGCCAGTGAAAATGTTTAGAGAAACACTATGTACCCAAAGGAGTAAAAAGCAAATGTAATCAAGTTTTGTGAAATCTCGTCCCTTAGAACGTTTTCCTGAGACTCTGAGAGGATGCTCTTAGGAGTTTCCAAGAGGGATCTTTCCCTGAATCCACACACACTGTTTATTGGTACACTGGATGAGCGTCTATGCCCACGATTGCCGTAGGACTCACAAGTTAATTGGGAACTCTTTGATTAATTTGGTTGTATCTTTCCAACAAAGAAAAGAAACATCTTGCTGAAAAATTTTTCCTTAGTTCCCTGAGGGAACATTCCTGAGATTCTGAGCAAGACAAAATCAGGAAGCTTATGGCCAGTGGGATAGGGTCATTTACAGCCAGTCGCTCTCAAGACCGAAACTTCTGTGTTTCTGTGAGTGAAGCCACATCCACCTCAGAGAGGAAGTATGTGCATCTTTGCCGTGGGTTTCCTGGGGATGTGCAACATGTCTCATCCCTCTGAACATGTCTCGTTCTCGCGCACATTTCCTGTGTGCATCTGCCCTCTCCCCTGCCCCTTCCCACATGGAGGTTCCTCAAGGTCAGGCTGGGCACCTTCCTGTCCTCCTTCTCAGTCTGATGTTTGCGGGCCCTGGGCAGCATAATTTCCCTTCTGTTTTGTCTTCTTATTTCAAGAGATTCAGCTCCCTACCTGCCTCCTGAAATTCTTCTGTCAGATAAAATTCGTTCTCTAATGAGTCTTTTCCTCTTTCCGTTCCCATTGCCATGGATGGTATCTTTATCCACCTTTCTATTATGAAAGGTTTCAAAACCACTCGAAAGTTGAAAGAGTAATATGATTGAGAACCTGTGTAATCAAGAATTATTATCAGAATTGTTATCATTTCACCATATTTTTCAAGTCTCCGTATGTACTTTATTCACACAAAATGTTGTCACCCTGATATTTTTTATTTCTACGTGTGTGTTTTAAATCATGTGAAAGCAAAGGAATCATGACACTTGGCCCAATAACGTTATCACACCCAAGAAAATTAATAACGATCATAATATCATTAATACCCAATTCATGTTTAATTTTCCTAGTTAAAAAACGACTTAATAGCTTTTTTTAAAAAAGCCATGTTCCAGTCAAGGCTCACATACTGAATTTGTTGTTTTCTTAGTCTCCTTTAATCTAGAAGAGTCTTCCTGTCTTTTTTTTCCCCTAAGAAATTGACTTTTTGGAGTGTCTGAGTCAGTTGTCTGGTAGAATGCCCAACAGTCTGAAATAGTATGAATATTTCCTCACAGCATTTTTGGTCACAGTATCTCATTGGTAACAGCCCCTAATCTTGTATCCCATCAGGAAGCATATGATGCTAGGCTGCCCCACTTTCAGTGATGCTAAGTTTGATTGCTTGGCTAAGGGGTTATCTTCTGCTTCTCCATCAGGTAGACACATGTTTCCCTTCATGATCACTAAGTAATCCTCACAGAGATGCTTTGGCACTGTGGGAATATCTGTATTCCCCACAACTTCTTAAAGAAAAGACTATAAAAAGACTATAAAAACTGGGCTAATGGGGATGGAGCAAAAGAAATAGTTAATTTTTAAGCATTAATTTTTAAACTGTGGAAAGGACCAATCTGCTATCCTTGAGAACAGGTATCCCTCAAAAAGAGAGAAGACCTACTGCTTTCTCGCATAGTATCAGTTTGTTGAGAATCTACCCATTGTAAATTATAAGTAAACAGCTAAGGGTCCTTGGAATTTGTTTTATGTTTTGTATCCTCCTCGTGACCAAGGAGGGGAAGAAGCTGCGAGGGATCATTTATTTATTCAAACTTTGAATATTCCCATTTATAGGTACTTATTATCTGGTTCAAGTGATAGTGATTACAAGTAACTGTGGACTTTTTCTGATTCTTCGTGATCATTCTGACCATCATCAAGCCCACTGTGCAGCTGTTGCTGTGCAGAATGCTCTAGACTCTCTTGGTAATGTGGGATTTTTTTAATGACATGCTTTTTTTTTTTTCGGCGTTACGCGGGCCTCTCACTGTTGTGGCCTCTCCCGTTGCGGAGCACGGGCTCCGGATGCACAGGCTCTGCGGCCATGGCTCACGGGCCCAGCCGCTCCGCGGCATGTGGGATCTTCCCGGGCCAGGGCATGAACCGGTGTCCCCTGCATCGGCAGGCAGACTCTCAACCACTGCGCCACCAGGGAAGCCTATGACATGCTTTTAACAAAACCATTCTTAAAATAGTGAACATTCAAAGCGTGTTAAAAATTAGGATGAACACGTTTACTTCCTTGTGGATACAGAGAGCAACGAAAATTGCTCTGGAGGACCTTTCCTTAGGAAGACCTGTACTAAATGTTTCTAATTTTTGTATTTAAAAGAATATTTTAAATGCAATTTTGCTTTGTATAATCTATAACAATTTTAATAAATGAATTCTGTCCTCTAAAAGAATAGTTAATGTCTACATTATATTCATAGGAATATCTTCCTTTCCTCAAAAGGGTTGTTTTCAAGTTGTTATGCTGCATATGACAAAGAACCAGAGTTGGGTTTTGGGTTTTCAGTTTTTAAATAATCTTGGGAAAAGCTAAAGATAAAAAATCTTTCAGTTGATATTTTACATATTTATCTGAGAGAGTATTTTAAATTCAAGCCGTTAGAAAAGTTTAATTTAAAGGTGAATTATGACCTCTTATTGTTGTTTTGTATAAGCAAGTGTTTTGATCAACAGAAATACTTGACCAAGTTTAGGTATATGATTTTGCAACACAGGGGTTCCTTTTTGTTATGGAATAAGTAATACTGGAAAACTAACCACCACTTCATGTAAATTCACTTAAACTGGCCGCCTAACAACTGTGGGAAATAATGAAAAAATGTGTGGCTGGGGCTTGATCTCAAGAAATAAAACTGAAATTTATTTAAATGCATTGATTTTGTCTTTTAACAACATTATGAAGACATTCTTATAATGGGTCACTTCGCATTTTGTAAGCCTGTGCAGAAAAAGTCTTCGCTAAGAGTGACCACTCGCTCAGCAAGTAGTTATGCAGTGCCTGTTCAGTGCTGGGGATAGAGCCGCGAACAACACAGACTAAGATCCCTGCTCTACTGGAGCTTACCAGGGAGAGTGAGATGACAACTGCATTTATTAAATAAACTATTGATATTTTAGATAGTAAAAGCACTAAGAAGAAACATATAGAAGGAAAGAAAGATAGGACGTACAGTGGGACATCTGCAGCCCTGGATGATGTGACCAGGGAAGGTCTCACCGAGATGACATCTGAGTAAAGACCTGAAGGAAGCCAGGGGGAGATTCGGAGCAAGACACACTAGACAGGGGACAGCATTTGCTAAGTCTGCAAGGCAGGTGCCTACCCAGGAACCCCAAGGAAGCCAGTGTGTCCAAAGCAAAATGAGCAAGAAATAGATATGTAAGATGTGAGGGAGATGACAGAGAAGGGTTTGGTGGAGGGAGGAAGTTATCCTTGCAAAGACTGGCCTTCATCCTGAGTGAGACGAGAGGCTGTGGAGGGTTTTGAGCAGAAGGGTGAGGCGATCTGGTTGCCACGCTGAGAGCGGTCACTGAAGCGGGCGAGGGGTGAGAGATGCCAACAGGTTATTGCAGTCCTGGGGAGTCCTGGTCATGGCTTGGAGTGGTTATATTTTGGATAAATCTTGACAGTACCACCAGTAGAATTTGCCAGCAGATTGGATATGGGCTGTGAGGCAAACAGTAGTCAAAGATGATTCCAGTTTGGGCCCAGCCCAAAACCTAGATGGCCAAAACTCAGGAGGAGCTGGTCTGGGGGAAGAGGGGAAATCGGGAGCAGTGTTTGGGACACGTTATGGGTAGATGCCTGTCAGCCATCCAAGTGGGAATGTCTAGTTGGCTGTTGGATCTGCAGGTCTGGAATTCCAAGTAAGAGAAGTCTGGACTGGAGGGAGAAACGGTGAGAGGTGGTGATCAGAACATGGGCTGTTCGAATGTGGATTCTGGAAGGCTGCCAGTTAATGGCAAAAACCAGGTCTAGAGTAAAACCACAGGAGTGAGTGTCTGAAGTGTGGAGGAAGACAGGGTCATAGGAAGGAAAGCCAGAGACCTGAGTGGTACTAGAAGGACCCTCTCTATGGACGGCCATATTACCAGGCACTGTGACAAGGGTGGCACTGGGGACAAGGACAGTGAGCTGGGAACCCAGTGATCCACAGCTGCAGCAGGGAAGAGTAGCAGGCGGTATTCTCTGGCGACATTAGGTTTAAAGCTGGGGGGGGCGCTTCCCTGGTAGCGCAGTGGTTGAGAGTCCGCCTGCCCATGCAGCGGACGCGGGTTCGTGCCCCGGTCTGGGAAGATCCCACATGCCGCGGAGCGGCTGGGCCCGTGAGCCGTGGCCGCTGAGCCTGCACGTCCGGAGCCTGTGCTCCGCAACGGGAGAGCCCACAACAGTGAGAGGCCCGCACCGCAAAAAAACAAACAAACAAAAAAAAACCCTGGGGGGTAATGGAGGAGAGGTGGGGAATGGTCAGGAAGCAGCAGGGAGGACCACGGAGCCATCTCCGTGAATAAGGAACCCGAGAAAGGGCTGTACAGAGCACTGTGGGTGTGAGCCCAGGGGAAGAGGGGTGACCTGGGAGACCTGGGCTCTGCATTGTGATCAATGTAAACTAGGATGAAGTGTGGGTGCTGGAGACTGGTCCCGACTGAGATTGCGCCAACAGGATGCATGAGGCTGTGAGCAGGAGGCAGGGACCTTGCTGGTGCCTGCAGAGCTCTGGGCCTTCTCCTGACTCTAGCCAGGACAGAGGTGACCCCACGTCTCTCTGCCCACGAGAATCAACAGAGGGCTTGTCTTGCTCTGAGTGGGCAGAACCCACCCGAACCCTGCCAGGGCGGCCTGTAGCTGGGCCCTTTTCCTCCATCACATTGGGCTGTACCAGCAATTCTAGACATTTTTGCGTGTCATCTTTCACATTCTCAAAAGTGCAGGGTAGCACATTATAACAGCCTTCATATCTAACCTTCTCAGCATCATCATAAAATGCGGTCTTTTTTGCAAAACTGTTTAAGGTCTTCATTAATTTTCCATTGCTATTCAAATTAGTATTCCCCTTTGAAGTTCCTGCCCTTTCTTCACACTTGAAGAGATTTTTCTCTTCTTTAGCTGGTGACCGTCCGGTGTTGTCTGTCAGACCTTCCCTCTTCAAAGACTTTGTATGTCTGTGTCTTTATTTCTGTCCTGCCCCTAGGTTCATCAGAATCATTTATTTTATTTTATTTAGATTCCATATATATGTGTTAGCATATGGTATTTGTTTTTCTCTTTCCGACTTACATAGAGAATGGACTTGAGGACACGGGGAGGGGGAATGGTAAGCTGGGATGAAGTGAGAGAGTGGCATGGACATATATACACTACCGAAAGTAAAATAGGTAGCTAGTGGGAAGCAGCCGCATAGCACAGGGAGATCAGCTCGGTGCTTTGTGACCACCTAGTGGGGTGGGATAGGAAGGGTGGGAGGGAGATGCAAGAGGGAGGGGATATGGGGATACATGTATATGTATAGCTGATTCACTTTGTTATAAAGCAGAAACTAACACAACATTGTAAAGCAATTATACTCCAATAAAGGTGTTAAAAAAAGAGACTTTATGTAATTCTTCCACTATTACTGGCAATGAAATCCCATACCTTTTGTAAGATTTGAATTTTCCCTTTGCAGTTGATTTCTGTATCACAGATATGCTAATTAAAAAAAACAAAAAACATTGTTCCTAGGCCTGGCTGAACACGTGTGTGTGTGTTTGTGTGTATGTGTGTACATGAGAGAGAATCACCCATCAGTTTATCAGTAAACATATTCATGCCCCAAGCTCCTGGGGGCTGGGTTTTTGAAAATAAAAATTTGGGTAATAAGAACCCTTTGCCACTCTGTAATCACCCTTTCAGCTTAGCAAATCTGATGATCCCAAATTCTGCTTAAGAATTTGCCTTTAAAATTAACCATCACAATAAATGACCCTTCTGATCTATGTCAGTAGACGTTTACTTTGATCTTTCAGTGTTTTGATTTGTGGGGTGGATGAGTAAGCCTGAGCAAACCCACACGATCTCTTTCTAGTGTTTCTCCTTAGGACTTCAGGAGATAGATGAGGAGGTTAGGTGGCCGACATGTGGGGTACAGAGACCAATTCTCATTGACATCTTAGGGGGTTGAGCCAAAAATCCTAGACCAGTATCTCAGGGGTTATTACTGAGACCTGTCATAACTTTTTCTGTTTCGGGGATTAGCTTCTTCTAACAACATCGCTAAAGGAAACGTATTGAAAGTGCTCCTGAGAATTATTTCCCGTAGCATCTTGCTTTCCTATTTCAGTTGCAAACATGCCACTGTCATGACCCTCCTGGAAGCAAATAATGATTGAGACTCTCATTTCGAATTGTCCTCGCCTCCCTTCTTGATTTATACACAGAGCAGATTTATCCTTTTGTCAAAGAAAGTTGTTAAGTTCTACACAGTATAATTTTTTTCAGGATATTAAATACTTTTATTTACTATAAACTGATAGTACTTTCTTTCTTTAAACCCCAAGAAGCATTGTAGGTTTCATTAATTGGGTCACAAAGATATTTGGTTTTAAGTACCACAAAAGTTTTGATGCCATTTGCTTTTTTTAAAATTCCTTCATTATTATGTCAAGAAACAAAGTCTGTTTATAAACTCCACATGGACTTTTTGTGTGATGGTTATGAGAAGGTTTTAATGAAATTTGAGAGTGTCTCTAGAGATCACAGATCCTGGGGCCTTTAACGTTACTGTGTTGCTTAGCAACCTGGAAGTCATTTCATTTCCAGGCTCTGTAATAATATGATATACTTTTCTTTGCCAGTCGCTGATGAAAATGTAATGGAAATAATCCCTTTCTAAAGGTTGCACTCCATGAGTGGGCAGTAACATAGATTTTTTTTTTTTTCCACCGTCTGGGCAGGTTTTTAATTCATTGCACAAGTATTGCCTTCTGAATGTTGTATGTGACAGAATGAAATATATTCTAAGATGGTATTCTTAAAAGGAAGACCTACTCTTCTGATATAATGATTAGAAATACCATAGAAGTTGTCAACTTACATAAGTGTACTTTCACCATGTTGAAAAAAAGGGGTAAACTTATCAGTTGACCACCAGTTGATGCAAGAATGTCTGCTTACTCCTAGATAATTTATTAAATCCAAGTATTTGCAGGTATTAGACAGGTCTTAAGAGTACAGTAAAACCAAATGCTTTTGAGTAATAGGAACAAAGCCAGTCTACATTAGTGAAAAGTTTGACTTATTGACAGTTATTGAAAAACTATTTTTGTAATTTTTCTAAAGCAGTATTTTTTAATTATAAAAGTAATACACAGTTTGCACATGAAGTTCACACATAGTAGCATTGTTCATAAGAAGTGGTAACAATCCAGATGTCTGTCAACTGATGAATGGATAAATAAAATGTGGTATATCCATGCAATGAAATATTATTCAGCCATAAAAAGGAATGAAGTACTGGTACATGCTATCACATAGATGAACCTTGAGAGTGTTTTGCTAAGTGAAAGAACTTAGATGCAAAATGCCACACACTGTGTGTTTCCATTTTTATGAAATATGTACTGGAATTGACAAATCTACAGAGACAGAAAGATTAGTGGTTGCCAAGGGCTGGAGAGAAAAGGGAATGGAGAGTGACTGTTAATGGATACGGGGTTTGGGGGGAATGATGAAGGTGTTCTAAAACCTATTGTGGTGATGATTATACACCTTTGTGCATATTCTAAAAACCACTGAATTGTATACTTTAAAATGGTGAATTTTATGATATGTGACTTTGTTATAAAAAATAACGGCATCCAAAAAAAGGAATATGACTTGGGAAATATATAAGAGTAAAAAGGAAATAAGGTCACCCTTAAACTTACAATCCATACATTACCATAGTTAATGTTTTATTTCTTTCTAGACACACAGATGACATATATGTATGTATGTGTATATACATATGCACATGAACACATACACATATATTGACATACAATTTCTGAACAAGTTAAGATTTTAAATTAGGATGGTGAAAAAGTTCATGTGTTTACCTTGATTGCCTCCCAGAATCATTGAAATGATCAAAATAGGTATAAAAATAAGTGAAAATGCTCAACCTCACTGGAAACAAGGAAAGGTATCAGTGATAGATGCCTAATTTGGGAAGTTTCTACAAGACACAATTAGTTTAACAGAAAGACTATTCAGAATTTAGGAAACCATAGACCGCCATAGGGAAAGAAGCAGAAATGCTGAGACGCTCTGGAAGAATCTCAGGAACAGCAGAGGCTCAGAGGAAGGGCAGAGCCCAGGCCCAGCCCACACCTTGGAGCTGTTCACTGTGCACAGGGTCTTCCCTAGGGTGCCCTGTGGTGGGCACAAGAATAACTGAATTCCAGGCTGGGCTGCCCTGGTCCTCCAGAGCCACTGCCCTCCGCCAAAGTGGGTGCTCAACCTTCCATCCTGTTCCTTCTCTGGAGTTAAGTCTTCATTCATTTTTCTTACATTTCTCTCACTCACCCCAGGGCAAGGCTGCCCAGAGCTCTCAGCAGCATCCTTCAGGAGCAGCTTCCCCAAGGAAATCAAAGCGAGATCTTACAAATTCCTGAGGTACCAGTCCTCACTCATTAGATCTTCATTTTACGAAAGATGGGCAGACAAAGAAGAATTGCTGGACATTTGAGGAAAGTCTGTGGCCAAAGAGTGGCCACAGGTGAACCAGAAAAGCCAGTGGCCACAGGAAAAAAAATATAAGAAAGAAGACTTAAAAAAAAATTCTAATTAGTATTCTCACAGAGACTTCAAAGATTATCGCATCCGTAAAACAAAACATGACGTTCCAGTTTTAAAACCCAGTAGAGGGATTGAATAACGGAATAAACTGACAAAAGCCAAGTGAATTATTTATGAAACCAACTTGAAGAATTCTTTCTGAGCACAAAGTGAGAGAAATGTTACGAATTGTGGCAGATGGGTCCAGGAAACCCCACAGCTCTTCGTGGGAACAGTATATTAGCAGGTCTGATGATCCACCCACATTCAACACCCTCCTGGCACAGAGAAGGTGATGAAACCCTCAGTTGTGGACAGTTTCCCCACATCCTCCACAGGAGAGCACTTTGCTTATAGCGTATGTGCCTAAGTGGATATCTATTCCCTTCTTTTTGGTCTTAAATGAAGCAAGTGTTAATGTTTACTGTGATGTGAAGAAGTGTTCACTCACGACAGGCCCTGGTAGGACAGCTAGATTTTCCAAACCAGATACTGAGATGATTCGGCAAAAGGCACTTTTAAAAAATTGAAGCATAATTGATGTACAATGTTATATAAGTTACGGGTGTACAGTACAGTGATTCATAATTTTTAAAGGTTATACTCCATTTATAGTTATTTTTAAATATTGGCTATATTCCCTGTGTTGTATAATATATCCTTGTAGCTTGTTTTGTGATAATGGTTTGTACCCTTTACTCCCCTGCCCTTGGATTGTCTCTCCGCTCTTTCCCCTCCCCACTGGTGACCGCTAGTTTGTCCTCTATGTCTGAGTCTATTTCTTTTTTGTTATATTCAGTAGTTTGTTGTATTTTTAATATTTCACATATAAGTGATGTCATACAGCATTTGTCTTCCTCCGTCTGACTTATTTCACATAGAATAATACCCTCCAAGTCCTTCCATGTTGTTGCAAATTTCATTCTTTTTTTATGGCTGAGTGATATTCCATTATATATGTATACACATACATACATATACATGCGTGTATGTGTATATATACATATACATACACACACACACACACACACACACACACACACACCACATCTTCTTTATCCATTCATGATGAACACTTTGATGAACACCTAGATTGCTTCCATGTCTTGGCTATTGTAAATAATGCTGCTATAAACATTGGGGTGCATGTATCTTTACCAGTTAATGTTTTGAGGTTTTCTTGGATATATACCCAGGAGAGGAATTTCTGGGTCATCTGGTAGTTCTATTTTTAGTTTTTTGAGAAACCTCCATACTGTTCTCCACAGTGGCTGAACCAATTTACATTCCCACCAACAGTGTAGGAGGGTTCCCTTTTCTCTGCATCCTGGCCAACATTTGTTGTTCGTGGTCTTTTTGATGATAGCCATTCTGACACATGTGAAGTGATATCTTGTGGTTTTGGTTTGCATTTCCCTGATAATTAGCGATGTTGAGCATCTTTTCGTGTGCCTGTTGGCCATCTGCATGTGCTCTTTGGAAAAATGTCTATTCAGGTCTTCTGCCCAATTTTTAATCAGGTTGTTTGTTTTTTGGATGTTGAGTTGTATGAGCTGTTTATATATTTTTGGATATTAACCCCTTATAGGTCATATTATTTGCAAATATTTTCTCCCATGCAGTAGGTTGTCTTTCATTTTGTCGATGGTTTCCTTTGCTGTGCAAAAGCTTTTAAGTTTAATTAGGTCCCATTTGTTTATTTTTGAAAAAGCACTTTTGGATTCAGAACTGAGTCTAGTGAAAATACTGAAAAGTGCCACCTTGGGCATAGTTTCCTGGTGTGGTGGAGTTAACAGGACCTCTAGGCCCTTGCTAGTCAAAACGTGATCCCAGACCTTCAGCAGCTTCATTACTTGGAAGCTTATTTGAAATGCAGAATCTCAGGCCCCACCCTATGCCTGTTGAGTCAGAATTTGTGCTTTAACGTGGTCCCCAAGTGGTTCTAGAGGTGGTTCTAGCATGGTCTAGAGGTGGCTTCTGAAAATCCAGAATGGGTGGTTAGCAGAGCCGTAAGCAAGATTAGAGTCTGAGAGATGCCCTTTTCAGAACCCAGTGTGTCTTTAGCCAATTCCAGATACTTTCAGTTATGTTTGCTGGGAAGGGGACTGGAACTCTTTTGTTTTTTGAGACTGGAACTCTTAATTTGTGTCTGTCCATTTATTTCTGGAAGACCTACTGACATCAACTTCTAAAAATCTTTTTTATTTCTTATTTTAATTTTTCTCTTATTTGAAAATGATAATGACATTCAAAATTGACGTAACTGTTCAGGGTTTCTGTCTCTAAAGGCTATTTTATCTAGTAAAGAATTCACAAGGGGAGAGACTTGGAGCAACACCAGGAGAGAAATATCAGGAAGAGAATACTGATTAAATAAAGCTGTGAAACAGGCTAGCGGAAAGTAGGAGAGTTTTTTAAAAAATCTGTTAAAATGGTAATATCCTCCGGCTAATGCATTAATAATGCAGTAGCAAGGGCAAAGGGCCCAGCTTAGGGGCTGGCGGAGAGCAGGTGGGCCAGCATTGTTGCTGATCCATCAGTTCAGGTGCAGAGGCTGGGACATGGGTTCGGGGGAGTACTGAGTGAGCCCTTTTAGACAGTCAAGCACCCGTGACTGGATTAAGGGAAGACACTTGGACATGGACAGGCAGGTTCAGACCTCACTCTGTCCCTTACCTGCAGTGTGTCCTTGGACAGGTCACTTAACATCTCAGAGCTGAGTGCTAATTTACCTGGTAGGGCCCTTAATAGAGGATTACAGGAGATAGTTACGCAAAGGGTTTATCATAGTGCAGTGCATCCCTTGTCACAGCACAGAGAAAGCCACCGATAAAAGACTTAACGTACACGCGCGCACACACAGATACATATTTTGGAAATGGCAAGTGTCTTCCTAAATATCCGGGATCCAGGCATACACGCCTACCAGATTGTACACTCACATCCTTCTTATTTGCTCAGTAAAGGCTTTTTCTCATTGAGAATGCATCCTTCCTGTCAGGGATACACACCTCCTGCTGAGGGGTTCAGCGGCAGCCGAATGAGAACACATACCGCGTGACGCACGTGTTTTTATTGCTTGTCTCTGCAAGAACCCAGAGCTCGGAAGTCAGCTTTCTTGCAGCCACAGTCAGATGTGGGGAAGCAAGCCTGGGCCCCAGCAGTCTCCCGGCACAGGGAAGGCCTCTGCCGTCTGCTTCGCTGAACTAGGGATCTGTCTCGCCCAGGAAAGCACAGAGCAGTCACCAGGGCTGCTCATGACTTATGCATGAAGCGAGGTGATCCCATCTGGCCTCCCTCAAGGTCTTGACCCTTCCTTGGCCCTTCCCTGCTGCCAGCACATAATCCTTAACCCCTGGGGAACCAGAGGCCCGTGGCCAATTACTGTGGGCACCTCCGTGTGCCCCCCAAGGAGCTCCTTGTGCCTTGTTAGGCTTAATTGCATGGCCCCTGAGAGCTGGGCCTCTGGTATGGGTCTCATCAGTGGCCCCGGGGCATTCTGAGGATGGGCCGCACTCCTGGGAGAGTCCACTGCGAGGTGGTGCACGGGCTGGCGGCCTCCATTACCACTACAAAGGCTGCAGGCTGGCGGGCTGGCGGACTCTGCATCACTGCACAGTAACCTCCCAGGGACAGTGCAGCCAGAGTGGGGCTCTGTTCTCCGGAGCTTCTGAGCCATTGTAAAGCTGGAGTGTTCTCTGCTGCTAAGTGCAGGGACCTTCCAGTTATTGTCACTGTTAATCAGATGACTCTAAAGACTAGGAAACGGTTTTCTTCAAAGTTACTGTCTTGACCACCCTCTTCATAATGATATAACAGCCAACGTGTATTGGGTGTTTTCTCGGCTGGCCACTAAGCTGAGTCACTGACCTGGAAAACATTAGAGCCACCCTATGAGGGGAGATAGGAACACCCCATTTCCCCAGTTGGGGAAACTGAGGCACAGGAGGCCCCGTGAGTATGTGGGGAATCGAGGATTTGAATCCAGATATTTTAATTTAACATCTTTAACCATCATAAGTAGTGTATATTGTATCATATTTACTGCAAATAAGGAAGAAATTGTACACCTTAAACGATTAAGATGGTAAATTTTATGTGACGTGTATTTTACCACAATTTTTAAAATTTGAAAAAAGGAAAGGAAGAATGGGCAAAATCCTCCAGGGACCTGTTTTTGTAAACGTGTTGCTGATGTGACTCTTCCTAACTGATCTCTGCTTTATCAGTAGCCTGAATATGTCAGTCTCTAATTCAATCCCAAATGTCTTTTCTCTTAAAATCGTCTTTTCTCAAAAAAAAAAAAAAATCCCCAAATAATTTAGCACTGTCATACCTAGGAACTTTCTGTATATTTCAGGCAGCAGTACTTGGAGGGGCTGCATTTTTCATGCTCTTTAATCCACAGGTCTATGCCTATAGGACCTCACACCTGAAATGAATCACCTTACTATAATTAACCCTCTGCTGTCTGCTCTGGCCCAAGAGGTGGGCTGTTCTGGTTCATTGAGGCACTCAACTGATGGTGTCTCAGGAAACTAGACTGCAGTAAGAGAATGTTTATCAGCAAAACTCTTCTAAACACAAATTAAGCTCTGCTTGACTATTTTGAGCTCCTTTCTGAGTAGACAGTGACCTGTGTAATGTTTCAAACAGCGAAACGCCAAGTATAGGCTTACTCAGTTATTTTGTTGTTTTTTTACAAGAAGGCTGAAGCTCTTACTTCATAATGATATAAATCCATAATATAACCACCTTCCCTAGAAGCAACTCCACAGCATTAGAATCTGCCTTTAAAGATATTATGGCAGAAACTTGCATGTAATACACATCTATTATATCAGAATTTGAGTAAGGTGCTGCATTTTATTATCATTATTGCTATTACACACTCACACAGAAACGTGTGGAGAACAAAATAATAAAGACTCATGTAACCACCACCCAATAATATGCTGCTTTGAAAAAAGGTTTAATCACACTAGGATATGAAAACTGATGGTAATGTTGTAATATAAAATAATCCCTTATAATGATGTATGTTCAACAGTACAGCTTTCCAGCTTCTAAGCAGTTTTCTGGAGTATATGCAACAAGTTCTGATGGATTCAGTCGCCCGCATCCTCAGGGGATGGCCCGTGTCAGCCCTGATCCCAGGAAAAGATGAATTTGTGTCCCAGAGCACTTTTCAAACAACAGGAGAAGGAATTGGTACTTTTGATAATTTTGTCTATTTTTCCTGAGTTGTATCTCATCAAATGAGGGTTTTCTCTCAGTCGACTCTTAGTTTACTGTTTTCTCTTTCAAACCTTTTTAAAAGTGTCCAAACCCATCATTTTTTTTTTCCATCTTCTCTCTCGGCTAATGATTTTTCTTCACACTTCGCTGAGAAATTAGATCAGGAGAGAACTGCCACAGGCTCCCACCCCGACATCGCCACCTCCCTCCTCTTCTGCGGGGGAGGCCAAGGCCTCCGTCCCCTCCCTCTTGCTCAAGGATGTGCCTGCATCGTCTGTTCCCCTTCCATCTCCTGCATCACAATGTTCCCCTTAGCGGGGTCAGTCCCATCAGTGTACTGATACGTTGTCACATCAGCCATCTTTAAAAAGGAGAAAACACTTTCTGTACCCACATCTCTGCCTAGCTGCCCCATTTCTCTCCCCGTCCCAGCACAGCTCCTTGGGATCCAGTTAGCCAGGCTTCCGTACGCACCCCTCCGTCAAAACAGCCCTGAGCATGGTGGCTTGTGAACAGCAGTTCTCGGCCTTCCTTTCACTCGGCCTTGGCACAGCTGGTGGCTCCTTGAGGAAACTCTTCCCTTGGATTCTGGGACGCCACCCTCTCTTGCTTCTCCTCCTGACACGCTGGCCATTCCTCTTGGTTTCCCTTGCTGGTCCCTCTAAACACTGCGGCGCTGAAAACTCCGCCCTAAGCCCACTCCTCTCCATCTGCGTCTGCTTCTCAGGGAGCTCAGCCCCCGGGGCCCCTGAACTTGAATCTGATGGCGTCGGCAGCCAGCTCCCCATCTTTGCTCAGCCGACCACGGGTATCTCGGATGTCCTGTGGCCTTCCTTCCCTAAGCCTGCTGCCCCATCACCCTCCCCATCTCAGCCATGGCAGCTTCAGGTGTGTCAGGTCAGACCTTGCACAGGCTATACGAGTGCTTCTCCAGCAGGGCGGCCTTTGAGCGGGGCCCAAAGGAAGCAGGGGAACAAGTGAAGGCATCTTTAACTTCTCCCCATCTCGCTCCAACCCCGTTGTCCACACAGATCAAGAACCTGATCTTTTCAGTACCTCCACCTCCCCTGTGCTGATCCATCACCTCTCATGTCAATTATGATAACTGCCTGAACGGGCCTTCCTGCTTTACCAGTGCCCCCGCCACCCCGTCCCCGTCCCCGCCCCGCCCCACAGGCCGTTCTCAACACAGCCGCCAGGGCGATCCTTTTAAAGCCCGAGTGAAGTACGGCTCCTGTCTCAGAGGAAAGTCACAGCCCTTTCCTCACCTGCAAGGCTCTCACAGTTTGGCCTCCACTCCCGGCACATCTCAGCATCCCTCCTGCCACCTTTCTTCTTGCTGCCTCCAATCCAGACATACTTGCTGCTCCTCAAACACACCAGCCACGCTGGTACCTCAAGGCCTCTCTCTCTGGAAGATGCTTTCCCAATCCCACATGGCTTCCCACCTCCTTTGAGGTCCTGACTCAGGTGTCACCTGGACCGAGAGGCCTTCCCTGGGCAGCCTCAGTGAACGAGACGCCCCTTTCCCTGCCTCTGTGCCCTCTGCCTCCTGACCCAGCTCGCTTTTTCTCCATTACACTCATCGTTTGCTGGTGTCTTGTCTGTTTGCTTGTTTATTTTCTATTGCTTATCTCCGTCACTAAGATATAAGCTCTATGAGGTCTGTTTTTAGCATCTTTTCTGTGTCCCTCACACACAGAATTATACTGGGCCTGTGGTTTGTTTGGATAAATGAATGGTTTTTATAAACATTGCACCTGTTCCTCCTTGGCTGGACTCAAGCCACAGGCTGTCCTGCAGAGCCCACTACTTCGTGGTGTGTTTGCCCCCAAATGCCCTGTGGCAAGAGATCGTGTAAGAGGCAGCGTGGCATAATGATAAGCAGCCAGGACTCCAGAGCCAAAATCGCTCGTTTGAAACGTAGCTCCGCTTACTAGCCCTGTGACCGCAGGTTCCTTAACCTGCAGTGTCCCAATGTCTTCATCTGTGGCATGGGATTCTAATAATACTCTCTTTGTGTAGCGCTATTGTGACGATCAGATGAGTTACTTCTGCAGAAGCAGTTAGAACAGTGCCTAGCACATTGCGAGGTACTATCTAAGCGTCAGCTCTGTTGTTTTTATTTATCTTTGGATCTGCCGTGACACCAGCCACAGCAGCCTGAATTAAGTGAGTATTCATCAAATTGACATGTCTCCTGTCGGGGGCACGACGTAAGGGAGAGTGGGTGGCATGTTGGATCGTTGGGCTGCAGACTGATACCCAAGCCACTCCCATTTCATAAAGGTGTTCAGCAAACGCGCTGAGCCCTGCTCTGCACCATGCTCTGTGCTGGGCATCGGGCAAAGCATGATGGGCAAACCCAGATAAGTCTCCAGTCCCAGGGAGCTCTCAGCCCTGCCCTGTTGAGCCGTCCCGCTCCGAGAAGCTGACAGTGAGGGAAGTAGCCCAAATGCAGGCTGTGGTTTCATCTCACTGGCTCCCACCCACCCCAAGGCGGTTGTGGTCTTCCTGCCATCTCCGTGCACCACGCTCAGAGGAACGTTCTGCCCACACACCACTGACGTTCTCAGAGTTGGCTCAGAGCTGCTTCCCTCCAAGATATGGTTCATGAGGAGACAAGGCTTTCATTTCCAGTCTAGGTATAAGTCCCTGCTTATGCCATTGGGAAACCTTGGATAAGTTACCTAACTTCCGTAAACGTTCTTTGCTTTATCAATGAACTACAGATGAAAGCATCTGCCTGTAGGCTACTATGAGGATCAAATGTTTACCCAAATGTCGTCACATATCCCAAGCTTTTAGGGTCACCATTTCCCTTAATCTCCAAGGAAAATATGCCATAGGGTCCAGCACTCCCCCAGGGTTGCAGAGGATGCCTGGAAAGTGGAGGGGGCTTCGATTTTATAGGTTACTTACATCCCCAATTCCTGCCTGCTGCTGGCCTTTCTCTCCCTGCCCTGCTCAGAGCTTGGACCTGAGCCACCTTCAAAGTTCCACCTTCCCAAAGGGGGAGAATGGGGTGTTTGCAACCTGGTGCCTGAATCAGTAGGCCATATTCTACTCTGCATCCCACTTCCCACGCTGCCCCTTTATTTATTTATTTTTTTGCGGTACGCGGGCCTCTCACTGTTGTGGCCTCTCCCGTTGCGGAGCACAGGCTCTGAACGCGCAGGCTCAGCGGCCATGGCTCACGGGCCCAGCCGCTCCGCGGCATGTGGGATCTTCCCATACCGGGGCACGAATCCGTGTCCCCTGCATCAGCAGGCGGACTCTCAACCATTGCGCCACCAGGGAAGCCCTGCCCCTTTCTTTTCAGCTCCTGCCTTGTCCCCTACCTGGGACTTGCCCTTGCCACTTGAAGCTACCCCTCAGGCTCCTGGCTCTCATGGGCTTTGCCTGGTATCACCTTACCTTCCACACTGACCCTGTCTTCCTTGTGGACCACCTAGACTGGAGGAACATTCTTGTTTTCTTAGCTAACAAAATTCAATCTTTATTTTATTTTATTTGCTGATTGTACAGGTAACATCAGACCTTTAGTCATAATCATTCAAATGTTGCAGAAATGACTAAGAAAGTTAAAAATCCCAGAAAAGGGAGTCCGACTAAACATGCTGTCCCACAGCTGCCCTTTTGCACTGGCTGGTATGGCGTGGAGTTTTAAATCTGGTTCGTCTACATTTAATAAATAGGAAGCATATAGTTTACCATGCTGTGATTTGGAATACCACCGCATTCTCGGACTTCTATGAGTGATTGTATCAGAAAAGAAAGGTCAGAACCACTAAGAATTCAAAAGGGAGTATCAAGAGAAAGGGCACTAGCTGATAATAGGGCAGACCCGACAATAACAAGTCAGATGCGTTTCTGCCAGGCAGCTTCAGGTCTCGTCTGTGTGTCTGACACATCCCAGTGACTGTCACAGCTCAATCTCCTATTAACAAGACCTGATGTTTTTTTGAGCGATCCTCTTTCCTTTATAGAAATACACGGAAGGTCACAGTAGAGCCAATGAACAGTTCGGCACAGAGAACACGAAGGGACAGGACCCCTGCGTGGTAGCCTTCAATATGAACATAAATTTAATTACGAGGGCCATGGCCTATTATTCATCTTACCCAAGTAAGAATGATTTTTAAAAATTACCTGTATGGAAAAATTACTGAAGAGTTAAATGAAATATCCAGGTGTTTACCTGAAAGAGGCTGTGGGGTATCCTCAGGGCTAGAAATCAGGTTTACCAAGAGTTTTTGTTCATAAGTTTTCTGTTTTGAATTTGATGACATTTTTCAAGCTAGCGGTTTCATTTTAGCATACCCAGTAATGAAATAAACAAAGTGTGAAGTGTGAGACACTGCTAGTTAAACATTTATACCAGCCCTACCCTGTCATTTCTTGAAACTATTAAAATGTAATGTTTTTATATGAAATCATTATAAATTTATAACAAGTCTAATCTGTGGTGATGTGCCATTCCATGGACTGTGAATTATTGTTCTAAATTTCGGGTGGCAAATGCTTTCTCTGAGCTGTGGTGCTCAGATTAGTTCCTATGATGCAGTGTAAGAATATATCTTCTAATTTGCATAAAACATGAGTGCTGATTATACAGTTTGATTTGAGACCTTCTAAAATATTTTTCCCGAACAACAGTCTTGACAATCAGCTCCCTTACAATAAGGAAGTGCTGATTGATTGTGAATATTTCCCTGAAGACTTTCTACCCCAAAATCTCTATTATTAAGAATGTATCCGTAGTGATGATGACACCAAGAAACATCACCAAGTCTTCAAGATGGGTGCAATAATTGGGCTGTAAGCAGATGTCAGGTTCTGCAGGGCTTTAGCTACGCCCAAGGGCGTTCTTGGGCTTGGAGGTGGGGATTTAACCCAGGGCTGGATCTCTCTTCCAGGGCAAGTTTAGGTGTGGATGGACCAAAAGCTACCATGTTTTGGGGGTGACTGAAGAGTATTAGGAATGCCTTTTCACCTCAGAGTATCTCTGCCTTTCAGGTCCTCCCTGAAACCATCATCAGTTCCTAAAATTCCACCACTAGAGATCTTTCTTTGGGGAACGAGCTCTCATTAATAGGCAGACACTCTTGGAAAACGTGTTGTGTTTGCCCTTAGCACCGTTAGTTCCTTGGCAAATAAGAGTTTTCTAGCGGCTTTCCAACGTGGTAGGGAGCTGAGAACAACTCCTTCAAGAATGATGAAGCTAATAGGAAGAGGGCAGTGCTTTGCTGTATGTGTTAGAGGAAAGGAAAGATGATCCAGATCACTGGGGATAAGGGAATCCACAAGGTAGGAGTGGGGTCAGCAAGCCATTCTGGATTTCCACAATATAACAGAAGGCAAGTGTTTACCTAGACAACACTGCACGGTAGCTCCTGTCTGCAATTGCATGAATACAGATTTGGAAAACAAGTTATACTGTAGTAAACACAGGTTCTTTGGTGGGCTGGCCTGAAACCCTCAGAGTTTCATTGCTCTGTCTCACAGTGGGGCCTTCGTTTCCTGAGCGACCAGGACCCTTTTATAAGTTGGCCTCGGTTAAGCTTCTCTTTGGTTCCCTCACTTAAAAGCAGATAAAGTACAATAAAAGAGCACTCTACTGGGTCTTGACCTCAAAGAGCTCCCAGTCTTAACAGGCAAGAGGCCTGTTACCACACATTGTTTGTAATTAGAAGGTGAAATCAAGAAACAGTTAAACAAAGATGAGAATTACCTGCAAATGGGGTCTAAAGGTAGCTGGTTGAAAACCATTCAGCATGGACATCCCTGAAACAGCCAGGGAGGCTGGTTTGTAATGGATGCAGCCTCTGCTAAGTCACTCAAGCCTTCAATAAAAGGGCATTGGTCCTCATGGTCTCATAAGGCCCCTCCCCATGAGGTCACGACCCCAACACAGCCTCTGCTCAGCCACTGTGGACTGATGGGAGAAGGAGGGTGACGGGAGCCAGTGATGCGCCAGCCATAGTCATCCTCTCATGTGACTCACAACTGGACTACATATCCCAGCACCCCTTGCATTCGGGTTCTAGCCAATGGGGTGTGAGCACAGGTGTGGCCTCTGAGCTGAGGCTCCTTAGGAGGCAAAGGTGTCTTTTCCATCATCTCTCTTCCCCTTTGCCAGTTGGATACACAGGGCTGTGAGGCCCCCGTGGGACAGTGGGGCCACAAGATGGAAGGAACATGTGCCTCGGAGGCATCAGGTCACCTTTGAAGCTTGCACTGAACTGTTAAAGGAGACAGTAATAAACTTCTAGGGTGTTAAGTCCCTGAGGTTTAGGTGAAAGAGTGGTAGGGACTATCTGCTACTTCATCTAGCATTATTTTGACCAATGTAGTAGGTATTATGTTAGTTACTTCTATGGAAGTAAGATGGAACGTTGTTTTGCTTTAGTTGTGATTGACTTCTTTTTTTTTTCCTGTATATCCTTACAATGAATATTATTCAGCCTTAAAAGGAAACAAAATTCTGACACATGCTACAACATGGATGAACCTAAAAAAATTATGCTAAGTGAAATAAGCCAGACACAAAAGGACAAATAGTGTATGATTCCAATTTACTTGAGGCACATAGTGGTTGACTTCTTATTAACGGATTGTTAACCAAATACGTCAATATAGATGTGTGCCTATTTCCCTGGCCTTCTGAGAGCCTTATCGGGTTTGTAGGTCAGTGCTTAGTGGAGCCAGGCCCTGCAGGTTCTAGCCCGTGGGAACCTGATGTCCAGAGAGGCTTCTAAGATGGGGAGACTCAGCAGAAATGGGTGTTAAGCTTAGAACTTCATAGAGTAAGCAGGAAACAGTATCCCTGGGAGAGGCCAAAGTCAGATGGTTTCTTAGATTCTTTAAGCCCAACGAGGAAGGCCACCAGATACTGCTGGCCTTGAAGGCAAGTCCAGTTGAGGAAAAGCACGGGAAGGAAAGAGTAGGAGGCAGATGTCGAGGCCCATGGGCACCATTCTGACCCAGTGGAAGATGCTACTGATCTGTTTTGCTTGGGATTGGAAAATGCATATACCCTGTTCTCTTGTGAGTTGGCCTTGTCTGACCTCAAGAGCTTTCTCATCCCCTGTTAACCAGCACCTTAGGTAAGATCCCCTGAGTCATCTGCCTTCCTCCGTGCCACACAGCTTCCTGTTTGGGTTTTGGGCTCCGCAGAGGCTGGGAACCTAGTCTAAAGGAGGAGGTTAAGCAAAGAGGACTGCTAAGTTGCTCTGCTGGGCCAGTCAAAAGGGCACTTTTCTGGGAGGGGAGGTTACTGTGGTGTTAAGTACTTTTGGCTTCTTCTTGGTGGCCAGAGAGTCCTGAGCCTGGAATCAGAGCATGGGGAGAATGAGCTTATACCTGAGAGAGAGGGGTCCCAGCAATATGAAGGGGGCAGGGAAAGCACTGGTTAACAGGCGACCAGCTAAAACCCCTAGAGGGACACAAAAACTTGATACAGACTTCTAAGTGTTCTTTTTTTTTTTTTTTTTTTTTTTTGGTGGCCTTGGGTCTTCATTGCTGCGCGCGGGCTTTCTCTAGTTGTGGCGAGCACGGGCTACTATTTGTTGTGGTGTGCGGGATTCTCATTGCAGTGGCTTCTCTTGTTGCGGAGCACGGGCTCTAGGCGCGTGGGCTTCAGTAGTTGTGGCTCGCGGGCTCTAGAGCGCAGGCTGAGTAGTTGTGGCTCGCGGGCTTAGTTGCTCCACGGCATGTGGGATCTTCCCGGACCAGGGCTCGAACCCGTGTCGCCTGCATTGGCAGGCGGATTCTTAACCACTGCACCACCAGGGAAGCCCTAAGTCTTCTGTTTTGAATGGCAAATCCTTTCTCATACTCTCAGTAAATACTGTTGTAAATATTATTCAAGAAAGCTGTGACTGGAGGGATAAAGGAAGTGGGAGCAGTGTGCACCCTGGCAGGGGCAGCGTGGGGTGTGACCTCACCTTTGTGGCTACAGTGACCGTTGGAGCGCTTGTTGGGGAGGGAATCAGTGGTCCCCGAATCCAGGTGGTAAGTAGGAGCTGAGTCAGAGGATGCCTGCAGCCGAGTAAGAGTGTGAGGACATAGCTATACCTGGGAACAGTCTGGAGACATCCCATCCCCCTCACATACACTGGAGCAGTGTTTGTCTTTTTTTCTTTTGCCATTTTGTACCCAAGGAAACTTAAGACATTTTTCCTATTTGCTTCTCCCTATAAAATTTAAATACCACAGATATTTTATATATATACATACATACATATATACGAATATACGTGTGTATATGTGTGTATATATATATGTGTATGTGTGTATATATATATATATATATATATATATATATATATATATATATATATATATAGTGGTCCTTTGGAGGGACACGAATCATTGTAATAACTAAGGTGTTGTCCTGTCCCCGGCCAAAAGCCAATTTCTACCCCTATGGGAGCAATATTGTCCTGGTAAAAATGCATCTCCTAGAAGGTGACCTGGATAGAGGAGGGAAGGTCGGGTCCTGTACCCCGTGGATAGGGTGACCCCAGCAGTCACTTGGGTGACTGATGCTGGACACAGAGGAACACCTGTCCCTCTGGCGTGGAGATTCACTAGGTGGTACGGAAGTTGGCTATGTTTGAAAAGGCAGAAACTTGGATATGTCCTAAGTTTATCTTTAGGCAGTCCGTAAGGCTCCTGTAGCAATCCTGGGGCGTGGGTGGCAGGTGGGGAAGTGTCTACAGCTTGTAGCTGGAATACGAAGAGAAAGAATGAAGCAGTGCCCTGTCAAATACCATCCACTCTGGAATGCCTGAAATTTCTAATTATTTCAAAATATATCCTGGAAAAATTGGCGATTATGCCACTTTTTATCAACTGCAACTGGATGCGTGTGGTTTCAACCAAAGAGCTTCTGGTTTGACTCCTTTTGCGAAGAAGGAAGGGCCATTAATCTTTGCCTCCACAGGCTCTGGTATCCGGCCTTCCACCAACAATCCCAAAGAAGTATTTCCTGCCAGCCTAAGTTGTCGTTTAGGAGAGTCAAGGCCTTGACTCGCCAACTTCTGAAGGGGTTTGTCAAGTGGTGACACGGGGTGTGAAGTTCCCCTCTCCTGCCCAGAGGCTTGCTGGCTGTCCAGAGGACAACTCTTGGGTGGTTTGGCCCATCTTCCATCCAGAACACTCCTGTTGGGAGTGAAAAATGTGGCCGCTCACTCTGAGAGCCATCTGGAAGGGAGAAATTGATCATGTGACACACTTAGAAGTTTTGTTTTGGCTTTTGCCAAATGAATGAGGGGAATCTTTCATTACAAGGTCCTACGGTTGCCATCACTGATGCTCCTGAGAAACCCTGAGTTCTTTTGACTGAGCTTTCGTTGTGGAAAAGCCGGGTGGAGGCAGATACCTCGTGAACCTCCCTGTGGGGGAGGAAGAGGCCCTGCCGCTCACCCTCCAAAAGGACCAAGTCTCGTTAATTCCTCTACAGAAAGAAATCTGCAGACGTCTGGCGACAGTACCCAACTCCTTTGAGACTTTAAAATGGAAATTCAAACTTCTGGATCTTTTCTGTGATGACAGGGGCAGCTCCAGTGAGGCAAACCTTTCCAAACACAGAGACACTTCTTGAAAGACGTAGGAAAGAGTGAGCCATGAATACTACACAATTCTGGAGTTGCTTGATGCGAGCCTAGATTTGGTTACTGTAAAAACCTACACACGCACACACACACACCCCTGGCTATCAGACACTCTGCCATAAGCTGACTTTCTTACTGAAGCTAAATATAACAGCAAGCCTTCAAACTGAAGTTTATTCTGAAGCAGGATTACTTTTTGGTTTATATGCACAATAGGCATATAAAAAGGATAATGAAAGGTATATAATACTTTATACAGATTATTTCTACATTGTATTCATCTTAAAGAAATAAACTTGCAATGAAATATAACTAGTTGCATGAAAACTCTTGCGTTTCTGTTCATGCACATTTTTCTGGAGAATGGATCCGTGACTTTTAGTCTTAAAAAGGCCCATGACTTAAAACAAAAAACAAGAAAAATAAAATAGAAAACAAAGGGTCAAGGACAGGCTCTATAGGGGAGAGAGAAACAGCCACGTTAGAATTTTATAAAATGATTCCCTCAGCTTACACTTTCATTATCTTCTTAGGTTAAATATGAGGGCGCTAAATATGATGAATAGTAGGTTTGCATCAAATATGGACAAGATCTGTGTTTATGAAGGAATGACTCAAATCACATTTATCATAATGTAATACTAAATTATAAAATATATACCATGTGCCTGGAAATATACCCGTGAAATAGCACAGAGAATTTATGTCCATATTAATAATGGCAAGATGGTCAAAGTAATCTGGGTCTTATTTTTCAGAAGGATATGTGTGACCTTGACAGTGGTGCCACGGTGATACTTCCTTTTATGGAGGAAAAACCGACATAAAGGAAAATTACTCTGTCTCATTGAAAGTAGAGATGAAGTACCTTGGGCCCTATATTCCATAGCGAGACCCCTCCAAGGAGAAACTTGTATGCCTTGTATGTGTGCTCAGAGCTCCAAGGGGAAATTGGCCTTATGTTTATATTTGATAAATGGGATGAGGGTAGAAAAGACCCTGTTCCTGTTTTGCCATTCTAAAGCCTGCCTTTGCCTTTCCTAGAGTTCAGTTCTACATGAGGGACAGGACTTTGAAGCTGCTTCTTATTACTACGACTAGTAATACTTCTACTAGTAATACTACTACCAGTACTACCACTACAGGTCCCTCTCATCTATCTGCTCAAGAAATGTTGGGTGTTGGCGAATGGGGAAGTTCCATGCTGGCCCCTGAGGAAGACTCAGGCATAGGGGCTGGGAGGAGAGGAGTTTGGCTTAAGTCATCCCAAGCTGAATGGACTTAGAGGCCAGCTCTCAGGAACCAACCTAGAAAATCAGACTTCCTTAAGGATGACCCCAGAGACCTGCAGCTTCTGAGCGTGCATTATTCTGCCGGTGCTTCTTTTGCCCCAGTCAAGTCACAAGAGTCTGTGACTGCCTTCTAGGAGCTATATTAGATATGGACGAGAGATGGAGGGATGTTCTGTTATTGTGAGAAAACTAAGCTCTATAAATGATAACACTAGGGGCGGGTATGAGGTAAATTCAGTAGGAGTTCAGCCTTCCATCTCGTGTGGCCTTTGGTATGGCCTGACCCCTGGAGATCCACTAGTCTTCCAGATGTGCCCCATCTCTCTTGGCACCTGTATCTTAGAGACTGACTTAGGGAAGAGTGAACCACTCAGGTCACAGCTTTAGGAGGGCACTTTGGTTCCTTGGGTCTCTTGGTTCAGGGTCAGCTTACGGAAGATGTTCTCTTCTCTGGAATCGCCAAGCTTTCTGAGTCTTGGCGTAAGAGGAGCACCAAAGAGGCACAGCCAAGCCATGTTCATACCTTCTAATTCAGATTATGCTGAACGTAATAGATGAGTAGATTGATGGGCATGGAAGGAAGCTCTCTGGGAAGTGTGATGTATTACGCCAATGTGAGGAACTTCTGTTGACCTCTTGTGATTTTTCCTGCTGTAAAACTAACAATGCTCTGAAGAGTTTGATGTGTACATTTTGTGTGTGTGTGTGTGGTATGCGGGCCTCTCACTGCTGTGGCCTCTGCCGTTGCGGAGCACAGGCTCTGGACGCGCAGGCCCAGCGGCCATGGCTCACGGGCCCAGCCGCTCCGCGACATGTGGGATCTTCCCGGACCGGGGCACGAACCCATATCCCCTGCATCAGCAGACGGACTCTCAACCACTGCGCCACCAGGGAAGCCCTGATGTGTACATTTACCCTTGTTTTCCTGGAGCTTGGTGTGTGTGTTCAGTTACACTTCTCTCTCTTAGAATATGATGATCTTGGGGCAGCATAAGGAGAGGGACATAGGCTTTGGAGGACAAGAAATTTCAGCTGTTTGGACCTCCCTGAGCTCACATAGTCTCTCTGACCCCCGTTTCTCCTCTGCGAAGCAGAGATAATAAAACGTACATTCTAGAATTGTTTTTGAGAAATAAATAAAATAGTGTAAAGAAACCACTTGCAGAAACCCCAGCATGTCACAGACACACTCAGTGGTAGCCATTACCTTGTTCTCCAGGACACCTTGTGTAGGGACCCGGAAATGCCGCATTGTGTTTGCTGGTGGTCAGTGCTACACCTGTGCCAGAACTTCATCCTTTTGCCTTTGAGACCTTGTCTTTCTTTTTGCCTCCTCTCCATCCCCATTTAGTTTTTTAACATATTAAATCAGCAAATCTGCCTGTTCATAACTTTGTGATGCCTTATTTTTCATATAGGGAACAGGTACGGATGCCTGGGGTAAATCAGGCTCTGCACTAGGGGTTACCGTGGGTTTACGCTGCCCTCAATGAGCCCACAGTACGTGGCACAGCAAGGCAACATGTGGTCCATGCGCTGCAATGATTCCACTGGGACGAGGGCCTCCTTTTTTTCCTGGAGATACTAGGTGGTATCTGAGATGAGTTTGAAACATTCATGTATGATGTAGGCGTGCTGATATAGGGGGAAGAGCATTCCAGATACAGGGAACAGCATGAGAAAGAGTATGGAGGCAGAAAAGGGAGATCCATATAGGGGGAAGGAAAGGAAGTTTTAGATGGAGGTTTTTTAAATTTAATTTTTTTACTGAAGTATAGTTGATTTACAATGCTTCAAGTGTAGAGCAAAGTGATTCAGTCATACCTATATATATACACACATACTTATATATGTTCTTTTTCAGATTCCTTTCCACTATAGGTTATTAAAAGATATTGAATATGGTTCCCTGTGCTATACAGTAGGTCCTTGTTTATCTGTTTTATATACAGTAGTGTGTATATGTTAATCCCAAATTCCTAATTTATCCCTCCCACCCTCTCTTTCCCCTTCGGTAACCATAAGTTTGTTTTCTGTGTCTGCGAGTCTATTTCTGTTTTGTAAGTAAATTCATTTGTATCATTCTGTTTAGATTCCACATATAAGTGATATCATTTGATACTTGTCTTTCTATCTGACTCACTTCATTTAATGTGATAATATCTAGGTCCATCCACATTGCTGCAAATGGCATTATTTCATTCTTTTTTATGGCTGAGTAGTATTCCATTGTGTGTCTGTGTACACACACACACACACACACACACACTGTATTTTATTTTTACAAGAGATAAATAGACTGACACCAAGCATTGTAAATGGATGACCACAACAAAAGCAACGATTGCAATTACCAAACACGAAACACACTCATACTATGTCATAATATTGACATTCAGCCCAGGAGTCGTCCACTGTAGCAGCTCCTTTATTTTGCAGTGAAAATTGATTTGTATATTCTTTGCCTCTGAGTCCTTGTGGGATTTTTTTTTTAATTCAAACAGAAAGTCACAAAAATTATAATCATCCTCATCAGTTCACTCAGTCCCATGTAATTAATTTTTTTTATCTTGATCTTTTGTTAGCACTTTTTTGAGTTCATCAGTTTTTCATTAGAGTTCTGAAAATGCTTATTCATTCAGTTCAGCAGTACAGTCGGTTACCAGAAACCTGTACTTGTCAGAGTGTTTTCCATGAATTCCTTGGAGATGAAACCCTCTTATAGGAATATATTTGCAAAAGCATCAGAGTACACCCAGAGCTGTCTGTAAATGACAAAAGACTTAAAAATGACCACGGTTAAAGATTTGATGAAAGTTCATAATAATGCAATTGACAAGGAAATTTAGTTATTTCTGAGATATACATTTTAAAGTAATAACTAGAATTATGACTTATAACATTATACCAGAACATATAAGAGTTTTAGAAATTTCATGTAATGTCTGAAACATTTATATTAACATATTTCCATACAAATAACCCAATGAAAGTTTAGTATTAGTTGTTTTGTTTGTTTATACTGCAGGTTCTTATTAGTCATCAATTTTATACACATCAGTGTATACATGTTAATCCCAATCGCCCAATTCAGCACACCACCATCCCCACCCCACCACAGTTTTCCCCACTTGGTGTCCATATGTCTGTTCTCTACATCTGTGTCTCAACTTTTGTCCTGCAAACTGGCTCATCTGTACCATTTTTCTAGGTTCCATTGAGATGGAACATTGAGATGATGGACATTGAGATGCATGTATCTTTTTGAATTAGAGTTTTTGTCTTTTCTGGATATATGCCCCAGAGTGGGATTACAGGATCATATGGTAGCTCTATTTTTAGTTTTTTAAGGAACCTCCATACTGTTCTCCATAGTAGCTATGCCCATTTATGTTCCCACCAGCAGTGTAGGAGGGTTCCCTTTTCCAGATGGAGTGTTAAATGCATGAAAGGGAAGAGGAAGAAATGAAGTTGCCAAGATTAATCAGAGCCTGATCTGGAAGGGGTTTGTCTACCGCCTGATTTTTGAGAGCTGGGAGAAATATGTCTTGTCTCCTGCAATGTTATAGGCTGTCAATTCTCCCTTTTTTTTAGACTATGAACTCTAAACTAGAAATATGCAAAGTTAGAATTCTCTGTTTTATGATTTCTCCAAAAATAAAGAAGCATTTTGCATGCTGAAGACTTGAAAGCAGTAGACACACAACAAGTCTAGTTAGAACATGTGTAACTTTGGACTGAGTCTACTATTGGGATAGACTTTAAAGCCGATACTGTGTGCCTTTGAACTCAGCCAGAGCTGCAGGGATAGCACTTTCATTTAGTTCTATTCAGAAAAAAGGATAAATCTTTACTTGTGAATCCTATGTTGTTGTTGTTTTTTTACCTAAATACTTGTCCCCGTGTCTAGAAAGGGGGGATTCCAGTGACTAAATTCTGTAATTGGAGTTCTTTGAAGATAATCCTGAGTAATGACTCATGTATTACAGGTTATTTTTAAGCCATTAGAAAAGTTGGAAGCTCATCAGAAAAAGCATTGAGTCTATACATGACAGAGCCCCCAAATCCACATGACTGACTCACACCCTTGTCACGTTCAATGCCGTATACTCAAAAATACCTGGAAAATGGTTTTCTAAGTGAATTATTTTAGGAGAAGAGAACTCAAGGATATAGCATCTCTGCTTGCTGTCATCTTTTTTGATTATTTTACCTAAGATTTCTTTTCCACGGCATACTTGAAAAGGTACTTCTTCCTTATTCATTTTGCGGTTATTACGAAAAGTCGGTCACGATGCAAATGAACGTCATCCAAAAGCTTGCGCGTATTGAACTAAGCCTGAAACCATTCGATGTCAGGATTCTTCTGCTCCTTTCAGCCTCCCCCGCTCCCTCCCCACGTCTGCTGTAGATGCGCCTCCTGGGCCCCATTTTCCGGGCACTAAAAGGAGCGCTGAGTGGGTGCTTGCGGAACTCACCTTCTGCAGAGAAGGAGAGCTAAGGACTTCAGTAGCCAAAAAAGTTGGGAACAATGCTGTGGAAGAGGAAATCTAGTTGTGAGACACGTACAAGAAAGAGACAATACGAACTTTCAAGAAGCTGATACAATTAAGTACCGATGTCATGACGTGTCCAAACGTGAGCGGTGTGTCATGTTGAAGGTGACAAGAAGGATGGACCGTCCCAGTGAAAGCATGTCCTCAGTGCGTGGGGCAATCCGCTCGGTAAATACTGGTTGAGCGCCTCGCGAAAGCCCCTTCCTGCCCTGCCGAGAGCCTATCAGCGGGTCCCCAGTGCGCTCAGGATAACCCTGGAGTCTTGAACTCGGCTTTTGAAGTCCCTGCTGACTTCTGCTCATCTCCCTAGTGTTGCCTCGCCCTCCTCCCTCCTTGTACCTTCACTGCAGCTACTCTGGCCACTGACAGTTCCCCTCGCTGACCGGACTCTTGTTCACCTTTGAGTTGCTCCCTGTCCCTGGAGCTCTGTTCCCTCCCAGCTCTACCTCCTGTACTCACCTTCTTCCCCTGGCAAACCCCTGCTGTCTCTGCAGGCTCAGTTTACAGCCTTTTCTGACCAGAGTTGGGTAGCATCTTGGGCTTCCCCCAGTGTAGCATTTCACGGCATTATTGTGTTTCGTTTCTGCACGTAGACTGGATGGTCTTTGAGGAACTGTCTTGTTCACATCCACTAGCAGTTAGCAGAGTGCATGGACCATACGTAGAAGACTCCCTGACATCGAGAGGGAGGGAGGACAGAAGAATGGAGGAGAGAAAGAAGGGAGGAAGCAGAAAGAGAGAGAATCGAATGCCTGCAAGGCATTGAGCCAGACACTGGGAATAAAGCATCAGTTAAAAAAAATAAATTCCCTCGCCCGCAAGGAGCTCACAGCTTGGTGGGGAAGAGAGGTTCGTACTAAATTATGAAAAATACAGCACGAGAAAGCATACGACACAGGTGCAAGTCATATGCAACCAAGTGTGCTGAACCCCCTCAGGGCAGCTCTTGAGCACGAGAATGAGGCCTTGCTACAGACCTCAGGGTCCGCGGGGAGCAGGGGCCTCCAACAGGTGAGGCCAGGCGGTCGGGTGAGGAGGCCGCCCTGGGCGGAATGCTGGCTGGGGAGGTTGCCATCTGCAGACACAGGTGCCCACGGGACCCACCTTGCTTCCTCTTGGGATGGTTGGATCAAGCCTGTGCTTTGTGTAGGGACACTGAGGACCTCTGGACTTACGTGCCCCAAATCACAGAAGAGCACCCAGGGCTGCCCTCCTCTGATTCCTGCAGGCGTGCTCTCTCTCTCTCTGTCTCTCTCTCTCTTTCACATGAAGAGAGAGGGAGGGAGGGAGGGAGGGAGGACTTTCAGCATTAGTATTGTTCTGAGGAGCTGCTTGAAGTAAGGTTTACCCTCTACCCAGAGCTAGCCCAACTTCAACAGTTGCTGCGATGCTGTTATAATAAAGAATACGGGTGGCAAAGTATATACAAGCTTATCAAATTTGGGCGTTAACCACTATGATCTTGGTTAAAGTGTTTAAAAACATATAAAGCTAATATAAAGATGCCCAAAATACAGTCTAAGTGAGTCACTGTTTTTCACGTAAACTGTGTAAGACCAAAGAGAGGGGCACATCAGCCCTGCTGCGGCTCCTTGTTTCCCCGTTTATGTCTCGTCAGTAATCTCACGAGGCCCCGGGTGGGAAAGAAAAAGATAATTAGCATTAGGCTGTGGGAGAAGCTTCCACAGTGACAGAGGCTTATTCATTGTTACGGACAATCACAATGCGACAGGCGCTCATAAGGATGCAAATTAAAACAAGACCACAGCTTGTCAGTGGTTTGCTTTTTTGTTCCTCTGACTCTTTATTAGACAGTAGCCGCTTGCGTATTTCTTCTATGACTTTAGCTCTAATAACAGTAGCAACATCCTAATTATTAGGGGCCTCTAAATCAGCTTTGATTGCAACACAGACAAGGAAAAGCTATGAGAAGCCTCAGCTCAGTAGAAAGTCGAGACGGAAGCTTTAGATTGTGGTGCAAGTCCATTAGCCTTTCAGGCAGCCCTTTTCCTCTCCACGCCCATCCCTTTCCCCGGGATGTGAAGTGGCCTGTGGCCGTGCACATCTGATGTGACTGGGTGCGCTGGCCTGTCCCCATGCATGAAAACGCAAATGGTGAAGCTTGATTCTGAACCCTCACCTCAGTAACATCCTCTCCCCATACGCTTCTCTACTCAGCATCGACCAAGAACTGAAAAGGAGGCAGAGAAACTTATTAAACCATCATGGCAGTTTCTTCCATTTCATCCACGTCTTACCACAAACCACGTTTGAGTTTTTCTCTCCAAAAAATTATGTAATTTAACACATCTGCTAAATTTTTGTGCATTCTTAGCTTTTAATATAGTGCAATTGGTTTATAAATGTTTCAGGAAATGTTCTTCTGATATTTGAGATGATTTTACAGATGCTTTAGGTCTTGTCCTTCTCTCTTGTAGCCTCCACCAGGAGATATAGCCAACTTCCTCCAGCGATTCCCAGGAAGAGTAGTCCTGAGCCCAAGGGACAGAGATGAGAGGGGTGCCTGCCCCGCTGGGAGCGGACCAAGAGTGGGGACGGGTGAGGAGAGTGGCTCATGACTGCCATTCATACCTGTCTGTTCATCTGTTCTCCTGGGCCAGACATGGCTACTTGCTGGTGACGTTATCCCTAGGGATACCTGTTGATAACGTTGGTAGGAGAGAAAGGAGATTTGAGGGATGAGGTTATTTTTAAAGTTTCCCCTTCCCCTGTCAGCTATAAAGAATTTGCAGTAGAGGCGTATCGTGTGCTCCGTGAGGATGGCTTAGGCACGTCTGTCTTTTGTGAAATCAAAGTTACAATATAGTGATAGTGACGGTTCCAACATCAGGCTTTCTCTCTTTATTTAGGCTGCTGTTCTGGTTTGGGCAGGTTTCCATGGTGTAGGTAAACTTTCACTTGTGGGGCTGTGGTTGTCCAAGCTTCCCTGGTCTGTGCTTAATGTGGTACCACAGGCCAGCTCCTCCAAAGAGCTCAATTACCAAACGAAATCACAGCACTTTCTCTGTACTTTTTCTGAAACGGGCCTAGCCCTGCCTTTTGTCACCATCTGTAATGATCAGCTATTATGACAGTAATGCACAGCACGGTGATATAACACACTACCCCAGAACTCTGTAGCATTGCGTCAATAAGCATTTATTTCTTGATCCCATGACGGCAGGTCATCTGGGTTTCTCTGATCTAGACTAGGCTCAGCCAGGCCTGGCCCAGCCCACAGGTTGGATTCAGCCCCGCTCCATTCCTCAGGGCCAGTGGACCAGTCGGAACAAGGCCTTCTCCTGGCAGTGGCAGAAGCACAAAAGACCAAACCCAACCATGCGAGTACATTCCCGGCCTCTGCTTGTGTCACGTCCACGAACATCCCATTGGCCAAATCAAGTCACATGGTCAAGCCCTAAATCAAGGAGATACAAATATCTCTACCCGCTGTGAAGCCAGATCAAGTCGCATGGCCAAGACCCAGTGAATAGTTGCTGAAAGTAATGTAAACTGTCACACCATCACAGGGCCTGGCCACAGGAGGTAAATCCCGTATCAGTCTCCTTGTTCCTCTCTTGCTGCTTATGCTGAAGACTCCTAACACCTTCATGGTATAACCACAGTACTTGCAGGAGAATTAAGAACTCACATGTTGGAGAACAATTACAGGCTCTTAATCCAGAGGGAGCACCAGTTATGACACCAGCCTGGGACATTCCCAGATGGGATGACACAGCAGCCAGGCTTCCATTTGGAAATTTGAGGAGGCTGGTCCTATTCTCAGCCTAGGAACCATTCTCTTACCCCCAGCCCCAGCGTATCGTTGGTACATATGTCTGTCTCCTCTGCTGGGCTCTGATGTCCTTCAAGAGCAGAAACTTGTCCCTTTGTCCCCTGTGTTTCCACCTCAACCCCATCCAGTTCTATAAAAGACTCCCAGGGAACGCCTAGAAAATGGCAGAAACTTCAGCCTTGCACTGCACGTGGTTACCAGTATGAACTTGGGCTTATTTTCACATCATTTTAATCACAGAACATTTGCGATGTAAAGACTTTGAACAGTCATGCAGTTCAGCAGTGTCCAGTAGAATCTCCTGCAGTTGGAAATGTTCTATGTCATACTGTCCAATACAGCAGCCACTAGTCATAGGTAGCCCTTGAGTACTTCTAATGTGTCTAGGGGAACTGAGGAACTGAGTTTTAATTGTATTTAATTTTAATTAAGTTAGATGTATATTTAAATAGCCACATGTGACTAGTCACTACTATATAACAATGTAGGTCTAGTTAACCCCTTGTTGGCCCAGAGTGGACATCAGTAGATATTTCTTGAATGGATGGATGGATGGATGAGTGAGAAAGAGAGAAATGGCCCCCACCCCAGTGTCACACAGCGAATTCGTGGCAAAACCAAACTAAGGGGCCGGGGTATGGACAGGCTGACCTGGGCGCTCCCCTGACACCATGTCACCTGCTCAAGGCCTGTTTGCATTACTTTCATCTTAACTTCTGTACTTGTAACCTTCTAGCAACATCTGAATACCTCACGGTCAAATAGGTTGTGGGGAAAAAAAAAAAAAACAGAAAAACAAAACTATTTTTTCTGCCTTTAGTAATTTGAAGAGTGAGCATTAAAAACCCAAACATCAAATAATTTTTACACAGTAGAAATAACATATACTTTCCATCCAAATTAAAACCCACGCTCCCAGCAATTTAATTATGCAAATGTGATATAAGCAGCAGTGAAACAGTGTTAAAGGGGAAGAATGAAGATTGATAAGCTGAAATTTCTGGTGACATTTTCCTTTTTAATTTCCTCTTCTGGTTAATATTATGCTGATTTTCATGCACTGCTTAGGTGGAGACTTTCTTTGTGATAAGTGCCTCTACAAATTTATGCAAATAATATTAATCACTGTTGAGAAACCAGCAGCCTTTCCCAGCCCTGCTGCCCACAAGTGTTAGACAACAACGCTAGGTGGGTCTTGGGCTCTGAACGTGATGAAATACACTGGTTAAGCAAAGCTGCTGTGTTCAGAAAGGACTGTTTGCCTTTAGCTGCTTGGAGAATTCTAAATTCAAAGTATAAGTCCCACCTGTGCTCTAAGAGGGGCCCCCCCAACCGAAAATTGAAGAGTGGATGTAGGTTGTGTTGCTCCCACTTCACCCGAGGAGCCCCATTCCACTGGTCCTTTGCAGTCAGGAACTCTGTCTTAGGGTGGGTTCTTCAGAAGCAGACCTTGAGATGAGGACTCGGGTACAAGGAGTTGACTGAGGAAGTGCTCCCTGGTGAAACCTATAAGGGGTTGGGAGACACAGGACACGGAAGGGGAGAAAGCCAAACAACAGTGGGATCTCAGGCAGAGTTCTGAGGAGGGTGGTCTCATCCTGATTCCACAGGGGACACTGAATGTAAGTTGTGCATCAGAATTGGTCCCCACTTGAGACCAGGGGACTGGGCTTTTGTCCGTGGCCCTCCAGTCAGTCATTGGCAAGAGGTATCCTGTGGGATGTGACTCCCCAGGTACTGCAGCCCACTGGGAGTGCAGGCCCTTGGGTGTGCTCTGCAGACTTGGGAAGAGAGACCCGAGGGGATTGGGCAGAGCACCGGATGTGTCTACTGGAATCTTACTCCAGGCCTCTGCCCACAGCTGGCACCCCCAGCCTGCTGCTCTTCCTCCAAAGCACGTGGTCTCTCTTCCCTGGAGTCCCCTTGGGGCCCTTGAGGGCTTCCTATCCAGGCAACTGGGATTTCTTTCATAAGGGTTATTATTCCATCAGATCACAGTGGTATGTTAACAGCAGTCTTCAAGTTTTAAACAGAGGGGTGAGCCGTGGAGGGAATTTGTAGCCAGGCCAGTGAGGAAGATGTTTGGGTCAAGAGAGCTCCTCACGGGCAAGGCCAGCTAATGAGGAGCCCACATAATCCAGAAATGAAGATTTGGTGTTTTTCCTCCAGCATCTGGGAATTTCCTTATAAATCTTAGGAATGCTGTGGCGATTCCTGCCTTGCCGTGGCCGGCATATTCCGAGCTTGATCTCGGAGCAGTGGAGTGTCCAGCGGGTCATCCTGCCACTTCTGCAGCCGCTTCCACAGGCCTGGGCACAGTCAGGGGAAGGAAACTGGAATTCCGGGTGTGGGTACCCTTGTGTCGAGGCACTCAGATCCTATTGGAGAAAAATTGGAGCCCCAGACACTCTCTCTCTTCTTATTTACTTCCTCCCTCTCAAAGAAGGTGCTTCTCTGATGGGCTCTTTCTGCAAAGCAGAAATGCTATTTTGAAGGAGCACATAAAAGCTTTGTTGGCAAAGAAATTGCTTTGTTCCATTTGAGAATCCTCTCTGCCTTTGAGAGAAGAGAGGGTGTGGGGCTGTGAGAACTTGATTAGCCCTCATCAACTTTCCCTCTGGTTTTCAGAGACGAGGCTAGACAGAAAGGCTCACACATTCTCCCCATGGCTCTCTGTGTGCCCTAGTCGCCGAACTTCAAGGGCCGCCATATCCAGAGCTGCCGGAGGTCCTGGGATTCTATTAGGATGGCAAACCCGGGGGGCTGGGCCGGAGCCCATACTGCGGGAGAGGAACCAAATTTGGATTTACTGTCTGGGTTGAGACAGACTAAGTGGCTTTGATAATTCCACCTTATGAAGTGAGGACATTGTATGAAGGGGGAATTGTATACTGTAAATTTTAGCTCTTGGTGGTGATAATGGTGGTGAATTCTGGGCCTCAAGACTTCACAATTCTATGTGAATGCACGGCTGTGTTTGCATCTGTGCACACACGTGCGTGTCTGTCTGTGTGTGTGTGTGTGTGTGTGTGTGTGTGTGTGTATCGTTTTTCCTATCCTGGCAAGTATGGCTGGTGTTGATGTGACCTCAGATACCAGCCCTTCCCGCACCCCGCCCCCCAGAACAGGGAACGTAGGAGCCCCCTTCTTCACCCAGGCCCTTCCAGACACCCCCAGTGACAGAGAGGGGTGACAGCTACTCTTATTCCCAAACCCCTCCCCCTCACCAGGCCCATACAAGGACTCTGTCAAAACAATGTCAATTTTATTTTCCCAAAATTGCCTAGTTTCGTATTTTTAAATAAACACAGTAAATATATACTGTGTAGTAGAATTTTAGAGCCCAGAAATGTAATGTTCAAAATAAAAATTAAATCATCATCAGGATTTGGAGTTACAAGGCATGGATTTGAGACCTGCATTTACCGTTGGCTCATTATGTGGCCTGCGGTGTCTCGGAGCTTCCCTTTCCCCATCTGGAAAGTGGGGCTAAGGCCCAAGTAGAAAGACTGTGTGACAGTCCAGTAGGATGACATTTGAAAAGCATAGTGACCTGGAGAGGACTTCTCACACAGAGCTAATGTCATCAGCGTCTTTAATAAAGTGTCTGGAGCTGCGGTGAAGCCCCTCCCCAGTTGGTAATTTTTTAATAGATCTTTACTGGAGTATAACTGCTTCACGATACAGCACTAGCCTCTGTTGCACAGCAAAGTGAATCAGCCACATACACACATACATCCCCATATCCCCTCCCACCCTCCCTATCCCACCCCTCTAGGTGGTCACAAGGCACCGAGCTGATCTCCCTGTGCTGTGCAGCTGCTTCCCACTAGCTGTTTTACACTTGGTAGTGTATATATGTCGATGCTACTCTCTCACTTTGCCCCAGCTTCCCCTTCCTTCCCGTGTCCTCAAGTCCAAGCAGAGCTTCATTCTCCCCCGTCATTCCCAGCAGGTTACTGGCAGTGGGGCTGTAGCCGCACCGCTTCCTGTGCCGGGCATCCCTCAGGCTGCAGGCAGACGGCAGGAACGTCCTGACTCCCCGTCTCCCAGGCTCCCCAGAGACCCCATCCTACCTGGTCCCACCCATTGCTGGGCTCTGTAAGTGCAAACGCTGGATGCCTACCTGGGGCAGTTAGTGGCCTGGCCAAAGAAGGGGCAGCCCACGGGCATTTGTAAAGGGGAGTGTGGGTGGACTTTGCAGTGAAATAGCAGTTTCTCCTCCAGCCCCATGCCTGCCTGTACCAGCAAGTTCACTTCTTAAACCTTCAGTACATTGACGCCTCCTTGAGAGCTGGTGAAGAGAAGTGGCTTCTGTGCTTGTGCAGAAGCAACATGGGACAGACATCCATGGGACACTCCTCTGACCACTTTGTCTTTCCCAAGCTGGAGCCCAGCAAGACCCCTGGACTTCAGATGGGGCTTGAAGTTCTCCCACCTTCATTTTCTGTTACGTTTTCTTACAAGCTTTAAACTTGGTGTGGAGGACCCTTTACTGCATGTTATTTTCCTAGAGCTCTTGTCGGTAGTTTCTTTTGTACAGAAAGTGTCGTCCTCCAGAGGCAGTTTCATTATAGTGGGGGTTTTCCTGGTAACAATACGGGGGTCCCGCTGGGAGTGCCTGAGGCTGGGATGCTGCGTGTTACAGGGGCGGCAAGCTGAGCCCTGATTCTCCCACTCGCCTTCCCTGCATGGTCTCCAGGGGAGCTGAGTGAGTCTGGGTGGAGGACAGGCTCACCTTCTTTGTGGCAAATACTATGCAGTCAGCTGGCATAACTGGTTCCCTCTTTCCTCCATGTAGCACCTCTCTTTCTCTCTTTATCCCTCTCTCTCTCTTTCTCTCAGCCTTGTTCTAGAAAAGGTTTACAAGGTTTTTGGGTTTTTTTTTTTTCTATTTTCTGGTTAAGTATTTCTTTATAAGAATGTAGAGCATTTTTTATTTGGGTTCTTTTCATTTTTTTGCATATTCCTTTAGAGGCTCAGAATGGACATTTAAAAATTATCTAAAATAAGAAATAATGTGAGACAAGAACATTGGTGCTCTTGAAAGACCAAATACATCCTTTCTTTCTGTCCTCATGCATGTGACATTCAACTCTCTTAAATGCCTCATGCCTCCAAGACACACGTGTTTTGTAACTGCCAATTTCCATGGTGTAAGTCAGCATTATGTACAGTATTCCTTAACAAAATAGTTCTTTGCATATACACCTTATAATAATTTATAAGGCCATAATTTTCTTACATCTTGTGTCATTAGTGGTTATGACTTCTTTGCAAAAGGGAAAAAGTATTTCATTTTATGATACTCTTTCTTGTATATTTTTTGTCTGTCCCCAAGACACATCAGCTACCACCAAGAAATATTTTAGTAATTTCCAATGCTGTTAAACTTGATGATAATACGAAGATGAAGATATTCTCATTTAACTACTTAAGAATTTATTAAATAAAAGAAAATAGAGATTGATGAATATTCAGAGTCACTGATGACATCAGTTCTCCTGTCCCAGGTCATGAAATGGGATTCTTCACACTCAGATCATCTTACTGTGGAGTTAACCAGCATTAAGCGACCTGAGCCTTAGTTTCTAACTCAAATTAAGCTAATTAAAAAGTCCACTCTTTTTTTGTTTTGTTTTTTAGCTGTCTTTTTAAAAAATTATCTCTTTTTTTGCAAAGACATAATGTAATTATTAACTACATTCCCCTCACTGTGCATTTTATATTCTGACTCATTTATTTTGTAACTGAAAGTTTGTACCTCTTAATTCCTCCCTCCAAGCACCCTTCCCTTTGGCAACTACCTCTTTGTTCTCTTCTGTTTCTATTTTGTTACGTTTGTTGTTTTTTCTTTTTTTAGATTCCACATATAAGTGAAATTGTATGGTATTTGTCTTTCTCTGACTTATTTCAGTTAGAATGATACACTCTAGGTCCATACATGTCAAAAATGGCAAGATTTCATTCTTCTTTATGGCTGAGTAATAGTCTACTGTATGTGTGTACATGAGTGCATGTGGGTGTGTGTGTGTGTATGTATCTCATTTTCTTTATTCATTCATCTGTCAGTGGGCACTTAGGTTGCTTCTATATCTTGGTTATTGTAAATAATGCTGCAGGGAACATAGGGGTGCTTATATCTTTTTGAATTGGTGTTTTTGTTTCTTTGGATAAAGACCCAGGAGTAGAATTGCCAGATTGTATTGTAGTTCTATTTTTTTTTTTTTTGAGGAATCTCCATACTGTTTTTCATAGTGGATACACCGATTTCCATTCCCATCAACAGTGCATGAGGGTTCCCTTTTCTCCACATCCTTGTCAACACTTGTTATTGGTTGTCTTTTTGATAATAGCCATTCTGACAGGTGTGAGGTGATATCTCATTGTCGTTTTGATTTGCATTTCCCTGATGATTAGTGATGTTGATCTTTTCATGGACCTCTTGGCCATCGTATATCTTCTTTGGAAAAATGTCTTTTCGGATCTTCTGCCTAATTTTTATTTGGAATTTTTTTTTTTTTTTTTTTTTTACTATTGAGTTGTATGATTTCTTTCTATGTTTTGGATATTAGCCCCTTATCGGATATATTGTTTACAAATATCTTCTTCCATTCAGTAGGCTGCCTTTTTTTTAATTTAGTTTTTTAATTTAGTTTTTTTTTATACAGCAGGTTCTTATTAGTCATCAGTTTTATACACATCATTGTATACATGTCAATCCCAGTCCCCCAATTCAACACACCCCCACATCCACCCCCCCGCCGCTTTCCCCCCTTGGTGTCCATACGTTTGTTCTCTACATCTGTGTCTCAGTTTCTGCCCTGCAAACCAGTTCATCTGTACCATTTTTCTAGGTTCCACATATATGCATTAATATACGATATTTGTTTTTCTCTTTCTGACTTACTTCACTCTGTATGACAGTCTCTAGATCCATCCACGTCTCAACAAATGACTCAATTTCGTTCCTTTTTATGGCTGAGTAATATTCCATTGTATACATGTACCACATCTTCTTTATCCATTCGTCTGTCGTTGGGCATTAGGTTGCTTCCATGACCTGGCATTGTAAATAGTGCTGCAATGAACATTGGGGTGCATGTGTCTTTTTGAATTATGATTTTCTCTGGGTATATGCCCAGTAGTGGGATTCCTGGGTCATATAGTAATTCTGTTTTTAGTTTTTTAAGGAACCTCCATACTGTTCTCCATAGTGGCTGTATCAGTTTACATTCCCACCAACAGTGCAAGAGGGTTCCCTTTTCTCCACACCCTCTCCAGCATTTGTTGCTTGTAGATTTTCTGATGATACCCATTCTAACTGGTGTGAGGTGATACCTCATTGTAGTTTTGATTTACATTTCTCTAATAATTAGTGGTGTTGAGCAGCTTTTCATGTGCCTCTTGGCCATCTGTATGTCATCTTTGGAAAAATGTCTATTCAGAACCTCTGCCTATTTTTTAATAGGATTTTTTTTTACTGTTGAGTTGTATGAGTTCTTTCTATATTTTGGATATTAGCCCCTTTTTGGTTATATTGTTTACAAATATCTCCTTCCATGCAGTAGGCTCCCTTTTTATTTGTCAATAGTTTCCTTTGCTGTGCAAAAGCTTTTTAGTTTGATGTAATCCCATTTGTTTATTTTTGCTTTTGTTTCCCTTGTCCAAGGAGACATATCCAAAAACTGTTGCTAAGACTGATGTCAAAGAGCATACTGCCTATGTTTTCTTCTAGAAGTTTTATGGTTTCTAGTCTTACATTTAAGTTTTTAATCCATTTTGAGTTTATTTTTGTATATAGTGTGAGAAAGTAGTCTAATTTGCTTCTTTTGCATGTAGCTGTACAGTTTTCTCAGCACCATTTATTGAAGAGGCTGTCTTTTCCTCATTGTGTATTCTTGCCTCCTTTGTTGTAAATTAATTGCCCGTGTAAGTGTGGGTTCATTTCTGGACTCTCTATTCTGTTCCATTCATCTATATGTCTGTTTTTGTGCCAGTACCATACCATTTTGCTGACTATAGCTTTGTAGTGTAATTTGAAATCAGGGATCGTGATACCTCCAGCTTTGTTATTCTTTCTCAAGACTGTTTTGGTTATTATGGGCCTTTTGTGTTTCCATATGTATTTCAGAATCATTTGTTCTAATTCTGTGAAAAATGCCACTGGTATTTTGATGGGGATTCCATTGAATCTGTAGATTGCCTTGGGTAGTACTGTCATTTTAACAATATTAATTCTTCCAATCAATGATCGTGGTTTATCTTTCCATCTATTTCTGTCTTCAGTTTCTTTCAGCAGTGTCTGTTTTCAGAGTATAGATCTTTAGCCTCCTTAGTTAGATTTATTCCTAGATATTTTATTCTTTTTGATATGATTGTAAATGGGGTTTTTCTTAATTTCTCTTTCTGATAGCTCCTCATTAGTGTATAGAAATGCAACATATTTCTATATATTAATTTTGTATCCTGCAACTTTACTGAATTCACCAATAAGTTCTAGTAGTTTTCTGGTAACATCTTTAGGATTGTCTGTGTATACCTCATATCATCTACAAACAGTGACAATTTTACTTCTTACTTTCTAATTTGAATTCCTTTTATTTCTTTTTCTTGTCTGATTGCAGAGGCTAGGGCTTCCAATTCTGTGTTGAAAAAAAAGTGGCGAGAGTGGACATCATTGTCTTGTTCTTGATCTTAGAGGTAATGCTTTCAGCTTTTCACTGTTGAGTATGATGTTAGCTGTGGGCGTTCATATATGGCCTTTATTATGTTGAGGTATGTTCCCTCTATACCCACTTTGTGGAGAGTTTTTATCATAAATGGATATTGAATTGTGTCAAATGCTTTTTCTGCATCTGTTATTATTCTTCAGTTTGTGAATGTGGTGTATCACATTGAGCAGTTTGCAAATTTTGAACTATCCTTGCATCCCTGGGATAAATCCCACTTGGTTGTGGTGTGTGATCCTTTTAATGTATTGCTGAGTTTGGTTTGCTAACATTTGTTTGAGAATTTTTGCACCTATATTCATCAGTGATCTTGGCCTGTAATTTTATTTTTTGTGATATCTTTGTTTGGTTTTGATATCAGGGTGATAGTGGCCTCATAGAATGAGTGAAGAAGCATTCCTTCCTCCCCACTATTTTGCAATAGTTTGAGGAGGATAGGTGTTAACTCTTCTCTGAATGTTTGTTAGAATTCACCTGTGAAGCCATCTGGTCCTGGACTTTTGTTAGCTGGGAGTAAAACTCCACTCTTAATAAGTAAGCTAACTACTATTTTTTTTTTGTAACTTAATTACTCATTCTAAAGAACACAATTATAAAGAAAGAATCTTGTGCCATTGTTAAAAGTACCTTTTAAAAAATCAATTTAGAATTGTCAAAATTTTGTTTCTGTCACTTGTATAACCATCAGTTTCATGTAAATAACAATTTCCCTTTGTTGACCTTTCACTCTCAACTTTATAAATTTTCATCCTACTTTAAATTCTCTGTCCCTAGGAAAAGAGTCATCATTTTGACTGTCCCTTTCCCCTCCAGCTGTGACGTTCCAGAACCCTGTTCAGTTTTTCCTTCCCCCTTTATCTGAATCTTGATCTTTACTCCTTCAAAGGGTGAATTAAAACATAAGTTAACTAAACATGAAACTTTTGGGCTTGCCTGGTGGCACAGTGGTTAAGAATCCACCTCCCAATGTAGGGGACCCAGGTTCGAGCCCTGTTCTGGGAAGATCTCACATGCCACGGAGCAACTAAGCCCGTGTGCCACAACTACTGAGCCTGTGTGCTCTAGAGCCCGTGAACCACAACTACTGAAACCTGCACACCTAGAGCCCGTGCTCCGCATCAAAAGAAACCACCGCAATGAGAAGCCCACGCACCGCAACGAAGAGTAGCCCCTGCTCGCCGCAACTACAGAAAGCCTGTGTGCAGCAATGAAGACCCAACACAGGCAAAAATAAATAAGTAAAATGAATAAGTTTAAAAAACAAAAAAAAGTGAAACTTTTTAGTGGTTAATTCTTTTCCACAAAATTCACATCCATTCTGATACTAATATACACATCTCAGATGTCTTTCTTAGGCAGTAATCTTCAAAGACCCAGAACTTTTTCTTTGTTTAAATGGTATGTAGCCACACAAGGGGACTTCCTGCCACCCTGTTTGGAGAGTATGTGGAAGTTGGGTGAGGGAAGAGTAGCAGACAGAAGCACCTGCAGAGCCCACATTAGCGTCACTCTCCACAGCTCATGGTTATATATATTTATGGACAAGCATGAAGCCTCCAAAGATGCTTAAAGCAGGTTTACCAATTTTAAAACGTCTGTATTTATTCATATTTATATAAATATATGGTCTACGCAGAAAAATAGCCCTTGAAAAAAATCCCCTGAAGTCATGATGGAGGTCCAAGAATTTAGAGCTGAAAGGAACCTAGGATATCAGATGGGACACCCTTTCTTTGTAGCCAAGGCTTTGGGTCCCTCCAGTGTAACGGAGGAAAACAAAGAACACAGTGGCTAATAGAACCGAAAGAGACTTGACAGACCTCCAAATGAGAGTGGATGAGGCAGCCTGTCAGCCCAATTCAGAGCAATAATTTTAACAAAGATTTCTATAGGTTAAGCTCTCTCCAATTTGCAACCCCTTTAACAAACCTCCAATTCCGTACTCTTCCTATCACCATAGCAACACTCTTCTAATAAACAACTAGAAGGGAAGAAGCGATTTTGCAAATGTGACTGTCTCCTACCCTCAGTTTTGCCATTGTGTGTGTGTGTTTTCCTCAGTTTTCCTATCCTGTTAACTTTTATTCTCTCTCAAGATCTTACCATTTTATAATAAATAGCACCTGGCCATTAAAATGGGAAAGCCAGGCCTGGAAGCTTTAATAACTTGGCACTATGTATTTCACTTAGATCAATGGTTCTCAAGTGCCAATCCATGGCCCAGCTGCTTTGGAGTCAATTAGACCCCAATCCAGACCCACTGAATCACAATCTCTGGTCAGCCCAGGAGTCTGAATTCTTAATGTTCTCCACTGAGGTGCTACCAGGTTTGCCAATCATGATTTATCTTATATTATACGTGACCTGAATAGCCAGCATCCCAACTGTTTATATGTCCTTTACAGCAAATAGATAAAAAATAAAACAGCTCAGTTCAAACTGCCTGAATGATAAAAGGAAACTACAGGATCTGTTTCTGACAACTTCTCCCCGCAAAAAAAAGAAGAAAAAGAAAATTATCACAAGATGACACTACCCTTAGTTACCCTTAGGTAAGATATGAAAGATTTCAGAATTTTAAAAATACCAGACACTGAGGCAAAGAAACAGTACTGCAGGCCAAGGTGAGTATGAAACATTTGCTGATTTCAACTCTTTCCCCGGGCAGAGGCCCAGTACAGATCCCCCAATTCTGATTGTCTATCCGACTTCTCAGCACTAACTTTTCCATGATTTTTAGTGTATCTCCATTTAAAGGGAAGTAAAAGGCGTCACAGTCACAAATAGAAATGAGTGGTGACTGAATCACCAGTTCCCCTCTGTGAATGCAGGTCTGTTGAGGTTGTGTACACCGTCGGGTTTTACTATTATAACATTAATTTCCATAGATGCCACTGGCAATCAGTCTGCAGTTTGAAATTATCCAGGTCACACTTGTCTGCATGATTCAATTTAGTGACTTGATCTGAAACATTTCTGGATGATGTCTTCACAGTTTATTCTGACTCTGATATAGTCTGAAATGGGACCTTCAGGAAAGATTCTCTCTCACGCTGTCTGGATTTATCATGGCCATGCATAAGTCATCCAGCAGTGTGTTATTTTCCTGCCCTCTGCGTCTCAATGCACGATGCTTTGCTTGAAGAAAGAAAAAAAAAAAAAAAGATTTGTTTCAGAAATTTCAGCTGAGATGACTAGAAAATCTTTTTGAAGATTGATTAAAATTGGTTTAAAGGTTAATACCAACCTTCTTAAAGAAAGGCTCTTAAACTATTACCTTGCTTGCTATATACCATCTGGCCTGCCGAAGCAGCACAGTATAGGCTTATTCCATTGAGCAACTAAGGCTTCTGGCTTCTGACCAAGACTGACGTTGGGAAGATGGGTAGCTCTAAATACTGTCGCTTTGTAGCACTAAGTGTCATTAATCATGATGAAATCAAGTGGTTTCTTGCTTGGACTTGACTGTTCTCCAGAATTTTTCCTAAAATCACTTGAGTGTTTGACTGGAATTCACAGATGTTGATGTGGCCCTCAGGTCCGCTTTGTCATTGGTGCTTCTGAAGTTGATCCGCTTTGAAATGGAAATGTAGGCTTGTTGATTTGTGTTTTATTTTTTCCCTCTTGGCCGGAGAATCTCTGCTTACTGGAGGAATCAGCCTTGCCCTCTAGGCCATATAGTGGTCATGCTCAGATTTCCGGTGGGTGCAGAAGAAAGACTCGTGAGCTTTTAAGATTCAGCATCCCAAGATCTTACTTCTTTTAATTATTATCTTGTACTGCTACACCATATATTTCTTACATCTTACTTTCTCTTTAAAAGCTATTTATTTTAGCTTGTAGAAAACTTGGAAAGACACTTAAGAGGAAAGAAAAATTATACCATAGTCCCAGATAAATTATTGGTTATAATTTTGATATATTTCCTTCTAGTCATATACCTACTCATTCCATATTAAGAGATATTCACTGATCACTTGCTCTTTATAAGGCACTAAGGAAGACTCTGAAGTTATTGACAGTCAACCAAACAGAGACCAGTTGCATTATTAGGTATCTCTCATTAAATACAAATGGATAAAACGAAGTGCTTAGAAATTTGCCTTCAACAGCCTTAGAGCTCTATTCTGTGGGCTTGGCAAAGGTGTTAATGATGAGGGAAGTGGATTGCAGAGAAAAAGTTCATTTTCACCTTGAATCTATAAAATACTTAGGAAAGTGTGTAAGTAAATATAGAAAAAGGAGAAACTGAGGAATCCTAAATGATGTCGTGACACTTTTGTTACCCTGGGGTTGGGGATGTGGAGAGAAAAGAAGAGCATAGGAATAACCTCAGGTAGACATTTTTCCTCATGTTTTTACTTTTTTCCCAAGGATCTAAAGGCAAGGAATTAATATTAAACAGTCAGGTTTTATTCTATAGTTGTGCATGTTATTATCCCAAGAACACTCCATTTTCTTCAGGTAATTGGAGTAGATTAGCTGTCAAGAACCGTGGAGTAGATGCTCAGTTTGAATTGACTCGCCCAAATGTTTCTGCTCGCTTGATGAGTCCCTTACATGCATCACTGCTGTACCATTTCCTCGACTGCTGGCCCAGAGGAGCTCCCTGCCCCTCGGTAGACAGTCTTGCCTGACACAGTCCATACTAACTAGATCTCTTACCGTAATGAATGGTTGCAGGCCCGACCTGCAGAACTAACATCTACCTAAGTCGGTCTGGGGGCAACTCCCTTCTTTCACCCAAACGGCCGCTGTGCCTGAAAGAGTTCATTATGGAGTTTACTAATAGCCCGTGTGTGTGCGTGCGCGTGTGTGTGTGTGCGTGTGTGTGCGTGTGCGTGCGTGCGTGCATGCGCTACATGAGCAGACTCCTTGGTCTTTGGGAAACTGCAATGCCAAGTGCTAAGCTGCAGATCTCATGTGACTCCCTACAGAGCCTGGCAGATGGACCATTCCTTCTGGTCTCCCTCTGGCCTCCTCACCTCATTTCTCTATGACCCTTTTAGCCACTGTGAGCATAACAGCATGGCTTAGTAAGAACCCTGAACTCCAGACTCCTTCCCTGGCTGTGGCTGGACTGCTTTCATAGGCTTAGCTCTGCTGCCTGGAACTATTATGGAGCCCAAGTGAAATTATGGGCATAAAAGTCCTTCTAAGCCACAGAGTGCTGGGGCCAGAGGGTTCTTTGGAGTTTTTAGATGCCTTAGGGGTAAATGGGTCTCTTAGCCTGTGACTTGGCTCTGGGCCTCTAACTCTCCAGTCACCCCTCACCTTGATGATCCACAGGCTTCTTACAGCATCATTGCTTGTCCATGCCCAGCCGTGGTCCCTGAACCCTCATTCCCAGATGGGTTTGTAGCACAGTAGGAGAATAGTTAGACCTCACTTAACTGGTTTTGCCTATAAAAACTGCCTAGGTAAGCATTGCCTGAGGAACTGGGACAATGTGTGAGCAGTGGCCAGCCTCGGGAAAGGTCCAGATGTGCTCAGATTGTCAGATAAGTCATGAAACTCATAAAAAAAGAAGTCAGCATAGCATCCATTTCCTTGGGAAAGCAAAAGCAGTCCCAGGAGGCTTGTGGGGAGGAGAGAGAAGTCGATTGAATGAAACAAGGAGGAAATAGGCATGCAGGGATCCGAGAGATGCAGAGCATCCTTGTGCTGGCAAATTCTAATGTCTCTGGCATTAATTCTAGTACACTTGAGTCCAGAAAGCTCAGTGACGGCAGGGTTGTAACATCAGTGGCAGGAAACAGCTCTCAGCTTCAGGGGAGAAGCACATTTAACTGTCTAAAGAGAAACCACTGGGGCTGTGGAGGTGAGGCCAAGTAATGTGATATTAATCTGAAACGTCTTCATGCTTGTACACATTGGGAACTTCTAATCTTGGTGCCTGTGTTTTAATAATCCTGTATGTTTCTGTATTTTTATTCCTTAATGCAATACCATTTTTCAAATCTAATATGCTCTTCCAATAAATACCCTTTCTTATGGAGAGCTTTATTTTTTCATTCAAATGGTTTTAAACCCAAAGATATATAAACAAAGGTGTTTATTGTTACATTGCATTAGTGAAAACTTGGAAATAATCTAAATATTCATCAATATGGGGACCTATTATGTAAATGTCGGTCTATCTGTATAATAGAATACCATGCAATACACAAAAATAATGAGGTGGAACTATATATATTGATAGGAAGAGATGTTTGTGGTATTGGGTTATAAAACTGTATTTTTGGTAAGACTCCGTTTTTATAAATACTGAATATATGTAACTAAATAAGTTTAGAAAAGAGTTTATAAGGAATAGGCATTACACTATTAAAGCGTATTCCTCTAAAGGTGAAAGTTGTAGAGGGAAATTTTCCTTTTCTTATCCATGTATATATGAATTGATCTGTACTATGTGGGTTTCTTACAGTGAGCATGTGACTTTTTGTTTTTTTTTTAGAATTCAGGTTCCTTCAAAATTAAACAGCAGTAGAAAGAAAAAGATCCCTAGAGGCACCAGATATTATAATTTTCTTGAACTGGATTCACTGCTCCCCAGATTAAGCCAAGAAGTTTGGCAAACCTGAAAAACCAGAGATTTCAAAGTAGCCATAATAGCCACTGGATGTTCCCCAACATCCTCTGTTTAAGAATTTCAACTGTTGACACACACAGCAACCTGGACGCATCTCAGAGGCATTGTGCTGAGTGAAAGAAGCCAATGTCCAAAAGTTCCATACAGTAGGATTCCCTTTATCTGACACTGTCAAAATGACAGAGCTATGGGGAAGAGATCAGTGGTTACCAGGGTTTGGGAAAAGGGGCAGCAGAAGGGAATTAGTTCTGGTGATGGAATTGTACCATATCTTGATTGTGGTGACGGTAAACGTGCAATTTACATGCCAAAATTCTCAGTGACAGAAACATATATTTTACTGTACGTTAATTAAAAAAAATTTTAAAGAGGTAAAATAAAGGGGAACCAAGGAAGATTGTGTGTGTCTGTCCCACCTAAGAACTTGGCTGTGGTCTTCTGGTTTGTTCAGCACCATATATCCACCTACTCTGCAGGCCTCGCTCTCCTTGGCCGAGTCCCAGGGGCAGCCTCACCCTCACCTCTGCCCAGGATCAGTTCCTCCGCCTACAAGGGATTGTTTGGTTTCTATTTGAGTAAATCCCGTATCAGGAAGCTCAGCATCTTTCAAGGCTTTATGTTGGATTTACATGTAGGCCTTCTGTGTAACTTCCTCTCTGTAACTTCCACCAATGGAATCTAATTTTGCTCACTGGTAATAAAATAAAACTAAGTCCAACCTCTCTTAAAACTCCAGAAACTTCTGTATATTGCAGTCACATCTCTGCTCTCTCAGCATCCCGCCTCTCCTCCTCAGAACTGTTTCTTTGCTCGTCCTGCTACATGCTGGTTTCCAGACCCTCCACCCCTCTGGTCTCTTTTGTCTGCCGCCTCGTTTGTCAGCATCCCTCTGAAAATGCAGGGCCCAGAGTGAATGTGCTTCTCCGTCTGTGGTCTGACAATAGAGAACAGAGCTGGCCCACTCTCTTGCTGATTCTAACAGTTCTTAATTTAGTGACAGTGATGGTTTCTTCTCCATCTGTAGAAACTGTATCACTCTGTGGACTGGAAGTGTGCAAACACTGCCTTTTTACACAGGCCGCTGTGCAGCCTCAACTCCCCATCCTGTTCAGTAGGAGCGGGTTCTTTTGTCGTTCGCTGCAGAATTCCGCATTTATCCTGTTCAGTTACGTCCTCCTCGGGTGACCATCCTGAATTATCCAGATCACTTTGCATCCTGCAGTGTTCTGGCGTCTGGCATATCTACCTTTCTCCCCACGCTCAGGCTCAGACGTGCCAAGTCTTCATCTCCATTATCTTCATCCTCTAAGACGTGAAGAAGGGAGAAGTCTGAACTTCATTTCTGCCCCATTGCCTCTGACTCGGTGGGAGAGCCTTTTCCACAGGAAAAGAAATGGCCAGCATGCCCTAAGGTTTCCTCTGCCTGTGTTCCTTTCCAAAAAGATCCCTCTTGTGTTCTGAATGTTGTCACTCTTCATTGGTGACTGTTAACTGTACGCCTTGATGCCAGTTTAGGTGGCTGGGGCAGGATGGCGCCGCAGAAATACAAGTTATCATGCTAATTAGCATCACTGCATACTTAAGCAGGTTGGAAACCTCACGGCCTCCTCTGGTACTTCATAGGTGTGTAGTTATTATGAAATTACTACACATCTGCATGTCTTATTTCCATAATTGCTGTACTTGAAAGGTGACTACTGGTCTCTTCCAGAATGAAAAGGTGTCAATTATGTTCATAATTGGGAATTCTGAAGCAGCTTCTCTTAGTGGGTCCTGGAGGGGAGTGTGCTGGAGATGACAGAGAAGGCAAGTGGCCGGGGCCCCGGTGCCAGTGCGAGGGCAAATGGCTATGAACGGAAGTAGAGATTCCATAGAGAGAAGTGAGAAAAATATCTCAAGGAAAAGCAATTTATAAATGGTCATCGACTTGAGGACATGGGGAGGGGGACGGGTAAGCTGGGACGAAGTGAGAGAGTAGCATTGACATACATACACTACCAAACGTAAAATAGCTAGCTAGTGGGAAGCAGCCGCATAGCACAGGGAGATCAGCTCGGTGCTTTGTGTCCACCTAGAGGGGTGGGATAGGGAGGGTGGGAGGGAGACGCAGAGAGGAGGGGATATGGGGATATATGTATACATGTAGCTGATTCACTTTGTTATACAGCAGAAACTAGTACAACATCGTAAAGCAATTATACTCCAATAAAGATGTAAAAAAAAATAAAAAAATAAATATCATCGAAGCACTTTGTTGGCATGATTAAAAAGTGCCCTTGCTATAATGAGGTAAATTAAATAGGCCAGGGATTTGGTGCAATTTCCTTCTGAACAAAGTCCCCTGTGGACTTTGTCCAGCAAGACATCTTCTTCCAGCAGGTTGCTCAGGATGTGAGGATAAAGGTAGAAGGTGCTAGATTGTCCTTTTTCTTCCCCTTCTAGAAACCAGGGGTTTAATTCCAAAAATTGTTTTTTCTCATTTCACCAAAAATAAATAAACCGCCCCCAAAGCAAAACTTCTGTGCTGGTCCACCTTATCAAAAGCTTGGAAACACCAAGTCAGAGAGCCTAACATACAAATGCAGTGTTATCAAACACTGAGCTGTTTTATATAGTTATTGCTAAACTAGTTGGTCAAGGGACTGAATTCAATCCGGAGCCCTTACCTAAAACATCTGCCAGTGTGTTCTAAAGGCCCTGCTCTTGATGGGATGAGCGGGGGGAGAGGGGTTATGTGACTTCTGGCAGGGGTCCCTCTGGTTGCTAGTCTGGCTCATGGTGCCCCTGTCGTCTGTGGCCTTTACTGTGTCCCTCCAAAGCATCAGGCGCTGTCAAAGAGGACCATTTCTAAATGACCTTGAAACAGTTAAACTGTCCATCCTACCCATCAGCGTGAAGTGACTTAGGGAGAAAGAGAAGAAGACACTTCATTAAAAACAGCTTACAACTTCTGTCAAATGGACTTCGCACATGACCACCAATAGATTGCATGTGAGCTTTTCTTTTATTCCAGAATCCCCAAACATGTACCCTATTGACTGTAAGCTTCTTTGCCTTAAGTCTGCCATTGACCTAATATTTTTCTTTTTACTTTTTTTTCAACACAGGAGGGAGGATATAATGTAATCCACTATATGCGTGTTCTTGTGTATATACAAGCACGCAAATGGAACTTTCTTTAACTTAAGGTTAATACATTTTCCAACAAATGTAGGGTAATCTAGTTGAAGAGGAGAATTGGGAATTGTAGCCAGCAGGCGTTTCAATCACAGATTCTAAAGTGCACTTCAGTTAATAATGAAATTCTTGCAGGAATTAGCTGCAAACTTGTATTCAGGAATCGAATTTGAGGAGTTGTCCGTATTGATTTGTGAGGTATAATGGTACCTCTCGTGACCAGAATGCTTGTGAATTTGCTGCCTGCAGAAAGAATGAGAGAGCGGGTCAGAGCAGTCTGTTCTTGGGGAGCTCCAGCTGTGCTGAAGCAAACAGTTCCAGTTAGTGGGAGGTCCAGGAGCCTCATCATTTTGCACAGTGATTTTTACTGGAGTATGATAAAGACCTGGCTTTACTTTATTACATATATAAAAGCATTATTTTATATGTCTATATAAATATATACATTTATCTATATACATGTGTACAGACATACACACGTGCACGTATACACATACAATTAGGTGTGTGTGTGTGTGTGTGTGTGTGTGTGTGTGTGTGTGTGTGTATAGTATGTAAAATAAAATCCATTGTTTCATTAAAAACACCTTCTCAGTTCCAGGAACTTGGCTCCTCACATGCAATTTCAGTGTCTCTGAAAATCATTTTCAACCAAGACAATGACATAAATCCTTGAATTTACTGAATGGATAAGTATTTGTATTGAAAGTATCTGCTTTACATAACATCACATAAAATCTGATTTCTTTTTTATACTTAATTGGAGTTTAACTCTTATCTTTCTTCTAAGAAACCAGTGGATAATTTATATTTAAATATAAATATTGTTTGAAAAGTTGTTTCTGTCTCTAATCCACACGTAGTCCATCTTAATTCTTCCAGCTGCCCAGGACACTCCCACCTCCTGGGCTTCTTTTATTTATTTATTTTTAAAATATCATTTATTTATTTATTTATTTTTGGCTGTGTTGGGTCTTCGTTTCTGTACGAGGGCCCTCTCCAGTTGTGGCAAGCAGGGGCCACTCTTCATCGCAGTGCGTGGGCCTCTCACTATCGCGGCCTCTCTTGTTGCGGAGCACAGGCTCCAGACGCACGGGCTCCGTATTTGTGGCTCACGGGCCCAGCCGCTCCGCGGCATGTGGGATCTTCCCAGGCCAGGGCTCGAACCCGCGTCCCCTGCATTAGCAGGCACATTCTCAACCAGTGCGCCACCAGGGAAGCCCCTGGGCTTCTTTTAGATGTCATTTTTCTGAGTGACCAAACTGATATTGTCACTTTTTGGATAGAGAGCTTTGCCTAGGGGATTCTTGGGAGAATATTGCCACGATAGCCGTCTTATAGTCACCAGGGGCTGAGTGTACAGTTCAAGCAGTTCTTTAATGAAAAGCATATCATTTAAGCCATCAGAAGATCGTGGTTTACGCTGTGAAGAAATGAGGGACATTCTTCCCACTGTAAGAGGACCAGCCCTGCTGGCCCTTCCCTTCTCCCTGCTAGTGTAGATAATCTCATTTGGCTGGGTAATTACCTCCTTTGGAAGGATGATGGTATGTTTTTATTCTCGCGGTGCTAATGTTTTCCCAATCTATAGTTTTAGTACAAGGTTTCCTTCACGGGGCTTCCCTGGTGGCGTGGTGGTTGAGAGGCCGCCTGCCGATGCAGGGGACACGGGTTCGTGCCCCGGTCCGGGAAGATCCCACATGCCGGGGAGCGGCTGGGCCCGTGAGCCATGGCCGCTGAGCCTGCGCGTCCGGAGCCTGTGCTCCGCAAAGGGAGGGGCCACAACAGTGAGAGGCCCGCGTATCGCCAAAAAAAAAAAAAAAAAAAAAAAGATTTCCATCACGCAAGAGGGAAACGTGCACAGTTTATCATGATATGCTGGTTGGAAAACAAGAAAACCAAAGGAGGCTCTTCTGAGATCACGGTGCACAGGGTGAAGGAGGAAGATGTCCTTATGTTGCTTTTGATGAAGTGAAGAGAAAAATGCTGGTGAGTAGAGGCCCGGAGAGAGAGGGTGCCTTTCACCTCAAGCCTTTGCTTTTGCGCCTACTGTTCCCCCATTGTTCTTTCCACTTGCCCAAATCCCGTCCATCCTTCAAGACCCATTGCCATTTCTGCTCTCTCAATAGCTGTCAGCCCCCTCCTCTGCTGTCTGCACACTGAATGGTTGTTCCCCCGACACTTAATCCTCTGTACCTGATGGTAGTTCTCTGTGCCCTGTTGTCTCTGATTATTGAGTTCTTATTAAACTTTTCATGTTTGCTCTGCTATATCACATTGCCTCTGTGTAGCTCTGCACACAGAGTAGATACTCAGTAAATGCACTGAATTTGCTAAAGGATCTTCATAAGATGTTCCGTGGTTCCCCCCTCACTCAGCTTAGCCTTCTTATTCTGCAGAGGATTGATGACTGTTGCACAGTAGGAGATACAGTGACACTAACTAGCTATCTCCTCCCCAGCAGCCAGGCCTCCATCTTCTTTGTGTCCCCTTGTGTCCCCAGCACAGGCCAGGCACACCAGAGATTCTCAGAACCTGCTTGCCGAATTGAAAGAAAGAGAAAGGACTGCCTTCTTGATGCTGCGGCCCCAGATGAAATAGCTGCAGCCTCTGAACCCTGATCTCTGGCTTGCCTGCCTTCCTGCTGAGCCAAACCTGCAGTGACAGTCATCATTCCTCAAAGCCAAAGAACTGAAATGCTGCTGGATCATGAAGCAGCTCAAGATAACCAGGTGTAGGCTTTGCTGCCTCCCCCGCTTTAGGAACCCAGGGAAGTAACTAACCTGTACCGCCCACAAGAAAGGGGAAACATTTCCAATCTTTTCTTTTTTTTCTATTTTTTTAAATTCTAACGTCCATCTGTTCCCTCTTGAATTGCGGTTATTTTGCTTGTTACTTTTTGTTGACAGTAAAAATGCCTCTCCATCACCTTACCTGCCTTTTACACCACCTGCAAGCGCTCATGGGAGTGAGATTGGGGAGGGGGTGCTGGGGGGAAGAGGACTCTCTGCAAACCTGCAGGTGCAGCCAGCCCTGCCTGGTGGGTAGTAAGTAGGCAGGGCCATATGCATGGCTGCAGGATCCCTGAATGTCAGTCAGCTCCTAGCCGGCCAATGGAGAATTAACTTTCTATAGCACGGGAGTGCTGAGACCACTGAAGTATTTAGTCAATACTGTAAATCCTGGTTAACAAAAATGTGTATTTCTTTGTCTCAGAGCTGAATTTAAAGTTTCTCCGTCTAGAGGGACTTACTTTCCCCACTCTTTTTTGTTGTTTGTTGCTGTTACTCAGCTAGGACCCAGGATTTAGTTGTTTCTTCTCCTTCCCCAATCTCCACTCACGCACAGAGAGCTCTTTTATGTATGTATGTGGGTGCATTTCAAATGACACTGTACTATTGATAATGTTTTTTTAAAACACTTTTTTCCCGCAACGCTGTACTTTAAAACTCCATTCATGTTACTATATGTGCATGTAGTTCTTTGCATCTGGAGTACAGATCCAGGATGAACTTACAGGACCAAACGTAGGGCATGGGCAGGCTGTCTTTCAAAAAGTACTGAAAGATTGTTTGACTTGATTTGACAGAGGTTTGACCCGCACCAGGTTAAACCCGTCCACAGTGGCTCTTGAGGGTTCTTGGCTTCTGCACATCCTTGCGGGATTCGGTATTACCCAACTTTCTGTTTGCTGGGCACTGATATCCATTTTGACGGGTGTCAAGTAATAGCTCATCGTAAATTTAATTTGTGTTTCTCTGCAAACAAATGCTTCTGTGAATTTTCTATTTCTATCCTTTGCTCATCGTTCTCTTGGCATCTTTGGCCTTTTCTGGTTGATTTGCAAGTATCGCTTATATGTTCTGGGTATTTAGATCTAAAGATGGCACATATTATCTCCACGCCTGTCATGCTTGTTAACTTTGCCTGTGATGTGCTTCGTTAACCAGAAAAAATATCAGCTGTTTGCCTTTGGTTTGTACCTTTGGAGCCTTGCTTAAGAATTCTTTCCCTTATCCAGATCATATAGATAACTACCTACAATGTGTCCTTCTCACCTTAATTTTCAAAGTGTCATCTTGTAAATCTTCGGTATATATTTATTTCTGTTTCTTTTTGAGTGAAGCAACAATTTTGACTCGAGTTTTAATATGTTTGTGATGTAGTCTAGCAAGTACGCTGAGCATTGGCTGATTTGGCCAGAAGGAAGCATCCGTCATTTCTTTAACCAGTGGTTCCCAAACTTTAGTTTTCATGGGAATCACCTGGGAGCTTTGAACAAATACAGATTCTTGACCTCTACCAAAGATTCTGGTTCATTAGGTCTGGGGTCAGGCTCTGCTTTTTATCCAGTTCTAGGTGGTTCTGATGCAGGTGGTCTGTAGCTATTACCTTGAGAGCTACTACCTTACAGGGGGTCCAGTTGTATCAGGTACATCGCTTTAAGAAACACTGTCCACAAAAATTCACATAAGGGACTTAGAGCAAAGGGAGCGTCACGGAAAATTTACCTGCAACATCAACCCAGCCTTTAGAGTGGGAGTCTCACTGGGTGGGAGGGAGCAAGGCTTCTATATATGCAGGAGTTGTTGAATATTTTATACCCCAGCTCTTTGCACACTAATGCTGAGTTTCTGAAGGACACTGGAGACTAAAAAAGGGTTTTCCGAGGCTGTTACGACTAATTATTACCTCTCATCTTATTTTAAAGGGGCCCCCTGAAGTAGTAATGGAATCGTGAAATCTTGGGAGGAAAAACCTTCCCAGGATCCGAATTTGCTGCATTATAAAGGGAAAAAGTAAGAACCAGGAAGACCTGGCAGTTAAGATCCATGGACTGTTTCCAGGCCTAAAAAAATGCAGTAAGATATAATTGCATGAAATTACTGAATCTTCAAACTCATTCTGAAGCAGCCTACATGCCTTATTTGAAGGATGGGCCTCAGGATCAATTCAGAAGCCTGTTCAAAACTGAGAAGTGGGCTTCCCTGGTGACGCAGTGGTTGAGAGTCCGCCTGCCGATATGGGGGGCACGGGTTTGAGCCCCGGTCCGGGAGGATGCCACGTGCTGCGGAGCGGCTGGGCCCGTGGGCCGTGGCCGCTGGGCCTGCGCGTCCGGAGCCTGTGCTCCGCAGCGGCAGAGGCCACAACAGTGAGAGGCCCGCGTACCGCAAAAAAAAAAAAAACAAAAAACAACTGAGAAGCATTTTTGTCCAGGACCGTGGCTGGCGAAAGCTGTTCTCAGTGGCCAGCCTGGGTTGTGGAGCTGGGCAAGGTTAGCGAGTGTCCTCTTTGTCCCACAGACACTGGAGGAATTTATGCTAGGTGCGTGAGGCTCCTGGGGACCCAACAACTCTCCCTGTTACTGAAAATTCGGCTGTAATTCCAACAGTTGACTTGTATAATCACATTCATCGTCGTTTTCAGGGTAATGGTAGTGATACCCTCTGGATTCACATAGCACGGTTTACATAGGACTTTGCACTAGATTATCTCATAATAATAATGGCTGCCTTTTGTTGAGTGCCCACAATGAGATGGAGGCTTTATGTATATGACCCTTAATTCTCCCAAGAAATCTGTACTTTTATAGTTGGGGAAACAGGCTCAAAACCACTAGGAGAATTTCCTTTAAGTTTCATAATCAGTAAGCAGCAGAGCTGGAATCAGAATTCAAAGAGCAGATTTTCTAATCATATATGGCCTATTTCATAATTTAAAGAAAATTCAAGTTTATTTTCGTTTAAACCCTTAAACATTTGAAATATAACGTATTTATATCATTACTGAGTTTTACTAAGTTATGGGAAAGTTTTGTATCTAAACGTATGAAGAAACCATTATGGAATCAGTAGATAAAAGCTTGGGCTCTCCATTTATTAATTCAGTGACTCCGGCTCCACCTCTTATTAATTCAGTGGTTTAAGGAGACTTATTTAACCTCTCTGACCTCAGTTTCCAGATCTGTTAATTGGGTACAATAGCAATACCAATTTCATATAGCTTTTAGGAGGCTTGCATGACCTAATATATAAAAGTGTTTAGAAAAGTATCAGGTGCATGGTAAACAGTAAATGTTAGATGTTTAAAAATTGAATACGGTGATATGGCATTTCCTTGGCAGATTGGAGATGTACTTGCTTTGATCACATACCAGAATATATTTAGGCTAGTAAAAACAGTGTTTGCAAAGGTCTCTCCTTGTTTAATAGAACCTAGATTTTGAAAGAACCACAGACCTGCAGGTTCTCCCTTTTGATCTGGGCTCTCCCCAGATTGATAGCACTTAAACATCTAGCTCATTCTTTTCTGGGCGGGGGGGGGGGTGGGGGTGGGGGGGAGCAGTAAAGCTTTATTATTATTTTTTTAACATCTTTATTGGCATATAATTGCTTTACAATGGTTTGTCAGTTTCTGCTTTGTAACAAAGTGAATCAGCTATACATATACATATATCCCCGTATCTCCTCCCTCTTCTGCCTCCCTCCCACCCTCCCTACCCTACCCCTCTAGGTGGTCACAAAGCACCAAGCTGATCTCCCTGTGCTATGTGGCTGCTTCCCAGCTATCTATTTTACATTTGGTGGTGTATATAAGCCCATGCCACTCTCTCACTTAGTCCCAGCTTACCCTTCCTCCTCCCTGTGTCCTCAAGTCCATTCTCTACGTCTGCGTCTTTATTCCTGTCCTGCCCCTAGGTTCTTCAGAACCTTTTTTTTTTTTAGATTCCATATACATGTGTTAGCATACGGTATTTGTTTTTCTCTTTCTGACTTACTTCACCCTGTATGACAGTCTCTAGGTCCATCCATCTCACTACAAATAACTCAATTTTGTTCCTTTTTATGGCTGAGTAATATTCCATTGTATATATGTGCCACATCTTCTTTATCCATTCATCTGTTGACGGACACTTAGGCTGCGTCCATGTCCTGGCTATTGTAAATAGCTAGCTCATTTTTGATGAGTTATGAAAACCATGCACATACGACATGAAAAGCGCTTTTAAATCTTTTGAGCCATCGAGAGCTCAGTGGAAACGAGGTGTCCTAATAGCTCTTACGATGGAAATCACCTGGTTTGCGGTATAAATTGCTGTCACAAGCAGCCCCTTGTACTAGTCCACAGACACCCCACCCTAGAGGAGATGCCCACAGACACCTGAGAAAGAAAAAGTCTGCAGGTCCGTTCCCAAGGCTGCCTCAGTCTCCACATGGCCACTTAAATGTCTCTGGGGCCATCTTGTACTAGTTTTAATATTGCGTTTAAGTAAAAAAAAAAAAAAAAAAGGACCTATTTCTAGAAATCCACAAGAAATATCTAAACTCATTTTCATAGACCTGTTACTGTTAATCATATCTTTTCAGACGCGATCCTTTATTCCTCAAAATCCATCATAATAGAATCAGTGGTACTGAGTCCTACACAGTTCTTTTTAGAACAAAATTAACACATCCTGGAATTAAGTTTTCTAAATGAATCAGTCATCTTCTACCAGTTAGGGGGACGTCACTGATTAAGACCTCCTCATTCCAAATGCTGCCCATTTTCTTTGTAAGCCACAGTTGGACACACAATGTCAACAACAGTGTCCAAATAGTTTTTCTAGATTTGCTCTGACCACGCAGACCACACGGCCGACTGCCTGCCGCTGTCACTCCGAGATGACTCAGGTGGCTGGCTGGCCCTGTTCATCAGGATTTGCCTCGGGGCACGTCACAAACCCTGGACTTTTCTTTCTACCAGCATCGTGCACAGTACCCTAACTACAGAGAAGATTCTCATTAAAGTGTTTTAGGATCAGGTAGCTATAAACAAATCTTCATTTGTGGCATTTCTCGTAGTACTATTATATTTATACTTAAAAAGCTACAGTTTTGAAGTAAAAACTAAATATAACTGTGCCTACTTACTGAATTCAAGACCAAACCCAAGTATTCATTTTTATGAAAATATGCAAACAACCATTTTTTAAAAACTAACACATGTATATGGAATCTAAAAAAAAAAAAAGAAAAGAAAAAATGGTCAGAAGAACCTAGGGGCAAAACGGAAATAAAGATGCAGACGTAGAGAATGGACTTGAGGACACGGGGAGGGGGAAGGGTAAGCTGGGACAAAGTGAGAGAGTGGCATGGACATATATACACTACCAAACGTAAAATAGATAGCTGGTGGGAAGCAGCCGCATAGCACAGGGAGATCAGCTCGGTGCTTTGTGACCACCTAGAGGAGTGGAGTAGGGAGGGTGGGAGGGAGGGAGATGCAAGAGGGAAGAGATATGGGGACATATGTATATGTATAACTGATTCACTTTGTTATAAAGCAGAAACTGACACACCATTGTAAAGCAATTATACTCTAATAAAGATGTTAAAATAAAAATAAAAAATAAAATAAAAATGTAAAAAAGAAACTAACAACACAGTTCAAACAGATGTGTACTTCTTAATTTATAACCTCAAACTTAATCTACAGACTGAAATTATGTTTTGAGACCCACATTTTAAAATTATCTTCTCAAGTCTCTATGCCAGAGAAACAAAATCTCATCTATTACCATTTATCACTCATGGAATGGAAGAACAAAAACAAGGGTTTTTTTGTCCATCTTACTTTTTTCACCTATATTTTCCTTCATTAGGATTTGCTCAAGAGGCAAGATAAAGAGTTGTAAGCAATTTTTGCCTTAAAACATTAATAATTTACCTTAATCCCTGGGACAATAGCAAAGGATATACCCATTAGTTAAAAGGTCAATAAAACTACATCCACAGGAGAAGGGAGGTCAAGTGACAATTCCCTGCAGCATGTGTGAGTTAACAGTAAACAGCTATCAAAAGAGAGGAGCTGGCAGCAGCTTTCCCAACCTCAGGACCGGAAACTAAGTCTTTCTTGTCTGTAATCATGGGAAGTTATTCTAGTGAGTGGCAGAGCCCCAGTCTGTGGTTTAGATAGCATTGCAGGATAAACCAAAACACCTTCTGGAGTATTTCGATAAATTTCTCCATCAGAATTGCAATTCTGTTCGGCATCAGCTGTTTATCCTGAGGTTCCTACTATGATAAAATGAGTAAATTTTTGTTTAGAAGGATGTGTATTTGACCAAGAAAAAAAATGGTGGTTGTGTCTTGGTCAGTGTGAGGGGAGGGAGGGGGACATCAGGCTGGAACTGGGCTATGTCACCTCCTCTTCCATCACAGAAGTTTAGCAAACCCTTGTGTTAGATTAGTTACCTTTATAAATAATCAGCTGTACAGGGACAGCAAAAAAGTGAAATGATAGTGTTTCAAAATCAGAAGCGAGTTTGAATTGCTGAGAGAGTAGATGTAATTGCCTATTTTACATTAAAATATTCAATCATTCAAACCTTTGAATGTTTAAGGAGAGTATTAATGTTTTTAGAAAATGATATAATATGTTTTTAAAATTTCAAAGAAAAATATATGGGCGAAGAGCAAAAGAAGAGGAAAATATTCCAAGATGTTAACTCATTCACTTAACGAAGATTTGAGTGCCTGTTATGTACAAGAGGCTGTTGTAGATGCTGGCATATGATGACGAACCCAAAAAAAGACAAGTTCCTGCCTTCATGGAGCTGGCACACCAGCTGTGGGGAGGGGGCACACATACTAGTTTGTTTGTTTTTTTAATTGAAATATAGCCAGTTTACAATATTACGTTAGTTTTAGGTGTATAACACAGCGATTCAGTATTTTTGCAGATTATACTCCATTATAAGTTACTAGAAGATGATGGCTATAATTGCCTGTGCTGTACAATATATCCTTGTTGGTTATCTATTTTATACATAGTAGTCTGTATCTCTTAATCTCACACTCCTAATTTGTCCCTTCCCCTTTCCCTCTCCCCTTTGGTAACCAGAAGTTTGATTTCTATCATTTTTGATTGAGGTGTAGTTGATATACAATATTGTGTTTCAGGCATACATAATGATTCACAATTTTTAAAGGTTATACTCCATTTATAGTTACTGTGAAAATATTGGCTGTATTCCCTGTGCTATATAGTATATCCTTGTAGCATATTTATTTTATACATGGTAGTGGGTTTTTAAAAACATTTATTTGTTTATTTTGACTACGCCAGGTCTTAGTTGTGGCACATAGGATCTTCGTTGCGGCATGCAGGCTTCTTAGTTGCGTCATGCGAACTCTTAGTTGTGGCATACATGCAGCATCTAGTTCCCCGACCAGGGATAGAACCCGGCCCCCCTGCATCGGGAGCTCGGAGTCCTACCCACTGGACCACCAGGGAGGGAAGTCCCTATACGTAGTAGTTTGTACCTCTTAATCCCCTACCCCAGCAGTCCTCAACCTTTTTGGCACCAGGGACCGGTTTCGTGGAAGACAATTTTTCCACCGACAGTGGTGGGGGGTGGGTGTGGAGGATGGTTGAGGCGGTAATGCAAGCAGCGGGGAGCGGCAGATGAAGCTTTGCTCACTCGCCCACCGCTCACCTGCTGTGCGGCCCGGTTCCTAACAGGGCTTTGGGGACCCCAGCCCTACCCCTATCTTGCCCCTCCCTCCTTCCGTCTCTCCACTGATATCCACTACTTTGTTCTCTGTATCTCTGAGTCTGTTTCTTTTTTGTTATATTCACTAGTTTGTTTTATTTTTTAGATTCCACATGTAAGTGATATCATACAGTATTTGTTTTTGTCTGACTTATTTCACTTAGCATAGTAGCCTCCAAGTCCAGTCACATTGCTGCAGATGGCAAGATTTCATTCTTTTTGTGACTGAATAGTATTCCATTTTTGTGTGTGTTTGTGTGTGTGTGTAACATATCTTCTTTATCCATTCACCTGTTGGTGGACACTTAGGTTTCTTCTATATCTTGACTATTGTAAATAGTGCTGCTATGGACATTGGGGTCCATGTAGCCTTTTAAATTACTTTTCGTTTTCTTCAGTTATATATACAGGAGTAAAATTGCTGGACCATATGGTATTTCTAGTTTTAATTATTTGAGAAACCTCCATACTGTTTTCCACAGTGGCTACACCAATTTACATTCCCACCAACAGTGTACAAGGGTTACCTTATCTCCACATCCTCACCAGTATTTGTTATTTGTGGTCTTTTTGATGGTAGTCATTCTGAAAGGTATGAGGTGATAGCTCATGGTGATTTTGAGGTGCATTTCTCTAATTATTAGTGATGTTGTGCATCTTCTCATGCGCCTGTGGGCCATCTGTATGTCTTCTTTGGAAAAATGTCTTTTCAAGTCTTCTGCCCATTTTTAATTGGTTTTTTTTAAATATGTTGAGTTATAAGAGCTGTTTATATATTTGTGCAAAAGCTTTCAAGCTTAATTAGGTCCCATTTGTTTATTTTTGCTTTTGTTTCCTTTGCCTTAGGAGACAGATCCAAAAAAATGTTGCTGTGATTTATGTCAGAGTGTCCTGCCTATGTTTTCTTCTGGGAGTTTTATGGTTTCTGGACTTATATTTAGGTCTTTAATCCTTTTTTTTTTTTTTTTGCGCTGTGCGGGCCTCTCACCACTGTGGCCTCTCCCGCCGTGGAGCACAGGCTCCAGACGCGCAGGCTCAGCAGCCACGGCTCACGGGCCCAGCCACTCTGCGGCATGCAGGACCCTCCCGGACTGGGGCACGAACCCGTGTCCCCTGCATTGGCAGGCGGACTCTCAACCACTGCGACACCAGGGAAGCCCCTTTAATCCATTTTGAGTTTATTTTTGTATATGGTGTTAGAAAATGTTCTAATTTTATTATATATATATATATATATATATATATATATATAGCTGTCCATTTTTTCCAATACCACTTATTGAAGAGACTGTCTTTTCTCCATTGTATATTTTTGCCTCCTTTGTCATAGATTACCATAAGTGCATGGATTTATTTCTGAGCTCTCTATATTGTTCCATTGATTTATGTGTCTGATTTTGTGCCAGCACCATACTGTTTTGATTACTGTAGTTTTGTAGTAGAGTCGGAAGTCAGGGAGTCTGATACCTCCAGCTCTGTTCTTCTGTCTCAAGATCATTTTGGGTGTTCAGGGTCTTCTGAGTTTCCATACAGATTTTAAAATTATTTGTTCTAGTTTTGTGGAAAATATTCTAGTTCTGTGTAGCTGGGTCCTGGAGGTCCTGATCCTGGACCTTCTCACGGGCAGGGCATGTCCAGGAGTGGCTAAGGGCTCAGGGGGGTTCTTAAGGCAGCCTATTTGCTGGTGGGTGGTGCTCTGTCTTCACCCAGTTAGTTGCTTGGTCTGAGGCATCCCAATACTGGTGTCTACATACTGGTGGGTGGGAGTGGTGCTGGGTCCTGAGGCTAATAAGCCAGAGGGAGGATTCCAAGATGCCATTTGTCAGCACCAATGTCCATGTGCTAGAATGAGCTCCCCAAATTCATTGCCGCCAGTGTCTATGTCCCCAGGGTGAACTCCAGTTGCCCCTTGCTTCTCCAGGAGACTCTGCAAGATCAGCGAGTAGTTCTGACACAAGCTCCTTTCAAATGACTGCTTCTGCCCTGGGTCTCGGAGTGTGTGAGATTTTTGTGTGCATTCTTTAAAAGTGGAGTCTCTATTTCTCACAGCCCTGTGGGTCTCCTGAAAGTAAGTCCTCCTGGCCTTCAGAGCCAGATGTTCTGGGGGCTTGTCTTCCTGATGCAGGACACCCAGGCTGGGGAGCCTGACGTGGGGCTCAGACCCTTTGTTCCGTGGGGAAAACCTGTGCAATTATAATTATTCTCCCATTTGTGTATTGTCCACCCGGGGTTATGGGTCTTGACTATACTGCTACTCCGCCCCTCCTACCCATCTTGTTGTGATTCCTTCTTTATATCTTTGATTGTAGAAGATCTTTTCTCATAGGTTCCAGTCTTTTCCACTAATAGTTGTTCCGTAAATATTTGTAATTTTGGTGTGCCCATGAAAGGAGGTGAGCTCAGATTCTTTCTCCTCTCCCTTCTTGGCAGTCAAGTCCTCTGTTCGTTTTTCTTCATTCTTGTTTTCTCTTTGTTCTTTGGATTGCATAGTCTCTCTGTTGATATAACTTCAAGTTTACAGATTCTTTTTTCTGCCCTTTGAAATCTGTTGAGGGTCTCTAGTGAACTTTCTGTTTCATTCTTGTACTTTTCAACACCAGAATTTAATTTTTTTTAAAAATTATCTGTATTGATATTCTCTATTTGATGAGATATTGTCATCATACTTTGCTTTACTTCTTTAACCATGGTTTCTGTTACGTCTTTGAGCATATTTATAACGCTGCTTTGAAGTTTACGTCTGTTAAACCTAGTGTCTGGGCCCTGTCACGGTTTCTGTTGCCTTTTTTTTCCTGTTTGGGTCATGTTTTTCTGTTTCTTTGCATGTTCATAATTTATTGTTGGTAACTGGATATTTAAGATAATATATTGTAGCAACTCTGGTTACTGGTCCACCTTCCCTCAGAGTTTGTTGTTGCTAGTTGCTTGTTTATTTGTTCAGTGACTGGCAAGTTATTGTAGTGGAGTCTGTTTCTCCTCACCCTCTCAACAGCATGGAGCCTCTCATGAAACTTTCTCAGGAGTGCAACCTTGGATATATTGCACAGTCACCCTGAGATGATCATGATTTCAGTAGGCTCTCTATCTCTTTCCCTGATCTCTCCAATAAGCTGTCTGCATTTTTGGTATCATATCAAACTGTTAGCCTTTATTAATTGCCGAGTACTATCTTTGTTTTCAAAATGCTCTGGGAAGAAATTGCTCACAGTCTGATCCAATTAAATTTGGGCCCCTTTGCAGGGAATTTTTGAGGCCGGTCTTGAGATTTGTTCTGACCCCAGGAGGGCTCCTCTAAGCTGTCTCTTTCCTTGGTTCTCTCTGGTGAAGAAGTTGGCCTGCAGTTTAGGTTGTTGCTATGTTGAAGCTACTAACCTCCCGTTGCTTGCTTACTACCAAAAGCTTATTTGTTTTTGAGAGCATCCTTTGCCTTGAACCTCCTCACACTCTGTTCCAAATAAAGTCAGTTCCTGTGGGAAGAGCTTTGGCGTTCTTGGTTCTTAAATCCTGCCTCTTCCCCTGGGCAAAATCTCTGAGCCACAAATCTGGAGCTGGGGGAGGAGACAGTGACCAGTTTCTCTTACAGTGACACCCTTGTTTTGTGAGCAGCATCAGGTGGGGGCTGAAGCCTCTGGCCTTCTCAGTTTATGTATTCCAGGGTGGATCCTCTGCCCTATGAACAAACAGGGGTGAGGGCCATCTGGGCACCAGTATTCTCAGTGTGCCACACCTGATGTTAGAGCATCTGCTCTCTGAGTGGGAGCTGGGTGGAGGAAGGGAGCCCCCAGCCTCTCAGCCGTATTTGTCTAGAGTTTAGCCTCTGCAACACATAGTTGGACAGGATGAGAAACACAGGTGGCTTGCTCCTCCTAGGAGTGTATCATAGCCCTTAAGCGGGAACTGGCAGGAAAGGGAGCACTGTATTCTTGGTGCACCAGCCTGGAGTGGAGTTTCCATCATACTGAGGTGGAAAGGGTGAGAGATTAAGTGGATCATGGTTGAAATGCCACAGACTTTCACTGTTCATACTATTAGTGGGTTTACTTTAATAACTGTTTCTTCATTTGTTGTATGCCCTTAAGACAATTTTAGACACCTTTAAAAAATAATTTCTACCAATTATGCTTGTTTTGCTGGGACTGGGTCCATGGAGCTCCTCATACTGCCATTCCAGAAGTCAGGAATACCATATTTACTCAAAAGAACAACTAATGACAAACTGATTAGACTCAAACATTTGGCAGTCATTTTCTCAAAAATGAAAGAAGTCAGTCACTTTGGAAAAGACAACACATTTGTTGCCAAAAAATTCAGTTTTCAAGCAAAAATTAGAATTTTAGAAATGTGTAATCGCCACTGAGAGTTTGGCAGCCTCCCGATACTTAAAGACTTTTCTGATGAGATCAGTGGTGATATTAATGAGTATGACTTTTTTAATATTAAATAATGAAATGTGTCAACATTTGGGCATATCTTTACAACTCAGTAGAACAATATTTTCAAGATGACAAACACAAGATATTATAAAATTTTATGTGGTAAAAGACCTATTTTAAGTGCATGATAAACTGATCAATTTCAACATAATAGAGTATGAAAAGTTTACTGATACGGTTTCCATTTCATGTCAGTTATCCTTAAGAAACTGACACTTGCTGTATTTTGGAGTAGTATCAAAGAAGAATATTCACAGTTCCTGAAAAGACAATTATGATACTTCTCCATTTTCCAATTTTGTATCTGTGTGAGGCTGAACTTTCCAATTTTGTATCTGTGTGAGGCTGAACATTTTTAAAAATGTAAGGGGTCCTGAGAACAAAAACTTTGAAAACTACTCATCTAATGTAGACCTACATATAATTTTCATTAGATCAGTGTTTTCATATATATGTGTGTGTGTGTGTATATTTGTACATATGTGTGTGTGTGTGTGTGTGTGTGTGTATATATACACACACACACAATACATATATGTATGAAAGCCTGCACCAGACAAAGATGTATTCTTTACAAGGACATATGGAACAATTACACTTACAGCTTATTAAAAAAATTGTTAACAAATTTAAAATAAATAATATACTCAGACCACATTGCTAACCACAGTCAAATTAAATTAGAAATGAATAATAAAATAAACCATCCCATCACCACTATCACCACTACCATTATTTGTTTGTTTGGAAACTATGGAATATACATATTCTTAAATAATTCATGTCTTTAAAAGAATTTCATAATGTTAAAATTAAAAATATTTAGAACAGTTATGGTTGTCTATTGCCACAAAACAAAGCATACTGAAACTTCGTGGGCTAAAAATATAACATTTATTTGTTGACCGGTCTGTAGTTTGGCTTAGACTTAGTAAAGTCATATGTCTCTGCCCCTCTCTTCCACGGGACATCAGCTGGCACACCTCAAAGGCTGGGGGTTGGAATCATCTGAAGGCTTACTCTTGTGTCTGGCAGTGGATGGTAGCTGTCAGCTGGAACACCTATACACGGCCTCTTCACATAGCCTGGACTTCCCCAGAACCTGCTGGCTTGTTCTAAGGATGACCGTCTCAGTAGAGCCTTGCAGTAGCTGTATCTCCTGCTATGACCTAGCTTCAGAAGTCACTCACCATCACTTCTCTCCACTTGAGCTCAGTCAGTCAGGCTGAAGAAGCAGGAAATTAGACTCCATCTTTTGATAGAAGGATTATCAAAGAACTCCTGGGCATGTTTTACAACTACTATAGAATTGAAGTAATAACATTATATAGCTTAACCTAGGCAGTACTTTAGTGCCTTAGCTAGCTAGAAGGACATTTTAGCATTAAAAACAAATTTTGAAAACAAGAAACATTGAAAATAAATGTGTTGAATGTTCAATTAAAGAAGCTTGTAAAAGAATAACAGATTAAGCTGAAAGAAAGCAGAAGGAAATGCTAGATATGAGTGGAAATTAATGAAATAGAAAATAATGCAATAAGTGAGAAGATCAACAAAATCAAAAGATGTTCTTAGAAAATACTAATAAAATAGTCCAACTGGCTAAGGGAAAATAACAAATAAGTACCAACAATGGGAGCAACCCCTAACGTTTAGTGAGCACTAGATATAATAGTTGTTATCACTTTTATTGCCAAGGATGGGTCTAAGCATATTACATACATTAACTAGTTTAATTTTCACAACAATCATGTGAGATTGGTTCTTTAGGTAACCCTAATTTACAGATGATGAAACCAAAGTATTATAGAGGTTGAATAATTTACCCATGGGACACATAGCCACTGAGTGCCTTACTATTTGCTGTATCTGTAATTATGCACCTCTTTTGATTCCTGATGGTATTTTTTGTCTTCTCTCATTTTCTCCTGAGGTTTGTCTACTCTATTGGTCTTTAAGAACCATCTCTCGACATTGTTGATTTGTGTGTTTGTTTGTTTCTGTTTCATACATCTTTGCTCCTACAGTTCTATTTTCTTTAGATTTAGTCTTTTCTGCTTCTAATTTATTATTGAATAATTTTCATGATAAGCTTGTTACTTTTCAGCCTTTCTTCTTTTCTCATATAATCATTTAGGGCTATAAATATCCCTCATAGGGCCATTTGCGCAATTCTACAAGTTTTGATATATAGCATTTTTATTATCACTCAGATCTAAATTTTTTAACAATTTTATGATAATCCCTTCTTTGGATCATGAATTATTTTTAAATGAGGTTTTGGAGTTCCAAATCTCTGGGTTGTTTTGTTGTTACTGACTTCTAATTGAATTGTCCTATGGTCAGAGGACCTTATCTGTATGGATCCTAATTCTGGAAAATTTTTGAGACTTGCTTTATAGCCTAGTGTGTTATCACTAATGTTTTATATGTGCATTAGGAGAATATGCGTGCTTCACTTGGGTGTAAAGCTCTATATATACTCATTAAATTGAGCTTATTCGTTATTTTGATGAAATATTCTATATCTACTTAAATTTTGTATCTGTCTGATTATCAGCCAGATTGTAAATTTGTACCTTTCTCCCTTTAGTTCTATCAGTTTTTGCTCCCTATATTTTGACACTATTTTACTGGTGCATTCGAGTTTAGAATTGTTTTATGTTATTGGTGATTTCAAACCTTATTATTCTGTAATAACTTCTTCTATCCCTAATAATGGTTTTTATCTTAAGGTCTATTTTTTAAATTAATATAGTTACACTAGATTTCTTTGATTATTACTTTCCTGGTTGGTCTTTTTCCACATTTTTCCTGCAACCTTTCCATGCCTTTGTTTTAGAAGTATCTCTTATAAAGAGCATGGAGCTGGATTTTGGTTTTTTTGCTATTCTTTGGATAACTCTCTTACACTTTTAACTTAAATGTTTTCTTAGTTTAACTCTTTTATTGTAAAATATCTTTCAGACAGAGGGCATGTAAACATATTTGCATAATTTAAAGAATAATTATAATGCAAACAGATGGGTAACCATGATGCAGTTTAGGAAAAGAACATTTTCAGCCCCTCGGAATCCCTTGTGCTATATTCTGCTCTCTTCCTCAGTGTAACCACTCTCCTTGCTTTGTGATAATCATTCCGTTGCTTTTCTTTATAATTTCATCATCTTTCCCACTAATTTTAAAATTTCTTTTAATTTCTAATAAAAACACTTAAGACTTTAAATTATCCTTTCAGTAGCCCTTTAGTTAAAAACTGCAAATTTCAAATGTAGTCCTTCTATTCTTTTTTAGTTCTAAATACGTTCTGTGTTCCATTAAATACATTCCGTATTCCATGAGTTCACCCTTGGTCATTTAGCAGTATGTTTTAAATATTCAAAATTTATGATTTTTTAAAGTATCTTTTAATTATTTTTGTCTATTTTAATTGTATCATAGGTCAGAAGATACCATCTTGCTGATAATAGTTGTTAGCTATTCATTGAGCCTATCCTTTGTGGTCAATTTTTGTCATTTTTTCACGTGTTTGAAAAAAACTCTACGCTTTAGCTATAAGGATACAGAATTGTATGTGTGTCCGGTATATTTATCTTGTTAGTTCTATTCCTTTCCTGTCTTTATCATCTTCCCAATGTTTTCGTCTGCATGATAGACATCTCTCATGTGATTATAGATTTCAATATCTCCTTATAATTTGTTCATTTCTACTCGTGTATTTAGGGTTGTAGCGTTTATGTATATGCACATTACAGTTGTTAGCTTCCTGGCAAACTTCCTAGAGAACTGTTGTTTTATCAGTGTGTTCAGGCCTTCCTCATCTTCATCCTGGTTTTTTTATTTGGAGTATCATTGCTGTACAATATTATATAAGTTATAGGTGTACAATATAATGATTCACAATTTTTAAAGGTTATACTCCATTTATAGTTATTATAAAATATTGGGTGTATTCCCCATCTTATACAATATATTCTTGCAGCTTATTCTATACCTAATGGTTTGTACCTTTTAGTCCTCTATTCCTATGTCCCCCCTAATGCTTTTTACCTTAAGGTTTGTTTTGCCCTTTGTTTGCTTGTTGTGTTGGTCAGGGTTCTCCAGAGTAACAGAACCAATAAGATGTGTATATAGAGAGGTTTATTTTAAGTAATTGGCTCACACAATTTTGGAGGCTTGGTGAGTTCAAAATCTGCAGGGTAGGCCAGGAGGCTGGAGACCCATGGAAGTTGCGGGTGGAGTCCAAAGGCAATCTGCTGGCAGAATTCCCTCTTTTTCTGGGGGGGTCAGTCTTTTTCTACTAAGGCCTTCCACTGATTGGATGTGTCCCACCTACATTATGGAGGGTAATCTGCTTTACTCAAAGTCTGCTGATTTCAATGTTAATCTCATCTAAAAAATGCCTTCACAGAAACATCTGGAATAGTGTTTGACAAAATGTCTGGGTACTGTGGCCTAACCAAGTTGAAACATAAATTACCATCATACTTGTTACTTCATTTTTAGTTTTACTCTCAGCCTTGCTCTGCTTTTGTGCTTTTAGGTAGGTTTCATTTGTTATTCATTTGAATAACATAAAGTTAGATTTTGTTGTTGTTGTTGTTGTTGTTTTAACATCTTTATTGGGGTATAATTGCTTTACAATGGTGTGTTAGTTTCTGCTTTATAACAAAGTGAATCAGTTATACATATACATATGTTCCCATATCTCTTCCCTCTTGCATCTGTTGTTGTTTTTATCTGATCTGGCAATCTCTGTCTTGTAACTAGTCCATTTATTCTGTTCACATTTATTGTGATCATATTTGGAGTTAATTTTTTCTGCCATTTTATTGTATTTTTCTGATTCTTTCCCCTTCCCTTTTTTTTTCCTGGCTTCTAGTAAACTGATTGAGAAGTAAATAAATATATACCTTTTTCCTTCTTCTACTGGTTTGAAAAATAGATACATTTTGTTTCTTTTATTTAGTAATCATCTTTAAATAGTTAACAGGTATAGTTAATTCAACGAAGTCTAAATGCAGTGTTACTCAAAGCATGAACCATAGATTGGTGCCAATCCAAGAACTTTTCTCTACAATGAGATTTAGTTCACAATGAGATTAATAAAGAGATTGAGTTTGCTCAGCACGTGAGGATGGAAAGTGAGACCTTCGATAAATATGAGAAGGGAAGTGGAAACTCAAGCTTTTGTGTACCAAAATGAGCATGTTCTCAGGCGGCCACCCCTGCTCCAGGTTTTAATTTCTTCCTTGTGTTTTCCCACTGGGGATTTCCCTTACTTCCTTGCTAGTTCAGCTGTTTATTTAAGGGAATGTGGGTTATATTTTATCAGCACATCTAGGCTATTATAGTGTGAGAATTTTTGGTCTAGGTCTTAACGTTGGGAATGGAAGTCTCTCACAAGGCATCTTTATCATCAGGAAAAATATTAATTCATTTAAATGAAACAAAGGGACCCACCTTTACAGAGGGCTGTAGAAATCTTCCCCCTCTGGGCCTGGCCCTGTCATTCTGATGGCCCAGCATGTGCACCCCTCTCCGTATTAGGGGAATGTTCCCCGCCTTGTAACTCTTGGCAGGAAGCTGCCAAGACTGCCTCAAGTGATAATATTTTGTACTCCTGTTCCAGCCTCCCTTGCAGCTGGGCTGCAGGTGGGGATTTCAGCTCTATCTCTCAGACTCCCTCACTGCACAAATGGCATTGCCAAGAAGAAGCGGGGCTGTTGCTAGTCATGGCTGTAGGAAAACGAGCTTCCCACTCAGCAGAGAGCGTGGGGTAGGCTGGGGTCCCTTGTGGCGGTGGTGGTAATTGGTGTGAGCTTTGTCCCTGAAGGCTTAGCCTCAAGGCTTCCAGCTCCCCCCAGAATCGTGAGCCCCTGATGTCTTTCTCTGCTGAAGTCAGCCAGGGTTGATCTCGGCAGCTTGCTACTAAAAAGTAAGAATCCAAGGGTTACATTTATCCACGTTCAAAGTTCCTGTTTCTACTGAGCCAACAAGACCACGTTCTCTTGAAGAAGGAAACCCCGGGCAGATGTTTCACCGTTTTACACGTGCTACTGAGTACCCCCTACTCACATTTTTCAGGCCTTCAAATGTGTCCGTCTCTTTAGTGACAAATACAAGCAGAGCATCCATTGGACATGACTACTGGATGTCCGGCCCCCTCCCAGGTATTTCTGGGTATTCTTGGGGGTTTTGAACACCTCTTGGCTGTCACCTCTCTCGTTATTCTCTGCCACGCAGCTCCCAATTTCAGTCCCAGGCACTTCTGCAGGCTGCTGTCCTCCCCAGCTTGGCATACCTCAGAGCACAGGTGTAGCTACAGAGCTTGCTACCCAAGGTGACCCTGAGTTACAGACTTGAGCATGTCAGAAGGAAACTACAGTGCAGAAAAGACACATTTACAGCTGCAGTCTTAAAGACCATCACTGGTCCCTGGCCCAGAGAACCCCTTATCTCAGAGGACACTGCTAGACACATATGCAGAAACTCACTTCTGTTTGTGAATCACTTCTGTATTTTAGTGTGAAGAAATAACTTAGGGAGAAATCAAGCTGACACCTCACTGACTTCACTGCCTCCATGGAGAGACATTTGCACGTTACTCCAAATGTGCTCTAATATAAATGTGGTGGCACAGTTCTGCAGTCACAGGATCGTAATCTGAATGATTACCACTTCTCCCGTTTTCTTTGGGAAGTGGAATTAACACTCCAGCATGAACTAGAAATGCTAAATTGTTAATAGCCTCCCTAGACTTTTACTTCTTGCTATGACATCTTCAATGATTTAATCTTGATTTAGGGAGAATAAAATATCACAGTGTAAGCTCCTGAACTGGAAGTTCTTTAAATGTTCTTCAAGAATAGGCAGCTCTTTTCTCCTGAACCCTGAGAAGAAGACAGTGTCAAAATCAATTATGAGCCAAATTATCATTATCAGAGCCAATGCTATCATTTTAAAAAATTGTAATGACTTAAGAATAATGATAACATTTGCTCATTTATATTTGAATGTTTGACGTTTTATGAATTTTGAATACGATACTGATTTTGGTCCTTCTGACATAAATGCATAATTCTGTCTTCTAATCTTTTGCTATGGACTGTTTCAGTACACTTCATTTTAAGAAAAACTTCACTTTAATATTATGAAATTCTCTTATGATGTCTGCATTGAATTAGGGATAAATTATTTAGATTTTCAAATATTTAAATAAACTTGTTTATCTGAAGTTTGACATAGAGAGAGCCAAAGATAGCTGATTTGCTAACGTAAATCACTGAAATGTTTGAAATTATCCATATTCCCCAACAGACATTCATCATGATTTTTTAATTTAGAATCATAGCTTTTTATTATTTTTCTTCATTTAAAAATTCTATGTTCACTTTAAATAAGGACTGTTTTGCAACTTGGAATCTGAACTTTTGGCAGAATAATTGGGAAGTAAATAAACCTGTGCTACAACAGAGCAGTATTCTAAATATTTCAAGTACTTTGAAAATAGTTAAAGTAAATGGCTCATCACAACATGCTGAGTTTTCATAAAACTATCTCTTTTGATCACAAACTTGGTTATTCAGAGAATAATCTCACTGCATCGTTCCTGTCAGCTATTCTTGCATATTCTTTCTTCAGAAGGCCACGAGGGGAACTTCCCTGGTGGCCCAGTGGTTAAGACTCCACGCTTCCATTGCAGGGGGCATGGGTTTGATCCCTGGTAGGGGAGCTAAGATTCCACGTGTGGCCAAAAAAAAGGCCACTAGACATTTAAAAGCCACAATGGTAGGCTGGCCTCCACCGTCATCCCTGTTCCCTCTCTTATTCTGGATTCAAGACATATGAAAATCCCTGTGTACTAGCTTGCTTAAGCAACTGAGTCTTGATTCAAATATCATTTTGTGTCCACTCAATCATGAGCTGGAGAAAACTCCATTTATCTCAGAGAGGAAAGCTGAACATACTTTAAACTGATACTCAAACTCTTTAAATACGTCTATTCAATTCTCCATTAGCCAAGCATTCTTCATAGCACTTCTATTGATAAAATTTGTTTCCTACACAAGAGAAGGAAAAGACCTACAAAAACAAACCCAGAACAATTAAGAAAATGCTAATAGGAACATACCAATCAATAATTACTTTAAATGTAAATGAATTAAATGCTGAAGTCAAAAGACACAGACTGGCTGAATGGATACAAAAACAAGACCCATATATATGCTGTCTACAAGAGACCCACTTCAGACTTAGGGACACATACAGACTGGAAGTGAGGGGGTGGAAAAAGATATTCCATGCAAATGAAATCAAAAGAAAGCTTGAGTAGCAACAGTCATATCAGACAAAATAGACTTTAAAATAAAGACTATTACAAGAGACAGGGAAGGACACTACATAATGATCAGGGGATCAATCCAAGAAGAAGATATAACAACTGTAAATATCTATGCACCCAACATAGGAGCACCTCAATACATAAGGCAAATGCTAACAGCCATAAAAGGGGGAATTGACAGTAACACGATAATAGTAGAGGACTTTGACACCCCACTTACACCAATGGACAGATCATCCAGACAGAAAATAAATAAGAAAACACAGCTTTAAATGACACATTAGACCACATGGACTTAATTGATGTTTATAGGACATTCCATCCAAAAACAACAGAATACACTTTCTTCTCAAGTGCACACAGAACATTCTCCAGGATAGATCACATCTTGGATCACAAATCAAGCCTTGGTAAATTTGAGAAAATTGAAATCATATCAAGCATCTTTTCCAACCACAGTGCTGTGAGACTAGATATCAATTATAGGGGAAAAAAAACTGTAAAAAATACAAACACGTGGAGGCTAAACAATACGCTACTAAACAACCAAGAGATACCTAGAAACAAATGACAATGAAAACACGACAACCCAAAACCTATGGGATGCAGCAAAAGCAGTTCTAACAGGGAAGTTTATAGCAGTACAGTCTTACCTCAAGAAACAAGAAAAATCTCAAATAAACAACCTAACCTTACACCTAAAGTAATTAGAGAAAGAAGAACCAAAAAAACCCTAAAGTTAGCAGAAGGAAAGAAATCATAAAGATCATGTCAAGGGCTTCCCTGGTGGTGCAGTGGTTGAGAGTCTGCCTGCCAATGCAGGGGACACGGGTTCGTGCCCTGGTCCGGGAAGATCCCACATGCTGCAGAGCGGCTAGGCCCGTGAGCCATGGCCACTGAGCCTGTGTGTCCGGAGCCTCCACAACAGTGAGAGGCCCGCGTACCGCAAAAATAAATAAATAAATAAATGAAAAAAGAAATGAAGGAAACAGTAGCAAAGATGAATAAAACTAAAAGTTGGTTCTTTGAGAAGATAAACAAAATTGATAAACCATTAGCCAGACTCATCAGGAAAAAAAGGGAGACGACCCAAATGAACAGAATTAGAAAGGAAGAAGGGAATTAACAACTGGCACCGCAGAAATACAAAGGATCATGAGAGACTACTGCAAACAACTATATGCCAATAAAATGGACAACCTGAAAGAAATGGACAAATTATTATTTTTAATTATAAATTTATTTATTTTTGTCTCTGTTGGGTCTTCATTGCTGCACATGGGCTTTCTCTAGTTGTGATGAGTGGTGGCTACTGTTCGTTGCGGTGCATGGGCTTCTCATTGTGGTGGCTTCTCTCGTTGTGGAGCACAGGCTCTAGAACACACACTCAGTAGTTGTGGCACACGGGCTCAGTTGCTCCGCAGCGTGTGGGATCTTCCCAGACCAGGGCTCAAACCCATGTCCCCTGCATTGGCAGGTGGATTCTTAACCACTGCATCACCAGGGAAGCCCCTGGACAAATTCTTAGAAAGGTACAACCTTCCAAGACTAAATCAGGAAGAAACAGAAAATGTGGACAGACCAATCACAAGCACTGAAATTGAAACTGTGGTTAAAAATATTCCAACAGGGCTTCCCTGGTGGCGCAGTGGTTGAGAGTCCTCCTGCCAATGCAGGGGACGCGGGTACGTGCCCCGGTCTGGGAAGATCCCACATGCCGCGGAGCGGCTGGGCCCGTGAGCCATGGCCACTGGGCCTGCACATCCGGAGCCTGTGCTCCGCAACAGGAGAGGCCACAGCAGTGAGAGGCCCGCTTACCACAAAAAATTAAAAAATTAAAAAAAAAATATTCCAACAAACCATAGCCCAGGGCCAGATGGCTTCACAGGGGAATTCTATCAAACATTTAGAGAAGAGATAACACTTATTCTTCTCAAACTCTTCCAAAGTATAGCAGAGGGAGGAACACTCCCAAACTCATTCTACGAGACCACCATCACCCTGATACCAAAACCAGACAAAGACGTCACAAAAAAAGAAAACTACAGGCCAGTATCACTGATGAACATAGATGTAAAAATCCTCAGCAAAATACTAGCAAATAGAATCCAACAGCCCATTAAAAGGATCATACACCATGATCAAGTGGGGTTTATCCTAGGAATTGAAGGATTCTTCAATATATGCAAATCAACCACTATGATACACCATATTAACAAATTGAAGGATTAAAACCATATGATAATTTCAATAGATGCAGAAAAAGCTTTTGACAAAATTCAACACCCATTTATGATAAAAACTCTCCAGAAAGTGGGCATACAGGGAACCTATCTCAACATAATAAAAGCCATATATGACAGACCAACAGCCAACATCATTCTCAATGGTGAAAAAAAATGAAAGGATTTCCTCTAAGATCAGGAACAAGACAAGGATGTCCACTCTTGCCACTCTTATTCAACATGGTTTTGGAAGTTTTAGCCATGGCAATCAGAGAAGAAAAAGAAATAAAAGGAATCCAAATTGGAAAAGAAGAAGTAAAACTGTCACTGTTTGCAGATGACATGATACTATACATAGAAAATCCTAAAGATGCCACCAGAAAACTACTAGAGCAAATCAATGAATTTGGTAAAGTAGCAGGGTACAAAATTAATGCACAGAAATCTCTTGCATTCCTATATACTAATGATGAAAAATCAGAAAGAGAAATTAAGGAAATACTCGCATTTACCATTCCAACAAAAAGAATAATATACCTAGGAATAAACCTACCTAAGGAGGCAAAGGACCTGTATGCAGAAAACTATAAGACACTGATGAAAGAAATCAAAGACGATACAAACATCTGGAGAGATATACCATGTTCTTAGATTGGAAGTTTCAACACTGTGAAAATGACTATATTGGGACTTTCCTGGTAGCACAGTGGTTAAGAATCCGCCTGCCAATGCAGGGGACACAGGTTCGATCCCTGGTCTGGGAAGAACCCACATGCCGTGGAACAGCTAAGCCCACGAGCCACAGCTACTGAGCCCACATGCCACAACTACTGAAGCCCGCATGCCTAGAGCCTGTGGTACACAAGACAAGCCACCACAATGAGAAGCCTGCGCACTGCAACGAAGAGTAGCCCCTGCTCGCTTCAGCTAGAGAAAGCCCGTGCACAGCAATGAAGACCCAAAACAGCCAAAAATATATATATATATATAAATAAAAATTAAAAAAAAAATGACTGTACTACCCAAAGCAATCTACAGATTCAATGCAATCCCTATCAAATTACCAATGACATTTTTCAAAGAACTAGAAGAAGAAATTTTACAATTTGTATGGAAACACAGAAGACCCCGAATTGCCAAAGCAATCTGGAGAAAGAAAAACAGAGCTAGAGGAATCAGGCTCCCTGACTTCAGACTATACTACAAAGCTACAGTAATCAAGCCAGTATGGTACTGGCACAAAAACAGAAATACAGATCAATGGAACAGGATAGAAAGCCCAGAGATAAACCCACGCACATATGGTTACCTTATCTTTGACAAAGGAGAAAAGACAGCCTCTTCAATAAGTGGGAAGCTGGGAAAACTGGACAGCTACTTGTAAAAGAATGAAATTAGAATATATCCTAACACCATACACAAAAATAAACTCAAAATGGATTAAAGACCTAAATATAAGGCCAGACACTATAAAACTCTTAGAGGAAAGTATAGGAAGAACACTGTATGACATACATCACAGCAAGATCCTTTTTGACCCACCTCCTAGAGTAATGGAAGTAAAAACAAAAATGAACAGAAGGGACTTAATGAAACTTAAAAGCTTTTGCAGAGCAAAGGAAACCATAAACAAGACGAAAAGACAGCCCTCAGAATGAGAGAAAATATTTGCAAATGAAGCAACTGACAAAGGATTAATCTCCAAAATATACAAGCAGCTCATGCCACTCAATATCAAAAAAACAACCCAATCCAAAAATGGGCAGAAGACCTAAGCAGACATTTCTCCAAAGAAGAGATACAGATTGCCAATAAAAACATGAAAAGATGGTCAACATCACTAATCATTAGAGAAATGCAAATCAAAACCACAGTGAGGTATTACCTCACACCTGTCAGAATGGGCATCATCAAAAAATCTAGAAACAATAAATGCTGGAGAGGGTGTGGAGAAAAGGGAACCCTCTTGCACTGTTGGTGGGAATGTAAATGGATACAGCCACTGTGGAGAAGAGTATTGGAGGTTCCTTAAAAAACTAAAAATAGAACTACCCTATGATCTAGCAGTCCCACTGCTGGGCATATCCCCTGAGAAAACCATAATTCAAAAAGAGTCATGTACCACAATGTTCATTGCAGCACTATTTACAATAGCCAGGACATGGAAGCAACCTAAGTGTCCATCAACAGATGAATGGATAAAGAAGGTGTGGCACATATATACAATGGAACATTACTCAGCCATAAAAAGAAACAAAATTGAGCTATTTGTAATGAGGTGGATGGACCTAGAAACTGTCATACAGAGTGAAGTAAGTCAGAAAGAGAAAAACAACATGCAAATGCATATATATGGACTCTAAAAATATGGTACTGATGAACCTAGTGGCAGGGCAGTAATAAAGACGCAGACGTAGAGAACGGACTTGAGGACACATGGGGGAAGGGGAAGCTAGGACGAAGTGAGAGAGTGACATGGACATATATACACTACCAAACGTAAAATAGATAGCTAGTGGGAAGCAGCCGCATAGCCCAGGGAGATCAGCTCGGTGCTTTGTGACCACCTAGAGGGGTGGGATAGGGAGGGTGGGAGGGAAGATGCAAGAGGGAGAGGATATGGGGATATATGTATACATATAGCTGATTCACTTTGTTGTACAGTAGAAACTAACACAACATTGTCAAGCAATTATACTCCAGTAAAGATGTTAAAACAAAAAAAGTTTCCTGTGAGAACACACAAAATGCCCACGTTCTTCATCCAAGAGCTTTGAATGATTCTAATTTCCCCCTGTTCTTGCTCTGACTCTGACATCTTCAGCCTGGCCATTTGTCATCAGATAAGCCTGGGCTTCAGTGTCAATCTTAAATAGAAATTTTAATGAATTAATATTATAAAAATATTTATTAATCAAGAGGCCTAGATTGTTTTAGAACCTTGAACTGAGTTTTACTATAGGTAATCAACATCAAATAGCTCTTAGAAATAGAGTACCTCTTGCCAACAGGTGTTACATTCATCATGGATTCAAAGTTAGTTTTCACAGACATGTTTTGTCCCTATAAGTATTTTGATTATGAGATCTTTTAGTGATATCTGACAATGTTTATTAAATGGCAACGAGTCTCTTGATTTTATGTTTTTCACATTTTTTCATTTGTATTAATAGATACTTAAAAATGGGTTTACCCAGATGCATTCCTTTGCAGTATTGTAAACACAGCACCCCTGTTTCTGCAGAAAATCATGGTCAACCATTCTACCCAGTACTTAAGCTGTTGTCTGGCTAAAAGTTAAGTAAGTTAGGATTGGCGTAAAATCTTTTCAGCTGTCTCTGTACCATTAAATAAGTTAGTGATCATGTGTTATATCAGTTCCTGGTGGGTAACTCGGAGCTAATTAGTAGGTATCCTGGGTCTCAGCAAGATTCAGTCCAATGTATTGTCATCATATTGAAATGCACGTTTCCTCTCATTTTTAAAGACTGAATAGCATTTCACTTAAAGTGAAAAAGAAATGCCAACTGGTTAAGAGAGAAAAAATCTACTTAGTATAATATTCTTCATATCAGCGGCACCATCCCTGCAGGTATCAATTTCTCCCCACTTCGCTCAGCACAGTCTTGACTAATGAAGGAAGCCGGCAGTGCCGATGGTCCCTGGGCAATGAATGATTCAGAAATCACGCCTTTTCATTTCGGAGTGAAATACAGCAGCCTCCTCGGACCCTTTCTGGCTCCTGTTCCATCAGTACGGACGTGACCTTGGGCAAGTCCCTGAGCCAGTCACACCACGTACTTCCAAGACCCTCCTCCTCAGTCTGGGTTCAGCTACTTCCTTATTGTGATTTTAGATCCCAGCTATTCTAGGTCAGAAGAAGCCCCCAAAACCCGTGAGATGGTCAAAATTTTATTATGTTCAGTCCAGAAAGTGTTCCGTCGGTATTGTGAGATCTGTGCTCAAGAGCTGTTCTGGGACTGACGTTCAGTTAATGCGTCCCGGAGCTTCTGGCTTTTCTATCATCCGTCAGAGGGCAGAAGTGCTGCGCCATGCCCGGCACTGGATTGTCGCACTGGTAATACCATCTTTTATTGTTTCAAGGCTCCAAATTAACAGGACCTTCTTTGGAGTTGAAGGTTTCACAATTTCTCTCTTTCTTATCCCTGATCCCAGGGTCTAAAATTAAGGGGAGGAAAAAAAGTCAATTGAACAAATAGTCATCTACCATGTACCAGACTTTGTTCCAAGATCTGGGGATGCATCAGTGAAACAGAACAGACATAAATCCCTGCTCTTGTAGACTTTATGTTCTAGTCGGGGGGAAGCTGACAGTCAGCAACAAGCACAGGACATTATATTATACAGTGTATTATGAATTCTACAATGTAGCAGGAAATACTAAGTGCTGGGGGCAATTAACAAAGGAATGAGAGTATAAGGTATGAAGGGGTTTGGCTGCAATTGGGAAGGTGACATTTGTGTAAGGACTTGAAGGAGGTGAGGGAGTGAGCCGTGTAGGTGTCTGGAAGAGAATCCCGGGGAGAGGAAACGGCAGATGCAAAAACCCTGAGACGGGAGCGTACTTGACTTACTCAAAAACCAGGAGGTTCAAGGAACAGCAAGAAACCTGGCGGGCTCGGGGAACATCAGGGGAGGCCAGTGTGGATAGAGAAGAGAGAGGGAGGAGGAGAACAGTGGAAGGTAACGTCAGATCACTTATTACAGTTTCAAGAACAAAGACAATCGTGACTCGGCCCAGGGTGGTGGTAGCAGGGGTGGTGCGAAGTGGTCAGGTTTTTGAAATGTTTTGGAGACAGAACTGGATTTCCTAACAGATTGGATTTGGAGCGTGAGAGAGAGAAAGGAGTCAAAAATGACTGCAGGTAGAGTAGATTTGGAGAGCAAGATGGGGTGTTCACTTGTTCAATATGTTAAACTTGAGATGCCTATTAGACACACAAACTCATGTCCACCAGCGTATTTGACTTTTCCTTCCAGTCTTGGTATTGACTTGGTCTTGGCGAGGCATGTGCACAGGCTCAGAATCTTCCGGGATTTCCTTGCTGTTGCATGGATGTGATAAGCTGAAGGTTAGGCTGAGTTCCTAGAGCGTTAGCTATAACCCACCCCTTAATTTGCCATGCAAAAGAGCCTTCCAGAATGCAAGAAGGTGAATGTAATATTTCTAGGTGGTAACCTTGGGTTTCTAATCTGTTTTCTAAGAAGAGAAAATTAATTCTTTTATAAATGTCAGTGCTCTAACTACTGTTAGCCACAAGTCACTTGTATCATGCCTGGGAGGATGTCAGCATAGCATGCTCCTAGCTGAGACCTATGTGGTGCTTTCTTGTCACCATCTGGGTGAGGAAGTGTCCAGTGCCCTCACCAGGCTGTCTGGTGGCTGTGTGTGGACATCCTTAAATTAAGACAAAGCTTCTCCCAGCTGTGCTCATATTATTTGGGAAGGGTTCTGCAATCACAGGATAATTTTAATACAAAAATCAGTGAAAACTTATTGCAAGATTCTGTATTGTTACGGTTATGTTAAATAATGCCCATTAAAAACATACATGTAGAGCAAAGTTACACATACATACATACTCAAATACTGTATCTGTAGCGATGAAGCTTCCTCCTCTAAAAACTCATTTTTTGAAACGCCAATACCCACCAGTTTTCACAATTCAGCTGCTGTAAATGTCCCAGAAATAAATATCTAAGCAACATTTACCTCTTCCTTAATTCTCTGCATTTTCAAAATCTTACGCCAACCTCATTTATCCAGTGGTATATAAATCAGACAGCTCTGTGGTTGCCCCAGGCTTTCATCCACTCAAAGAAATGTAACCAAAGCTCCCAGTTTGCAATGTTTCATCTGCTAAATGTGTACCTCCTAAAAATAAATCCAGTTTTGGCAAGTGTGTGATGACACTGGTGCTCAAACCCTGCTCATGTCAATGGAAATTGGTTCAGCCCCTGTGGAAAGGATCTGATGGCGTGTTTCAGGGCCGTACTATTGTTAATAACCTGCACTCGATAATTCTGTCCCTAAGCATCTATCCTGAAGAAATCATCCAAAACATGGGAAACGTTTTATGTAAAAAATTATTTATAATTCTTGGAAGTTACAAGCAATCCAGAAGCCCGTCAACATGGGCATGATTAGATAAATGATATTATACTCCTTCAGTGCAGTATTTTATAGTCAGAAATTACTATAATAAATACAGGTTAGCAATGTGGAAAAAGGTATGGGCTATAATGGTTGGAAGTAAAGAAGCAGAAAAAGCGTACGTTCACTAGAGTCACAAACTACTCCTCTTGAGTAGAGAATCACAGAACATAAAAATCTCCCCATCTAAATTTCTGGGAGACCCCACCCCCAGTTGCATCAGTTAACTATTGTTGCATTAACCAATCACACCGAAACTTGACTTAAAACAAGAGCCATAGTCATAGCTCATGATTCTGCAAGTCAGCCATTTAGGCTGGGAGGTGCTGGCCTTTCTGGGGCCTCTCGTGCATCCCTGCTCAGCTGCAGGTCAGGTAGGTGGCTCTGCAGGACCGTTGGGCTGTCTCACATATCTGGAGCCTTGGCTGGGACAGCTGGGCCAGTTCTGCCCCATGTGACCTCTTCTCCGGCGGGCTAATCCGGGCTTGTTCTCTTAGAGGTCCAAGAGGGAGAATGGAAGTGTGCAAAACCTCTTGAACCCTAGGCTTGGAACTGGTACCATATGGCTTCCATCACATCCTATTGGCCAAAGCAAATCAGAAGGCCAACCTGGATTCAAGAGCGGGAAATAGACGCTACCTCTTGATGGGAGGAGCTGCAGAGTCACGTAGTCGGGGGTGTAGATACAGAGGGGAAAATCATTGCAGCCATTTTTGTAAATGTTCTGTGCCACCAACTCATTGAATTGTTGAGGTTCCTAACCCTCGGTGATTCTCTAAAGAGTTCAGCTATTCCAAACCTGATGTTTTACTCCAGCCTGAGATCCCACCCAAACACCCAAACAAGCACCACTTGGGATGGGCCATGGTGTGCATCCTGGCTGGTCAGTCCCTTGCCATGCCATTTCTTACGTATTTTGAATATTTCTTCCATTTGACCCTCTCTGATTGGAGGACTCCTAATATGCATGAAAGTTTACAACCTTCCCGGTGTTTTCACTCCTCTAACATACAGTCTGGAGAAGGAGAACCTAATTGTTAACTGATTTAATCTTCAATAACAGAGGGCATAGCTATGGAAGCTGGGACCCTTATTTCCTATTTCTAGATCAAATCTTATTTTCTTTTTGATTTAAGAGGGAGAAATGAGAATAGGAAGATCTAAATATTTCCAAATAGCACCAATTCTGGTGAATTTATTTATGTTAAAGACAGGAAAACATGCGTGGACAGGGCATAGTGTTGAAGTTCTCTCTGACTTTTGGGGACTGACCAATATGGGGTTGAATAGAAAGCTTTTAAACTCTTCAGTTTTTATCTTTAAATTCTTAGCAAAAGCCACTACTTTTGGATTTTGAGTCCCAATGTTCACTCTCCTTATGGACAGAAAAACTTCAATAGTTCATCCATCAGCAAACACAGAAGCTCAATTTTAAAAGTATCTCAGCAGCTTTCTGGTTTGAAGTTTCTGTATTAGCCAAATATTATTTTTCATCCATTGCATTTTAAGCTGAATATCGCTTGCTGTATGTGTTGTATGATACCGTTTTGGGATCTGATTCTTCCATTCATTAGCAGAATCCAGTGATAGATGCAATGTCCTCCGTAGAGATGGGCAGTTTTTTGCCTGCTGTAAACCCATAAGGTGAAGTTCTGCCTAGTCAGTTGTTGACTGGGGAGGTATTGATTTGTGTTAGGCCTTCGACCTATAGGTGCTACCGGTGTGGACGTTACATTGCCAAGAGAGCATCGTTCGTGTCCTTTGCATCTGGGATGATGAGCTGAAGTTCGTGCTCTTCTGCAATATGATAATGCATTAGCCCATCCAAGAACTTCTGATGGCCTGGCCATCCTCAGCCTCTTACGGTGCGAGAGGCTGTGCTTGGCAAGGTACTTTGCTTTGGAAAGCAGCAGTGGTCCATCAGAAAGCACCTCAGGTGCTGGAGAAAACACATCAGTTAACAGTGTGAATTTTTCTTTGCCTTCAGTTGATTTCAGTGGCTGTTAACCTATGGAGCTTTAAGAAAGTGTTGGCCCCTAGTCCCCGAAGATTCTGATGTGCTGGGTCTGGAGGGACCCGAAGACCTGTGTGTTTCAAAGCTGTGGAGGTGATTCTGGTGTGTAACAAGGGTTGAGACCCCCTGGATTAGACCTGTGTTCTGAGGAAGGAAGGTCTGGCAATCCTTTAAAGAGGGCTCAATGTCGGCAGCCTTTGGTCTCCTCCTTTCCAGTGCAAGATGCTGGGAAACTCTGTGGGACCCTCCTGTGGCGTGGCATCAGTCTCAGAATCAAAAAGCTGAGGCACACCCTCTGTTCTGCTTTCCAAGTGACTGTAGCAGGAAGCAGCCACCCCCTGCAGGTGCCAGGCATCAGTGACTACAGAGAGTCAGGAGCTAGGGGTCCGGAAGGAATCCAGGATCGCAAAGCACACACGGGAAAGCTAAACAGCAAATAAGCGCAGGCGAGAGCACGGCAGGGACTCACGGAGGCTGTAAGAGGCAGAGGAGTTTCTGGAGACATGGGATCCCTGCAGGATGGATGGGCTTTAGTGAGGCAAGGAGAGAGCACCTTCCCGGCAGGGAGCTGGTACACGGTAGCACCTGGGGCATGGCCCCCTCACCGTCTCAGGCCCCATTTGCAGAGGTCTGAAGCGTGACAGGCCCGTGCTTGGGAAAAGTTGGGGGATTAGGTCTTACCACTGTGTTCACTGTCCGTTTCCCCAACCTGATACTTCCTCCTCCTTCCTTCTGTGACCCCCATTCTGCTTGTTCTGCCTCGATCTGGATGTCACCCAAGGCCCTTTGCAGCCTGGGCCCCGTCTCCCCGCAGTGATCAGCTTCTGGCCATGGAGACCCCGGCTTTTTGCTCAGGCCCTTTGTGGTCTTAGAGCCGTTAGGCGCGGCATTCCCTCTGCTTACGACACTCCGATGCTCCGCTCTTCCTCTTGCTCCTCGTGTGGCGGCCTCCCGTTCTCCTTCAGGCCCCAGCGTAAATGTCAGCCCCCAGCAAAGGCCTCTCATGTCTCGTGCTTCTTCCTTTTTGCGCCAATGGCACTGAGCTGGCCGCCTCCCCGCCGTGGTCCCCAGCTGCTGGGCAGAGATTTCTGAGCTTGTTCTACAGGAAGAACACACCTTCCTGACTCCCAGCTCAGCCAAGGAGCTCAGCTCTGGTTTAGCAAGTCTGGGGCCTGTAACCTCGGGCACCCACCAGGCTGGTGCTACAGCCGCCCTTGTGGTGGGCACCCTGGTCAAGGTCCCTGGAGGGTTCGGCTTCCCGCCCTGCTCTCCACTACCCTTTAGGAATCCTTTCCCTCCCTTTCAGACTGAATTTTGTGTCTCCTCGTCATTTTGGTTGTGTGCTACCCTGCGTTTCAGTGCGTTTCGACAAAAGGAGGGACTTTCCCCCCTTCACTGCTGCTGGCCATATTGACCCGGAGTCACATTACTACAAACCAAATCTGATCACTTCCTTTCCCGAAACTCTCATGATTCTCTCCTACTCACAGAGACAGGTACAGGCTCCTTCACATGGCGCACGAAGCCTGGCACCGCTGGCCCCATGGTCCTGGACTCACCACACCCTTCACACTGTCATGCCTTGGTTCCCGCTGTCCTCTCCACAGACAGTCGTTTTGCTTCCTGTCCATCTCACAGACTGCATCTAATCCTTCAAGATGCAGATCAAGTGTCGCCTCTACCATGAGGCCCTCTCCACCCATCTCACACCTGCCCTCTGCTAATCCCCTGGCGTCCACCTGTGCTGCTCCCAGCGAATCATGGCTTCTCTCGGCCTGACTGATCTCACCCCCAAAATCGAATCTGCCGTCAGCTGGAAAGGGAGCCTGGCGATTGTAGTTTCTGGGGTTCCCTGCTGTGACAAGCAAGAGCTTAGAAGGGTACCGATGGTCCAGAGTATCAGGAAATGGCATACATGTGCCACAGTCCTTCCCCACAGGGAACTCATGACCTAGAGGAGCCCGAGTAATCCTGGGCAGCACCCGGTACGTGCTTTATGACGTTGCCTCCCAGCCACTCGGTATCTCAGCAACAGAACTCAGTCCAGTTCCTTGGGCTTCCCCGAACCGTTCCCAGTGCAAGCCCACTGGTCACTAATACCACCACGCAGCCAGAAAGGGCTCATTGAGGAGTGGAAGCCAGGGAGGATGGCAGAAGCCTAGGCGAAAGGCAATATCACCTAGAGAGTAAGAGCAGAGGCTTGGAAGCCAGAATGTGAGGGTTCGAATCCCAACTCCTCCACTTTCCAGCTGGGTGGAAGTTACTTGACCCCTGTCTCAATTTCCCCATCTGTTAAATGGAGGTCATAATCATGCCTCTGCATCCAACTGTTGTCTGATTAAATGAGTTCATACGTATAAAGTGCCTGGGACATAGTAAATCTTCAGTAAGCTTAGCTGTCATCGTCACCACCACCACCATAACCGGCATCAACGTCATCCCTATGATAACATACGGCAGAGACCTTACCAGGTCTTGTACCAAAGCAAGGTTGCATTAATGGAGAACGTGAACATCGGGGGCCCAGTGCCAGGTGTTAGACTGACTCACTCTCCTCCTTGGGCTTCTGCCCTCCAGTCTGAGCTCTGTTACCTCTGTACAACGAGGAGAGTTTGGATGAATATGCCCCCAGATTCCTCCTGCTCTATCAACCTTGGATCCTGCAGCCACCTTCGACCTGAGGCTCGGAATGATGCCAGGGGACACCGCTCAGGCTTTCATCCTGGCGAACGTTCACCTCAGCCTCGGCCTTTTGTCAGTAGAATGTGTTTGCGTTGAGTCGCCAAGTCATATTAAAGTCACTTTGTATTTTGTGGGTATTTTCACTAATGCTAAATTTCTGAGGGAATTTTGTGGAAGTGATGATGATTATTGTTATGGGTTTTGGGTACAGATGATTATAAAATCTAATTAAGAATTCTGAATATTGAGTCGCCCTTGAGGATTTAAGCATTTATTCCAGTCGTTTTAGTGCACTGTGTCTTCTCCCTCAAATGCCTGAAACGGTAAACTCGGCAAGCAATAGCCATGATTTTTCAATGGTCCTTGCACTCAGATGATGGTGTATTATCCCAGAGGCAAGAACATTTTAAGTATGTGGTTTATAATTGCCATAACAACAGCCGTAACGAAACAAAGCAATTTCAGTGAGTTAACTAAAAATGTGTAAATGTGTGGGAGATGCAGCTATACTCGCAAAAGGTCGAAAGCCTCAGGAGTGGCCTGGCTGCTTCACATGCTCCCCCCACGGTGCCCTCGGACACGGAGCCTCCTCCACACCCAGTGTGTTTGGTGCTGTGGGTCCCCGACAGTCAGGTGGGGAGGCCCCGCTGGGGAGATGCTGCTCTCTTGTGAACCAGAACAAAGGGGAATCCAAAGGTTTGACCATCAACATTTCAAGACTAGGTTGGAAATGATGGCCACTCAGAGAATTACTTTGAGGAGGGTCCTTCTCCGAGTATACACAGCCACGGGCACGTGCGTGAGTGGGGCTGGCCGGTCTTTGGCTGCCGTTCCCTTGGGGTATGATAAGTTAAGGCCCCTCAAAGCGTTCTCAGCGCCACGTATTAGGTACTAGTAGTTACGTTATCAGCAAGTCACAAAAACCCCGAGTCAGGGCTTCCCTGGTGGCGCAGTGGTTGAGAGTCCGCCTGCCGATGCAGGGGACACGGGTTCGTGCCCCGGTCCGGGAAGATCCCACATGCCGCGGAGAGGCTGGGCCCATGAGCCATGGCCGCTGAGCCTGCGCGTCCGGAGCCTGTGCTCCGCAACGGGAGAGGCCACAACAGTGAGAGAGGCCCGCGTACCGCAAAAAAAAAAAAAAAAAAAAAAAAACCCCAAGTCAAACAGTGCAAGCAGGGAGTGGGTGTGTTACATCTCATGGAAGGGGGTCCGGAGCTGCACGAGGTTCCGAGGCTCTGCTTGCCCCTCATTGTGCAGCTGCCCTCCTTCTACGAGCTGCTTTCTTGCGCTGTAGCAGGACATTTGCCGCAGCTTCAGATCATACCAAGACCGACCCTCCAGAGTTTCACCACCTCCTGCCCAGGTCTTAGAGAAGGAACCCTTTCTAAGAAGCTCCCAGCAGACTTGCCCTACAGTCTCAGTGACTAGATTCAGCTCACGGTCCTGGCTGGCGATCAGCTCCCAGGATTCACTCAGACAGGCAGAAATGACCTCCTGTCCCCCGGAGGCTCGGTTAGGAAGGGAGAAGTGGAAGCTGGCTTTGTTATGATCACACATGCTGTATTTCAATTTTTTTTTTTTCTGTTCGTGAAATCACTTGAAGTTGAGTTTTCCCACAAAACTACATACAAAGTAACCAGACTCAAACTGAATTTTAGTATAATTCTTATCTTTGTCCAAAAAAATCACTGTGTTCCCTTTAGGTCTCTCCAAGCACCCTGAAGGTAACTCTGAAGACACTTAACCCAGTCACATTATGTTACAAAGACTCATGGCATCTCTTGGCCAACTGAAGGTCCAACTGAAGGTCCAACCTAGTTTAAGAAAACAAGACTTACATACTCTGCCCCCAAATGTCCCCACGTGTAGCCCTGATAAATAATAAAATTCACTGGACTAAACTTTATGAATAAATGTGACTTTGGTTCCGGTGCAATAACTTCCTGTTCACAGATGGCTCTCGTTCATATGTTTGGACTCTGGCGGATGTTAATATCATCCTAGGAAGGTTTGAGGCTCTTACTGGGAGGATTTGGTTGAGAGAAAAGCTCTTGCTTCTCCTGGAGTTACCGCCAGGCCCTCGATGTGCAGGGAGTGCCTTGTGCATCGGCCTCTGCCATCTTCTGTGAGCGGTTTGCACAAACAGTGAACAGCGCATTACAAGGTGAAATTGCAGCAGGCCGACCCTGAGACAGATAGTCCAGGCCTTGCTGTCTTGGGCCCCTGGAGAATCACCGTTGGGTAAAGATAATGGACATCCGTGGAGAGCCTCCTGGATGAACTGTCACTCCTAGGGTTGAGGTCTTCAGAGGAGCTGAGGGCCTGAGGCAGCGAGGGCTGGTGTGGAGAGAGAAGGCAGCCCCGAGCGTGTGAGGGCCTGAGCTTGGGGTAGAAGGAAGATGCCCTGCAGTTTGGGCAAACCTGTGCCCCTACCCCGCTCTGAGTGTGTGTTCGGGGCCACCTTTCTTCACCAGGCGCCAGCCTCCCTGCCTCCCTAGCCGTGGCTGTGGCTGCAGCCTGAGGTGTTGCCTGGGCCCTGCCTCCTGTCCTGAAGGCCTGGACGGGCCTTGGGGCTACACCCCAGCGGGACCCTCTGCGGCTCGTCACCGCCTCAGCCAGCCAGCTGCCCTCGCTCACTCCCCCTTCCGCTGCTGCCTCGGCTTAGGGCAGGTTCGTGGCCTCTGAGGTCCTGGGCTGGGCAGATCTAAAAATGCAGCCTCGTGAGGCTACGTTTAGGGCCAAATCCAGGCTCAGGAACTTCCCTCTCGGGCCCAAGAAAGCCGCTCTGAGCCACACTCCAGGTTAATTTAGGGCCAAATCCAGGTTCTGGAACTTCCCTCTTGGGCCCAAGGAAGCCACTCTGAGCCGCACTCACCCCCTCTGAAAAGCTGAGATAAAAATAATGCCCACCTCAGAGGGTTATTTCAAGGATTCGAGAAGATAACATATGAATGACCTTCACAAACCATAATGCACCGATCTATTATCTTTTTTAAGGAAATGGTACCATATCGATCTCTGAAGATACAGTCTGTCTTGTTCAGCATGGCACGTAAATCTGTCCATCAAAACGAGGTCCCAGAAAAGACCTTCTTTCCCTAGTTCTTGACAAAATGAGTTCAGCTTTAAGGCAATCTCAGGTTCAAATTTCAACTGATGAAAAGAATGTAGAGTGAACAATCTCTCATCCAGTGCTGTTTTCCAATCACTAGACTCTCCTCTCTGGAGGCAGCCAGAATGATCATTTTTCTGGGCATTGCTTCAGAGATGCTTTATGGAGGGGAATGTTGACTGTCCGTCATCCTCCCTTTTTACACAAATGGCAGCTGACTCTGCACACTGCACCTCTCTTTCCTACCCCCCCCCTACTTGTTTTATCTTTGCCAATCAGAGAGGTGGTAATGGTATTTTGCTGTAGTTTTCATTTGTATTTTACTTAAAGTGAGACTAAGCACGTTTCCTGTCTTAAAGCTATGTGAGTTTCCTTTCTTGTGAATTGTGTTTTTGTATGTTTTGCCTATTTTTTAAAAAGTTGACCCTGTTATTGATTTCTAGGTGCTCTTTACTAGGGAAAGGAGCTCTTCGTGAACTATGTCGCAACTGTTTTCCCAGTTTTTCATTTACCTTTTAAAAAAATTTTTATTTATTTATTTGGCTGCGCCGGGTCTTAGTTGTGGCATGCGGGATCTAGTTCCCTGACCAGGGTCGAACCCAGGCCCCCTGATTGGGAGCGTGGAGTCTTAACCACTGGACCACCAGGGAAGTCCCTCGTTTACCTTTTGATTCTGTTCGTATTGGTGGTTTCCGAGCAGAATTTGATTTTTTGTAGTCAAGTTTCTGTCAAAATTCTTTACAAAAAAAAAGAAAGAGGACAAAGTGCTGTTCAGCTCTGACCTTCCAGGGAGTCTGTCTCGAGCCTTTATTCTTTTTCAAACCCCTGTTGTGATCCTCTGATCTCCGCTGTCAGCCAAGGGAAGGTGGCAAGGGCTAGGGCTTTGACCTGGGATGGTCCAAAGAAGCAAGGGAAAGTCTAAAACTTCGAGCCTTGCACCAGATGGAGAACACAGATGACACCTGAAGTGAAGGGCTGTCTTGAAGGCCAGGTAACTGGAGCATAGGGCTTCCCCAGAGCTCTGGGAAGGGCGTCTTTTGTTCTCTTGGGGTTGGTTAAAGGTTCTAAGCCCGCTCCACACTTACCATCATCAGACAACTGTAGGAGAATGAGAGAATTCACCTAGTCAGTGAGTTGAAATCCACAGTGTGTGGTCAGCCAGTGGGGCAGGTGTCTGCCCTTCACAGATACCTTCCCTAGCTCATTTGCTCCCCCCAGACACTAAACCAGGCTCTTGTGGATCAGCGATAGTCTCACCTGTTACATATTCTGTCATTGTAGAATCCTGGAATCAGGGGCTGGTTCTCAGTCCTTTCTGCATTGAGGTCCCTTCCTAAATACAGCTGTGGCAAGGCCCATGCCCAGCAAGGACAGCTTGCTACCCACTTGCTCTGCCTGTAGGCTGATGGCAGCAGCAGCTGAGTCAGTCTTGGTCGGTGGGCACAGCAGAGCCTCACGTTTCCTGGGCAAATGGCATCACCGTGGACCCCACCAATGTTGGGAAAGATTCTGAGCGGGTTCACCAGCAGCTGAGTTATCCTCTCTGGAGCTTTCCAACATTTGACGGATACACCAACTTGTCTGAACTAGTAGCCGGAAGGTTTGCTCCGAATGCCATTACTGCTTCTTCCCCACCCTTTCTCTCTCCGCCCTTTGGCCATTCTCTTAAAGCCGGATTCTAATCTTTCTTTGAATAGAGTATTTCTCAAAAGAAATGTTTTCTCCCTCTGCTAGATACTCGTGCAAGAGAAGATACGCAGGAGGCTTTGATCTTCTAGGCATTCTTTTTAAGTTTGATCTTTTGATCTAATGTTTTGTTTCTGTGTACTTAATGGTTTGCTTCAAAATCACCTAAATATCAAGTCAAAGAAGACAAATACTTTTCAAAAGCCGAACCCATACCCATGCTTTATTGTAGCCCCTAACAAAGCGCTATTCAATTGTCCTTTGCAACCAGCAAATTGTTTCTACCCTGGCAGGAGGTGAAGAGCAGAGCTGCGCCAACCGGAAGCCCAGATAGCGAATGACACGGCAGTCACTCTGCTTTATCCCATCACTGTCCTAATATCCTTTATAGGAAGTAATATATAAGTTCTTCTTGCAGGACGTTCACTGAGCACCACAGGCTGTGCAGTGGGCCCATGCCTTTCTTGTGAGGGCTTTGAGTTGACCTAGTTCACCCTACTTCAACCCCATTGGACTCTGGGCCTCTGAGGTAGTTTAGTGGGCAGTGCAGGGCCCAGCTGTCTCAGGCACTCCCACACAGAAGTGTTAGTGGACAGGGCACCGCATCCAGGTTATCGGAGTTGCAGAGCTATGATAGAGGCATTCTTTTCCCATCACCCTTCATCTTCCCTGCTACCAGGTAGGTAGGAGTCCTAGGCACATGAAGCCATGAGATGCAGGACGCAGAGGAATTCCGACAGCCTGGAGCACAGCTGCATCGGATGTAAGTGGCTGCAGTGCTTGCTGACGTGTCAGAAATCTAAACAAACTGCAGTGGCTCAAGCCCACCAGGATTTTGATTCTGGTTCAGTATAGGTATAGTCATGTAGTCTAGGCCAAGGCCTGTAATTAATTTGGCTATATCTGCCAAAAGGTTCTCGCAAACAAGAATTTAAAATTCTGTGTTTGCTATGCATCTTTAACTCCGTGAGTCAGTCCTTAGAGCTTTTTTTTTAGAAAAAGGTAATTAATCTGTGCTTTCTGAAGAAAACTGTTACCACTGTAACTGAACATCAGTGTATTATTGGCTATCCGTGTTGCTGTACAACCGTAAAGTATACTGCAAAGTAATGCATGTGCACACAAAAAAGGAAAAACTGGACACGTTCTAGGTATCCAGCGATAGAGAAATGTTTAGATAAATTTTGGATGTGTAAGCATTCCAAAGTAATACATGAGGACTTCCACTTTAGGGCAAGGTGGAAGAGTAGGACATGATACAGCCTCTCGCCTGAAACAACAACACGATATATATAAACAGTATATAATAAGCAATAAAGCAGTGGTTTTTAAGACACTGGGCATTAGGCAGTGAAAGATAGTGATCCCTGAAAGACAGTATACAACAGTCCTACCCAACAACCAGTATCCTAGAATTGAATCTCATTGGCCTGGCTTGGGTGACCTTCCACTGGGACTTCTTAGACAGGCTTTGGTCGTATGCCCACACCTGAAGGAAAGGGTGGGTATCAACCTCATCCAAACCACACCCAAAGAAAAGTCCAGAAGAGAGAAAGCGGTCTGGACAATTAAAGTACTGCTCCCATCCCAACAGGCTGTACCCAAGGTCCTAACGCCTTTGCCCTGCCAGGACCACGATCCTGGGGTGCGCTGGGAAGTGGCTCTCTGAGGGGGCCTTTGGAAGGGATGTGGCTGGGGCCTGGCCTGGGTGTGCTGCTGGCTGTCAGGAGAGGGGACTGCTCTGGACACTTGAGAGGAGGAGCTTGTTGGGGTGGTTCCTTGGTATTTTGTATATTTTCTCTTCCAGACGAACCTCGAATCCTATCAAATTCCATCCAAAAAACTCTCACTGGCATTTGATAAGGGTTGCATTGGATTTTCAGGTGAACCCTGAGAGAGCTGACATCTTTCTGTATCTTCTTCTCATCCCTGAGCATGTAATTCCTCTTCTCGTATTTGAATCTTCTTTAGAAGTTTTCAGTTTTCTTAATAAGTCTTGCACAGTTTTTGTGAGTTTACTTTTCCTCTCTAGGTATTTCATAGCATTTGTCATCTGTATTTTCTAACGGGTTATTGTAGATTGTATCACGTGTGATTATTTTGGTTCCCAAATGACAAAGAAAAACTCAGTTAAAACTTCTTTATAATAAGTGATTGGGTAAACAAACTGGTATATCCATACAATGAAGTACTAAGTAATAAAAAGGAAAGGATTAGTGATACAGGCTACAATATGGATGAATCTCAACATAATTATGTTGAGTAAAAGAAGCTAGACAGAAAAGAATATGTACTAGATGACTCCACTTATATAAAATTTCATGAAGTGCAAAGTAGCATATTGTGACAGAAAGCAGATGAGTGGTTACCTGGATAAGGCGGGGGGAGTGGGGAGGAGAAGGAAGAGATTATAAATGGGCAGGAGGAAACGTTTGAGGGTGATGGGTATGTTCACCATCTTGATTGTGGTGTTTGCGTCACATAGGTATACAACACGTGTACATATACACATATGTATACAACTGTATACATATGTACTATATACTCACATATACACAGCTGTATACATATGTACAGTTTAACAAACTGTACAGCTTCTGTTTGTATAGTTTATCATGTCAATCAAGCCTCAGTAAAGCTGTTAAAAATTAATATGTGCAGACAGAATGAAAGTGATAAAATATAGAAAAAGGATGTAGAAAATGTAAAAAAGTAATACAGTTTTATAAGTCCTATATCAATTAGGTAAAAACTGCACGTGATACAGATGGTTAAAAAGAAACCATTTAGAAAGATGGTTATTTTAGGGAAAAAAAATTATTACAATAAATTTTGCCAGTTGTTTTAATAATACAGAAACAAATAGAAGACAAAAATGCACTCTATTCTCAGATTTTGTCATTTTTATGGATTTGAATTTCTATTTCTCTATTTAAGGTTTATAATAGCTTCCTTAGAAATATAAACTTTCTGTGCCAAAATCGCTTCATGTATAAAATGGGAACTTTAATAGCACTTAACCCTTAGAAGCTTAAATGAGCTAATTCATTTGTAAGTTCTTAGAACAGCAGTACCTGGCATACAGTAAGTGCTCAGTATTTGTTCGCTCCTGCCATGACCAGCTGCTACTAACAGGGCGTTGCCACAAGGCTACCTCGGATCTCGGAAGGACCAGCAGAAGATTGAGCTTTAGAGCACTGATTCCCCCCCATCACTGTGTGCTCAGAGACAAATAACAAAAGTTAGAAAAGACATAGGGAGGGAGGGGAAGGGGCTCAAGATCTTTGTTTATAGTTTCTCACTCTGAGGACTTGAGACCTCACAGAAGTGCAGAGCGATTCTTTGGGTTCTGTAGGGAGAGGAGTGGACAGGTGGGGAGGTGGAGCCCTCAGTCAAGGTCATGGGCCCTCAGCTGGGTGCAGTATGATGGGTGGAGTGAGTACCTTACCTGAATGTCCAGTCCTGGCCCTCAGACCCTCCCCCATCTGGCTGTCTCATCCTCACCTCTTTTTTTGGACTTTGGGCCCCCTATTTGAAGAGGTCGTTTTTATCGTGTATTGTGTACAGATCCTTTTTTCTCTGAGTGACCTCTTGGCCTCCACGTTAGCTAACAGCCTGGTCTGTCATTATCCCGGGCGGCTGACAGTGATGTGTGTACGTGTGTTTATTCTAATGTATATGTATGTTTCACCTAGTACAGAAAAGTCTATAATTTTCACATATAACAGTTCATACTGATAAATAGTGTTTTCATTGCACCTTCAAACTAGAGGTAGTGTCATCACAAAGTACTAAGGGTGGAAAAAAGATGAGCCACCGCAGAGTCCAGGATGTTCCCCAGCACCCTTTCAGCTACAGTTATGTTCAAGTGCTTTACTCTATACTTCTATTTACTAAGTAATTTAACGTTATACGAAAGTGGAAAATCAAATGTTTACCATTTGAATAACTCTAAGAGGCATGGAGATTGTACTACTTAAAGGAATCCTATGAAGGTCCAGTATGTAGATAATCTGCCTAAAGTTGCATTTCCTTAAAGCAGTCCCAGAATCCCTGAGGTCTTAACTCATGTTTCACCATCATGAACCAAAGCATCTCATCAAGGTAACAATGGATCGTGGCGCTATTCTGTCATGAGGTGAAATGGACTGTAGCCTCATAATAGCCCTAAATTAAGGGAGCCCATGTTCCCCTGAAGCCATCTCATCCGGATATGGGAGACTGTGCATTAGCAGAGGGCCATCAATTCCTGGAACTCATTTATCTATCCTAGGCCCAGTAACTGTTCCTAGGATCTTCTGTAAAAGGACATGTTGAGTGGCGTGGAAAATTCCTACAGCCCGTGGCCTTTATTCTTTTCGTGGATTTGCACTGAAATTATTAGTGAAGCTAATTGAGGAGGATTATCCGTTTCCAAGGGATACCTTGGAATGGTGATCGAGTGATTATCCTCTAAATACAAAATAAGAACGTCGTGCCTGTCGCACTTTTTCCAGAATCCTGATCCATTCCAAAACTCATACAAAACTAATTTCAGGGGAATATAATAAAGCTTGCCTAACTTAAACTCTCACTCATGTTGGTCATATGGGAAAAAAAAGAAATACCTAGTGATAGCCGAGGGCCAGTTTGGTCTGGATATAAAACATCTCCCCTGGATTGGTTGAGTCAGTCAGTGTAACTGGTGAGCACTTTGGTCCAGAGAGCAGCTCAGGGGCTGGCCTCTGTGAGCTGCATCTGAGGTACTGCTGCTGGGCCGGCAGCAGCTATATGCAAAAGCTGTACTTTCTGGGGCCACATTCAGGGATGGCGGAGCGTGGGGTTTCCAGGATGTTTCGCCAGGGGGCGCTCTGCCTTAGGAAGCCTGGGAGGGCCCTGCAGCACACGTGCATTCCAGGTGGGATACATCCCAGTGATGGTCACAGACCCAGGTACCGCAGAAGGAAGGCCATTGTGTATCACAACAAAGGCTGGTCCAAGACCTAGCTTCATATGTAAAAAAAAAAGGAGAGGTAACGTCCTGAATTTCCTCAGACATCCTAGCATAACTTGAGAAGGCAGCATAAGCCGCGTCAGCCAGGATCCAAAACCCAGGGTCTCTCAGCCTCAGTGCTGTGGACGCTTGAGCAAGGTTCCCCCTCCTCCCCTCTAGTGAAAGAAACCCTTTTCTCTGTCTCGGTTTATTTTCCGGTCTCTGCTCAGTGAAAACCTCCTTAGAATACTTCTGCCTCTGAACTAGGGTCCTTGAGGCACTCTAAGTCATGAATACTCAACCTCATCTGAAAGCACCGAACGGTTTCCTCTTGGGCGATGCTCTTTGGCTTCTAAGAAGCTTGACCTTGTACTCGGAGCCATTAAGGAAAACGTGGAGAAACCACGGCCCAGTCTGTCTGTGGGCAAACCACCTACTTCTGAGAATCCCCCCATGGTCACTCGCCTGGGTCGAGGGGGAGGCCCTCTTGGTCACAGAGCTCTGGGCCCGACTCTGCGAGGCCCCTTCTGTGTCCCGTCTGCTCTAGAAAGGAGCGCAGGCAGAGCCTGAGGCTCTTCTAGACCTCCACCCACTAGAGACTCACTTGGACCACAGCTCTGGCGTCCCTATCAAAGTGCTCAGGGTGACCCGGAAGGAGGCCGCACGAGTGGTCACTGCTCCCTTGAGTCCAGGACCCTAACCCTGTCCTGTCACCAGCACCGGCTCCTTGTCCCCGTGCCCCGCCTCCACCGGGGCCCAGCCGCCCAAGGATGAGGGCGGAGCCTGCAGAGGTCAGCCACCTCAGCCTGCCAGACCCTTTCGTAGAGGAATACCCAGGCTCTTTGATGTTGCTCCGGAAGCCTCCAAGACCTCGCTTCAGTTAATTTTAACCGAGGCCAGTTGGACACTTGTCGGGGAAGTTGTTTCCTGCACGTACCAACTCTGCTTGGCCCTGTGCGGTCCATCAGGTTCGCCCAGAGCAGGAATGTTTGGGTCGGCAGACTTCTCCTGGGAGTTTTCCACCCCCTGTCACGCACATGCACACACCCTGTCATCACCCAGCCGTGCAGAATGGATGCCTTGGGGGTCAGCTGACGGCTGACCTGTCTCTCTGAGGTGAAAATCCAGGAACTTCACCAGGCCCCTTCCCCCTTGTGGGACCAGCCTTTCTCAAAGGGCCTCACAAAGATTTCCCTCCAGCGGTGGTCTGGCCTGTGGGAGGGGAGCCCGAGATCTCAAAGGAGCTGCTCATTTTCTAAAAATGGTCATCAGTAAAATATTTCCAAATGGAGTATTTGATCAAGTCCCTCAACAAACATAAGAGCCACCAGGGGAATTTTCAGCAGTCAATGTCTGGCCTAAATTTGGACTAATTGATGCCTGATGGTTTTAATTATATCAACCAAATGTGCTTTAATTTTCCTTCCCATTTCGTTTCCCTCCCAGTGTTATCAGTCCGAGGAAATTTCAGCAGCCCCTAATGTTTCCTTAGAGAGTCCCAGAGGATAAGGTAACGTTTGGAGGACAGTGCAAGACAGCAGAGGAAGTAAGTAGACGCTTAGGTCTGCCCGACCGTGTCTGCCTTGTTCGAATGGGTGTCTAGGATGCTGCCGAGGTGACGGAGTCCCTCAGAAAGCAGGCTGCTCCCCGCGGCCACGCTTTTGCTGACCGTGGCTGCCTGTGTCTGCAGACCTGCCCACCAGCCCTGAGCGGCCCCTCACTTGCCTTCCTGGCTGGAGGCCAGGCTGAGTGTTCTGGTCCAGTCTCCAGGCCTGGCTGTCTTGAACTGCAGCCCCCGAGACCCTCTGTCAGAACTTACAAATCCCAACTCCATGCCTCTGGAGTCCTCTGTCGTGGCGGCCCTGAGGGCCTGTGGTGACAAGGTACTAGACCCAACCCCAAGGCTCCTTCTATGCTTGTGAATTCAGTGGATTCACGGCAGCCAAGGGGCTTCTGCTCAGCGCAGCGTGTGACTATAAGCAGAAATTACAGCCGGCCACGACCAACTGACCTTTCCCCCCACCTGTGACATGTCTGTTTCAGGAGGAGGTTGAAGACTTCGCTCATTTAGGTGACAGTTTCACCGTGTGTTTCGGAAGTGGTCACTTACCAAAAAATGAAACACTCGTTTACTAAGTCTGTTTACAAGCTTGCTGATAATGGTCAGTAATTTATGCCTGCCCCCCGAGAATTAATATGTAATCCGTGTTACCAGTTTTTCAGATCTAAGCTCTCCATGCCTGCCTTTTCTTCCTCTTCTCGGAAAAGTTCTTGAATTGCTTTATTTCTGCTAGAAATCTCCAGGGCTCTGTTTCCATAGCATAGAGGCTAGGATGCAGACTCTCCTCTCGTTCCCCCCCAAGGGTCTTGTTTAGGTGCTTTGCCTGCGAGGAAAGGTCCGTCAGCACCCTCACCCCGGCGGTTACCCACGCCTCACCTCTGCTGACGTGCAGGCTCTGCTGTCCAGGACGAAGGGCCCGGCAGCATCTCGTCTGTGCTTAGTCGAAGGCTCAGCAGAAGGGAGGGTGCTGGCCGGTGAGTCCTTGGGTGTGGTTCGCTGAGCCCTGCCGCCTCCCCCTGGGCCGGTTCTGCAGCCCCTCCTCACTGGCTCCCTGCTTCCAGCGGGTCCCTGCGTCTGCCACCTCCAGTCCCCAGCAGGGTCCTTCCCCGCTTAGGACCCGCGTGACAGCTGCTCTTCCCCTCCGCAGAATACGGGTCCCCAGTCTCTTCTCGTGTCTGGTTCTTTCTCACCGTCACATCCTCACGCGTCGTCTCCTCGGGGAGACTGTCCTGGGCATGCGGCCACCCGCCGCACTTTCTCTTCTCCCCTCTCCCCTGCTTGATTCTTCCTGACGCCCACCGCTGTCTCACATTATCCTGTTTACTCTTTTTTTAATTGAAGTATTGTTGATTTACAGTGTTTCAGGTGTACAGCAGAGTGATTCAGTTATACATACATACATACGTATATTCTTTTTCAGATTCTTTTCCATTATAGGTTATTACAAGATCTTGAATATAGTTCCCTGTGCTATACAGTAGGTCCTTGTTGTTTATCTGTTATATATAATAGTGGTTCTCTCTCTGTTAAACCCAAATTCCCAACTTATCCCTCCCTGCCCTTTCCCCTTTGGTAACCAAGCTTCTTGTTGTCTGTGAATCTATTTCTGTTTTGTAAATGAGTTCATTGTATCAGTTTTTAGATTCCACCTGTGAGTGATGTCATATGCTATTAGTCTTTCTCTGTCTGACTTATTTCCCTTAGTATGATCATCTCCGGTTCCATCCATGTTGCTACAAAAGGCATTATTTCGTTCTTTTTTATGGCTGAGTATTATTCCATTGTATATACACAGACAGCATCTTCTTTATCCATTCATCAGTTGATGGACATTTAGGTTATTTCCATGTCTTGGCTATTGTGAATAGTGCTGCTAAGAACATTGGGGTGCGTGTATCTTTTTGAATTAGAGTTTTCATCTTTTCCGGTTATATGCCCAGGAGTGGAATTGCTGGATCATGTGGTGACTCTGTTTTTAGTTTTTTTTAAGTATATTCCGTTTACATTTTAACTGTGTTTCTCACAGTGGAAGCTCTGCCTTGACACCCATCCTACACTATATCCCCAGAATCTAACTAAAGAGGACTTGGCATATAGCAGGTGGTCAAGACACCCTGTCTTCTTCTTTTTTTTGGCCACGCCATGCTGTCTGCGGGATCTTAGTTCCCCAACCAGGGATCGAAACTGCGCCCTTGGCAGTGAAAGCGCAGAGTCCTAACCGCTGGATCGCCAGGGGATTCCCAACACCCTGTCTTCTTGACCACAGAATCATGCTAACTAAGATTTGTCAGACCCTTTACTGCTGCAGAAAGAGCCTTCATGTGTATTCAGCTGGTGTCGGACTGTGATTTCTTCTCTGCCCGCCTGAGGGCCTTGGGAGCGAAGATGATAACGCTGGAGACCTCAAACTGAGCATGTCCCCATCGTCATTTCACGTAATCGCAGTCACGTTCCACACATTGCTTTTGTATTTTCTGCTCTTTACCTAACATTACAAGGTGTGCGTTTTCCTGATTGTTCTTATTTATGATGCTGGATCACAGCAGCGTGGTTTAGTGGCCGACAGTATCCTCACTAGGTCGAGTGAGGAACTGGGGAAAGAAGGAAACTGGGGGGACCTATGAAGCCTTGTTGACCTGATATCACTCACTTGCCCCCGCCCCTTTCCCCACCATCCAATAGGAAGTTCAGAAAAAGGACCGGAAGCAGGCACTGAATAAGTCACTTCCGCTCTCTACTTCTCCACCTCAAAGCCCCGCCATTAACACACACGCCCTACCCACACCACAAATTCAAGGACTGCGTTGTCAAATAGACCCCTCGGTATGACCCCATAGAGCATTCCTGAGGATCAGCTGAGATTTGTCTGGGTCAAGGTCCCATAATATCTCCTCACATAGTTCCTCACTTCTTGCTACCCTAAGTTCTCACACTTACCAAATCACAGGACAGTTACTATCTTGGGTGTTTTCTCTTGTGAGGAACTGATTCCAGACACATCCCGTCGTTGACATCCTAGCACCGCTGACTGGGAAACGTATTCTGTCGTGTTTGCCTTTCTAAGCACTTGGATCAGGTCCTCTGGGGAAAATGGTGCGGTCTGATCCTGTGTTTCCCCAGAACTTTCTTTGGGCCAACTTACAGTTTATTCTTATATCCACAAGAGATCCACAATCCTATTTCTTTGCCAATTAAAACTGCTTTTTCCTCACTTATTTTGGACTTGGCTGTTGTAGTTAGTTGGATCAGGCCTAAAAGATTTCCCAAACCAGCTATATTTATATTCAACATTTTAAACTTACTGGATGGAATGGCCAGAAGCTGATGTCATTATGAACAGTTTCTAAGCATTAAGGGCATTTTTACTGCCCCGAAGAGAGCTGAAGAGAGCTTCATTTAGCTGGCCTAAAATGAAGAGGGCAGATACGGATAATTTTCTTCTAGAAAGCAACCGTGTCTTACGGGGTGAAAAAGAAAAGCATTTACATCCTCAGCATGTCATTTCCATGAGCTCTGGATTTAGCAGGTGCCCACAGGTACAGACGGGAGTTTGGAGAGGAGAACTGAGGTGTCGGGCCAGGTTGGGGAGCGTACAGACCCCAGGAGGAGAGGAAGGAAAGGTCAACAGAGAGAAGAAAATCCTTCCACACTGGCGTGTTCTCACTAAGGTCAGCTCGCCCATGCCACTTGGTAACTATTTGCCCACCATCCGTCCTCCTTTGCTTTTGCTGCTTTTCCAAATCTGGAAAGATCAGATGAGAGGAGAGTGCTCCCCAATTTGACCCCGGCTCTAGAGACTGCGGTCTTAAACATGGCAGGCCAAGCCGTTCCTTCGGGGACTGGGCTCCTGGAAGCCGGGGCTGGCTCCCCCTGGGCCAGAATGGCAGCCTCCTCCTTACTCATGGAAGGTGTCAGCTCCCGCCTTCCCCAGTGGCCACTGGCTGTCTCTGTGCCGCTGCTTCTGCAGCCAGACCCTTATGGGGGCGGTAAAGGACAGCACGGCGACTGGGGCAGGGAGGGCGGTGGAGCGAGTTGGCCAGATCTGGGTCTCCATGCCAGCCTCACCCCATCTCTAATGTGAAGTCATAGAAGACCTTCCTCGTAGGGTTATTGTGAAGAGAACAGGAGATAACGGTACACAAACTGTAAGTTCACGTCCCATCCCCAGCAGGGACAGCCCTCCACCTGAGGGTGTGAGGAGAGATGCAGAAAAGTCTTCTGGTCGCCAGGCGCTAAGAGAAACTGCGAAGCGCGTGGTGGTCTGCACATCAGGGTGTGTTTACTGGAAGTACATATGATCCAGGGACTCCTTCGGTCAAGACCTGGAACCCCTGACGCCGTCTAGGAGAGCGATTCGGTGGACGCTGCTCCCACTGGAAATGATGGAGATCAACAACAGCAACAGTGAGGGGAGCAAAGGGTGCCAGACGATCTACCGGGGTGGCAGGGGGCAGCAAGCAGCACTGTTGGTAAGCCTTTACACTAGATCACCGGCATGCAGCCAGCGGAGCCTGAAGTGAAACACCGTGTCATCGGTCTCTCGGTCATTGATGGTTATTAATCAGCCAGTCGGCCAACAGCTGAGCAGTGTGCTTAGCAGACGTGAGGATGGAGCGGACTCTCTGGAAGGGCACGTGGATCTTGAAGGTGGGGAGACTGGGTCTTAGTTCCACTGCCTGCTGGCCAGGTGACCTTGGGCAAGTCACATTAGCCCTGCTGGCTTCCGTTTCCTCTTCTGTAAAGTGAGCCTAGGAATACTTCTTTTTCATGGTCGTCAGAAAGAAGATCACCTATTTGAAAGCACTTAACTCTGTTCCTGCACATAACAGGTGCTCAGAAATGGTAGTTTCCTTTCTTGAACCAAATTCCAAGCTCTTTTTGCTCTAAGGCCTGCTGACTCAGTTAGTTTTATAGACAAAGGTGAATCACGACAGTTTTTACCTGAAACCTGGGTTTTCTTAGCTCTGACTGTGCATATTGGTGAACGCCCTGTGCATCCTCCCGCCCTCTCCCCTCCCCGTTCTCCTTGAATGCTCGGCATGGAAACTCATGGGTGCTTTTGAACAAGAGGAGCTCAGCTATCTTCTTCCTCTTCAGCCTTCTTCAACTTGAGGAATCACTGTATCCGGACGCCACCGTCTTCCCGGGCCTCTGTGCTGTGAGGGTCTCCCTGTGAGTTAAAGCTACACTGGGCTCCATGCAGTGCGTGGAAGAACACCTCCGTAGCAGTCCACCTGGATGCAAAGGTGGTGCCGCTTCTGGCCCGATACCACCCAGGTTCGGCGTAATGTCTCGGTCTCCCTGCAGAGAACCTGCGTTCACAGGATCTGGGCCAAATCCGGGTGACTAAGGCTTTGGAACTGGGCCTGCCTCATCCACAGGCCCACACCTCTGCCCTCGAGATGCCCCAGTGTAGGTTCCAGCTGGACCCCCTCACTCCTTGGTGATCAGCAGATCTACTGACAGGCATTCTTAGGGATGCCTCTAGATTTCCTTCAGATCATCCACCTGATTACTAGCCTGGGTCAGAAGGGGGCCTTTTGTTGAGGAATGTGACATTTCTAAATGGACTCCCGGGAAGGTACAGATGCCATGAGGCAGCCACAGGCCGTGCACGAGAATTACTCCCTTCCACCCCGGACGCATTCAGCAACTCATGGAAGACGCCCACGGGCCAGGATGCGGAGCAGCTTGTGTTCATACAGTCTTGCTTTAAATGTGGATGTGAAAGGCAGCTCAGGAAATTTCTGGAGACACCCAGAGTGAGCGCCAGGTGGAAAGCGGGGAGGGACTGCCAGATTCCATCACGCCGACCAGAGGTTCTTCCCGGATTCCAGCCTGGCATCAGACGGCAAGGGGTTAGCGTGTCTCGATATGCAAGGGGTAGAAATGGCTTTGAAGTAACAAAAACCTTAACTGAAGAGAAGACAAAGTATATGTTAAGAGAACAAAATAAAGGGGCTCGAGGGACAGGTTTATTTTTGAAATTGAAACTCTCTGAAGTAGAGTTGTCATCGTTACCTGCTTGTTTTTACTCGTATTTATGAGATCTGAAGGCCACGGAATTAAAATAATCCTCCCGTGTGTGAAGTGTGTGTCTGTAACAACAAGCACCGGGGAGCACCTGGGCCACGCTTGCTCTCGTCAGCTCCGTCTGCTGGGTTTTTTCTGGTCTGTCCGTGTTGCCCGGGCCTGTCTAGAGGAACTCACGATTAGAAAACTAAGGTTAACTTGGCGGCGTCGTGCCACACACATTCAGGATCAGGGAAGAGACAGACACGTATTATTACACACTCGTAACAGAGGCCGGCGGCCTGCCTGTGCCTGCCTCACTCACGGCTGCGGAGCTCCACACGTGAAACCGTTTCCAACCAGAGACGCTGGCAGCGGAGCTTCTACGAGCTGCAGGAGGACGATGCTGTGAGTCAGATTCACGGGCATAAACTCACAATGTATCACGATGATACGAAGTAAAGTACATTCTGACTTAACGCGTTTTTAAGGCCTTTGCTGAGGAATGTTGGCACCAGGCCTGGCTTTGTCCCCCGGTGGCCACTGTGCCCCGGGAGACCTAGTCTCCCCTCAGCTCCCCCGGGCACACTGAGGAGGCTGCCAAGTTCAGGCTCCTGTCATTACCGAGGGCTTGAGATGGCTTCTTTTGGTAGTTTGCATTTGGGAAGCTGAAATCCGGAAAGGAGCCAGCCCACACTCTGTCCTGGACGGTGGGTGTGTTTAAAAAAAAAAAAAAAAAAGCCACTACCTTACAATTTGTGAGCCTGGTGGGAACGTGAGGGATGATTCTGCAGGACACCAGCCTCTCCTTTCAGTGTTTTGGTTACACAGTGATTCCTGAATGCTTATTGACACAACCCACGTTCAAGGGGCTGTAGCAGAAGGTTGAATAACCCAAAGTCCATCATCTGCTTTTTCATATCCCCTCAATTAAACAGAGATGGAGGAATTGTCTTTCCAAGTTGATCTTCATTCTAAGCTCAAATTCCCAACCTTTTTATGGTGTTTCCCTTAAAGATCCCAATGTTTTGAATGGATGCCTGTCTACCAGGTGAACTGCATGTATTTAGTATAATTCATGTTTCCATTTTGATTGACTTTAGCCATCCAGCTACCAGTCAGATGTGTTAGGAGCAGGAAGAATGTGAGGCGGGCATGGCTTAGTTTTCAGGAAATGGACACCTGCCATTTGATGTTTTGAAATAATAAAATCTACTCATGGACTCTTAGAGGTCCAGGAACCTCTGCTATAGAACATTATTGCAAAATAAAATTGTTTCCTTGTCTTGGCTAATGGAAGTGACTTCTAATGAAAATATTAACTACAGGAGGAAGGTACTGTGTTGACACTCTTCGCTAGTGTCCTCTTGCATTATTTATTTTCTTAGAGAGTCACTGCAGTGCTCGCTCTTGACTACTGTCATCAGAGCCACGAGAAATTCTCCAGCAGTTGTTCAGCCGTGAATTCAGTATCTCAGTGGACAAGTGTCACTTTCCCTCCTGCCTCATGAAGGACGGGTCTCAGGGAGCCCAGAACGTTCTCTGCTTAGGTAACTCAGAAGAGGAGGAGGTGGGATGACCCACAATTTGCTGTTTAACAAAGTTTAAGTACTGAGAAAATAGAAGGTTAAAGGCCACACTGTCTGATAAATACAGTGGGATGTTTCTAAAAGAAGGTCGGTACCCATCATAATTTATAACCTTTGGCGGCCAAAGAGGAGCCCAGACTCTGGGAGAAAGGAGTCACTCATTCCAAAGGATTATTTCAAAGCCATTTAAAATCCTAACATTACAAGCTTGACTAATCCTAGGAAATTGGTGTCAGAGGGCAAAATAATTTAGCAAGGCAAATTAAAAGTCTTATCTTTTCAAAAATTATCCAGACTTATCTTTACTGATATCTCATTAAAAATCCAGTCAGACCTATATACCAAGTAAGGCATGAAGGCCTTCCTAGCTGTTTTTCCATTTCCCTGTTGAAGGACGTCTCGGTTCCTTTTTCTTTTTAGTGATTTTTGAATAAAGCTACTACAGACTTTTGCACACAGGTTTTCGTGTGGACATAAGTCTTCATTTCTCTTGGGCAGATACCTAAGAGTACAATTGCTGGGCCGTATGGTAAAACTCCGTTCAATTCTATAAGGAATTGCCAAAGTGTCTTCCACCGTGGCTGTACCATTTTGCATTCCCACAGCAATGAATGAGAGTTTCTGTTACTCTGCATCCTGGCTGGCCTTTGTTATTGTCAGTTTTATGAATTTTAGGCATTCTAATAGGTGTGTAGTGGTATTACATTGTAGTTTCAATTTGTGTTTCCCTAGTGACAAATGATATTGAGTATCATTTCATGTCCTTGTTTGCCATCTATAATACCTTCTTTGATGAAGTGTCTATTCAGATTTTCTGCCCATTTAAAAAATTGGATTATTCTCTTGCTGAATTTTAAGAGTTCTTTATATGTTCTGGAGAAAAGTCCTTTATCAGATATGTGATTTGCAAATATTTTCTCCTAGTCTGTGCTTTGTCTTATTCTCTTATCAATCTTCTACAAAGAGCAAAGGCTTTTTAAAAATTTTTATTGATTTATTTTTTAATTTTTTAAATTGAAGTATAGTTGATTTACAATAATATTGGTTTCAGATGTACAGCAAAGTGATTCAGTTATACATACATATGTATATATTTTTTATTCTTTTCCATTATAGTTTATTGCATGATATTGAATATAGTTCCCTGTGCTGTACAGTAGGTCCTTGTTGTTTATCTATTTTATATATAGTAGTGTGTATCTGTTAATCCCAAATTCCCAATTTATCCCCCCTGCTTTCCCTTTGGTAGCCATAAGTTTGTTTTCTATGTCTGTGAGTCTGTTTCTGTTTTTAAAATAAGTTCATTTGTACTATTTTTTAGACTCCACATATAAGTGATATCATATATTTGTCTTTCTCTGACTTACTTCACTTAGTATGATAATCTCCAGGTCCATCCATGCTGCAAATGGCAAAATTTCATTCTTTTTATGGCTGATTAATATTCCATCATACATATATAAAGAGCAAAGTTTTTAACATTGATAAAGTCCAATTTGTCCATTTTTTTCTTTCAGAGGTTGTGCTTTTGTGTTGTATCTAAAAACTCATGAACAAACCCAAGGTCTCATATCTTTTGTCCTATAGTTTCTTCCAGAAGTTGTATAGTTTCACATTTTGCATTCAGATCCATGATCCATTTTGAATGATTTTTTTTTTTTTTTTTTTTTTTTTTGGCCATGCCTCACGGCTTATGGGATTTTAGTTCCCAGACCAGGGATCGAACCCAGGCCCTCGGCAGTGAGAGCGTGGACTCCTAACCACTGGACCGCCCAGGAATTCCCTTGAATGATGTTTTATTTGAGGTATTAAGATATGTTCCTAGGGTCATGTTTTTGCATAGGGATGTCCATTTGTTCTAGCATCATGTGTTCAAAAATGTTCCCCCATTCAGTTACCTTTGCACGCTTGTCAAAACTTTGATATTGTTTGTGTGGGTCTGCAAAAAATCCTGCTGGCGTTTTGATAGAAACTGCATTAAACCTATGTTTTGGGAAAATTAGTATCTTTACTATATTGAGTCATCTAATTCATGAACACATTATATCCATTTATTTAGTTTTTTTTAAATTTTTTCAGCATTTTATAATTTTTAACATATAGATCCTGACATATTTTGTTAGATTTATATCTTTGAAATTTGTCAGAACTTGCTTTATGACCCAGCATGTGGTGTATGTTGAAAAGTTTCCATGGACATTTGAAAAGAACATATATTCTGCAGTTGTTAGATGAATTTTTCTATATATGTCGATTAGGTCAGGTTTGTTAATCTTGTTGTATAAAACGTCCATATCCCTTCTGATTTTCGTATGCATGTTACTGGGAGAGATTGAAAAATATCCCAGAATGATTATGGATTTGTGTAACTCTCACTTTGGTTCTGTCACTTTTTTGTTTTACAGATTTTGAGGTTGTTATTAGGTACGTTTAGAATTTAGACTTGATATATCTTCCTGGTCAGTTGATCTTTTTTTTTTTTTTTAAATTTATTTATTTATTTATTTTTGCTGTGTTGGGTCTTCGTTTCTGTGCGAGGGCTTTCTCTAGTTATGGCAAGTGGGGGCCACTCTTCATCGCAGTGTGCGGGCCTCTCACTGTCGCGGCCTCTCTTGTTGTGGAGCACAGGCTCCAGACGCGCAGGCTCAGTAGTTGTGGCTCACGGGCCTAGTTGCTCCGCGGTATGTGGGATCTTCCCAGACCAGGGCTCGAACCCGTGTCCCCTGCATTGGCAGGCAGGTTCTCAACCACTGCGCCACCAGGGAAGCCCAGTTGATCTTTTTATAAATATGATCTGTCTCTCTTTATTCCTAGTTATAATTATTGGCTTAAAGTCGACTTTGTCTGATATTAGCTATACCAACTTCCTTTGGTTACAATTTGTGTGGCGTCTCTTTTTTCGTTCTTTAAACTTCAGTTGCTCTGTGCTCTTATATTTAAGGTATGTTTGTGAGCATCGTGTAGTTGTGTTTTATTTTGGTTATATCTAATCTAACAATGTTAGTTAATCTTTTATTTGTAGTACTTGGTAAATTTAGATATTGATATATTTGGGCCTACATTTACCACATTACTCTTATTTCTGCTCTGTTTTTCCTTCCCTCTTTGGGTTTGGGTTTGGGTTTGTTTTGCTCTTTTTCTAGTTTCTTAACATGAAAGCTTGGATTATGGATTTGAGACGTTTCTTTTTTAATGTAAGTATTGTACTATAAATTTCTCTTTAAGCACTACTTCAGCTGCACCCCACAGACGTTGATATATTGTATTGACATTTTCATTCAGCTCAGAATCATTTCTAATTTTCCTTGGGATGTCCTCTTTGATCCTTGGATTATTTGAGTGTGTTGTTTAACTTCCAAGTGATTTGGAGATATTTTTGTTATCTTTGTTATTTATTTCTAGTTTAATTCCATGATGATCAGAGAATATAATTTATATGATTTCAGCTCTCTTAAATTAGTAAATATTTGTTTTATTACCCAGAATATTGTATACCTTGGTGAATGTTCCTGGATTCTCGGGAAAAAATGTAAATTCTGCTGTTGCTGGGCTTCGTGCTCTACGAATATCAGTGAGATCCAGTTGGATGACGGTGTTGTTCACCTTTTCCATATCCGTGCTGATTTCTGGTCTGCTCATCCTATCTGTTACTATAAGAGTTATTTGAAGTCTCCAGCTACAGCTGTGGACTTGTCTGTTTTTCCTTTCAGTTGTATCAGTTTTTCTTTATGTATTTTAAATTCCTGTTGTTAGATGCATACACATTTATTGTTTTATCTTCTGAGTGAGAGAACCCTTTTATCAGGATGCTATGTCTTTATTTATCCCTGATAATTTTCTTTGTTCTAAAGTCTTCTTTGCCTCATATTAATACAGCCACTCTAGCTTTCTGTTGATTCCTGTTTGTATGGTGTATCTTTTTTAACCTTTTACTTTAACCAACACAGGTTGAAGGTGAGCCTAGAAGTTCATAAATAATTTTATGGGGTTGCTTTCTTGAGCTCTTCCCTGTTATTATCTCCCCAGTACTTTCTGGCTCCCTGGTCTCCCATTTTCTGTCTGGCCACAAACTGCTTAACCTCCACAACCGTCATGTCGGGGCCAAACACTGTGAGAACAGAGAGAGAGAGAAGAGTTTTGGCTGTTGGCTCCTGTTGCTGCCACCACTGCCACCACAGAATTGCCTGGGGCCTGGGGCAAGAGAGAACTGAGGAAAAGGAAAGGGGGGGTTCGTCTAATCTCTCTGAGCTTTTCCAAGTTTCCTTTCCCATTCCTCAAGCCTGGCTTCTCCTGGGGCTCTCTCGTGTGCCCCACTTCTGGGGTTTGGGTGTGTTGAGTTCAAGGTGGTCTGTACTGGAGGGAGAGGGGAGACGGCGCTTCGGTTTCAGGGTCCTTCCCCAGTCTGCCAGTGTTGTTTACTTTTCAGTGTTCTGAGAGAGCTGCGCTGTGCATTCTGTTCAGGCTTTACATGGAAAGGGTGGCATGTGCTTTCTCTGTCTTTCCCAGAACTCGAACCTCTGATTGATATTATTTAAAATTTTTATTTTCTAATTAACTCATATTGATAGAACAACAGTTGACGTTGCTAGTAAGAGTTCAGGTAAGTGGCCAAATCACATAGTTTTCAATGAATTCTCTTGACTTTGTTTATGCTTGCATTTATGTCAGCTGCACACGGTGCTATTCTCGTCTCTCCCTTTGATCACATAGTTTTCTTCTGTTTGCACCTTCCAACTAGCCTCGTGAGTGAATGTAGTCTTGTTATCTCTTTGCAACTTGGAGCACAGCCTCTTACCCACGATCCCACGGTAGGGCTGGTCAGGGCAGTGAGTCTGGATGTAGCTCAACTGAGCTGTATGAGGCAGGGTTTTGAGAAAAATTAGATGGGAATCCTCGCTGAAGACCCTTTCAGGGTAAGTTTGTGCTTGCTTCAGACAGAATTGAACTACAGCAGCCTTCTGAACTCATCAAGTGGGGTGTAATTTCAGAACAAATTTACACACAGCTCTTTTAAGATGCAAATCTTTGCAGAAATGACACCTGATGCAGTCGAGCTGGCAGCCGGGGTCTGGCACGCTCAGGAAGCGGGATAGGGTCTCAGTGCAGGTGCACATTCATTCACGTGCAATTCAGAGGCCACATTAAGGTCTAACTACCCCTGTGACCTTCCTATCACCATGAGTGATTGATTAAGAAATGTTCAGCCTCTCCCTGAGAACTAGAGAGATGATAATCCAGCCCTGGTTGCTATGATCAAGTGGAAAGACAGAAAATGGTGGGGACAGCCGAGGCCAGCCTGGTTCCAGCCTCATGTGGGGTTAGGGTCAAGCTCCCTGTGTACTGCCGTAGTGGTCCCTTAATCTCACTAAGCTTCAGTCACCTCATCTATAAAACACACTGCATGCTTACCTTGCAAGGTGAGGCTACTGAAAGGGATAAGTGAGAAAATGTACAGGAAACTGCAGAGCCTTCTGAAATGTGAAGTTCCATACAAGTGTTTATTAGAAAATATTTATTAAATATCAAAGATAAAAATAGGACATGAAAGGTGAATTAAGAGAAACAGTCGAATTGCAGAATCAAGGTTCATTCCTGAAGTCTTCTCTGCCTCGTAGGGCATGGACTCGTTTTACCGAAGGGCTGAATTAGGAGGTCTCCAGGAGCCTGGGCTGGGTCAGCACCTATCCGAGTCCCTTCCAGCCCTGAGAGTTTATGATTCTGCCTCCGGTGCCCAAGTGTCCCTCCTCTGTGTCTCCCGGGACGGTGGCCATTGGCAGAGGCACACTTCCCAGGGTACGCAGGTGAGGGTGTGACCAGTTTGATTCCTAGTGCCTCTTTCTTTTCCCAGGCTCCTGAGATCACGGGAGCCCAGCATCATCCTTCTGTCCATATGAAAGAGGTTGTGTCGGGCTTGGGACGCATGGGCCCACTGGGTCCCGGAACCGACAACTGGAAAGTTTGTTCACCCATGATCTGCTTTAACTGAAATGTTCAGGCTTCCAGAACACAGACCCTCCTGAGGGACCGACAGGAGGCACCCCATCCTCCCCTGGCGCATCTCCAGCTGCAGCAGGACTCCTTCCTGCTCACCCCAAGGGTTGCCTCCGTGGTCAGCAGCGCACTGGGGCTCAGGGCTCACTGCCCAATAGCACTGGTGGCCTGAGACTCAGGGTGCCCGTCCAACGGATCATGGGTCGGGGATGGGCCAGCCGACCGCTTTCCTCTCCCTCCCTTGCAGATCACCTCCAATGAGAAGCACCTGGAGAGCCTCAAGAATTCGGGCAGCCTCCTGCGGGCTCTGGAGTGGCTGGCTCCGGCTGGGGGGTACGTAGGCCCAGGAGGGCTGTGGGAGGAGCAGCACAGAGCGTACCTGGGCTCAGAAATAGCCTGGCATTCCTTTTCTCCGCTTTCTTTCTTCCCCCGACCCCCAGTTTCCCCTACACACCAGGGACCGTCACCTTCCCGCCTGACACTGCCCACTGAGATCCCTCCCTCCCAGTGTGGGATGGGCCACTCTGCCCCCCCACCCCCCAGGAGTCCCCACTGTGGAGGCAGGGAGAGGTAACGGGAGGGAGAAAAGAAGAGCATCCCGGCCCTGCAGTGCGGGGAGGCCGTATTCCCATGTACAGATGGCGACGGGAGCGGATTATGACCAGGTGGGAGACCTGATGAACCTCATGAGAAAAGCAGTACCTGTGTGTGCACACGTGCCCCCCGCAGCAGCCTGGCCAGAGGCCCCATTACCACCACCTTGCAGAGGGTCTGGAGGCCCACTCTATAGCCCCGGCTGCCGTCAGAGGGAAAACTTGAACGCCTAGAACAGTTTGACACGGAGAAGCTGAGGTTAGGTCAGCCTCTCAGTCCTCAGCTTCACAGTCAGTACGTCTAGAGCATCCTGGAAGTGAGGTGCCGAGAGCAGGACGGCCGTGTCACCCGGAACACGCTGCACCCTGTGGAGGGAGGAACCGGCCTCTCTGCCAGCCCCCCGGTGACGCCGATACTGGTGTAGTGAGGGCGCTGGGAGGGTTCTTGCCGTTGCCGCACACACCCCTGCACTCCCTGGAGAGGCGGTTCCGGGGTTGGGGGGGGCAGGTAGGGCTGACGAGTCATTTAAAATGTTAGTGCCACGTGACCAGAGAAAAATGGCATGGGAATAAAGAGAGAACTGCCCCCGGGTATCCACCCTTTAGGCAGCCGGTGTGCTGTGTAATGGCTCACTGCATGTGACAGTGCCAGGGCCTGGCAGGTGGGCTCTGGGGGCGGTTCAGGGGCTTGATTAAATGACTCGGGTGAGTGCCTTGTCCCCAGAGCTGAGGGAGGCGGCCGGAGGGCGTGGTGGCCCCTGAGCTGCAGCTGCTCTCCCTGCCCTGGGGAGGAGGCCCCCCCTGCTAAGGGGTACCTGGCCTTCGCTGGGTGTGCGGGACGCGGGGTGGTGCACGGCATTCCTGGTAGTTTGTTTTCAGGGCCACAAGGTTCTATGGAATCTGCTTCCTGGTGTTTGGGGTTTTGTATTAGTTGGAGGAGCATATGCGGCTGAGGTACTGCTGGGAAGGTGAGTCTGCGAAGGCTCAGCTCCAGGCAGCCTTGTTGTATTAATCCTGGATTGGGTGGGGAGGGGACAGCGCCTCCTGGCCTACCCCACCCCCTTTACTCTGTAGCTTAAGCCAAAGATGTCAGTTCTTACCCGTGGTTACTGTGAGCTGAGGGGAAGGACGGGCTGACTTTGATGGGAGGGGCCCCTGCTCAGCCCGGTGGCCCCTGTGGTGTGTGAGGCACGGACACTGGCTCCCCGGGCTGGGCCACAGGCCTTCCGCTAGACTGGTTTTTGTGAGGAGCAGGTGATGACCATACCTGGGGACCCTGGGCTTGTGCAGACAGCTGAGATGAGGCCCCTGTGAGCAGAGCAGATGTGTGCTGGCAGAGGGTGGGAGAGCCACCGGGAGGCATGGACTTGAGTGGGGAGCTGCTGAGAGCCCTTCCTCTCCACGGCCTGCCTGTGTGGGACTCCCCCGCCCCCCAGCTGGGTCCGAGGCCGGCACATCTTCGTGCTGTACCAGTTTGGGAGCGCTGGACCCAAATTTGGACCAAGCATGTGAAAACGTGCCTCCCTGAGGCTGATGGCCTCTTCCATACCCACACGTGTCACTCCAGCAACTAACACGTCTACACCAGGCAGATCTCATACTGGCCGACAGGCTGCTGCTCTGAAATTGTCCTGTTCGGGCTTTGTTCGGATGGCCCCACCAGAAAAAGGGTTTCTCATGTTGACAAAGAGTGACTGGATGGCAGCATTCTCAGTTCTGATGGGGCCCTGCCAGGTGGGTGTGTCCTCCTTGCCGGTCACTGGCCCCCAAGGGCTGCTCTGGCAGGTGGAGCGGGCAGCACGGCTCCACCCGGGTAGCCTGGTCTCAGCCGGGAGCAGGCCAAGTTCAAGTGCATTCCCTCAGCCCTCAAAGGGGCCTTTGATGCACAGAGCAGGAATGCATGGCACCATCTCCGACCACAGTCCTGTCCCCCTGCGACCCACCTCTTTTATGCAGCCCCCTGGCATTTGGCAACAGCTGTATTTCTGTGTAGCGAAGGGTGTGCTATCAGCTAATTTTATACTTCAAGGCACACTGCTGTGCGCCATTCTTTTCTTTGGTGACAGTTGTTAAGGCACAGGTTTAAATGTGTCTCAAACAAGTTGCTCCAATAACGAAGTTTCCATTTGAAGCTCTTAATTGCACATCCACACCTATGAGAATAAGAAACCCAAAGCTTCTGGCTGATTGGCCAGGAAGGGGCAGCATGGAGCAGGGAGTGTCAGCAGCTGGGATCTTTGCTGGATGGCACAAGTCAGCTGCAGGCAGGCGCCGGGCAGGCTCACTGTGGGCCTCGGGCCAGCAGGCTCTGGCTGCCGTCCGCCTGACTTGCCCTCACAGCTCAGCATCGGTGCACCTGGCCAAAGTGGGCTGAGACGTCGAGGGGTGGGTGGCAGGGCCAGTGCTGAGCCCCTGTGGGACTGTGGGCTGCGGGGTCCTCACCTCATGGCCCTGGAGCCTGCAAACGCTGTTTCTGCTTCTCAAGATGATGCTAGGGGCAGCTCTGGGAAGCAGCTGGTCCATCAGGTACTCGGGTGCAAAAGAGGCCAGCCCCTTTGGAAGACAGAGCATTTTACCCTGGGGATGCCTAAATGTCTCTACTTTGGTTTTTCTCACAGTTCGTCGGCCAACAGTGCAGTGGCTTCCTTGGCCCTGGAGATCCTCCAAGCTGCTGGACACTAGGCAAGAAGGCATTTAGCGCGAGCCCACTCTGCGGCACCCACCCTCAGCTACACACGTTCACCACATGGCACCTACAGCTCTATTTGGATCTAATAAAGTCAGCTGAACCCAGAACCTCTGGCTGAGATGATCTAACTCCAGACCCTAGAAAACCCACTCAGAATGGACCTCCTCAGTGCATGTGTGATGCATCTGGGAACCCCAGGTTTGCTAGCTGTTCTCAGAATGCTCTTTCCCTGTGTGGGCCAGGTAGGCCTCTGCTAAAGCCTGCACTGCCTGTGCTAGTCTAGGCCTGCCAGCGTCTATAAGCATCTTGCTTCTCTGGAGAAGATTTAACAGGCTAGGCAGGAATGCTCTCCCAGCTACAGCTCCAGAGCAAGCCTTTGGAAGTTATAGTCTCTTCTCTTCCTCCTACTTTTACCTGCTTGGCTTTTCTTCATTTCAGGGATGAAGTGATTCCAAGAATCTTGGGGAGAACTGGGCAAGACTGCACTAACAGGAACAGGTGGTTAAAACTTTGCCTAAAGGAATGCAAAACGCTCAAGGAATGCTGGCTTCCTTGAAGATCTGCTCATCTAGATGGGATGATGGCATCAAGGTAGAATCATACCCCCAACTTCTACCAGTGACCCCCCTTATCCTCGAAGCCATTCCGGCTTCTTCCTCACACATATGCCCTTAGTGCCCCCTGTGTAAGAGTCAAGCCTGTGAAAATACTGGGTGGACACTGCGGAAAGGGGCTGGGACTGTTGTACTGAGGGAGGGAGGGGTGGACCGTGGGCAGCTTGAACCAGGTGAGCAAGTTGAGAACATTCCTTGGCCTCCTCTCTGGGTCCTCTGTTTCCCCACCTGCAGAATGAAAGGGCTCGACTAGATCAGTGGCTGCAGTGCTCTGGGCTGCTTAGAGAGGGGATCTGCCCCTTGACACACACTGCCTGAGCCCAGATGGGCTTCTGTCCCAGGCAACAGCCCCTATGTGGGGGGAATGGGCGGGGGACGCAGAAGCGGGAGGCACAGGGGCACAAAGGCGGCCCCACACCTACTGCATCACGGGAAGCTGGGCACACTGTCGCCAACAGGCCCACTTTGCCGCGGTGATCTGGGTAATGTGCCAGCTTCCATTTGGCTTTGTAACAAACACGGCAGCTCCGTGCCCCCCTCCGTCAAAGGCGTGGATGTCACTTACTTTATTTAAACCTCACCACCTGCCAAGCAGACCTTCTTATCTCCATTTCACAGGTGAGAAAACTGAGGCTCAGAAGAGCCAGTCCACTTGCCCAAGGCCCCACTGCTGGGTTGAACTCGGGACTAGGACTCCGCAGCCTGTGTGTCTGCCAGTGGGATGTCCAGAGTCGAGCTGAGTAGCAGGGCTGTAAGGGGGAACCCCACCCAGGAGCAGGCAGTGTCCTCTGCTCTCATAGCCTCCTAACTGCCCACAGGAAGTCCTGCTGGGCAATGTGCCCATCACCAGGCTGTGCACCCAGGTGGCCCTGGCCTGGCTGGATTTGTTCCTGGGGTGGGGGAAGCTGATGGGGAGCAGCTGGAGGCCTGGCCCTCAGCTCCTGTTGCTTTGCCTCTTTGGTCCAGGGAACAGGCACAGTTCTCCCTGTTTTCCCAGAAAATCTGTTCTCTCCTCTTTCATTCAGCTCTTAGGGGAAGCACCCTGGAGTTCGGGACCTAGAGTCCCCCAGAAGGTATTTCAGAGCCATCGAATTCGTCTTTCTCTACCCTTTTGAGTTGAGCAGGGAGGAGTCTTTGCTGCTTAAGGTGAAACAGGAGGAAAGTTTTAAAATTCCAGAACCACGTTAAGTGGACCGTGCCTGGCCCTGAGTCCCACAGCCTCGCCTCTTTGAGGAAGGGCGTATTTGAATAGGCAAGGGGCAAGGAGGAGATGTTCCCAGGCAGGGCTAGTACCCACCAAGGGTGTTCAGTGCAGGGGGACAGGCGCTAAAGCCAGCCCACGCCAAGTTCTGCACCTGGCATGAGGCTATGTCCTCCTTTTTGTCCTTCTCACAAAGGTGCCTTATGAAAGCAGCACCCCCAATCCTAATGAGCTGAGGCAGGGACATGAGCAGTCTGGCTGAGTAGACAAGAGGGAGGCGGAGAGCAGTGCCCTTCCCTGCCCCACACGAGAGGCCCATACCCTTTTGTGGCTTCCCCGGCTCCAGTTCTGAGAAGACCTGGGCCCCAGCCACCCATCAGAGCTCTCAGGATTCTCACAGTGACCAGAGGCCCAGACCCAGGTAACTACCGGCCCTCCTCTTCCCACCACCTCCAAGCTTTAGCTGTTTGCTAATTGGCTACATGTAGTCCGTCGGCTGAGCCCCCCAGGGATGAATGGCATCACTGAAGTTGCAGGGTGAGGGGGCAAAGGAGGCAGCAGGAGCATGCCTTGCATGGAGCGGAGCAGAGCGGACCGGCGAGTGGCTGCACTAGGCTGCCTTCTTTCCCTAACAACAGGCCCAAAGCTTTGAGACCTTGCCTCAACTTACAGCCTGAGAGTAGGTGCCCAGTGAGCTGTCCCTCTGTGACGATCTATCTGGGGTGACTCTGGCCTGGAGGGTATCCTGAGAGGAACTGACAGTCATCTGGCAGCTAAGCAAGTGGCTCTGTAGGACGCAGCAACAGAATTTACTGACTGACGGTTCTTTGGGCTTGTCTAGCTCTTCCTGTTTCCCATATTATCATGAGATTTCCCCTATTACCTCATGAGGTTCTGAGGTCAATTTTGTGAATGCAAGGCAGCTCTTAGCCCTGTGGGACAGCTCAGAAGCGGAGGCTCTGGTGGCTAAGGCTTTTGTCCATAGTGAGCGATAGTGAGAGGACCTGGGTCTCTCCTGCCTCCACTTGAAGCAAAATGCCCTTTATTCTCCCTCCTCCAACAACAGAAAAATATGTAGAAATAAATCTCTCTGATAAATGGACTTATGCAGGGGCTGAGGTAGGAGCCTCAGGAGGGAACTGGTAGGGAAGGGGGCGGCAAGAAGCTACAAAAGCCCAAAGAGGCTTGGCCCCTGGGGAGACCTGTCTGGAGTGGGGTGGGGACAAGACTCACTGAGTTTCAGGAGGCTTTGGCCCCAACAGCCTCAAGCTTCCAGGAGGCCAAGGGAGGGAAGGGGCAACAAGCACCAGCCTTGGCCCAGAATAAGGACCAGGGCGGTGTGGAGTCTTGATGTGACCTGGAAGAAGGCTGGCCTTTCACACCTGGCCTCTGGCCTCTCAGAGGCTTGATGCTGAGGTGGCAGAGGAGGCCAGTCACCCCCCTGTAGATTACGCATGAGGTGGGGAGGTGGAGTGGACACCACACAGGACGTTGATGAATAAGAAAAAGGAAGCACTACCTTTCAGCCTCCCGCCCCCATTATTTTCTAATTGCATTTGATGGGTGTTCACTCAAGCAAGGCAAGCAGTTAGATTCTCACCTAGTAGAACAAAACAACTGCAGTGGAGCAACTCAGCTCTCTGCTGGTTTACAAACCATACGGCACGATTCGGATCTTCTGTTTTTATTACACTAATCAAGACATATTTATCTCAAGATCTTTCACTGTCAAGGATTCCAATAACCAGATCAAAGCCTCATGTCTAGAACACCTCATCCAACATGGAAAAGCTTCATTTTTCAGCTCATTGGTGGTCACTGCAATGGGATCAGATGTCCTACGCACCTCCATCCCCAGGTAACCACTATTCTGTTTTTTTGTGGTAATCTAAATTTTCTTGCCTCTTAGGGGGCACTAATTTCTTTAGTTTTACTATCTCTGGATGATCTCCTTAAAGCAGTTTGCCTTTCTCTTTGCACCAGTGCAGTCCTACGGCATGCATTTGTGACTTGCTTTTGTTCGGTATCATATTTGAGATATACCCATACTATTGTGTTGAAGCTGTGGTCTTTTACTGCATTGCGGCCATTCTCTTGCAAATTATTGGACACATGGGCTTCCAGTGAGGGCTTCTGATATTTTGTTGATCATGGATTTTTTCTTGCATTAATTTCAGTTTTATCCAAATGGCTACCTAACTGTTCTACACTTTTACTAAAAAGTCCCTCTTTTTCACACTGACTTCCAGTGCTACCCTTAAAGTGTCTATTGTCTTCATCTTATTCTGTTCCCTTAGTGTATACTTCTACACACATGCCAATAACAGTGTAAATTTAACCACCTCTAGCTTTATAGTTAGGCCTTGACAGCTGACAGAACAAGTCCTCCTGTCATCTTATTCTTCACAAGTGTCTCTGCCGTTCTTGGCTCTTTGTCCTTCTAAGTGCATTGCAGAACTACCTTTGCTGAATCAGATTAACCTTCATGTAAAGTTTTTACATGGAACTTCAAAACTATAATGATTTTAGGCAAAGCTCTGGAATGTTTTCTGGTTTTAAAAAAAAAAACCACCCTGCTGTGGTTCTTTATGTTAAAAGCTGAACTCACTAGAGATCTTCACTCTAACCAATAGCTCTAGCCTACCTAATAGTTATGCAATGCTGCCTTGGCTCTCTGTGTCATGCACTGGAGGCACAACTGCCCCCTCACCAGGTACACAAATGTTTCCTCTCCAATCCCAATTACATCTTAGACCACAGGGAAGAATTTATAAAGCTTTCTCAAAGGGTCCTCATCCAACAAAAAGGTACTGAATACATGTTTTTAAATACACAGTAAATCACAAACAGCCCTCCCTAAGCACAAAACACTTCCATGCTTTTTAAAGCCCAAAACACAAGTTCTAACAAACAGCTCTACTGACTCTGCCCTCAGGGATGAACTAAGCTTGTCAGACCTACCACCAGGATGACAGGCTCACCTGGCAGAGAGCATGGAAGAAGGCCCATTCTAGTTCTCTCTGATATGTTCAGATAAACATCGGCAGGTAAACCATCTTAACTATCAGTTCAAAGTGGAGTTGAAGGAATTCCCCGCTCCAAATGAGTCACACTTCTGTGAAGGTGCTTGAAGTCCAAATCCAGGTGAGTAATTCTTCATTATTACCTTAAAGGAATGAAACCATGTGATGGAGTCTGGGGTGGGGGATGCCTATTGGGCAACACAGGACAATACTGAAAGCCAAAGAACTAGATGCCTTTAGTCACGTGGGCAGGATTATACACATGGCTGCAGCCAGGATGAAGGAGTCTTGGCCATAGGCTCTAAGCCCAGAGTCCTTCAGTTGGAGACGATGGACTCCCCCCTCTTCTTACACAAGCTCAGAATCAACGTTCAAGGCTGAAACACTTTTGGTGCAATTTAACCCAGGGGTAAGTGCTAAAGAGGCTTGGCAAACAAACAATTCCGTCTACTAGCAGTAAGGCTCTTTCCATCATTACTTAAGTTTATTCAACTTCATCCTGAGGAAGACACATAGTGAAATAATTTATTACCCTCGCAAACCACTAAGTGACAAGGAAAAAAAGGTGACACAATCGAATGAATTAAAAGTTTAATTCTGAACCATTTTTATAACCGCATTTTCTCTTGAAGCATTGTATCACCGCAGGTTACAACAACTTTGGGATAAAAGGCAACTGGTAAACTGTCCAAAACAAGGTTCCAAATAACACCTCTTACTGATTTACCCTACCCATACATATCCCAAATAAAGTTTTTGATCAAAAACATGAAATAGATCCACCTGCTTATTTTAAGCATATTAAAAAGGAAACTAATTGGACCATTTCTATTTGTCTATTTTATACAAAAAGGCTACACAATGTTACACTTTATTCAGATTACAATTAGAGTGATTATGAATTAATTAGTGTTCTACACCATTACTCAATTTTTAAAAATTAGAAATTGCTGTAGCAGTATTCACTATAACTTAACACTATGAGAGACTTAAAAAACTAACAGTTACTGCAAAAAAAAGAAAAAAAGAAAAAAAAAAGCTACTTCAAAGCAAGCAAAGTCAGTACCATTACAGATATTTTAAAAAAAATTTTAACAAGCAAGGCTAGAGTTTGATAAATTCCATCTTGTGATCCATTCTTGTGCATTCTTCACTTCTTGAGTCACTCCCAAAATCCATTTGTATTGTTACTCCTCGACCAAAAAGGACCAGAACAAAAAGTTTACTTCAATTGTTCCCATAGGAAACTCAGCTTGGTTAGTGTGTCAGGCACTTTCTGAGATACCAGCCCACCCCTCGAGCCCTCTCAGCAACTCTACAGGCCAATCACAATGCAAGTTCAGACAATACAGCTGTATAAAGAGAGAAAGGCTGCTATTAATGTTTAGAACAGCAAATGTTACTCATTTGAGTATTAAGTTGCAAAAGCTGTGGCAAAAAACATTAAAGTTAATAACTTCCACACATGACCACGTTAACAAACCAGAAATCTGAGAACATTCACATGTTCCAAGACATCTCCTTTCAATGTATCTTTTTTTGTGGCAGATTTACAAATAGGCCTAAACCACTCCCACCCTACCAACCAAGTCTTTCTGAAGTTCTGTAGGCAGAGTAAAAGTATTTTACCCAAACTGGCTTTTTTAACTTCTTACCTAAAGGATGATTACAGGTCAGTATCAAACCAGGCCAGCTGATTGCTGTCACCTGGAGGCAGCCCATCCATGAGGTCCTGGGCATGCCCCAGATCTGGCAGCCCATCAACTGGATAGTCAGCACCAGGGTGGTGGCCGCCCATCTCATGCTCCATCATGGGGTCCATACCCAAGGCATCCTGGCCGTATCCACCAGAGTGAAAAGAACGATAGCTGGGATCTAGGAGAGTCAGGGGTAGCAACGAAATGGGTAAGGGAGAGAGAGAGAGAGAAGACACAGAAGTGAACACTAAGGTTAGGGACATCCAAGGGCAGCAAGCTTGTCAGAAAGCGCTGCTTTCTAACCTCTTCAGCGTCTGGCTTTCTTCAGCTAAGTGCCAGTGCCAGGCCACCCACGAGGCCACACAAAGCCTGTTTCCACCAGAGGCAGACCAGCAGGTTCTAGTCCTGAGCCTCTGGCATTTACCCAGGCAGGGACAGGTTCCTGAGGGGGGAGCAGCAGCAAGCAATCTACTGTGTGTGACACCTAGGCATCAAGGAGTCATGGCAGGAGGTGAAGGCAATAACAAGGAGGTCTGGCAACTAATCTATTTGTTAGAAAGTCCAGGCGACACCCACAAAAGAAAACGTGCCAGTTTCCAATGAAACCTTTATATGTTTTGTATTAAGGGTTAACATTTACATGTACCTGTGAAAGGTAAGAAGCTTATAAGCTTTAGTGGTTAACTAGGAAAAACCAGGTAAGATTATAAATTTAAGATGAATAGTTACAGCTGTTAGTGGTCTACCCCTAATTATGCTCCACTCGCCACTACCCAGGTTTGAATTGTATTTTTAGAGTTTTCTGCAAAGCTAACTATGTAAATACCCGTCCCAGAGCTGAGCTTGGGGACAGAAGTTTCCATACTCTCACTTCCTGGGTGGGTTGTAGACACAGGTATTATGGGTTCTCTGAACAAAAAAAACTGAATAAAAAGCCAGGCGACTTGTAACATCCTGCACTGCACTGCGGAGGCCTAGCAGTAGTGACACATATTTATTGGTGTGATCCTACTGCTTGCTCAGTGTGTGGCTCAGAATTCCCTGTGCTCCAATAAAGATACTGTTGCTGACTCTAGAATTTAAGAACTGCCTTTAATTGCTACCACTACTTTCCTGCCAACACTGGTTTCCCAGATGAGCAAACCAGCTCTTTTGATAAAGCTTTGGACCTTTAGCTTGATTTGGAGATAATCAAGAAATGTGAGACACATACCATCCTGGCGATATCCAAGGGGTTCTCCCTGGGCACCGATATCAAGTCCAAGATCAGCAGTCTAGATAAACAGGTATAAAGCAAAGAAGCAAAATGAAAATTCTCAACTCAAAGCATACTGTCCAATATTTTGAAAACATACTTATTTTCAGATTATGAAAAGAATAAAGAACTCAAACATTATAGAAATACTTAGAAAATGCAGAATTATTTTGAAATACAGATGTATACAATACAGAAATACTTCAAACTCTACCCTTCAAAGATACCTAGAGATACCTAGAGAAACATGTTTTCCCATTGCACACAGTATTAAAAATACTAATTTATTCTTTCCACAAGTATACATTATTAAGTACTTACTACGTGCCAGGCACTGTTCCTGGTGCTAGAAATAGAACAGGAAACAAAACAGGCAAAGTGTCTACCCCCAAAAGGAGCTGCTGACAGGATATGTTATATGAAAAGACTTTTAGAGCCTGCGCAGCTAGAAGAACAAAGTTGCCATTAACTGTGAGAGGAGAGGTCTGGAGAAAGGGAGTGGGTGAGGCAGTTCAGAGCTCAAGATGGAACATATTAAGATTGCCTATTAAACAGCCAACTAACATACTACTCACTGTTGGGCAGTTTGCTTTATTTTTTTTCCACCTAACAATATACAGGATCTTTCTCCTTTCATTCAACAAATATAATTCACTTTATGACTATGTACCATAATTGAAAAAACTTTCAGGGTGGTTCTACTGTTTCAATGAACAACTGTACTGAGGACAAATACTGAACAAATTAATAGAAATTCAAGTAGAAAAGTAGGTGAAAAATTGAGCATTTTTTAAGAAGTACTGATAAACCGACCTCCAACTAACAGTGGTTAATAGACTGCCTCTTTCCTAACAACCTTTTGAAAAATGTTCTTTAATCTGCTAACTTTTTCATCTGTCTCCCTTGGAAATTCTAACTTGTTTGTTCTGAATAGGCTGTTTTTAAAGCTGTAGTTTTTCCTCACAGCAGTTGCTAAAAGAGTGTAAAGAATGAATATTCAAGCCAAGGACACAGTCAGTGCAAATGAACGTGTACTGAGTGGTTTGAGAGGAAACCACAAACCGCCTTATACCTGCTCTAGCAAACAGCCAAATAAACGTGCTCACGCTGCCTACCTCATTCCAAGCCATTGGCTCCGTTCTGAAGAGAGAACTGGTCAGCTCAACCGAAAGCCGTTTCTTATAATCCTGTGGCTTGTCCTCAGACATTCGGAACAAAACAGCAGCTGCGTATGTTGCTGGGAGAAGGATGGAATAAAGGTCCTTGAGGAGAAGCTGGGGGTCACTGTACACAAGCTAAAGGCTCTGGTTCCTTTCCTACTTACCCACGCCTTCATTCCTAGAATGAAGTAATTCTGTCAGAGGAGCTGTGGCTCCCTCAGCTTCAATAGCTTCTGCAGCCTCCTTGTCCTGAGCGAGTTCACAGAGGACCCCTGCAGCTACTCTTTGGATATTTTCAATGGGAGAATAAAGCAGCTAAGGAGAAAACATACACCCAAAACCTAATTAAGCCTAAAGTTAAAACATGACAAGCACCCACTGCACTGTAAACATTCCCAATTCAGAGTGTAAGCGGTATTTGTACTGCTTGTATTAAATCATAAGCTCTAAATTTATGTTCTTGAGTGATGCTCAGGAGCAATGGTTTTCTAGAGCATTTTTAGCTATGAACCTTTTCTTCAGAGTTTTATTCAAGCTAAAACTTGGAAGACCCAGAGGTGGCTGGAGGCCTGTGCTCTAGCAGCCCAGACCAGCTTTCGTCCCTTCAAAACTGAGCAACCCTAAAGGTGGAGTAGAAAGTCTCCTTCCTTTCTTGAGGTTCTAGTCCCAGTGTTTCTCCTTCTACTGCCCAAGAAAAACGAAGGGAATTTTTCATAAATGTATTCAACTGAAAGGACATGACACACTGAGATTCTATTTTTTATACTTTGAACAGGAAGCATGGGCAGTACTGCCATTTTAGAAATGGTGATAGTAGATGAAAAATTAAATGCTGGTGCCCCTATTTTGGTCTCTAATTTCCTGATATTTTGCTTATCTTTAAAATCCTGAAATTCTACTGACACACAGAATCTAGAACACCTCACTTAAAAGCAACATACCTGCACAAACAATGGAATGGTATTTAGGCCTCTGATAACAATTCGGTTGTGAACATCCCGAGCTAGGATGTGAAGGGCTCCAGTACAACCTTCAACTATTTCTTCCATGCGGACCCCCTCCTACCAAAAGAAATATGGTTAATAAATAGGGCATTGTCCTCTCTAAAGTTTATATACTTGAAAGGCTTTCTGTTCTGAGTAGCAATTACTAGATTATTCACATTATAAACCCAAAGTTCCCCCGAATTTGCAATTAATTAGTTCAGGAATGAAGGTGGACTCCATTCAGTTGAATGTCACTTTCTGAAAGTGGCCTCTTGTCAGCACTAATTCCAAGCAGCACCCCTCCCCCATCACGGTACTGTGCACAGCAAAGCACAGCTTCAATATACCTCTGAATCCCAAAGATAACTTTCTTACAGTCAGGGCACCAATCACTCTGGGTAAAGGGATATATAAAGAAAAGATACACAAAGATGGGAAAGTAACGTGCAGACTATGTCAGTGTTTTCCTTCAGATGCTCCCTCTATCTTTGTACATCTATGTGTATTTGGTGAAAACTTAGCAAAGTTTTATCACCAACTGCTAAAATTCTACTGAGCTGCCAGTAGAAAGTCCACTCACCCCCTCCAAGACTATTCAACTGATAGCCTATACGGGAGAAGGAAGTTAGCTTTTGCAAAATATAACTACAATCTCCTTTCCCTCTATCTGAGTTTTTTAAAAGGTCATAATTCTGCTACTTGCGGCAGCTTTTATATTCAACTTCATTTTTATAAGGACACAAAAGCTCCTTTCTTCCTAGAGAGATTTTAAAAGGTACCCTTTGCATTCTATTAAGCCACCTCATGGAGACAGGCCAACACCAAAAGTAATGAATAGAGAAAGGCAAAGCCTCCTAATGAGTGCATCCATATCACAACTAGCAATCAGAGTCTCAAGATCTGTTCTTGTAAAGTCTTGTTCTCTAAAGTAACCTGATTAAATACGAGAGAATCTTTGAAGGTCTGAGTCTTAAAACACGTTCTGAGGAATCAGAAGTGTCTTTAGATACTTGTAATGAAGCTAGTTTTAAGACTGCAAACTTGACATCAAAGTTTCAGGCTAAGATTATAGGTAAAGATCCCAGAAATGCTACTACTTAGTCTTGTAATTTGTTGGCATTCGTTAAGTCGAGGGAAATAGTTTTAAACCACTCTTGGAAGAGCTAGTAAAAGGTACGTTAAACATTTATAGGTAGAACTGCAGTGGGGGATAAGAGACTCTGAAATCAGACAGACTTGGATTCAAATTATGGCTCTGCTACTTCCTAAGGATGTGAACCTTTTGTATGGATTAAATGAGACCCCAAAGCAGTAAATCACACTCCACACCCCCATTGTACGATTGAGGAGGCAACGATGTTAAGGACATGTCAAAGGACATACCACTAGGGGCCACATTACTCCTTCTTATCTTCTATGCAGCCACAGAGACACGTCAGTTTTTTTAGTCAATAGCAAGCAGCCCTTCAGGCAGGCAGGAGGATGGAGGGAGCCAATGACCTCAGTAGTTCAGAATCTTATGGATTTTTGCATTCCTTTTAAATAGCCAGATGTCACTATTAAGATTCACCTACCACAAACTGCTGCTGTGTTCCACCCATAGATGTACGGCGCTGGGTATCCTGATGTGCACGAACCAGCAACTGAACTAGTCGTGGAATGGCACCCTGCTCACGCAAAGGTGCGTGATTTGCGGGACAAAGGGCAAGATTTCGAATCAATCCAACGGTAGCCTGCAGAAAAGAAGGAAGAGTAAAGAACTGGCAAACAACTCAACAAAACCATTTTCTTACCCTAAAATTCCTAACACACTACATCTATCACAATCACTTGAAAGTAAAACTGACTACAGAAACACTTCAAACCCTCACCTCCATCCCAGACATATTTCCTATTTACTAAAGCATACAACTCCTACTTACCAATGCCCGGTGCCTAGACAGCCATCTAATAATAGTCAGAGGCAGTTCATTTTCAATTCTGCAACCTTCTACTTTCACTGACAATTTACCTTGATCAGAGGCCAATGGGATGGTGGATGTAGGAGTTTAACCACAACTGGCAGTCCATAGTGAAGGCGAACAGCATTCTGGGCCATCTCAGCTTCCTGGTGTCGGCTGGTCAGATGACGAAGAGCACAGATGGCAGGCTCAGTGATATCCTCCCTGTCACCAGCACGAAGGACAGTACGCACAAGAGCCTCTATACCACCCACTTGGCACACCATCATCTTGTTCTTGTAATTATTGCAAGTGAGATTAGAAAGAATTCCAGCTGCGCAGGTGACCACATTTATATCATCTGAGCCCAGAAGCTGAACAAGGGTCCCAAGAAGACCTTCCATCCCTTCCTATGGAGATGAAAACAGACGCTCAGGACATATTCAGCTTGACTCTTTTCATTAAGGCACCAGTTTACTCAGAACTTACCTGTTTAGTTGCAGCATCTGAAAGATTCCTCAGAGTCCAAAGACAATTCTGAACAAGACGTTGACTTGGATCTGTCAGGTGAAGTCCTAAAGCTTGCATTCCACCTAAAAAGATTTAAAAATATCTAAGGCGATGGCTATTAGCTCACAAGTCGTATCAGTACAAAGTGTCTTCTCTAGTCTTAGAAGGTGTCCCTCTTTATTGCCGAAGCTTATCCCCTCCATCGAAGTCCTTTATTTCCTTTCATTTTCTACAATGCTGCTCAGTTTCCCTTTCTCTTCCAGTTCATCTCACCTAGTGACAATTTCTGTCAAATATCTATTGTTCCTCCCCTGTGTGGAAAAAGCCTTCATTCTCTCCACAGTCCCCCTGTAGGTAATATTCCTATTACTTATTTCCTTCATCCAATTATTTCAAAAATATTTAATACCAGGCCCTGTTTTGAGTTGGAGCTATACCAGTGAGCAGAACAGTCTAAAATTCCTACCTTCACAGAGCTCATGGTCTACTTGGAGGCAGACAATAAACAAATACACAACTAGTAAACTAAAACTATACAGTGTGTCAAATGGTGTTAAGTGCTACAAAAAACATAACACAAGACAAAGGAGGGGGCTACATTTTTAAGTAGGGTAATTAGGTCACCTAAGTGTGAGGGTGACATCTGAGCAAAGACCTGAAGGAGTTATGTAAACTCATGGGGTGAGAACAATCCAAAAAGAAGGCACCAGAATGCTTAATGTCTCGGACTGTATAAAAGACACTGACTCAAAAGATGTGCTTCCAAGTTTCACAACCTTCCATCATTTTAGGACCCTAATGAAGGACGTTTACACTGGCAGAGGAGTCTAAATGGAAGCTCAACTCCCCACACACTGGCTTAACTTTACCATCTCTCTGCTACCGACATCACTTCTAAATGCAGTGGGATGTACTTTCCCTTGTCTCCTTGTTTATCTTTTCAGGTCTGCTTTATTTCCTCAATTAGGTTAGGTCTACCTGCTATAATTCTCACAGCACCCTGTACTTTTCCCTTCACAGCATTTATCACAACTATAATTTAGCCTACCACCCCTACAGTAAGACAATATCATCCCTATCTCGTTCATTCCTCACAGTAGCTCCAGCTGCTAACAGAGAGCACAAGGCTGATGCTACTTCCCTGGTGGTCCAGTGGCTAAGACTCCATGCTCCCTATGCAGGGGGCCCAGGTTCGATCCCTGGTCAGGGAACTAGATCCCACATGCCACAACTAAGAGTTCACATGCCGCAACTAAAGGCCCCGCATGCCCCAACTAAAAGATCCCTGACACCACAACGAAGATCCCACGTGCCGCAACTAAGACCTGGCGCAGCCAAATAAATAAATAATTTTTTTAAAAAAATGAAAATTATATTTAGGAAAAAAAGACTTGATTCCCCTCAGATCTCATTCCCTCCCTCCACTGTTAAGAGAGTGGATCTTAGTTCCAGATGCCTCTCAGAATAGCCTGCGAGACTTAAACACACACGTTCTGCTTCAGCATGCCCAGGGTAAAAGTCCGGTGCAGATGGCTTAGAGGCACCCCCGCCTCTTCCCTGTAGCCCTTACTCATATACACTAAGAGGGCAACTCCCAAATCTCTATCCCAGCCCAGCCTTCCCTTGCATTCCAGTTGCATACATTGCCAGCTACCTACTGATCTTTAGTCACTTTGAATATGTCAACTCAAATAACATTCATCCTTTGCTATGTATTTTTAATATCTAATGACTTTATTCCTAGAAGCCTGTAACACATCCCAGTGGCCTGGTCTGCTTGCCTTTGGTCATTCGAACTGTCATACGATGCTAGTATTAATATTCCCAACACCTCACTGTGATGCTGTGCCACTGCTCAACAGCCATCAATAGCTTCTCATTATAAGATAAAGACCAGGGACTTCCCTGGTGGTGCAGTGGTTAAGAATCTGCCTGCCAATGCAGGGGACACGGGTTGAAGCCCTGGTCCAGGAAGATCCCACATGCCATAGAGCAACTAAGCCTGTGCGCCACAACTACTGAGCCTGTGCTCTAGAGCCCGTGAGCTACAACTACTGAGCCCTTGCACCACAACTGCTGAAGCCCACGCGCCCAAAGCCCGTGCTCCGCAACAAGAGAAGCCACCGCAATGAGAAGCCCACACACCGCAAGGACGAGTAGCCCCTGCTCGCCGCAACTAGAGAAAGCCCACACACAGCAACGAAGACCCAACGCGGCCAAAAATAATTAATTTTTTAAAAAAAAGAAAGATAAAGACCAAATGCTTTAGCATAACCTTCAGGAGCCCTTTAGGATTTGGATCCCACCTAGTATTTCAAATTGACCTAAGCATTCTACACCTGTGTTTCCAAAGCTGGAATAAAGCATGAATAAACATCTTCCAGGGACCTAGAAACTCCTGCACAATATAGCCCTGCCTGGCTCTAGCTCATTACCCTCATCCTGAGCTATTCATCCCATTTACTCACTAGGTTCTAGTTACACAGACTTTTCTCTTCGGCACCTAGAACTCAACAATTTCTTTCCTACCTTCAGGACCATCTGGAAGGCACTTAATCCTTCTCATATAGCTTACACCTTCTCATTCTGCAATTTCACTTAACATCTCCCCCTCTCAAGGAAGCCCCTTCCCTCCCCATTAATTCTGTATCACTATTTGCTTGCTGTTCATTTCTCTTGTAACATTCATTCCAATGTGATCACTCCATCTTTTTGCATATTTTTGTCACCTTCACCACCTATAAGAATAAATACAGGGACCATACCTATTTTGTTATCCATTGTATACCATGTGCTTATTACAGTGCTTGAAACACAGGGGCTGAATATTTTCAGAATAAACAAATGAGCATCAGAATAACCTAGGGAACTTCTAAAAATCAAGATTCCTAGGCCTCCAGTCCCATACATTTCCAGCTGCCTACTGACTCTCTTGTCACCTCAACACTCCAGGGATTCTGATTAAATAAGTCTAAAAATCTGTATTTGTTGCACACATTCCAGGTATTTCTGGAATAGCTGTTATCAAGCCAAGTATTAGCCATCTTTTTTTTTTTTTTTTTTTTTGCGGTACGCGGGCCTCTCACCGTTGTGACCTCTCCCGTTGCGGAGCACAGGCTCCAGACGTGCAGGCTCAGCAGCTGTGGCTCATGGGACCAGCCGCTCCGCAGCATGTGGGATCTTCCCGGACCGGGGCACAAACCCGTGTCCCCTGCATCGGCAGGCGGACTCTCAAGCACTGCACCACCAGGGAAGCCCCCAGCCATCATTTTTGATGGGTAATATGAACACTGCCTAAACTAGGCTTGCATAGCACCAAAGAAGGTGTCTAGCTGAACATACACTTTGTCTGAATGCAACTTTGGCTTCAAACTGAATAGGACCATCTACTTTCAGCCTGTTAACGTCAGTTCTATCACCCTTTTCCTAAGAAAGGTAATCTAATTAGAACTACACGTGCTGCAAACATGAGAACCCAGAATTGACAAGTATACTTACCAGCTTCTACAATAGCCGGCTTATTACTAGAGCAGACAGAGAGCACCTTCAGTACTCTGCTTGTGGTCCACAGTAGTTTCTCATAGGTGTAGGTCCTCATTATATTCACTAAAGCTTGAGGTCCACCACTAGCCAAAATTATCAGCTAGAAAGATGCATATATATTGTTAGTCATGGAATCTTGATCAAATGCCTGAGAAAAGCTACTATTACCAACCTATTTTATTATACAAGAATTTCAGCCAGCTTAATGACTTAAATATATTCCTGGTCGTCATTAGCTAGACCCCCATACTGGGGCCCTATTTAACCCCTCCTTGTACAACATTTCACTCAAATTCATGCACCCCAGTCCTCCCAAAAATATATAAACTCTGGCCCAGTTTTCTTCTTCCCACACGATCATAGTAAAAGGAAAAACAAAAACAACCAAACACCATGTTGGTATGAAACAGTAATGCCCAGATACACAAGTTACATCAAAGCCAATGTTGACTGAAAATGCGAACCAGAATGGGCACTTAAAAACTCTTAATGATCTGGCTCTTTGCTATTCCTAATCATAACCACCTCAAAAAGAGACAGCATAAAATAGTCATTCTTGCCCTTTACTCCCCCGCACACCCCCACCTCCTGACTCTACCCCGATCTGAAAACACATCTCATCACTTCAGGCCTCTGCTAAAAACTGTTTCCCATTATTCTTTTAACATGTTCCACTAAGCCCTGCAGGATCTGCCCTATCTCAACAGTCTCACCTCACACACTTCCTCTTCCTTACTCTTTGCATTTCTTGAATTTCCAAACCTTGCCCTGCTCCTCCCTCAGCAGAACTGTCAAAGATGCCATTTCCTCTCCCTAACCTTCATTCACCTTTAATCAATCCCATCTTATCCTCAAGAGCTAAACTCAACTATCACTTTCTCCAAGAAATCTGCTTGAACCCTCAAAAGAGGGTCTGGTTCATTTACATGCTCTCATAGCCCCTTTACTTCCTCCTAACACACGAATTAAATAGTAATTAGGGTATTATTTCAGTGTCTCTCTTCCACCCAAGAATAAAAGCTTTAAGAGAAGCTTGCATGCTATATCCCTATCACCTAGCATTAGTGCATTACATACTGACAACTCAAATATTTAAAGAAATAGAGATGTCCAACTTTTCTAGGATACATACAAAGGGTGAGGCATACAATGAATTTGCCAAAATCCATAGAAGGACATGACATTGGGGATCTCCCATGCTCCATGACAACCACATTCAGTACAATTCTTTTACCTTGCTTTCTTGATTGCCATAAGCTAAAATCTGAAGGCAGTCTGTTGTAATAGCCAAGAATTTAACATTTGTTTTGTTGAGCAAGGCAACCATTTTCTGCAGCCCGCCAGCTAAACGCACTGCCATTTTAGCTCCTTCCTGATGCAATAAAAGGTTGTGGAGAGTTGTAATGGCATAAAACAATACAGAATCCACTGGTGAACTGGGAAGAAGAAAAAAGTCTCATCAGAAATGTTGTGATTGCACTCTTCTCCTTCTGAGCTTGGAGCATTCTGACCACGTTTTCTTACCCAAGCATCTTCACCAGGGCAGGAATGCCCCCAGACTTAAAGATGGCCAGCAAGCCCTCACGATGATGGGAAAGATTGTGTAAGGTCCCAGCAGTACAGCGAGCCGTTTCCACATCATTTGTATTCTGCATGGTGCGTACAATAGCAGACACCATCTGAGGAGAACGCATGATGGCGTGTCTGGAAGCTTCCTTTTTAGAAAGCTGATGGACCATAACTGCAGCCTTATTAACCACCACCTATAATGTACAGGAATTAAGAGACGTCATTTTCCAGTTTTCAAATACTGATACTGGGTAGATATTATAAGACTACTTCCTTGGGAGTTTCCTTCAAAGCAGATTAAAAAGCTAGCCATGTCACTACTTACCTGGTCTTCATCATTTAGCAGTTTTGTCAATTCAGGGATTGCACGTGTGGCAAGTTCTGCATCATCTTGATAGTTAATCAAATTTACAACTGCATGTTTCAGCATCTGTGATGGTTCAGCCAGACGCTGGACATTAGTGGGATGAGCGGCATCAAACTGTGTAGATGGGATCTGCATGCCCTCATCTAATGTCTCAGGGAACATAGCAGCTCGTACCCTCTGAGCTCGAGTCATTGCATACTGTCCATCAATATCTGGAAAAGGTAAATTCAACACTCACTATCCACAGCTCAGCATTCACCAAGTATTTGCTATCCTAAACAGTCAAGGTGATATTGCAATCACTCCCTTCTCTTTACCACACCATTTTATTTAAGCTATTACACACTAACTTTTATTAGAATAACTATTTAATTCTCAAAACTGCATTCTGACTTTCAGTAAGGCAATAATACTCTTACCAGCTACTTGTTCTTGAGTGAAGGACTGAGAAAATCCCTGCTCCCACTCATACAGGACTTGGGTGGTATCCACATCCTCTTCCTCAGGATTGCCTTTACCACTCAGAGAAGGAGCTGTGGTAGTGGCACCAGAATGGATTCCAGAGTCCAGGTAAGATTGTTGCTGCCAGTGACTAACAGCTGCTTTTCTGTCTGGCTCCATGGCCATGTCCAGCTCCATCAAGTCAGCTATAAAAATCAAACAGCACTAGTATTACTACCAGGGAAATGTTACCTTAATTAGAAAATAAAAATCTACGATATGACTCACTGAAATCTTTTTAGAAATAAAGTCAAGTCTGAAAGACAGCAAAGGATAAGAGAATGATGGCCAGGATCAGCTCAGTGATGAAAACTCTGTACTCTTAGGAGACCACCTAACAGTTACTCACTGAATCAGTGAAGAATGGTACTGCAGCCAGGCTCCAGAAGCAGTCATCCAGCCTAGATTCCTGCTGGTGGCTTGTTTGCTATTTCACCAAGCCATTAGGAGGAGTGAGCAGAAAATGGAGCAAAAGGTAGCCTGACAAGTAAGCAGGGAGAGAGGAAAGCAGGGGAATCTGAGCCAGACTGGGTTAATGGCAATGAAGCAGAGCCCCAATTCAGTAACTAAAGACTATGATACAAACCTTGGGTAGCCATTGTCCACGCAAGACTTTCAAAACCGTAGTATGGTGTACTTCAGAGACCCTAAAAGAATTAATCAAAGTCATTAGGATTTAAAATCATTTGACTTTAATACTCGTAAGTCACTAGGATGGCCTGTCAAACATCATGGACTACATCCACAAAAAGCCCCAAGTCGTCTTTTACCATGTGATATAGTGAGACACGGACCTCATGGTCTCCTCCAAACACTTCAACCACAGCTCTATCATTGCCAAACTTCTAAGTGAAAACTTCTCTTTAACAAGCACCTCTTTTCAGGAGAAATATAAATTACAGATAAACAGGATGTCAAAAAAGCAAAATTACTGAAGATGACAAAGAAAGCATAAGCACTCTACTAATGAAAGCCAGGGAGGGGAAAAAAGCTATTCAAAATCAACTCCTCCTTGAGTTCCAAAAGTCCTCTCCTCTCCCTTTTTAATTTCTTTCACTGAAAAATTCATAGGGCTTCTTTGGACAATAGAGGTCCAGTGGGATTTTAAAAACACCAAATTTAAAAAAAAAACACCAAATTTTCATTTAACGGGTCAATTGTTACTGTTTTCTTTTCTGATATAATACAATGCCATCTAAAATAACTTCATAAGGTATTTTATGTGTGGTGACTGGATCAGAACAGTAGATTTCAGATTTTGTACTAAGAAGTAAAATTACTTCTCAAATTAAAGTTTGCAACACAAATTAAAAGCACCATTTTAATCAAACTTTTCTAAGTTCAATTTTATAGCAATGATTTATTATAAATACAAGTGAATGCTTTGATCAATGTAAAAATCATTCACATATATATTTAAAAATCTTAGCATCTAATTTATGTCTGCATTTTGGCATTTTTGTGTAATATTCAGGAAAACACTGAATTACACAGGGAGCTATTTGCAAATGAGACCAGTTTAAGGGCTCATGGTCTCTAGATATTCCTAATAACAAAACTTCCTTTATTACACAGTTTGCCCCAAACAAGTTCCTCTTGCACTACAAATTAAAAATTAGATGTAAATTACCAACGTGGACTAAGATATTTAAGTGTGAACTGTGTTTTCTATCAGTGTCCAAAAAAGTTTAAATGTGTTTAATACAATGCAGTTGGAAACTGTACTCTGAAGTCCTATTTTCTCTATGTAAAGGAAGCATGTGTTGATTATTCCTGGATTTGCTCTTCCAAAACTAGATTTTTATAACCACGAAGATCACTTGACACCTAAAGCTGACAAGAGTTGTGGACACAATTGTTTTATCGTCCACAGTAGGAACAACTGACGATTTACTTACAAGGCAAAGTGAAGGACAGAAAATAACAAAGGTGATTCCTGTCAACAAGAAACTTATATTTTAAAATCATGTACTAAGTAGGATTATGTGTTTACTGTTTCGATTCAATAGGATGGGAAGGGGTGTGTAGAAACCTGCACTTTTAATGAACATTCTAAGGATGCAGAAAGTGATCTGCAGACCATATGCTGAGAAATACTATGATGGAAGAAACCCAGGTTCTCTGTCCACTGATGGCTGTATTTTACTTCGCATCTTCTGCCTATCTTTGAGAATGGCTATTTAACCATTTCTCCACCCCTCTGAAAAATGGGTTCCCCACTCCAGCTCCCAATATATTTCCAGGGAAGGGGACTTAAAACATGTTTTACACTGAGCTTCTCCTCTGGCCAATGCCACAGGACTCAAAACCCAACTAGTCACATCTACAGGTGCAGCTGTTTAACAAGTGCTTTGATGTACCTGGCATCAAGAAAAAAAAAAATACAGTGTTTTTTTCCTTGTTGAGACAAAGACAAAACATATTAGCCATATTACTGGGTAAAATCTACTTATGTGGGCTGACCTAGTAACTTGACCAAGATTATAATGATTTTATGCAAAAAGCAAGTTCATGTTCCAAACTTACAATATCTACTTGCATGTTGGGGACATCTTAGTACTATTATTTTTTTTATAGCACTTTCAAACTTATGCAACATACATAAAAATTATTCTTGCTCTTCACGGCAACCCTCTGAAGTGAGGGAGGCCAAGTGTCAATCAGCAAGTAAAGAAGTAAAAAGTAGGAATGAAAATGGGGATCTACATAAGCAGCAGTATATACCAACTCACCCCTACACTGATCTGCAGACAAATCCAAATTTACCTAAAATTTGAGAAATATTTACTGAAGAAATTGAATTTCCTATCCAGAGAACTACGGCAGAATCTTGCCCCAAAGGAAAGCTTTCCTTATTCTTCCTCTTGGCAGAGCTTTCAGCCCAAGGGCTGGCTCTCCTCTACTACCCCCTGCCATACATTAAGGGCCTAGAGCTCCTAATTAACTAAGGCTTATCAAAGACTTAAGGAAAACCAGACTCCAGAGAAACAAAACTTTAAAATCGGGGTAAGGTGGGGAGGGAAACAGAATGTTTCACTTTATTGCCCTCATAAAAATTGGAGAGAATAAATAAAAAGTTCAATAGATAACTGAAATTGAGAAAAACTCCTAGAGGATAAAGGAGAAAGACACACAGAATACAAGAGAAGAAACAAGAGGATCAACTCAGGGGATCAAAGCTCCAACTTCAAAAAGAATTATAAGAAACAAAAATGAGGAAAAGCCCACTATGTACCAATCAAGATAAAGGGAGTATAATGATTAAAAAAAAAAAAAGAAGTACTAAATGTTCCCAGATGCAAGTGACCACAACTATAGACTACATTTAGAATGCTGTGTGTCCTGACAGCTTTATCACCACCAAGTGGTGCTCTGACAAAGAAACAGGGTGCTGGGGGATCACCAACTTATCCAGTCTAATGAGGTAATGGATACATGCACACTTCCTTTTATTTTTCTCTTTTTGCTTAACATATACTCTTTTCCAATTATATATTTTGTAAAGAACACCTCAAAATTCATCTATTTCTGACTTAAACTCTATAAGGTTTAGAAAAATATATATCCATTACATATAATTTCAATCTAAGGAGAAAGTTCATCCTACACCGTACCTTATTCAAAGTATTACTATGAGTAATTTTTCCTTCAGCTTTTCTAACAAGACTACTTAAGCATGCTAGGTTTTTCTTTTTTCTTATGAAATTTTTCTAATATGCAGAAAAGTGGACACAACTTTATAATGCACACATCACCTATACTTAACAATTATTAATATTGTGCCATACTGATGCCTTCCTACAGAATGATTTTAAAGTAAATTACATACATAAATTACATACATTAGTGCATTATGTGGCTATAAAAAGTAACGATATTTTCTTACATACCACAACATTATTATAAAAGATTAGCCTTAGAGCTAACTTCAAAATGATTGTTGGGGGGCTCTACTTCACCTTTTGTATTTTAAGTGGCCTTCAGTCAAAATCTACATGAGAAATCTTGACACAATATAGATATCACCCATCAACACAAAATTATCTTAATTACCTTGGATTTCAAAGTTTGAGTACTACTAACTAGAAGTAACTTTGCTATAAAACAGATTATAAAACAAGTTTATAATAGATTACTGGCTGTTCATGCTAACAATTAACTTTTCCAAGAATCTAGTAAGAAAGTGCACGAAAAACTTGATATACTCTCAGGAATCAGAAAAAAAGTTCTTACTAAAGTCTATTTTGTAAATCTAAAAGCACATACATATGCATTTTTATTAACTGTCACTACTAATACCTTGCCATTTAAAAACTTATAGTCTCCTCAAATCTTCCTGTCTCAGCACTTTTTATTCAACATTAACACTTTTAAGTCACAACTTACTCCAGTTTCCTTTCTGCTTTTACTCCTCAGCTGTGTGTGTGTGTGTGTGTGTGTGAGAGAGAGAGAGAGAGAGAGAGAGAGAGAGAGAGAGAGAGAGAGAGAGAGAGAGAGAGAGAGGGAGAGAGAGAAAGAGAGAAAGAGAGAAAGAGAGAAAGAGAGAAAGAGAGAAAGAGAGAAAGAGAGAAAGAGAGAGAGAGAGAGAGAGAGAGAGTGAGTCAGTCCATGTCCTGGGAGGGGTCTTCCCCAAACTGGGCAATAAAAAACAAACATTTAATGACACTTGCGCTCCTCTGAAACACCTAGATTGATACTCCTGGTATTATCTTTAAATATGTAGGTACAAAAATGGCCATTAGAAATCTGAACTGTCTGCGGCTAGGGAAAATTAGGATGTTCCTGATCATTTTCCTTCTTTCATTTTAGTGTCTCTTCTACCTCATCCATAAAATAATATATGCTTAGTATAAAATGGTATTTTCCTTTGGCATTCCCATAATAATGACATTGTTGTATTTGGTATTCTGTTAAATTTACTGTTAGGAGGGGCTTCCCTGGTGGCGCAGTAGTTGAGAGTCCGCCTGCCGAGGCAGGGGACACGGGTTCGTGCCCTGGTCCGGGAGGATCCCACATGCCGCGGAGCAGCTGGGCCCGTGAGCCATGGCCGCTGAGCCTGTGCGTCCGGAGCCTGTACTCCGCAACGGGAGAGGCCACAACAGTGAGAGGCCCGCGTACCGGGGGGGAAAAAAAAAAAAAAAATTTACTGTTAGGTGTTTTTTTTAAATATAAAAATATAAAAGCCAATTCCTTGTGTTGCAGACCCTTACCAAATATTATCTGTACTGTATCATAGGTCTATACTATAATTTAACCACACCTCCCATTCTTGAATATTTAGTTTGTCTTTCCTATTTAGTCTGCTATTCAAACAACACTGAAAAAACATCTTTGCATATAAATAGTTCTCTTAATTTCTTCCACCTCCCTTCCACCTAAGGACTGCTTCAATTACTGGGTTAAAGAATAAGAACGTTTAAGTTTTAAGGCTTTTGATACATAGCTCCAAAATACTGATGGAGCATAAATTGATACAGTTTTCAAAGAAGGCATTGTACTAGTGACCACCTTACCAAGGGCCTATCAAGTGTCAACTGTTATCTTGGACAATTTTTTTTTTTTCTTTTTTGGCTGCGCTGGGTCTTCGTTGCTGTGTGTGGGCTTTTCTCTAGTTGTGAGGAACGAGGGCTACTAGTCGTTGCAGCGTGCAGGCTTCTCATTGCGGTGGCTTCTCTTGCTGCAGAGCATGGGCTCTGGTGTGCAGGCTTCAGTAGCTGTGGCACACAGGCTCAGTAATTGTGGCTTGAGGGCTCTAGAGAGCAGGCTCAGTAGTTGTGGCGCATGGGCTTAGCTGCTCCACAGGATGTGGTATCTTCATGGACCAGGGCTTGAACCCGTGTCCCCTGCATTGGCAGGCGTACTCCCAACCACTGTGCCACCAGGGAAGCCCTCGGACAACTTTTAATAGCTATGTCCACCCATCTAATGTATATACCACCACCCCACCCTACAAGTTTTTCCAAATTCTGAGAAGACTGAATGCTTAATTTTTTCCCCTACTTGTAGTCGTTTGTCTTGCCAGATTTTTATGTCGTCCTTTTAACATTTTTATGCAGTACATGTATATGTCATGCATAAGAAGTCACTTGAATAATCGCTGATATAGTATATTTAAACCAACTACGTGTGTCTGAGAATATGATTTTACTATTTAAAATAATTCAATTATGGCAATATACTTTACATGTATGATGCATCATTAGTCTCTCACTGATGAGTAACTGCACACAGCATCTCTGGTCAATAAACACAATCCTAAAATAGTTCTGATCTGTCAGGAAAAAAAAAATGTTTTAAGACAAATTTTCACTTTTTCCACTCTAAGAACAAATTACTACAAAAAGTAGAAACTGTTTTTCTCCAGCTTATACTAATATAAGCTACCAAAAAGACGGATCTTTTTCAATTTAATTTCTTTCTTTTAATTTTCCTTTTTTTTTAACTAAAGTTGACTTAAAATATTGTGTTAATTTCAGGTGTACAGCTTCAGATTCTTTTCCATTATAAGTTATTACAAGATATTGTAACCTCCCTGTGCTATACAGTAAACCCTTGTTGTTTTTATCTGTTTTATATACAGTGGTATGTATCTGTTAATACCATACTCCTAACTGATCCCTCCCCCTCCCCTTTCCTCTTTGGTAACCCTTTTCCCCTTTGGTAACTATCTCCGTGAGTCTGTTTCTATTTTGTAAATAAGTTGATTTGTATCATTTTTTTAGATTCCACATATAAGTTATATCATATGATACCTGTCTTTCTCTAACTTACTTCACTTAGTATGATAAACTCTAGGTCCATCCATGGTGTGGCAAATGACATTATTTCATTCTTTTTTATGGTTGAGTAATATTCCATTGCATGTGTATATATATATATATATATACACACACACACACACACATATACACACGCACACACTGTGTATGTATGTGTGTGTGTGTGTTCGTGTATATATATATATATATATATATATATATACACGAACACACACACACACACCCCACATCTTCTTTACTCATTCATCTGCTGATGGACTGATGGACACTTAGGCTGCTTCCATGTCTTGGCTATTGTGAATAGTGCTGCTATGAACACTGGTGTGCATGTAAGATTAATATTTTAAAATACAGCTATTTCAAAATACATACAGAATAGCCTTTATCGACACAGGCACATTTTTATAATTTCCAAATATAATTTTATGCAAGTTGAAAAAAAACCCAACACTTCATATTGTTTATGTAGTAAAAGTACAAAGAATACACACCAGCTTCTTAATACTCAGGGGCAAAAGGCATAGTATGCAAAAGGATATTAAAGATGGCTTCAACTCTTTAGCTGTGTGTGTGTGTGTGTGTGTGTGTGTGTGTGTGTGTGTGTGTGTGTTTAATCAAACAAACAGCAAGGGCTTCCCTGGTGGTGCAGTGGTTGAGAGTCCGCGTGCCGATGCAGGGGACACAGGTTCGTGCCCCGGTCCGGGAAGATCCCACATGCCGCGGGGCAGCTGGGCCCATGAGCCATGGCCACTGAGCCTGTGCATCCGGAGCCTGTGCTCCGCAACGGGAGAGGCCACAACAGTGAGAGGCCCGCGTACCGCAAAAAAAAAAAAAAAAAAAAAAACAGCAAAATTACATCTGTTAATCTGGGTGGTGAGTACATGAGTGTTTATTACATTAATCTCTACACTCTGCATAGCAAAAATAGCTAAATAAAAATAAGAAAACAGCCATACATCAATATTTCAGATAAAATAATTTAAACTCCAAATATGATTTTAAAACACTTTTGTATGTTAATCTTTTGAAGTTCATTAAAATGGAGTTACCAAAAACAACATGAATATTTTATAGAAACTTTTGTTAAATCAGCCAAACCTTACACACTCAAGTCTCGAATATGAGAATAAAATAAGCATGTCCATCTCCTTGAAAAGGTAGCAGTCACAAAAGCTAAACAGCCTACATACAAGTCTATTTTAAAAGGCTAGGGGTTGTAGTTATGTGGGAGGATCTGTTTCCATTACATCTTGAAACTGAAAATTCTGTTTCTCAAAGTTCACAAAATGATGACTGGCTAAATACTTTTAAACTGAGGACACTCTTTTTAACATTCTAGAGACACTTTTATACCCATTTTAAGTGGATTTTACAGTCTGATAAAGCTGCACAGAAAACACAGTTCAACCAAATTTTTAATGAAAGTTATTAAATTATATAAAAACTAGTTTCCTATATACATTTAGGACAGTCAGAAAAACATAATCACAAAGAGTTCACTCATAATTGCAACAATAAAAACAACAAAAAAAGGTACATACAAAATTAAAGGAGAGCTGTCTTATCCTTGACTAGAATTTTTTCGTACTATATAAAGATGCCAGTTTTCTCTTAGTTTATAAATTCAATGTATTCCCAAGAAAATGCTCAGTTAGATTTCTTTAGGAGTGAAAATGATTCTTTTTTTTTTTTTTTTTTTTTTTTTGGCGTTACGCAGGCCTCACTGCTGTGGCCTCTTCCATTGCAGGGCACAGGCTCCGGACGCATAGGCTCAGCGGCCATGGCTCATGGGCCCAGCCGCTCCACGGCATGTGGGATGTGGGATCTTCCCGGACCGGGGCACAAACCCACGCCCCCTGCATCGGCAGGCGGACTCCCAACCACTGCACCACCAGGAAAGCCCCTGAAAATGATTCTTAAATTCATTTGGAACGGAAGTGTGAAGATAATAGAAAAAAGACTAAAATAACGATAAGGGACCAATTCTATCAGATACTAAAATTCATTATAAAACAACAGCCAAAGCAATTAACAATTACATTATAGGGGGTAGGAATGGTTAAGAGACTATAGTAATCAGTAAGCACCCAGACTTAATGTAGCAATTTAATAAATGTAAACGGTGATATTTCAACTGGTGGGAGACAGCTGGATTCCTTGATTAATAGTATTAGGAGAAAGGGACTTTTCCTTATAAAATACCATTTTTTCATTCTTACTGTATTAAAATTAAACCTACATATGCCAAATATTTACAGGTTAAAAAAAAATACCAATGGGATAAAATATGGTCTATACAAGGGTGGTATATACGGAAATAAAACCATGGTAAGAAGCCCAACATAAGCATGACTTGGAACTCTGAAATCAAAAAGATAGGATAATTTGTGTGTGTGCATAAAACCTTAAAATCCCAAGCAAAAAACCACCATGTATAAAGTAATTTTTTAAATGACATATTGGACACCAGAAGCGAAATATGATTAAAGGCTAATATCCATAGTACACAAAGAACTGAGGAGAAAACAATAAGTACAGCAGAGAAAGGGCAGGAACCATCACTGAAGGAAAAATAGAAAGTAAGCAATAAACATATGCAAAAGGTTTAAACTCATTTATTTCTGCTTATCAGACTGGTAAGACTGAAAAGATAATACCGACTGCTGAGATGGATATAGTTAAACTAGCAGAAACTTTTTGGATGGTAAGTTGGCACTATCCATTAAATATAAGTGTAAACACTTTCACATAAAAATTCCAATTTTATAATAGAAATGTACTCTGCAGAATATTCACAGACAGAAGCATGCCAAGGGGCTGCACAGTGACGCATTCAGAGAAAAAGCTGGAAATTACCCAAATGCTCATCAACAAGGGAGTGAATAAAAAATAATGTGTCCATTGAATGGAATGTATATTCATCTCTTCAACAAATATTTAAGTATCTTTTACGTTACTAGCATTGCAGGAACAGTGAATAAGAGAGAGTCAAGGTCATACGTCTAGGAAAGCCTGCATTCTACTATTAGAGAGTTAAGCAATAAAAACAAGATAATTTGAAGAGTGAGAACTGCCGTGAAGAAAATAAACAAGGTAAGAATAGAGTGACTTAGTTGGGGAGGAGGGCTACACTATGTAAGAGTGAGTGATGAGGATGGAAGCGACAGGAGCACAGAAGGAGGAGCTAGCCAAGTGAAGATGGGGCAGAACACTCCATGCAGAAAACCAATGCAAAGGAAGGAAAGACCTGTAGGGAAACAGTACTGAAAGGTCACCAGTATAACTAGAAATCAGGGAACCATGAAAAGAGGTAGGGAGCAGATGGATAAGGGTACATACTGGGAAGCCACTGGAATAACTAACACCTGTGATTTAGGATTTTTAAAGTTCACTCTAGTGTCTATATGGAAAAAAAAGACCACGAGGGTCAAAAGCAAAGCAGGGACAAGAGTTAGGAGACTACTGTAAATCATCCACGTTGAGAGGGTTAGAGAATTACTATGAAGCCGTTAAAAGTTAAAAAGAATACATAGAAAAAATTCAACATATATCTAATATGCAAGGCATTGCATACTTTTTAATAGACATTTTTGCATGCATTTGCAAAGAAAATGTATAGAAATAATACATCGGTATTAGAAATGATATTTGCCCAAGAAAATATCTATCATTTAGCCCACTCTATGTTAGCCAGTGATATACAGCATTAAGTAAATGTTTCTAAACATAAAAGCTAAGTGGCCTATAAAATGGACTTTCTGCAAAAGAAATGTGGAAACTACTCAGCCAACCATTAGCACCTCAAGGCACAAAGAAATTGCTTAAAAAAGAGACATTCTTAGGAAAAATAACCAATGTTTTCTAAAAGCAAAGAAATCAAACTTACTGTAGGTTTTTAAAATATTTAGGCAAATGTCATTTTATTATATCAATAAATTTCTATTTTTAGTAATTTAATCTAACAGATTTTTCATTCAGTTCTTATTCTACTAAAGCGGCGATATTCTAAAAATCAACTGCATCACAAAGTAATGGAATCTTCCCAAGCAACCTCATAAAGTAGATAACATTCCCCCAAATCATCAGATGAAAAAAATGACTAGCAGCAGTTAATATGAGTAGAGCTATTAAACTGCTCTGTTAAAACTCATATCCAGGTCTGTTTAGCTCAGTCACATGCCCTTTCAATCAAATCATTTATCCCATCCCCACCCCAAAGTTACACACTATTAGTATTTAACAATCACTGTTGCAGTTAAGTGCAAGAGAAGGATTAGCAACTTTTAGATAAAAGTATCATAAGTAATACTAAATAACTACATTCTTTAAACAGTAACCACAGCAAAAAAAAAAATTTTAAAATATTTCTAAGATTTGAATCAGTACATACTCCATATTTTGACTCTGTGCCTAGCAAAAATGCTGACAAGAAAATGCAGGATTTTCAAACATGAGTACATTATGCCAAAGAAATGGAAGATTTTACTTCAAGGAAGTTTCTAGATGTTACTCTCTAAATTCAGGCTACAGGCAGAATTAATGGAAGGGAATCAAAGACTTCCAGAAGCAATTTAAATGCATTGCTTTTTATCCCATAACAATAACCTTCCTCTTCTCCACTTGTTATAAGAGTTCCCCTTCCCCACCATACCAGCACACTGATCTTTAAAAAAAAAAAAAAAAGAAAAAGCAAGCTCAATATGTGAACTCTGAGAAGTCTTGGGGCTGTACCTTTAGCTCCTCACTGCTTCCAAAGTGCTTAGCACACATTAAGCTCTTAAATACTTGATGGACTGAATGTGCTAAAAACAAGAAAAATGTTCTAAAAGTAGGCAGAACAACTAAAATGTAATATAGAGGCTTAGAAAGCCAACAATTATATATACCTGAGACTTCTTAAATGCCTTTACGAACACGAAAGATTCATTTGTGAACAACGTATATCATCTAGAACAGAAGTCAGCAAACGTTTCCTGTTAAAGGCCAGACAGTAAATATTACAGGGTTTTGCAGGCCTTAAGCTCTCTGTAGCAACTATTCAACTCTGCTATTGTAGTGAGAGAGCAACCACAGACAATATGCACACTAATGAGCATGGCTAGGTTCCAATAAAACTTTATTCATGGGGCTTCCCTGGTGGCACAGTGATTGAGAGTCCGCCTGCCGATGCAGGGGGCGCGGGTTCGTGCCCCGGTCCGGGAAGATCCCACATGCCGCCGAGCGGCTGGGACCGTAAGCCATGGCCACTGAGCCTGCGCGTCCAGAGCCTGTGCTCCGCAATGGGAGAGGCCACAACAGCCAGAGGCCCACGTACCGCAAAAAACAAACAAACAAAAAAAAAAACTTTATTCATGGAAAGTGCAAATTTGAATTTTGTAAATTTCACGTGTCATGAGATATTATCTGTCTTTTGATTTTTATCAGCCATTAAAAAGTATAAAAATCATTCTTAGTTCTCAGGCCATACAAAAACAGGTGGTAGGCAGCAGTTGGCCAACCCTTCATCTATTTATTACTTTCACTACGTACAAACGAAAGGCAAGTGAGTTTACATTTTAATTAAGTACATTAAACCTAAATGTGAAGACCAACAACAGAAAGGGTTTTTAAGTGGGCTACTAGGTTACTAAGAGAAGTCACTCACCTTTTTCCCAGGAGTATCTTCAAAAGCAGGCTGGGTGAAAAAAATGAAATTGGACCAAATGACATATGAAAGCCATATCAAGTCCATTTGTTTGGGAAAAACATATCAGGCCATTAAGATCAGGTATATGCCAAACTAGAACATGGCTTCAATATGCCTTTTTCTTCCCCCCATAAAAAATGTTAGCCACTGTTGTTGTTATTAATTAATGATCATTATTAATATCACTTAGACCTGCACGTTTGGCCAATGGAGACAGTGTCTACAGAGGATGTTATGATGACACAGAAATTATGAGTTACCTAGAATTATTTTTTAACTCTCTAGAAACAATTTCTAGTGTTACTGTCATAGAGAGAATGATTTTTCATCTACTTTTCCCCCAATAGTGTATATATATATATTTTTTCTGATTATAAGTTAATAAATACCTTTATACAGAGGAATATGAAGAATATTACTGTCTTAATAATTCCAACTTTCTCTCTATGCATTTTAGTCTAATTTTTCAACAGTTACACACCTGGTACTTTCAGAAAGTGCTCAATGAACACTTTTGAAGATATATACACGGCTGACCGTTGAACAACACGACAGGGGTTTAGGGGCACTAGCCCCCACATGGTAGAAAATCTGCATACTGCTATCTCTGCCTCAGATACAAAGGAACTGAAAAATGACTCGCCCAAGGATGGGACAGAATCAAAACTCAAACCCTCGTTTTTTTCTTCCACATACTGCGATCTCTAATCCAACAGAAACTTTTCCTCACACTTAAAGATTTGTAAAATCAAAATACAGGCACTATATTTATTGGTGGAAAAAAGTGTTTAAGTTGATGTATGCAGTTCAAACCTGTGTTCTTCAAGAGTCAACTGTACGGGGCTTCCCTGGTGGCACAGTGGTTGAGAGTCCACCTGCCGATGCAGGGGACACGGGTTTGTGCCCCGGTCCGGGAAGATCCCACATGCCGCGGAGCGGCTGGCCCCGTGAGCCATGGCCGCTGAGCCTGCGTGTCCAGAGCCTGTGCTCCGCAACGGGAGAGGCCACAGCAGTGAGAGGCCCACGTACCGCAAAAAAAAAAAAAAGAAAAAAGTCTACTGTACTACATATCTTCATACCAAATGTGTTTTCTAAAGCATTTTAACTAAACAATGTATCACAGAGATATCAACGGATGTAGATATAATACCAAATTCTGTAAAACTGTACAGATTATCAAAGAATTTAAATTTCTTATAGCAAACTGACTTTGACACAAATACTGTTACTTCTGCTATTTATATATCATTTGATATATTTTTGCTACTTCTCTTTCACCTTTTGAATCTTTGTTTTAATTGTTTTAAATGTGCCTCATACATTGAATATCATGTTGGGTGTTATCTTTTTTAACCCAGTTGGAGAGTCTTTTTTTTAAACATGTTTGTTCATTTATAGCTGTTATAAATTATATGCTGGTCTTGTTCCTCTTGTCTTACTTTTGTCTGTAAATCCTAACATCTGGGTTATTTCAGCATTTTTTTTCTCTTGACTTTGGGCAACTTTTTCTTATCACATGTCTAGTAATTATTGATTGTATATTGCATACATTATAGATTGTGTATTAGATATATTGTGGAGACTCTGGTTTCTGGAGTCTTCTAAAGACTGTTGAGTTTTCTTCTTTAAGGCAGTTAAATCACCTTAATTTTACGGAGCTTGGTTTTACACTTTCTTAGGAGGAATCTATTTCAGATTTTACCCTTAGATTTAGGGTAAATTACCTTAATCCTGGGAAACATCTTTACTGCTAAGGTGTGACCCTTCTCTGGTTTCAAATGAAAAGCATGAGGTGTTTACCAAGACCCCCTAACTTGGCAGGACCAAGCTCCAAACTCTTCTTCACTGTGAGGGTGGAAGCTGAAATCTCTGCTCATGTTTCTCAGTGTTCCATGTATTGCTTTAAAACGAGTTCCTTGCAGCTGCCACCCCCCACCCCTCGACACACACACACACACACACACACACACACAGACACACAGACACACACACACACACACACACACTTCTGGGGTAGGCCGAGGATCTGAAGGGAGTTATGTACAGATTCTGAAGCTCCCCTCTGGGACTCCCTCCACTGTGAATCTACCTACCCCCCAACTCAACTTCCAGCCATCCTGGCAACCCTGAGCTCCATCGTCTGATACTTCATGAGTTCTAGTCGTACTGCACCAGAAACACTGGTGATTGTTCTCATTAGAGAAGCCTTAGAAATATAGATGTCACCCAGTGAGTGTATTTCCCTTCTTTCATGGGTCACATCTCCTCAAACTTCTTTTGCAGCTCTCTTGGTACCTTCCAACAGTTATTTTTATTTTTTTTCCAGAGTTTATAATTTTTTCTTCCAGTTTTATTGAGATATAACGGACATACATACTGTATAAGATATACAGCATGATTTGATTTACATACATCATGAAGCAATTATCACAGTATATTTAGCAAACACCCATCATCTCATATATAGATACAAAATTAATAGAAAAAAATTGTTTCTGGTGATGAGAACTTAGGATTTACTCTCTTAACAGCTTCCATATATAACATAAAGCAATGTTAATTACCATGTTGTACATTACATCCCTAGTACTTATCTATCTTATAATTGGAAGTCTGTACCTTTTGACTGCCTTCATCCAATTTCCCCCTTTAAAATTGTGTTTTACTAAAAAGATCTCCAAGCTTGCTTGTAGAGCCCTTTAAACTGGCAAACAGATCCTTCCAAAGGCTCTAACCTGGAACTTTAAAAAACACAGGTTACCAGGTTCCATCCCCACGATTTTCTATCAGTAGGGCTGGGATAGAACCTTGGCACTGTATTATTTTTTTAAGTGCCATACATGTTGCTGATGCTGCTACCCTCAGAGCAAAGGGCTACAGCTGTAGACAAACTATATGACTCAACTCTATATATAACATTAGTCAGTAACCCAAGCTAAAAAACCCAAAACATAAACCTGACTCCACAGAGTAACCCTAACATCAGCTCCTTGCAAAGCATCTATTCATTAAGACAGCACATATTCTAACTTAATCTTTAGCAACCTTCTGCCCCACACGACGCATATCAAGTTTACGGCACTCTCCCAAGCAGAAGGACATCTTGCTGCTTTTGACAGCCTTACCATAGCAGTAGGTCTCCTAATTATGAGGCTCTCTTAAATTTAGGAAGAGTAGTAGAATATTATAGAAAGTAGGGTAAGCTAGGAAACTTTTATTTTCAAAATGTGACTCCATTACCTCAAAACAAAGAACTTCAAGGAACTCTAAATCTCTGTTCTATTGTGAGTCCAAAAATACACCAATAAATAAGTCATAACCTGGAGCTATATAAGAATGCCCAATTGGTATATTATCTTCTCAGTTTACCAAATTGTGATTTAATCAAGAGATTTTCTGTTCCACAAGAAATCTCTCCCACAATTCTTTCATTTATTCCATAGTTCCAGGATATAGCAATACCAATAGCATAAATGCAATGTAAAGATTTCATATATTCAAATTTTGTTATGCAACTGCTACATACCAAGAAGAGTAATAGATTCTGGGGACACAGTGGTGATATAAAATAGATGTGGTCTTTGCATTCTTGATAGACAGACAACAACTGAATAAACAATTACAAAGAGTGATAAGTGTATAACTAAGTAACAAGTGGGAGAATGGAGTGGAAATGACACTAGGACAAGTGCAAGGCCCTACTCAGAGTGGCCACAGGCTTCTGTGGTAACCTTCAAGGGTACCTTTAAGCTGTGAGGATAACTTTCAAGCTGAAACCTGAAGAAAGATGCAGAAGAGCCAGCATGTAAGGAGCAGAGCAGGAACATTCCAGAAACAAGAAAACATGTGCAGAAGCCCACAATCATCAGGACCCCATCATCTTTTAAGACCACGGTGGTTCGATTAAAGTGGGAAAGTGTGATTAAAATGAGATGAGACTGAAAATAGCCAGATCATGTAGGGCTCTACAGCCTTTGTTAAAAAATGTATTTTTTACTCTAAGTGCCACTGGAAGTCCATAAAAGGTTACAAGCAGGTGAATAACAAGATCATATTTGAGTCTTTCAAAACTGGCTTTGGCTGTAATGAAAAAAAACTGAAAGGGGAACAGAAAAAAGGGAAACCAGTAAAGCAACTATAGCAATGTCCACGTAACAGACGGTGGTGGCTTAGGCTAGGGTAACAGCACTAGGAACAAAAAGTAGCTAGCTTAGAGAAATACTTTGGAGATAGAAAAGAGTCTCTGGTTGATGAACTGATTGCAGTAGATGAGAGAAATTAATGTAGATGAGAGGAATTAAAGATGACTACTAGGTGTTTGGCTTGAGCAATTAGGTTGTGATACTTACTGAGTTTGGTGCAATGTAAGAAAGGAGAACGTTTCTAGAACTGCGCTGTCCAATACAGTAGCCGTTAGTCACACATGACTATTTACATTTAAATTTTATTAAAATTTAGCTCATCAGTGACATTCCAAGTGCTCAAGAGCCACATGTAGCTCGTGGCGACCGTATCAGACCACACATATGTAGAACACTTCCACCATCACAGAAAGTTCTACTGGACACTGCGGTTCCAGAGGGAAGTTAAAAAAAAAAAAAAATGCACCAAATGCTGAGTGATCCAGCAAGACTAAAGGTAAAAAGTATCTCTTTGACTGGTCAGCATGGAGGTCCAACAGTGAGTTCAGCAAGAGCACATTCACTGAAATAATGAAAGCAGAACACACACTGGAATAGGAGATGAAAAATGAAGACCATATCCATAGGATATCTCTTTCAGACTATGAAAGGGAGCAGAGAAATTAAAGGGGCATTAGCTGGAAAAAAACAAAGGTCGTCCAATTCCAGAATATTCACCCATTCAACAAGTATTTATTAGCACCTACAACTTCCAGATGCTGTTCTGAGTACCAGGCATACAAATCAGAAAAAGACAGTGATGGGGGAAAGAACAAGCGAGTAAACAAATGTTACTTCAGAGTATGATTAAGTGCCACAAACTAAATAAAAGAATATAATAAAGTGAAAATGAGTGAAGAGGGAAGAACTCAATCTGACATGAGCCATAAATGACAGGAAGGAACCACCTCTGCAAAGATGGAATATATTTGTATGCTATTGGGAAAGATCCAAAATGAGGTGAAAAGATTTAAAAGTCATTCACTCCACACATATTCACTGATCATCTAGTTATGTACTATTATTCTAGGTACTGGGAAGAAAACAGTAAGGAAATAGACAATAATCCCTGTCTTCCTAGAGCTTATGTTCTAGGAGGCTAAGAAAAAGGGGGTAAAAAGGTAAAATATCTATCATGTTAGACAGTGATGAGGCCTAAGGAAAAACATAAAGCGAGATAGGAGATAGGAAGTTGGGGAAGAACTGCACTTTTACTGAGTTTGCAGAGCCTATTGTTTCTAACTCCAAAGCATTCCTCCAATCTAGCTACTCTGTGCCTCCTGCTACTACCCTAACCTAAGCCACCACCATCTGTCACCTGGATGATTGCCGTAGTTATTTTACTGGTTTCCTCTCTTTCTTTCTTATCTCCTTTCAGTTTTATTTCTATGAAGAGTGAGAGGAGGAAAGGAGTAGGTGATAAAGAGAGTAGTCCAAACACATAGGAGTTAGTGCTTTTACAGAATGAGACGGTTAGGCCCCTGGAGGTTTTCAAACAGAGAAGTTATATGATCTATTGCTTTAAAAGGATTATTCTGGCCACTGTGTTGAGAATACGTTTAAGGGGAACAAAGGTGTAAGCAGGAAGACCAGTTAGAAGACCTGTGCAGTAATCCAGGCAAAAGATTAGGACAGCAAGGCTATGAAATGGCATGGTAAGAAATGCCTAGATTTTGGACATATTTTAGAAGGAGAGCAGACACAATTCTCAGACAGGGTTTGGATATGGGGTGCGATAAAGACAGTCAAGAACAGCAAGGTTTTAAGTGTGAGTAACTGGAAAGACAGAGTTCCATTTAGGACAGACTAAGAGAAGCAGCTTTAAGAGAAATTGGGAGCTCAGTTTTAGATACTACATTTGAGAATGCTTCTGAGACATCCAAAATGTTGGGGGAAAAGTTGGCTATCAGGATCTATAGTTCAGGGGAGAAATCCAGGCTAGGGATATAAATCTGGAAGCCATGAGCAAATAGATTAAATACCATGTTTAAAGCTATGAGACTGGAGTGTATTTACACAATGAAAAAGGAGAGGTCCAAGGACTAAATTTTCAGCCACTACAACATAGAGGTCAGAGATGACAGAAAAAGCAAGGAAGACTAAGGAGGAACCACCAGTGAGGTAGAAATAAAACCTGCTAGCAGATGCGGTGGCCTAGAAGCCAAGGGAAACTTGTGTCTCAAGCAACTGTACCAAATGCTACTGAGAGGTTAAGTGAGATGAGGACTAGAGATTTATAAAATGGTGGTCACTGGTAGGGGCTGAAAAGAAAAGGGGAGAGAGTGTATCCAAGCAATTGTTTCAAAGTGTCTTGTTCGAAAAAGAAGCAGACTGGGTGGATGAAAGGGGAAACAGGAAGAAAAGATTTTTTTGTTTTAAATGGGACAAATAATATCATGTCTGTATGCTCATAGAAGGAAAAACCAATGATGCAAGAGAAGGAGAATGACAGGGTCGTATTCTTGAGATCAAGAGGGAACGGGATCTAGTATAGAAATGAGCTGGTTGTCCTTATCTCTGAACACTACAGTTTGTCCATGATGACAGAGGAGAAGGTAAAGGGCACAGTCACAGATGTGGAAGCATACAGGAATTCTTCCAATTATTCAATATGCTTTGTGAAATAGAAAGCAAGGGAAATAGATGAAAGCAAGGATGGGGGAGTGGGTTTGGGGAGGTTTGAGGAGAGAGGAAAAAGATACAGTCATAAAGAGGGGTGAACTAAGAGACCAAGGACCACTGGACATGAAATCAGAGAGGGACAAGGTTGTTGAGAGTGTATATAAGGAAGTGATTATGATTCAACATGAAATTTCAGTTGGGTAGAAGTGAGGGTGAGGGATACTGAAAAGCTTAGAAAGACAGTGTAAGTTTCAGTGGGGCTGAAAGGCTGTTTGAATTGAAGTACTGGGGTGGCTGAATCAGATGGAAAAATAAGATCACTGGAGGAGAGGACATCAAGGAACTAAGAGGTCAGAACAGCGGAAGCATCCTCTACATCAGTGTTACTCAAAGTACCAGACCACGACACCCTAAGGAGCTTGTGCCAGATTATATAAACCAACATACTGCTTCCTTCATCAAAAAAGTTTTGGTACCAAAAAAAGCCAGCTGAACTAAACACTGAACTTAGCAACACAGGTGAGTTACATTTTGGCACAAACTCCTTACTGCAATTCATACTGGTAACAAACAGTTCACAGACCAGGTGACATTTTGAGCAGCACTGCTCCACATGGATATTGATATCACCAAGAACCAAGAATTATGACAGAAATAAAGACGACAGTGAGCCAGGAGATAATGGTATTCAAGGAAGTAGGGGAATGACCCAGGAAAGTTGGGAGATGACTGAAATGAGGAGGGGTAGTGGGTGGTATAATTTGATGGCATGAGAGTCAAAGCTTAAAGTTTTGGAAAAGAATGGTCAAGAAGTGATAATGAGGAACAAAGAAGACATCTACTCTACCTCTTCATTCACCAATAAAAGGTGTGCAAGAAGAGGAAACATCTACCACTTCAGAGAGTTTCAAGGTCAGTAGCATTATCAGCGGAGAGGCTAGGTTACAGCTGGAGCAAGAAAGAGAAGGAAACATTCCCAGAACAGATAGACAATAAAAAGGATTTGCTAAGGACTAAGAGTTCCAGAAGGCACAATGAATGGACTTCAGGAGATGATAATATGTGGGAGATGGAGACCAAAAACAGCAATGGGATTCAAATGTGGAGGGATACGGGTAATACATACAGAAGAGTGAGGCATAACTAAAGAAACAAAGTCCTACATAAGGCATGTGTTAGGACTGACCTCTGACCAGAATATAATGCTTACTCCTTTATAAAGATGGACCCTCCATCCATGCAGATTGATGATAAGAAGGTGAAGGAGTTCCTACTTATTTAGCTTCTGATGGGGAAAAGGGGACTAGTATGACGAGCAAAGAGATGGTTAAACAGTCTTCTGTCTTAGCACTTTCTAGAGAAATGTAATACGATCTGGGGTGTAACGGCAATAAGGAGAAACCTAAGGCTCTTTGGCATATAGTCAGGGCATTCTTCAAGCATGATTCAAGAATGTAAGTATTCTTACAAAAAAGATCCAGTTTTAGTATTTTAACTATCATTACTTTGTCTTATGAGTGACTCCCAGATTTCTAATCTGTTAAACTTTCTAGCCTCTTTTCATTCTATGGGGAACAGACTGGCTGGCACTCTGACTCGGACCTAGGAAAAATGACAGCAGAATTAAGGCAGGAAACGGTGACCTATAGAGGACAACTATCAGATATGAGTTTCACCTTGTAAATGGATCACAGAGGACATTCATAAGTACAAGTTACAACGATATAAACCTCACTCATATCTCATATGGCTTTTCCAAGAGAAGATATCAAATTAAAAAAAAATAAAATAATTTAAAAACTAAACAAACTTTAGGTAAAACAACTTTAAGCAAAGCACCAGAAAGACTAATAAGAATCTATCTAAAGAGTACCATGTCAGCATACTATGTTTCCTATATAACATTTATGTAGTGTCTACTTTTGTATCTAAATGAACTGTTGGGTATAAAGTAATGTTTGACATTGCTACATTCTTTCAGTTGCTCAGGAAAGATTTGAAGTGTCTACCTCAGCACTTTCTACACAATAGAATGGAACTCCACTTAGAAACCTCCATAGTTAGTTGGATTGAAAAATATTTCCAAGAAACCCTTGTTCCTCCCTTACACATGGGTCATTCATCTGATATACAGAAGACTTCAAAGACAGACTCACTCCCTACACCCTTACCCCCAAACCACTTAATTATACTATAAAGTAGGGGGGCAGCTTTTACAACCCCCTCCCTGAGAAGCAAATTACAATCATTAAGATCATCTTCAAAATGCATTCCCGAGAAAGTCTGCAGTAAATCTAACTTCTCACAATTTTATATGGATAATGTACAATAGTGTGTGTACATAAATATCACAATTATTTCAGCTATCATAAAACCCTGTTAATAAAAGAAACTTATTAACTAACCCTTTAACATGTGCACATCTTTTCGTTCCAAGTCAGATCAGCTACCAGCATTTAAGATAAGATTTATCACAGCTATCCTTTGTATGCCATGAGGACTGATGAACTTCAAAGAACTGAAACAGGTTAAAAATATCTCCCTCACCCTCAATTTTTTAACTAATTGTTTAACACACCTGTTACATCAGTTAAAAGGAAAATATCAGTCCAGCAACATGTAAGTTATGAAATCACAAGTAAAACCATGGGAATATTAGTGAAGAAATTAATAGATGGAAAGAAACGGGAGCAAAATGGCACTGCATGAAGCAGTTTCAAACCAGCATCATCCAGCTATTCATACTTTTCAAACTGTTTTTTTTGGGGGGGGGGGTTGCGGGGGAGGCCTTTTCAACAAGTTCAAAAGAAATCAGGGGCAGGAAATTTCTGGACTATTACAAGAGAAACTTTACAGTGGCTCTGTAAAGTCATATGGGGATTGCGGAACAGGCCAAGGGGTGAACACCTTGGGATGAATGTTTTGTGAAAAGTCCACTGATCAGTTTGGCTTGCATTCTATACCATATCATATAAAAACAATTGCAGTCTACAGCACTATTTTCAGATTTTTTTTAAAACCAATGTTGGCCTATGTTTTGCGTTTTCAGCCCAGACATAGTCTGCCATTTAAACATGTAGTCAGAAAACTAAATACCTAACTTTCCAAACTCTGGAAATGAAAAACCTTGCCCTAGCAGCAAAAGATTTAACCAATATCTACTTAATTGCCTGCATAAATTTATTCTGACCAAATAGCAGTAAGCCATTAATTTAAATAAAACTAATATTCAATTAATTTTTCATTACCTAAACTTTGCTTTTCAGTTTTAAATCTAGTCTGATAATAGTTTATCACAGAAATGCAGACTTTGGCTGAAAACCAGGACATGAGTTAACGCCATCAATAAAATTTCAGGCTGACATGATTGTGTACACACAGCCAGAATTTGCCCAGCATTTTAGGTACCTTCAAATATTAAGTTTTGAGACCTCATTTAAGAAAACATTTTAAAAAACTATACTTAAGATGATCAAGTAATAAACACGTTATTTCTCCTCCTTTTCCTTGACCCAACCCATCTTAATTCCTAAACTTATAAGTGTACGTTTCCCAGATTTCACAAAGTTAGTAATATGAACCTGTTTTAAGTTCCTAATCTATAATCAATTGATACAAGGCATTTTTCAAGTGCCACATATGAACCTAATAGTTTAACAAATCTTACTTCCTAAGTTATACATATATATACTTATGTATACATAGATACAGATGCATACACACCCGGAGAATCGTATTACCTTCAATCATTTAGTAGAATCATCATTATAAAAAAACTATACTCTAAATGGACTACTGCAGATGTCACAAACTGGCAGATCCTGCCAACAGGTGTATTTAATTTGTGTTACAGTGTCTCAAAACACGAATTTCATTCACCAATGTGTGCAAATCATGGGATGCACATTAATCCAGATTTCCTGCTTCTCTTAGGGGAAAAAAAATTCAGATGATGTGGAAACATGAACTACTTTCCCACACAATGGCTGGAGCTGAAGACTGGCTTAGATAGGACATGTGTTCCCCAATTTGTCGTAGTTCACAGGGTCCCAGTTAGTCCATACCTGCCTGGCCCTGGAGACACTGAGTAGTTATTCCCACTGTGATGCAACATCAATCCTATATGGTTTGTGACAGCAATCTTACTTTAGTCACTTATCTTGAATGTCAAATTGTTGCATGCTATATAAATGAAGACAAGCAGCCTATTTCAAGAGATAAATTAGGTCCTCAACAGGCAGAATTTTTTTTTTTAAGTAAGATGTACATAGTTTTCAGGAGAACTTTCAAATCTACTCTCATCTCATAAAAATCTTGGAAAACTGGAATAGAAGCTATTTGACCTACAGACAGTAAATGATGCAAATACTAGTTATGGACTTAGACATTACTTATTCCACACATGATGCTTTATGAGGGATCACAACCCATTCTGAAATAACCATTTATATAAAACAGCTGAGGCAATCTTGCCTCATGTTTTTAAAAAGGTATAACAGGGACTTCCCTGGTGGCGCAGTGGTTAAGAATCCGCCTGCTAATGCAGGGGACACAGGTTCAAGCCCTGTTCCAGGAAGATCCCACATGCCGCAGAGCAACTAAGCCCGTGTGCCACAACTACTGAGCCTGCGCTCTAGGGCCCGTGAGCCACAACTACTGAGCCCGCGAGCCAAAACTACTGAGCCCGCACGCCTAGAACCCATGCTCTGCAACAAGAGAAGCCACCACAATGAGAAGCCCGCGCACCCAAAGAAGAGTAGACCCCGCTCGCCACAACTAGAGAAAGCCCACACGCAGAAATGAAGACCCAACAAAGCCAAAAATAAATAAGTTAAATAATAAATAAGTTAAATAATTTTTTGGAATCTATTAAAAAGAAGTATAACAATACTATTCTTAAATAGTCAAAAATCATTATCAATGTTTCCACAAAAATATACTAAATTCCAAGAGCAAAATAGAGCAGTAAGTGATAATAGTCATTTTCCCTCCCTACTCAATCAACTTTTAAATTTCATTTCAAGCACCTATTTATGGAAAATATACAAAGTTAAAATTTTTTTTTCTAAACTGAGAATTTTCCATAAAATGACCATTTGACTTCTAAAAGCTATTTTTTTTTTAATGTTTGCTTTTATTTATTTTTGGCTCACTGGGTCTTCGTTGCTGCGCGCAGGCTTTCTCTATTTGCAGCGAGCGGGGGCTACTCTTAATTGCAGTGCACGGGTTTCTCAATGCGGTGGCTTCTCTTGTTGCAGAGCACGGGTTCTAGGGCATGCAGGCTCAGTAGTTGTGGCTCGCGGGCTCTAGAGCGCAGGCTCACTAGTTGTGGCATACGGCCTTAACTGTTCTGCGGCATGTGGGATCTTCCTGGACCAGGGCTTGAACCCGTGTCCCCTGCATCAGCAGGCGGATTCTTAACCACTGTGCCACCATGGAAGTCCCTAAAAGCTATTTTTAAATGGGCTTTCTTCCTGTTACTAATCAGAATCTGATTTAAAACAAGTATTTTCATAAAATAATGATACTAATAGAAACAGCAAGAACTTTTAACATAGGAGTGTGGAGAAAGGTTTTTACTGAAAATTTTAAAGGTCAAAATACTGGTATTGTGCATCACAGCACTTTACAAATGTATATGCTACACAAATGCCTATAGTCACTAGGCATTGTGCTCTTGAGTTCACGTAAGTTGACTCAACTAGCTTTGTTGATATCCAGTTCTTAACACAGACATAATATTCCTTGAAAATAAAACCAAGTTGAAGACTTACTCATGTTCTACTGTATAAGAAATTTTAGACAAATTGACAATTCACTTCTTTGTTAACTTCTTCTGAGAATTTTAGTTTCTGTAATTCATTAATATGGTAGACATGAGGATCATTTACCCCAAAATTATACTGAGTTTTTGGTTTATAATTATGATATATTTAAGCAGAACTTCCTATTTTAAGTAACAAATAAAATTTAACCCCAAACTTAACTTTGACCTTTCTCCTGCAAATAATGGTTGAGATGACATGTTCTCAAGACAATCTTTTAATTAGCAGTAATAATATAAATAAGCTATTCTAGAATTCAAAAGGTTCCCTGACTGATGCTTTCCCATCAAAACCGTTTGTAAATATATTCCACACAAACTTGATGGGGAAAAAAATACCACTGGCATTATATCCACTGGAGGGCACTCAATGTGACCGCAGCATGCAATAACATGCCCTAACTCTATTCTCACTCAACTGCATCAAGTTTGAGGGAGACTTTGGGGATAGGGAATCTCTCTTAAAAGAAGAGATGCCCACAATTAACAAACTTACAAAGATAGTTAAACTCTAAAAAGGGTTCCTAATGTGATTGACTTTGTCTATTAAGAGCTGCTTTTTCCTTAGGGAGAAAGCAGATTAAATACATACTTCAAGGATACAGGCAGGGTTCAGGCCTCAACAGAAGTATCTAGATTTCAAACCTGGTCAAGCTCAGACTTGCGTAAAACACAAAAACAGCATTCTTAAGTAAACAGAGGAAATAAAGAACTTTCTCCAGAGTTTAAGTGATGAAAAACTACACAAGTTAACTCCTACTCATTTGCAAGCAATACAAATCATATATTTTCCTTTCATGAAACTTAAGTACTTATTTTAGCCTATTACTCTATCACACCACAATCAGAAAAGTATTACATAAACAATAGTCTGTTAAAGAATGAGAACTGATTCTGCAACTCAGTATCCTCTCAATGAGGGTACAAGAGGCAACAGCTACATGCTCTGGACTAATCAGCAAACAGTAGCTCCTAGTCTATGTTTTACTATTTACTTTTATGGTATAAAAATGTTTTTAGTCAAGGTGTTTCAACTAAAGATACCATATTCGCAACAAAGAGAGAGCTACAAGAATACAACTAAGTTAACACAACTAATGTTTTCACAACCAATGTCACAAGTCAACATGTAGCACGAAAGAGTTGCCAATACTTTTTATTAGAAGTTTGTCCTGCTCTAAATGCATTCATCCCTTCTGCCCTGGGTTGGCAATCAAGCACGCTTCCAAACCAAGCTCAAAGTACAAACTTAAAATTTACCACCTCCTCCTCTACAATTATTATCAGCAACTAGTAAACCATAAAAGAGAAATAAAAGCTTATTATAACTGGACAGATGTATATTGTTTCATTTCAATAACACAAAAGTTTCATTTGGCTGAAGATACTACATATACTCCATTTCTGTGGTTTTAAGTTCACTGCTACTTATAACTATAAAAGACTGAGATTCAAACTTTTGAATTCTCCATGTTCCTAGTTTCAACAATACTTACGCTCCTCTTTCCACCCCTCCCAACAATAAAAAAGGATATCTGCAGATAAAGTTTTCCTAAGAACCAAATCTCAAAACACCCTTAGAGAAATTTGCCTACTTCATATTTTCCCTTTCCCATTTGGGGAGGTGGAGGAGGGAAGTGTCTATGAAAACAAAAATACACTTCATTTATATGTATAATTTTTATTCTCTTCATCACTAGTAACAGTAGGAAGCTCAATTCAGTTTCAGTTTTAATATGGGAATCTACATTTTTCTACATAATTACCTTGGTAAAGTAAATAGACAACATTTCAAAAGAAAGAAAATTATTGAACACTTACTGACACTTGAACACTGCTAAATGTTTTTTTTTTTTTTAACCACTTTTTTTTTTTTAAATTGGTTTTTCCTGAAAGTGATTTTAAATGACTGCTCTAGCCTCTGGGAGAATCTCAGGCCTAGAACTCCACAAGGGCTCTAAGTTACATACTATACTAAACTTTCTAGTGCAGTTTTTTAATTTCCCCCTCAAGGACTTCAGACTTGAATAGTCTCAGCATTCCTTTAATCCTATAGAATAGTCTTCTGGAAGTTTTTCAAGCTACTGTTGCAATCACTTTAGGGCCTTGTACATGGCCTTCAGAACAAAGACCAGGTCAAAGTAATGAATACTGGGCACAACTTAATCAAATTTTGTGAAAGGATATTCTCAAACCTTAATGGTACTTTTTTTTTTTAACCCAGATATTTGTGGGTTTAAATGTAAAAGTAAAATAAATGTAGCAGCCGCCTTAGTTCACACCGGGGGCGGGGGGGCGGTGAGCCTCCCAAGTAGAAGTTTACGTCACTAATTTAAGCAGATACTAAACAGCAGCATTATATAAATAACATTTCAAGCTATGTCCACTATTTCTTAGGACGAAGACAAGTTAACAGGAAGATAGCTAAAGGTACTTAAGGTACACCAAGGGACAATAATGAAATGGCTTCCCAAGTTCCAGACAAAATACTTTATAACTTAGCGATCTAAAAAACAGCAGCCCAGACTTTATCAAAGGCTAGCCGTCTCTTCAAGTTGCTGTCTAGTCTAAGCCACCACTATTCACGACACAAAGCTCTCGTTTCACTAAAACCACTCCTCGATTTCCTTCTGCCGACCTCTGCATACCAGCAGGCCAGTCTCCCTTCATTCACCACTCACAAACTCGGGGGGGAGGGGAGACCACAGATGTCTGGAAGATACAAAGTAGGAGACAATGCTCCCTCCAACAGGGTACAGAAAACGAAGGAAACAACTACATCCGACTGCCAAAGCTTTCAAGTTTAGCGGATTCAGAAGCGGGCTGTAAGAACTGAACTTCGAAAGTCTCTGTTCCAAGTCCTCTCCCCAGACAAAACACGGAACGAAGTTGCAACGCTTGAATTTCCTTCGGGCAATTTCGTAGCGAGGGTAAAATTCAACCCGCTGGAAAGTGTTCTCAAAATCAAGTTTAGCTGCCATGAAACTATCTGAATAAAGAATTTCCACGAACAAAATTTTCGAAGCAGTCAGAGGCTGAATCCCATGGGTCACTTGATAAGAGCCAGTAAGCCAGTCGCCCTCGCCCTTATTTTTCCCAGGACCTCCCTTGCACGCCGCTTTCACCCACCTGCACCGTACAAGAAAATATACGTGCAAGATATGGATTTTTATCTGTGCAAACCCTCCTGGCGCATCGCACCGTCTGCAATAATAGTTTGGATCCTCTAAGGTTTAAAGTTGCTTCGATTTAAACAAGCGCACTCACACCGGCAGGGCATTAAAAAAAAAAAAATACTAACGATCCTCCTAGCAATCCGTCCTTAAGCACGAAAGGGGGAACCTGGAGATGGGACCTCGGGTGGCGTCCCAGGCCCAGCGCCCGCACCCCAACTGCCCGCGGAGGCCGGGAAGGCGGAGTCCCCCGTCCCCACCCCGCCCCCCACCCCGGCGCATCCCGAGGCGCAGGGTCCCTCCCCCAAACTCAGCCACGGCCGGAGCCCCGGACAGAAACCACAGCACTCCCCCCCACACCCCGCCGGCCATCCGAGCTCCAGGACGCGCCCTCGCGGCGCCCCCTCCCCGAAAGCGGTGCCCCCCGGGCCCCCTAGGAGCGGCGCGACCGGAACCGGGCCAGGCCGCCGCCCTCCACCCCCCGAGCGCGGCCCGCCTCCGCCGCCTCTCCGGCGTCCCCAGTCCGCAACCCCCGCTCCCCACCCGGGGCCTCTGGGCTGCGCTGGGCCCGGTTCCCAGCCGCCGCCGGGACCGCGCGCCCGCGACGAAGTTTGGCTCCGAAGCGGGAGTGGGAGCAGCCCCAGAAGGGTAAGGAAAGGAGCGCCCAAGCACCTCAGGGGAACAGGCTCCTCCCGCCGCAGTAGTCCGACCGTCCTCGGCCTGCAGTGGCGGCTCGACGAGGAACGGAGCTGCTCCTCGGACCTTCCTCGGTCTCCGCCTCCCCTCGCTCTCCGCTCCCGGGGCCGGCCTAACGCGGCTGCCACAGACCGAGAGGCTTAAAATGGCGCCGCACAAGGAGCTCTTATAAGTCGCGCAGGAGCCTCTGTATCCTGCCGCCAGCGGCGCAGCGCGAAGCGTTCCGCCGCGCGAGGACAAGGGGCGGGGCGCGGGGGGGCGGTGGAAAGTAGTCCCCGCTCTGCGGAGCAGCCCGCCGCCGTCTGCCCGCCCGGGGCAGGGGCGGGGCGCACGCGTCCTCTCCGGACGCTGTCCCGGGTAGAGGCCGGCGGCTGCTCCGCCGTGCGGAACGGGAGAGCGGCCTGCTAAGGCGCCGTGGTCCGAGTCAGGGAGGCCGGGGGCCCCCCGCGAGCCGGGGTAGGCTGGGGAGAGGACGAACGCTGGTACTCTCCACTGTCCCGAGCCCGACGTCCCGCCTCGCGCGTGCCCCGGGCCGTGAGAGCGGACGCGGGGCTGGCCGCGCGCTGCCCGCTGCTCGCGGGAGGCGGCATCGGGACCCAGGCCCTCTGGGGCCGAGCGGGCCAGGAGGCACAGGTCCCGGGAGGGCGGAAGTTTGGGACCGGGGCCGCGCCGGCGGCGCGGGGAATGAGGTCGGGGCCCGCCCGCTCCGGGCGCTGCTGGGCGCCGCCGCCGCCCGGCTCCCGGTCAGGGGACCCCGGCGCGTTCGTGCTTCCGCCGTAGTTGCGGTCTGGGCCCCAGGCTGTCTGCAGGACTTGGCTCGCAGGCGAGCCAAGAGCCCCAGAGTCCCCCCACGGTCCGGATCGTGGATCTCGCATTCCTACCGGCTGTTCACCCCGAATCTGGAAATGAAGTACCCGGCCGAGCCGCCGGTTCTCCCCACTCCCGAAAGCTGTGAACTCGCGTTAGGATAGGCGCCTAGCCCGCAATTCAACAAGTCCTGATGAGTCCCTACTGTGAACAAATGACTGGTAGAAATGGACTAGCTCTAGAGCCCTGCCAACTAGGTTAATTCTTACAGATTCCATTTTCATCTGGTTCCACTTTGTTACTAAGTATCAATAGATTTTTGTGGTGGTGGCGAGGATTTTTCTTTGGAGGAGGTACATTTATAGGGTATCACTTATTTAAGAAATCCAAGTATGTTGTTTATGGAAAGAGCTATCGATTAGGCAGCTTCTAATTTTTAAAAACGCATTTTCTATTCTTCAAAAACATTTTCGAATTCGTCTTAATAGGTTGAAGTTGGTTCTTCATTTACCTTGGAAATGTCTCCATTGTAATCCAGCAGGATTGGCATTTGTCAAAGCTGAAAAAATTATGATCGATTCACTTTCTCTAGTCTGTTGTTGTATGCTTATTTTTCCTCCAAAACAATGGAGAGAGTACAAAAAGCAACAAAGTTATCTTGAGGCTTTTATCTCTGTAATTAATGCATGCAAACAATAGGTCTTTATACATAGGTACTGGCAGGAAACCGTCTTACTCATTCACTCATGGAGTAGGTTATGTAGTTTTACGCATAGCTATGCTTCAGGGGCAACATGTGCTTTAAATAATTCAATTTTTCCCCCTATCTTAAAGATATTTTATTATATACCGTGGTAATGTTAACTGCTGTCTATCACCATAGCATACGTGGGGCCCTGCAGTGGGAAAAGTCCACAGACTAAGATGATGTTCAGTGAGATCCATTGTCTACAATGACTTTCTCATTTGTGTCTTTGCTAGTAGTTCTGTAGAATTAAGAGTAGAGGATGGTTGCAGTTAACCATCTGGTCATAATTTGAACAGATCGAAAGGAAAAAGATACTTCATCAAAGCAGTGTTTCTAATATAAACTTAAAAGTGTAAATGGCATTTTTTCAGGTACTGATCCCCAATTTTAATGTTTATGTACACAGTTAAAGAATATGCAGTTGATTTGATTAAAGTCATATATTTAAAATAAGATGACTAATAAATATCAGAGTAATTTTTTAACAGACGTTTCCTTTTTCTGTGTTCAGGTTTGGTTTGGTTTTGCTGAATAAGGCACACTATTAAAACTGGTTAAGAAATATCTGCACCATTAGAACATCTAAAGGATAAAAACTCTTCTAGGTTTGTATTTCTCTATTTAGATGCCAAAATAATTGAAGCATTTTTCTATAATTTAGATATCTTAATCTAAATTTATAATTAATATTTAAAATCTCTAGTTAATACTTTAAGCAAACACATGTTAGTAAAGGAAATGTAAAATTTGCAGCAAGCTATTTTTCCCATCACATCTAAGTGTACTGAAGAATTACTGGGTGACTAGCACTAAGACGAATTAGTTGAATTTAACAAATTGCTCAGAATTTTTATTTGCTTATCCCCAAGATAGAAATTGTTCCAATTGCCTCACCAAAAATATGAGATGAATAACTTCTCTGAAATGAAGACAAATATTAACATTAAACCAACAAGAAATACAAGCATCAAAATACCTGATGAGTTAGTGAAATAAGTGATTTTGTAAAAATGATTTTTAAAAATTGACCTTGGGCAATATATTTCATAAAAAACACTTGATTATCTTTTTACACCTTTTCCTTCTAGAGCTAGCCACTTGGGTTTGACGTGAATTAATCCATTTTGTGAAACTGCAGAGGACAAATGGTTCTAAATTTCAGGCTGTGTTCCTGGAAACCAAAAGTGTCTCCAGCTGGTTTAACAGAGGAAGTATTACCTGTCATGATTTCAGACCATTGGCACATCCAGCAGTGGTTCCATGGAGCCTGAAGGTACAGCGTCCCTTCACTAAAACACATACTTTTGAATCACCTTAGGCAAAGAAAGAAATGCCCAGATTGTTTTTGCACTTCCGACAGAAACATTAATCAAGGCAGCATTGCAAAGAAGGCCCGTTCCTTTTTGGGACAGTTAACTCTATCAAATCCACTAATTAAACATTTATTGAACACTAAGACAATGAGCTTCCTTTAGAGAGAAATGGATGCCTGGCTCCTTTTGATGAGGATCCTTAAATGAATGTGTAATTGGAATTGTTAAGAAGCCCTCCTTGAAAAGAAACAGAAACAGTAGAAAACAGTGAAACGAGGGTGTGGTCTCTTGTGGACAATCTGAATCTCCTTGGGAAGAATCCTCCCCCAGCAGAAAGGTAAGACTAAATAATATTCCATGCATTTATAAACAATAACTCCCGACTCTCTAAGAAGGCTCGGCTCGTTCAAAAAGATTTCTTTTCAACAACCTGCAAACACTGGACAAAAATCAGAATCAGCTTTTCATTTAGCAGTTCATCAAGTGGGCTGTTTATGGATTGGGGCTTTTGATTTGCAATCCATCATCTCAGGGTTCAGTGTTATCTTTTGATTTCTTTCCAGCTGAACAGACTAAGTAGTTGTAAATACCTCTTGTCAGACTACATGGTTGGCTATTCTTACACACAGAAGTCATCTAGGAACCCACTGGGCAAATTCGGCGGAGAGCCACTATGGAAAGCTTGCATCTGGTGTGCACTGCGGCACGAGGGGGGGCAGTGAAGGTGGTGGGAGGCGATGTCCATGGTGGTGGCGGCGGCAGCAGCAGTGGTAGTTATGTTCATGGCCGCTTCAGCTATGCCAGGAACACTTTTCATGCTTGGAGTTATGTGTTCTCCAGGCCTTCATTGGCTTGACACAAGAGTCTCTGCCATACTAAGGAAGTACATTTTAATGGCTACCATAGAAGGTGTAAGGAGAAGCAATGGAGACATCGTCCATCATATTCAAAGAGCACAAAGGTATATGTTTCTCAATGTTTCTAAGAACTAAGGCAAACACCGCTGCATTGCTAAGAAATCATGCTTTGGAGACATACCTCCCCCAAACATACACACACACATACACAAATACACACACACACACACACACACACACACACACCTATTAAAAATTTCAAAATGGTTGCAGATACTTCATTCACAAGAAGGTTAAAGGCGTTTCCCATCGAAAGAAGGATTAACTTACCGGAGGATTCTGGGACTGCAGATGTATACTGCGACAAAATCCTAAATTCATCGAAAAAAATCATTTCTAGACTCCAGCTGCTAAAAATAATAGAATTATAGTAAATCATGGATAAGATTAAAACAAGCCATTTTCACATTCCAAAGTGTTCAGGAAAAAAATGATTCTTTTCTTTTAACTCCTTTCTTAAACAATGCAAATTTTAAAGTAGCTTTTTCTTTCCAGAGCACGCAGCGCCATGAAATCGATAATTTTTGATCTTTCGGTTAGTAGGCAACATGGTGAGCTATTGCAGGGACTGCAGGCAGCAGACATGTTCTTGTCAGCTAAAAATTTTCATATTGTTTTTGAATCCATTGAGATTTGTAGATGTGATACCACTGGTTTTTTGTTTTAGCTTGCACTAGGCTATAGGGACACAAACCCTCAGTTTATCGACATATCCAGGTCTATTGCTTTATATATATTAAAAACAGGGAGTCTTACTGGATCTTAAACAAAAAATTATGTAAAAGGAGTGGCTGGTGTGATTATAATCCCATCATGCAGGGTCCACGGTTCCCATTTAGTGAAATTTCGCAGAGGGCAACTTCTTAAGAACATCCCTGCTGTGCAGAGTGAAAAGCATGAACAAACCAAAGACAGAATTCATCTGTGTTTATATTTTACAAACAATGAAAAACCTACTCTTTGTATGCCTTTTTTCCCCCACCTTATTATTTCATGAAAACTGCAGCATTTTCCCCGCCCCCATCCAAACACTCACCACCCCAGCACTGCAGTATTCCGTCCCTCTGTTGCTTCTCCTTCGTCTTCTTTTTCGCTTTCACAAATTCTGCACGCGCCATCTTTGTGTGGGGTGATTCTTTGCTAATTTCAGTTACCCATTCTCTCACAAATCGGTTCAGAAATAGAAAATTATAGTGTGCTTTGGGGCTTAATTTGCCTAAATTTCTCCCAGCCTTCCCTTCTGACACAGAAACATGGAAACAACAGGGAGGGGGGGCAAAAAAAGAGATATTTCTATTATTGCCATAACCTGTTGTATACAGTGGTGATAAAAAATATTATTAACATAATAGCAACAGCTGCAGCCTAAATAGAAGCTATGAGATAATTAATGTGCTACAACAAATTAATTTGCTGCAGGTGCCTCTGCTGCGAACTGAGTAACCCATGCCATATAAAGTCTAAATAAAATGATGAGTCCCCCCACATGCTAAAAGAATACAGAGCAAAACGTCTTGTTCAGTAAATATTATGCGTGCCTATTGTAAAAAAAAAAAAATCCTCCCCAGCCCCTTCCCCCCCTGTCCCCCACCAACCTATCTCAAATGGTTTAGTCATCAGTGGATAACAGTGGAGTTGGATCGGGTGTTTATGTGTATGAGTGTGTATGTACGCAGGTGGAGGGTATAGCTTTCTTAAACATATGGAAGTTTGATGCTGGGTCTTAGCTGGAAAACGTATGGAACAGCTATAGATTTCTTTTTAAAAATCAGCTCCATTGGTTTTAAAACAAAAATTAGTGTATTCATGTGTATAGCCAGAAGGAAAATAACAGTGTTGAGCTGTAGCCCATCTTTTAAAGATGATTAATCTTTTAAAAAATCACCTCTCACAAAAAAAGGAAATGTGTTTATAGTGTGGCACTCTTCATTGATGTGAAAGAGAGACTTTTTCTTTACTCTCACTTGCTGTCAAGTTGAGTGTTTATGGAGAATGATTGCTGGTTATATCACAAGTGTGTTCCAGAAATACACCGCATGAGACAGGGCAGCATGGACAGGGCCTGGGGAAGGTCACAGTGCCAGAAGCAAATGTCCATTTTCCATTTTGCACCACTCAGCAAAAAATAACTTTGAGCCTAGAAAAGTGGAGGAACATATAGATTGATTTTTTTAACTACTTGACCAAAAAAAAAAAATTCTCTTAGCGTAGGGATATAGTCACTTCTGAGTTTTCTCCCAATAATGCTACCGAAGGAAATGACATTTCTGTTTTCATTGCAGCCTCAGTTTGTTGTTTGTTTAAAAGTCAAAAAATATAAATTTTACCATTGATCTAAATTTTCAAGGATATTGTTTATTCAAATTTACTTTATTGGATGATCTTAAATTTTAATTCTAAATCTTACAATAAATTAGATCTATAGTTTCTTAAACAATGCATAGATTTTTTAAAATAGCATTTTGCTTTAACTTTGCAGAAATTTTATTTCTAGGAGAAGATATAAAATTATTCAAACAGAACACTGTTCCGGCTGTATCCAGAAGGGACACTGCATTTGCACGGGTTTTCTTTTAAATATATTTTACTTCACATATTCTTTCAGGTGGACAGCAATGCTCTGAGTTACCACCATTCTCTAGACGAAATTACCGTGTATTTGTCACACCATTTCTCATGCAGTGACGGACATACATTTTACTCCATCTTTCTTTTGTTTATGCTAAAGCTTTTTCTTCATAATCCACTTTCAAATCTGCCCACATTTTGAATTTATGATTATAGAATCTGAATTAGGGGGGAAAGAAATAGAAACAAAGGCTGTATTGTTTTTCTCATAAAAAGAGGAGAAACAGCCAATTCTTTGATAAAAATGAGAAAAGTTGATAAGTATGGAATATATCCATCTCCTCTGGGATTTTCCAGTAATTTTGATGTTAGTCGACTGTGTCGTTCCACACAAATGGAACTCTGTGAAATCATATAGTTCTATAATTATGAAATCAATTAGAGAAAGAAAAAATGCTTTAATTTCTGTTGCTTTAAGGGATCATCCATTCAAAATATTACCCTTCCCCTATAAACTGTATTAGAATCTAAGCTATAAGAAATCAAGACTGTAAGTGTCTAACACACATATTCCTCTTTCCTGTGAATGTTCTCTTTTCATAGCATCATGATGCCAAATCTCTCAACCTTTCCTCGTAAGACTTAGTTTTCAGAACCCTTATTCTTACGTTATCAGAACAAGGGACACTGTGCAAGTTCTAAATAGTAGAAAATGGTTGTTGTAAACCAGCTTGCTCTGGGGTGGTTTGTTACACGGGAAAAGCTAACTAACATAGCTAAGATGATAGAACTTTTGCCTTGTTTTTAATAATCACATCATACCACAGGTTTATCCTGAGCTTGTTGTCTTCTAAAACAAAAATGTCTAAAGATTTCAAATTATGCAGTCTGGTTAGTAAAAAAAATTTTGAGCATATGCTCTCTAGATGTCTATTTATTTAAATCATATACAGGTACTGCTGTCAATACATATATGAAATACCAATGAAGCTCGGCTTCTTTTTTTTAAGATAAAAAGTCAGTATAGGAGTTGCAGTATTTTATTTCCTCATCCCAATAGATCCTCCTGGGCACCTTTTGGGTTATATTCCCACTATTCAGGACCACTCTTCTAAAACTATGAAATCTTCCACAAAATCTGCCTTAAACCATTGTTCATCTATTCTGAATGTGTGCAATTTGTTTTTTAAAACTAAACTCAGCTTTATTTATCATAGTTGCTGATTGTTGCAGGACCCTTTTGGAAATTACACATTGATCTTTTCTATTAACTGAGTTCAAATAAACCCCTTTGGTAAAAAAAAAAAAAACCACCACTTGTGTTTCTAGCAAATGTACCTAGAATATATACTGGTTTGTGGGGTCTCTTGCATCACCATCTTCTCTTGGTATTTAACTCTTTTGTGTATGTGGATATGTATCCCATTTCTTTCTTTAACTATGTTTTAAGAAGGGGGTGTTGGGGACTTCCCTGCTGGTCCAGTGGTAAAGAATCCGCCTTGCAATGCAGGGGACGCGGGTTCCATCCCTGGTCAGGGAACTAAGATTCCACGTGCCGCGGGGCAACTAAGCCCAAGCGCCACAACTACTGAGCTCACATGCCTCAATGAGAGAGCCTGTGTGCCGCAAACTACAGAGCCCACGTGCTCTGGAGCCTCTGCACCACAACTAGAGAAGAGAAAACCCGCATACCACAACTAGAGAGAAGCCCGCCCGCCACAATGAAAGATCCCACGTGCCACAACCAAGACCTGACAGCCAAAAATAAATAAATAAAAGAAGGGGGTGTTGATGACATTTTCAACAAAGAGGATGAGGATGCCTTTTCAATGTCAAAAGATTCTGAGATGCCTCACATGATAGTCGCTGTACTTTTAGTATCTGTTGATTAAGAATCTGCATGATGACAAAAAGCTACTATAAAATCAGTAAGTCTTTTAAACAAATTTATGTTTTATTAATCACTGTGGAATCTACATGAATGTGAATACTAATCACAAACATACGTGGAAGACTCATTTTTCAGTGCACAGACGATTCTTCATGCCCTTCTGGGGTATTTGGGCCCTTGCTTAACTTGGTAATGAGGAAGCCGCTGCAGGAATGAAAACAAGAAACACAAATCCCACTCTGTGGTGCACTAGTTCAGTGACCTGGACAGACTCTTTAACCTCTCTGAGTCCTGGCATCCCCAGAAACAGCAGTGGTGGCAGGAGTCACAGTAATCCAAATGGTGACATCCATTTGCTCAGGTTATAAGCTAGATACACAGAGCTGGGATTTGAACTCTGTACTGTCCAGTGCAGTAGCCATTAGCTGTGGGTGGCTATTTAAAGTTAAATGAATTAAAGTTAAAATAAAATAAGGTTAAATTAAATTTTAATTCCTCAGTCTCATTAGCACATTTCAAGCACTCAGTAGCCACATTTGGCTACCATATTGCACAGCATGAATAAATAGCCATCATCGGTTCCATTGGGCATTGCTGAACAAGACTGTCCAACTGCAAAGGCTGTACTTTTGCCACTGGATTTGAATCTTCCTTACTCATACATTCCTTTACTTTTCCATCCATTTAGCAAACATTTACTGAATACCTACTACATGCCAGGCACCATGTTGAACACTGGAGAGTTATCTCACTGTGTTGTTGTCAAGGGCAAATGTATAGACATAAAAGAACTTTTTAAACTATAAAGTTTTAGATGAAAGTGAGATACTTGTAGGTTGCAGTTGCTATAATAGTAGGACTCCGCTTCATTGAGGGCAGGGTCTATGTTACTCTTCTTGGAATCCTCTCCTCCCTCCCCCACCCCACCTCCAGCACGTACCCATCAGATGTGAATGCACAGCTTCCCATTATAGTGCCTATGTGTCAGTTTTTATCCATCCACTTTCTGAACCCTTTTCCTAAATTAGGGGAATTCATCAGGTAGCGTATGGGCCGTGGAGCTGGATCATGGGCATGATGCCTCAGCTCAGCCAATCAGATTCTCTGCTTGGGACTTTGAAACTAGAGCGCATGACGTGAAGAAGCAGTTTTACTTATTTCAGTGACTGCAGCAGTAACGTCCACTTTCTACGCAACTGTCACTTTACCGGATCTACGATGGTTAATCTTAAAAGCAACTTTATTTTGTCCACCCCAACCTGACACCCCCTTAAGCCTCCTTCATAGGGGTGGTCCCACCATTACCATTGGATGCCACATGAAATGAATGCCCGTGACTTTCCTGGTCTTTGTCAGCTAACCAAGTTTTCTGGTCACTACGTTGCAAAACACGGTCTCAATTTAACACTTCCATCTTCAGTCGAAGGTAAAAATTCTCCCCTCGTCCCAGCTAGGGCTGCGAGGAGGGTGGCTTGACTCCTGCCTCACACCGTCATGTCCTCCCCGCCACCCAGTTGCTGTTTTTGACCCTTCTGGGGTTGCGGCCATGAGGAAAGGTAAGAGGAACGTAGTATTTCTTAACAGACTAGTTACTGTTGTCAACTGGCTTTTGCTCTCTGGGCCCGGCCAATGATTAAAGGTGGCCCTGTTGTGGACATTTTTGTGGGTTCTTGGGCAGCTCCCCTGCCAGAACACTCTGCCACTCCCTTGGGTACGGAGTGACTCCACAACAGCCCCTCTGACGTTCTCTTCAAGGATCTGCCTCCAACCTCGATCTCTCATCCCTTTCACGTCCTCACTACGCTCAGTTCTGGGTCATCTGCTTTGACATTTCTGCCTGGTGACCTGCCCCATACCTTACTCTGACATTTAAAAATTGTCATATCTTTGTGGCTCACTTGAACCTTCTGGCCTGACTTCCTGCTCCCCTAGGGACAGCAGTGAGGGCGATGACAACAGTGACCTCATCAGATGCTTCTGTGGGTATTGTTTCCTCACCTCCTTGGGCTTCAGCTTTTATTTTGAGCCTGTTGCTTCTACCTTCCTGGTGATTCTGTGAATTACATTCCTTTTCTGCTTTAGCCAGCCAGTCATTTTCTATTCCTTAAGTTCAACACTTGCTCTGATAAGCATTTCCATTGTAATGTGTTTTTTTAAATAAATTCATTTATTTTTGGCTGTGTTGGGTCTTTGTTGCTGCGCGCGGGCTTTCTCTAGTTGCAGCAAGCGGGGGTGGGGGGGGGCTACTCTTCGTTGTGGTGCGCACGCTTCTCATTACGGTGGCTTCTCTTGTTGCGGAGAACGGGCTCTAGGTGCGCGGGCTTCAGCAGTTGTGGCTCGCGGGCTCTAGAGCGCAGGCTCAGTAGTTGTGGCGCATGGGCTTAGCTGCTCCGCAGCATGTAGGATCTTCCCAGAGCACGGCTCGAACCCGTGTCCCCTGCATTGGCGGGTGGATTCTTAACCACTGCACCACCAGGGAAGCCCCGTAATGTATTTTTGACTGTTGTCTATCTATCTCCCTAGTTTGCATCTAGTCACTATATCTCCAGTATCCTTTCACATTGCAAAGCAACGCAGGCACCATGTACAACAGTCAAACAAATCCGAAATATGTAACATGGAATAAAAAAGTGCTACATAATTCCATGCCCCTCAGATTTCCACGTTCATCAGCATTTCTAAATTTATTTTGGAAGCAAATAATAGATTCACATATTTTAAATATATTTCACCCTATCCACAAGTTACCATCACCACAACCCTCACCTTAGCTCTCTTATTTCTTCCGTATCCCGCCACTTTCTCTGTGCATATGTAAACAAACATGACCTTGTGTTATTTTCCTTTTACCCTCCCCCCTTTTTACGCAAAAGATAGTATAATCTTCTTGCACTTTACTTCTGTCACTTAACAACGTATCTTGGAAATCTCACCACATCCACTACCCAGAGAACTGCCTCAATTGTTTTTAAAGCTGAAGAAAGACAAATACTGTATGATATCGCTTATATGTGGAATCTAAAAAAATACAACAAACTAGTGAATATAACAAAAAAGAAGCAGGCTCACAGATACAGAGAACAAACTAGTGGTTACCAGTGGGGAAAGGGAAGCAGGGAGGGACAACATAGGAGTAGGGGAGGAAGAGGTTCAACTATCATGTAAGAAATAAGTTACAAGGATATATTGTACAACATGGCGAATATAGCCAAAATTTTATAATAACTATAAATGGAGTATAAGCTTTAAAAATTGTGAATCACTATATCGTACACCTGTAACTTATATAATATTGTACAGCAACTATACTTTTTTAAAAAGCTGCATTTTAACTCTCCCCTTCCCATCGATGGACGTTAGATTGTTTCCAAGAGTTTGTCATTACAAATAGCACTGCATAAATCATCTTACACGTGTGTCATTTACGACAGGTGCAAATCTTAACTGTAGGATAAATTCCTGGAAGTGGGACTGCTGAGTCAAAGGGTATATGTACCGGGAGGGCGGAATCAGTACTAGGTACTGTTAGATTCCCAGTAACTAGTTGGCACTCCCAATTGCCATAGATAGGTGTTGTAACAGTGTCTGTTCTCACCAGCAATGAGAGAGAGCCTGTGCCCTGGGAGCTTCACTGATGGAGAGTGTGGGGAAAGATGCTGCCCTGCCTGACCCACACCCGCTAGAAGGTCTTCTCTAGACCAGCTGCCACTCTGCCCCAGGGCTTCTTTCTGGCTCCAGGAAACAGGCTTGACCTGTGTGTGAGCCTGGGGGATGGACAAGGCAGAAACGCCTGAGAGTTCATTCTCCACAAGCAACCATCAACCAGTGGTGGTAAGGGAGTTGGTGGATAAATACCTCAGCTTCCCGTTCTTAGAGGGGATAACCCTGGAATGTGTTCTGCACTGTCCCCCACGGTTCTCCAACTGGGCTCCAGGCTTGGCTTCAGAACACGCCCTTCATAACACCTTTCCCTTTCCTCCTTACTTCCCTACCTGTGTTTCCTGCCCTCACCTCCCAAATAAACTACCTACACTGAAATATTCATCTCAGGGCCTGCTTCTGGGAGAACCCAATTGAACAGCCTGTCATCAAAATTTTGGAATTGTATGAATGATATTGCAATGTCATTTGGATTTGCATTTCTCTTGTGAGTGAAGTTGAGCACATATTCATTCATTTGAGCTATTTTTAGTTCTATTTCTGTGAACTGATAGTCAAATCTTTTGTCTATTAGTCTCTTCAATTTCTATAAAAATCATTCCATAAGAGGAAGATTAGCTCTTTGTCTGCAATATGAATATTTTTTCCAGTTTGTTGTCCTTTTTTTTTCTGTTTTTCTGCTTTCTTTTCTCCTTCTCTTCCTTCTCTCTCTTTTTTTTTTTTTTTTTTTGCCATTCAGAAGTTTTACTTTTTATGCAGACAAATTAATCAATCTTCTCTTGTCTCTTCTGTATTTTGAGTCATAGTAAGAAATGCTTTCCTCCGTTCCAAGTTATAGAAGAATTCCATGTTTTCCAATAAATCTTAAAAAAACCTTTAGCTTGCATCTTTAACCCACTGGAATTTATCCTAGTGGATATTCATCAACTATTACCTTCATCATGCTTCTCCTGCACTGTGGTCTCTCCTAGAATCACAATCACCCTGAAACTGCCCTTGGATTACTTTGAGCGAGGTGTCCTATTTCACTGCCCCAACTTATTTCCTCTTGTAGATGATTATAGATCTCTTGGCTTTCCTCTTAAGTTGGCCTTTACCACCCTTAGTAGCGGAAGAGTTTCCTGCTGCAGCCTTTTTCTACCTGCAATAGCTCCCCTGTATCTTTTTCTTACTGAGCCCATAGGTTATCTCATCTGATAGTGTACATTTTCTTCCTTTCCCACAACTCTTCATTTTTTCCCTTTTGTTCTGTTCAAAATGGCAGAGCAACTTGTGTGCCATTTTCATACGCTATTGGACCGGATGTCTCCTCAAGATTGCGGTGTGTTTTTCCTTGCAGCCTCAAAAAGTAATGAAAAGGATTGAGAGTGCCACAAACAATTTTATAAATCTGTGGGGTCCTTTTGCAACTCGGGATGTTGCGGTGTACATTTTAAATTTATTTTTGTCTTGATAATTATTCACTCTTAGGGAGAAAGATACCAAAAATAGACAGACCGACAGACAGATAGATAGACAGACCTGATCTGTATTCATCTATAGAGTGTTAAATAAGTCACCCAAATCACACCTGCATATGAACTTGATTAAATTCTGTTGTTTTGGCCAAAGTGGACAAATTAGAAGGATTAAACCTTTTTTTTTGATTTGTTGCTGCCTTTCTGTTTGGCCATCCCTTAGGTGTGCTTCTAAAAATACTGCTCTTGCACTTTTGGTGCTTTTTTATGACATTCTAGGTCAATTCTGCCCCCTAAATGTGGGTGAATCATACTCAGTGATCTTTGACCTTCTTCTAGTTAAGTAACACCCATGGAGGGCTAGTCTCTTCTTGGAATGAAAGAAGCCCATCATGTTCTATTGGCCTGGTTAACTGTCCTACCATTGAATCAGAGGCTCTATTCAACGAGAGAAAAGGAAACCAGCTATCATTCCTTCCTCCCACGGGCCTTTTAAGCTCCTTTTGCCCACAGATGCCACAAAGAAAATGCATCACCTCTGTCTGTTTACTCATCTGCCTCTGTGTGTACCAGACTCTGCTTGTTCTACCTGAGAAGAGAATATTCCTGCCTGCTGCAACTAAAGTAACACAGGGTCCCCTTTCATGGATACCCTCCACGGCCTTTCTTCCTTTTTCCTGCACGAGACCACGGGAGGAAAATTGGGCGGTGGAGTGCCCATCTCTCTACCAGACCTTCATTCTTCCTGCCTGTTTGCAGTGTCGCCTCTGTGGAAACTTCCATCACAGACGTCTCCTCCAGGCATCCCCACCTTCCTCATCAGCATACTCCTCCCCTGAGTGTCACTAGCTGTGGGATTGTAAGACTCCATTATAATAAAGGTGACAATGACAGATCTCAAGGAAGTCGAGCTCCAAAGTGAGGGAGGGAGGCACATCAGAGAGAACGGGCCCTGGGAGCCTGATAATGAGAGGGAGAGGACTTCTTCTGCTTATGGGTGAAAAAGACAGGGAAGTCTCTGAAGACAAAGCACATAATAATGTGATCACAGAGCCCTCCTAATGGGGCCGATGTGATGTTCAGAACATATATTCTTTTCACTGCCTTACTCTTATGTTCCAGCGGAAAGGTCTTCAAATGAGTGTTTACTCAGTGTACCTCACTCGGTAACACCACACTCTGGGCAGGACTTTTATTACAGCAAAGTTACATGCAGGTATATGTTTAATTGACTTAATAACCCTGGGGCTCATAGATAATTTTTTCTAAACTCTTTGTCTCAGTTACAAGAATTTAAAAAAATGTTTTGTCAGACATAAATCCCTTAATAACGTTGTCAATTTATTTCTTAAAGATTTTCTAACACGCTTAGCTGGGTGCTCCGTTACCCTTTTCTTCTCCTAAAAGGCGGCTTGTTTTTTGGAACAGAAGTGTATAAACTGGGTCAGCCATCATGGCCAGCTTCCTGTGTAAGGAACGCCCTGTTTTCTCCAAGCTGGAATTTGGAGATGCAAGACCTCTTTAGGAAGTGACTTGAGGTCCTCTCGGTGTTCAGGAAAGAAACAGGCCATAACTCTGCCTCGTGTGCTGGAGGGGACTGCTGCTCTCACGGTAGCTGGGGATGCAAATGTTCACGTTTCTCTTGGACTGGACCCGGGCCGGACCTACTGGCATGGCTTGATTGAGTTGATATAGCCTTTCCCTTTCTTTCTGTTGATATAGCCTTTCCCTTTCTTCTGTTTCTCAGTCCCTGAGTCTGGCAGTCAGAAAGGCAATCGAAGTCATGACTCTCCCAAGTGCATGTAGATAACAGAGGATTTTCCAGAGCTATTTGTTCCCAGAGGGCTTTCTGGATGGTTCCTGAAATTAGGAACGAGAGGGATGGTCCACCAGCCCTAAATATTTTTTGCTTAGGACTAAGGTTTTTCCAAATCCTTAGTGGGAATAAAGAATGCTAATGGGTATGGGGGTTTCTTTTTGGAGTGATGAAAACTTTCTAAAATTGATTGTGGTGATTGTTGCCCAATTTTATCAATATACTAAAAATGACTGAATTGTACACTTTAAATAGGGAAATTGAATGGTATGTGAATTGTACTTCAACAAAGCTGTTATAAAACTGTATTCATATATTTGATTGTTAATAATTAATCCTATTCTTAGAGGATCCCATCCTTAATGAATCTAATGATATGCATCTCTCAAGACCAATAGGAATCACCTGGGACTAAGGGCAGGTGTCAAAATAGATGAGCAGAGTTGGTGCAAAATTTGTTCCTGTGACAGACTCAGAAGCTCACATAGTTCTTACAAAACACTGTTATGCAATTCATTCATTTCAAAATAGGGAATCTGAGTTTTGTATTACTTATTTACGTAGCCTAAGATTAATTTTTAAAATGTTAGGGTAAATAAAAGCTCAGAAATACACATAGTCTTCTGGTCACCACTTGCCCGTCACCTGCTACTTCCTGATTCACTGGCAGGAGGGATCACACACAAACATTCCCACTGGAATTCTGGGGTCGTGTACCTCAGCATTTTCTCAGGGCAGCTGCAGGTAGGGTCAGGATGTTGGGAAGTCATTGAATCCAGGGCTTTAGAATGCCTGGGACCCCTCCCCTCACTTTAGTGTTGACCTCCAAGAGCTAGCACCTGTGTTTCTTTTTTAGAAGCTGGTCCTCCGTCTATAGGGACCGTATGCACAGAGAGCCAGCAGTGCCTAGGAAGAGATGTGCCCACCCACACGGGGCGTGGCCCTCAATCAATGACTGATGGGTGCACACGGGGAGCATTGAAATGCCAGGTGGAGACGACTCTGAGGCATCACTCACACTCTAGAGCCCCTTACGGCAGCGGTCCCCAACCTTTCTGGCACCAGAGACCGGTTTCCTGGAAGACAATTTCTCTACGGAAGACGGGGGGAAGGGATGGTTCAGGCGGTCATGTGAGTGATGGGGAGCAATGGGGAGCGGCTGATGAAGCTTCACCTGCTCGCCCACCACTCACCTCCTGCTGTGCAGCCCGGTTCCTAACAGACTGGTCCGCGGCCTGGGGGTTGGGGATCCCTGCCTTATGGGATCAGGCAAGGCCCCTTCGAGGGTCTCTGCGGGGGAACGCACCTTTGCTTAGTTTCCTCCCCTTCCCTGCTTCCCTACAGGTCTCCCCTGGGAGCACTTCCTCTAGAAATCCCCTGCACAGGGATCCTCACAGCAGAGGCTACTTTCAGGGGCCTGACCTAAGACCAGAGTCCACATACCACGGCTAATCCGTGTGCTGGTGGTTAGCGTGCCTAGGCACACTGTGGGTACAACTGGTCTCCGAGTCTTAACTGTGTGAATCCAGCCTTTCCCTCTGGAAAATTGGAGTGCGTGGGCAGGCAAGGGGTCAGGTGGGACTTGACAGAAGCAAGATGTAGAGAGAGAAACACAGGGGTCCTGGAGCAGGGCCAGCTTTGTGGGAATGCGATCTGTGCGGTCACATAGGGCTCTGCACTTAGAAGGACCCTTGGTTTAATGCTCTTACATCGTCAACTTGAAATTCGTAATACTTTTTGTAAAAGGGTCCTGCACTTTCATTTTGTGCTGGGCCTTGCACATTATGTAGCTGGACCTAGTCCATGTGTCTAACCATATCTGAAGCTACATACTCCTGGATGTTTTCGGTTTCACAACCCAGCAAATGTCCTTTGGGCTTCTGTCATTTGCAGCATATAGAGCTATGAGCACAGTGGGTTCCCAACTGCAAATGTCAGAAACTCATTCTAGCCGGTTTCAGCAGAAAAGGAATTTGTTCAAGCATTATCAGGTAACTCAGAGAATCTGAGAGGTCCAGAGGAACAAACCTGAACGCCCAGCGGCAAAAAACAGTGGCCAGATTCTATCACAAATAGAATACATCCCTGGACGCAAATATCACGTTCACGTACCCGAGTCTGGGGCTGGGATGCTCCTTGGAACCTTTGTCACAGGGAACTGGATACTCTGCCGCTTCGCTCGGCTGAATGGGTTCCACGCACCACCAAACTCTTCATGGCGTTAGCTTCCCAATCGAAGTCTCCTGTGGGTATCAGGTTGGTGAAGGCTAGCTCGTGCCTGCACCTGAGAAGCAATAGCAGCTGGGCAAGAGGCATTCTAAATAGCTTCTCTCTTGCATTGGGTGGGGGCGGGAGGGGGGCAGTCATGAACCAGGGCATTTCCCCAAACACAGTAAAGGCATTGAAAAACGTTGGGAGGCATCCACGGGTACCCACTACCCACAACTTACATACATTCGAATTCTGCTGCTGACTGTGCGCATAGGAAGTACTTCATAAATGTGGAATGAATCCCACACACTTTCTACTGCTCTCAGTGATTCAGGGGTCTCCCAGTATGCTCCACCCAACCAACCCTTAGGGCATCCTACACCTTGTTGCCCTTTCGGGGCTGCCCCAGGCCCACTTTTCGACCCCATGTCCCTGGTACTGTACTATTTTCCACCCATCTGGAATCCCAACCAGGACAATACGGGTACGTTTCTGCAAAGCAAAACAGAAACAAGCCCTTAGGTTATAAGGTGTTTGTTTACCTGGAGGCAGGTGGAAAGTGCTTGATAGATGTTGTTGGCTGCCACAAAGCAAGTCCCACACACTTACTGCAGCTGGCAGGTAATGAACCTATTTCTATGCAAAAAAGGATCTCTTTGTTGCTAATCATTTTTATGCCGCTTCCACCCTGTTCAGAAGGAGTATTTTTCGGAATCAGGTGTTAACAAAATAATGAACCAAATAAAATGTACAGTTAGCAATTATCAGTTTCCTTTGATGAATCCGCCCTCGAGTTTGTTATTGCCAAGGTGATGTAAAAATTAAACAGAAGAACAAAAGAGTGCCTTTGGGAGGGGCATGAAATCATTTAAAAACAACTGTTTCATCCATTTTGTACCGCTGTACTGAATACATTTATTTCAAAGGAGAGGCTGGAGTAGAGAGTGGAAATGGGCGGAGGGCCCGCCATGGACACCAAGCTCCTCGAGGCGGGGCTTTTCGGCTGTTTTGCAGGAGGCTCTGGGTAGCCTGTGGGGAGAACACCTTGGTGTCAGAGGGATGAGGTCGGGCAGACATCAGCGGGGCCAGAATCGCGTCTAACTGCTGTGTGCTCGGGGCTGTGCAGGATTTGGAACCCGGAAAGAGCAAAGAGCTGTGTCTTGTCTCTCTCTGCCCTGGGTGAGCTCATCGGCTCAGTTTTTCTGAAGCTTCACTGCTGGTTGGGGTGGGGTTGGCATGAACCAGGGCTCCTCTAAGACGCTCTTCCCTCCCCACAACCCGGTTAGAAGGATTGTCAACCTTCATTCTGCCAGAGAGGTCAGGCATTGCCAGAGCCTTCGGTGTCCTTCAAGTGGGGGGGGTGGCTCTGAACTCTGCTTCCCTGGGAATCAGCGAGGAGGCTATGGTAGGTGCTCAGAAGACATTTGCTGAACAACTGCTTGTTCACTTTAAACATTCATCTGGGCTGTTTCCACTACAGCATTCTTCCTCTTTCTGTGCTGCCCATCAGTCACTATGGCTTCTTGGAATTCTGACAGAAAGCATTAAAACATAAAATGAAGTCATAAATCATTCTCCTGAATGCCAGGAATACACATCCACCCTGCGTGGACTGCCCCGCAGTTAGGGTCCGCTCCTGCATCCCCAATCCTCAAGCCCGGCTCCTCTGCGTTGCCCAGGATGGGATAAGAACACAGGTCAAATTCCATGTTTCCACTGTGAAGGAAGCAGCCACCTCCTTAGAGGCAGTTTCTGAATAACCTATGCTGTATGTTTTCACTGACCTTAAATCCAAAGCCAAATCGATGTAGGAGAGCCATAAGGATGAGACAGGAAGCTTGAGAGATTCACTTTTTAAGGGATCAGCCACGTCTGTGAAATCTCATCTCGGCTCCCAAGTGCCGGTCTTCACGCCTAATACGGTGCTTCTCGCGACCTCCCCTGTGGCATCCTGTGGGCTCTGGTCTCACCTCCTATCATCTGTAGGAGATGACGAGGCTTTCTTCACATTGAAGGGGAGACACAGGACACACACTTCTCAGCTGCCATCTCTGGGATGCAGAGCACACTTCCTCCTGTCCCTGGTGGAACCACGGCAGTGGGTTTAAATCCACAATCAAACTCATTTCTGGGCATGTGGGAGGTCACTTTCTGAACTGAGGTTCCCTGCCTGCGGCCTCCGAGATCAGAGTGACCAAGTAGAGCGTCCTCTTTTTCTCCCCAAATTTGGCCAAGACAAGATCTTCCAGTAGGCCAAGCTGCAACTCACCACCAAGATACTTCTGCATTTTTTCTGTCCAACGGCATGCCTAAATCCACAAAGGGGGCAAAAGCAACTTTTCAGAAGAGATGCCAAATCAGCTGCTGATTACCCGTGCTAGAAGTATACACAAAAGAATAAAACACCATGCTGTAGATCGCCCTCCCCGTTACGCTCTTGGAAGAGCTTTGGCTTCCTGGACCTAAGAAACATCATGGCCTAGCAGGGTAGGGCATACCCATGATTACAAATCCCGGCTCTGCCACTCTCTGTCTATGTGACCTTGGGCAAGCAACTTGACCTCTGCGACTCAAGTTGGTCATCTGTAAAATGAGGGTAACGATTGTACTGCGTCACAGGGGTGCTGTGAAGATTAAATGAGACAGGGCATAGCCTGGTACCTGGAACATTCGGTAGGAGCTTAGCGAACATCAATCATTACCCCGTTACTCAGATGTGGGCAGAGGAGAGAGACATAAGCTTCCTGGGAACCTGGAATCCTGAAAGGGGTGCAGGAGCATGAACAGCGTATTGGGGCAACTGCTATTGCCCTTTCAAGTGGCAGCTGGGAGCCTTCAACTCTGACCAGCCTCCCCCGCATGGACGGCTGCCTCTGCCTGGATGACCTTTAAAATGGGCAAAGCCATGGGCCCAGAGGCTTTTGCTCTCCCTGTGACTGATTTGTCTAATTATCATTCTCCCTGGGATTTGACTGACCAGAGGTGAGCTCAAAAGAAAAGGAGGGGTCAAATATCAATAGAACCTTCTGCCCAGCACAGAGGAATTGGAGTTTTCTGGAAGCTAGGGCAAGCCTTCCAAAGATTTTCAGCAGGAGGGTGGCAGGATCAGAATTACGTTTCTGGAAAACCACAAGGGAAGACATTGTACACCCACAGGTGTCTGTAGAGGGCCATAGAGTCAGGCAGGAGGCAGTGGGTGAGGGAGACCTGCAGTGCACTCCCCAGGTGCTCAGGGAAGAGGTGACCCACCTAGACCAAACAGGGCAACAGAAATGGAGAGGGAGAACGAGGAGAGAAGGCGTATGAGTGAGTCGAGAGGTAGAATCAGCTGTGCTCTGTGAATGACTGGGTGCAGGAGCGGGACTGTGGGGAGAGCAGCTCTCACGGTTCTGGCTGGAACGTGACGCTGCCCAAGGCAAGATGAAGAGCAGGTTTGGGGGAAGATGAGCTTTGGGACATGCTGAGTTTGGGATGCTTGTGGGAGGCCCCAGTGGCAGCTCCTCCCTGAAGATGCGGGCTCAGAGTGGGTACGGTCTGCACTGGGGTGGTTAGTTCCAGCTGTGGATGAGCTGCCCAGGGAGAGAAAACTTAGATGAGCACAGTGATGGCTTTGATGTCAACTCAGCTGAGTTACAAATCAGCGTGGCCTCAGCATGGCAGGGCACCACCCACCCCGAGGTCCTTGGGTGTGTGGGGGTGTCCAGGCTGTACCTCCTGAGACCACTGCTTCTGGAGAACCTGGAGGAGAAGCAATGTGGAGATTCTGTGCAGGGCTGGAAGCGGGGGAGCCGAGCAGTCTCACAGGAGTGTCAGCCCTCCTCTGGTTCCCCGGCCTTGCACACAGTGCCCCACTCCCTCTCCATGCCCTGCACAGAGCCACAGTCAAGTGGGAGGGAAGCCCGCCCCTGAGACAATTCTCTGCCTGCCCTGAATCCCTGGGGATGCCTGCCAGGGAGCACTGGGCCTCTGGGGAGCTTTGCTTTCTCGCCTCTGAGGCTCTGCAGAGCCTTGGCTGTCGGCGGGAGACAGGAGGGCAGCATTCCCTGAGGCTTGGCACTACTGGGGGGGGGGGGGCAGCACGCTGGTTCTGCTCTAGCAGAGGCTTCACAGGTGAACACTGCGGGTGCGGTCCACAGCCGCCGAGGAAACAGAGAAACACTCCAAGCTGTGCCTTGTACAACCAACTAAAGCAAAGATGGACAAAGCGACTCGGTCTCCTTGAGAGCCTGCTTGAGGCACAAGATTGATGATGGGGTCCTCTGCAGTCAGGGACGTCACTTATTCACTCATTGTAGGTCTTGTGGAAATGCCACATCAAAATGGCCTGAATCACTAGCACATCCATAGGCTCACATACTCATGAATCACCTACACTCTCGGCGTCAAGAGGAACTTCATCATCCGTCCATCCACCCCAGAGACTGCCACTGTGCCACACCCTCAAATGCATGTAGAGAACACAGTGGTGAATCAGACACGAACCTAAGAAATGCACAGCCTGGAAGGAAGAGAGGGATAAATAAACAGCCCCCATTATCTCCACCATGATAGTCTTCCTGTTATGGTTGGTAGACTTCAGAACAATGGTAGGGACACAGAAGTGGGCGTGATCAGTTCCACTTAGGTTGGAATGGGTGGCTGGTCAGGGAGGACATAGCTTTTGAGATCAGTCTTGCAAAAAGCAAGAGGGATGTTTAGCAATATGCTATTCTGTACATCTCCAAAGTTCCTGAAGTTCTAGTAGTTAATCTTTGCTACCTTGAACTAAAGACCAAACTTGAGGTCTCTGGGGGTATGCAATGGACTGAAGAGCAATTGATTCTTTTTAAGGTCCTGCTTAGATATTAGAAAATTACTTAAATTTAACTTTTCCAAATATTTTGAAATATGAATAAGTGGATAAAATTTCACTGAATAAGAGAATGAGTCTTTTCTAAGAGCCCTGGTTATTGTCAAAAGAAAGAAAAAGGACGGCAAAAGGGAGGTTCTTCTGTTACAAATGGGCCTTTATAACTTTTAGGGAGGAGGAAGCCAAAATATGGAAATTTCTATCACTCATTTTTATTGTGTTTCATAATCACCTGATTCTGTTAAAAGGAGGTTTTTTTTTTAAACTCTCACATGATTTAAACTATCCTTTTAAAGTAAGTAGAGAGACAAGAATTCCAAGATGTCAGAAGAATGGAGGCTGTACTTACTGAAGATGCGCATTAGAATCACGTGGGCCCCGCTCAGTACTTTGTTCCAGCATGCCCCATCCCTGCTCTGACGAACTGCACATCCCCAACTCCAAACACATGACCTGGGAGGGGGTGTGACAGTTACAAGACTCTGACCCCTTGCTGGGGGATCATGTGACCCAAGCAAGACCAATCAGGGTCCATCTCTGAGACTTTTCGGTTGGAGTTGGAGAAGGGCCCTGTCCCAGGGGTTATGGATCAGAAAGGAGTTGAAGTTGAAGAAGAAGGTGGCCTTATTCTCTACCACTCAGAGAAAGCCTGTCTGCTGTGGGAGAGAATGAACCAAGCAGATATAAGCAAAGCAAAGGGAGAGACAGAGAGCTCTGGTTTCGTTTCTCATCCCTAAAAAGATACATAAAAATGAGCTTTGAATGGCTCAAAAGGATTAGGAAAAATAGGTCAACTAAGAGAATCCAAATGTAAGTGGTTCATTGGGAACACTCAGTGTGGTAGAGATAGAAACATGAGACATGTTTTTCCTCCCCATTGCTGTGCTCTGTGATATCTGCTTCTCTTGATCTTTAATTTATCTTGGCACAGCCCACAACTTTCTGGCCACTTTCAGTGATTAAATACAGCCAGGTCCTAATAAAAACACCAATCTTCTATCCAGTGCTGTGATTTCTCCTTTGCCATTGCTGCCTAGACTTGTGGCTCAAAGGACTAGTAGGGAGAGAAAACATGGTCTTCCTTTCCCTTATTTCCCATCGCTCATGTTTCTAGCTGGTCTACACTGGGCAGTAGGGGAGGGATGGGAAGAAGGGGTCAACTTACACAACTCTCATGTGGTAAGGGGGCCTTGATTTCTCTCTGGTTCAGTACAGCCTGCCAGGTGATGCAGGTTCCAATGGCTCCGAATATGCTTTGCCTAGATGAGTGACCAGTGGACCTTTTGTCTCATCTGGTAGGCTGAGAGGAAATGGAGCTGCCAAGCCATATGAAGCTCCCACTGGAGATTTAAAGGAAGATGAATGGTACTTAAGTAACAAGAAGACCGTGAAATCAAACCATTAAAAAACAATTTCAAGACGAGTCAACTTCCCTCACCTTCTTTTCACTGTGATAAAGCCCCCCAAAGTCATCGGATGGTTCTTTTGATCTTGCTTAAGTTGACTGTGTTGACTGTCTCACCATTTTCCACCGGGGCACAGAGGTACTCCTTGCTTTGGGGGAAATGCTGCTTCTGGGAGAAGATGGGGAAAGGGGAGACTCCCACTTCCTTCCCCCACTTTCTCCAGTTATTTTCCAGTCTTGAGGACAAAGCTGGGATTTCTGCGGCTGAAGTCACCAAGGTTGCCTGCAAGCATACCTAAAAGAGAGAGTCTCACTAGGTTTACTTTTCTCTGATTTTTAAAAACTTCTTTCATCCAACGTGAGCACTCTGTCACTCTCTACCCTATAAGCTTGAGTTCCAAATTGAGGTCCAGAAGGGACTCGTGTGGGTTTTTGGCCCATGGAACAAGATGCCTTTAAATCTAGTGGTGATGGTGGTGTAAGTGTCACCTAGGATGACATACATTTCTTCTTCTGTCCCCAAAACCCAACTTCCCAACTTTCCATATTTTAGTTTTTAATTCAAAAGTTAATTATACAAATGATAAAGAAATGCATTCTCCTTGTGAAACATCAGAGCAAAACACTTTGGATAAGATTACAGACCCCTTTGACAAACAGTGCCACCCTCCCACTAAAGAAGTAATAGCTATTGCAGGAAGACGTGTACCCCCTAGTTCTTTTTCTACTCATCAACATGCATGCTATGTATTTATGTCCCCATAGAAAATATAAAGAATGTGTGTTTAAATTTATTAAAGGCATTCTGTTTTGCACACTCTTCTACAACTTGTTTTTCCATTTGACCTGGTCCTTCAGGTTGGAAGGACTGAACTCAGAGCTCTCTCTCTGGTAACACAGCCTGGAGGGCATGAGGGAGGCTGAAACCCAGCCCATCTCTGCTAGCTTAACCCAAAGAGAAGGCTGTCCTTCTCTGACTATTCTAATTCATTCAAAGATATGGTGTGTGATGTGGTGGCCCTGGATGGACCCTCCATGCTCTATTTAATTGCTTTGTAGTATTCCCTTAGCGTGGATACACTGCTTTCGTTGGATCCATCCCCGTGGTTGGACATCTAAGTTTTTTCTAGTTTCTCATGATCGTAGGAAACGCTGCCATGAAGTTTTATGTGTATTTCTGTGCACATGTGCAAATATTTCCCTAGAGAAGTAGTGAGATTTCTGAGTCACGGGGATGCACATTTTAAATTCTACTAGACAATGTTAAATTGTCCTCTGAAGGGCCCCACCAGTGCAGTCTCACCAGCAGCGTACAAGAGTGACCATTTCCATCCTCCTCACCAACACTGGATACTGCCAGACTTGGATCTTCCTTCCGATTGCCGTCCCCTTCTTAGCGTGCGTCTGGTCGACCCTACCGCTCTGGGGTTGTTCCCAACCCACTGTCTTATTTTGTTCCTGGTTTCTTCATCAACTTGATCTCAGTCTTGGCTCTCTGGCCACCTGAGTTTCCTTCTCCTTTGTCCTGACAAGGAGCGTCTGCTCTCACGCTGGCCTGAATTCCAGGTGGCAAGTGAGCAGGAGAACAGCTCTGCCTCCATCTAGCTGTGTGACCATAGATGAGGCCTCAGTTTCCCCATCAGTAGCATAAAGGAACTGGGTTCCAGGAACTCCAGGATCCTAGCTCTCACTTTAACCAGGCGCTCTTGCCCGCATCAGAGCTAACCACCGTTTGGTCCGGATGGAATGCTTTACTGCAAATGCCCACAGTCAGACATGAGGCATCTGAAGAAGTGACGGGTAGGTATGGACTTTATTGCTCCAATAAATTATGTCACCATTCATTACTGTGTTTTCATGGGTGAGGATGGGTGACGAAGGAAGGACCTTTCGGTCTGCCCAAGCTCTCCACCATGTAGTGAGCCTTTCTCAATTAAATCGGGCTTACTCACACCTCTTCACCCACTTCCTTCTTGCTTTTCAGACCAGATCTTCCCCATTTATTCTGAAAATATTTATTGAGCAGCTGCAACATCCCCTTCTCCACGACCACTTTTGCAAGGGATGAGAGTAGAAGATGCAGGGGGTGGAAAAGGGCTTTTCTGAGCTGCCTGCTCTCATGGCTTAGTTCACTGCTGTCTAATAGAACTGTCTGAGATGATGGAAATGTTCTCCAAAATCCGTGCTGTCCAGTATGGACAAACTGAAGTGCCTTGGACCACTTGTTATAGAAGGTGTGGTTGGGATCCCTGTGCCAGTGCATAATGAATGTAAGGAAGCAATACAGTCCTGGGGGGCTCGCAGCAGACACTCCAGAACTCAGTCCTCTCCACTCTCTTTAAAGCTTCAGTCTCTTAATCAGTAAAAAACTGAATCGAGGATGAAAGGACATAGCGTGTTTAGGCCTTGACCCAGGGCCTGGCCCACTGTAGATGGCCAACTGGGGTATTCCCTTCCCCTCTGCTCTGCTGTCTGGGTTCTCAGGACTCCTACATGCTTCAGACAAGTAAAAGTTTCCACCATGAGGAGGCGGGACTCAGGGAGCAGAGCCTATGCTTCAGGTTGGAAGGACTGAACTCAGAGCTTCTGGGAGGGGCAGGCTGAAGAGGCCACCTCCCCCTTCAAAGGCTTCCAGAGCCTCAGACTCTGATTCACCCAGGTGAGTTGCATAACTTTATGGACGCCACAAATCATATCACTCCCACCGTGGGGATTTCCAAGGGTGGGAATTTGCCTCTCCCACTACAGCCTACCTGGACAGGTGTTGGAACATAATAGGTATTCAGTGAATAACGGTGGGTGGGTTGATCACCCAAAGTCATGTAGTTTGAATGGCAGCCAGGAGCTATGAGTTTTAGATACCACCCCCCACCCTGCCCCCAGCTCTGTTCCAGGAAAACGCAAGGACTTTGGGGTCGCAAGTTAGGGCTGGACCCTCAGCTTTGCTGTTGCCTGGCTCTGTGATCTTCGCAAGTGCTGACTCTGTTTGTTGTCTTTATTTCCCTGGTGCCCTCCAATTCTGGGACCTGAATATGTATGGCCTGCTTTTGCTGGGCAGGTCCTGAGGCTGGCATAGGCGTTAAGGACACACTTCTCCTCAGGCTGGGGTTTGTTCTCCCAAACCCCCGCCTCCTCTCCACACAGCGGAGCTTGCAGCTGGCTTCCTGTGGCTCCAACAACAGGCGGGCGGCGTTCTCCTTCCCTTCCCTGACCTCACCCAGCAAGCACTCCAGAGGCGGTCAAAACAAACAGGACTTGCGCGACCCAGCCAGGAAATCCAGAACAAAGGAGGGCTTCTTTTATCAGCTGTTTCCTTTTGTCAGAAGATAAATCGTGAGAGCAATAACCTTAAAAAAAAAAAAAAAAAAAAAAAACTGGAACAGAAAGAGAAATAAAATCAGTTAAATACTACTTTGATAAATTTGAGTAATTCATTTATTTTTCATTCAATGAGTATGTGATTATTATGTGTCAGGTACATGGAGCTGTGGCTGTTTCATGGTGTACAAGACATGCAGTTTGACCTAGAAGAGTTCAGGGTTTAGTGGAGATTAGAAATAAGAACCCGACAGGACTACTGTACAGTAGGACTAGGGGTCACTGACTTGGTCATTACTGTGTCCCTACTGCCTGGAATTCAGTGGGCATGTAATGGGTGCTTAATAATGATCTGTTGAGTGAATGAGGACAGATGCTTGGGAAGCCCATAGGAGGGGTGCCTAATCCAGAATCCGAAGCTTCTTGGAAGAAATGACAGAGAGACCAGAAGACTTGAAGAAAAGGCAGGAGTTAGCAAGGCAGAAGTGGTGAGGGGAGGTAGGGAAAGATGGGGGTGGGCAGGGGTTGGGTTTTGCAGGCCGAGGAAGCAGCATCGGGTTGAGAATAAGGGCCTTGGGTGAGCTCAAGCAAATAAAGTTGCCAATAACTGACCACTTTTGACTAAGAAAAACTGCAACATCATATGGTTCAACCAAATACTTAAAATGTCACTGAATAATCAGAGACAAGATCACGTGGGGCCGTGTAAGCTGTGTCAAGATATTGAATTTTTCTCCTGAGGGCATAGAGAGGCAACGAGGTTTTACTTTTTTCTCCCCCCTAAAATAAAACTATTTTTTTTCATATGGCTCTATAACCAATACATGTTATTATTTTAAAAATTCATATTATAACAAGAGTGAAAAGAAAAAAGATAGTAGTCATCTTTGATCTCACCAGCCAGATAGCCATGGCCAGTTTGAACCGACGTAGTCACAACAGTGTGCTCTACCTTTTCCCGACTTTTCTCTCGAGTTGTATACATGAAGAGGAGCAGGGCATGAAGCTGCTACTTAAAAGTTGCCAGTGGCCTCTGTGTCTAACCGAGGCAGCTGTAGGTTACCATGGAAAAATTCATTTTTGTTTTGTGAGCAATCAGAGTGGGAGAAAGACACGGCAGGACTTTTTTGGGCTTAGTTGCTGTATTTCCTCACACATGGCTCACGTGAGGTTGCTCGGGACAAGGTGGATACATAGGTACAAGGTCAAGGTCAAGGTCAAGGGCATTGAGATCTAACATTTTCTCTAAAAAACGAAAACAAAACCAAAAACATTGGAAATTTGAAAAATGGAGAAAAATTCAAAAAAGAAAATGATCACCTGAATCCTACCTTGCACAATCCCATTATTGACATTTTTGGTATATTTGCTCCCAGAGTCCTTTTTCTCTATATATTGTGTTCATATACATAGTGATAGATCAAATTGAATTAATGTTCAGCAAATACTCACTCTTTAGTATTTGCGTGTGCATGTATTCATATGTGTACACCCACACCCATAGAAAATAAGTAGTAATGTTTTGTGTCCCTCTCCCTTTTGCCATTTTATTTATTTTTAAATAAATTTATTTATTTATTTATTTTTGGCTGCATTGGGTCTTCGTTGCTGCACACAGGCTTTCTCTAGTTGTGATGAGCGGGGGCTACTCTTTGTTGTGGAGCGTGGGCTTATCATTGCGGTGGCTTCTCTTGTGGCAGAGCACGGGCTCTAGGTGCACAGGCTTCAGGAGTTGTGGCACGCAGGCTCAGTAGTTGTGCCTCGCGGGCCGTAGAGCGCAGGCTCAGTAGTTGTGGTGCAAGGGCTTAGTTGCTCCGTGGCATGTGGGATCTTCCCGGACCAGGGCTCGAATCCGTGTCCCCTGCATTTGCAGGCGGATTCTCAACCACTGCGCCACCAGGGAAGTCCCACCATTTTATTTTAGAACTCTAGCTTGGAAATTCCTAAAGGGATTTTGTTAACCTGAAATAATCCTTTGCAACTCTTTGATGATATGCCCTTAACTCTAAGAAGGTCTTTTATATCCTAAAATTGGTGGGTTGGAGCCACTGTTGGTATCTCTTCAGAATCAGAGCCTCCTCCTTTTTGTGGTGTTATGTTTCTTACCAATTTTACCAAGGGTGGGCATAATTGACATTTATAGAACAACAAGTCAATTCCTGCCACTTATAAAATTGGTAAGCGGGCCACAGACACTTCTCTGTCTCTGTGGCTGGCTTTCATGGGGTGAGGGTGGATAACAAGGCTGTCCACACAGAGCCCAGACCTGCTGCTCAGAGTGGAGAATGAACACCTGAAATTGATCAAGTGGCTGCTTGTTCATTAAACAAGCCCTGCGCCCCTCCTGGTCCAGACCCACCACTGCCCCCCACCTCCCTGAGCCCCCTCCCCAGGGTTCCAGGCTGACTGCCTCTCCATGATGGGGGAAGCTTCAGCCCACAGGCCCCAGCCCTCCCAACCCAGGCACATTCTGGGTGGGGCTCAGGGTTGGCCATGGAGAGGCAAAAATTATGGAGACTTGTGACATTTCACTGATACACTGAGCACTGAATCCATTTTATCTTTGTTTCCATATTTCTCTCGGGGAAAGACGTCACCTGCTAAGACCATTCCCGTGCAAGATGCAGATGCCTCAGCTCTCTGCCCTCTTTTAACACCTTTCAGTCTTCCAACTTTTTCTAAGTGCCTTTAACTTTTGCAGTTTTAGAGAAGAGTTCTCATTCTAAACTTACTCTTTTTTGCATATGCTCATGCCCTCTTAATGGCTTGTCCTATGCCACCAGCAACCCTCCCCCTGCACGTCCCCGGGATTGCAGGCAGCAGTTCCATCTGTAGGTTAAGGGCTCGCCTGCCCAGCCACCAGGGTCCTGGTGGGTTTCCTTGCAGTCCCCTCAGTTGCTGTGTATTCCCTTTCTGTTGTCTTGGGACTCAACCCCTTCTTCTGTATCATCTCATATTAATTTTATTAACCAGAAGAAATTAGAGATTTCCTGTGGTCTGGCACTCAGAACTCCAGCCTTGCTAATGACACCTTTGTTTCTTGTTCTTTTCTCTACTGCTTTCCATAGCGAACTTTGAGGTTCCGGATCAAAGACATTTTTACTCTTCATCTAGTATGATATTCATAACCACTCAAAGTAACAATAAAACAACAACAGCTTACATTTATTGAGCGCTTACTACGCACCAGGCACTGTTTCACGTATCTTACGCATATGATCTCTTTTGACCCTAATAACTATCCCCACTCTATAGATGAGAAAAGTTAGGCACAGAAAATTTACATAGCTTACCGAAGTGCTAGAACCAATGTATAAACCCAGTTAGTATCCCAGATTAAGAGCCAGGAGAATACACTGCTTTTAGAAATACCCGCATATCCCGTTGGCCCACTTCCCAAAGCCTGCTTACGTGGTCTTGGGCCATCAGATACACTTTGTCCTGAGGGCATGGATGACTGCACATGTCTTCTTGAAGGCTCTGCGTCAAGACTCTTTTTTTTTTTTTTTTGGTTGTTCCTGTCTACACTGGCTGCAGCTGCTTCTGTAGGTTCTCAGGGACGTGCTTTATCGGGATTCAGATGTCCTTTCCCCAGGCTCGAGCAGTGCTCTCTGGGATGCATCTCTGATTGGAGCCCCTACGATTGTGTTCCCGATACCTTGGTCTAGCCTGCGGGTGATTCCATGACAGGCTCCGGGCTTGGGCCGGAGGCAGGCATCTGCACGCGTCAGCCAGGGGCTGATCCTCTGCTTCAAAGGTGTTTTAGTGAGGCAGGCATAGCCATCAGCTTCTAGATACCTGGGGCAGCTATGATGGTCCATGGTCCTGGACATCAGTGTCATGTTCCTGCTGGTATACCTTGCCCCCAGTACCTCCCCCCAGGTGCTCCTTTGAGCCAGCCTCCTGGCTCTCCTCCAGCCCTCTGGACCCCAGCGATATCAGGTGATGGGGCCAGACAGCTGGGATCAGTCTCCCTGAACGGCTCTATCTATAATTTCATGGTCATTTGGACTGGTATAAATGACAGTGGTAGAAAAAATCACCCCATGTGCAGAATGACTCTGGTAAGGTGGGTCAGACTCAGTGACAGAGGTGTGGGTTATGGTCAGAGTGAGGCTTCAGTAGAATCGACACCGACCCAGCAACCCCCTTCAGAGACGTAGGCCTCCTGAAAACAAGACAACTTCCTATAGTAATGGTGTTACCAGGGGTCCTGTCTCTCTGCCGTGGGACCACTCCTCCACCCAATAACTGGATGAGTTAGAAGAGAATGGTGACCCTTCCAGCCTGCTGGATGTGATAACCAGACATCAGGAGGCAGAGGGTGAGAAGCTTCCCATAAAGGCAGAGGAAGAGCTGATGTGGGGAGTCTGGGCCAGTGGTCCCTGAGGGGGTGTGCAGAGGTGGTCAGCAGCAGCATGAATGTGCAGAGGCTCAGAAGCCCAAGGCCTCCCCAAGGGGCGCCAGAGCCGAGGAGCTCAGAGCTACTGACAGCAGCTGACAGGCTAAGCGAGGAGGCATTCAAATGGTCCGAAAACTCGGGAAAAGTGCCCCACCTCATTTAAGTTTGTTAAAAATCAGGTTGGCAAAGATGAAAACAACTTATTGGTGAGCACATGAAGAAAACGGCCCTCTCATACACCGCCGGGGGAAGCATAAATTAACACTGGTCCACAATCCATTACCTGAAACTCTTGGGGACAGAAGTTGCTGGAATTTAGAATTTTTCAGATTTTTGAAAAGCAACATGATGTATAAATTATATAACACTCCCTGTAGGAACTAGGGCAATATATACATTTATGTGTCTGCATGAAATGTACAAATACTCATACTACGTGGGACAAATAAAGCCGTAAGTAGCCTCGTGTCCATTCAGGTCAGGGTGAGCCACCAAATGACTTTCGTTGTTAAACTTATTAAAGCATTTACAGTTTTCAGAGTTTTCGTGGGATTATAGATCTTGTGACCTTTCTGGAGGGCAATTTTACCATATGCATTAAGAATCTTAAAATAGGGACTTCCCTGGTGGCGCAGAGATTAAGAATCCACCTGCCAATGCAGGGGACACGGGTTCGAGCCCTGGTCCGGGAAGATCCCACATGCCGCGGAGCGACTAAGCCCGTGTGCCACAACCACCGAGCCTGTGCTCTAGAGCCCGCGAGCCACGACGACTGAGCCTGCACGCCACAACTACTGAAGCCTGCCCGCCTAGAGCCCATGCTCCGCAGCAAGAGAAGCCACCGCAATGAGAAGCCCCCGCGCGCACTGCAACGAAGAGTAGCCCCCACTCGCTGCAACCAGAGAAAAGCCCGCGCGCAGCAACGAAGACCCAACGCAGCCAAAAATAAATAAATAAATTTACTAAAAAAAAAAAACTTAAAATACACATGCCTTTTCACCCAACAATTTTTACTTCTAGGAATTAGTTCTACGGACATAATTGTGATTATGTGCAACAATCTAGCAATAAGGATGCTCATTACTGCATTGTTTTTGTTTGAAAAAGAAAGAAATTAGAAACAACCTAAATGTTTACTAATGAGGAATTGTTTCAATACGCAACGGACTATGAGGTGATCCCTAAAAATATGTTTGCTTACTGACTTGGAAAGAAGTGCATGATGTATTGTTTGAAGGCAAATTTAAGCTATGAAGACGATCTTATTTGTGTAGTAAAACTCAGAAGAGGACATATGCACGAACCAGAGTTATTTCTAGGTTTTTATTGCGCATAGTTTTTCTTTATTTATTGCTAATGTGGGTTTTCTCATTTTCTTCGAGTTAGAAAAGTAAGACTTTCAAAGAATTCAGATGTATATAAGCTAAAACAAAGGCTTCCACTCTGCTCACCCCTCCCTAACTCCTCCTTGGGGGTAACATATATCCATTAGGTGGGTTTCTTTCCAGACAATTTTTCTCTGTTTGTAAATGCATAAAAACTTTTTTTTAAACATCTTTATTGGAGTGTAATTGCTTTACAGTGTTGTGTTAGTTTCTGCTGTATAACAAAGTGAATCAGCGATATGCATACATATATCCCCATATCCCCTTGCTCTTGCATCTCCGCCCCCCCCCCCCCCCGCATCCCACACCTCTAGGTGGTCGCAAAGCACCGAGCTGATCTCCCTGTGCCTTGCAGCTGCTTCCCACTAGCTATCTATTTTACATTTGGTAGTGTAGATATGTCAATGCCACTCTCTCACTTTGTCCCAGCTTACCCTTCCCCCTCCCCGTGTCCTCAAGTCCATTCTCTACATCTGTGTCTTTATTCCTGTCCTGCCCCTAGGTTCATCAGAGCCATTTTTTTTTTTTAGATTCCATATACATGTGTTAGTGTACGGTATTTGTTTTTCTCTTTCTGACTTACTTCACTCTGTATGACAGACCCTAGGTCCATCCACCTTACTACACATAACTCAGTTTTGTTTCTTTCTTCTTTATCCATTCATCTGTCAGTGGACACTTAGGTTGCTTCCATGTCCAGGCTATAGTAAATAGTGCTAAATGCATAAAAACTTTTAAAGTAATTTTTCCATCCATGGAATTTTAAGTAATTTTTCCATACCGTGTATATTGTTCTACATCTGACTCTATCAATAACCTGTTTCCATGTTGCAAGGGTGGACCTTAGTTTACTCAACCCTTTCCACCTTGTTGGACATTTAAGTAGCTTCTATTTATTGACTATCTCAAACAATGTTGCAAAGAACATTCTTGGGCATGTGCCTTTGTGGACATGTGCGTCATTTATGTGCAAGAGTTCTTAATTTTCATTTTCCATGAACATGTGTTCTTTAGATTATTAAAAATCTTATTAAACATATTAAAAGATTCCATTAGATTATTTCAAATAGCCTGAAGCCACTCAGGTGGTCCATTTTTTCTCAGGATAAATGAGCTATTTGTTGGCACCACCTTATAAATAAATGCCACGTGGTTTTGAGCCACACGTATTTTTTACAGATTCATCCTCCCTGAGGAGTCTCTGGTCCAGGGCAGCAGACGGGAGTCTCGGTTGCAGTTGCCAAAGCCTCGAGGGGTTGGGTGTGGGTGTGGATTGTCCTTGGATGGCTCTGGGTGTCCACTTTGCACAGACAATCAGGTGACCTGGGGGCCTTCCCTTGGCAGTTGGTGGTCGCTGACCACTCCTGGGAAGGCTTCAGTTGCTGATCCCAGGGGATAATGGTTTCCCTGGGGGTGGGCTGGCTTCTCTGGAGTTTGGGCCTGATGGGTTTTCTGGAGGTATACGGGGGTCCTGGATCCAGAGGGGAGCTCCTGGGGTAGTGAGGGCAGGCAGAATGGGTCCTCGTCCTGGGCCCAAGTTCTGGGCTTCCAAGCCCTCTCTTCCTTTTGTGAGTGCAAAGCAGATGCCACATTTCCTTAATTTTCAGAAAACCATTTTTCTTTTGCATTGCAATGCACCTGCAATAGGAAGCGGACATTGAACGTGGGAGTGACCTTCCCCTGCACTGAATGTGGGGGTGACCTTCCCCTGGCTCTTCCTGAAGCCTGTTTTATCAGAGGCTGGAAAATCCCATCCCTTGTATGCAGAGGATAAAGGAAAGTCTTTTCTGAAATTCAGACTGGACTTAAGTGTGAGGCAAAAGCCGAACTCATCATTCCTTTTCCTGGCTGCTCGGTGCCCATCCCTTCTCATAATGCTGCCAGAAACCCTCCTGTGTAATTAGTGGGGCCGTAATTAATACATTAGAGGAGTCTTCCTAACAGATCCAAGCCAGTGTGTCCTCTTAAAATGGGGTGGGAGGCAGACTTTACAGGCTTCTACACGTTGACCCGAAAACGCCCAGTCAGACAATCGCATTGTCATCCCCGGCCATGCACATTTATATGCTTCTCAGACACAGCGGCCCCGTGGAGGAAAGCAAAGGGGTGAGAAGGGTTATGAGTGATTGAACTGGGGACTGGAGACGGTGGGCTTAGAGAGCTGGAAAAACTGTGCATGGAGCTGTGGTTCCAGTAATAGGAACTTAGGAAGGCAGAGGTGAAGTGGGTGGCGAGGCAGATTGGGGATGTCACAAAGAAGTGAGTGTTTATGAAGCACCTACTATGTGCCAGGCAGTGAGATGCTGTCTCATTCAACTCCTGAGACAAATGTCAAGATCTCCCCTTTTACAGGTAGCAACGGGGTCCCACAGTGGTGATGTGACCCTCAGAAGGCCACAGTTACGGACTGAGTCTCTTCTGGCTCCCAAAGCTTAAAGGAAAATCATTCTTCCTGCAATCTTTCTTCAGTCTTTTCCCACCAGTCCATCCAGCACTCCATTGGTGAATGAACGTCCTAGAATCTTGGTTCGGCTCACTCCCTCCACAACCTTGCTGGTCCCTACCTCTGCAACCTCATTGCCTGTGGATGGAAAACGGGCCCCCTTTTTTACAGCCTCGCTCGGGTGACGGTGAAGATATTGGCCGAGACACTCTCTGAAGTCTCTTCTAGGCCTACTGGTCATGATTTTATGGTTGGAAAATATTTATAAAATTGATAAATATTTTTCTAATTAATTTTACAGAAAGAAAGAAACAAACAAACAAAAAGAAAGAAAGAAAAAAAAGAAAGAGAGAAAGAAAAAAAAGAAAGAAAGGAAGAAAAGAAAGAAAGAAAGAAAGAAAAGAAAGAAAGAAAGGAAACTCACCAGACACTCCTAAGAAAAAAATAAAATCATGACCATGACCATCCTACACTCAGTTGACCAAGCAGAGCCTTGGTGTTCCTTTTCCCCCTCACCCAGCCTTAACCGTTCAGTCACGAATCATTAACGAAGCCTAAATAGCCTCTAACCCACCCGTCTTTCCATTTCTCTTACCTCCAGACCTTTCCACCTGCTTGTCTCTGAGGCTTGCGTCCTCTTTCTTCCCCTCTTGGTTGGTGGATTCCTACTCCTCTTTTGGGATCTCACCTTGGAGGCACCTCTTCCAAGATTCTTGGAGCTGTTCCGCCCCCAGGTTGGGCTTGGGAGCCCCTCCTGTGGCCGAATGACCCAGCCCACAGTTCTCCTGTGGCGAGCACCAGTTAACATATGTGAAGGTGATTTTAAACTGTAAAGTGCCATTCAAGCATTTCCCCTTCTTTTCCCCTTTTCTTTCTTCTTGCTGTTCTTTCTTACTTCCACCCTTCATCCTCCTCCTTATTTAGCGGAGGTCCTTCATCTGAGGGCCAGTAGGCGGCACTTCCCGTGTTTGGGTAAATGTGTATGTTTCCAGGGACGAGGTCCAGAGCTTTCATCAGTGCCTCAGGTGTCATTGACCCCAAAAAGGTTAAGAATCACTGTAAATTTTCTTGGCACAAATGGGGAGCAAGATGAAGTAGGCTTTATTCTTTAGTTCATCATCATTCTCTCTGTCCTGCTTTATCTTTCTAGAACACAGACACAGACTTAACGTGGTAAGCCAAACTTTCAGATCTAGGTTGAGGTAATATTGGAAGCACTAAAGTTCAACCTCAAAGCAACTTCTTGCCTCAACATTGTCTGTCCCCAGGAAGGCAACTCCCATAAACAGTGCTTCCTTTAAATGCTGGGGAGAGTGAGGAGTGAAAGGCCAGGCTCCCTGTGTGGCTTGATTTTCCTGGGGATCAACTGAGGCAGCAGGTGCTGAGTGGGATTTGCACCATGGACCAGAGGCACCACCCCTGGCATCCCCAGGAGAGCTGCCTTCCTGCCTCGTGGGCTCAGCATTCCCAATTGCTTCCTCCCAATGAGGCCTGAGGCGCTTCTGAGAAGGGATCACTATCGCTCAGTTTAATGTCCATTTAATATATATTTCAAGATAAAGACCGAAGATTCATGGGTTCAGCCTGTGAAGGTACAGCATAAATGTGTGAAAATAAAATATCTCCTGACCTCGCCATCAGAGACATAGATTTTATTTTTTTCTTAGGAGTGTCTGGTGAGTTTTCTTTCTTTCTTTCCTTTCTTTCTTTCTTTCTTTCTCTTATTTTCTTCCTTCCTTCCTTCCTTCCTTCCTTCCTTCCTTCCTTCCTTTCTTTCTTTCCTCTCCCTCTCTCTCTCTCTCTCTCTTTCTTTCTTCTTTTCCCTTTTTTTTGGTGGTGGTTGTCGTAGCTCAATGGGGCTTTAAATTTAGGGAGTAGTCTGATCAGTCATAGCCAGAGCCGGCAGGAGCGTGGACGATGTGACCTGGAAATACAGGCCTATGAGTTTTGTAATAAAGCCCTCAGTCTGCGGCTGGGGCCCTGAGGGGAGGCTCCAACTTTAGCCTGCCCTAAACAAAGTGTGGAGTCATAGAAACAGCATCATAATAACACTCTCAGAGTGCTTATCGAGGCCCTGTCTTAGTGTAGGGGGCCCCCAAAGCAGATCGAGGTAGGAGGAGTTTGGAGAAGTAGGACAGGGGAGGGAAGGGAGCTGATCCAGGGTGAGTAAGTGAGCAGGTCACCTCTGTAGGCAAGTGGGGCTCAGTCCACCAGGGAGGAAGTTGGGGCATTTATTCATGAACTCTAGTCCCTCACTGGTGGAGGATTGCTCTCCAGGGTGTTTTCTGGCTTCTGTGACACAATATTCTGCTACACCTCCAATGGTTTTCAGTCTACCTTTTGGGGTCCTCTTACTCTATCCATCATTTTTTTTAATATAAATTTATTTATTTATTTATTTGGCTGCATTGGGTCTTTGTTGCTATGCACAGGCTTTCTCTAGTTGCGACGAGCGGGGGCTACGCTTTGTCGCCGTGTGCGAGGTTCTCCATTGCGGTGGCTTCTCTCGTTGTGTAGCACGGGCTCTAGGCGCACGGGCTTCAGTAGTTGTGGCATGCGGGCTCAGTAGTTGTGGCTCACGGGCTCTAGAGCGCAGGCTCAGTAGTTGTGGCACACGGGCTCAGCTGCTCCGCGGCATGTGGGATCTTCCCGGACCAGGGCTCGAACCTATGTCCCCTGCGTTGGCAGGTGGATTCTTAACCACTGCGCCACCAAGGAAGTCCCACACTATCCATCATTAAATGTAGAAGTGCCAGAGGACTTGGTCACATCCCCGTTTCCTCGGTCATCTGCACGATCACCTTAACACTATTTATCTTATCTGCTCCCTTGGCTTTAGCTCTACCTGTGTACTCATGACTCTGTAATTGCCAGCTTGCGCAGACTCCTAGTTGTCCCCCCAAATGTCACCTGCATCCCTAGATATTTGTCAAACACCACCCGCTGGCTCTGGAGCCTGAGGAAGGGAGACATAACATCAGAGGATGAGCTCAGGAAGGGTCTGCTTAAAATAGGCGAGATTGACGGCAAAGGAATCGTGGCTCATCCTTTTCAGTCATTTCCTTGTAAATAGCAATGAGCACCTTCCCCTTTTTTTGGCAGTCTAATCACCACGAACTCCCCTCTGGTGGGTACTTTTTTTAGAGCATAATAGAAGGTGTGATATCTTGTGAGAGGTGCCAGAATCACTTGGAGAACGGCAGCTCCGGGATTGAAGAAGGAGGTGACAAGTTCCTGGGAATATTAAAGATTAACACCAAATACTTTGTTGCTATTTAACTCTGACGATTCATGTTGCTGGAGCGGAAACAGAACATTTCTTTCCCTCCCTACTGTTTATTCCTTCCCTTCTCTGTTCTAGGGATTCAGAAGCTGCGGATGTCAGATGCCAACTCCTTAAGGGCTGAAATGGTTTTATATAATAACAGAGAGGGGGAGCCTACAAAATGAAGAAAGAATCTAATTCAGTGCTTGGACTGAAATGGGAACTGGAAACGAGGGTGGGGGGGCAGCAGTCTTAAAAATAGCTCACTCAGAGAGAAGAATGCGGCTTGTCTCCCAGTGGCAGGCAGGCGCAACCCTTGGGTGAATTATAGGAACCTACTGTAGGCCTGTGTGTTCGCTTTTGAAATGTTGATCATGGCTAAAAGGAGGCGGGTGGAGGGGAAGGCTGCTGGTGCCTGACGCTGGGAGCAGCCTCTGGCAATGGATGAGGCTGTCAGGCCCAGGTCCACTGCCTGCACAGGCAGCGTGCCACCTGGATACTTATGCCCTGTGCCCTCCTGCTGGTTACTTATGCAGCTCCCGGTGCTGAAACTCCAAGCCTTCCCAGTGGGGTACACAGGTCTCCAAAGGAGGCGGGGGAAGCAGCCTAAGGAGATGGGATGAGGTGGAAAGAGAAGGAGGAGAGAGGGCTGAGACAGGAGATGGTGATGAACATCTTAGACACCCAGTGGCACACACACACACACACACACACACACACACACACACACACACACACATGCAAACACACAGAGTGAGAGCATGAGAGAGAGACAGAGAGAGACAGAGAGAGAGAAGACAGAGAGAGGGAGAGAGAAAGAGCGAATGGGAACAGAAGCCCACAGGGAGAAGCAGAGAGAAGCCAGACAGACCCAGAGACAGAGGGAAGGAGGAAGACCGGCAACGGATTTATTGCTGGGTAATGAGAAGGAATGAGATACAGCACTGGCCCCCGGGCTGCAACGATGCCCTCTTCCTATGCCCCAGCCCCTCACTGCGCTTGCAAGAGAAGCCATGGTTGATTTTGTCTTGTGGTCACATCTTGGCTTCTAATGGACAACCCCCAGGAGGAGGCTGAAAACTGTAGGATTACTGCAGGCTTTCACTGCAGACCTCCACCCTGGCAGGTGGTCAACCCAGGCCTTAGCTTCTGTGCCCAGTGCGTTGAGGGATTTCTGGATCAGCCCTCTTTCTTTTCCCTTTCATTGATGACAACGCCAAGTGCCTCATCTATATCCCCCTCAGATTCCCCCAAACAGGGAAGTGAACCCTGATTCCTTCTTCCCTGGCCCGTGATGCCTGAGAAGGTGAGCATGCAGACAGACCAGGTGACCAAGAGCACCTCCTATAGCATCTTGCAAATCTGCACCCATAAGGAGGAGGATGGGAAAAGAGGGCAAGACCTCTGTCCTGCATTCCTAGTGTCTGGCGCGGCACCACCATAGGGGCCCCTCAGCGCTCAGCAGTCCCCCTGCTGCAGGTTCTGGTCCCAGACACGTGTGTCTCTCTCTGCCTGAGGACTCTGACCACAAGTGCGTTCGGCTTTGGGAACAGACCTAAGCCAACGACCGTGGATAAGCACTCCACCTGCCTCATCTCTTGGATGGCACAACTCTGAGGCCTGTCATCACAGCTTCCCAGGGCACCCCAGGTCCCCAAAGAGGTGACCTGTCCATCAACATCCCTTGTATTGTCTGTCTTTCCTTCCCTATCCCACTGCACCTACTGCTCGCCTGCAGCTTTCTGGGGTGGCCTCCCAGTGGCCCAGGTGCCCTCCAGTTCTAATCCTTGGGGGGACCCCCCTCTCCAAGACAGGGTCTGTGTGGTTACAGTTGTTTCCTCCCAGTGCCTGCGAATGGGCTGGGCTCTGTGACCAGCGTGTAAAGCGTCACACCTCATTCTCATCTGGGTCTCCCAGAGACCCCCCCAGGGAACTTGCTAGAGTCAAAATGTGTCTCTGGGACTGCCAGGCAGGAGCTGCCTTAATCAAGAAACAGCAGAGAAACAAGAAAATCATGGGAAAAGAATAAGCACGGGAATTTCTGCACTTTGACAGACATACTTTGAGAATTAACAACCCAAATGAAGTCAAACGCCCTTGAAGCAAACCCTGAACTTGGAGTGAGCAGACCCAGCCTATCTTGGTCCTTCTCAAACTCTGGCTTTCGACGGTGATCTGTGAGGCGGGCGCAGACAGTAGAAATGTGGACAGTGGCTGCCGCCGCCTCCATCCTTAAAGAGAAAGATTCTGGGAAGAATGATCCTCCTAAGAGAGGGGCCAGTGTCTGAGCAGAGTTTGGTCACTGGAGGACACAGGCTGGAGTCGAGTCGCTGCTCCGCCACATTCTGGCTGTGTTACTTTACTGAGCCAAAGATGTAACCTCTCTGAGCCTCAGTTTCCTCACCTGTACAATGGGGGCCATAACACCTCATGAAATTGTCGTGAAGATTAAAAATGACTTAACGCACGTCCAACAGCTGATATCAAGTATAGCCCCCTTTGCCTTCTCTTTGTCCTCCTCCAAGGGAGCCACCCCTGACAGAGGGCAGCTTGAGGGTAAAAGGAAGTGTGTCCGGCCACACGGTCAGGCATCGGGACGGCCGGACACCACGGCTCCCACACACAGCCCGTCTGCATCCGTGGGCGTGGGAAAGAGATGTAAACGCAGACGGGCATCAAACACGAGTTAGACATGCCATTCCGCGCCACCGACACATTTCAGAAGTGCACATCACAAGGCTCTTGTGGAAGGCCTGGCGGCCGGCCAGGGTCAGACCACAAAAGGAAGTTGTTTCCCCGCTGGAGCAGCCGGGTGTGGCCAGGGCACCACGTCACTGCAGAGAGTGGGGCTCTGCTGGGATTTCCTGCCCTCCCTTCCGCTCTTTCTCCCGTGGGCCCTGCTGCGAACGGCTCAGGTGCCAATACCCCGGCCAGCGAGGAAAGTCAGCTTTCACCTGACCCTTCCCCACGTCCCCGGAAGGGCCGAGCCGGTGCTGTTTACACAGGGCCTCTCGATGTGGCCCTGCAGCCCTCCGGACACCGCCATAGCTCTTCCTCCCCTCAGAGGACCAAGGAGAAGCTTCTTTCATCCACAGTTGGTAGAAGTTGCATTCCGTCTGGGGCATCAAGGTCTGAAAGGCAGCCACGGGCCAAGAGGTGGCAGAAGGTGTGTGACGTGGTTGGCCTAAGTCATGCCTCATTCCTGGCAGACAGTCTGCAAATATTTATTGAGGGGCTGCTCTGTAGCAGCTCTGTGCCCAGGTCTGACAAAGATGCCCTGTGCGAGACAAGGGGCTTATGTTCCAACTGGGAAGACCAGACTGACACGTGGAAACCAGGGGTCCTGTTGACCCCAATCTATGCTTATAATACTCCGATGTGCGGGAAGGTGCAGACCACACATGAAGACGCTGGTTACTCTCCGAACCCCAAGGAGGCTGTAGAAGGATTCTGGTTTGGCCCATGGACTGTCCTCCATGTAGCACTAAATGCACTAAGTTCTCAGATGGGCCCCTTGTGGTCTCTGGCCTCCTTCCTTACTCTCATTCCTTTGCCCCGTATCTTCGGTCCCACATAAGTTTGATCCCTTCAAACTAAGCTTGAAAACATCCACAAGATATTTGCGTTTGTCAATTAGCCCTTGCAAACAACCTTGCAATTGAGGTCCTACTATTTCCGTTTTGCCAAGGAGGAAACTAAGGCTTATTCAGCCTCAGGTATCAAACCGGATACCTTATGTCAATAGCATCGTGCTTTCGTAGAGCACCTCGGTTCCATGTTCTTATTTGTCCAATGACAGCCTGGCTCACGTCTAGCCTTCCCTCATCCGGGGGCCCTGAGCATGGCGCTGGGCATACAGTAGCTGCTGTGGGAATTAATTCCACCGGCGAGTTTGCTCTTGACTCAGAGCTGAGCTCCATGTACTAAGGGAAATAGAAGGGGGTCATGGTGGGACTGAGGCTCAGTCATGGGGGTGGGGAGAACCTGGGCCCTTGGAGGCAGGGAAAGGGGGTCCTAGGAGGCCAGAGATGGACACAGAAAAGGAGATGGAGGTGGCCAGACATAAGCTTCTCCTGTGCTTCCACTTTGTTCCATGCAGAGGGAACTCCTAGGATCTAGGGGTTCGTGGACAGCCCCTCCCGGGTCATGAAAACCCCCGCTTTCCCTCCTTTCTTTCTTTCCTCCCTCCTTCTCTCTCTCTGTCTGCCTCCCAGACTCCCAAAGCTCCTCCCTCCCTAACTGCATTAGGCTTTAGCCTTAGAACTGGCACCTGTATTTTTCAGGCAATGAAAGCAAACCCTGACTGTGTTGTGATGTTCTTTTCAACCAAACTGCCTTTTAGGTAAATACTTTTTGGGCCAATCTCACTGAATTAACTATCTGGGTCATTTGAATTTCTTCTCCAGGAGATAATTATGGCCTTTGGGATATGTAAAGTGTACCGCAGCCCTATGAGCGGACAGGAAACGCCAGCCTCTCTCTCCCTACGCCACCTCCTTCCATTTCTATGTGACCCAGGGAACTAAATTAGCAGTGACTCCCATCTCCAGGGTCCAGTGTTGCTTTGTCTCTCTGGGGGAAGTCCCTTAGGCGTTCAAGGTAGCTCTAAATGTGAGGGAGAAAATATGCATGTTCTTTTCCGTGAGAGCAGTGACTTCCTCCCAGGCAGCTACATTTTTTTTGGAAAAAATAACACTCTGTAGACTCCCTCTCCAATTCTGGAAGGTGAAAGAGAGCAGTAAGTAGTGTCGTCACCATGCTATCGCTTTGGGACCAGCAAGGCTCATTCACAGCACAAGACAAAATCTCTTAGACCCGAGTTGGGGAGTGGGTTGCTGGTAGGGGTAGCTGCGTAGCTTTGCTTATAGTAATGAAACTCTGTGGAGGAAGAAGCCGCTAGCCCTTCTCTGGCTCGGGAATACGGGAAGCCACCTTGAACATGAGAATGGTTCCTCCGTATCATGAAAAATGTAAGATGAGCCAGTGTCGTCCTAGGGGAGAGTGGACACCTTCTGTGTCAGAACAAGGCTGGCTCTTCCCAATACCCCTCGAGGGGCAGAGCTGGCAGGAGGGAAGATGGTGGGAAAGTTTGCAAGGGGCTTTCTATTCATTTGCCAGGACAGCCATAACAAAGTACCACAGACTGGGTGGCATGAACAACAGAAAAACGTTTTTTCTCACAGTTCTGGAGGCCAAAAGTCCAAGAGAAAGGTGTCAGCGGGGTTGCTTTCTTCTGAGGCCTCTCTCCTTGTCTGTAGTTGTCCACCCTCTCCCTGTGTCCTCACATGGTTTTTCCTCTGTGCAGGTCTATGGTCTAATCTCTTCTTGGAAGGACACCATCGGTCACACTAAGGTAGGGTCCACCCCATGACTTCCTTTCACCTTCGTGATACCTTTAAAGGCCTTATCTCCAAAAAAGGTCGCAGTATGGGGTACGAGGGATTAGGATTTCAACATATGAATTTTGAGGAGGACAAAATCCAGTCTCTAACAGGTTTCCTGGGAGGAGGGCTGGGAAGGTGGGAGTTGAGTGACTAGGGAGTGGAGGGGAGATTACTACTTGTGCCCCAAGCTGCCGATGTTCAGATAGGTTAGAACCTCCATGGGGCACTGGGTCATCCTGAGGCCCCTTGGCCAGAGGATACCAAAGGGCCCAAAGGTGAGCTCACCACGGAGGAAGGGAGGCCTGGGCTCTTGACCCAGGCTCACCAGCACGGTCTAGAGGCTGGCGTGTGTGGGCGTGAGGAGTCGGGGGGAGAGCAGGGGTGGGGAGGGGAGCTGCAGCTGGACGTTCCTCCAACTCTACAGATGGAAATGGCTGAGCATACGAATGCAAATCAAAGAACTGCAACCCTGGAGCCCAAACTGGGGCATCCCAGGCCGTGCGGAGGCTTGTGTGAGCGAGGCTGCTGTGCACAGCTGTACCAGCTGCAGATGGCATATTTGTGTCCTATGGCCACGTGGCTGTGTGTGAAAACGGCACCCCTGGAGCTGGGCTGTGGCCTGCGCGGCGGGGCAGTGTGGCTCTGACCCCAATGGAGGGGCATCCATCCAACTCCGCGGGACCAGTTTTCAACAGTGACACCATGTGGCAGCCACAGAAGCAATACCAGGAACAACACTGGGCAGACTCTCACTCTCTCTCCACCAGGCATTTCAAGGCAAGGCTGACCTCTGTAAGTCTGTAAGGCCCAAGTATATTGGGAGACAGAGATAGAGAAGGTGCCAAGGAGGAATTTTCTTCCACATAAGGTGGGAAGGTGGGAGTTGGGTGATTAAAGAATACAAGAGATATGACTGATTTGTACCCCAGGTTGGTTGAATGGAACATACCAGTTGTATTAAGATCCCTTTGGGAAGAGGGGACAACTTTTTTGGGTGAGATTTTAAAAATCTGCAGTTCTGACACCATTAAGCTCCTAGAAGAGATCATAGGCAAAACATTCTCTGACTTAAATCGTACCAATGTTTTCTTAGGTCAGTCTCCCAAGGCAATAGAAATAAAAACAAAAATAAACAAATGGGACCTAAGCAAACTTACAAGCTTTTGCACAGCAAAGGAAACCATAAACAAAACGAAAATACAACCTACGGAATGGGAGAAAATATTTGCAAAGATGCAACCAACAAGGGCTTAATTTCCAAAATATACAAACAGCTCATACAACTCAACAACAAAAAAACAAACAACCCAATTAACTAAAATGGGCAGAAGACCTACATAGACATTTCTCCAAAGAAGACATACAGATGGCCAACAGGCACATGAAAAGATGCTCAACATCACTAATTATTAGAGAAATGCAAATCAAAACTACAATGAGGTATCACCTCTCACCAGTCAGAATGGCTATCATTAAAGAGTCTACAAATAACAAATGCTGGAGAGGGCGTGGAGAAAAGGGAGTCCTCCTACACCTTTGGATGGAATATAAGTTGGTGCAGTCACTATGGAAAACGGTATGGAGGTTCCTCAAAAAACTAAAATAGAATTACCATATGATTCAGCAATCCCAGTCCTGGGAATATATTCAGACAAAACTATAATTCAGAAAGATACATGCACCCCTATGTTCACAGCAGCACTATTCACAATAGCCCAGACTTGTAAACAACCTAAATGTCCATCGACAGATGAATGAATAAAGAAGATGTGGTACATATACACAATGGAGTATTACTCAGCCATAAAAAAGAATGAAATAATGCCATTTGCAGCAACATGCATGGAACTAGAGATTGTCATAGGAAGTGAAATAAGTCAGAAAGAGAAAGACAAATACCATATGATATCACTTATGTGGACTCTAAAATATGACACAAATGAACCTATCTATGAAACAGAAACAGACTCACGGACATAGAGAACACACTGGTGGTTGCCAAGGTGGAGGAGGTTGGGAGAGGGATGGAGTGGGAGGTTGGGATTAGCAGATGTAAGCTATTATATATAGAACGTATAAACAGCAAGGTCCTACTGTATAGCACAGAGAATTATATTCAGTATCCTATGATAAACCATAATGGAAAAGAATATTAAAAAAGAATGTATATATATGTATAACTGAATCACTGTGCTGTACAGCAGAAATTAACACAACATTATAAGTCACCTATATTTCACTACAGAAAAAAAGGAGAAAGTCTGCACTTTTGGATTTTGGTTCAAATTTTGACTTGTCATACATCCAAATGTACACGTTTTATCAGTTTGTACTCATCAACCGGGCAAAGATTCTTATGCAGGCACTCTGGCAGACACGGACAGAGCAGTATTAGCCTCCAGTGACTTACTAATGAAGGAGGAGAGACCTGAGCTGCTCTATCAACTCTGTCCCACATCCAAGTCAGCTGCCTTCAGGGAAGAAATGCTCTGTCTTAGAGTGGGTTTCTCAGAAACAGACCCTGAGACAGGGATCTGTGGGAAACTGATTTATTAGGGAGGTGCTCCCAGAGGGAGGGATGGGGGAACAGGGCTGTGAGCCCAGGCAGAGCTCTGGAAGGTCACAACTCACAGTTTGTGGGCTTTCCTAGTCCCCGAACAGTCAGTCCTTGGCTAAGGGACTCCTGGGAGGTCAGAAATTTCCAGGCACTTGGAGCCTTTTGCTCTTGTGAGCAGAGTGCCGCGGCAGCCCAAAGACAGTCCTCCCTAGGGAGAGGCAGGTATGGCTGCTGGAACCAAAGGAACCCACTGCTGGGGGAAGGGTGCACAGAAAGGATCAAAGGAATGCCTCTGGGGGTGGGTAGGGCTCTGTCCAGGGTCCCACTTCACCAATGAACAGCTCCCACACCTCATGTTGACTCCTCCCCCCAGAACTGTTCTAAGACCTGATTCAGTGGAGGAGTGTGAAACTTGGGCCAGAACCACGGAGGCTGAGGGTGACTCCTTAACTCACCAGCTTTGTGACCTTGAGCAAATGACTCTGACCTTCACTGTCCTCCCTGGCAAGATGGGAATGGTAATTCCTCCCTCCCAGGGCAGTTGTAGAGATAAGAGAGGCAGAGCCTGCTAGGCACCTGGCCCCCTGCTTGGCCCACAGCAGGAACCTGTGAAATGCCAACTCCCTGCCCTATGACTTCCCCTCCCTCTTCTTGGGGAAGAGCCTGTTCCCCGTAAGCGCCAGGTGCGCTGCAAAGTCCCTGTGACCTGCTCGTTTTGTTTACGTACCGCTCAGCGGAAGGTAACAATTTAGATGGCAAATTGCACTGCCAGAGTCGGGGAGTTGGTGTATTAATTCCTGACTATTTACTGTGACAGGTTTAAAGCCCAATATGTCAGGGAATACTGGGGCTCCCACTCTGCAGCACACAGAATTACAAAGACAGACGCACCTTGCTGCTTCCCGGCAGCATTAAGCATTTCAGGGCACTACAAGTTCCCATCATCTCCTGTGCTCAGGGGGCTGGGAGCACCCAAAGGGTTGACTTCATCCTGTCTCCTTTCCCAGCAGCTCCCGGGCTTATGGGTGCTGGGGGAAGCCACCCTTTCTCTCTTGGAGGGGCACAGACAAGCCCTTCCGCAATCTGTATAGCTCTGTACAGTTGCAGGACGTACTTCATTCCAAATCTGAATTGATTTGTGGAAAGGTAACACGACACAAAGGTTCTCTGTGTCCAAAGAGAAGTAGTTTAGGAAATGTCCGAGAGAACCTCTGCCATTATAGGAAATTTCTCTAACACACCCTGTCCAACACAGCAGCCAGTTAGACACATGTGGCTACTGAGCCCTTAAAGTGTGGTGAGTGTGGACAAGAACTTGCATTTTTAATTTTAGTTCATTTAAGTTTAGATAGTCACACATGGAAACTGGCTACTGGTTTGAAGAGCATTGGGGTAGCCTCCTTTTGCTGTGACTTATGGAGGCTATAAAAATGTTAACCACAGCACACAGGGTAGTGTCCATGAATAACCATGAATGGCACACATGAATGCTCCACAATGAGTTATTGCTAGAATATACATCCTAGTGGAGCTAAGAAACATAGCACAGGCGTCATAAAGGATTTGCTGATCATTCCTTGGAGGGGACCTGCCTAAGACACAAACACTCATAAGTGATTCCTGCCTTCCAGATTGACGAAGGATTCCTGCGGGGAGGACCACGATGATCACCTCTGTTTAAGCGAAGCTGGTCATCTTCTCGGCCTCAAATTGAAATGGGAAACGAAGGCATTTAGGCCCCTTTGAATCCAAATGAGCAAGTTTCCACTGATGTTCCTGGCTGATTTCCAGGGCTGATTTATTTTAAGAGAGGCAAATATCCTGGGGTAGACTGAAAAAGCCAATTCCTATCTCTTTTCTTGAAGCTTCTGCCTCAAACCCTATTAAAGTATGAAGAGGATCCTTAAGCCAGAAGGCCAGGTAATCCTGTGTCTACCCTAAAATAAATCCGCAAGAGGAGCCTTTTAGCAATCTGAATATCTTGCAACACTTTTGGAAACAAGTGCACCAGAATGAGATGTGTTTGATAACACGGGGACAGATGACTCAGTAAAGTGACCTGAATCGTAGAAACTGCTGGTGCTGTGAACACTGTCCTTTATCATGCGGCCAGGGAGGTTGAACTAACCGGCCCAGTAAGTGATCCTGGCAGATCCTGGCAGAGTGAGGAGGCGCGGGGAGAGAGGGAGGGGTGGAGTGCTCCCAGAACCAGGGACTGAGGGCTGCACAAGGGTGGCAGAGACCCAGTCAAGGCCGGGGACACCGAGGGGGGACACAACCTGGCCGGTTAATATTTTCCAATTCTCCCAGTTTCTTATTTTTCTTTTTTTTTTTTTTTTTTTGCAGTACGCGGGCCTCTCACTGTCGTGGCCTCTCCCGTTGCGGAGCACAGGCTCCGGACGCACAGGCTCAGCGGCCATGGCTCACGGGCCCAGCTGCTCCACGGCATGTGGGATCCTCCCGGACCGGGGCACGAACCCGTGTCCCCTGCATCGGCAGGTGGACTCTCAACCACTGCGCCACCAGGGAAGCCCCTCCCAGTTTCTTGAATGAAAAACTAACCTTTATGCTAAAAGGAGTTTTCCCATGGATGATTTAGGGAAATTGTTACAGTTACAGTCCCCTTAGGCAGGGATTGCAAGTAGGAACACAAGAATCAGGGCCAATGGAGAGTCTGGTTTCAACCAGCGTTCAGAGAGTGTCCACTGCACTCCAGGAACCGTCACTCAGGGTCATTTCCTGGGTCATCTGTCCCTGAGTCACCTAGCACACAGCATCTTGTGCCTCGCCTTCCAAAATTATCTATTGCTATCTAGATTTCTAAAAGACTCCTCTTGTTGATTTAGACACAGGATTCCCTTGCCTACCGATTTAAGAATCCTCCCCACAGGTTCGTAGGTTTGACTCAAGAGCCTCGAGGAAAGGAGGTAGGAAGGGGTGTGAGAGATAAGGATGAGAGAGGCGTGGCTGTCTTCTGGTTGCTCCTGCTAGAGTAAGGTAGACGGGGATGGCAACCAACAATTATAACACCCTGCAGTGATTGTTTAAATAAAGCTGGGCGCTGTGTATCTTGGAGCTCAAAGGAAAGGATGACTAACTGGGGAGCAGAAAGCAGAAGGTGAGTTAAGAGAAGTGAGCTGGGGAGTTACAGCAACTTAGCAGACCTTAGAAAATAAGTAGTAGGACAGAGAAAGGAAAGGCAGGCTTTCTAGACGGGGTGCAGAGGGCACAGGTGCAGAGATCAGTGTATTTGTGGATGAACAGAGCCCTGTAGCCTGGGCAGGGTTGGGGGGAAGTGTGCAGTCCCAAGAGTCAAAGCAGGGGAGGGAGGGAGGGAGCATTAGGACCAGAAAGGGCCCTGCGTGCCAAGTGGAGGAATCAGAGTTTTATCCTGTAGGTTACTGGGAAAGAGCAGAGGTCTTGGAACAGGAAGTTTTGTGATTAGCTTTGTTTTTTAGGACTGGAACTGGGTATTCTTCCTTCCTTATCAGCCTGTGCGTATAAGTGAAGTTACAATGAAAGTGCGACCTGTGTTTTGCTCCCGTAATTTCGTATCACCCTCCCACCTGCTGAAGGGAAGGACCCCACCACACCTGTGATATCCCCAGGGGACCCTGAGGAGGAGGGTCCTGCTGGTAATTCCACGGCTTCCTGCTGCCAGGCCGGCACACAGCTCTCCAGGGTTGAAGGTGGCCCTCCTGCCTCCACAGAGATCACCTGTGCTCCCCTCTCCCACCTGTCGGGATATTACTTCTTCTCTGTGTTAAGTCCTGTTAGAGGGTCCCATGGCAGGGTGACTCAGGCCCATAAGAATCACTGGGTTGTCAAACTTCCTCTTCGTCTTTTTTTAATTAAGATTTTTTTTTTTAAGGGAACCCTCCTACATTGTTGGTGGGAATATAATTTGGTGCAGCCACTATGGAAAACGGTATGGAGATTCCTCAAAAAACGAAGAATAGAATTACCATATGATCCAGCAAGCCCACTCCTGGGCATATATCCAGACAAAACTATAATTCAGAAAGATACATGCACCCCTATGTTCACAGCAGTACTATTCACAATAGCCAAGACATGGAAACAACCTAAATGTCCGTCAATGGATGAATGGATAAAGAAGATGTTGTACATTTATACAATGGAATACTACTCAGCCATATAAAAGAACAAAATAACACCATTTGCAGCAACATGGATGGAATTAGAGGTTATCATACGAGGTGAAGTCAGAAAGAGAAAGACAAATACCATACTATATCACTTATGTGTGGAATCTAAAATATGACACAAATGAACCTATCTGTGAAACAGAAACAGACTCACAGACATAGAGAACAGACTTGTGGTTGCCAAGGGGGAGGGGGTTGGGGGAAGGATGGAGTGGGATGTTGGGGTTGGCAGATGTAAGCTATTATATATAGGATGGTTAAACAACAGGGTCCTACTGTATAGCACAGGGAACGATATTCAATATCCTATGATAAACCATAATGGAAAGGAAAATAAAAAAAGGATGTGTGTGTGTGTGTGTGTGTGTGTGTGGGTGTGTGTGTATCTGAATCTCTTTACTGTACAGCAGAGATTAACACAACATTGTAAATCAAGTATACTTCAATAACAATATAAAAAATTGAAAATTTTATTTTTTTTAAAGAAGTGTAAGGTTCACAACCAAACTTCTGCTTTGCTTTGGGACCCCCCACTTTCTTCCCAGAGCACGGGGCTGGATTTGAGGCTCTTTGCTGGGTTGAGACATTGCTGGAAGCTTTTCAGCCTCCCCCGAGACAGGCAGATGATCCGTGGGAATTTATGGTTGTGTTTAAGTGAATTCTCAGCAACTCAGAAATATTTTCGAAGGCAAATTGAATTTTGGAGGCTTTTCCATCGTGAATGCTGTGCTTCTCCTCTGTAGTGTCAATAATTCTGTACAGGAGGGCAGGGAATTGGTGATACGGCCAGGTCCCAGAATTGAACTAAAGTAGTGCAAATCCCAGGACTGCCACTTGTGGTGTGACCTTGGCCCAGTTACTTAGTTTGCTCTTTCTCAGTTTTCTCCTCGATTAAATGGGGATAATAACAGTATTTCCTACACAGAATTGCTGTGAAGATTTAAACGGGTGGATGAAGTTTAGGGCAGTGCCTCGTATAGCACGGGGGCTCAGGCAGTGGTGATGACGTGCGATTGCTTTCTGCTTCACTTAACGGGAAGAAAGGGAATGTGGATGGTATAACCGCAGTGGTGTAGTAAAGCGTTAAATTAGTAGGAATTTCAGGTGGATCGAGCTGTGAGACACTGCTTTGCTTTCCAAATGAGCATGGTCACAGGAAGTTGGAGAGTATTTTTCTGTAGATAAGATTCAAGCAAAAGCTGACATTGCTGACAATGATTTTCATGGGGGATGTTAAATGTAGCTTTGCTACATAGATGACATAGGGATCTAGGAGGGACATAGATGCTCTGACCTGGACAAGCGCTGTCTCTGTGAGATTATGCGGCTCTCATCGTGGGGTGTGGAGGAGTTTGGAAAAGTGAGCTCTTGAGAAAGACACGTTGCAAAAGGAAGACATTATACCCCTCTGGCCCTTGCACTCTAGTTGTTCTAGAAGCAAGGTGCAGGCAGGCTCGGAGACTAATGAAATAGCTGCTAGAAGTCCCCAGCTCTCCTCTGGCAGCAGGAGGTTCCTCAGCTGCTAACTAAGGAAGCTGGTTCTTTCCCGCCCGGGCCTTGGAGCCTGGGGCCGGTGTTCAGTGTTTAGCCTGGAAGGCAGGTAGTGTCCTCATGAAGTTCATTGTCTCAAGCTGGTCTCCTTGTTCATAGGCAGTAAATGCAGCACGAGCACGAGAACCCCAAGCGGCCATCCAAACCCAACGTCCCAGTGGTTTTCGGCCCTAGACCGGGAGGTAGGACAGATGGGAGTGCTCGCTGTGGCCGGGCTGGATGGTGCCGTGGGCAGAAGGCCTGCATCCCAGTGTTCCTCAGCAATTCCTGGCTCTAGTGGATTCCACTCGCCACCCAGAGAGGTGTCTTCTCCCCACACCTCAACACTCCATCTTTATGTAAAAGTAATTTTCTTTTATCAAAAGCTTATTAACATCAAAATTTTAGTAAAGTCAGCTTTAGAGAAAGAAAAAAAATCCCCTTTCCACCAACACAATTATTTTTGCATATTCTCCTTCAGTCTTAGCCATGTTCTACATATAGTTTTAAAGATTTGCAACCAGTAGTCTACAACCTGTAGTCTAGTTCTCACTCGACATCATGTCATAAGCGTCATTAGTGTCGCTCTATGATTTCCTAATTATTTTTTAGAGCTTTATGACATATATTCCATTGAGTTACTAGACTATCATTTATTTAGTCATTCCCTATTAATGAACATTTAGATCATTGTCAGCGTTGGCTCTGATGGTGACTGCTGTATGAATGTCTTTATAGTCAGTTTCTTCTATTAAGTTCTTTCTTAGGATAAAGTACAGGAGATGGGCTTACAGGATTGAAAGGTATGAACATTGTTTATCTTCTTAAAACATATCATCTTCCAAAAGGACTGAACTAATTTACAACGTCACCAGCTGCCTATGATGGTACCCTTTCCTTCCCAACTTCTCTCACATTGGCAGTTGCAATACAAATTTGTATTATTAATTTTTATAGTATCCTATATCTGTTTCAATCACATTTCTTGGATTAGTCCTCCCTCTTTCTGACCCTTTAGTCCACGAAGATCTAGCGATCCACCATGCCCTGCTGGCCTTAACTTTCTAGTACCTCCCTACAGCCTCCAACTTAATCCTGAATCTGTTTTCACTGATTCCTAAAGCTGGGGAGAATCTCCCTGCCTGCCCCTGGCACCTGCCAGATTTTGTTCTCTTCTGGATTCTTCTAGCATGGCACGTTTTCTGTCTCGTCAACTCCTCCAATTGTTTCAATTAAGGAATTACTGTCCCGTGCCCTCTGGACAGCATCCCTCCCTCTCCTGATAGCAAGCACGGATGCGGACAATTAGTGCAAGTGGTAAAGAACACTTTTCCATACATTTGATTATAACGTGCTTTCTCTTTTGGGAGTTGTCTATATCCTTTGCCATTTCATTCATCCATGCATTCATTCATTCCAACAAATAGTACTGAGTGCTTAAGGAATTCTGGATGGTAGAGATATGACAGTGAAAATATAATCTCTGCCCTCATCTAGCTCACAGTTTACTGGGGCACACAATATTAACAAGTGAGCAAGTGGACAAGTAATATCACAAGCAGTGATAAGTGCTAAGGAAACAAAAGCTAAAGTAGGGTAAAGGGACAGAGAATGCTGGGGAAATGTAGGCAATGGTGTTCTGGAGCTGGCTTGCACCATCTCTTGAAAACTGTGTGCATCCCTCCCCAGCCCGTGGCCAGTGACCTCACAGTGGCAGCTTGAAACTGGTCATGGTGGAAGTGTTGACATCACAAGCATAAAATTCTACACTTCAGGAACAGCTTGTTGCTAAACTTCTGTCAGCACACAACTGGACGTGGTGTTGCCATTTTGTGTGGGTTGGTCAGGGAAAATCTCACTGAGAAGGTGACATTGGTCCTGCAGGAGGTGACGGAGGAGCCCTATGGTATCTGGGGGAAAGGCATTCCAGGCAGAGGGAACAGCCAGTGAAAAGTCCTGAGGCAAGTTGTGGTTGGCATGTTTTAGAAACAGCAAGGAGGCCTGTGCAGCTGAAACAGATCTGGAGGGGCTGGGGAGCGGAAGGGTGGTAAGTGATGAGATGGCACGGGTAGGGGGTAGACTGGTAGGAGGTAAGATCAGATATTGGCCTTGCAGGTCACTGTAAATATTCTCGCTTTTACTCTTGATTTGAGATGGAAGTCACTGGATAATTTTGAGCTGAGACGTGACATGTTCTGATTTATGTTTTAAAAGGACCACTCTGGCTGCTATGTTGAGTATATAAGTGTAGGAGGGCAGAATTCCAATCATTAGCAGGCTTTTGAAATCATCCAGGAGACAGTTGATGGTTGTTTGGATTGGTAGTGGAGGTGAAGGAAGGGTTAGATTCTGAATACATAGCCCAGGAAGAACCCACAGTATTTACTGATGGATCAGGTATGCTGTGTGGGAGAAAGAAGCCAAGGATGATCTCTTTCTATTAAGGCCACTTCCTATATTAACTTTAAAGCAAGTGTTTTAGTTTAGGAAGATTTGAGACGTGGTGGCAGATACCACTCAGCTCTTTGGTTTATACTTCTTTCTTCAATACAGATCTTACTCTGATGAAAGATTTCCATTTAACTATGTTTGATTTTGAGCAAGCCAACTGTGCACAGATGTTGGGGAGAGTGCCAGAGGTCCACAAAATCCACGGTCCCCTGTTCTCACATATAGTAGCAGAATTCACACTGGGCACAAGGCAGCTAGATGCATCTCTGGGAGCAAGTGTGGGCCAAGGGGAGGTGAGTGGAAGTATCACCTTGAGGTGAGCACCACACAGAAGAGAAGACATTTTCCCTCTTCTCTTACCACATAAGCTCAAACATTGACGTCAGATGTGCCGATGACTTGGCTGTGACAGTGAACCGGGAACTGCGAAGGAATAAGCCGGAGGAAACCGAGGTTCTGAGATGACCAGGTGGAACAGAGCTGCCCGCCACCACTTCTATCAGGACTGTTACATGAGAGAGAAAACACAATCTTTTCCAAGCCATAGTTTCTTGGGAGTCTTTTTGGTATAGCAGCTTAAACTTTACCCTAACGTAAGAGCCAGTTCCAAAACAAACCAATGAACCAGTGGAAAATCAGAAGGTAGAAAGTGACATATTCCAACTGAGGAAGGAAGCCTGAAGGATCAGACCCTTTAGGTGAGTACAGAATGGAGGAAGACCAAGGGCAAACGGCCACCCAGTAGCTGGGAGCACCTACAGAAGGTTAGCCGTGATTTTAGGTGGGCGCAGTGGGAACAAATTTGCACTGGCAACAGTGAGTAGAAAGGCATTGGGTGGAGGAGAGGAAGCATTCTGGAGTTTTAAGACAGAAAGCTTTTCCTAGCATGAAACCAGTGTGTACTGGGAAGTGGGGACTGAGGTCAAAAGTCTATTAGGGGGGTATCATTCCACCGTGAAGAAGGCAAAACATGAGAAACGATCCTGGGAGAAGACACTCTTGCAGTCACTGAAGAGGTGGAAAGAAAGGACCCAGTAGGCCTTTTGAAAAATATGTCTTTTATTATCCATGCACTAACCTTGATCTATGCTGAGGGAGGGGCGGAAAGACACCTAACAACCTTCCCCATTAAAGTTAATGGGGAATCTTCTATAAAGTCTAAGGGCAGAATATGACATGATGAATCCGTATGATTATATCATGAAGCTTCCCAAAGATAAATAAGGCTCTTAAGAGACATGTTTATTGGTGAACAATTTATATCGGTGTACGTACCATCAGCTGGAATGTAACACACAATTGCTGAGGATAAGGCAGGAAATGATGACCAAGTTTGGCTCCAGCTGGCGCTGCAAGAGCTGGAGTGCAGTAAATAACTGCCGAATCGCAATGAAGATAAATTGGTGCACTGGGTGAACACTTCCAGAGAGCCAACACATACTTCTTACTCTCTACAAGGAGCTGACATTGCCTGGCCCTTGAGGGAAGCAGCAAGGTTTCCCATCAAGGCCACTTCAGAGGTTAGGTCAATGTCTTTGGCAGGAGGAAAGGAGCTGCGTCCTCATGCTCTGGCATCCTGGTCAGGCACACGTGTGAGCCTATGTTTCAGCCAGAGGGACTGGACTGCCATCTTTTCCATAGCCCTCTGGGTGTCTGCACCTGGAAGAGCTCTGCCCACTTCATTTCTCTCTGTGTCTTCAATACTTTGTCACTCTAAGGGGACATTCTTTTTTTTTTTTTTAATTGAAATATAGTTGCGTTACAATATTGTGTTAGTTTCCGGTGTACAGCAAAGTGATTCAGCTCTACATACACATATATATATATATATATGTATTTCAGATTATTTTCCATTATAGGTTATTATAAGAGATTGAATATAGCTCCCTGTGTTATACAGTAAATCCTCGTTGCTTATTTTACGTATAGTAAATAAATATACTACATTTTTGTCTGTTAATCCCATACTCCTAACTTATCCCTCCCCCCCTTCCCCTTTGGTAACCATAAGTTTGTTTTCTATGTCTGTGAGTCTGCTTCTGTTTTGTATATAGATGCATTTGTATTATCTTTTAGATTCCACATACAAGTGATATCATATAGTATTTGTCTTTATCTGACTTACTTCAATAAATATAGTATTCTCTAGGTCCATCCATGTCGCTACAAATGGCAATATTTTATTCTTTTTTATGGCTGAGTAATATTCCATCATGTATATATATCACATCTTCTTAAGCCAATCGTCTGTGGATGGGTTATTTCCATGTCTTGGCTATTGTAAACAGTGCTGCTATGAACACTGGGGTGCATGTATCTTTTCAAATTAGAGTTTTCGTTTTTTTCTGGATATATGCCCAGGAGTGAGACTGATGGATCATATGGTAGCTCTATTCTTAATTTTTTAAGGAACCTCAATACTTTTCCATAGAGACTGCACTAATTTACATTCCCACCAACAGTGCAGGAGGGTTCTAAGGGGATATTCTTATAGTTCCATTCCTCACCCTCCCAAAACGTCTAAGTCTTCTGTGGTTTGGATTTTATTTCCCTACTCTGCAGAAGCTTGCTAATCACTGTGTAGTATGACAGTAACAAACATGTGGGCTGTGAAGTGGGCCTGCTTGGGTTCAAATCCTGGCCATGCGATGTATGAAATCTGTGATGTTGGGCCCAGTGTCCTCATTTGTGAAATGCAGATGATATTTATGATGAAAGGCATCATAGTACGGTGGTTCAGAGTGCGGCCTCTCTGAACTATCTGGGTTTGAATCTCATTCCCATCATTGACCAGTTGTGTAGCCTTGGGCAAGCCTATTTAACTCTACTTAAAAATGAGGATGACAGGGCTTCCCTGGTGGCGCAGTGGTTGAGAGTCCGCCTGCCGATGCAGGGGACACGGGTTCGTGCCCCGGTCCGGGAGGATCCCACGTGTCGCGGAGCGGCTGGGCCCGTGAGCCATGGCCGCTGAGCCTGCGCGTCCAGAGCCTGTGCTCCGCAGCGGGAGAGGCCACAACAGTGAGAGGCCCGCGTACCGCAAAAAAAAAAAAAAAAAAAAAAAAAAAAATGAGGATGACAACAGAACTTGCCTCATGTGATTGTTGTAAGAATTAAGTTAGCTGATCCATGACACATGGCAAGCACTTACTAAATGTTACCAATTATTAATTGAAGCGTTGTGGTAAAGATTACTTGAAAAATACATATACCAGGCTTAGATTGATGCTAGGACACAGAAACACTGGATAACTGTTTGCTATTATTAATTAAATTCATTGATTACCTCTCCAACTGCCAAATCAATTGAGCATTTTCTTCATCTAACCGGAGTGCATTGGAAACTGCTGGTCACTCCTATAACCTTGAACTTGCTGTCCTTGGGTATCCACTGACACTGAAGTCTCCTGGTTCTCCTCATACTCTTCCAGCTGCTTCTTCCTTTTCATTCATGAGCTGTTCCTTCTATTTTCTTTCATGACTTCCTCCTCTTCCAAAAATCTTTTACATGTTGCTGTTCCTAAGGGTCCTCCTAAACACTCCTTTTATTTCCATGCTGCACCCTCTCCCTAATTTAATCTACTTTCTTGGTTTCATACTCTTCTGTAGCTCAATGACTCCAGTCCTCTCTTGAGCTCAATTCTAAGGTATCCGATTGCTTCCTCAACACCTCCGTCTAGAAGTTCCATAGACACCTCAAAACTCACGCTGGGTCACACCGACCACCATCTCCTGCAGCCTGCTTTTTCTCTTATGTTCTGTGCTTCTGTCGGTAGTTACACTCACTCCTCTAAGCTGGAAACATTGTCAACCTGACTTCCCCTCCTCCAGCCTTTTTAGCCAATCAATCTACAAGCTCTGCCCATTGCTACCTCTTAAGTATGTATCGGAAAGAGCAACTCTTCATGCTCACTGCCATTCCCCAAATCCAAGTCACTTCATCTCTCAACAGAATTACTACCATCACTTCCTAAGTGACCCCCTCCCTCCCGGCTTCCTATGCCAACACATTTCCTACACAGCAATCAGGATGATATAAAATACAGATTATTCCAATTATTTCATGCTTAAATCCCTCCAGCCTTCTTGCCCTCAGCAGTAAATCCAACATCTTCAACACAGCCCACAAAGCCCACAGCTCCAGCTTCATTTGTGCCTTGTGCTCCAGTGAGATGAAGAGCTCTGGTTTCCAGTCCACATCCTGCTGGTTCCCACTTTTATTCACTGCCTGTGACATTCCCTCTCCACATAGCACCTCCCAAAGCTCATCACCTCTAGGATTCATTTCAGGTGTCAGCCTGCCCTACCTCCTCTATCCTCCAAGTCTTACTGGACTACAGCCCTGCTTCATTTCTTTCACTCCACTTAAACCAACAGAAGAAAATGGTCTTCATTTGTATCTGTTTATCCCACTAGGCTGTAAACTCCACGAGGGCAGGAACTGGTTCTAGTTTTCTCCTTATATTCTTAGATGCTAGAACACTGACAGGCATATCACAGGGGCCCAATAAATGTTTTTTTAAGAGAATGAGCTCATGAAGAAATAGACTGTGATCCAGCTGAGGTCAGGTCCTTCAAACGAGAGGCAATGGGCTGTCCTACCCTGATTAGCTGGGTGTGTATGCAGAGAGACAGTGTCCCTAGGCTCAAGTTTCTGGAAGAACTGAAGAAGCCTATTAGATACAAGGCAGAAAATGGGGTGAGGACTGCATGCATCTATCTGGTTAGGGCTCTTCAGGATAACCTGAACTGGATAGGGACGGGCAGGAGTGAGCACCTTCCTGGGGAAGCATGACGTGGATACTAACAGGGCTGATGCTAAGCCAGTTGTGCTACATCATCTCCCATAATAATTATTCCTCTCTATATAACCATACCTCTTTGCAATGACTTTGCAGCTCTTCCCATCAGGAGGTGACGCCTTTTTCCCTACCTCTTGAATCTGGGTTGGCGAAAGTGGCAGAAGTGACACTGTGACAGGTCTGAAGCTAGGATCCAAGAAGCTTTGTGGATGTTTCTCTCTTGGAAGCCTGTCCAGTCATGTGAACAAGCCCAGGCCAGCCTGCTGGATGATGAGAGACCAAGTGGACAAGAGCTGAGTCAGCCCAGTCGTCCAGCACAGGCCTCAGAAATATGGGAGCACAGTGACCACCAGCAAAGCCACCCTACAGCTGACCTGCAGCCAACTGCAGGGGTACGAGGGAGCCTCGCCAAAGCCAGAAGGACCACCCACTGAACCCAGTCCCAAATGCCAGGACATGCTATTGTGAGCTAGATAAATGGCATGGTTTTAGCCACTTCGCTTTGAGGATGTTGGTTATATAGGAATGGATAACTAATACATCATTTAACAAAGTTGGATGGGATCTGAGAGTCAGAGAAAGTGATGTGGGTCCCTTTCCCCACACTTAGCTCTCACTGCAAACAAATGCCATTGTCCTTTAAACTTAATTTTACTGGCCATTACAGGGGAAAATTTCTGGCTCATGTCTAGGTCAGTGGCACAGCTGATAAACTGGGTGATCAGTTTATATCCTGTCTCCAAATGCCCACTTCCAGAGCCCCTCTCATCTTTGGACATTATCCCCAAGGAGAACCAGCAGCGATGGCTACACCACCCACAACACTACCACCTGAGCTCCTTCCGCCACTCCTTGAAGGTGTGTGCCATGATGGGTGAGCATGGGAAGGTAAGGACCATGGCAGTGACATGTCTAGACCTGAAACCTAACACTGGCTCACTGTGGGACTTGATCTCCTTTTTTTTTTTTTTCCGCTGCGTTGGGTCTTCGTTGCTGCGCGCAGGCTTTCTCTAGTTGCGGCAAGCGGGGGCTACTCTTCTTTGCTGCGTGGGCTTCTTGTTGTGGTGGCTTCTCTTGTTGCGGAGCACGGGCTCTAGGAGCGCGGGCTTCAGTAGCTGCGGCACGCGGGCTCAGTAGTTGCGGTATATGGGCCCTAGAATGCGCAGGCTTCAGTAGTTGTGGCACACGGGCTCCAGGAGTTGTGGCTCACGGGGTTAGCTGCTCTGTGGCATGTGGGATCTTCCCAGACCAGGGATCGAACCCGTGTAGCCTGCATTGGCAGGCAGATTCTTAACCACTGCGTCACCAGGGAAGTCCCGGGACTTAATCTCCTTGAGCCTCAGTTTCTTCATCAGTAAAATGGGGCCAATAATGCTTGCCTCAGAGGGTCACTATTAGGATTAAATGAGATAGTACTTGTGATGGGCCTATCTCATTGTAGGGTCATTATGAAGGGTGGGGGAAATCATGGAGGCATGGGGCCTAGCATAGCTGAGCTTGAAAAAGATGTCTTTTCCTATATGAATGAGGAGACAGTCCCAGTGCTCCTTGCTAGCTACAGGCATGGGTTCAGATTATCTTAGAGCCATCAGAGGAGGCCTGAGGCAGGTGGGGCTTCCCCCCCGGAGCCCCACCCCCCCACCCCGCCTCAGAAATCATGCCCCTGGCCAGAAACCATGGGTCCTGCCCTTAACGACTCTGCTGCTGTCCTGGTCAGGACAGGGCCATGCTCTTGGCAAACCTTCTCAGTGCTTTGTGCTGGCGATGTAGTGTTTAGTGAATTTCTTCCTGTTTGGGAGCCTAGAAGTGATTGTCTTGGTGGCCCGGGCACGTGTTTTCCTAGCAGAAGAGCACGTGCATGGGGGATGGTTTGCTCGTTTGCAGCCAGGTCCCCCCTGCTCCCCACTGGTCTACACCCACACCCGCAATATTGCTCCAATTCTTGTGGGCCAGCAGGCTATGCCCAGGGGTGTGGACCGACGTCCATCACAAGTCAGATTGAGGGTTAGGAAAAATCATTTGGGACGTGATGACAATCGCAGGCACAGACCCTACACTTGTGGCTGCTGTTTCTTTTCATAGCCTATTCCCAGGGGACCTCTGTCCTGGGCAGTTGCCGATCTCTGCTAAAAACCTCCATATTTCCCCAGACCTCTAGAAAACTTTAAAGAGGAAAACACTTCAGCTTTGAGTCATCTAGTCTTTTTGCTACCCTCTATCTCATTCCATACTCTCCCAGTATTTTTGCATATGCACACATATATACACACTGATATACATCAGACATACGTGTGAGTACCTCTCTCCGTATATATGTATGTGTGTATACATGAAGAGATAATACATGTATGTATGCATGTACGCACACACACACATGTGTCTGTGTAAAATGGGATCATACTGATTAGCAGCCTTTTGTTTTCACTTAATATATCATAAACATCTTTGCTGATCAGTAAACTTTTATTAAAAGGCCATAGTCTAGAGAAGCCAAAATTCAGTGCCAAGTTCAGTGCCTAAAAGATCTTGTTTGACAGTGTCTTTTTTTTTTTTTTTTTTTTGCGGTATGCGGGCCTCTCCCGTTGCGGAGCACAGGCTCCGGACGCATAGGCTCAGCGGCCATGGCTCACGGGCCCAGCCGCTCCGTGGCATGGGGATCCTCCCGGACCGGGGCGCGAACCCGCATCCCCTGCATCGGCAGGCGGACTCCCAACCACTGCGCCACCAGGGAAGCCCGATAGTGTCTTTTAAAGACTTGAATTTGAATGTCTTAGGAAGGGGCATAAATCCTTCAATCCCTGACTGGCCCTGGAGGCATCTGACACTGTCATCCTGAGTTTTCTATTATTATTTAAAATTATTATTATCCTACCGTATCAATCAACATTTCTCAGTAGTAACTGGCATTTGGGGACAGACAATTCCTTGTCTTCTGGGACTGTTTTGTACATTTCAGGGCACTTGGTATCTCTGGCCCCCGCTAACTCAATGCCAGGATGCCCCCAGGTCAACGTGACAACCAAAACTGACCCCATGTATGGCCAACCTGGGCCATCTGTTCTTGTCCTGGGTGAATGATGAGATCGTTGTAGACTCTCCTTCATTGACATGTTTCAGGATGCTGATCATATATCCTAGCTCACCTGGGACGGTCCCAGGAACTCCTGGGGTCCAGATGTATTTATCACTAACACCCACTTTCACTCTTAGAAGTATCCTTGTTTGGATGATAAACGGCTACCCCCAAGTATAAGGCCCTGCTTCAGAAGTGGTTAGAGTTGACAGAGCTCTGCCTGGGAAAGCCTGCCTGCTAAAGGTGCCAAGTGTGTCTTCCCAGAGTTAACCTATCTGTCTGACGGTGGATGGCTTCCGCTGGGCGGTGCCGCGGACAGATCCCATTCCCAGTTCCAGGGCTAAACATCAGGGCATTCAGTGACCCGGGCACACTTTTTAAAGAAGTGAGCAGAGGATTGGCTTAAGGACAGTACTCGGTGGGAGAGTCAGGGTGTCTGGTGACCCCTTAGATTGATGAAGACCTGGGGCTTTACAAAAAGGGAGAACCTCTTTTATCCACCCTCTGTGGAACCCCAAGCAATGAAACAGGCTGCAAGTGTGGTATTAACACTTATGCTATGGACTGCACATCTATTTCCATAGTGCATGTATATCCGTGCTTTATATATAAGGATTAAGAATTTTTTCAAGCCCCCCTTTAAGAACTAATTTTTGCCCGCTTGTGGGTGATAGCACTCCCGTTGAGAATGCATGGCCTAGAGAGGTCTGCCCAGGCTCCACATTTAATAGATGGGGAAGGGAAAGGGGAGGGGAGGGGAGGGGAAGGGGAAGGGGAAGGGGAAGGGGAAGGGAGGGGAAGGGAAGGGAAGGGGAAGGGAGGGGAAGGGAAGGGAAGGGGAAGGGAGGGGAAGGGAAGGGAAGGGAAGGGGAAGGGAAGGGAAGCAGAACTTTAGGGTATGAAGGGCTTCAGGGTCCTTGAACCCTCTCTTCCCTGGAAACTTGCATTCTCCCTTAGCATATCCACAGGTGGAGGGTCAACCTAGCTTGCAAACCCTGGCCCTAACCTTAACCCTGACTGGATGGTGGATGCTGTGTCACAGACATCACTCAGGCAAGAGGCAAAGTCAGGACTCGGGGCTCCCCAGTCTTGGGCCAGAGCTCTTACTTGGGTCCATTATGTCTGTCTTTGGATCTCCTCTTAAGATGCTTAAACCTTCACTCTCTCATTTACATCTAAAAGATACAGTAGGTTTGGAAGGACCAGATGTCTCAGAGAGAAGGCTCCTGGAGGCTGTGGGAGATGAAAGTTCAACAGTCACTTAAAAACCAAACCCAAAGTACTGAGACTCCTCTGTGGGTTCCTTGGAGAAGTGAATTCCATCAGGAACCTTCTAGTTAACCCTTTCATGTGGGGACAAATGCTTCACTCACTCAGGTCTTGGGAGAGGTCTTCCCTCAGGAACCTTGCCCAGGCAGCTGGTTATCTGGGACACGGAAGGAGATTCACCCCAAACCTTTGACTGCAAAGGAGTTGGGTTGAAGGTAACTTGGACTGACATGGCTGCAGGCCCCGCTTCTGCCTGATGCCATTTCCAGGTGGATCCTTAAGTATTTAGAGCAGGCCCCGTGCAGGAAATGTGTCCTGTGTGGAAAGCTGAAGTTCTTGCTATTGTTCATTCTTATTTATGGCCTTTTATGGATTGGTGCTCCTTTAAAGAGATGTGTCAACTATTCCTGCGGGCAGCTCTGTTTATCGACACACGATTTGCTCTGTGTTAGTTATGCATGAATCATGGGCATTACTACAATCTGGAAGACCACAGAATTTTACATGAGGTGGTGCCTTTCCTGCCATCAGGTTTCTCAAATGTCCTTTCTGATTTTGCTCATCTAACCTCACCTCAGATTCATACTTTCCACTAGGAATGATGTATTGCTACTGGATTTTAAAAATTAAAACTATTCTGAACATATGCGGCAAGAAACACTTTGGGAATCAGTACATGTTAATATCAATATTAATCAAAATAATAATATTGTTGGGGCTTCCCTGGTGGCGCAGTGGTTGAGAGTCTGCCTGCCGATGCAGGGGACGCAGGTTCGTGCCCTGGTCCGGGAGGATCCCACATGCCGCAGAGCGGCTGGGCCCGTGGGCCGTGGCCGCTGGGCCTGCGTGTCCGGAGCCTGTGCTCCGCAGCGGGAGAGGCCACAACGGTGAGAGGCCCGCGTACCACACACACACACAAAAAATAATAATAATAATATTGTTTATTGGGCTCTGTGTACCAGGTCTATGCTAAGCACTTCCATGGAGTAACTCATTTAATCCTAACTACATTGCGATATATATATATATATATATATATATATATATATAAAATCAATTCTCTCATGTCACAGAGGATAAAACTGAGCCTCAGAGAAGTAAAGTAACTTGATCTCACCAGTCAGAATGGCCATAATCAAAAAGTCTACAAATAATAAATGCTGGAGAGGGTGTGAAGGAAAAGGAACCCTCCACACACTGTTGGTGGGAATGTACATTGATACAGCCACTATGGAGAACAGTATGGAGGTTCCTTAAAAAACTAAAAATAGAACTACCATATGATCCAGCAATCCCACTCCTGGGCATATACCCAGAGAAAACCATAATTCGAAAAGATACATGCACCCCAATGTTCATAGTAGCACTATGTACAAAAGCCAAGACATGGAAGCAACTTAAATGTCAATTAACAGATGAATGGATAAAGAAGATGTGCTCCATATATACCACAGAATATTACTCAGCCATAAAAAGGAATGAAATAATGCCATTTGCAGCAACATGGCTGGACCTAGAGGTGATCACGCTAAGTAAGACAGACAGACAAAGACAAATATCATATGATATCACTTACATGTGGAATCTAAAATATGACACAAATGAACTTATCTATGAAACAGGCTCACAGACATAGAAAACAAACTTATGGTTACCAAAGGGAAGGTGAGGCAGAGGGATAAATTAGGAGTTTGGAATAACATATACACACTAATATATATAAAATAGGTAAACACAGGGAACTACATTCAATATCTTGTAATAATCTATAATGGAAAAGAATTTGAAAAATAATATATGTGTGTGCGTGTGTGTATACTCACACACATATATATACACAACTGAATCACTTTGCTGTACACCTGAAACTAACACAACATTATAAATAAACTATAGTTCAATTAAAAGAAAAAAAAGAGTACACAGCCACTGAATGGCAGAGCTAAGATTCAAATTCAGATCTATCTGATGCAGAGTCCGAGCTCTTAACTACAGGGATATATGGGCTCAGAGAACTTGGGAGAAGAGTGCCCCATTTACCTGTTCTCTCTGAGGCACATACACTCCCAGCGCCTCTGCTTACCAGGAATGCAATGTGGGATCACAAAGACATCACTGCCTCAAAGTCAGAAGATCTGGATGTGAGTAGCAACACCTGCCCACCTATACTCAGTTTATTATAAAGACCGAATGCTACAATGTGCATGACTAAGGTCTTTATAATTGTAGGTTGCGATGGCTTTTATAGAAGATGGCTGTTATGTGTATATACATAACTGTCTCTACATGTTTATACATAACACACACATAGACACACATACAGGAGTATCCAATGTTGATAGGCTTATATCAGGTTGCTCACAGTTGGACAAGCCATTCTTGGGATGAGGAATGATTAGCCCTAAAGGGGCCTAAGAGATCATCTGTCCTTTACAAGTGAGGACAATGAGGTTTGGTAAGAGATTTCTTTGTACTTTCTCCAGGGCTGGCAAAATAACACTACGGCTTAGAGACAAATGACTCAAGGGTCGCCAGGGACCAAAGAGTTGTAACATTGAAATGTAATACTGGAAAGCCTGGATCACTCGGCGGTAGGAACCAGTCCAAAGTGGGAGGGGAGCAGACTGGAACCAGAGAGACAATCAAGAAGGCTGGGGGGACCAGGAAGGGAAGGTTCCAGGTGGCTGGACGATGCTATCTATTTTTAAGGGAGAGTATTCAGAAAGCTTTACACCTGAGGTGACCTGATACCGTTTCTTCTTGATGGGTCCTCACACCGTTCATTCCCAAATTGGGAATTTGGGTTTAACAAAGACACACTACTATATATAACAGATAAACAAGGACTTACTATACAGCACAGGGAACTATATTCAATATCTTGTTATAACCTATAATGGAAAAGAATCTGAAAAAGAGTATATATATATATATATATATATATATACACACATATATATATATATATATATATATATATGGCTGAATTACTTTGCTGTATACCTGAAGCATAGTAAATCAACTATACTTCAACCAAATAAATAAATAAGTAATTTGAGACAGTGGTGGTGTCACAAAGACTCAAGCAAGGGAGAGGGGAGAGGAGAAAGTGTGACAGGTGGCCAGGTGGCCAGGACAGTCCCCCCAAGGAAATGATGCCTGAAGATGCAACCGTAAGAAAGAACCAGGCATGAGAAGAGTCTGGGGACTCGTATTCTGTGGAGGGGTAAGAGCAGCAGTGAACAGTGTTCCATGGCTGCCCACATATGGGTAATTGCGTTTTACTGTGTTCAGTGAGGCTGGCCTGAGAGTACATATTTGACATTGACCAGGATGCTGGACTTCAGAGTGTACTGAAGGGTGGCCCCAAGGGCAAGTCAGCTCCCAAGACTAGGAAGTAGTTGGGGAGGGAGCCTGAATTGAGTCCACCAGTCCCAGGTGGAAAAGCCAAGGTGAAGGGTTTGATTCCTAAAGGGGTCAGGAGCCATTTGGTCTTCACAGAAGTGACTCCTTGGCCAAATTCCATACGAATCTCACCCATGATGCCCCCAGACTCCGCATGTACCCATTCTTTCCTCGGAGGTCTAGCTGACCCCGCACTCATCTTTCCCTATCTTCGTGCAAATGCCTGGGCCCAGTCCAAACTAGATGAGAGGGTACCGATAAGTAATCCAAGTCCACAGCTGACAAAACAACCCACAGCACACGTCCTATGTCCAGATGGGGACCAGGGGTCAACTGTGTCATCTGTCTTTATGACGAGAGCATGTTATTATACTAATTACAGTGTACTGGGCTTTACTGGGAACCAAAAATAGATATATGTGGCTTCTAAGGACAGGCATGAACATTCCTTTGGCTTCCTTTGCTATGTGATTTTTTTTTTTTTTTTTTTTTTGGACAAATCTTTGCCATGATTAGTAAAAAAAAAAAAAAAAAAAGGAGAAGAAGAAGGGACTGCCACTGCGCCACCTTAAGGCACTTCTGGAAGGGCATCTGCATTTGACCTGTGCTACTCTCACATGTGCCCTGTTCATGGTGCTGTTCCCCACGGTCACGTGTGATTGCAAAGGACACAAGAGAGGCGGCCCCACTGTATCCTCTGCTGCAGCTTTTTTATTTCCAGCCTCTTTACATCTCTTAATGAGGAGCTGCACATCACAGCCCAGCCTGGGTGGGCCCACGAGGCCTTTTCCCTGGAGAAGAAATCGGTGAGAGGTTTGGGCTGACTCTGCACCAGGAGGAAAGAAGGAATTAGCATTTATTGAGCTCCCGCTGTTGTATCTTGTTGTGCTCCCCTGAGCCAGATGTGTTGGCTGATCACTGCAAAATCTCTGGAAGGTAAAAGAAGAAGGCTCTGCATAAAGAAGTCAAGGGTGGAGCTGGAATCTGCGCTCAAGTCTTTTCATTCCAAGCCCGTGTTCTTCCTGTGTTATCTCAGGATAAAATTAATCCACGGCCAGATAAAGGATGAGGAGAACTTAGTGCTTGGCAGGTTCTGTGAGATACAGGCAGTGGGACATGGTGTGTCTGTCCAGGTGGGCGTTTGTGCGCTGGGGGTGGAGGTTGGGTGGGGAGAGGAGATGCAAGGAGAGGTGGTCAGAACAGACCGTGGACGTACTGGATGTTCTTAGTACTTTGAAGACCCTGAGGAGCCAGTGAAGGAGGGGTGGTGGGTCTGGATCTGTGTCCTGTAAGCATTGCTCTGACTGTAGTGTGGAGGCTGGGCTGAGGGCAGACTTGTCTCAGTAACGCAGGCAAGAAGCCATCAGGGCCTCGTGAGCCGTGGCTTGCAATGGCTTGCGATTTAGAAATATGAGACTGCTGGCGACTCAATGAGGCACTGACGGGGAGAAGCGCCGTGAGCGCCAGGCTGTGGCTGGGTTCCACTGCAGTGGTTCTGAGTTATGGCTATCAGAAGTCAACCTCTGCTGACTGAAGCAGAAGAGAGCTTCATGGAAAGGACACTGGGCAGCTAGAAAATCCGTTGGAAGGGAGACGCCTGATCTGGGGGATAAGCAGCCTGGAGCAACACCCAGAACCACGTGGGGGCAGAAGGGGGCTGGGGAAGCTTCTGCTGCTACCATTGAACCCTGGGTGGCACTGCTGCCACCTCTGTGCCACACACTTGAACCTGCGGCAGAGAGGGAGGGAAAGAACTCCATCATTCCTGCTTCTAGCTCCTGAGTCAAAGCCCAGTGTGGGCACAGGGCTGGTGGGTCCTGCAGGTGGCCTGTGCCCTGACCGCAAAGTCTGCTGGAGATTCCAGTTTCTGTCACCGTCATCGTATACAACGGGTGGCAGGCACCCAAGACAATGAGAACTCATAAAGTGGGAGACTCCCCAAATAAAAAGGCGGTTGAGACACTGGATGGCCAAATAAAATGATCAAAATCCACTAACATAGCTTTAGTTGAGAACTGAGAAACTGGGGGCAGAATTGAGAAATTGGGTGCTGATGGTAAGAATATTCTCTAACAGGTATTGAGCGATTACTCTGTGTGCTAAGTGCCCTAAATGCAGAATCTCAGTTAATCCTCATGACAAATCCCCAGGCAATTAGGAATATTATATCAATTTTACAAAAAAGGCAAATGTATTACAGACATGTCCCTACACACACCCAGTAGGTGGCTGAACTGAAATTCTAGCCTAGGCAGCCCACCTTCTGAAACAGTGGTAACGCTTCCGTCAATGAGGGCTGCGTGAGGACCTCAAGGTGTATTTCTTTACATTAGAGCATTGTAACCGACTGTCCCTAGGCCTCACTGGTCATGGGGAAAAATTATGCCACATTAACTGTTAATAGGAATTCCAGTCTTTTGCAAAGCCCCATCTCAGGGCTCTCCCGGGAGTCTCCAAAAACAGCTTAGTGGGATTATGAGTCAGACCAGGTAATTGGTTATTGGTCACTGTGTTGTCACCATCCTTTGCTAAGCCCAGGCCTGCTGTCAGTGCTGCTGGCCACACTGAGAAACCCCAGTGCTCCCATCCAGACTTTTGATGGGTGGACACTCTCCTGCAGCCCCTCTTTTTTTTTTTTTTTTTTTTTAAATTCAGGTAGAGTTGATTTACAATGTTGTGTTAATTTCAGAGGTACAGCAAAGTGACTCGGTTATACATATATAGGTATATCTATTCTTTTTCAGATTCTTTTACATTATAGGTTATTACAAGATATTGAGTATAGTTCCCTGCACTATACAGTAGGTCCTGTTGTTTACCTATCTATTTTATATATAGTGGTGTGTATCTGTTAATCCCAAACTCCTAATTCATCCCTCCCCACCTTTCCCCTTTGGTGACCATAAGTTTGTTTTCTATGTCTGTGAGTGTATTTCTGTTTTGTAAAGAGTTCATTTGTATCATTCTTTTAGATTCCGTATATGACATCATGCAATACTCGTCTGATTTACTTCACTTAGTATGATAATCTCTAGGTCCATCCATGTTGCTGCAAATGGCATTATTTCATTCCATTGTGTGTGTGTGTGTGTGTGTGTGTGTGTGTGTGTGTGTGTGTATATATATATATATATATACACACACACACACACACACACACACACACACACACACCACACCTTCTTTATCCATTCATCGGTCGATGGACATTTAGGTTGTTTCCATGTCTTGGCTACTACGAATAGCACTGCTATGAACATAGGGGTGAATGTATCTTTTTGAATTAGCCCAGGAGTGGGCTTGCCAGATCATATGGTAGCTCTATTCTTAGTTTTTTAAGGAACTTCCATACTGTTCTCCATAGCGGCAACCGGCAGCCCCTCTTGGTGGCACTGGAAGTCCCCCCTCTAACACCTGCCCCCCATCTGCCAGACTGAGGCACTTGCAGCTACACAGTCCCCCAAGGCCACCACAACTGCCTCTCAAGCCCAAGATCCTCCAGGGCCACTGGCCCTCCCCCAGGAGAGGCCTTCAGAAGCAGATGTCTGTAGCTCACTCCGGCCCTCATGGCCACTGACTGTATGAGGAGAGAAGAGGATTAACTCCCCTCAGCCATGCTCTGTGACAGGGGACGCGCAGCAAGGCTACTTGGGCCTCTAAGATCGTCTAATTTTAGTGGGAGGGCAAGTTTAGTTACTCCTACAAGCCACACCCACTTCAAATCATTCTCCTCCCATCCCAACCTCACATTCATTCATTCATTCGGTCAGCAGCAAATATTTAGAGTGGAATGATTATCTGTAAAATGATAATACCTATGGAATAATGGTATCTATTTGTCTTGGTTGCCATCTCCCTGAAAGCAGGGACTTGGGTGTGGGTTGTTGGTTTGGAAAGTGATGCCAGGAAGCAGGAGGGAGGGGGCAGGAAGATGAGCTGGGAAGGAGGGAAGGCCCATCATGAGGGTGCGTTATCGGGGTCTGAGAAGTGTGCAGAGCCCCCCGGAACTGTCCTCCTGAAGGAGGGGGGCAAGAGCATTTATCCACAGCTCCTAGCCCCGCCCCCCTCAGTGGAGAGCTGCCCGGAGCGGGGACGGGGTGCTCTGGGTTACCTGCCCCGTCCTGTCCTTCAGTGGGTTGCGGAGGTAGAGAAGGTCAAGTGTGGGGATGCGCCTGAGGGGTCCTGTCCAGGGAGGACTCCCCCCACCACAGCTGGACTGAAATCCGGGGTGAGATGAGGAGCCATGATGCGACACCCAAAACATATGCTGCACTTCCCTGGGACGTTGTTAATGGTTAAGTGAGTTAACTTATGTAAGATGACTAGAACAATACCTGGCCCCAGTGAGGCTGTGTGTGTGTTTGCTATTATTATTGGTGTGACAACTGCAATGTGCCTCGTGCTTCTCTGTGGATAAGCCCTCATGGGACTTACCTTCAGGTCACAAAACATGCCTTGTTTATGTAGCAGAACTCTGGCATTGTTCAAGTTCCTTTGTCAAGAGGTTCTTAGCCCCCAGGTAAATGGGTCGCCTTGAGGATGGTCGGATGACATGACCCCACCTGCCTGTTTGCCTTGTATCTCTGTTCTATCTCTGCTCCATCACTGGAGGCCTCCCTGTGCGCCCTGCTGCTCAGGATTCGAACAAGGATTTGAAAGCTAAGGTTTGAGTCCTGGATGTAAAACAATCAAACCCAAGTTGTCTACCTTCTGAATTATATCCTGATGGGAAGAGAAGACAGCTGGAGAGTAAAGTCACTTAGCTTTTTAATAATTGATGGATAAGAGATTGCATTATGTGTAAAAACATACCTTCTGGATATGCCACTAAGAGCGGTTCAGGCAGAAGAAACCACTCTCCCGTCCCCTGAGGCTGGCCTGCCTTTAGCTAATCTGATGACCTAATCCTTTCACATGGGAGAGGACCAGAGCCTGTCCGTTCAGGCGATAAATGCCCCTCTTCACTGAGCCTTCTAGAGGCAAGTCCGGTCTAGCCAGTGGCTCACCCATCCAAGCTAGATGACCTGCCTCCAGTCCCAAATAGGAATGTCCAGTCCTCCTACCCCTGCCTTGTTCCCAGCCTAAGCCTTGACCATGCTGGCCCCATACCTGTCCCTAAGATGCAGCCCTTGATATGCCTCCGTGAGGACTGCCTTGGTCACCTTCTTGCTGGCTGACTCCTTGGTTTACAGTGGTTTCTGGCTTCACAGGGAACCCCCTTCCCCTCAACCCTGTGGTAACACAGCCGGTCATAGGACTGTTGCAGCCCAGGGTGCAGCCTGCTCTAGCTCCACCTTAGCTCTCACAAATAGGAGTTGGTGAGGTCTCACCCCGAGTGAGAGCCAGAGTTCACTTACTTTCCAAATGTTGACATATTGCTGTGAAAACCTGTTCCTATTGATCTGTAGTTTCTTATTCAAAATCTCAAGATCCAGGGCTTCCCTGGTGGCGCAGTGGTTGAGAGTCCGCCTGCCGATGCAGGGGACACGGGTTCATGCCCCGGTCTGGGAAGATCCCACATGCCGCGGAGCGGCTAGGTCCATGAGCCATGGCTGCTGAGCCTGCGCGTCCGGAGCCTGTGCTCCGCAACGGGAGAGGCCACAACAGTGAGAGGCCCGTGTACCGCAAAAAAAAAAATCTCAAGATCCAAAAAAGCTCTGAAAACCAAAAGTTAATTATAATCTAAACGGCAGCAAAATCTGACCTAACTTATCTCATTTGCCAGAAATATCTGACCTACACTCGGGGGAAGCTATTTACAGACTTTATGGATCTCACTTGGTGTGAATATGCATATATGCCGCTACAAAAATATTAATGCCACTGATGATGATTTGTCCTAGAGCCCACTGGGAGTGCTGTGTAAGATGGGGTATGTGTACCACATTACCCTTCCAAAATACATTCTACATTCTGAAGCGCACCTGACCCCAAGAGTTGGGGATGAAGGATTGAGGCCTGGTGTCAGGATGGCCCCAGGGAGGGTTATGATCTGGGAGAGGTGGCCATGAGTGACTTTTGCTCCAAAGCTTAGGATGCAGGGAACCGGGAAGAGCTGCCGCCTGAGCTAAACTGGGGTTTGAAGTTGCTTGTCATATATTGCAATAATAAGGTCCAAGAAATACTGACAGGGCACTGACAGCGTCTGTACACTTCTTGTCATTGAAAATTCAAAGGAATTTTTGCACTACTTTATCAGATTTACAGATGAGGGAAAAGAAAGTTGTTTCCCCCAGTTTGGTGGGAGAGCCAGCAGAGTCTGGAAGAGCGGTAATTGTGTTCAGCAGGGGTCATTGGTGCCTAGTGACTGATTAAGTAAAGGGTATGTTATCCATTTCTGACCAATGAGACATGAGGGAGAGCCTGTGTGTGTGTGTATGTGTGTGTGTGTGTGTGTGTGTGCGCGCGCGCGCGCGTGTGCGTCTGTCTGTGTCTGTTGAGGTGGGATGGAGAGTGGGGAGGATGGGGTGGGGGGAGTGTCTGGGGAAGGTGTACCATCTCCTAGGAAGGAGACTCAGTGAGAGAAATAGCGCCCTCCTCCTTGTGGACTCTGCCAGGACCGCTTGGTACTGATGTGTTGTCTGGCCCTCACCCCTAGGAGAGTTTGGCATCGAGGATGGCTGAGTGGTAAGACGGAGGGTCCCTCAGTCTCTAACCACAGTATCACCTGGCAGTTGATCTGTTTCCACTTCAGACTATTCTGCCTCTGGACTTGCTTATTGTTGAAGCCATGGGTGAGTTGGAGCTCTCTGTTCTTTGTATCCCAAAGCATCCTAACTGATAGAGTTGGGGGTCGTCATGTCCTTGAGACAAGAACATCCACTAAGGTGAGAAATAAGGGAAGGGCATGCCATGGGCAATGGGGAGCTTGGCGTTTTCAGTGAGATGGTGTGAAACATACCTTGTACTCTACCTGGAACATCCCCAAGCATCTATAGTAATTAAATAACTATTAATGAGCTTTTATCAGGCATCTACCCCGTGGACAGCAGCACAGGGACAGGTCTTTCTGGGAATAAAAGAGTCACACAAAGCACCGTCCTTGTCTTCAAGCATCATACGCTTTAGCTGGTGGAGACAAGACTAGAAATAAAACAAAATAAATGGTTTGGAGAACGGTGTGATCAGTGTGTGCTGGAGGAGGTAAAAACTTCAAGGAGATGGGACAGCTGGGGCTTCATCGGGGGACGGACAGAGGGGAGGACATTGAGAACAATGTGCTCCAGATGACACTGCCTGAAGGTAACGGAGCTGAGATTCAAATCCAGGATATCTGACTCCTTCCAACACCTGGGCATCTGATTACTACACAGGGAAATATTCATGCTCTCAAGATGGATACGCAGGCTTGGAATGCTGATTTATTAATTTAAAATGACAAGGACGAAGTGAGAGAGTGGCACTGACATATAGACACCATCAAATGTAAAATAGATAGCTAGTGGGAAGCAGCCGCATAGCACAGGGATGTCAGCTCGGTGCTTTGTGACCACCTAGAGGGGTGGGATAGGGAGGGTGGGAGGGAGACGCAAGAGGGAGGGGATATGGGGATATATGTATACATATAGCTGATTCACTTTGTTATACAGCAGAAACTAACACAACAGTGTAAAGCAATTATACCCCAATAAAGATGTTTTTTAAAATTAATTAATTAAGATAAAATGAGAAGTACAACTGGCCAGTATTATAACCCCAAATTATAACCCAAAATTTGGAAAGCCAAATTATATTCACTAGGTCCCTGAGGGAACCTGAAGCAAATCAACAGATACCCCTGATACCTGGATGGGGCCATGTGTCTTCAGGGGCGAGGCCCCGGCTAGGTACTGATAAGAAAATGGCCAAGCCTCCTGGTTCGAAGTTCCTAGTTCAGTTCCAGGCTGTTTATAATACGCTTCTCCAGACATGGTCAAACTCAATGGGCCAGGCTCTAGGAATTAATTATCCTTCCGTTCAATGGCGCAGCTAGTAAGTGTTTAACACATGGCTCTCCAGGAAAGAAAGCCTTGTTTTGTAGAATTTCCCAAGTTCCACAGCATAAATATTCCAACCAAGGCTGATTTCAAGCTACCAGTAGGCAGAGCTGTGCACAGTGGTCCTCCTGACTGGTATGGGTGGCTTCCAGGACACCACTGTGATCACGTTGCATCCTGCCTCTCTGAGACTATGTCCAGATGTCCTGATGGGAGTGTGGGGTGTTCCCAGACTTCTCAGTAGCACATTTACCAAATTAGTCACAGCCATTGAACACAAACTTTTTCACTTAAATTCTTGGGGGAAGCCCTCATTTCCAAGTTCTTAAAGAACACTTTATTTTTACCCCCATACACCACCAACTAACACAGTTGTCAGGCGGCCATTATAGTGACTAGGAACCTGATGGGCTCAAGAAACCAAAAATGGATTTTCTTTTCATATTGTCTAAAGTCCAGAGTTCTGTAAAAAAAAAATTATAAAGAGTGGAGTATGGGATCTGCAGTGGACTGAGAAACACCATGGGTGGCAATAGATACATTAGTACAGAAGAATCTTCTGGAACACCCTTGTTCCCTCTATCCCTCCCCCTTCCTCACTTTGCTGTCTTGCCCAACATAAAATGACAGGGAAAAAAAAATCTGTGTTGCTTAGTAACGGCCCAGGATGCAGGGAAAGACCAGTCAATATAACTCTGAATTAGGGCAACAACACCCCACAAAAACTCCATCTTGAGGATTTAAAGGAAAACCAAAGCACAGTTATAGTCTCACTACCTGGTGGCGGGGAAGTCCCATTAGCTCTGGGCATTGGGCTATTTAAGATGAAATGTCTGGGATATGGATTTTTTTTCTGGGAAGAATAATCTACTCTGAGGTCATCAAAATCAATAGGCCACTTTGAAGGCCGACTTGAACCATTATTGGTAATGTTTCGGATGTGTTTGCGAATCAACAGTTCAGCAGAAAAAGGACCATTTAGTAGCTCCCATGGAGAGCCCTGTCAGGCTGGCAGTGCAGCCTCTCCACCCACTGAAAGCACTGGCGTCTCCCAAGGGCTGTGGGGAACCTGAGGGAGCCTGAAAGCTGAAACCAGCAAAAAAGATTGAGTGTGGAGCTTCCAGGGTGACCAACGGTCCCAGTTTGCCTGGGATTGACGGGTTTCCTGGGATGGTGGACTTGTAGTGCTAAAACCAGGACAGCCCTGGTCAAACCAGGGCTGCTGGTTACCCTAAGCAGTGGTTCTCAACTGCAAGTGATTTTGCCCCCCAGGTAGGGTTACCGGATAGAATCCAGGATGCCCTGTTACATTTGGATTTCAGATAAACAATGAATACTTTTTCAGTATAAGCATGTCCCAAATATTATAATAAAATGATTCCTTGCTTACCTGAAATTCAAATATAACTAGGCATCCTTTTTCTTTCTTTCCTTTTTTCCTTCCTCCCTTCCTCCCTTCCTTCCTTTCTCTTTCCTAAATCTGGCAAGCCTACTCACAGGGGACATTTGGCAACAACTGGAGGGGCTTCTGGCTGCTACAACTGCAGCTTGTGTGCGTGCGGGGTGCAGGGCAGTGCCACCAGCATCTAGTAGTAAAGGATGATGCTAAGCTTCCTAGAATGCATGCGACAGCCCCTCATAACAAGAAATTATCTGGATCCCGGGACCTACCTGATGGCACAGTGGGTTAAGACCATGCTCCCAATGCAGGGGGCCTGGAGTTCGATCCCTGGTCGGGAAACTAGATCCCACATGCAAGCTGCAACTAAGAGTTCGCATGCCACAACTAAGGAGCCGGCAAGCCACAACTAAGGAACCCATGTGCCACAACAAAGGAGCTGGCGAGCTGCAACTAAGGAGCCTGCCTACTGCAACTAAGACCCGGCGCCACCAAATAAATAAATAAATAGATACTTTTAAAAAATTTTATTTAAAAAAAGGAATTATCTGGACCCAACTGTGAGGAGTACAGAGACTGAGAAAGCCCATCCTAGATCTCACTTAAGCTGGGCACCCACGTAACTTCGTCTTTTTGGGAGGACACTTAAGGACCGACATGGGTGCCTCTGTTTCACATACACACGGAAAAATGTGTTCTAAATTCCTGACCTTGAGTGTTTTCAGTCCAATAGTCAAACAGCCATTGGCATTTAAGAAGTGAGTAGGAAAAGGATTTTCCCTTGCAAGGCACCCCCTTCCATCTTTGAGGAGAGCCAGGCAGGGTGTGCATGACACAATAGTTCAGATAAAAGCTCAATCGGTGTGGTCTCCAGGACGCCTCCATCTCTCCAGACTTTTATGGTGACATTTCCTCACACTCCTGAAGCTTGTTCTTGGCTTTGAAAACAGGGCTTCAGAATGTCTTCATTGTTTTACCTAGCCGGTACTGGCAGCGCCTGGAGTTTTCCTGAAGGAAACTGTAGCAGCAGGAATTTTGTGTAATACTATAATAAGGGGGCTTTATCCTTTCAAAAATACATCCTTTCTCCTTGTTGCCAGCTCTCCTACAGCCCTGTGAAAAATGTAACTCAGAAGTTACTGAGGCGTTTTTATGTTTTTCCTGTCCCCCTATAGTTCATATCAAGCAACAGAAGGCAATTATTCTGTAGTCCGGCGGTCCCCAACCTCTTTGGCACCAGACACCGGTTTCATGGAGGACAATTTTTCCACGGACGGGGTTGGGGGGGAGAATGGTTCAGGCAGTAATGCCAGCGGTGGGGCTCCCTCGCTGGCCCGCCGCTCCCCTCCTGCTGCGTGGCCTGGTGCCTAACAGGCCTTGGACCAACACCGGTCCGCCGCCCAGGGGTTGGGGCCCCTTGCTGTAGTCCATGCTTAGGAACGCTGGCTTGAATGAATGAATGAGTGAATGAGTGAATCAAAACGTCAATTCTGTGCTCGTTTCCCTATTGTGTGAGCAGTGAAATGTAAACAGGGGCATCTGCTTAAAAGGAATTGGTGAATTTGATGACCCTAGGTGCCTCATAGAAGTGCGATTAGTGTTTTATGGGTACAGAGTTTCAGCTGGGGAAGATAACAGGTTCTGAAGATGGATGGCGGCAATGGTTGTACAACATGATTGTACTTAATGCCACAGAACTATACACTTAAACATGGTGAAAGTGGTAAGTTTGTGTTATGTGTATTTAACCACAATTTACAAAAAGGAATTGGTGGTATGGTATTCATCTAAGCATATAGTAAGTGTTCAATAATGCTTGCTGATTGACTGTTAACCTAAGGTTGACCTGGGTCTAACTATTTGCATGTTTTCCCCCAAAAAGCTTGGCAATTTGCCTCATCATCCTGTATAGTTATCCTTAAAGTGAGGTGGACACTGCCTCTTCCTTACTCCAGCAATCACTTGAAGATAAGCCTCTACCCTCACGGACGAGGAGCAATGAGGTTTGGGGCCTTGACCTCGACTCCAGGGGCAAGTAATCCCAGTGGCCTGGCCTATGATCTGTTTAGGACCAACGAGTGACCCATTTTGGACCAGTGAGCCATAAGGAGAAGGTGGCTGCAGATTCTGTGAAAACTCTTAGAGGAGGTGAACAGCCACATGGCCCCTGACGGCATCTCCAGAACAGAGGGGATCCAGGTATAGGATGAAGCTGATTTTTAGGGGGCAGAGAGGGAAGGCAGAAAGACCCTGGGGTCCCCAGTGTACTGCTGGATCCACCCCTGAAGCCACCCGCTTCTGATTTCCAGTCTGTGTGCCAGCGAGGTTTCTTGTTTTTGTAGCCACTTTGAGCTGGCTTTTCTGTCACCTGCAGCTGGAAGCGGGGCTGACCCCTGTGAAGCTAAATAAACATAAGCTTTAGATCTCTCCACTTACATGAGCCCTTCCAATGCCACAGGAGGTCCTAACAAAGCATTCCCATGTTTTTTGTAAAATTTGCAAAGGCCAGGTATTTTAACTACAGTGCTTTAAACCACTGCTTCTTTCTGATGCACCTGTGTCACAGTGCCACGGGGGTTGGTGCCGTTGAGGCAGCCATGGGCAGTCCTGGGATCCGGGGTGTGGGGTGTGGAGGGCTATAGTTCACAGTCACTTTGTGGTTCGGCCAAGAATTCTCTTACCTCCCCCAGAGCTGACTCACTTGGTTTAACATCTTGCAACCCTCTATGTGCACATATACGAAGCTAAGCCTATAGCCAAGGGCTTAGGAACCACGGGGTCTCCCAGATCCATGTTTAAGTCCTGGCTCTGCCCTCTGTGTGGTTTGGGGCCACATATATACCTCTCTTAGCGTCACTTTTCTCATTCATAAGATGGGACCCACCTCACAAAACCACTGTAAGGATAAAATTATGCAAAAATCTTGGCATACCCTAAGTGCTCAAATAGTGAGAGACATCAAATATTGGATCTGACCCTTAAGAGGATGACCCAGTTTATTCAAAGCCCAGAAAGATAGATGGTTGAGGCCAAACAGGGGACACATGTGGGTGAAGTGTGACCAGAGGGAAGGGTGTGGACTGTGACAAAGTGGAGAGGGTAGGCCCTGCCAGATAGCAGCCAATCTCAGCTCCAGTCAAGTGTTCCCAGGCAGTGGGAGTTGAGGGATGCCAGTTTTTTTTGGTTTTTTTTTTTGGCTGTGTTGGGTCTTCATTACTGTGCGCGGGCTTTCTCTAGTTGCGGAGAGCAGGGGCTACTCTTCGTTGCGGTGGGTGGGCTTCTCATTGCGGGGGCTCCTCATTGCGGTGGCTTCTCTTGTTGCGGAGCATGGGCTCTAGAGCCCAGGCTCAGTAGTTGTGGCACATGGGCTCAGTAGTTGTGGCTCACGGGCTCTAGAGCGCAGGCTCAGTAGTTGTGGCGCACGGGCTTAGTTGCTCCGTAGCATGTGGGATCTTCCCGGACCAGGGATCGAACCTGTGTCCCCTGCACTGGCAGGCAGATTCTTAACCACTACGTCACCAGGGAAGCCTGATGCCAGTATTTTTAAGAAAAGCCAGAAAGTCAGATTTTTTTCCCCTAAATTCTGCAGAGTTTTTAGTCTTCAAGTAATTTTTAAAAGTTAAACCCTGTATAGGCCAAACAAAATAGAAGCAAGGGCTGAATCTGGCACACCTCACTGGTTTGCTACACTTGCTTTGAAGTCTGGAGGTCGGCCTGTGAGCTCCAAATGCCAAGGCCACCTGGCCTCTGGCTCTGCTCTCTGTCCCTGCGTGTCTCCATCCATCCCCTTGACTGTTGCAAGGCAGGGAAAAATACTTCTACGTGTGGACAGCTGAAGACATGATGTGAAAACCATCAAGGGGAAGAGAAACGAGAACAAGCAGGGAGATCAAAGTTTCTGCAACTCCTTCCCCCTCATGCAGACATTGTGTTTCGTTGGAGACCAAAAGTCAACCTACTTCAGTTCAATTCATTTCAATTAAATTTCCTAAATATTACTGCATGCCAAGCCCTAAGCTAGGTGTTGGGGATTTTTTTTTTTTTTTTTTTTTTGCATGCTTACTGTGTGCTTGGCACAGAGTTAGATGTTTTAACTACTTTGTCTCACAACAACCTTGTGAGGTGGAAATGAACTTCTTCATTGTGGAGAAATAAAGACTCAAGTGTGGTGAAGCTCAGACACAGAGAACCGAACTGTGGTTACCAAGGGGGAGGGAGTTGGGGGAGGGATGGAGTGGGAGTTTGGGATTAGCAGATGCAAACTGTGATATATAGAATGTATAAACAACAAGGCCCTACTGTATAGCACAGGGAACTATATTCAATATCCCATAATAAACCATAATGGAAAGAATATGGAAAAGAATATATATGTGTGTGTGTGTGTGTAACTGAATTACTTTGTTGTACAGCAGAAATTAACACAACATTGTAAATCAACTAAACTTCAATAAAATAAATTGAAAAAAAAGAGTGGTGAAGCTACTTGCCTAAGGTCCCCTCACTAGTCATTGACACAGCTGGGTTTAAGCCCCAATCCGTGATCTGTGCATCTCCACATCCCTTCTTGGCTCTGGGCTACCATTCTTTTCTTAGATGCAAACAAATGAAGTGTAAAGCTTGCAGCAAATGTGCTAAGCGTTCCAGTGCAGGTGAGTGAATGTGCTGGGGGAGGACAGGAAAGGGAAGGGCCTTCCCCAGCGATTCTCAGGCTGCAGTGTGCACGGGGATCACCTAGGGCTTTTCACACCCGGGGTTCTGAGTCAGTGGTCTGGGGAGGGGCTCCAGAGTCTGCATTCCTAAGAAGTGTCCAGATGATGTCCAGGCCGCTGCTCTGTCTGCCACACCTTGAGAAGAAAGGCTCTATCCCGTGATCTCAGACCCTTTGAGGAGAGCCACTTGAGTGGAATGGTGACAAGGCAAGGATGTGGCTGGTCAGTGTGAATCCATCACTGTTTCTAGAAAAGCAACCCTCCCCTCTGCCTATCTTCTGATATGTACCTACTCATGGTTGCCAAGAAATTTGAGGCTACTGTCCAATTTAATCCTCAGGTATCACTATACACATTTTACAGATGGGGCTCAGGGCTCTTAATAGTTCTAATGAATCTAGCATTCCTGATTTCAGGCAGGGGGAATGAGCTTGAGATGTAGCAGGAAGGATTCAGTGCAATAAGCAATGCCAGAAACACAAGCCCCAGACCCCAAGTGAAAGGGGGCAGAGACGTAACTAAGGCCAGAGAGAGTGGTGAGAGGTGAGTGATTCGGGAAGCCTGGGAACCAGTGGCAAGTTGCCAAAATTAGGATCTCGGCAGGGCTATGCACGCTTCCTGGTCTAGATTTCATCCGTAAAGGTCCATGCCAGGAACCTCCCTCTTCAGTTAGAGGAACTGAGTCTAAGGTTTCTCCAGTGGAACCCACCAGACTCAGAGGCCCAGCCTTGCAGCCACCATATTTAGAGTTGCGAATGCTCACCTACCCTGTAACATCCTGCCCTAGGTGGTAGCCTTTCCCAGATGCCACTGATGTGCATGGCTACCCTAAGACTTGCCTGCTAGTCTTCCATTTTTATGATTTATCAGTGAAGAAGTGTTGGGAGACTTCTAGGACAAGACACACAGGCACTGCGGATGAGACAGAGGGCCTTAGGAACTTGGGGGATTAAGTTCTTAGATCCATCATGATGAGAGGTGCGTGTGAGCTGTCATCTTGGGGCCCTAGCAGTAGGTCTTTTAGGACAGCAGATTCCGCATCTCTAGTTTTCTGGGCCACCCTATAAACTTGGTCTAGCAATCTAGCACCTCTCCACAGAAATGGGAGGAAGGGGGGTTATTGCTTGCTATTCAGGGCCTGTGTTGGGGAGAAGATCTGGTCAGCTCTGTGATTCCAGGTTTGAAAAAACTCAAGTCATACTGGAAATCCTGGGTAAGTACGTCATCTCGGAGCAATAAACATGTGCTGCTTCTTCCATGCCTCCTGAGTTAGCAGAAATGTGCCCTCCTGCGCCAGTGAGAACCCAAGTGGTTTCTAAATTTCCCCTGGCCTAGCTGGAACTGATTCTCTGAAGGCAGAACAGGTTAAAAATGTGTTTTAAGCTCCAGGCAATTGGAGAAACCTTGCAAAACCCCTGACACCAAGAGGACCTATATTGGATTTTATCTAATATTAATAATGATCAAATGCAGTTGGCATCGCAGCTCTTAAGATTCTCCAGGAGAACATCTTCTGGTTTGAGACTCAGAGAAGACAGGGTGATGCTTGGGGTGCAGACCTCGTCAGGAAAATATAATCAGGAAATGAAAGAGCCCCCAGATTAGAGCCTTGTGCTCCTAGTTTAAAAACATGCCCTGAATGTAAATTGGTGCAGCCACTATGGAAAACAGTATGGCGGTTCCTCTAAAAACGAAAAATAGAGTTGCCATCTGATCCAGCAATCCCACTCCTGGGCATATACCCAGACAAAACTATAATTCAAAAAGACACATGCACCCCTATGTTCACAGCAGCACTATTCACAATAGCCAAGACATGGACACAACCTAAATGTTCATCGACAGATGAATGGATAAAGAAGATGCGGTATATGTATACAACGGACTATTGCTCAGTCATAAAAAAGAATGAAATAATGCAATTTGCAGCTATATGGATGGATCTAGAGATTATCATACTAAGCAAAGTAAGTCAGAAATAGGAAGACAAATACCATATGATCTCACTTATATGTGGAATCTAAAATACGACACAAATGAACTTATCTACGAAACAGAAACAGACTCACAGACATAGAGAACAGACTTGTGGTTGCCAAGGAGGTGGTGGGGGGGAAGGAAGGAGTGGGAGCTTGGGGGTAGCAGATACAAACTATGATATGTAGGATGGATAAACAACAAGGTCCTACTGTACAGCACAGGGAACTATATTTGATATCCTGTGATAAACCAAATGGAAAAAATATGGAAAAGAATATATATATAAAATTGAATCACTCTGTGGTACAGTGGAAATTAACACAACATTGTAAATCAACTATACTTCAATAAAATTTAAAAGATACAATAAAAACACGCCCTGAAAGCATGAGAGAGGGTGTTTCTCTCTACCGAAACACCCTCTTTCCATAGAGAGAGGTCGCTCACAGAACTTGCCTCATATGGGGCCCTGAAGGAGAGAGCAGGTCCCTTCCCCTCCAGCCAGCAGGACGTCACGGGGGCAGAAAGGAAGGCTGACAACCTTAGTGACCAACAACAGCAGTGGATCTCATAGTGTGGTCCTAGGACCAGCCACATCAGCATCTCGTGGGAACTTGTTAGAAAATCAACTTTCAGGCTTCAGCTCAGAACTGCTGACTCAGAGAGTCCGGCGGTGGAGCCCGGCAATCTCTGTTTCACTAAGTGCTGTGACAGATTGTGATGCTTACTTGAGTTTGAGAACCACTGTTCTGCATCAAACAATGGGACTAGACTGGTGAGAAGATGTATTGACTGGTATAGTGTTTGAAATTTTTTGAACTGACTTCCAATGTTTCAAAATGGGTATTTTTATACGAAAATTCACATTTCTGAATTTTCCTGTGGCCTTTCTTGGGGGAAAAAAATAGGAAGATCTAGCCACAGGGGACTCTCATAACTGCTTGGCAACGACTGCCTGGTGCTGAGGAGAGGCTACTGCTCTTAGAAAGGGCACGAGCCCTCCTGGGAGCAGCAGCCCCTCATTATGTATCTCACTGGCCGGCTGCACCCACTTCCACTGGAGGTCTTTGAGCCATTGGCCCATAACCTATATAATGTCTAGTGTCACCTCGAGTTGAAGTTTATTCAACACCTATTTGCTGAACACTTACATGATAGGATGGGCTTTCTGCCGCCCACATCATCTTCTTTTCTCCCTGACCCTTATCATTCCCAACCTCAACTCCCTCCACTTTTTGCTAAGATGGGGAAAAAAGGAATGTCTTGTTTAGCTCAATACCCAGAGTACAGTCGTGGAAGGCAGTCCCTCTGCTCTGGTCGCAGTCTTGAAAAAGTGAATTCATTATCATGTTCAGAAGGAAGGGACACTGCCCTTCTGTCAGGCTTGGGCAGGCATCATCCGTGGTTTGGGGGTCCTCAGAGGTAGACACACTCATTCAGCAGCTGGTGGCCCCCTAGCCTGGGATGGTCTGGGACAGTTGACACTCTTCTCTGTGCCAGACACTGGGCTGGGCTGTGAGAACATACAAGGTGATGGAGAGCCTTCTCTTTCTTTTGGAGACGGTTGGCAGGGGCAGCATGTAAAGGTCAGTCTGCATTGTCAATGCCAAACGCATAGTCCTGAACAGGTGGCAGATATTCTACCCTTTATGTCATTCCTTCAGTCCCTTTCTGTGTCCGTTTTCACAAAAGTAACAATCCCTCTTTATAGACAAAGGGTCTACCATGGTGCTTTCTTTCATTGGGTCATTTGGTTATCAAGCGAGGGGGAGGTTCTGGGGAGGGAATGAAAATGAAAACTGGGGAGTGAGGGGGATTAGAGTGCTCACAATTCTACACTTAGCTTTTCTAGACCAGCTGTGACTTGACAGCCCAAGGCATCCTCAATTGAAGATAAACCTTCTCATTTCTGAATATACATCCCTGAAGGCAGCTGGTAAGCTGTGTACCCACCGGGGCCTTAGGACCCAATGGCACTGAGTGGGAATCAGTCAGAATAGTAACAATGTAGGGCTTTTCTGATGGGTACATGTTGCTGTTGACTAATTCCTGGGGCCTGTTGCCAGAGGATGCAGGGGCAAAAGAGGGGAGGTGGGGCCTGGGGGCCAGGTTGAGCTGCCGGAGGTGGAGAGTGTTACCAGGAGGCTCAGTGAGGATTTTTAGGTGGGAGGCTAAGTAAGAGCCGGGTGGCGGAGGGGCGGGGGACGCGGGGGACGTGTAATAGATGGATAAGAAGTTTGTACAAGGGAGAGGAACAGGAGTGAGGACTGGGGAACAGGACAGAGCGATCGAAGACTCACTCCTGTGATCATGAGGTAGCCACCATGGTGTCCTTGGAGCTTAATCTTGCCTCTCTTGGCTTTGGGCAGCTCTTGAATAATGCTTACCCCCAGTAGGACCCATCTTCAAAAAGAATGAGAGGTGGGAGAGCAGGGAGGGGGAGTTAGAATCAGAAAAGTCAGTCATTAAATGTAAGCCTCACTTCAACCCTGCAAAGTATGGAGTTATGTTCCCGCGTAGCCCAGATATCCACTGACCTCTTTATCCTTTGACACCTAAACAGAGATGCTTTTCCCCCTGTGCCAGGCCACTCCCCTTACTGAGATGTCTGTGATGACCCGGGCCTAGGTGCTTATGACACTTCTGAACTCCTGTGTTCACCCCCACTTGCCTTCCAGGGCCACTTCCTCCGTGCTCTGTACTCATCTTCTTCCCCATGCCTGGCCTCCCTCCTTGAACTACTTTTCGTGGGAGTGGTAGACTTTATCCAAGTCTGGGAGCAGCAGATGGCTTTGTCTTACAAACAACATCAGATGATACTGGATATTCCTGATCCTAAAAACCCGGCCTTCACCAGCCCAGCCACCACCTTTCTCTTCCCATCTCCAGGTCCCATCTCCATCGGCTCACGTGATTCTCTTCCATCCCCACACACTTCTGATACCTTCTTGGTGCACGGTGTGTTAGCTGCCACCTTGCCTCACTGTTGCCATGCAGACCATTTTCTGGGGGTATCTCCCTCCTTACCTAGCGTGGCCCATCACAGACGCTTCCTGAACAAATATGTAAAAGGGATGCTGGTGCCAGCCAAAATAACTTTTTTCACCCTGCTGCAACCACTTTACAACTGAAGTCTCTGAGGTTCCAAGAAGTTAAGCAGCCTGGCTAGGACACACATCTTCTGGGCCACCTGGGGAGACATCTGAAGGGGCTTCCTGCCCCCCAGGAAGCTGGATACTTGGAGGGCCTCAGCTGCTGGGGGGGTCTTGTCCTTCTGTTTCCTCTTCATGTCACGAGTCTCCTGTACTTGCAGGGCTCCCTCTTTTTTTTTTTTTTTGGTACGTGGGCCTCTCACTGTTGTGGCCTCTCCCGTTGCAGAGCACAGGCTCCGGATGTGCAGGCCCAGTGGCCATGGCTCACGGGCCCAGCCGCTCCGCGGCACGTGGGATCCCCCCAGACCGGGGCACGAACCCGTGTCCCCTGTATCGGCAGGCGGACTCTCAACCACTGCGCCACCAGGGAAGCCCTTGGGGCTCCCTCTTTTAAAGCAAAGCTGTGGAGGGAAGGCTGTGACGGGGCCAACATTCCATCAGTTCGCCCTCTGGATGGAATGGCTGTGGGTGCTGGGTAGGTCAAAGTGCCGCAGTGTCAGCAAGTTCCATCCCTCCAGCTGCAGCCAGCCCAGCACACTTGTCTCAGTTTAACACGCTGCCGAGTACATTGTACCTCATAGCTCAGAATCAATAAAGCCAAGGCAATTTCCCTAACATGCCATCAATAAGAGATTATGGAAGGGGGAGGGTTTTCTTTAGAAGCTAATGCCTTACTAAAGTTCAAATGAGGCAATATATAGTAAAATAAATTTAATCTCTATTTTCACTCCTTGCAATTTTAGTGGAGACTAAATGAAATGGAACTGTGTTGATCTTAACCTGTTCAATATATCTTCACTTCCTAAGAACCAAGGTCATTTTTACCTTCATGGGAAGGGAAGCAAAATATAAAATACCCATACTGAACAGTAATGCATTTGCAGGGTTTTGAAAGCCAGGTAGATGGCTGATATATTATGTAATTCATTTCATGGCATAGCTGAATGTGTTTTATAGATAGTGTTTAACCTTGCCAGTTCTGCTCTGAGATAATCCCCCTTCTGAGGATAAAAATCATATATTTAACATAAAAGGAAAAGTTGGGAGAGAAAAGTAGCATAATGTGTTCTGTATAACAGATAACCAGAAGTTGCTTACACAGAAAGATGATCAGAGCAAGTTCATTGCTACTTTGCCTTATTAGCTAATTGTCATGTTAATATTAATGAGAAATGAGGTGATAACCACTTGAGTGGCACTGTGCTACTGAATGACAAAATGTATTCAGTGTTGCTTGGCAGGGTGGTGTGTGGGCAATGGCACAGACCCTATCTATCACGTGACTGTTCTGTGATCTTGGGTAATTTACTTAATCCCTTTGAGGCTCAGTTTCTTTGTCTGTGAATGGCCATAGCTACAATCACTGTAGCGGATAATATTGGTTATTCATTCATCATTCATTTCTCTTTCTCCTCCTTCCCAACAGAACCCTGATTTTGTTCAAGTTTTCCCAACCCCTAATTCCATACAGGAATCTTGATTCATTCCAAGTAGTACATGCAGCCCCTGGCATCTATTATTAGTCGAGGGAATGGCATGTGGTCCCAGTTGGTCCAATCAGATTTAAAACAGAGGTATTTTACTGTCAAAATGACTATACTACCCAAGGCAATCTACAGATTCAGTGCAATCCCTATCAAATTACTAATGGCATTTTTCAGAGAACTAGAACAAAAAATTTCACAATTTGTATGGAAACACAAAAGACCCTGAATAGCCAAAGCAATCTTGAGAAAGAAAAGTGCAGCTAGAGGAATCAGCGCCCTGTCTTCAGACTACACTACAAAGCTACAGTCATCAAAACAGTATGGTACTGGCACAAAAACACAAATATACACCAATGGAACAGGATAGAAAGCCCAGGAATAAACTCATTCACCTATGGCCAGTTAATCTAAAACAAAGGAGGCAAGACTATACAATGGAGAAAAGACAATCTCTTCAATATCTGGTGCTAGGATAACTGGACAGCTACATGTAAAAGAATGAAATTAGAACATTCTCTAATGCTGTGCACAAAAATAAACTCAAAATGGATTAAAGACCTAAATGTAAGACCAGATACTATAAAACTCCTAGAGGAAAACATAGGCAGGACACGCTGACATAAATCACAGCAACACTTTTTGGATCTGTCTCTTAGAGCAATGGAAATAAGAACAAAAATAAAGAAATGGCACCTAACTAAACTTAAAAGCTTTTGCACAGCAGAGGAAACCATAAACAAAATGAAAAAACAGACTACAGAAAGGGAGAAAATATTTTCAAATGACGCAACTGACAAGGGATTAATCTCCAAAATATACAAACAGCTTATACAATTCATTACCAAAAAAACAAACAACCCAATTAAAAAAAAAATGGACAGAAGACCTAAATAGGCATTTCTCCAAAGAAGACATACAGATGGCCAAAAGACACATGAAAACATGCTCAACTTTGCTAATTATTAGAGAAATGCAAATCAAAACTACAATGAGGTATCACCCCTCACCAGTCAGAATGGCCATCATCAAAAAGTCTACAAATAATAAATGCTGGAGAGGGTGTGGAGAAAAAGGAAACCTCCTACACTATTGGTGGGAACATAAATTGGTATAGCCACTATGGAGAACAGTATGGAGGTTCCTTTAAAAAACTAAAAATAGAGCTACTATATGATCCAGCAATCCCATTCCTGGGCATATATCCGGAGGAAACCATACTTGGAAAAGATACATGCACCCCAATGTTCACTGCAGCACTGTTTACAATAGCCAAGACATGGAAGCAACCTAAATGTCCATCGACAGATGAATGCATAAAGGAGATGTGGTATGTATGTGTGTGTGTATATATATACACACCACAATGGAATATTACTCAGCCATAAAAAGAATGAAATAATGCCATTTGCAGCAACATGGATGGACCTAGAGATTATCATACTGAGTGAAGTAAGCCAGACAGAGAAAGACAAATATCATATGATATTGCTTATATGTGGAATCTAAAAAAATGATGCAAATGAACTTATTTACAGAACAGAAACAGACTCACAGACATAAAAAATAAACTTATGGTTACCAAAGCAGAAAGGTGGGGAGGGATGAGGAATAAATTAGGAGGTTGGGATTAATATATACATAATATTATATATAAAATAGATAACAAATAAGGACCTACTGTATAGCACAGAGAACTATACTCAATATTTTGTAATAACCTATAAGGGAAAATAATCTGAAAAGATAGATAGATAATATATATAAATGAATCACTGTGCTATATACCTGAAATTAACACAATACTGTAAATCAACTATACTTCAATAAAAAAGTTTTAAAAATCAATCAATCAATCAATTTTAAAGCCCCCCCCCCAAAAAAGAAAGAGGTATTTTAACTTTCTCCTGGTGAGTATGAACAAGGAAGCATATTGTCCCAAAGGCCATTAGTCACCATCTTGCAGCCACATGGGGAACTAGTAGTTCTAGTTCTAGTTCTAGTTCTAGAACTACTACTAGCAGCAGTGAGAATGACAAAACATACTACCAGGAAAACTATACAACAGCTCTACAAAATAGTTCTAAAGAAGTCAGGGAATTTAATAAAGATAAAAGAAGAAGCTGAAGGCTAGAAAACAAAAGAAAGAATAATTAATAAAGGGACTTCCCTGGTGGTCCAGTGGTTAAAAGTCCACCTTCCAATGCAGGGGATGCAGGTTTGATCCCTGGTCGGGGAACTAAGATCCCACATGCCGTGGGGCAACTAAGCCTGCGTGCCACAACCACAGAGCCCACGTGCCACAACTACTGGGCCCACGCGCTCTGGAGCTTACACACCCCAACTAGAGAGAAGCCCACGCGCCGCACCTAGAGAAGCCCGCGCACTGCAGCGAAAGATCCCATGTGCTGCAACAAAGATCCCACGTGCTGCAACTAAGACATGACGCGGCCAAGTAAATAAATTAAAAAAAAAATTTTTTTAGATCAATGAAAGCATTCTGTGAGTATCAATGGGCTATATGGAATTTACAATAAAGAGTATAATATCATTCATTATTAAAAAAAAGAATAATCAATAAACCTTAAACTTGTTCTTTGAAAACACCAACAAAAAGATAAACCTCTGGCAAATCTGATCAAGAAAAAAAATGTAGATGATACAAATTTGAAATATACAATTTCAAACTTTTTCCTGCCATCTTATTTTAGTTTTATATTTAACATCTTATGTGTTCTCTCTTCCCCTGATTCTGGTTTTGAGTGGAGTGATTGCATTTTATTTGATCCTTTTCCATCTTAAAGACTTGAGAAATTATATACTATTTCTCACCTTCTAGTAGTTACCTTTACTTTTTAAATAAAAATAGTTAAACATATTTTTCTATCCATATTTAAAGTTCATAAATGTTTATGTCCTCTCTCCAAATAAAAACATAACTTTGGCATATTTTTATTTTCCTAGTCTCTCTGCCATCTCCCTCCCACCGCACTGCAGTAATCTCCCATGCTGAGATCACTTAGCGCTTTAAGTTTAATTTTTATTCTTTTTATCAAGTAGTCGATACCTTTTTAGATAGCTGTGAGTTTTGTTGATTTCTTTGTCATTGAACCTCAGCCACCCAACTCACATGGTCATTTTCTAGTCTAGAATTTGTCATCCATAACAAATGAATCATGACCGAATTCTCCATTTTAAACATCCAACTATCTGATCATCATCACCTTTCTTTCTATCTCATTGTTCTGGTTCTCTCACGGCAGAAAATATCTGACTTTACTGAAACTTCTAAATCTTTGACATTATCTTTTGTCACCATCCTTCACTGCCTAATTCCCTCCCTACTCACTTTAAGTTACATGGACGGCACAGTATGACCATCCCTTGTAAACTCTCTTTGTCCCTCACTCCCTTCATAATTACTCCTGGAAAAACAACCTGGTTAAACCCAATTTTATGCTTACTCTATGTTTGTGCCCAGGAAGCTTAGTATTACTGGAGAAAATTACATTAAATCACTTTAAATTCATGACCTTAGATCTCATATGGGCACGCAACACTTCCAGACACTCCTACTACTCTTCCCCAATAAATGTAATTTTCCACCCTCAAAAACAGAAGCTTTACTTCTTCTCTTCTTTCCTCAAGCCTCCAAAAGCCCCTCACCTCTTAATCTCAACTAGGACCTCAATTCCAACTTCACAGAGAAAAACTTTAATTAGATGTGAACGACTCTGTCTTCCACCTGTTGGTCTGCCATGTTGTCTGTATTTGTACCTCACTGTTATAATGAAAAACGTGGGTCCCTTCCTATCTAAGCCCTGCATTTTACCCTGCATCCCATCCCCTCTAAACTCAAGGATTTGCATACTGCTATTATCCCCTTTCTGTCCTGCATTGACACTTTCTCCCTTTCAATTAGGTCATCTCACATACATATACATACGTCAGTATCTCCCTCCTCAGATAAAACCCTCTTGATCTGGCATGTCCTTTCAGCTTTCCCATTTCTCTGTTCCCAGTCACAGCTAAACTCACGGAAATATTTGAGTATAAACCAATCTTTCAAATTCCTTTCTTCCCATTTTCACTTCAGTCACTCCAGCCACATCTCAGTCTCATCAGTCCACACTGACAGGGCTTGTACTAAGGTTGCCTTTGACCTACATCTTGCCAAAGCTGAAGGCCAATTTTCTGTCCTCACCCAACCTCTCAGTGGTATTTGATCCATCCCCACTGCTCCCTTCTTCTTTGACACATGACTTCTTCTGATTCTGAGATAACACACTCTTCTTATGTTCTTCCTATCCTACTGCCCACACTTTCTCAGTCTCCTTAGTTGGCTGCTGCTTCTTTCCAGATCTCTAAATGTTGGAATGACCAAGGCTCTTTCTTTGATCCTTCTCTGTCCATAATCTATTGGTGGTCTCCTCCAGTCTTATGTATGTAAATAAAATGTATGTGTTGATGACTCTCAAATTTTAATGAGCAGACCTGATCTTTCCTCTGAATTTTAGACTCATATATTCAACCATCTACTCAACATCTCCACATGCTTGTCTATTAGACATCTCAAACTTCACATGTCCAAAGACAACTAGTGGTGACCACACCCTCCCCCATCCTAGCCCCAACTATCCCCTCTATGTCATCCCCATAGTACCACATGTCACTACCCTCCATGGCGTTTATGATGCCAAGAACTTCGTTAATTTCAATTCTTCTTTTTTCCTCATACCCCACATGCAATTCACTGGCAGGTCTTGTTGGCTTTACCTCAAATTCATAGCTCAAATCTGTCCACTTCCTTTATAACAACACTGTCTTTGGTTTAGTCCAATTTTCCTTTAATCTTTCCCCTGGACAACTTTAATACCCTCCTTGGTGATCTTACTATCTCCATTCTTGCTTCCATAACAGTCAGAATAAAATACACACTGTGGAATATTTCAGACTCATAGGAAAATATAAAGAATAGCACAACAAACATCTATACCCATAATTCAACATAAGAAATAAGATATTCTTAACATAGTTGACGTTTCCACAAGAAAATCCCTGATTGTCACTCTCTCTCCTCTAGAGGTTACTGTCCTCTTTCATTGTGTAGTTATTATTTCCACATATGTATTTATGTCTTTACCCTTTAACTAAATAGTATATATTTAAACAATATGCATATATAAGCAAGATGTAGTTTTGTTTTTCATCCCTTGGCTTTTTTTTTTTTTTCAGGGATGCCTGTGACATTCCTTAATGGCTATGATTCCCTTTCCTCTGACCTCAAGACATCTGGACCCAAATTTGTGCAATTTGCATAGGGCCTTTCAACTGCACAAGACCTTTGGGTTCTCAAAGGTCTCACTGGCCTTTGGGTCAGTCTCATTGCGCTGACCCACCCACTGGTACTTCTGATTTTTCCCTTTGTCCACACTTCTCACTGACATTATTTGAAATCATGTATATATTTATGTAAGTTGCTGCAAAATGTTTTCTTATAACTGGGCAAGGCTCAGGTCAATACATAAATAAGTAAATTTGACACCTCCTAAAAGAGAGAGGAGAGTTTGATATAGAGCCCTTGCATGGTGGCAGCAGTAAGCCCTCTTTTTTTGCATTCAGCATTCTGTGCTACAACAACTGACCAGGTCACCTTGTACTGTCCCAGGAGCTAATCTGATGTTTTAATAACATTTTAGGATTAACTGCATTATTCAGAACTGTACCGTAAAGGATCATGAACCATAAACCAGCTGCTCAAACAGCTAACCACACAATGTCATCATAATGACATCCCAAGTCTCCATTTTCATTGGAGTGGGAAGGTGGAATAAGGATGTAGGAAGTGCTCTCAGACCTCAAATTTATGATATAATATATTTAAGCTCACCCCCATTAAACCTTCTATTTCAGACTTCCCTGGTGGTGCAGTGGTTAAGAATCCGGCTGCCAGTGCAGGGGACACGGGTTCGAGCCCTGGTCTGGGAAGATCCCACATGCCGTGGAGCAACTAAGCCCGTGTGCCACAACTACTGAGCCTGCGCTCTAGAGCCTGCGAGCCACAATTACTGAGCCCACGAGCCACGACTACTCAAGCCCACGTGCCTAGAGCCCGTGCTCTGCAACAAGAGAAGCCACTGCAGTGAGAAGCCCGCACACCTCAATGAAGAGTTGCCCCGGCTCGCTGCAACTAGAGGAAGCCTGCACACAGCAACTCAGACCCAACGCAACCAAAAATAAATACATACGTTTATTTAAAAGAAAAAAAAAAAGGCTTTTATTTCTTCGAAACAATTGTAGCATTGATTTTCAAGGATAGGCTGGTACCCTGGTAGGTTGTTGTGTCAGAAGAAGGTAAGTCTAGGATAACAGAGAATACGGCGATTGCCTTCAGACATGAAAATGGCTACCAACGCGGGAAGAGCACTGGAGTTTTTCTGTGTAGCCCCAAGAGGTAGAACCAGGTCACGGTGTTTAGTTCAGTAACAGGAAGAACTTTCTCATGGTCAAAACTGGCAAAAGATGGAATGGCTTAAGCTATCTGTTGTTATTTTAGGTCTTGAGACAAGTGCAAAACGAGAAAAGTGGGTGAGGTCAGCTGTGTCCTCTGGTTGGCAAAAATGAAGTCTCCATTAGCTGTGAAATAAAAAGACACTACCCATTCCTAAAAAGTTTACAGATATTCCTATTACACATCCATTAATTGAAGATGTTGAATTCTGAGTGCTTAAGAACTTCACGAAATCATTATAACGATGTGGATGTTTGAGGAAAGGGCTTGTGAGTTCTCAAAGGAAGTTTCATCCTCATTTATTCTGTTTGGATCTTCTGAGGTGACAGGTGAGAGGGGATCCTTCATGCCAATGAAGAGGGTTATGAGCTGAGAAAAGTTGGAGGACTGTTGGACTCTGCTGAAGCTTACTTGGGCTATCAGTCCCCTATTCTGAGTGATCAAAGAAAAGAATGAGAAAGGATTGCTCTGTCCTGGTATCTGAAGTGTTTAACCTTGGGAAGTGTGCCCCAACAAGTGAACAGCAGTGAGTAGACAGACATCTGAGATACTGAGTGAGTCATGGCTGAAATCGTCCATTTTGATGTTCCTGTGTATTGCTGAATATGTACTGTATCTTTCCATAGTCTGGAATACTGGCAGTCCTATTTGAAAGGCAATATTTCACAACAAGCATTAATACTTGTGCATTTGAATTCCATATTCTAAGCTGCCTTTCACCCTGTGCACATGGCCAGTGGCAATAGCTTCCCCATTGGTCAGTGATGGTCAGGGGTTGTAGAGAAACCCTGGAGCACCTCACCACCTCCTCAACGGCATCCTGACTGCTCTGGGTCAGCTGGGATATCCGCTCAGCCACTCTGATGCCCACAGCCAGGAGTACAGGGAGTGAGCATCCCACAGGGAAACCCTTGACCAGCAGGGACAGAAGCTGGTGTTCTCTCCTTCCCTTTTCCCAGCACCCCACTCCTATTTCTTAGGATCATTTCCCAAACTGTGCAAGCCCAGGCCCCAGGTTCTGCGTTGGGGAGTAAACTTGCCTAAGACAGACACCAATTTGTTTTACTTTGTGCAAGTTCCTTTCTCTCCCTGGGCTTCTCTTTCCTCTTCCTTGAAATGAGAGAATCAGGCTTGTTCATTCCTTCCAAAACTAAGAGTCTATAAAAAAGAGGAGAATTGTCAAGAGTTCCAGGAAATCCCATCTTCCTCATTAATTCCTTTATCAACATTCAAGTGATTTAACTCCAATTCAGATAAGGCTTCCACAGTTTTAAACACTTCCATTCCCCGTTGTGAGGGTGTGGCAATTCCGCTTTAGAGTTTCTGTTATCCCCCTGGCCCTTCAGACCTTATCCTGAAGTAGCAAGAAAAAAAGCTATCAGGGAACGTAGTAATACAAATGGTCACAGCTCCACCCCCCTTACTATTCTCCTACCATTCACAATGACTGCCTCACCAGGGAAACTTGGAATGGGGTTTGGTCTCTGTAAATAACAGTGGCATTGCTGAGCCCAGTGGTCATGAAGGGCAGGGACAGAAATGACATGCTGTCAGCAAACACTGGTTTCAGTCACATGACGCAATAAAGGAATAGAGAAAGTCAAGCAGCTCTCCACTCGGAAACTTCACCTTCAGGGTCCAGACCTGGAAAAACTGGACTGAATACATTTTAGGAAATAGCAGATTCCCATTCAGCTACGAACTTTAAGGCAGTTTAAGACTGAGACAAAATATTTAGTGCTAATAAAGCATTTTGATGCTTATTTATTGGTTGTTCCTGGTTTGAATAGAAGAAGCCTGGAGAAAGGTGGATTGTGGCCGGAGGTTGGATTTTTTGCACTCAGAGGGTGGGGGACAGCCTCATAGTGTCAAGATGCTGGGAAAAGCTACCAGCTTCTAGGCAGTGAGGGTCTAGGGCTGGTAACTTCCTGCACTAAGGCATCTCTGCAGGGCTTTGTAGGGGGTAGGGTGATAAAGCTGCCACCAAGTGGAGGTTTCGTCTAAATCCAGCCACTTCCCTTAGTCCAGGCCACCATCAGCTCTCTGGTGAATGACCTTCCCATTGGTCTTTGTGCCCCTCCCCCTCTATTCTTTCTGCAAGTAACAGCCAGTGAGTTCTTTAAAACATAAGTCACATCGTGTCTCCCCCCAACTTAAATACCTTATTTATTTATTGACTTGTTTGTTTTCTCTCCTTGCCCAGGAGAATGTGTGCTCTAGGAGAGCAGGGGCGTCTGCGTTTTTTTGACCACTGTATCCTCAGCAGTATGGCTGTCCTTGGGACTTATTAGGTGCTCAGTAAATATGGGTTGAACCGTTGACTTCCAAATGTTCTCAAGAATCATCAGTTGTGTTCAGAGGGAACCAAAGTCCTCCAGAAAGAGAGCACTCCCCATGCCCAGAGGGATGCTGCAGAAGGAACTCAAAAGATGAAAATCTGGTTGATGTTGGACATGAAGAGGTGTTCTTGGCCTCAGCAATTCCTTCTGAAGAAGGCTCTTGTGCAGTAAGAAGCTTTGAAAACAAGAGGCTAAGCCTTTAGTTCATGCCTGATACTACTCAACACGTAACGTATCCTATCACCAGGGATTGGGAACAGAACACGTACCAGCAGGCTGCTCTGAGGCCGACCACCTGGCAGGCAGTGTACTGCAAAGCACATCCTGAAGTTGCACAGGGTCCTCCCCTTCCCATTCCCAGATACTCCCCAAGCAGCACCAGGGGTCTTAGGAAGAAAATGACCGTCAGCTGGACATTGAGTTGGTCCCCAGAGGGAAGTGACCACTTGACTGGCCCCACCACCTTTTCTTGGGGCAGCAGAGCTGGCCTCGGGGTCAGTTGTGAACCAGAATTTGTTGCAGTGAGAGCTGGGTAGCCCAGCTTTCAATTTGGATCAATGAGAAGGTTGGAGTGATTGATGTTGAGGAAGTGGAGCTGGAAGAGTGGGGCAGACACCCAGGTGTGCTGGTCCTTTCATCTTCACATCAAATGCTACCTGGTGAGTTACAGGGAACAGGCTGGGGGTGGAAAGACTGAGGGGTACGCAGCTGCTGCTCAAAAGCAGAGACGGGGCCATGTGGCTGAAGACGGATCCTGGCTTCCGGTCAGACAGCTGGCTCTAAGGAACGGGCTGCAATTTCCTGGGAGGGGTAGACAGGTAAGCGTCTCCTAGCGGATGAAAGAGCTGGGGGCTGATGTACACAATGGAGATACAATAAATTATTATTCATTCACGTATTCATTTGTTAATTTAACAAGGATCTACAGCCTTGATAAGCAAAGTAGGGGCCATGGCCCAGCAGTGTCAGCATTATCTGGGGAGCTTGTCATAAATGCTGAGTCTTAGGCCCCACCACCACCCTCTGAACCAGAATCTGCCTTTTGATAAAACTGTCAGGGAATTCTTAGCCATTGCCAAGCCAGAAGGCCTGATCTACAGGATAACTGTAACGGCCCACTACTGGGTAGGGCCCTGCAGGGAGGCTGAGGGGGTGCATCTGGCAAACATCATGCCCCCCACCCCCTGAACTGTGCAGGGCTTGGAGGAGGGGGCCCAGGTGCTCCTCCTGCAGGCGTGACTTCTGAGAAGACACACCTGGCTTATTCCTTTCTGAAGTTCATGTAACATCTGCCCACTTCAACAAAATAGGAACACAAATGACAATAGCACGTAGCAGTGACGAAGAACAAAGGAGGCGTGAGTTCCCTTTTAATATTATTATTTTTTTTGCGGTACGTGGGCCTCTCACTGTTGTGGCCTCTCCCGTTGTGGAGCACAGGCTCCGGACGCTCAGGCTCTGTGGCCATGGCTCATGGGCCCAGCCGCTCCGCAGCATGTGGGATCTTCCCGGACCGGGGCACGAACCCGTGTCCCCTGCATCGGCAGGAGGACTCTCAACCACTGCGCCACCAGGGAAGCCCCGTGAGTTCCCTTTCTTGATGGGTCTGAAATAAAGCCCTTCTCTTGCATCCTCTCCCCACCCCCAGTGAAATTCCCAGTGTCCTCCCACCAAAGAAAAGTTGCTCTTTCTGAATGAATGAATCTGTCCCAAATCACACCTCTGTGTGAATTTAAATCAGTGACCATGTGCATTTCGACACTCTTGATGATGCCAGAGCCAACAAACAGGTGGGAGAGGCATCTGGGGACAGAGAATTTACACCATTCAGGTGAGTTATGTCATCTTAGAAGGAAGGTCCTGAGAACGATCCTCCCAACGTAGAAATCTGAAAAAAGCACTTTCCAATTTATAAAAGTACTTCTTTCCTCAGGCACCTATTTTGTAGGTGAAGAAACTGAAGTTCAGAGAGGTTGTGACTTGTCCAAAGTTGCATAACTAGCGGTAAGCGTTAAAACTGAGATTTTAACCTAGCTCTTCAACTAGAAAATGTGTGTTCTCTATATACTGTTAGGCTGTTTCTACAGTAGGAGAATTCTGGGTTATCCAAGAAATCCCAAGTCCCTCACCTTTTTCAATTTTCTGTTAATTCATGCCAAAAGAAATTTATTGAGTACCTTCTTCATGCTTAGAGCTGAGGAAAGAGGGCAGCTACAAAGATAACACATCTATCTGCCCATCTATCCACCCATCCATCCATCCACTGATCTATACATCTAATTGCTGCCTTCAACCTCAAGAAATTGACAGAACGATAAAGGAGAAAAGCCACACTGAGATAACCATATTATGCCCATGCCCCTGTGATAGGAACTGAACTTGCTTCACCACCAATTTCTTGGCCCCATATAACCGACGTCCTCCCACTGACAACTGCTAAATCTAGAGTGCACTCTCTCTCCAGGCTCTTTACTGCCAGCTACTGAACCAAGTGTGCTAACCACATTTCACCGTGTCAGTAGACACCTGGAATTAAGCCACTTTACCACAGTCCAGAAAAATATACACTCCTGCATTTTTCGAGCTTAGATGTGCATTGACAGCTGAGATCTGCTGAGTAGCAGTGGCACTACGGGAGTAAGGCTGTCCCCCTCCCACTCTGTCTCTTCTCACCACCCCTTCTCCATTCAGGGAAGCTCCAAGGCTTTTCTCCCTCTTTCCGGGTGAGTCATTCACCCATTTCCTAACCCCATTTTGTACAACGAAATGTATCCTAGTCCTCAGGAGAAAAAGGACTTTCTCTTTGCCAGGAGGACTTGAGAGCTGTGATATTTTATCTTTCAATAAACTCTTCTGTTGACATACAGCATACAGGCAGAGAGTGTACACATTAGAAGCCTACTGTGTGACAAGTTTTCACAAAGTGAACACAGGTGAATGACGAGTATCCAGACCAAGAAACAGAAAAAAAGCAGCACCCCAGAACCCCCATCTAAGACAGCTGGTTAATTGAATGAGCAGATTTTTTCTTCCTATTACAAACATGAGAGGAACGTGGAAAGGGCCACGAAGGAGGAATCATATCCTACCAGAAAATGGAGGAGGCTTTAGTCTGGCAGGAGGGAGCAAAGGAGGCTTCAGAACAGAGCTCTGCGAGCTGAGTGGTGTTTGGTCCAACAGGGAAGGGGATCGTGCACCAGGGTGGCTGGGATGGCTTTAGCTTCCGAAAGGATGTGAAGGCTTTCAGCAACCGGCAAGGAGCCCAGTCTGGTCTGTGACTGGAGATGGGGGAGGGTGAGAAGAGAACACTGGAGAACCTAAGGCTGGGACCGCCTTGTGAAGGATCTGGAATATTCAGTGGCAGTTGCAGGACTTTAGATATATCTATTAGACTCAGTGTTCCAACTGACACACACACAAAATCAGATTTGTTTAGGCAAAAAAATAAAAAGCAACATATTGCCTCAGGCTCTGCTTGATCGAGAGTTCAAAGGATGACAAAGAATAGGTTTGCCCCCCCTTCTGTTATTTTATCTCTGTCCTCGAAGTTGTCACCTTTTAATTTGGGTTCTCCCAAAGCAGACCCCAAGGCAGGGATTTGAATGTCATTTGGGAAATGCAGGAAGTACAAGTGGGGATGCGGGGAGGTGACACAGAGAAGGGAAGACAGCCAGAAAAAGGGGCGGCATCAAGCCAGCTCTCACTGTGGGTGCCTGGAGCTGGATCCCACTGAGAAGCTCTGGAAACCATGCAGAACACACACGTCAGTGCTACCCTGCTCGAGGGGCAAGGTAACAACTCCACCAGCCTTCGGCGGAGGGCTGCTCATAGGGAGTGTTCATTCCCTGGCACTCAGGGAATGCAGTCTTCTGAGATTTTTGAGAAAGCCCATAGGCAGAGATGCAGTGGCGAGTGGCTGGTGCCCATGAAGGGGTAAGGGGGCCCCGACAGCATCAGCCATTCTTTTTTTTTTTTTCTGTTTTACAACAAGATGAATCAGTTATATATATACATATGTTCCCATATCTCTTCCCTCTTGCATCTCCCTCCCTCCCACCCTCCCTATCCCATCCCTCTAGACGGTCACAAAGCACCGAGCTGATCTCCCTGTGCTATGCGGCTGCTTCCCACTAGCTATCTACTTTGCGTTTGGCAGTGTATATATGTCCATGCCTCTCTCTCGCTTTGTCACAGCTCACCCTTCCCCCTCCCCATATCCTCAAGTCCATTCTCTAGTAGGTCAGCATCAGCCATTCTTAGCGGGACCTGTCTTCACCCTCACAAATGGCAACCAGCATTTCTTGGGGCTGGAAGGGAGAGATTTTTCTCCCCCAATACACGAGCAAAAGACCCGATTCTAGCTTTCACTTTGTCCAAATTGGGTCACTGGAATTAATCTGAGGTCAGGGGGAGGTGATATCATAGAAAAGAACTTCCATGCCATTAGTTGACTCAGCAGAGGAAGGAGAAGTTAGTTCCCACTGAAAGATAAGGCATCTGGGGGGGATGTGCTGGGGTGTCCTGGAGGCACCTGGTATGTGGAATGGAAGCCTGAGAAAGGGCTTGGGCTGAAAGTGTTGACGCAGGTGCCTGTCTTCATTTGGGTCTCCCCAGAACAGACTCTAAGACAAAAACCTGGGTGCAGGTGGCTTATGTGGGAGGGGGAAGTGATACAGGGAAGGAAAAGAGGACAATTCAGGGGGTGTTAATGGCATGTCACCTCTGTGGGGACCTCTGGGAACCAGTGTAGAACATACCTCAGAATTTCTCACCAAGGCAGAGGAAACTGAAGTTTCTGTTCACTAGCTCCCATTCCTCCTTGGCTGAAAGATTTTCTGAGGTGTTTTTTACTCCCCAGTCCTTCCTGCCTGATCTGAATGTGGACTCAGCACATGCCTATGGACAGAGGATGCCCTCAGGCCAAGAGGCCCAGGAAGCCATCAGCAAGTGGCCATTAGCTGGCTGCAGGAATCCTCCAGGGTGGACTGGAGGGGATGTGGCTGGGACACCATCATCATCTACTGCGGGGCCCTCCAGTTCTCCTGTCACTGTGGCAGAGGCTGCCCCCAACCCAACTCACACCTTTTTCAGTCTTTAAATTCTTCACTCTCTGTTCCCAGGTAGCCCCAGAGTCCCTGTCTCCTCTTACCCCACTATCTGTACCTCCATTGGCCCTGGATGTCAATGTTCTAGATGGAAAAGGTAGTCCTTTGATAAATTCCCACATTAAAAGGAAACAAGGAATAAAAGCTCGCAGAGGGGAGTGTCAAGTGTAAATCCAAAATTGTCCCTGGGAATGGAAATGGCCATTATGTGGGCAGAAATTAAGTCACCTGCCCTGTATCTATTAGCTTAATTGAATCAGTGCTTCTCAAGTGGCCTGGAGGGTAGTTTGGAATTTCTGGGGAGTGTGAACCAGGCACACGGCCCCCTCTGTATCTGATGGGCCTCCCTGCAGAGGGGTGGAGGTGGGGACACAGCCTCCTCTCTGCGTTTCTGGTGAGGAATCCCTGTGTGAAATCTGGGAAGTCACTGATGTGCGAGCCTTGGAATGCAGACGATGTGGCGGCACAGGAAAGGCTGAGAACCGCTGGTTTGAAATATAATCCTGTATCCCCACGTGCAGTAGAGCGGGAGGAACTTGTGGGGAGAAGACATGGGTTTGAATTCAAAACTGACTGGCCCCTGAGCTTCTCTGCATCCCAGTTTCATCATCTGTAAAATGGGAATGATAATGCATGGGGGAACGGAGGAAATTTATAGAGTTTCTGGCACAGTATTTGTACTGCACACTCATTTATCATTGTTCATTTTGCAATCAACCCTCTGAGTGATCTTTAATGCAGAGCCCCTACCCAGTGTGCTTATGGAATAGCAGTCTCCTAGGCCCCTCCCTTCCAACCGTTATTACTGACCCTCCTGCTGAGCTCCTGGTTGGTGTCTGCCTCAGAGTTCAAGCTCCCTCCACTGTTGCCAAAGGGGTCCTCGAAGCGAGGGGTCAGGGATGTTCCCCTTCATCTCATGATCACAGCTGTTATAGAGCACCCCTCTTTGTCTTACAGGCTTGGAGAGCAGGGGCACTCTGGAGGCGGGCTCAGATGTCCCAAGGGCGACCGCAGGCTGCAGATAAGGTCTGCTTGCAAGTCTTGCAACAAAGGGTGGTATTAACAGGAAAGGCTTTGCTAGGGCAGGAAATAGAGGGTGAGCATCCTCCCTGGCAGGGACAACGGAAGTGAGAACCATGACCAGATCACCTCCTCAGAGCCCCCTTCCTGACCTACCCCCTACTCCTCCTCCCAATGTGAATTTGAAGATGTTGCCTCCCTCCCCCTTTGAGCCCCACAGGGCACACTCTCACCAAACAGCTGTCCATCTCATCTATTAGGTGCATTTGTCTGCATGACTAGTTCTCCTTTTCTTATATGTCTGCAATTAGTACCGAAGTCACTGCCCTCAAACATTCAACATGGTATTTTTTTTAAAACGACAGTAAACAAAAAATAGAGCGCGCACGCGCGCGCACACACACACACATACACAAAATAGAACATTCAAGGAAATTTCACTTGCATTCCTAAAAAGACGCTGACGGCTGTGACTCTGGATTCTCTGAGAAGCCTGGGTAAGTTAACAATGTATCCTAAACCCAAATGCAAACACAAATGCCCTTAGGGTGAAAAGCCACTTGCTGCCATTTGGAGGAGAGGAAGTGGGTGGAAATTCCCAGGAATTCCCTGGGTGAATCCTGCAGAGGCATTGCCTCCAGAAGACTGATCCCAAATATAGCAGGTGCAGCTGGCCCAGGGCAGGAAAAGCATTCCTGGGCTGTTCTTTACCCTCAGCCAGCAGGGACTCTGCCTCACAGTGTGCTCTCTTTTCTGCCTCCTGGATCAGTGTGACATGCTCCAAGCCTTTTTCCTACCCTTAAAGCCCCATGCGGCAAAATGAAAAGGAAATTGCTGTCCCCCCCCCTTTCCCTACTTGCTTCACCCAATGACAGCCAAGGACACATTTTTGGCTCTTTTTCTGTGACTGCTCCATGCACTTGCTGAATATACTAGGAAGCCAAGCAGAAAGTTCCTGCAGTGAGAGCCTGCCCAGTTCAAGTCCCCCCAGGGCAGGACCTCCGAGAATGCCTCACACACAAGAGCTCGGTGGAGGAGCTGGAGATGATGCAAACTCAGCCCAGCTAGTATATTCCACTGGCCACTTCTAATGCACAACTCTATGCACGATTCTTTCTGGAATAAGGTGGGGAATAGATGAAGAAATAATTACACAATGTTAGTTACATATTCATATATTTAGCCTTTATATATGGACTGTATTTTCAGAATAGTTTGCAAGTATTCTACATTCAGGGACTCACTGTGTGGGGTGTATACTCATAGTTGAATCTTTCTGTAATAGGATTTGCTGAAAAGTAGCGAAAAGATTGGACCATTCAATAAAGGTGTTGGAAAGAAACAATATCATACTCCTACACCACACCATGCACAGAAGTATAAGTGAAGAGGGTTAAGAATTTAAACTTAACGAAATGTAATGCTATTAGAATAAGGCACGGGACAGTTCATTAAAAATAACCCAACAGTGCTTGGGTGAAGGCCTTCATAAGCAAGAAACAGACTCCAAAAAGCCACAGCAGTGGGAAATTAAGAAATTTCACCTTATAAAAATACAAAATTTCTGAACAACAATAAAAATAATCCCATAAACAAAGTTAGATGGCAAAAGTTACAGGCAGAAGAAATATTTGCAACGTATTTGATACAAAAGGGATTATTAGCCAGAGTAGGTATGTGTGTGTATATGTGTCTGTGTTTTTCAGATCAATAAGAAGCTGTGACAAAGCGAGAGAGAGGCATGGACATATGTACACTACCAAACGTAAGGTAGATAGCTAGTGGGAAGCAGCCGCATAGCACAGGGAGGTCAGCTCGGTGCTTTGTGACCGCCTGGAGGGGTGGGATAGGGAGGGTGGGAGGGAGGGAGACGCAAGAGGGAAGAGATATGGGAACATATGTATATGTATAACTGAGTCACTTTGTTATACAGCAGAAACTAACACACCATTGCAAAGCAATTATACCCCAATAAAGATGTTAAAAAAAAAAAAGAAATAGTTGTTGTTATAGAAAAGCGGACAAGAGATGTGAATGGGCACTTCGGATTTTGCTTGAATCCTTGTCTGGGGGAAACCAAACGAAGACAACGGGGTCCTCCTGGAAGGAAGGCAGTGGTGGTACCACATTTAAGTGGCTTCCTGATCGGTGAGTATCAATGAAGGGACCAGAGAGGAGGAAGGGGCAACTATTCGAGAGCATATGTGTGACCTTTGCAGTTTGGAGGAGCAGGGTGTGGACAGATTTTTTTGCACGAGGTGCAGGCTTGTGCCACAGAAATGTAAATTATTGCTGTTATTGGGATCTCCACTTTGCTTACATTGCCCTCAGTGGGACAAAAACACATGCTATGTTAGGGTTTCTCACGGTCCCTGCTTTAAATAAGACTAGGACAGCTGGAGTTGTGGGATTACTGAAGGTGCACTTTTCCCAGCACCATCAGTCACTGCTCAGAGATTTAAATTTCACACATGGAATCTGTAGCCTGTGAACTACTGCTGTTTAAGTTGGATATTAATAATTTGTGCCCCTTCTACTACCAAGAAAACGTTTTGAGAAATTACTGCTTATGTTGTGAATTTTAGAACATCCTGGGTCAATTCATCTTCTAAAGTTAACTGGTCAAAGCAGCTGCTGTTTGTGACATCAAAGATTAAGTTTTCATAATCCACGGTGGGCTGGCTCCAAACACAAGACACAAGTTTCCAGCCTACCTGGGGATCCTTTGATTCAGATCCTTTTCTTCCACACACAGCAATCGTTGAATCAGTTCAAGCCAAATGGACTTATTATGAAGACCATCCTTTCTGGAAGGTGATACAAAGTCAAGACAGACCTTGAAGGCACTTCTGAGTCTCTGCAAGTGCGTTATGTTGTTGCTACTGGCAATATCAGATTGTAAGGCATAGGAGAGGTCAACTAGTTCGTGCCGGATGAGATGTGCCTGAGCCACCTGCCATGCTGGTCTCACATTACATTGGACTTAGCTTCTTTGAGACGCAGCCTACAGGATGATCAATTAATACTATTAACTGTGTGGCTTTACAGTGTAGATTGTGCTGATTGACAGGTGCCTATATGGGTGCAGGTGGGTGGCAAGTAATGAAACTTGTCTCAGCAAATCAGTTTATTTGTAAGCTATAGAAATACCTTGTCTTCTCCTTAAAAATGGCATAGAAGAGAAAACTCTGTATTACTATAGATGACAATTTTTGTGCTATGTTGACCCTAAAACTCATCTAGGTGTTGCTCATTTGATAATATGCCAGGTGGTTTGGAAAAGATTCTAACGTTTAGCAAGACTGGTCAAAAGATTTTGATGAGGGCTTCCCTGATGGCGCAGTGGTTAAGAGTCCGCCTGCCGATGCAGGAGACACGGGTTCGTGCCTCAGTCCGGGAAGATCCCACATGCCGCGGAGCGACTAGGCCCGTGAGCCATGGCCGCTGAGCCTGCGCGTCCCGCAACGGGAGAGGCCCGCGTACCACCAAAAAAAAAAAAAAAAAAAAAAAAAGATTTTGATGAGAGATCCATATAGATTTCTGCAACATGAGTGCAAAGGCAGAATTTCTTGACATAGATCTATCTTGATATAAATCAATAGATATTTATCCATCTATTTAGTTTGAGAAAGGATGTAAGCTCTTGTCAACAGTAGTCTCAAGCAAACATTGGAGTTATAAAATTTCAAGGTGTGTATGACCTCTGTATGACATAAACCAAAACTTTCAGAAAGGCCCAGACCCTTAAGAAAGGTCATTCAGTGGCTGGGTCTGCTGGGACAGAGGGAGGCACACGATTGCTCAATCCTAGTAACTCTCCTTTGAAAAAATTACCTTGTGTTTCCCCTTAATTACAAGTTTCTTTGCTTCTAAAAGATCTGGATGTGGTTTCATCCCCTTATATCACCCAGCCTGAATGCAGAGCAGGGTGAGGGTGGTAGGTGCCCAGTTGTAAAAATTCAGGCTGGCTTGGAGTGGGACACACAGGCTTGTAGGAGGCAGAGAAGGCTAGGAAACAATGGCAAGAATGAGGGCTGGGGTGAAGGACAGGACTCTAGGGCAAGAGGCTTGCCAGGGTGACCTAGACTTTGGTAGACCTTAGGAGAGTCCAAAAGAGCAGAGGCAGTAGGTGGTGCTCTAAGCTGGAGAGGGCTGAGCCCATGGGGAGATGAGTCCACTAACCAAGCTAACTACCCCCTGCTGAAGCCACAGTGCACAGCACCACGTGGTTCCTCTCCAGAGCAAGGGTGTAGTGGATCCTCAGCAGTTTCAGGGCTCAGGCCAAGAAGCCTGAAGCTTAACACCAGGCGTGTGGACAACAGAGGGTGGGTGGCTGGCCCAACACGATGCTATGAGTGAAAGGCTGACACGGGGGGGGGGGGGGCCCTTTGGTGGCCAGAGGATTCATCACAGCAGATACCACGCTTGCGGCTCAGCAGGAGTAATTCCAACCCCACATGCTGGGGCTGAGCTGCTGAGACGCTATTTGCTATAAGGCATGTCCCTGATTGGCCAAGGGATATGCCTTGCATCTTGAAGGATGTAGCCTTCTCATAAGAAGCCCAAGAATGGCCCAGATGCACGTGGGACTAATAAAGCAAGTACCATGTAGCATGCTGCTCTTCACAACTTGTCCCTGTGCTCTCTTGTGCAGTGTCAGCCAAACTGGTCTCTTTGCTTTCCCTTAGGAAGACCCACTGCTCTCCCACCTCAGGGCCTTTCCACTTGCTCTCCCCTCCACCTGGACTGCGCCTCCCCCAGACAGCCTCCGGGCTCACTTCCTCACTTTATTCTAGTTGCTGCTCAAATAAACCTAAGAAAGGCCTTTCCAGACCATCCTTACCAAAATAGCACTTTTTCTTTCTCTAGGCTTTTACTCTGCATTTATTTTTCATAGCACTTATAATTCCTTGATACTATATCATCTATTTATTGTACACTGTCTATCTCCCCACTCTAATAAAAGCACTATGGGGGGATAGAACCAACTTTGCCATCATATTTTCAATGTGTAGAACCAGACTTGGTACAAAGAGGTGCTCAATAAATATTGAATGAATGAATGAATGAATGATTGAGCAGACTACCAGTGCCCATCACATGGAGCGAGTGGCTGTGGGGCGCACCACCCGCCCTCGTGTGTGTGATCGGTACGGTTAATTAAATGAGGTTGCCTAAGGTTGCCAGTGGTCCTAAGAGAAGACTAGAGGACTCCAGAAAACTTGGGGTTGCTGGGCGTTGTGAACAGAAGCTTTCAGTTTGCAGTGAACCTTCCCACTGCATGGGTCTCTCCCCAGCTGGTTGTCCCCATCTCCTGGGCACAGTGGCAGCCATGTTTGACACAAGCACCCCCAGACCTCCTGCAGGGGCTAAAGACGGGCAGGCTTCCGGCAAGTTGCAACCTTGAAAACAACCTGGGAACTGCATCCCCAGGACACAAAACCCTCTAATTTGTATTCTCAGTAAAAGTCAAGAGGACACTGCACTGTGGAAAAGGGGGAAATCTGAAATCCGGGTAGATTGCTTTCTGATGAGAAACATGAGTTCTTTAATTTAGAAAACCATTCCGGACAGCATGAATAGCATAGTGGATAAGGCAGAAAAGAGACTCATTGATTCTGAAAGATGGTTTGATAAATTATCTGATTACTCAGAAAGGTACAAAGATTTCCTGTAAGTGTAAAAAGATTGAGATCGTGAGCAAAGAGTCAAGAAAAATGGTTCAGGAGGTGTAATAAAAGCTATTTTCCTGAGCTGGAAAGACTAGAATCTTTAGATGAAAAGGGCTTACCAAGTATCAGAGAAATTAAAATAAAGAAAGAACACACACTTAGAAATATCCTGGAACATTTTTTAAAAATTTAAGAATAAAGAAAAAAATCTTACAAGTAACCACGTAGATAAAACAAAATGATCACGCTGACATTATTTCATTATTTTGATCAGAAGCAAATGAAGCAATGTTACAGATAGCAACTGAACGATTCTGGGGCCAGGCAAATGGGGGAGGAATTTCCAGACAGACAAGGTCTCCGGAAGGATGTAACTCACTCCTTTTCCTTCATCCTGTTTCCTCAAAAAGTAGTCCAGTGATCTTGGAAACAAATCACAATACAGAACTCAAGCATGAGGAAAATAAAATATGAAAGAAATGGGGTGAGCAATGATAGAGTTAAAACATGTGCTACATATATATATACAATGCAATATTACTCAGCCATAAAAAAGAATCAAATAATGCCATTTGTAGCAACATGGATGGACCTAGAGATTATCATACTAAGTGAAGTAAGTCAAACAAAGACAAATGTGATATGACGTCACTTACATGTGGAATCTAAAAAAGTATACAAATGAATTTATTTACAAAACAAAAATAGACTCACAGACATAGAAAAGAAACTTACGGTTACCACAAGGGGAGAGAGATAAAATTAGGAGTTTGGGATTAGTAGATACACACTAGTATATATAAAATAGATGAACAACAAGGTCCTACTGCAGAGCACAGGGAACTATATTCAATATCTTGTAATAAACTTTTTTTTTTAAGCATTCAGTGTGATTCTCTACTTTATTTCTTTTTCCTGTGGTTTTTAAAAAAATTTTATTTATTTGTTTATTTTTGGCTGTGTTGGGTCTTTGTTGCTGCCTGTGGGCTTTTCTCTAGTTGCAGCGAGCGGGGGCCACCCCTCGTTGCGGTGTGCGGGCTTCTCACTATGGTGGTTTCTCTTGTTGCGGAGCACGGGCTCTAGGTGCATGGGCTTCAGTAGTTGTGGCTTACAGGTCTAGCCGCTCTGCGGCATGTGGGACCAGGGCTCGAACCCGTGTCCCCTGCATTCACAGGCGGATTCTTAACCACTGCGCCACCAGGGAAGCCCTGTAATAAACTATTGATATAATGGCAAAGAAAAAAAGAAGCTTGCTTAATAGAAAAAAAGTTGAATTATTGTCTAAATAATTAATAAAATATTTAAATACAATATTAAATATAATTAATTCAGTATTTAATTTTGTAAGGAAACAAGGCAAATATAAAAATAATTGTGAAAAGAAAAAGATTGATAATTAAACAATATCATTAGCTTCGATTTGAAAGCCAAGGTTATACCAAAAAATCTTGGGAAGTTGGAGGTGGACATAGGTGGGAAAGATAGGCAAGTGTAGTAGGTCTCTCACTTTCCATGGAGAGGGTCAGCAGGGCCTGTAGCATTCCTGACACTGATAAAAGGACATAGGAGCGACTATTTTTTGAAATATAAGGGTAACCATCAACCCATTAAAAACAGAATTAACAACTTTCAAATCGCCTGGGTAAAAAGAACAAGCACACAAAACATTTGGCCAAAGATAGGAAGAAAAAAAGGCAAGGAGGCATAAAAATCCCAAAGAGATTACATAAACTAGGATGAAAGAAATAAGACCAACTATGTCCATCTTCATATCAAATACGATAATAAATAAAAGCAGAGAGTCCCAGGTTGATCCAAACATAAGTGATTTATAAGAGACATGTCTAGAACAATGACAGAGAAATGAAAATAAATTAGTAAGGAAATAAATACATTCATACATAATGATGACGGGGCAAGAATCTACCAGGGTAAGACACACAAATAAGAAAAAGGAATCCATTTAAGAAGCAGGCTTATGGAAAGAAGCTTGTTATGCCCCATAATTCCTCCTAGCGCGAGCACTGTATTTATGTGGAAGGAATATATTGATGGGCCACTGGGGTGACGTGGAGAGCCCAAGGACAAGCTTAAGCCTCAGAATATGCCATGCAGGGCCCAAAATAGGACTTACCCATGATCCCCAGAGGGAAGCAGAGAGAGAAGAAAAGGAAGTGGCAGGATGCTATGCTCTGCACTGTGGCGCCTTCCGTGTATTCCCCACAAGGTCAGTTAGGTCAGCTGAACCCCTGCTGAGCCCTGGGCATCAGTGGGCTCTTTGTGGAAACGGGTAAAGGAGCTTGGCTTTCCATCCAAGTTGATAAAGACTGAAATATTTCAAGCAAATTACAGGTGCAGAGAGGATCCTAAGGAGGCAGTGGCAGCAACACAGAGAAGGCCTTTTGAGTTTTCCTGGGGGCGCGGGTTTGGGGGTCTGACTCTGATGCACTGACAGTGAGGTCACACCAGTAAATGCACTCTGATGGAGATGTGGGGACCACACAAAGCAGACCAGAGCAGAAGTTGAGGGCTGGAATGTAACAGACGCAGGCGCTAAGCTCCCATTACCACATCCATACCGGGAGTGGTGGAGTAAAGAGACACAGGTGGGGAGCTGGTAGCCCTGGCAGCTATGCTTGGTCATGGGAGGCCGTCTGTAAGTTCGGGCCTGTACCCTCTACTGGAATAAGTGCATGTGGACCACGTCAGTGCTCTGTCCACATGCCCTCAGACCCCTTTCTACCACTCTCGTGTGCTCCCTGCCTGCCCTGTGTTTGCACTGGTGCGCAGCGTTTTTCTGGAGGGCTCCTTCAGGCTGCTGCAACCCGCCAGGCCTGCCCGAAGGCAAGGCTGGGAGCTCCTGGGAGTTTGCTTCTCCACCGTGGCCCTTAGCCAGTGACTAATGGGTGTGGGTGGATTCAAGCCCATTCTCTTTTCTGAGGTGTCCCTTCCACTCCAGAACAAAACTTACATTCCAGAGCTCCCGGTGGGGTCAGGCGGAGACCGTCTTGTTCGGGACCTTGCTTGAGATCACTCCCAGCTCAGCTTCCTGCCCTTCTGGGTCCTGTACCCCCTACTCCCTCATCAGATCCTCATCTCAGGGCCTGCCTATGGGGAATCCAACTACGACAGGTATGCCAGCTTCTTGCAGTTCTGGCTATTTCTACTGTCTAATTTCCTCCCTTTGCTCTGGCTTCCTGCCAGAAGCAACCTCATGACTTGTTTCCCAGGTAGATCCTCTCACAGGGAATGAATGAGTTGAACTACAAACACCCGCATTAGGGCGTGCTCTCGCTTTACACCTTACTCTCGGAGGACCTGTTAAAGAACATGCCCCCTCCAGCTTTTTGAAAACCTGTAAAGTGGTGGTGGAAACTTTTAGTTGTTGGAGTCCCGCTTTGTCTATACCGGGTTTCTCCTCTGTGGAACATCAGGTCTGGGATGCTGGCAAAACACAAAAGATATGTGGAATATAGTCTGTATGGGAACAGTATCATAAGTAGAGAGTCAAGTTCTATCTAGAAAAGAAATTAGGGTGGAATGTAACAGATCATGGGCAGAGTCAAATCAAATACCAGGAGATCGACGATGGCTCAGGAGAAGGAGAGGTTAAGATAGGTAAGATGGGAGCTAAAGTGAGCAACCAGAGATTAAAAAGAGCTAGAGAAGTATGAGCAGGCAAGAAAATCTGCTCTCACAACTTTTATTCAACACTGTACTGGAGGTCTTACTCAAAGTAAAAAGGCAAAAAAAAAAAAAAAAAGAGGAATAAAAGGGATGTAAATTGGAATGAAAAAATAAATAAAATGTTCTTTACTCACAATGACATGATCGTCTACATAGGTTATCCAAAACAATGTACAAAAAATCGACTTGAACTAACAAATGGATTTAACGAATCTGCATGGTATAATATCAATATAAAAAATCAACTGTAAGTCTATCTACTAGTAACAAACAATTGGAAATTGAAGTAAAAATGCCATGTACAACAGCACCAAAAATTATAAAATACTTAGGGACAAATCTGACAAAAGATGTGAAAAGGTCTGTGTGCTGAAAACTATAAAACATTGCTAAAGAAATTAAAGAATACCCAAATAAATGGAGAGCTAAAGTTTATTCATGGGTTGGAAGACTCCGCATTGTCAAGATTAATATTATTCCTTGATTGATCTACAGAGTTAACAATGTCTATTAAAATTCTAGTAGGCTTTTTGTAGAAAATGACATCCTGATTCTAAAATTCTTGTGGAAATGCAGTGAACCTAGAATAGCTAAAACAACTTGGAAAAGAACAAAACTAGATGGTTAACACTACCAGACTTCGAGACTTAATAAAGCTACAGTTATCAAGATAATGTGGTATTGGTCTCAAATTAGACAACGAGATCAATGGAACAGAAGAGAGAGAGAGCCCAGAAACTGACCCATACATATGTGGACCATTGATTTTTTTAAAATAAAGGTGCATGTAGTATAGAGAAAGATTAGTCTTTTCAATAAAGTGTATTTAACAATTGGAAAACACACACACACACACATACAAATGATGAACTTGAGTCCATACCTTGTACCATATACAAATATGAACTCAAAATGGATGATAGATCTAAATGAAAAACCTAAAAATATTAAGTTGGAGAAAAAAAATAGAACATCTTTTTGACCTTGAGATAGACAAAGATGTTTCAGATATGACACCAAAAAATAAAATTTAATAAAATTAACATCATGTAAATTAAAAACTTCTTCTCAGGGACTTCCCTGGTGGTGCAGTGGTTAAGAATCTGCCTGCCAATGCAGGGGACACATGTTCAAGCCCTGGTCCAGGAAGATCCCACATGCCGCAGAGCAACTAAGCCCATGCACCACAACTACTGAGTCTGCACTCCAGAGCCTGCAAGCCACAACTACTGAGCTCGCATGCCTAGAGCCCATGCTCCACAACAAGAGAAGCCACCGCAATGAGAAGCCCGTGTGCCGCAATGAAGAGTAGCCCCCGCTCGCTGCAACTAGAGAAAGCCTGTGCGTAGCAGTGAAGACCCAATGCAGCCAAAATATAAATAAATAGATAAAAATTTTTAAAAAACAAAACCCAAAAACTTCTTCTCTTAGAAGGACACTGTTGGAAGAATAAAAATACAAGCCAGGTACTTCCCTGGTGGCACAGTGGTTAAGACTCTGTGCTCCCAATGAAGGGGGCCTGGGTTCGATCCCTGGTCAGGGAACTAGATCCCACATGCATGCCGCAACTCAGAGTTCACATGCCACAACTAAGGAGCCCATGTGCCGCAACTAAGGAGCCAGCAAGCCACAACTAAGACCAGGCGCAACCAAGTAAATAAATAAATATTAAAAAAAAATACAAGCCAAAGACTGGTATAAAGTATTTGCAAGATATATTTCTAATAAATAACTTATATGTCATATATATAAAGAAGTCTCATAATTTAATAATGAGACAATTTTTCAAAGTGGGCAAAAGATTCGAACGTGGGTAATAGATTTGAACAGGCACTTCACCAAAAAAAGATATATAGATGTCAAACGAGCACACCAGAGGATTCTCAACATCATTAGTCGTTAGGGAAATTTGAATGAAAACCACAATGACATAAAACTATACATCTATTAAAATGTATCAAATTAAAAAAATCTACCCTGCAAAGTGTTGCTGAGGATGTGAAGGAAATGGGACTCGCAGACACTGCTGTTGGGATGTTAATTGGTCCAACCACTTTTTTTTTTTTTTTTGCGGTAGGCGGGCCTCTCACCGTTGTGGCCTCTCCCGTTGCGGAGCACAGGCTCTGGACGCGCAGGCTCAGCGGCCATGGCTCACGGGCCCAGCCGCTCCACGGCATGTGGGATCTTCCCGGACCGGGGCACGAACCCGTGTTCCCTGCAACGGCAGGCGGACTATCAACCACTGCACCACCAGGGAAGCCCGGTCCAACCACTTTTGAAAACATTTTGGCTATTCCATTTCTAGGTATTCACCCAAGAGAAAAGAACTGTATGTTCATACAAAAACTTGTACATGAATGTGTACTTTATTTGTAATAGTCAAATATGGGAAATAATTCAAATGTCTATCAATTGATAAATGGATAAACAAGTTGTGGCATATCCACACATTGGAATACTATTCAGCAATAAAAAGGAATGGACTATTGATTTATACAACAAGAAATTCTAGAATAATTACGCTAAGTGAAAGAAGCCAGACAAAAAAGATTATATATAATTCCATTCATATAAAACTCTAGAAAATGCAACCTTATCTACAGTGAAAGAGATCAGAGCTTGCTCAGGGAGGGAGTGTAGAGATGTGAGAGAAAAGGTTACGAGGGGCAGCAGGGAACTTTCAAGGGTGGTGGACATGTTCATTATCTTGATAGTGGGATGGTTTCACTGCTGTATCTATATACCAAAATGCATCAGACTGCATTTTTGTGTGTGTGTGTGTGGTACGCGGGCCTCTCACTGTTGTGGCCTCTCCCGTTGCAGAGCACAGGCTCCGGACGCTCAGGCCCAGCGGCCATGGCTCACGGGCCCAGCCGCTCCGCGGCATGTGGGATCTTCCCGGACCGGGGCACGAACCCGCGTCCCCTGCATTGGCAGGCTGATTCTTAACCACTGCGCCACGAGGGAAGCCCCAGACTGCATTTTTGATACGTGCAGTTTACTGCATGTCAATTATACCTTAATAAAGGAACATCACTTTCCTTTTTCTTTCCTCTGGGGGAAGGATCTGGATAAAATCTGAGTGAGCCAACTTGCCTATTATGTTAAGCTTCCAGCTCTCCATTGCAAATCCAGGGGTGGTCTGCCCATTGCTCCTCTCAATTATCCTGCTTGATGGGTAACGTTGCAAAGTATTGTTTCGGCTCTGCTGGAAGGCTGAGCACTATTTTCAGTGGAGTGGAATTTAATCTCCTGATCACCAGCAGTCCGGTTAGGGTTAGGGTGGATGGCCCTGCCTTAAGACTGCAGACCCTATCGACAAGATAAGGTGCATCATTTCCAGGAGATGTAGGATTGCCACTGCAAAACTATTTTTAGGAAGCTGCTTTTCTGTCCAGAACATCCACCTGAAAATAGCTCTGAGCATTGTGGAGGCAGCACCTTGCAGCATACTGAACTGAAAGCTGAAAGCTAAAGATTTATGGGGCAGGTTTTACCTCTAATTCCAGATTTTGTAATGATACAAAACATGTTGATAATAAACAGCAGCTCTAAGAAGCTTGAGAATATGATCCACATTCAATTTACTCCTTGCCTTTCATCTGGGAAGAATCAAATTATCAGGTTCCTAGAGGCAGGAGGGAAACAATTAATATTTCACTCCCCTCCCAGATAATAGTGGATCGTTCTAGTGCATTTCTACTCACAGCTCATTTCCTTTTTCTTCCTTGTTAACAGAGTCCTAATTTTGTTCAGGCAGCAGGTCGTGTAAGCCAATCATGGCAAGCCCGTTTCCTTTTGCTGGTGATTGGTACAGAGGTAGTCATGAGAACAAGGGCTGGCAAAGGAGATGGAAGGGGAAGCTTCTAGGAACTTTTGGGGGAATAGAAGAACTCCAACACATGAAGGAAGCCCTCTCCACTACCTCTTCACTCCTCCCTTTGGGGCAGGGTATGGGGATCTGATGCCTGAAGTTGCAGCAGCCGTCTTGCCACCAGAAGACCACACCCGGGGAAGTAAAGCCAGCACACTGAAGAGGCAGCATGGAAGCATGGGTGCTTCATGATATGGGGAACTCCTGAGGCAAACCTTAAACACTCTATCTCTGGATTTCTTGATAATTAAAGAATAAAAGTCCTAGTAGCTTAAACCATTGAAGGCTGGGCTTTGGCCGTTTATAGCTAAAGCAATCCGAAGGGATGCACACCGCGTGGCTTTCCCGCAGTATCTGTTCTCTCCATCTTCCTTAGTAAACAGAACCCCTCAGTTTTCATCTGGGCATATAGTCACTTGGATTAACGCTCCATTTTCCAGCCTCCCTTACAGCTAAGTGTGCCCATGAGAACAACGAGAGCAGTTGTGTCAGGTGGCAGCTGCAGGGAACTGTCTTTAAAAAGAATTGTTGCACACACTTTGCTCCTTTTTCTTTATCCTGTTCTTTATTCAGCTACTTGGAATGAGAATGTGATGGCTGGAACTTCAACCACCATCTTGGACTGTGAAAAGGAAGGTCTCATTCTAGGGCAAGTGGCAAGGTGAGAGAGCCCAGGTCACTGAGTCTTTTATAGGAAAGAACAGTCCTGGATTGCCCATCTTCAAGCTTTTATATGAGAGATAAGTCAGCTTCTACCATGTTTAAGCCACTATAATTTTTTTTAATGTAGTTGAATTTAATCCCAACTGATACATTAAATAAGCAGCTGCTGGAGGTACCCCATAACCATCATAGCTATCGTGTCCTGGGTCTGCAGCAGACCTCTAGCTTCTAGATGAAAACAAAGGAACTGACAGGAAGTTGCAGCCACTCGAATATGCTGTTGTAGCATGAAAGCAGCCAATAGAGAATATGTAAATGCATGGGTGTGGCTGTGCCCCAATAAAACTTTATTTATAAAAACAGGTAGTGGGCTAGATTGGGCCTGTGCACTATGTGTTTCCAATGCCAAGTGCTATGTTAGATGCTCATTTATCAAGCATTTGCAATGTGACTGACCTTGTCCAGAATTTTCAAAACACTATCTCTCATTATTCTAATCAGAATCCTGAAAGTCTTACGGATGAGGGCACTGACACTTGAAGACAGTACGTAGCATGGTTAGGGCTCACAGCCAATAACAATGCTGGAAGTGGACCCAGACCCGCATCTCTAAATTCCATGCCTGTGTGAATACATCACTCATATTATTTTCTGCACGTGAAATTTCTCTTCTAACAACTGTGTGAGTTGTGCCCGTTAACACGGTCCGCAGGCACATCTGACCACATTTCTGATGTTCCCCAAGGACCAGAAGAGAAGAAATGCCAGCAAAGCCCTGGGATGAGGCGAGAACACAAACATTGTCTCGTTTAACACACTTCCTGCAGACAGAACAGTCAGCTTCAAACCGTGGGTGGGAAAGGAAGGGAGAGACAATGGAAGGAAAAAAAGAGAGGCACGAGGCTCTGAGGAATTCCACAGCAGAACAGCCTAATTATAGTGTCTCCTCTCTCAGGCCTGAGAACCCAGTGGGCAGGAAGTTAGAAATACCAAGCCTACCAACAGGGATCTACCATGGGCTGACCCCTGAATGAAGGGCTTTCTTTCTGTGATTTTTATTTAATGCCCACAAAATCCCCATGAAGTTGATACCAGGACCCCTTTCTTAGTGGCACCAGAGACTCAAGAGAGTTGGGTAGATTGCACAAGGCCACCCAGACAGTGAGGGGCAAAGCTGTGAATTAAAGGACACCTGTCTCATTCAGAAGCCCAAGTCCACTCCCCGTCCCCTGGCTTTCCAGGGTCACTCTTGAGGTAGAAGAGCAAGGAAGGCTTCTGTGGGAGTGGTTTATCCCAAAGGCAACACCCCACTGATCAGAGTGTGTGCCTGTCCAATCCTGGTCGTTCCTACTTGTTTCTCTGTGGGCGGGGCAGCAAAATATGCAGAGACGGAGGGAGTCGGAGTCCTTCTGGCTGCTCTGTGATAGCAGAGTATATATGTGTGGGAAATAGATGATTTGAGTGGGAGGTGGTGGGGCTAGGACTAGGGGGATGGCCCTGGAGGTGAAAAAAAATGGATGGATTTGGGAGCGCAATAGGACACGGTCATGGACTCAATGTGGGAGGGAGGAGGAGGGAGAAACCGGGGGACAATGCCCGGAGTCTGGCTTGAGCAACCGATTTGAGAGAGATGGGTTACAAGTTCCATTCTAAATAAATTAAGTTTGAGATTTTTTTTTTTTTTTTTTTTTGCGGTACGCGTGCCTCTCACTGTTGTGGCCTCTCCCGTTACGGAGCACAGGCTCCGGACGCGCAGGCTCAGCGGCCATGGCTCACGGGCCCAGCCGCTCCGCGGCATGTGGGATCTTCCCGGACCAGGGCACGAACCCGTGTCCCCTGCATAGGCAGGCGGACTCTCAACCACTGCGCCACTAGGGAAGCCCTAAGTTTGAGATTTTGATGACATATCTAAGTGTGTGACGTCACCTAATGAGTCTAGAGCTGGGGAGCGAGGTCTGAGCTGGAAACAGACATTTGAGAGTTGTTGAGATTTGCCTGTGTAAAACCAGCGGCCGGCTAGGTGTCCCAGCCTCCAAGAGACACACCATCCTTATGCTCTCTTTCTTGTGCTGACTGGCCCAGCATCTTGGTAGAGCCCCAGCTGCCCTGCTGACCCCAGCATGCGTTCATACTGCCTCTGTAGTGGCCTTAGAGCACACCAGACCTCCTCTTCTCCACAACAATCCTGTGTAAGTACGGACAGTCCAACATGGGGCACCAGGCCCTAAGCTAGGACCCCATTCCTCTTAAAGGCCCCATGGTACCCAGCACCCTCCAGGAGGACCGGAAGGGGCTGAGTACCCAGTGCAGCACGTGGAGCTTTGTGCGTGATGTCTTCTGGTTCACCTGCTTCTGGATCCTTGTATCTTTGGTCCTGATCTCTTCCCAGCTCCGGAAGAGCCCTTATCTCCCTTGTTGAGCTTTATTCTCCCAATTTTAGCATTGTGTGTTCAGTGACCTTTAAGCAATACCCAACCACCTCCAAGTTCTTTCTAGCTTCTTTTATACATCCACCTAAAATGTTCACTCTCTTTCTTCTAGATGTTAAACAGAATTATCAGAACCAGGCTCTTTTTTGGCTACGGCAGGTGTTTCTCCAAGTTTCATATTATCTGCTATTGTCACTGACGTGCTGGGATTCCGGTATAAACACCTCTGCTCAGGAGACAAAGGTGAGATAAGGGAGACTATAGGTGACTAGCCGGTGGGAATTTGCTGCAGGGTCCAGGGAACAGCACTTGTCTTGGGCCCAGACAACCTGAGTTCAATGCCAGGATCCACCTGGTAATAGGTGTGTGAATGAGGCCATGTCACTTAACCTCTCTGTGTCTCAGTTTCTGTGTCCGTAAATAGTAATAATAATTTCCGGATTACTGTTAGATTGTGGGGTGTGTGGGGAAAGTGCTTTGTACACTGTACATAGAATTACAAAGGTAATATGTTATTTCCTGTGCACAACACTCAGCAATTTGTACAATTAGAGGCTCTTACGTTTCTGCTCGCTCAGTTGCGTTAGATGGTAAACATCCCGAGGGCTACCTCACACGAGCCCGGACGGCTGCTGGGCGCTCGGCGGAGGTACAGGGTTGTGGCAGCTTCTTCTGTTCAAAGTTGCCTTTGTCTCTGTGCTTTTGCACTTTAGTCAACTTTTCTTTTTCTTTCTCTCTTTTCACGTAGTGATGTTAATCAGTTCATATTCGGCATATATCAGGATTGTCAAGATGTCAGAGTGGGAGAAAGGATGCAGGGAACCGAGGAGGGAAGGAAAATCCACAGATAATGAAAGTATCGGTGCTCACATCTTGTTTTTTCTCTTTACCTGAAGAAATAAATGAGAAGCAGCCCACCTGAAGTGGCCATAACCCCAGGGCCTTTACAACCCGTCCTCCTGGGTGGCTACCTGAGGGGAATCTTCCAGCTGAACTGGTATCAGCTGTACCCCTTTGTCTGTGAGTGTCTGGAGTTCTCACTCTGTGTGCCCTTTGGCCTGAGAGAGCTGCCGGAAGCCTCCTCGACGTCTGTGTTGACTCTCTCTGCTTCTCTGGCTTTTCTCGGCCTCTTTCCTGTTCACCTCTGTCCTCAACTGTCTGGTAAGCCTGACTCATAAGAAACCACAGCCAAGTCACCTGGAGGTCTGAGTCACTGGCTCTTGGAGCACCTCTTTCTTTAAAAAATAATAAAGGCAAAAATAAGTGCCTAAGTCAGGGCTGTATTTTGCAACAGATTTCAGCCAAGTATTGCTTTAAATGGTTAGTTCTGGGAATTCCCCACATGGGTCAGATGACTTATCTTTGGCAACTAGGATACTAGTGAATCATTTTATCTCTTAGCAACGGACTTCCCTCCTCCCTCCCTCTTTCTCTGCTTTGCCTCCACAAGGGTTTGCAGAGAACCCGCGTGTCCCAAGCACGACACTATGTCTTGGGTGTAGAAATGAGACACAGTGTGATGCTCAATGAGCTCCTGGTGCACACAGGGGATAGACCAGTGAATGCACAGGGACACATGTGACAAGTTCACCAGTCAGGTTAGCACAGGGGCACTGAGCTCAGCCTGGGGATCCTCCTGACCCAGGGCCGGGTATGAGCAAACCAGGTGAGGGGGGCAGGGGAGACATCCTAGGCAAGGTCAGAGAATTTTCTGCCACCTTCTTTGGTGGTCACCCGAAATGCTCTCTTACACAGCAGTTGTCTTCTACCATTGGGGCCAGTTGAGCTTGACTCTCCTCTCCATCACACGGAGTGCCCTGCAGGAGGGGGGATACGACAAAGGTAGCGGTCAGAAGGAAGATGGAAGAGGGCGGTCCCTTCCTTAGGGAGCCCTAAGAAAGGCAGCTACCTTCCATGCCAATGTCCTTTGGGCTAGACTCACTGATCAATCTTCTGGGTGATCCACTGGTGATCACTGCACCTGCAGGCACAGAGGGGAGCAGGAGATGCAGAGGGACAGTACGGTGGTATCCGATGCTTTTGGTACCCTGTGACACACTCGCTCAGCCCACCTATGATTCAGCCGCAGCTCTGATGGAAACTCAGTGCGGGCTCCCATGACGACATCCAGCTCAAATGTAAGACGAATCTTCCCGTGTCCCTGCCACGGCGCCAACTCTGAAGCGGGGAGCCCTCACACAAGCACAGCCTCCGAGTGTGATGAGGTAAAACCTCCAGAGCCAACATCAACCTGTGGAGGATGAAAGCCAGGAGAGAGACACCCAACTTCTCCTCCTTTGGGTGGAATGTTCCTCAGGTTTGTCTGCAGTCCAACAGGAATTCAGAGGAGTGAAGGTGTGACTGCAGGTCCGTTGAACAACTTCTCCGAGTGGCAAGAGGCATGGCTTTCCACCCTCTGGCCACACTCCACCTCCTCTTCTCAGGAATTCCCTTGTAAAGGTGCACCTTGTTCCGACCACGAGTGCACAGTGTTTCTCCTCGGGCCCTTGCGAGCCACACCCTCTGAACTGGGAGTTCTGTGGCCTTGGCTGAGTTATCAGTCGGCTGGGCCGTGTGGGTTAAAGGGCACGTTATACTTTGCGACCTTCGGCTGGAAGGGAGAAGGCTGAGATTTGTGTACCTGGTGCTCTTGATGTCTAAGTTATCCTACTCCACTCAGTCCCCACGCTGGCTGGCTTTGTGCTGGGCACTGGGGATACAGCAGGGAATAGAGCACTTGCTGTCCCTGCCTCCATGGAGTTTGGTGGGGAAAACAGACATTAAACAGATCAACACTGAGAAATACGTAGTAGCCCTTCCAGAACTCACTGCCAAGGGACTGGTAGCAGAAAGATAAACCAGGGAAATCCCAAGGAGATCAGGAAAAGCTCCTCTGAGGTGCCCCTTCAGCTGAGAGAGATGGGGCGGGGGCAGGAGGCTGACAGTGTGCTCCAGGTGGAGAAGCAAAGTGTGCAAAACAAGGGGCACGGAGTAGCTTGAAGCTTTTCAAAACTGGAAGTGAGCTGGTTGGCTGGAGAGCGGGGTGCCTGCGGGCTCTGGTGAGATCTGTTCATTGCCAGTGATGAATGGTGACAGCAGCACAGCCTGCTGCTTCCAACGGTCAGCCTGTGAGCAAGCATTTGCTGAGACCCCACGGGCTGAGCTACACTTTGTGGGGTGCAGAATAATGTTTGGGCCCTGCCCTTAGGAAGTTCCAAGCCACAAATGAAAAGAGAAGTGTACTTCAAGGAGATGTGTTGTTTTCAATCTATGAAAGGGTGAGCTGGCGTTGGCAGACTGAAAATATCACCAAGAGGTCTGACCAGCCTCTGCAGCTGTTGTACATTACTGGGGTCCAAAGGTCTGGCCTTGAATGTCTTATTTTTTTTTTCTCTCCCAGTATCCTTGCTTTAAAATAGAAAAAAAAAAACCCAACCAACTTAAAAACAGTCTTGTTTACTTTATCCAAGATTAAAGAGCTTGAACCGACTTGGACGGTCTAAATGGATTTTTAAGTGCTTTATGGACAAGTACCCCTAATTGCTAAAATGCTAGACTGGGCTTCTGTGACTCTGTGCAGTGCTTGTGTTGTCTGGGTTTGCTTATTTACTCTCCTTGTTAGAGGTCAAAAGCTAAGTCTCAGATTAGAAGATTTTAATTTTTGAAGCTGAGGACTGAAACAAATTCTCCGGAGCCATGTCACACGCTGGGCAGTGGCCTTCAATTTTCTTCCCTGAGTAGGACAGTCCAAGGTCTAACAACGCCTGTAGTCCAGTGTTCTACACAGGAGAAATCAGGGCAGTGGTGAAGTACCCTAGAGGTGCACGTCATGGTCCACGTGTTTTGGAAATTCAGAACCACCACAGAGAAGTGTAGCGGGGCGGGCGGGGCAAAGCTAGAGTTTCTGGCCTCTCCTTCCTCTTCTGTTCACCCATCATGGAAGCAGCCTGGGATGGTAGAAAGAGCCCGGGATGTGGAGACCCAGGCTCTGAGCGTCAATCCTCAGTGACTCTGGGTGGGACACTTCACTTCTCTGAGTCTTGGGTTCCTTATTTGTAAAGTGGGGATGATAATACCTGCCTCAAGGATTGGTTACTGGTTCTAAATCGTGAAGCAAGCGCTCAGGCATCCCCAAAGCCATCAGACTCAACACAGTTCTTGTGAGAGTCCCTCCCCTAGAGAAACAAATCCTACAATTTTTGCAGAAACCATCCTCCTGGCATTAGAAGAAATTATACTTAGGGATTTTTCCAGGGACCGGGAAGAATTTCTTAGATACTTTGTAAAGATTTATTGCAATATTCTTGGGAGAGGCCTGGCGGGAGGGGGCGGGGCAGGGTAGTTTATATAATTTCTTTGGAATTGATTATCTACTGAGCATTTTATTAATCAAAGGTTGGTGTGGCCCTTCTCTTTCTGTCGTGTCATTTCAGCCATCGCTTTTCTCATGATTCCTGCAGGATGGTGGATAGGAGGTGAGCTCTGCACTGTGGACCCACCCAGCAGGTTAAGGATCCCCAGCCAGTCTGGTTTTTACAGGCCCATGAGATGAGTCTGTGGGTCTCCAGACCGTCCAAGGCTGGTGGCTCAGACCCGGGGGCCCCTGGCTCTGTGGGAGGCTGGAGTCACCACTGGGTGGGGCAACCCTTCCCTCTGGCTGCCCAGGCAGCGTTCCTGAGAAGTTTCACGGACAGATGACTGAATGTCCATTGTTCTCTGGAGAGAAGGGCCAAGACCTGTACTAGAAACCTGCAGGGGAAACAAAGGGAGATAGAGCGAGACTATGAAGCAAGCCCTGCGTTGTGAGGCACCAGCTAGCTAACGGGTGTGTGTATCGGGTGGGCAGTGCTTCCTGCCCTGAGTCCAGCAAGGAGGCGGAGGCAGCTCTACTCATAAAGTGGGGTGCAGTGAGGGGAAGAGGGACGGCGAGAGACTCATCCCCATAAGGGGAACGGAAAGGGGGCTCACTGCTGAGGGTACAGTCTGAGCCAGGCCTTAAAGAAGACTGGAAGAGGGGTGGGGAGGTGGCCTTAGCCGAGGCAGCTGAATTTTCAGACGTACACAGGTGTTGTGGCTGGAGCCGCGAGTTTAGTGTGAACCAGCTGTTGAGTATCGCAGGGGAGACCTGGATGAAGGGGGCGCTGACCAGCCTGGATTTTTGGCCTGGCACTGGCTGGATGTTTTCCATCACGTGGGTGACTCAAATAAGTTGACAGGATGCACATTGGTATGAGGCTCTTTTCACTTATTTACCATGTGGCATGGGAAGCTCTTTCAGTATCCTATCTAAGAAGAATTCATGGTGGAAGAACCACACGAAAAGAAAGTCATATGAGACTAAAGATCTGAAGAGAGGATTAGAAAGAACAGAGAGCAAGAACTCTTTTTAATGCACAGGGTAAAATCAAAATGGATGGACTGGGCTTCGCTGGTGGCGCAGTGGTTGAGAGTCCTCCTCCTGCCGTTGCAGGGGACACGGGTTCATGCCCCGGTCCGGGAAGATCCCACATGCCACGGAGCGGCTGGGCCCGTGAGCCATGGCCGCTGAGCCTGCGCGTCCGGAGCCTGTGCTCCGCAACAGGAGAGGCCACAACAGTGAGAGGCCCGCGTACCACAAAAAAAAAAAAAAAAAGGATGGACATCCAGTTTAAGTTGACCACATTACTTCTCTCTCCTGTGACCCCACTGAAATGACTGCAAATGAATTTTAAAAAAGAAACCCCCCCAAGAGGTCAAAGAAACAGGAGAGGAAACAGCAACAGATGAAAGCATTCAACAGACGTTTGGAAATCAAAATGTGGGTGAAGCACGGTAGAGTCAATTCACTCTACAGAATCTGGACTCAAAAATGCCAAGGACAGCAAAGGGCAGGGAGGCCCCGGGAGCTGGAACCAGGGGGGCCGGTTAAAGATGTCTGCAGATTAGCTGTACTCTCCTCCGTGCCAGTGTCACGGAACAGCCCCCACAGTGGGAACCTGCCTCCTCCTAGGCAGGCTGACTTAGAAAGACTCAATGCAGAGGACACGAGACACAGTCAAGGTTGGTAGGGGAATTAAGGGAAAGCGTGTGTGCTAAGCAGGGGGACCTCTCCACAGTCTTCCTCTCCCAGCCCTCCACAGAAGGCTGATGGTCAAGCATGGGCAGCCAGGGAAGACTGAAGCAATAATCTCTGGAGAGGATAAATATCTCCGGACTGAAAACTGGATATGAAGGTAAGTGGGATAGAACGTATTGTCTATTGGATCCCATTACTCACGCTGCTATCATATTGGTTATTATTGATTCATTCATTGTACCAGTAAAGAATACAGAAATGTGGGTACACCAAAGTTAGAAGGTACTGTCTGACCCTGGGTCAGGGGAAAATGAATGTCCAATGACCTCCTGAAAGTGACTTCATAAAGACGGCTCAAGGTCACTCAAATGTTACTCTTGTTACCTAATTCTCCAGGTCACACGGTTCTTACATAATTAGGTAACAAGAGCTATAAGGATGCTGCTTCTTTGTGTTTTGAAGCCCATGATATAAAGCTCTTCATTAAGTTGAACTAGTATCTGAACATCTTTGACATCATGCCAGTTTCATATGGCTCAACCCACTAAAGAGGGGCTCCATATGACAGGTAGAGAGAGGGACTGTGCTGGGTTTTGTGGCTCCAGGTTTCATGTTCTGGCAAAAATCTCTAATAAGAAATAACCTTGGTTACCCGGAGCAGAATTTAACTTCTTTAATAGGTAGGCATCTTTAAACCACAGTAAGATTTAGAATTAAGGATATAACGGCTTAAGAGAATAAAAATCACTCTACTGATTTTTGTTTTGTTAAGAGGGAATCATTTTGGGCTTCCCTGGTGGCGCAGTGGTTGAGAGTCCGCCGGCCGATGCAGGGGACGCGGGTTTGTGCCCCGGTCCGGGAGGATCCCACATGCCGCGGAGCGGCTGGGCCCGTGAGCCCAGGCCGCTGAGCCTGTGCGTCCGGAGCCTGTGCTCCGCAACGGGAGAGGCCACAACAGTGAGAGGCCCGCGTACCGCAAAAAAAAAAAAAAAAAAAAAAAGAGGGAATCATTTTATTTGATTTTATTTTTTCTGTGCTTAGCTAGGTTTTATTTATTTATTTATCTATTTTTAACACCTTTATTAGAGCATAATTGCTTTACAATGGTGTGTTAGTTTCTGCTTTATAACAAAGTGAATCAGCTATACATATACATCTATCCCCGTATCTCCTCCCTCTTGCATCTCCTTCCCTCCCTCCCTATCTCACCCCTCTAGGTGGTCACAAAGCACTGAGCTGATCTCCCTGTGCTATGCGGCTGCTTCTCACTAGGGAATCATTTTATATTTGGCATTTTAGGTATGCATAATATGAGAATTTGGCTAATTTAACTCAAATTTAAAGTAAATTTAAAATGTGTATTAACATTTTCTATTTATATATATCCATGTATATATCTCTATCCCTATTAATCTGTCTATCTATCTATGTAGCCCACTACTTGTATTTGTAAATAAAGTTTTATTGGAACTCAAAAATAAAATAAAATGTGTATTAAATATTTGTTTTAAATTTGTGATTTTAGGTTGAATTAGAACATTTAAGATAACATTAAATTCAACATAATGATGAATATTTTAAACATAAAAATTATTTACATTCTCAGGAAAGTTGCATTTGTTAATTCAGAAAAACAAAGGATTTAAAAAGAAAATTAAAAATACATAGAACAAAAATGCCTAGAAATACAGGGAGAACTTAACAAAATCACAATGATAGTAGATTTTATTACAACTCTGTCATTATTTGGTATATCAAGGACCTAAAAATAAGCAATGTAGAAAGGATTTAAATATCACAACCAACAAGTTCATTTAATAGCTCTATATAATTTTTTTTTTTACCCTGGAAAGCATGTTTAAAACTTAGCATTTACTTGACCACAAAGAAAATAAATCCTCTTCAATAAGAGATTTTTCAGGTCTCATTTTCAGAATACACGCATCACAGACTGAAGCTATTTCTGCAGCCCCCTCCTGCAGTCCACTCTACTGGGGAATAAAGCAAGCCTCCTTGGGGGTAGTAATGAAAGGGGGCAGAGAATAAAGGACGGAGCAAAGGGAACTGGTGTTATCAGTGCCTACTGTGTGCTGACTTGTCTGTGTACCATCTGCTTTTCTTATATTTTCTCACCCAATTCCCAACACCCTGTAGAGGCATCACGACCCATTTTGCAGGTGACGGAGCGTTACTCTCACTGTCCACAATTTGGACTATCAGACCCCTATCAACTCCAGCCAGCAAAGTTCCTGCCTTTCATTGGAGGGAGGAGCTTCACCCTCTGCCCCCAGACTTAAGTCCTCTTTCCCATCTCCGGGTGGCTCTCTTCCACCTTTGTGGTAAAACGGGGACTAGTCACATTGACCCACTTCCCAGCAGCGGCGTGAGATGTGACAACTAATTACGAAGGCTAATAAAATATTTACAGAGCCTATCACACACTTTGGAAGTGCCAGGGCTAACTTAATAAAAACAAAATAACAGTGCTAGATAAACAGCACACAGAGCCTGGTGCCACTCTGGAAAAGGGTAAACAATTTGCCAGGGTAATTTCAGGCTCTATTAGACACTCACAGCAAATATCACTGTTATCCAAGAGGAGAGAAAATCTGCCACACAGGAAATCCCGACTGAAGGCCGCAGTCCAGCCGTGCAGAGCAATGTGGTTGGATAAAAATGAGCAGTGACCTTTCATGCAGGTGCTGGTACCTCTGGGCTTTTTCAGAATTCAGGAAGGTAGAAGCGAGCTGGCTCCATGTAACCTTGGGCTCAAGCTCCAGGGCCTTGCCTGATTTGGAAAGAAACCCATCTCCAGGAATCTGAAGCAGCTCTGGGCTGGCCAGGCTCAAGAAAGGAGGGACGTCTTGATGAGAAGTGTAGGGCCATTTGGATCTTTGCAGGGGACAAATGAAGGAGAAAGTAGCACAGCCATTTAAGTAACAAAAAGCAGGCCAGTGTCTCAGAAGGGTCCAGACAGGAAGACAGATCCCATGCCAGGAATTTTGTGCAGGGACTAGAGGGAGGAGAAAAGCTGAAAGGGCACCCGGGAGACACTGAGGCCGCCCAGAGACCATCCACAGAGGGAAGCTGCTATCACCCTCAGGGGCCAGAGGAGCAAAGGTAGAGGAGGTGTTGCCAGAGCCCAGATGTGAGCTGGACCCACGAAGAAGATGCAGCTGATGCAGAGACATGACTCGAAGCAGAGCAAGGCGGGGACGAATCCTAAGATGCACAGTTTGCATGGTGGGTACTTGTGGCATTGAGCAGGGCAGGGGAGGGCTCTGAGGGCCAAGATCCGATGCCCAGTGCAGAGCAAGGCAGTGGAAGGTGGCACTGAGCGAGGTCAGCGAAGCTAGGTAGGATGCTAGGCTCCCACCGAAGCACAATGGGAAACACTTAACAGGCTTTTCGGTTTTTTTGTTTTTGTTTTTGTTTTGTTAATCCCAAACTCCTAACTTATCTCCCCACCCAACCCCCCAGCCCCCTGCACTATCGCCTTTGGTAACCATGGTTTGTTTTCTATGTCTGTGAGTCTATTTCTGTTTTGTAAATAAATTCATTTGTATCATTTTTTTTTTTAGATTCCATATATAAGTGATATCATATGATGTTTGCACACTTAACAGGTTTTTAAGCCAGGAGTGACGTTCCCGTCCCACGTGCTAGATAAACAGCAGGTCAGTAGCAGAGCTCTGGACTCCTAACTCCCCGTCCAGCTCATGAATCATCACCTGGGGAGCCCGGTACCCGCCGCATGCACTGTCCATGAGAACAAGCCTTTGGGTGAAGGAATATGATTCTGGTCACTTAACACAAGTTGTGAGAATCACAAGGCTGGCAGCCGCCAACCCCCCCACCCCACCCCGCCCCGCCTCGGGAGCATGTGAGCTCTCTTTCCCTGAATTTGAGTTCCAGCCCTTCACTATTTCAAAGATCCAGTGCCAGGGGCAACCTAATTCTAACTGGGTAACCAAATTCTAATACCATGTAGGCATGGAATTCCAGTTACAGAAAGTCACCTTTACTTCCACCACAAATTACTAAGCCTGACAACAGGGTCAGCGAACGGAGCAATGTGTTAAAAACATCAGGGTACGTGAATCAGTCAGGTGACCCCAGAAAGTAATGTAGAAAGCTCTAGACAAGCCCTGCTTTAGCTTTCCTCCCCAGGAATGGTGTTTAAAATTGTAAACTGTCTAATGAATCAAGTGAGGAGCATAAGTTCATGGGGTGTTAATTTAATGACTCACTTGGACTTTGATTGACTAATTTAGCTCTTGCGACAGTGTGATGATTTTGGAAACTCCAAACTGGGAAGTGACATGAATTCATTTCACCCACTCTTTGTCAACAGAACTGAACTGCTGGGAACTGAATTGCTGCGTGCCTCTAGGTGGGCAAGGAGATGGGGGTCTCATAAACTCACAGAGTCAGGGAAATAATTCACTTAAGGTTGTCTAATTTGTTAGGGACAGAACTGGAGCCCAGAATCCAGGACTCCAGGCCTGGGGTTGTGCCTGCCGGTGACACAGGGAGAGCTATTTGGTTAACAGTGTCCCCCCACGTCCCATGTTCTTTTCTGAGGCTCCTGTATTTTTCAAATAGCTGGACCACAATAATTACTCCTACCTCGCATGGACATAACACTGCTTTGCTTCTGGAGCTCCAAGAGTTTTCACATCTGATCCTTATCCACAAGCTGTGAGGAGAAGCCCATGGGACTCAACCGTCTGACCTTAGGATAAAATGAGAGAATGAATTTCCTGGCGCCCAGCACAGAGCCTACCACACTGCAAGCAATCAGGCAACACAAATGTCTTCCACGGTGGTGGTGTTGATTAGCAAGTATGCTGGGCAGTCTCCACTGCCTTTCCCAGCAGACCAACCCTGACGGCAGGCTCTCCGTCACCCCTGCTTTCTGTCTGCTGTCGCTGTAGGAGGCACGGGAGGTTGAGGGGCTGCAGTCCTCCTCCACAGGCCACGGCTCTTGTGCGGGTCATCACCCCTCCCTGTGCCACCTCGGGACCGGAAAGGCAAAGGCTCCCCTGGCTGCTAGCCTCCGGTGCCTCACCGGCCCATGCTGGCTTCCTAACCCTGTCCACACCCTCAAAAACCATCCTTCCTTATACTCCCCTCAGTTACTCCATTTGAGTGTGCCCCCCTTTTCTTTTCTGGACTCTATCTAATCTAGTAGTGAGTAAACTATATTTCACAGTAAAAAGTCCGTTTGAAAACTCTCAGGGCCTGTTCCAGGCTCTTTGCCCAGTTGTGGTCTGGGCACACCTGTGTCTTTGCTATTTCATCCTTTCAAACTTCTCATCAGGCAGGTTATGGGCAAGGAAGTAAGGGGAATTTGGCCAAGGAGGGTGATCAGACATTTGACTTATGGCCTATGCATACAGATTTTCTGGATCATGGCCATCGAAAGTATTCCGTCCCACTGTAACCTCAAGTATGCTTGGGTACCATTGCCAAGCTCACGAGTCCCATACACCTCTCTTCTGTACGGGTCACAGATTCTTACGAGAACTACCGTATCCGGACCATTCAATGTGATTTCTGGAAAACTGAGTATCAAATTCCAGCACTAGAAAAATGTTAGGCACATCCCAGGGCACTCGATACCTATTCATGGACTAATGAATGAAGTCTGAGATCTACCATATCCCACTATGGTTGGCATATGGGGTAGACTCATAGAAGTATAACTTCTTGAGTGCAAAACATGCCCCTATGTCTCCATGCCTACGTGTTCAGGCATCCTCTGTACAAGGCAACTGAATGAGCGTTGCTAGGTACCAACAGAAGCATCCAATTGGGTCTCTGATTTTAAGTTGTCTTTTCTAAGGGAATATACCTTGCCTTCTTGAGGCTGGCATTTCATTGAAAGCCCCTGATTCTAGCTTCTTAATTGACTGAAAGAAAAAAGGTTGAGAAGACTCTAAATCCCGACAGCTACCTCTACCAACTCACTGCTGGAGAACATTGTCCAGCAGTTGCCCACAGGATGACTCGTACTAAAATACTGCTTTTATGCCACAGGTCCTTCTTTCTTCCTTTTGGGGTTTGGTAATATTTTTCTGCCCCTCAGCCAGCGCCTCTTTTGTGTATGGACCCTGGGGCCCCAGGGAAATCCTGACAGAGAGTCAGAGTTGCTTGGCCTCCCGGCGCTCAGGCCTCAATGGCTAAGCCTGTGCCTGTCTATTACTTGCTTTTCTGAATGGACACACTTCATAGCAAAAGGTCCTGTTAGAATGTGTACTTCCTGGAACATGAAAGACATGGATGGGAGAGTTTATGTGGGTGAAGTGGGTGGCAATATAGAAATACTTAAATTTGACCAGCACATATTTAAATATAAAGAGAAGAAAAAAGAAAGAAAAACTCATTCTACAGCACCTGCCTACACAGAAAGAAAGAAAATGTAGCTGAGAAGGCAGGGAGTGGGCTAAGACCTCTGGTTCTAAAGCAGTTTCCTTGATCTGAACTTCCTGCTGGTCAAATTTTCTTTCAGGACACTCCCTCTAAAACCCTAGTGATCCCTGGGCTTTAGGAGCTGGTACTGTGGGCATGAACTCAGGCTTCACCACTTTCTGGCTGTCTGAACTGCAGTAAAATGCTTTAGGAACCATGGGCTTCAGATTCCTCATAGAGAAAGTGGCCAAAGATACCTCTCTTGAAAAGTTGGTCTGAGGATGAAATTAGATAATGTAAGGGTTTTAGCTAAGTGATGGCATACGATAAATGCTAAATAAATACAAGATTACCCTGTCTCCTGACCTTAATTAATTTAATTTCACAATCCTGAAAACAAGGCATTTACTCACTCATTCATACAACAAATAATTATGGCGCTGACCTCGGTCCTTGGGTATATAACCAAAGCTTAACCCAAGTGATGCACAAATCTAACAGGTTCTTGCTCTCAGGGAGTCTAGCAAGAGAAAATAAGCATTGACAAAGCTCCACACAAAGAAAGTTCTAGCTACATGTGTGTCAGGAAGAAAAAGAACAGGGCCCCATGAGACACCATAATAGGAGGATATGAGTCTGTATGTGGAGGAGGTCAAGAATGCCTCTCTGAAGAAGACACATTGAAGTTGAAATGAAAGGAACTGTTAGAGTTTGCCCAGCAAAATCAGAAGGGTGGGAGGAGAAGGAAGAGGAAAATTCTGCAGTAGATCAAGATGTGTGAAGACCCTGAGGCAGGAAGAGGTTGGTGTGCTCAAGAAATTGAAGGGAGCGTGTCATGGTGGGTGTGCTTTGAGGGAGCTAGAGAGTAGGATCCAGTGACAAAGGAAACGAGTAGCCACTGAGCGTGAGAGGTATGTCGGTGGCCTCAAATGAAGTAGGAAAAGCAGACCAGAGGATCCGTGGCCCCGCGTGCCCCATGTTGTAGAGATGGCCAGCTCCCATCAAAGATCATGCTTCCAGAGTACAGACTTGTTCCTGGGAAAAGGCTGTCCAGTCAGGACTCCACTAGATCTCCAAGCCCCTTGCATTTAGATGTGGCCATCCGACTACAAATCAAAATGATGCAAGTCATTTCTTGATCAAGACTTTGAAGAAGCAGGTCCACCTTCTCCATAGGCCCTCTTTCCCATCTTTCCAGCTAGAAGCAGATGTCTTTGAGACAAAGATGCTGGAGTGCAAGACAGAAGGCACTTTGGTCCCTAAATCCTGGGGGATAGCTGCTGGCTTACTAGGGCCATTCACCATGGACTGGTATGGTACTGTGAAGTAACCTTCTTTTGTGTTTCAACCATTATATAATTTTTATTCCATTTATTACAGCACTTAAGCATTCCTCTTAGACACTGTACAAAGGAATTGTTTTTTTGTTTGTTTTTTGCGGTGCGTGGGCCTCTCACTATTGTGGCCCCTCCTGTTGCGGAGCACAGGCTCCGGACGCGCAGGCCCAGCGGCCATGGCTCACGGGCCCAGCTGCTCCGTGGCATGTGGGATCCTCCCGGACCGGGGTACGAACCCGCGTCCCCTGCATCGGCAGGCGGACTCTCAACCAACTGTGCCACCAGGGAAGCCCTACAAAGGAGTTTTGATTTTATTCTCAAAATTTTATCTCAGGACTTCCCTGGTGGCACAGTGGTTAAAAATCCTCCTGCCAGTGCAGGGGACACTGGTTCAAGCCCCGGTCCAGGAAGATCCCACGTGCCGTGGAGCAACTAAGCTCGCGCGCCACAACTACGAAGCCTGCACTCTAGAGCTCAGCCCATAACTACCGAAGCCCCTGTGCCACAACTACTGAAGCCCACGTGCCTAGAGCCCGTGCTCTGCAACAAGAGAAGCCACTGCAATGAGAAGCCCACGCAATGCAACAAAGAGTAGCCCCGCTCGCCACGTCTAGAAGAAAGCCCGCGTGCGGCAACGAAGACCCAACGCAGCCAAAAATAAAAAATAAATAAATAAGTAAATAAAATTTTTAAAAAAACTTTATCTTGAGTTCTTAGTGGGAAGTCACTGAAGAATTTTCAGCAAGGAATTGGCATGACCTGCTTTCACTATAAAACGATTACTCTGGCTGAACAAATGCAGGGAGGGGTTGGGAGGTCTAGAACTGTATAGTAAACAAGGAAAGAGATGATGATGGCTAAAAATAGTGGTAGCGGTTGAGAGAGAGAAGTTCTGGTGTTCAGGATCACTAGGACTCCATGATGGTGGGTAGGTGGGTGAAGATAACCCTCACGTCTGACTGGAGCATCTGCCTGCCATAATGGTGGACTCTGGGAAGAGTCCTGGCTCGGGGAGAGGGCAGCAAGGGTCAGAATGTGCAGGGCAGAAGCAGGGACATCTCCGCGTCGCACCATCTCTGTCGGTCTCTGCAACGGAGCTCATCTTTGTGGGATTCTGCAGTCACATTACCAGACAGAGTCTTCGGTCTGGTTGGCGTGGGACGACTTTCCCATACTAAGGCAGGAAACCCATCATCCATTCATTTATTTGCTCATTCATTCACTCAACCAGGTACGTTGCTAGGGACGGGGAGGGGTGGTCAGCACACAGTCCTGCTCTTGAGAAGCTCATAGTCTCATACTCTCCATCGTTCACTGCTCATATAAACTTATCACAGTGGAATCAGTAGCCAGAAATACGTGGCCAGAGGAGCTGACGATTAATGAAAATACTGTTTCTGATACGGAAAGTAAGTGGTGTGAGGGGCAAGTGTGGAAAAAGAGGAGGTCTAGGAACAGAAAGGGCAAAGAAGGACTGTTTCCCCTAAAATTTACAGTGTTTCCTCCTATATAACTTTATAGGATACTTAACATGTGCAGGGAAAAATCAAGACCCAGATGTTTATGGACCTCCCCAAGGTGTCAACAGCTAGAACAGTCTTTGACTCGAGGTCCATACCTCCGTCACTGCACACCACGGGATGCTTCCCTGGAGGGGTAAATGCTGTTTATAAATGAGTTTGGAGGAAAATGGTTGAATGTGGGGATTAAGGAGAGGCTATTCTGCAGAGGGGCAGAGTGATGCCCCTTCCCCTGGACAGGTGCTCAGGGCTGCCTGGCCATCTACCCTGGGTGAGGTCCCAGTGGTTAGAACTGGTTTGGTCAGGTTTCCAGTATGGAGGCAGAGGGTGACTGCAGGCTGTGTCCTGTGAAGCCCAGGGAAATTCTCTCTCCTGGTCAGGGAGGAGGGTATTGGGCTGGAAAAAAGGACATGCTGACAAGGTCAGAACGTGCAAGCAGTGGACCAGTGGTGTGTAGGAGATACGGCTTGGTTTCTAGACCTCAGGGCCTCAGTGGGGGGCTGTTTAAATCTAGTCAGAAGCAATATCATTTCCTCAGAGAAAGATAACCCTGTCATGCGTGCGTGTGTGTGTGTGTGTGTGTGTGTGTGTGTGTGCGCACATGCCCACAAGCATACGTCCGTGCTCTCATACATACACACGTACGTGCTCAGGGCGTGTTCCATGCTGGTGTGGGGTTCAAGACGGGTAGAGTGGAATCAGGGGAACATTAGGAACAGGAAGCCGACTAACCCGGAAGCTGGGAGAGCCAGCCTGGGAAAGCACTGGTTTCCGCCCATGCGGCTCTCTCTGTATTACTGAGTCTCCCAGTTTTGTTCCCAAGATTCACCACACACCGTTCTTTCTTCCACGATCCTTACTTATAACTGGGGAGGTATGCTGAAGACTTGGGGATGCTTCTAGCTCTCCCCAAGACGGAAGAGGCCCCGTTAGCCTTTGCTAGAAGGAATCAGTGGCAAAACAGACACTGTGCTAATGTCAAACACTTGGATTCTGTCTGTGAAAGGCGATCTGTTAAATACAAACATGCCTTAATGTTTCCACCTTCTGTAAGACTTTTCATGAGTATATGCTTATAAATTGTGAAAGCTCTGCTTATATATTCAGTGCCTTGATTTTCAGACTGGAAAAAGTGGTCTCTGTCTCAGCCCATAACGACAGCGGATTCCCTGAGGATTATATGCAATTTAACACCAAAGTGCTTACATGATGTGCCAAACGCTTTAAAAATACTCTTTTAATCTTCTAACAACCCCACGAGGTAAGTACTCCTATCGTCCCATTTTACAGACGGGGTCACTGAGGCTCTGTGAGGTCAGATAACTTGCCCAAGGTCACACAACTGGGAAGTGGTGATGGCAGGATTTGAATCCAGGCTGTCAGGCTCCAGAGGCCCTGCTCTTGACCGTGCATTCCTCCTTCCATGGACAAGAGAGGCCTCTGCTCTGCCTTGTTGCACTGAATGCTTACCAGGCTGTCTCCTGCACTAAATAGGAACCTTCTGGGAGGAGCTGTTTCTAGTTTCTCGTCACTCCTCCAGCTGGAGGCACAGAAGCTAGCATGTGGGAGAGCCCACCAAGGCTTGTTTCATGTCTGCTATTGGGACTGGAAAGGCCTGCCAAGGTGATCTGGTCCATTCTTCTGCCCCAGCAGCATCATCTGGGATTCTACACACAGTGACCTTATCCACAGTGCCTCATCCCCTGACGGCTTTCCCTCCACAGTCTCATCCCCTCTCAACAAGCTCCCCTGGCAGACCAAGCCCTGGTGCACGACCACGGGCATCTGTCACTTCTGTGCAGGGCCAAGAGGAGATGCGCCCACAGCACTGAACAGGACACACTTTATCTGAGCTGGACACCAGAGCAGGCTATGGTCGTTTGCTACCTCCACGACAGAATGCCCTCCAGTTCCAACAAGGATTTATCCAGTGAGCCTGCTGCCAGTTTCACTGTGTTCCTTTTGTTTCAGGAGCACAGTAGGTAATTGGTGAGGCGGATGCTGAATTAAACTCAGAGATTCAGACGTAGACACGTTCCTGAGTGGGGAAGAAACATTCTATGTGGCTTGGGTTTTCTCCAGAATGTTGCCCTGAGGCCTAATAGGAATGAGAAAAATAGATGCGCCTTTTCCATTTCACTAGTAGACTTGGAAAAGAAGGGAATTTAATTTTAGGGACTTTAAAGTCCTAACCACATTTTAAAAATGGTGGACCTTTTTATTTAATATTAATTTTTTTACTGAAGCATAGTTAATTTACAATGTTGTGCTAGTTTCAAGGGTATAGCAAAGTGATTCAGTTGCACATACATATATATATATATTCTTTTTCATATTCTTTTCCATTATATGTTATCGTAAAATATTGAATATAGTTCCCTGTGCTAGGCAGCAGGTCCTTGCTGTTTAAGCTATTTTATATACAGTGGTGTATATCTGTTAATCCCAAACTCCTACAAAATGGCAGCCCCGACCCAACAAAAGAGCTGATTAAAGGAGGCAGGAGGGTAACATTTACTGAGCTCCTGCTATGTGCCAGGTTTTTGTATATGTTCCTTTAAAAGTCCCAATAAGTTCACAAAGTGACTATTTTGAGGTGCACACAGATGAGACTGAGATTCAGAGGTTATGTGACCTGCCCAAGGTTACACGACCAGTGGGTCACGGAACATGAATACAAACCAAGGTGTATGTGACCCCAAAGTTCACAGTGTTCCCAGCACACAGCACTGCCACAGACCTTTACTGAGCTACCTACAAAGAATGATTCTCTAGATTGCTTCAAAAGATGTCTCTAACTTTTACAAACACCACAAGTATATAAAGAAAAGTCTTCTGTTTTGAACACATAACACCTGTTCCAAGATTTAAATGGTAAATAGCATAGTGGTATATTGTATTTTGGAAATCGCATATTTTTGAAAAGCTCTCCTAAACTAACTTGGCAGAAATAAACCATACCAAGTAAAAGTAAAGAAAGTTATAGCTGCTCCATTTGGTATTTCAAAATTTTTCTTTCTGACCAAAGCTAACAAGCAACAGAGTCAAACAAGGAGACGTTAACTATTAACTTGGGGGTGAAAAGTCAATGGTAAGCACATTCTTGGTACTACCCTGCCCACACTTCAGCAAATATTAACACATACGGGCAAGGACATTTTCCTGTAACTATACGAGTGTGTTGTATACATTTGAAAAATACCAGCAGTGAAGGCATTTTCCCAATGCTCAGCCCTTCTGTTACAGAGGCCCAAAAAAGTAGCCTGCTTAAGGTCACCTGGTCAGTTAGAACTGGGACCCCCGAGGAGAGCGGTCCCTGGCATCCCACCTCTGTGTGATGGTTGGATGGCTTTGACCTGGTTGGACAGAACTGCAGTACGTGGCATGACTGCTTCCATTTACAAAACACTGATGAGTTCATCGTCCTCCTAGAACTAATATCATATCTGAAATGAAAAATAAATTCACAGCCCCATTCTGACCTTTTGCCTCAGGTCTGGGGCTAATGGGTAGATGACTATTGATACCATAACTCTCTAGACTTGAGTTTGCAGACTGGTTTTCTAGAAGGAGAATGGCATAGTAGAAAATGCATGCAACGGCATCAGACTGAGCTGAGTCCACAACCTAGCACTGCCACTGGGCGGTTGAAAGCTAAGGGCAAGTAATATCTCCCCCGTCCCCAGATCTCAGCTTTCCTATTGACGAAGGGGAAATAATGATATGTAATAATCCTCATGTGTAGAGGGTTGAACACTGTCCCTCCCAAATTCATGTCCACTGGGAACCTCAGAATGTAACCTTATCTGGAAATAGAATCTTTGCAGATGAAACATATTGGATTAAGGTGGACCCTAAACCTAATGACTGATAGTCTTATGAGAAGAGGACAGGATACAGAGAAGACTGTGTGAAGACAGAGGCAGAGGTTGGAATTACACTGCCACAAGCAAAGGAACGCCAAGAGCCATCAGAAACTGGAAGAATCAAGGGAGGATCCTCCCCTAGAGCCTTCAGAGGGAGCGTGGCCCCGCCAGCAACTTGATCATGGACTTCTGGCCTCCTGAATTGTGAGACAATAAAATTCTGTTGTTTTAAACCACCACTTTCGTGGTAATTTGTTACGGCATCCGAAGGAAACTAATACGCTGTGCAAAAGGCTCAGTAGGGTGCCTATCATGGGGAGAATAGCAGATAAATGCCTGTGCTAACCTGGAAGATAGAAAATGAAGTTTTGGGCACTTCCGAAAGGATCTCCAGGCAGAATGTTGAAAGTGTCAGCTGGCTCTTACTGGCTATACATGGTAAGTTACCACAAGAAAGAAATGGACTCAAAAGAGAACTGGCCAGTTTGCAAGCCAATTTTAGAGGGAATATGGAAAGACTTAATGTGAAAAATTACAACTCTCTAGCCTCTTGAGTGAGGAAAAGATGATCAAATTAATACATGACCTCAAGGTAAGATCAAATCGAAGATGTGGTTATGAAATGCTGAAAAAATTAAGGTATCCCTGGTAAGTCCACTCAGCCAGACAGAAGGGCTTTCAGAAATTTTAAGGGTGATGTCCCACAGCAGGTCACATACTCAAAATGGCAGTGATTAAGTCTACCGAGAGAGAGACTTGTCTTGAAAAGGACTGTGGATGTGACCTTGTCTGTTCAGATAAACAAAACGGGGTCTGGAACACAATATTTATTTGTTCAGTGAATGGGTGTATTAATGAATGAGCTAAAGGAAAAAAGTCTAGAATAAAATGATATATCTGGAGCTTGCATTCTAAGTGGGGGGGGGTAGGCATATACAAGTAAACAGATAAAAAACAAAAAGAATTCATATGAAAAAAAAGAGAAAAGTAAAGGGATAGAAAGTGACCAGATTTGGGGGGCTGGTGAGGGATTGTATTAGATTGGCTAGTCAGGGAAGGCTTCTCCGAGGAAGTGACATTTTGGGCAGTGACCTGAATAATCAGAAGGAACAAGGTTCTCTGAGGGGAGAATTTCCCAGGTAGAGGGAATGGCAGGTATAAATGTCTGAAGTGGGATCAAGGATGAGTTTTACAGTTTATGTCTGCAGCAGAGGTAAACTCAGTTCTAGAAGATCATATTTTCTGGAATTCGATGAGGACCATCCTATTATGTGGACACTTTACGATGCGTTTTTGGTGGCTTCCAACAGTAGAAGGGGGAGGGGCTGGGATGAAGGGGAAGTTATGCGGATAGAGGAACAGAGAAAGACATTGTATGCATTTGAATTTACAATTCCAATATAAATAGCTGGGTGTTTTTAGATTATCCACTTGGTTTTTAGATCACTCAAGCTTCAACCCCCTTCCACTAAAGCAGGCGTTTGAGAGTGGCTGGTTGACATCTTCAAGGATCTGGTCTTCCGTGCTGGGCTATGCAGCCTCCTCGTGGTCCTGTCCCACCTCTGCCCAGGCTGCTCTCTCTCTGAGCTGTGTGGTTGATCTCTGCTGGCCGGGGAGCGTGTGTGTGTGTGTGTGTGTGTGTGCGTGTGTGTGTGTGTGTGTGTGTGTGTGTGTGTGTGTGTGTGTGTGTGTGTGTGTGTGTGTGTGTGTGTGTGTGTGTGTGTGTGCGCGCGCGCGAGCGCGTGTGCCGGGGAGCTTGCGTGTGTGTGCTGGGGAGCTTGTGTGCGTGTGTGTGTGTCTGTGTGTGTCTGTCTGTCTGTCGGGAGGCAGCACGTCTCCTGGGCACCTGCCCTCCTGAGTACAGGTGGGCTCCTGGCAGTTGTGTGACCCATCGCCATTCCCTTTACTTTGGGAGAAATCTCAGGGGCTCAGAATGGTGTCCCGCTTTCTCAAGGTCACAGGGCATGACCACTGATGGTAGCCGCCTGGATTTCAACACCTCCCTTTCCTGTTTGCAGTGACCCAAGAGCTCTGGGTCTCTTCCTTCCCTGGGAGACCGCTCACCCCAAGCCGAACGGTGCCTCCTTACCCAGAACCAAGCCCCATCCTCTACATAGCCTCCTCGCTCTCCTGCACTGCCCTCGAGCTGCTCTAGGTGTTTCTGCTGGGGGTTCTTCAGCCCTTAGCCTGCCACCCTTGAACTTCCTGGAGTTAAGACCCCTCCCTCCCTGCGGAACCTCACCTTGGGGTGTGTTGCCACATCAGCCAGGCAAACGGCTTGACCCAGAGTCAGGTCGAGGGTCCCTCGTGGGACCTGGCTCCAGCCACAGGTGGGAAGAAGGCGGGGCTTCCTCTCATTCCACACAAGCCAGAGCCTCAGTAGGAGGCATGGAAAGCCCTGTCTTCGGTGGAGTGAAACAATTCCTCTGTGCTCACTGCAGCGAACAGCCTTGGCTCTCTTTCTACAACCCCTGCTCGTATCTCTTCGAGGCAAGGCTTCCCTAGGAGACTGCTGAGTCAGACAGTCCCCAGGGAAATCCAGAGGAAGCTTGCCAGGCTGAGCCGCCAGTGGGGGCCCCTCCTACTGAGCCCTGCATCACCCACTCCTCCTCTGCCTCCTGCCAGGGCCACAGTCAAACAACACTGACCCTCCTGTGACGCCGGATTTGGCTCAATCTATGCATCAGAGCCTGGAGTGTCTCCCATGGGCCAGGCCCTGCGATGCAGGCCAGGACTTTGAGGAACTGGTACAAACCCTGCCATGACAGGTGAGGACACTGAGCCTGGACAGAATCCAGGTCTCCGCTGGCAGTGCTTTCCTTCCTGCTTCACAGCACCCCCTGCAAGAGGCCCACGGTTCTTCCTGGACCATCTCCTTCCTCTTTCCCTCAATTTCAACTTCCCTTCATTTTTTTGGTTGTTTTTTATTTTGCGGTACGCGGGCCTCTCACTGCTGTGGCCTCTCCCGTTGCGGAGCACAGGCTCCGGACGCACAGGCTCAGCGGCCATGGCTCACGGGCCCAGCCGCTCCGCGGCATGTGAGATCTTCCCGGACCGGGGCACGAACCCGTGTCCCCTGCATCGGCAGGCGGACTCTCAACCACTGCGCCACCAGGGAAGCTCCTCCCTTCGTTTTTTGTAACGAGATCATGTGGAGCCAAACTCCATCGGCCACGTTTAATCTGTGTTCTATTCATGTGGAAAGCTGCCTTGGCTACGTATCCTGGAGAAGTCTGGCCTTGGTCCTTCTCAGGACCCACTCCTGTTAGCAGCCACTTTCTGCGCTTCTGCCCGAGGAGCAGGGCCTTTGCCCTCATAGCACCAAACGTGCTGGGGTGAGCACGCCTCCGGGTGTTGACTGAAATCTCTGAGGCTCAAGGGTCCATAGGGCTAAACCAGAGACTGGGGGTTTGGGATGGTCTCAGAGCAAGGAGGCACCCACCGGTAGCCGTCACATCCCATCCCATCCTACAGGGCATAACTGCTGCTGCCTGGTGCAAAGGGAAGTTGTAACTGGAAGCAAACCATCAGGTTGGTGTGAATAGCTCACAAATCACAACAGGAAGTACATCACACCATTGGGAATAAATGCTGTGGAAATTTTCTTCATAGAAAAGGAAGGGAGAGTGTTACATCGTACCAGACATTTGTACAAAGTGACTAGATGTGGAAATAAATAGCTAATTTATTTCCTTTCAAGTTTCGTATTTGTTCGTTTTCCATTTATTCTAATGTAATTCTCCTAGTAGAATGGCGTGGCATGTATATATACACGTGTCTTCAGGCCTGCAGTTGAGAAGGAGATCCAACCCTCAGTGGTTTTTGTCTGATTCTGCACCCAGCAGGCAGCGATGTGTCCCACTGTCCCTTGTGACTATTTTGGCCTCACTCCAGAATCTCATCACACCCCTCACTGCTGAGAGAGTACGATCCCTGTGCCTGGCATGGGGACCTGCTGGGACAATCTCAATGCCATTTTCACAGCCAAACACATTGAATTGACATTCTTTTTTGCATAATGCTGTTTCATTTTCTAAAACGGGATGAGAAAAAAAGGGTTTTTTGGGGTAATTTATTTTTTTCTCTTTTGGTTTGGGTTCTCCCCAACACAGAGCCTGAAACAAAGCCTTACATGCTAACAGTTTTTTTGAAAGGTGATTCCAGGAAGTAGAAAGAAATAGGGAGGCTGAGAAAAGAGGAAGAAGACAAGCCAATAAAAGATGAGGGACTGAAGCAAATATAAACTGGTTGTTTTGTGGGTACCTGGAGTAGTCTTTCGGGGGACGCTCTATGGAATTGTGTAGAATGCACCTCAGAACTGTCCACTTGACCAACAGGAGGATGGGACATTTTTGTACCAATTCCCATCCTCCTTTGAATAAAGGTTTCTCCTGGGGATGTCAACCCGCCGCCCCTCTAACCCTCTGGGCTGTGCTTGTATGGAATGAGTAAGCCCTGGTGGCCTTGGAGAAACTCCAAGGTAGAAAAACCAAGAGAATCTCAGGAGGTTGGGATGCTGTTGCCTGCAAAGATCAGTGCATCACAGCCGCCAGCTGAAGCTGGAGAGCACAGACGAATCTGCAGCAACGTTTCTCATTCAAAAGCGAAAGAAAGGAAAAAAAAAACAACCCCAGATTTGCAGTGGTATACACAAACACCTACAGTACAGGACATCAAAGATGTGAAGAAATTGTGCAATGAAGGGAAAAAAAAAAAAAAAAGAACAAAATTTCCCTTAGTTCTTCCTAGCAGCCAGTGCAAGGAGAATGTGACTGTATTTGGAGATGGGGCCTTTAAAGAAGTAATTAAATTAAAACAGGGTCATTAGGGTGAGCCCTGATCCAAGGTAACTGGTGTCCTTGCAAGAAGAGGAGACTGGAACACAGACAACACAGACAGAGGGACAACCACGTAAGAACACAGTGAGAAGGCCGCCAAGGGCAAGCCAAGGAGAGAGGCTTCAGAAGAAACAAACCTGCTGACACCTTGATCTTGGACTTCCAGCCTCCAAAGCTGTGAGAAAATAAATTTCTGATGTTCAAGCCACCTAGTCTGTGTTACTTTGTTATGTGTTACTGAGCTGACTAGTACATAGTCAGTATGTGCTCTTGTATGAACTGGATCATGTGATCTATTTTTTCTTAAAGGATTTAAAAAATTTTTAAATTTTCATTTATTTTTGGCTGCGTTGGGTCTTCACTCCTGCGCTCAAGCTTTCTCTAGTTGCGGCAAGTGGGGGCTACTCTTCGTGTAGTGCATGGGCTTCTCATTGCAGTGGCTTTTCTTGTTGCAGAGCTCAGGCTCTAGACATGTGGGCTTCAGCAGTTTCAACATGTGGGCTCAGCAGTTGTGGCTCGTGGGCCCTATAGCACAGGCTCAGTAGTTGTGGCACGCGGTCTTAGTTGCTCACGGCATGTGGGATCTTCCCGGACCGTGTCCCCTGTGTTGGCATGCGATTCTTAACCACTGCACCACCAGGCAAGTCCCTGGATCATGCGATCTTACCTCCCTGCTTGGCAGGAGGCCACGGTGGGCACCTGACCCAACGGAGGCCTGACTACAGGCTCACCATCAACCCATGGAGAGTCATCAAAACCTCTACTTTGGGGATTTGGGCCAAAAGACATGGAGAGGTGGACATTGTTGGCCTTTGCTGAGCACTGGGAGTCCCAACAGACTTGGGACTAGAGTCCCAAGTTAACCTATGAGAAAGTTAACCCATTGGTAAAAGAAACAGGTCTGCAGAGAGAGAAGGGAGAAGATGGGTAGAAGGAAACACAGGTGAAAAACACAGTCCCCAAGAAATGGAGAGAGGCAAGATATGAGATACTCCTGACTCCTATGGGGGGGCGGTGAGGGAGGGGTGGACTGGGAGTTTGGGGTTAGCAAACACAAACTATTATACCCGGAATGGATAAACAACAAGGTCCTACTGTATAGCATAGGGAACTATATTCAATATCCTGTAATAAGCCATAATGGAAAAGAATATGAAAAAGAATATATATATATATGTATAACTGAATCACTTTGCTGTACAGCAGAAATTAACACAACATTGTAAATCAACTATACTTCAATAAAATAAATTAAAAAAAAAAAAGAGATATCCCTGACTCCTAAAGACTTCACTTCCCACAGGCCTAACTTAGTTTCCTGTTTTGGGAATATCCTTGACGTACAGATTTTTATTTGTAATTTTTAAAGTCTATTTTATTATAAGCTTTCTTTGCACTTAAAAATTAACGCTGCTTTACTCACAGACTTAGAGAATGAACTTATGGTTACCAGGAAGGAAAGGTCGGGGGAAGGATAGATTGGGAATTTGGGATTGACATGTACACACTGCTATATTTAAAAAAGATAACCAACAAGGACCTACTGTATAGCACAGAGAACTCTGCTCAATATTCTGTAATAAGCTAAATGGGAAAAGAATCTGAAAAAGAATAGATACATGTATGTGTATAACTGAATCACTGTGCTGTACACCTGAAACTAACACAACATTGTTAATCAACTATATTCCAATATAAAATAAATTTTTAAAAAAATTAACTCTGTTTTTGTACTTTGAAGTATTCAAAAAATATGAATATATTTACTCTAACTCTTAACTCCATCATGGCTGGTTAATTTTGTAGAGAAACTACAACCATACACGTGCTTTTTTTAAAAAATTTTCATTGGAGTATAGTTGCTTTACAACATACACATTTTCAACGCATTATACAATGTAACACACATGTATCTTCTGTTTTTTATATAAAACTTGTAATAAAATAATTTGGAGCAAATTAAAAAAAAAAAGACCTCTCTGTAACTTTTAGTAAACTCCCCTGGGTACAGCATCTAATCCTTAGCTGGATGGAGAATATGAAGAGAAAGAATGATTTACGCAAGAAAATGGAGAAATCAGGGACCTAAGGTTCACGATGAGGTCGCGAAGGGGAGCAGCAGGGATGGCTGAGTGACACATTTTCCCCAGCAAACCTGCCAGCTCCATACATCTGTGCGTGTTAATGTTCCATTGGCCCATAATCAATCCAATATGCTAACCCTTACAAAGGTATTATTTTTTACAGGACAAATCTTTTATTTCAATGATATTTTGGAATCAAGAGTTTATTCAGTCTCAAAATCAGGCCAAGCAGACCACCGTCCTTTCTTCCTTTGTGTAAGTGGCATTCATCTTGTCTGCACGTCCTGGAACCAGTAAACCACCATCTAGGTGGTCTGTATCGCCCCCTCCAGTGTCCGCTGAGCCATATCTTCCATCCTACACAGCTGTCATTTACATGGAAGGGGCTGTAGTATTACCAGCGTCCCAGCAGTGTGGCCCAAGTCAAATGTAGGGGTATGGTGGTTGGTTCACACCCTCTAGTCTAGACGTCAGGGTTGGGTGCCAACCTCAGCACTTCCCTAGTGCATGTGTCATTTTTCCTCATGGCATTAACACCTTATGCTTTATATTTTATAACTTGTTGAATAGACTGTGCTCTGTGACTAGACTGCAAGCTCTGTGAGGACAGGACCATGTCTTTCATTATCACTGTGGCTCCTTTAGTGAGAGCGCAGGAATTTGCTTGGAGCAGGTGCTCCCTAAATATCTGTTGACATAAAACAGAGTACACTGTCCCCAGCTGTTGGCCAGGGGATGAGGCCGTCTGATTCCTCATTGGGAATACCACAGTTGTCAGAATGTCATTTCTGCATCCCTAAATTGCGTCCTCTTCTCCATTTAATACATTCCCCTCAAGTCTTAAAGAATCCACAGAAAGAGATGGCGGCGACCACAATTCGTCTATCCGCTCTGAAATGTGAAGTTACTTTGTGGTTATGAGGCAGTAAATTTGCCATCGTTTTTATTGGAAATGGTGACAAGAAGGCAGTGATCAGCTCCCACTGCTTCCCTGGGATTTCCTTCACGATCGATGGCGTGGTCACTTTTCCTGTCACTATCAAAAGCTGCTTGGCCTTTTGCTGCGGGAATTCTTGGAGTACGAGGAACGAGGAAGGAAGGGCATGGGGAAGCCCACCTGAATTTATCAACCTGGATTTCCAGTAGGAAATGGGTCAGGTTTCACACCAACGAGAGACTGTTTCCCCCACAGTCCCTGCTGTGTTCAGGTGGCTTCTTAATGTCTATCCTGGATCCGGGCAGGCACGGTGAGCCACAAGGGCATGCCATAACGGAATGTAGCCTGATTGGTGATAATGAACAACCACTTGGGAAAAAGACTGACTACAGAAAATGCAATTACTTTTAAGTCCCCCAGTTCTGTAAATGCATATAAAATCACACAGGACTGGGCTGGTTTGTCTTCCTAAGAGCTATGAAGGAAAGGTTTGCTAACAAAACAGATTAAACAAAAATGCAGGCGGCACGTTCAGACACCTTAGGGAATCATTTTTTAAGCTCTTTAGCAAAGGCTGTATGTAAATCAACAATGAGCCAGAATATTTACCTATTGAACTTTGTTTTTTTAGACAGGGAAAAAATATTTTTTTGGTCTTAGTCATAACGGAAGGAAAGGGAGCTCTTTTAGGTGAAGGTGGGCTGTGGGACCCTGCAAGCTCAAATGTCCTCTTACCATCTGACCCTCTTCCACGGCCAGTGTTGGCCCCTCAAGCACCTCTGCAGAGACCTGGGATGCCAGGGAGGCCAGTTTGAAAGCCACCCATCTGACAGGTGTGACCTAGATTTGGAGCTATCTGATAAGAAGGTAGAGGAACTGCACATGCTTCAGAGGAACAAGATTGTTCCTGAACAAAACATTCTCTAACCACGGCTTTTCTTTCACCAGAGACTTATCCTCATTCAAATATCCTTTGCAATTAGCCCAAACAATTGTTTAGAGCCCTTCAAATAAAACGATTACAGAGAAGGGGTGGGAGAGACAATACGAAGCTGAGCTGCAAGTGATCACAAGTTCTTGGAAGAATAGCAAAGGGAAGGACAGAGGTTACCTGGTCTGTGCCCATGTCAAGAGAGGAGGCAGGAAGGGAACAGTGGCATGGAGTTGAGAGGTTTGAAATGGTTATTCCCAGGAGCCAATAGCAATATACTTTCAAAGGCACTCGGCCAACCAGGAGTGTGGAGCCACATCACGAGGAATGGCTGCTGCCAGCACGAGTGTGCCCCATGCCTGCTGGAGGCCGTTCCGGACTACATGGTCCCAGGGCTGCAGACTGAAGTCCAGCAAGGTCGAGCCTCTGGCCAAGGAGCTACAGCTCAGCCTGGCCGGCATTCCCAAGCAGCTGCTGCGGTCAGTGTCCCCAGACCCTCTGAACACTGCTGACCCTCCCATCCTCACATCTCCATGTGGCCACCATGATTTACCACTAATCTGCTCTGGAAGATCAGTGGATTGAAGTGGGCAAGGATGCTTAGGGGTCGGCATTATTTAAGTAACTCTCCCATTCTCTGTGTATTAGGGTGTCTGCTCCTTAAGAGCAGGCAATATGCTTTACTCCTTCTATTTCCCCAGGAAACACTGTGTTGGGTGTTCAATATATGTTTGAGGAAGAGTGGAAGGGAGGGTGAGAAGTAGGACAGGAGTGTGGGGGGAGACAGCAGTGATTCTGGACTTGTGGTGCTAGTCTTTCAGCAGTGATCAGCCTTTTAGGCCACCCTCAGTAGCGGCTTGCCCAGTGCCTCACGAGCCAGCAGCGCCCATCTGCCTTAATCTCTGTGCTCACTCTGCTGCTTCGAACACCCACTCCCCTTATCACAAAGTAAGGCAGCAGCAAGGTTTCAAGATTCCCTTGCTGGAAAGCTGCAACTCTTGCAGCACTTTCTTTCTGTTTATAAATAAGTTCATTTGTGTCATACGTTAGATTCCACACATAAGTGATATCATGTGATCTTTGTCTTTCTCTGTCTGATTTACTTCACTTAGTATGATCATCTCTAGGTCCATCCATGTTGCTGCAAATGGCACTATTTCACTCTTTTTTATGGCTGAGTAATATTCTATTGCATATACGGACCACATCTTCTTTATCCATTCATCTGTCGATGGACATATAGGTTGCTTCCATGTCTTGGCTATTGTAAATAGTGCTGTTATGAACACTGAGGTGCATGTATCTTCTTCTGGATTGCTGGATCATAAATATGTTTGTTAAGTTTCTTTTAAGCTATCACAGTTTCTCCTCTCTCATGTTCTCAATGTCATTTATATATTGGAGAAATCCAGTCCTTTGTCCCATAGAAGTTCCCATTTTTTGTTTTTTTTTTTTAAATTGGGCTTCTTTCTTCTTCAGTAATGTTGTTTAGAAAGTTCCTCTATCTCCTGAATTTCCTATAAACTGATAGTTATGTCCAGATGCTTGGTTAAATCCAGGTTTAATTCTTTCTGGCAAGAATACTCCTTAGGGAATGTTCTTGTATACTTCCAACTGCATTATATGAGGAGACATAATTCCCATGGCAACTTCTTAGCTTACATCCTTATTAAATACATAAAGTTTCTTAAACTTTATATACTTTTCTTGAATCACAATCTGGCTCCACTTGTAGGTTCTTACCATTAACTTTAAGATTTAGCCCTAGAACCATGATAAACCACTGGGTACCCCCAACTGAACCACCTAGAGATCAGCAGGTATAACATAGGAGACTTGTCCTTAAGTTTCTTTTTTTTAATATAAATTTATTTATTTTTGGCTGCACTGGGTCTTTGTTGCTGCACGCAGACTTTCTCTAGTTGCGGTGAGCGGGGGCTACTCTTTGTTGCGGTGCGCGTGCTTCTCATTGCTGTGGCTTCTCTTGTTGCGAAGCACAGGCTCTAGGTGTGCGGGCTTCAGTAGTTGTGGCACACGGGCTCAGCAGTTGTGGCTCGCGGGTTCAGTAGTTGTGGCTCGAGGGCTCTAGAGCGCAGGCTCAGTAGTTGTGGCGCACAGGCTTAGTTGCTCCGTGGTATGTGGGATCTTCCTGGACAAGACCTCGAACCCATGTCCCCTTCATTGGCAGGTGGATTCTTAACCACTGCTCCACCAGGGAAGCCCTTAAGTTTCATTTACTGTCCACATTTATCATTATGCCATGCTGTTGATTTTTAACCTCTGGAGCCACGACAAAGTTCTGCTTGGAATGAAATAGTACATGGCATCGAACCAGGTGCTTGTGTTACACAGTTATCCTCAGAGCTGTAGGGAGTCAGCCATGTTCTTAAAAACAAAGCAACTACATTCACAGACGTAAGTTATTGATACCAATAAATAACTTGCATGCTTTGGTTAAAAATTCCCAGCTACATTTAAGCAAGTTTGCATAAATTGATTACCAAGAATTCCTAGCTGCAATAATACTTAATTATTGTCCCAGAACTCACAACTATAGTTTTGGGAACTAGATGCAAAAAACGTCCTCCATCCGGCTAAGACTTTTATTCGCATCTCCAGAAATTCAGGTAGATATTCGAGGGCCCTGGTATCTCAATGCCTAATGCTTCTGCAATTGCAGAGAACGAGGCGATTGTGAGATTAGCCCAAGTTCTGCTTGCCTGCTTTCTTTCTACTCAGGACCTGGGGAGATAATTTTCACTTGTTAGGAAAAATTAACCCAACCTCTCAAATTAAATGGATGCAAATCTCACAATCAGGGGCTCAGAATCCAAATGGAGTCACAAACGGTCTATTGTGCAGACCTGTCTTATGGAAACCTGATCCATTCATAGAGGAGTTGGGATCCTTCTTCGGGATGTATTTTGAGTTTTATGAAGACTCCCTTGGGAATCTGGAGCCCCCAAGGGAATGGGCTATCAGACACTGGAAGGGAATATTTGCCAATCACACCCAAGTCAGATCACCTTTACAGAAGAAATTGGTTGTTGTTTATTGGTACTGAAATTGGTGCTCCTAGAGACATCCCTGATTTGGGCCCTGAACTTGGCTCTGGTGACTAACTGGGAGGCTGAATCCATAGCAAACTTCTGGAGCAGGGCCATGTTGTCACAATCCGCTGATTAATCCACGAGCAGGTTTCCAGGGCCCTTCTCCAGCTCCTGGGGCAAGTCATCTCTGTGTCTCAGTTTTTCCACTATCACAGGGATAACAGCAGCCCACATTGGAGAAAAAAATGATTGGAAAAGCAACGCAAGAGTACGCTGTGAGTACCAACACCGTACTCACAATTCCCTAAGCCTGGAGGCTCCCATCCACCATGGAGAAAAGTTTTATTTCCTTCCAGTGGTCAGGAAAACACTCACGCTTCATGGCTTCCTCAGCCCTCCAGCTTCCAGACCGAGGCAAACGGAGTCAGTGGGAAATTGCTGGGGAAGCCAGCTGTGCAACAGTGAACAACTGTCTTTGTGAGAGAGGAAGGCCGTGCCGGGCAGTGGCTAATGGGCCTGCGCAGTGGAATTTTTCTCCCTATTTAACCAGACTGAGCCTCGCTCCCTTCTGGCAGGCAGACAGGCCCCCTCTTCCAAGTATGCAGGAAAGTTCTGTTTTGACAAGCACACACATTCTTTTTCAAAAGCCACAGAGGCAAACGCCTTTGTTGCAGACGGACCAACTCCCTTCCAGCCCAGGAGGTGAAAACCCTTTCATGAGCCACATAATGGGAGCAGCACTGCACTGGCTGATGCAGGCCCCGAAAAGTACACAACTTCCATTCTGTGGCTTCCACATACATAATGTCCTTCCCCTCACAAATCCAAAGGCTGGCAGGGCTGTTTGTCCGGCACTGGGCCTGCAGGGAGCAGGGGGTTGGCAGGAGTCATGAGGCATTTTTCTGTGGGCTCTGGTTTCCTGGCCAGTTGAACCCAGTCCAATGATTGTCCCAAGGTTCTGCCAGATAAAACAAGGAGAGAGCTTTTCTAGATGCCTGGTGACTAAGAGGGGGGGAGGGAAGGCACAAGCAGGATGGGGGGAAGGGGCACCCAAGTCCCAGACAAGGCCGTGGCTCAGGAGACCCCTACCCGAGCAAGGACTCTGCCTCTGCCCCATGGAATGGCCTCCAGAGACCTTGCCCTTCAGGTGAATGCGTGGCACTCAGGCCCTTCTCCCCCTGGCACGGGGCCCTGATCTTAGCACCCCTTGTGACTGAAAGTCAACTTCCCTGGAACAGGGGGTTAGCATTTTCAGTGAACTAATCCCAGTTGCGATATTCAGTATTCTGAGCAGTCGGCCCTATCCGGGAGCAGTCTGGAAGGCTGCTGCTTCCCTGAGATGGTATCAAGAATGGTATAGGGACTTCCCTGGTGGTCCACTGGTTAAGACTCCGCGCTACCAATGCAGGGGGCCTGGGTTCGATCCCTGGTCAGGGAACTAGATCCCACATGCCGCAACTAAAAAGATCCCGTATGCCACAACTGAAAAGATCCCGTATGCCGCAACTAAAAACATCCCGCATGCGGCAACAAAGATCCCACATGCTGCAACTAAGACCCGGTGCAGTCAAATAAATAAATAAAGATCTTCTTAAAATCAATTATTTAAAAAACAAAAAAGAATGGCATAAGACACTATCCACTTCCAAAGTACCCCACTGAACTGCCCGTCTACTGTGCTTGAACTTCATACACTTGGAACCACTAATTGGGAGTCACTAAAGCATCATCTTCAAAAAATTCTGCTTAATATTTACAAACAATGCTACCGACAAGGGCTTAATTTCCAAAATACACAAACAGCTCATACAACTCAATAACAAAAAAACAAACGACCCAATCAAAAAATGGGCAGAAGACCTAAATAGACATTTCTCCAAAGAAGACTTACAGATGGCCAATAAGCACATGAAAAGATGCTCAACATTTCTAATTTTTAGAGAAATGCAAATCAAAATTACAATGAGCTATCACCTCACACTGGTCAGAATTGCCATCTTCAAAAAGTCTATAAATAATAAATGCTGGAGAAGGTGTGGAGAAAAAGGAACCCTCCTACACTGTTTGTGGGAACATAAATTGGTATAGCCACTTTGGAGAACAATATGGAGGTTCCTTAAAAAACTAAAAATAGAGCTACCATATGATCCTACAATCCCACTCCTGGGCACATATCCAGAGAAAACCATAATTTGAAAAGATACATGCACCCCAATGTTCACTGCAGCACTATTTACAATAGCCAAGACATGGAAGCAACCTAAATGTCCATCAACATATGAATGGATAAAGAAGATGAGGTACACACAAACAATGGAATATTACTCAGCCATAAAAAAGAATGAAGTAATGCCCTTTGCAGCAACATAGATGGATCTGGAGATTATCATACTAAGTAAAGTAAGCCAGACAAAGACAAATATCATATGATATCACTTATATGTAGAGTCTAAAAAATGATACAAATGAACTTATTTACAAAACAGAGACTCACAGACATAGAAAACAAACTTATGGTTACCAAAGGGGAAAGGAGGAGTGGGGGGGGATAAGTGAGGAGGTTGGGATTAACATATACACACTACAATATATAAAACAGATAAGCAACAAGGTCCTACTGTATAGCACAGGGAACTATATTCACTATCTTGTAATAACCTATAATGGAAAAGACTACGAAAAAGAATATATATATACGTATAACTGAATCACTTTGCTGTACACTCGCAACTAACACAACACTGTAAATCAACTCTACTTTGATTATTTTTAAAGTTCTATTTCAGATGCACATGTTAAGTTCACTATTATGTTCTAATTAAAATACATAAAGTCATGTAGGCAGATTACAAAATATATGTAGACTTCACCTCCCTGGGGGGTCTACTGGCTACTCCTCTGGGACCTCTTCTCCTTTTGTCCTGGTTCTATGTTCCTCTCACTTCCTCAACATGAAGACCCTCCTTCCACATCAGTGTCAACACACCCACACTGGATTGACTATTTCCCAGTGTCTAAGCCGAGGAGTTAAACACAGAAGTTGTCCAATGTCCAGTATTTAAAGTGTGGATACTTTCTGTGTTGGTCACAGTTCAGCAATTCTATTTCTGTTGCTCTGTTATTTTGGTACCTAAGTGTGACTGCATAGATGTGTGAAATGTTGACAATTCCAGAGGAGCTCTTTTCTCCTGAAATATAAGGGCTCTATGATATCGCTTTTTGTAAAAATGTCTTTGAAGTCTTCCTACAAAGTGCCTGAGTTCAGCCCTGCAGAGGTGGGCAGGGTGAGAGGGTGAGAGCTCCCGATAGGCAGGAAGAGGACATCATCCAGGCTGCTGGTGGCCAAAAGGATTCTGATAACTCCAGGCTCTTTCCCCTGCAGTCACTTTAGGTCTCTCACTATCGAATGCCCCTCTGGCTCTAACAATTTTTCTCTGACCATAAAATGCGGCTTAGCCAATGCTCGATGTTTAATTATTTCAATTTCATTAAGTCTAAGTTACTCAGATTGTCTTCTTGTCTTCCAGTTCTTTCAAACCCAACCTGAAGAGTATTTGAGACCTAGGGCTTTAGGATCAATGCAGGGAGAAAGGTCCAGGCTTCTAAGCCATTCCCACCTCTAGGTAAATGCATAAAAAGAATAAAACAGGGCTTCCCTGGTGGCGCAGTGGTTGAGAGTCCGCCTGCCGATGCAGGGGACGCAGGTTCGTGCCCCGGTCCGGGAAGATCCCACATGCCGCAGAGCAGCTGGGCCCGTGAGCCATGGCCGCTGAGCCTGCGCGTCTGGAGCCTGTGCTCCACAACGGGAGAGGCCACAACAGTGAGAGGCCCGCGTACCGCAAAAAAAAAAAAAAAAGAATAAAACAAACCTATATACTAGGAAGCCTAAGGTTTCCCATTGATTTTCACTTTCTTTTTGTTTTTAATGAAGGCTAAGGAAGGCAGAACTGTGAGGCGCACGAGAGGAACGGGACAGAAGGGAGAGCGGTGCCAGTTTAGGCCAGAACCATTGGTACAGATGGTCCGGCAGGAGCAGCGCTGGACATCATCTGCATTGGCCGGAACGCAGCACAAGCCTTCAGAGCCTCGGTGAGCCGCATTGGCAGCTCCAGCCAGTTTCACCCCTGAGACCAGGCCAGCGGTGACCTCAGGGAGTGACCAAGTTCAAGGTGAGGCTTCTTAGTGTCGGCACAAGTCCCAGAGACAGGAGAGAGGCCAAAATCACAGACAGAGACCAGGGCTAGGAGCCCGGAAGCTGGAGTGGAAACCAGGCAAGAAGGACCCCAGCAATGAACATTCTAGCTGGAAACTGCCACTTAACAGTCATCAGCTGCCTTGAATGTGGATGGTAAGATGCTGGGACGAGACAGCTGGGTTCAAGGAAGGAAGAAAGCAACCAGATACTGGTAGGTAGAGTTGGGCACAAGAAGGGTTTCAGGTAATGCTTTATGAATGATTTAACATTTCAAAGCCTAACATTTTTAGCCCTTTGTGGCTTTATAGGAGGATGTGCCCCTGTCTTCTGGAGCCGTACCATAACTCCTTGGCCCAGGCCCATCCTTGAGTCAGATAAAGGCAGTGGCCGTAGTGTGACAGCAGTCAAGCTATTGGCACACATCCTGCATCCCGGGTGCCCATGTGGGGCCAGAGGGCTACTCCCCTAACCAGGGGATGTCTTGCTCTTCCCCTGCCTTGTTTCCAAACCTCATTCATTTATTCAATAAACAGTTATTAAACAATTACGGTGTGCCTTGTGCCATGCTATACAGAACTGGTTCCTTATAGTCTGGTGGGGATTTCAGACAGTAGGGAGGCAAATAAAAATAATTACAAGTGATTACCAATTATGATCATGGTTTTGAAGATAAAAATATGATGCTACGAGAAAGAAAAAGCGGGGTTACCTACTTCGGAATGGGAAATCCATGAAGACCTCCCTGGAAGAGTGGCATTTAAGCTGTGGCCTGAATCAAGAGCAGGAGTGGGAGAGAGATCACGCAGGCAGAAGGAAGAGCATATGTGAAGGCGCTGACTCAGGAAGGAGCTGGAAGCATCACAGAACCGAAGCAGGCTTAGTCTGGGTATGTTGTCATGGTGGTGACAAAAGGCAGAAGCAGAAATGCAAATGGAAATGTTTAAGTGCTCTGTCAAGCATCTGCTTGTGTCACCTCTACTAACATCCCATTGGATAAAGCAAGTCACACGGCTGGATGCAGAGAGAGTGGGAGGTCATCAGAGGTCATGGCAAAGTACATGACTGAAGGAAGGAGTGAGGTATTCGAGCCATAGATGTGATCGCTCTACCACACCTGCACTCTTCTTTTTTTGCTTCTTTGTAAAGGAGGAGAGCTCATCTCACTAGGAATTTGGCCTGATTTAATGTTGGAGGATCACTGACAATTTTTCCTTTATATATTTTAAATTTACATACCAAAACCTTCACCTTTTTTTTTGTATACTTCTATGATTTCTACCACTTGCAGAGACTTGTGTAACCACTACCACAAATAAGATACAGCGTATCTTCATCACTCTTCAAAATTTCCTTAGGTCACTGCTATTTTGAGAGCTCATGTCTGGATGCTACACCCCAAAGAAAACAGGTAGGGTTTCTTTGTTTGTTTGTTTTTAACATCTTTATTTGAGTATAATTGCTTTACAATGGTGTGTTAGTTGCTGCTGTATAACAAAGTGAATCAGCTATTTATAGCCCCACATCCCCTCCCTCTTGCGTCTTCCTCCCACCCTCCCTATCCCACCCCTCTAGGTGGTCACAGAGCACCGAGCTGATCTCCCTGTGCTATGCGGCTGCTTCCCACTAGCTATCTATTTTACATTTGGTAGTGTATACATGTCCATGCCACTCTCTCACTTCGTCCCAGCTTACCCTTCCCACTCCCCGTGTCCTCAAGTCCATTCTCTACATCTGCGTCTTTATTCTCGTCCTGCCCCTAGGTTCTTCAGAACCTTTTTTTTTTTTTTAGGTTCCATATATATGTGTTAGCATATGGTATTTGTTTTTCTCTTTCTGACTTACTTCACTCTGTATGACAGATCCTAGGTCTATCCACCTCACTAACAAATAACTCAATTTCAAAGCTGGTGGTTTTGAATGAAAAAAGTTAAATCCTTGACAGCACCTCTGGAGTGTTCTGTAGCCAAAACTTGAGGTTTAGCTGAGAAAATGCCCTAGTCAAAAGGGTAAGCCATCAGATGGAACACCCTATGAAGACTACGGTAACAAGAAATTTAAAAATCTTCATGTCAGAGGGATCTCAGCTGGAAGAGATCTCCACCCCACCATTTTACAAAAAATATTAAATCCCTGATGGGTTTGAGTGCATTTTCAAGGAGGAGGGGAGAGAAAGAAAGAGAGAGAGAGAGATAGAGAGAGAGCTAAAACAAGAACCCAAGTTTCCTGCTCAGTCCAGTGTTCTTTCTGCTGTTCAAAGCTTCTTTAGCCATTGGCCACTCAGCTCCTTTATAATGTTCATCTCTACCTTTTGTGTTCATTCTCTGATCATCTGGCCCAGTGGGAATGGACTGGTCTCTCAGTGCTCTGTTTTCTTAACTTCTCTAGTAGAAGCTGAAGGCATTGTTTTTCTCCAAAGAACCCTATTTGGTGCTCAGGGATTTGAGATGCCTCCCCTAGGTTTGCAGAGGGAACGAGGTTTTAGTTCCCAGAAAATTTAATACACAGTTTGATCTTTGCTACTCTATTGAACTCCTACTGAGTTTGCATTTCCTTATCTCATAGCTCTCCCAGCTGCCAGGTAATTTGATCTGGATTTGTCTTATCAGTCTGAGGACAGCAAGCAGGTGATGAATGAAGGGGTAGGGAGGCAGCTGTCTCTTCTTTGAAGCCATGGCATTTTTGGAAGGGACTGTGTGTGTGTGTGTGTGTGTGTGTGTGTGTGTGTGTGTGTGTAGCAGTTGCTAGAAATGGAGGTAAAACTCACTCCTACACTTCTTAGCCCAAGAACTGTAGTGTTCTTTGTCTTTGCTGCCTCCAACTCACTTAGATGGGACTCTTTCATCTTGAGGGTTCTTGGTGTTCATGGGGTTTTGTGGTGGCCTGGTCATTGTGGCTCTCTTCCCAGAGGACAGACTTTCCCTGGCATGACTTTGGTTGATCTTAAAACAGTAGCTCACACTTATAAACCATGGTCAGATGCTCAAGCTGAGTGTGGAATGGCACGGCAGGTGGATTATTCAACCTTCCAGAAGACAAGCCCTGTTGGTACCGTGGGGCTGCTGCCCCAGGTAACCTGGCTAGGTCTTGAGCTTCGGAAGTGAGATTAGAGGATCAAGGGGAAGCTGTTGAGGCATGGCATCTGACCCACTTAAACCTCTTAGACTCTCTTCAAGAGTCTGATATGTCCTTTGAGAGGCAACGCCTCTGCATTGTATCTCTCCTGCATGACTGCGGGGAGAAAGCCCTCTATTTCTACTGGAATAAAAAAAATAAGCAGGGAAAACGGAATCTAGACTAATGGATATCCAGACCCAGCAGGACAAAGCCCTGTGATGATGAAACCACCAGGCTGACTCTGTGCAATACTACTGCTGCCATAGACTAAAGAGAAAGGTACCCAGCCCACCCACCTGATACCTCCGCATCCCTGTGCCTTGGGGGTGTGATGTCATACAACAAGTCAACCATCATTTAAGGGAGTCATTTCAGGGTTTCCCATCCCTGCTCTCTGGCTCACTTTCCCTCTGCTGCTGTCACCAGGATGTCAGCACCCAAATTAATGCAAGGCCCCAAACCAAGCAAGCATCAATTGGATTGTCAGCCCAGTGAATGACCCACCCTGGGGACCTGCTGTTATAGCCCTACCTCAGCTGTCACCTTCCTGTGGCCTTCCACTTTCCCCAGGCAAGCAGAGCTGCCAGAAACAGCAGTCAGCCTCTCCCAGAGGAAGGGAAAGCTGGGTGGAAGGTCAGGTAAACACAGGGCCTGAAAAAGCTCTTCCCTCCCCGACTCACACACGCTGCTGTGTCTTATCCTGGCTTCAAGCTAAGGACCTCTAAATCCAGCCACAATAGTAACACTGGGATGGCAGGAAGAACGTTCAGCCCAGAAACCACGTCCTCTGCCGCGCCACAGCTGGCACCAGTGAAGGACGTGGAGTTAAATCGAAAAGGAATTTGGATGACAAAGTGACATGATGTCCATCTCAGCTAATGATAGGACAAGTTGGTCTTCCATCACGGGCCAGGCAAAACTGCCAGGCCCAGATCTGTATTTAAAAGCTATTTCTCGTGGTTTTAAGTCACCAGCTCAAGCTCAATATCTAAAACAAAGAGAATGAATTATGGAACAGGACGAAGGGAGCTTGTTAATTTTCTCACTGATACACTGTGAAATGAAAGCTTTATTCTAAGAATGGTATATCCTCAGGGCTCTCTCTGGAGAGACGCTGACAAATCCAAATGTCCTTACTGTTTCCTTTACCCCCTACTTTAGGGCTTTTTTGATATACATTTATAAAATATGTATATTTCATGGTATGTCTGTATCTGTAGGACTCGGGGAATTCAAGTCTGTGATTCTCTTTAGGACTTCTTTGACCATAAAAAGTGTTTAGGTGGTATTATTGAACACACACACACACACACACACACACACACACACACACACACACACACATCAGATTGTGTACAGCCTGTCTGCATGTATTACAGAGATACCCCTGCAGGCTGCTGGCTATTGTCCACGCTGGTGAGCTACAGCCCATCTCCAACTGGAACCCAATGAAATAATCATGATAATTTTGCCTTCATGTATCACCTTTCATCAGGAAGGATGAAAGGACTTCAGAAACTCTGGGTTCCTCTTTGATCCGGGCTCCTATCTGGTGCACCAATCTCCATTGTGTATTCTGCCCCTACCCCACAGATGGGCCTCCCATTGATGGTAATTGAACTTCCATATGCAGAGCACCAAGGGGCCAGCCTGGCCTGAGAGCCTCCTGTCGGCTGCCAGGAAGGAGAGGGCTGCTTCCAGAGGGCCTGCAGTGCCTGTTCAGCGTTTGCAACAGGGCATGGACTATAAACATGGGGAAACAGGGAAGGAATTCTTAGCAGCAACTTCAGTTTTTAGAGAGGGATGCTTAACGGCAGGTGGAGGAACATTCTAGGCAGCGATAAAACAGATCTCCAGAATGTAGGTGTTGCCTAAGGCTCTGCTCTTAGCGGTCTTCTCAGCCACACCCAGGACTTTAGGTATTAGCTTTAAGGGAAGGACTTTGAAATATATATCCCAGACTCCAACTCTCCCCTGGGTCTAGCCAGGCCTCTCCAGCTGTCTCCTGGGCATTTCTATCTACATATTTCGCTGGAACTTCTCAACTTCTACCAAATATAATGTATGATTCTTCCTCCTTTGCTCTCAAATAGTTCCTTTCCTATAAGTAGTTGGAGTTAGAGTGAGCCGTGGGTAAGTTAGTCAAGATCTTTGTTCTCATGGAGCTTGCATTTTGGAGACGGGGTGGGGAGGGGAGACCGCAATAAACAAATAATAAATGAAGATGAGAAATGCCAGGGAGTGATGGGTCAGGTGATGATAGGCTAGGGGTGTGGACTGCCTTGGACAGCGATCAAAACTGGCCTCTCGGGGCTTCCCTGGTGGCGCGGTGGTTGAGAGTCCGCCTGCCGATGCAGGGGACACGAGTTCGTGCCCCGGTCCGGGAAGATCCCACATGCCGCGGAGCGGCTGGGCCCGTGAGCCATGGCCGCTGAGCCTGCGCGTCCGGAGCCTGTGCTCCGCGACGGGAGAGGCCACAACAGTGAGAGGCCCGCGTACCGCAAAAACAGCAACAACAACAAGAAAAACCACAAAAAAACTGGCCTCTCTAGGGAGAGGATCGGGAAGAAAAGCATTTCAGGTGGAGGGAAGAGCAAGCACCAAGACCCCACGGCAGCAACGGGATTTGCCCGTTTGTGAATCAGAAGAGATGCTGGGCTGCCGGAGTATGACAGAGGGTAAATGGGAGGAGAGGAGGTGGGAGAGGTGGGCAGGGAGCAGATGAGGCAGGGTGTGCTGTGTGAAGTTTGGATTTTAATCTGAGTGCCGTTCAAAGTCAGAGGAGGGTTTCGGCAGGGGCTCTGGGAGCTGACGTCCATTACTGGCATCTCTCAGCTGAGCCTTTCAGTCACTTTGACTCTTCTCTGTATCACACACCTCTCGCTTTCCACATGGGCAGTATCTAACAGGGAATGAGGGTAAGGTTTTGGTAATCCTCCAACTCCCCGCATCTCCCCTCCAGGGTCTTGGACAGAGTCCTCTGTGTTCAAAACGACTATAGCAGCCAAACGGAAGACAAAGCATCCCTTTTGTGATCACTGGGAAAGCACCAGTACCCCTAAGGCTGTGAATGTGGCTTAGGCTAGCGGACCAAAGCATCGTTTTCTCATATTCTGAGAATTTAAACCTTGGAACCCACCTGCCCAGGCATGCCTGCTGGAGGAGGGGGTGAGCGTGGGGTGGGAGAATGGAGACTGGCTGGTGCAGCCATCTCTCAGCTGCTGTCAGTGTTGGCTGCTAAAGGATCACACCTGTTTCCTCTGCCAAAGAACTCCCTTGGGAGGTCACACCTCCCCATCAGGGGGCAGTGGGCAGCCCATGACCCACTGGCATGGGGGTACAAAAGGCCGGCCCCTTACCACCGGGTGAGACAAGTCTGTGGTGCAGTTCATGCTCCAGAGCTCCCTCGGGGTCAGACCAAAGCAGTCTCCAGCTGAGCACGCTTCCTCCTTGCTCTGTCCTCTGCTCCATCTGGCTCCCCCACTCCCCTTCCCCCGACAGCATACTCTCAAGACACACGCCCGCAATCACCTTTTCAGGCTCTGTTTCTCAGGAAGGTAACCTAAGACAAGTGGAGATATAGCCAGACCTTTGAAGGATCCTGGACTTAGGCTCTCTGCCACCTGTCTCCTTTAAATTCATCCATTTATTCAACAGACAGTTGAGACATGTTTCGTACACTCAAGACCATGAGAAACCCAATGGGCACAGCCCATGCCATCATGGAGAGTACTAACAGGGGGAAACGCAGACATTAGACAGGTAAATGCATCCATTGGGTACAGGGTGGCCAAGCAGGTCTTCCTTGCTGTAATGGGATGGTTTGCCTCCAAGGCCATATTTTCAGGATGATGGAGGGGTAAGGGAAGCACAGCCACCAGCCACCAGAGCCTTTCTTCTGCTTCGGGAGCTGCTGGGACGTAGTTGGGATTAGGGGCCAAAATGACATTATTTAGTCTCACCATCTCCCTTGAGCTGACTCTTGTCAGTCAACCCACATAGGGAGGCGCAGTTAAAGGGGAGAGGACACTGCAGGAGGCCCCTTGAGGTGCTCACTCCTTGTTTTTCTAATTCTTTTACCTTTTGGAAAGACTTGCTCTTTTCAGCCTCTCAGGAGGATGGTCTACCCATAGGCGATATGGCTGCCTCCCCAAACAATCTGGCCAGGATTTTAACCACCAGCCCACAAAATCCTAAACAGTTTATGCCCAGCGGCCCATGCTGTGAGCTGAGATTCATGCTGCAGTTCCCATGACTGAAGAAGAACATTCCAGCCATCCCTGGGCTCTTCTATGGAGGCTATATCTTGCCAATGAATTCTTTTTGCCCTGGGACCCGTGGCCACTCTGCTGGGCTGAGAATCTTCCTGTGTTCCTGGGGTTCTCCTGCTCCCAGGGGCACCAGTCGTCTCAGTTTCCCACCTGGAGGAGGTAGAGGAAAGCTGTTGGCTGACACTTGTTCAGCCTACTCTGAGAGGTGCAGCCTAGGGAAGACCTCTGTGAATGGCAGTCAGATCCCAGCATCCTCTGTGAGTGCCTGCTAGCGGAAGAGATCCCTTAGGGCCAGCAGCAGCAGCATCTTGTGTGTCCCGTGCAGTTACACAAGGCTCCCCCCTCAGAAGGGTCTCATGCTTGGTTTAAACGCTCTTGGTTTAATGGTCAGCAGTGGGAGAAGAGAGGAGTGGGGGCAGAGGAAATCCCGCTTGACTGTCAAGAGGACCAGATCTGTCTTCTCTTGCCCTGGCAGATGTCTGGAGCTGGTCATTTTTCTCAGGGAGCTCTTGTGGGCTCCTTGGAGGCTTCCTGCTAGCCCTGCACTGGGAGTTGTCTCCCTCCAAACAGATGTTTCTCTCTTCCAAGAGTCAGCTGAGGCTCTTTCCACAGCCCTTAGAGATCCAGCATTCCCCCTCAGCTCCTGGGGCTTCTCTTCAGAGGAGCCCAAGCGAACCCCACTCTTTCTTCTGCAGAGCCCTCTTCCACCCAACTCTGTCTCCTCAGTCTTGCCGCCATGGGCCACTTTGTCTCTGTCAGCTGTGCAGTAAGACACTGACCTTTCCTTCCACACTTCCCAATGCAGGCCACGCATGTCACAGCGTTCTGAGTGGCCCCATGGAAACCCCCTCACTAAATTTGAGGCAAAAGTAGCACTTCCTAGCACTTCCCGTAAGTGGAGTGAGACATCTCATGTCATGGCAACGGCTCTCTCCAAAAATAAACACACACACCCCTTCCAAATTCTCTCTCCTCACTCTCTACTATATTTGTGTATTTTCTATACAAAATATAGTAGAGTGGTGGGTGAGAGAGGACTCAGGAGTTTTGAAACCAGTTCTTGACAATTTTCTTTCTTTTTTTTTTTTTTAAACATCTTTATTGGAGTATAATTGCTTTACAATGGTGTGTTAGTTTCTGCTTTATAAAAAAAGTGACTCAGCTATACATATATATATATATCCCCATATCTCCTCCCTCTTGCGTCTCCCTTCCACCCTCCCTACCCCACCCCTCTAGGTGGTCACAAAGCACCGAGCTGATCTCCCTGTGCTATGCTACTGCTTCCCACTAGCTATCTGTCTTACATTTGGTAGTGTACATATATATGTCCATGCCACTCTCTCACTTAGTCCCAGCTTACCCTTCCCCTTCCCGTGTCCTCAAGTCCATTCTCTATGTCTGCATCTTTATTCCTGTCCTGCCCCTAGGTTCATCAAAACCATTTTTTTTTTTAGAGTCCGTATATATGTGTTAGCATACGGTATTTGTTTTTCTCTTTCTGACTTACTTCACTCTGTATTACAGACTGCAGGTCCATCCACCTCACTACAAATAACTCAATTTCGTTCCTTTTTATGGCTGAGTAATATTCCATTGTATATATGTGCCACATCTTCTTTATCTATTCATCTGTTGATGGACACTTAGGTTGCTTCCATGTCCCGGCTATTGTAAATAGAGCTGCAATGAACATTTTGGTACATGACTCTTTTTGAATTATGGTTTTCTCAGGGTATATGCCCAGTAGTGGGATTGCTGGGTCACATGGTAGTTCTATTTTAGTTTTCTAAGGAACCTCCATACTGTTCTCCATAGTGGCTGTACCAGTTCACATTCCCACCAGCAGTGCAGGAGGGTTTCCCTTTCTCCACACCCTCTCCGGCATTTATTGTTGACAATTTTCTTTATAATTTTTTTCTTTTGGCCGCGCCTCACGGCTTGCGGGATCTTAGTTCCCCAACCAGGGACTGAAACCTTGCCTTCGGCAGTGAAAGCGCAGAATCCTAATCACTGGACCACCAGGGAATTCCCTACTTTGTAATGTTTACATGAGGGATCTGGCTTTGGAATTTCACACTATTGTGTCTCATTGTCTCTGGGGAAACTTCAATATTAAGATCTTGATACATGCTAGGCCCTGGACTAAGCACCGTCACTTAAATAACAGACTATGTACAAAGCCCTGTGAAGTTTATGAAGTATCTCACATACCCTACCTCAACTGATTCTCCCAACAGCTCTGTGATAGACATTATTATGTCCTCGCTTTACAGGTAAATCTTTTGAAATTCAGTTGGCTGTGTGGCTGGCCCTAAGAAGTAGGATGGCCGGGGTGGAGACCCCCTCCCAGGTTTTCTTACTCCCAAATGCCCATTCTACCTTGGCATCTCTGCCCAGGAAACAGACGTGGCTGTTGGTGACCATGACAACAGCTTCCCATCAGCACTCTGTGAGGTATAGGAGTAATGGGTATGAACATGCTTTGCAAACCATACAACAAACGACCAATGGAGTGTGATACTATTTATGTGCTTATTACTTTTAGCTTCTGGGTCATCTGGGTGGACTATTTAGGATGCCAAAGTTCACGGTCACCTGGAATGGTCATCCCACTGCTGGACTTTGGACCACTCTGAACACGGTCTACCCTTGCCTTCACCTCATGTGCCCTGTTTTGTGTATTTGGGGGTCCCTGCCCACAAGTGAAGTTTACTTTTCCTGCCTCTCAGTACTTCAGGCCTCTGCTGATTGTCTCACCTAATTACCTTGCCTTCACAAAGGTGAGAAGGTCGAGACAAAACTTCAAATCCCAGCTAGGCTACCCGTTTTCATGCTTTCAGTGGCCTGTCAGAGACCATAGCTTCTGACCTGGTCAAGTCCCACACTAGTCATGCCATCCCAAAGAGTGTCTGACATGGTGGGCAAGGAATCAGGCTTCTGGGTGAAATTTACATGTGGACAAGGTCTTGTACCTTCAGATCTTACATCAGATGGTCATCTACAGAGGACTACCCCGGCCTTGAGTGGAAGCAGCTTTGTACTCACTGAGGACATTGTAAATGATATAGAGGAGTTATCAAAAGGGCAGAAAAACTCAAGTTAAGGAAACACTGGGTAAAAACAAGCAACAAAAGATAATAATATTTAGTACATAATGTATTTAGTACCTGCTAAGCACTTTCATGCATTATTTTTTATCCTAACACTAAGCTCATCAGTCTATAGGGTAGGTATAATTATTTCCACTCTTCAAATCAGGAAGCTGGGGTACAGAGAGGTTAAGTAACTAGTCCAAGGTCACATATAAGTGATAGACACAGGATTCAAACCTGGATCTTTCTGAGTTTGAAGCTTATGTTATTAATCATTATGCTGTGTGTGATCTGACTTCTTAGGGACACTGGAGAGGAAAACGGTAGATGTATCAAATGTGGGGAAAACCATAAGAGCTATTTTAAAGAAAGAATAAAGCACCTTTGTTCCAAAGTTCCATCAGTGAATACGCCATGAAAATGTGTATGATTCTTCTGGATTCGTCTCTTCCAAAGTTTCCCAAGCACTCTGCCTTGGCTCATAATGTAAATAATGGCTCTACAACTGAAGTTTTGCAAGCTAAAGCATCTTTAAAAGAACTCTGGATGTGTTACAGAAAAGTGACTTTCCAAAAACACACATTCCTTTAAAATTTCATTCTGAAGGGCAGTCATGAGGCCTCCTGCCCCTGTGGCCAAATGCACCACATTAAAGCAAATGAAAACATAACTCAGATGGTTAATATGAATTAGCCTTTCCATAACCCTTCATATTGTCAAAGTGCTCTGCCCTGCTGCTTCTGGTTTATATAAACTAAGTGATTCAGTCAGCCAAACACCAGGAAGAAAGATTTCACCAGGCTTTGATTGAATTAAATGGTCTACCATTCTTTGGCCAATGCTAAAGGTTTTATATGAAATTGAAACAAGAGAAAATTCCTGGGCTAAGAAAGTCTGATGACCAAGAAAACCTCTGGAATAATATTCTCACTACAGTCAACCAAGAAAATATCCAAGCGCCCCCCCACCCCTCAAGTAGGTAGCAACTCTGTAAGAAAATAATTGGTGGGCCTTTGTTCTTTCCCTCTCTACAGAGTGAAAGCGCCAACCCTTTCCATTTGGTGGCACGGTTAGCATGTTAGTGAGTTTTGTCCCCAAATCCAAGGTACCCTGAAGAGCAGTGTCTCAATTCGGGTACTCCCATCAGCAGACCCCGAGACAAGAATTTGAGTGTGAATGGCTTATTTGGAAGCGCACGCCAGGAAACTCTGGTAAGAGAGTGGAGAATTAAAATAGGGAAGAAAAGCAACCAATGAAAGATCCATATTCAAATAAGTAGCCGCTTTGGGACACTAGAGCTTAATCCTGCTTGGGCCCTTAGTGACTCTGCGTTTCCAGCCTGATGGGTAAGGAGCTGGGGTATTTACACACCACCATTACTTATAGGTTAATAGCTGCTGGATAAGGATGTCAAATCCCCAGCAACTCCAGCCCTCCCTCCCGCAGACGGAGCCAGCTCCAGCAAGCCAGAGAGAGCCCGCAGGCGAAGTGCCACAGGTGCTACAGTCAACATGCATAGAAATGGTAGATGCGATGCATGCAGGCATCTTGAGGAGGGGTGGAAGAAGGTGAGAAACGCGTAGAGGCAGGGCTGACTCACGTATTAGGCCACTGCCTGGGGCCCATGATGCTTTTAGGGGCCCACGAAAATGTTTTAATTTGAATTTCTTCTAAGATCAGAAAAAAGAATGAACATAATCA